>NC_064638.1:1115540651-1116790651 GCF_023864345.2 Schistocerca serialis cubense | reverse complement strand
AAGAAAGCACATCGTATCCAGTAATCTCAGCCATGGCAACAGTAACTTCTTCAACAATTTCTGGGGCAATTGGTCGTCGGCCTCTCCCAGCAGCAATTTCCAAATCGCCATTTAATTCGAACTTGCCAATCATGTTCTTCAAAGCTGGTACATAAAGTGAACCTCTCCATATTATTTTAATGCGTCGATACTCGCGAAGAGTAGCAGCACTAGTGCTGCTGTTTTCATAAAAAGCTTTACTTTGTTCAGACCCATATTGACTGTCTGCAGCTATAATGCACACTGATGCTTGTATTTATGTCCTAAGTTGCTGTACCAGCACCGGTGCCCAACGGTAGGCCATGACACTAACATTACTAACAAAGTAAATCTTGCATTGCACGGTCTGAAAATCATTCCTATGAAGTTAAGTGCCCATATCGTAAGTAGTTTTCGGTCTACACTTTCTCAAGAATCGAAGGTTTAATTATAACCACCCTGTACATTTATTAGCTTTGGTTTCACAAATGAATCATCCTCTCTGTGGCAGCAGGGAGAAGGGGTGCGAACGCAGCATACAGGAGTAGAACGCTATGACAGATCCAGCTCAGCAGTCTCTCGAGGAAATCGGTGAGGTTGTGGCAGCTAACGCAGAACGAGCGGCGCCGTGAAGGGTAGCCAGCCTAGCTGGTGGCAGGCGTAGCTCGTCCGACGATGACGCACAACAGCTCGACGATGCTTTTTATAAGGGCACACTCGCGGACACATAAGGGAGAGCCCTAGTATACATTAAGTAGCTCTACAGGGGGATGTGAGGGTGGCGCGGAGTTACATCATAGCTTCTGCATCAAAGAAGAGCCATGGCCTCCTGTGCCTCCCCAGTACAGCTAGAGTTTGATACACACCAAACACCATCAATTTGGCCCCCCAGTGAGCTAGTGATAGAAGGCTCGAAGTCTTCATGTCAGTGTAAGGAAGGTCAGCAGCTCACAATGGCAAAGTCCAGCAGACCAGGCTGGCTGCAGCCTCAAAGGTAACAGCCATCTGGCGAATGGTAGTCAACACATCACAGACACTGCCTCAAAATTGCTTCATACCAACTGGAATACAGAAGTTCTCAGGATCCTACATATTTATAGGTGTCTGTCGGATGCAATGACGCTACATATTGTTGAGGATGACCGAATGTGGCCTAATTTTCTAGACTCAACACTCTTCACTGCACCCCAGTGTGTCAACTGTAGCTTTCTACAGTGTCAGCAGGCTGAAAGGTGTTCTGAGTATAATTTATGAGTAGCTTCAGCACCTTGCAGTGCTGACACAATAACGTTATTTTCCCTTCACAGTGAGGTCATATTGTTGAGCTGGTGATTCAGACATCACACTCGAGTGATGTGTGGAAATGGCCTCACTTGCGTGCCACAATATTGGAGTATCGGCTCTCCTGCCTGTTTGTCGTTCAAGCTGTGACACTGTCCGCGGCTCGTGGTCTTGTGGTAGCGTTCTCGCTTCCCACGCACGGGGTCCCGGGTTCGATTCCCGGCGGGTCAGCGATTTTCTCTGCCTCGAGATGACTGGGTGTTGTGTATTTTTCATTATCATTTCATCCTCATTCACTCGCAAGTCACCGTAGTGGCGTTAAAGAAGTTGTGGAGCGGCGGCCGAACCGCCCCGCGAGGGGTCTCCCGGCCACCAATGCCATACGCTCATTATTACTGTACCCGAGCTTGCTTTCGCTCGGCTCGGCACTGGCTGGGGAAAACTTAAAAAAAGTTTACATTTTCCCAGTATATCTTTCTGCGGCGCTACAAAATATTATGCAAGAAGAGGTTAATAAAAGAACAGTGGTCAATGCAGAACATAGAAGTGGGAGTTAAATAAAATAATTAAAAAAACACGGTTCTTCTCAGTTCTTCCACAGATGTAGGCTATATATTGCCACGTTGGATTTTAATGAACTGTCTTCAGAAGATCAACTAGAAGAGAATGAATTTTCTTATATTTCTATCTTATTTTTAAATGTGAGAGTGAAATTGCTCCAGACAAGTTATTAAAATTTTCACTGTCCATTTGGAGAAATGGTTTATCTAAATTTGTAGCCATTTCCACTACTGTCAAAACACAGCATTCACTAACAATGTTTTCTTCAGAAGTGAGGTTAAACTGACAGACTTGTTGGATCGTGTACAAGCTTATTTGGCTAGTGCGTTGATAGCTAACAGAGAGTCTAAGAACTAGGTGAGACCATCTAAAGGAGCCTTTAAAGAGCACGAACGCCACACTTTTAAGACAAAATCTAAAATCAGCGATAGCGGAGCACCGGGAGAACGTGTACGATAAAACCCCATGAGTCGTTAGGGCGCTTTATATTCTTCTTCAAACTTCTTCACTATTTGAATAAGGTTATGGATTTTAGAAACATACAGATGTCAGCCATAGTAAAATTTATAGAAGGAAAGTCTGTGAATCAGTTGAAATACCGAAGCATCAGAACAATTTTAATAGAGATTTTAGCTACCTGCTTCCATCTCTGTGGCTACTGGCTACCACGGAAGTAAGCTCACAGCCACGCCGAGACCAAGAAAAGTGAATAAATATCTGGAAACTACGGAGGTGGCACAGCAGTCATGACATATTTGATCCCCTCCTCTGTTTCAATATGTGGTGTCAGTATTTACCAAATGTCGACAGTGAACCAGTGGCAGACTGAAGATTTTTACCTTATACCTCCACTTAACAGGAAAAAGCGCGGGAAAATAGCCATTTATTAGAGAATGCGACACCGTCTTTCAACAGCGTTCAGCCATACAGGGGCATTAGTGGAAACCTGAAGACGGTCCTTGCAGTGGGATCGAAACATCGAATAGTGGGGGAGTTTGAAGACGAATATGACATGGCCTAACGACTTAGGGGCCTTTATCGTAAACATTCTCTACAGCTCTTTGGTTTACAGACAGTGAACAATGAAGTTATGGTACAAGAGGTTGTGATAGTGAGCTAGTCAATCTACAAGGTTTAAAATGTCAGTGATCTCTTCGTGCACTTGTTGTTCGAGTTAGATGCAACTATCTAGCTGTTTTCATAACGACATTTATTCAGCAGAAGTCTAAGGTATGGTGCTACCGAACACATCAACTGAAAACCCGTTCAATCTTTATTCGCATTTAAGGCAATGTTAAAGATTAACAACAAATTGCTGTTTACAAATTATGCCACCTGAAAAGGTGAAGGAATACTTTATTACCAGCCTATAATCACTTCGTATAAATATTTCTAAGTCACAATGTGCAAGACTACATAGTGGAATCGTGAGCCAGGCGCCATTGTAGGTGGAGCCAATAGCAGTCTACGATTAACTGACAAAGTATCTGGATACCACAGTTTGTCTGCAGAAGTCACTGGTAGATAACACTTGTAAGTCCTATGAAATATTCGTAGAGTGTGCAGGATACAAATTAAATCAGACTATCACTGCAGGCAGCGAAATCCAACACAGGCTTGTTTGACTCGCGCCATTGAATCAGAAATGCTGAAAACTTTGAAATCCTAGGCGTTCGAAGAAAGACGGGTAATAGGTCTACTTGGAATATTTTAAGAGTCGACTTCCAGCAGGGGATCTAAGAATATTCTTCAACTTAGAAATTGGGCTGGCCGGTGTGCCGTGCGGTTCTAGGCGCTTCAGTCTTGAACCGCGTGACCGCTACGGTCGCAAGTTCGAATCCTGCCTCGGGCACTGATGTGTGTGATGTCCTTAGGTTAGTTAGGTTTAAGTAGTTCTAAGCTCTAGGGGACTGATGACCACAGATGTTAAGTCCCTTAGTGCTCAGAGCCATTTGAACCATTTTAGAAACTGGCTTCCTTGGGCGACCGTAGAAACGAGATGAATATACCAGCTGCTGCATAATAAAAGGGCAGTCGTTCCTCCCGATTCCATTTGTGAATAAAACGAGAAGGAACTTTAATTATATGGTACAATTAAACGTAGCCTGTTCTAGGAAACACACAATTATTTGCAGAGTAGAGCTGTAACTGTATGGACTATTTGTGCCATCGATTGCCCTCATTTTATTATTATATAATTAAATACAAAATGAGTACATAGGGAGAAATGCGATTAGCATTCATCAGGTTCATAGTCTAATGTAAAATTTGGCGACTGATCTGATGTAAAATATTACGAAGTTTCGGTGCGTAAAATCGGCAAATGGGTGAAATTATTTATTTAGTAGCTCAGTGACCATGCTAACACCGAAACTGTAGCTGATGAAGAACAACCGCAAATTCTGAGTTCAGTATTTCGGAATAGTTTTGCAGCAGAAGAGCGTAACAAGGTTCTTCCGGGGAAGCTAAAATAGAGGAATAGAGAAACAACTACAATCTCTCAACAGGGGAAAGGTATCTGGACCTGGCAAGAAACTTGAACGATCCTGTACTTATTACGCAAATGAACTTGCTCCCCTTCTGGTGTAAGTTGATCATACGCCGCTGCAGCGACAAAGGAGTGGTTCCCTCTGAGGCAATACGATATGCGATCTGGTACACTATGTGACTTGTGATTCGACTTAGAAGCAACCCGCATTGGTGGAATGCGTGGAAACGTAGTTGAAGCGATTTTACTGCTTCAGGTTGGGACGACAGCGATACAACACTGACATGTATATCATACCACCTGGCACAACAAAAAGTGCTGCTTGCTCCATGCTACTGCGTTGTACAGTACAAGGGGAGGAATATGGAGAAATAAATTTAAAGCCATTAGATGTGTCTTGAAAAATTTTTTTTACGTAATTGAAGAAAAACTAAAGCCATCTGTCTACTTAGTTTCTCTGTAAGGCTTTTATTTTTTGTGTAAAAAATTAAAAACCACAGTTTGTTAGATTTCCATGTTTTCTCCGTTATGTAGTTTTCCTCATCCGATTCCAAGGAAACTATTCGGTAAAATATGGTTTTGTTCACATGTTATAGTCCCACATCACAGCTTGATAATGAAATGGTTTTCTTTTCACTGTTGCCCATAGGTACTGTGCCCCTTCGAAAATGAGGAAACCACCAGGCATATTTTGAAGAATTTGCAATCCTGAATATGGTCACTGGCCAATTTACATTTGGTTCAAGTGGTTCAAATGGTTCTGAGCGCTATGGGACTTAACATCTGAAGTCATCAGTCCCCTAGACTTAGAACTACTTAAACTTAACTAACCTAAGTACATCAAACACATCCATGCACGAGGCAGGATTTGAACCTGCGACCGTAGCAGCAGCGCAGTTCCGGACTGAAGCGTCTAGAACCGCTCGTCCACAACGGCCGGCAGTTTACATTTGTTGCATTTTACATCATACACTGCTGCATACAAAATATAGCTAACATATAGAAATTGTTTTTAACACTGGGGAGAAATCGTATCTCTTTCAGTCCTGAAAGAATGAATGAGATACGTATTTTAATATTTGGCCGCGACGAGCTACAAAGTGCCACACTTGATGCTATGGCTCCGCGCTGAGTTGTGGCTACTGTTTCTCTTTTGTATGTAGTTTATGAAGTCGGTTACCGTTACATTTTAAGTTAACATTGCATTAAGAGTTATTTTCACTTTAAAACTACAGGAAGAAGATCGCAGATCCTGTGGAAAAGTTAGATATATATTGTAAGCGTCAGTTTTACTTATATGCATGAATGGTTGCATTTATGAAACATTCAGTAACTATTTTTGTTCACATATTGTCGAAAAAAATGGCTTGTGTTCCAGCGAGCAATGAATGTCAAATTGAATTTTGCTGTTGACACAAATAAACCATGCTGTGTTCTGGATGTCGCCAACTTGAAGACTAAGTTACTGCAAAAAGGATTTGCTTCTGCCACAAACTTGGACGAATGAAGAAGAAATGTTTCAGCAATAGGAAACAAAGAGGCAAAGGGTGTTTATTTTGTTAGTGAGACTGGTAAAGTACGTCAGTAGGACAGCGAAATCTGAGATCAGCCACCTAATGGCAGGTGACTACTAACTGTGGCGTCCAGCCCTGTGCCACTGTCGAATAACTGGTGGAAGAATGATTGTCGGTAAGCCTCTACAGACACGAAATCAACCGTGCCACGGCTCACATTCCTCTCTAATCGCTTATCCTTTGTCGTCATCTTCTCTACACTGCCAATATGCCCAGACCACCTCTACCGGTCCTCCTCCTTCAGTTTCTTGATGGCAACTCTTTCGTCGTTCTGTCTTACGCTCCAGATCCCTCCCAATCCCCCTCAGTCAGTTTACGTCCTGGTGTAACCAATGGTTCCTGAGGATAAACACTTCGAAAATAATATAGGACGCACCACCCGTGCCTTCTGTCTCGAAGACTTCTATTTTACCACTTACGTCTGTCCTATACAGTTAAAGAATACGCTAAAAAATCTTGGACTAACCATTGACCAGCAACTAACGTGTAAATATCACCCTCTAACCATCCAGTAGAAAGCCCACAAAAGATTAAAACTACCAGCTGGCCGAACTTGGTGATTACGACCCTCCACTGTCTTCCACACCTACAAAGTCTTGATCTGAGCCATCCTTCGCAATGTGAATGTTACGTGCATGTGAGTGTCTCCAGATCCGGGAAGGCCATGCACTCTGTCTCGCTTTTCGCATTCGTTTAGCCTCACTCCTCCCAAGGATCCTTTTCCAACTCATCAAATTCCTCTCAGATTGAACGCCTCCTAATTACCCACACCATCCGCAAACTCGACTTCAGTAAGCCTATAATTTCCCCTGCACTTTCCAACCCTCGTATGACGCCGCGCCTCTACCAATAAACCCTACCAACCTTATACCTACACACTCTCGACGTTCTCTCCTAAAGAAATTTCAAGCATTTCCCCCTCCCATATCATGAACTCCACATTTACTCACCTTACCACCTTCATATCTTCTCATCCATTCCATCTCGTCACGGTTCCCTCCACCCCCCCCCTACCCCACATTTCCCTACCCCTTTTTTCCCCGTTTCTCCCTTCTTTTCCTGCTCCCCTTTTCCACTCATCGTTTATCCCCCCCTCCCTTTCTTTTCCCGATAACCACTTCTGTCCCATCGGTAAAAAACACCAGTCCTCCATTCTGACACCAACACCCTACTCCCCTTCTCCACCACCAACTCTTTCCCCTTCAACAGCAGACTACCAACCTCAGGGCAGATCCTTCCAGCTTTAGTGAGAGTGAAGGGCTACTTTTTAAAGTGATTTTTAAATAGTATTTTAAGCGTTTTAACAGTACCATAGTTGTTTTACGTTTTATCTTTTTATTGTGATGGTTTTAATTTAAACATGAAGTAGCTATGTTGCTTCTACATATAAGTACTTCCATTACTTTAAGGATTCAAAATTTTGTAGCTCGCTTGCAAATCTCTCATTTCGTGTTAGTGTTTTTTGCTCTCCTTTAGATTTACTTAATAATTGCCTGAAGAACGGGTTGAATTTGACGCTAACATCAACCCTCCTCCCCCGCCAATATGGGGCGAGAGGAAAGAATATAACAAAGAAAAATTAAAAATTAAAAAAATATGAAGAAAAAAAGCCAGCAATATCCAGCGCAAAACCTGAAGACGGCTGAATGGCTTTCAGCCCAAATATCTTGGCAAGAAGTCGACGTTCTCGGCTGCAATCCCGAAACTTCATGGAATAATATTGACAGTAATAGCAAATTACAACAGCAATTAGGCATAACATAATAACACGTAAATTTAATAAAGAGCTCTCATGAGTACTTGGAGTTACTTTTACGTAACACTGAAAGTTTAGTCTGCGTCCCAGCGATACAAGTAACGTTGATCAAATTTAAATAAATGATATGTAATTGTTGGTTTATTAAGGAATTATTTACAGCTTCTGGATTCCGATTTATAAAATATTGTAATTGTTGCACTTACTCTAAATCCATGGTGTTAAGAGATAAAGGTTTTAGAAAAAAATGGTTAAATTCAACTGCTAATTTTAGACAGTCGTGAACTGTTTCTCACAACTACTATCACAGGAATGGAAGATGTATACAATCCTCAACAAGCTTAACGAGATTATAAAGCTTCAGTGTTGTTCAACAAATGAGTAAAAGTCCACTCCTGTCATGTGTACCATTGATGTAACGCTGGAAATTAATGGATTTGGTTTAAATCCCACAGTGTGGTATTTTCTATACTCGAGGTCAGTAATAAATTAAATTGTGAAGCCACATTCAGCTGTCGCACCAAATCCAGTTTCATGATGAAGTAAACTGTCTGTAGTCCATGCAAGGAGTTTGATGCTAGAGGTCACCTGTGCTAGGTACATGATAATAATTAGGAACAACGTAGTCATACTATGATGTTCATTACTAAACGCAGTTCACAATCAGAATTCGCAACAACCGCAACCACCTACCATGGTTTACAACTGTTGGCAAACTACACTATTGGCCATAAAATTGGTACACCATGAAGATGACGTGCTACAGATGCGAAATTTAACCGACAGGAAGAAGATGCTGTGATATGCAAATGATTAGCTTTTCAGAGCATTCACACAAGGTTGGCGCCGGTGGTGACACCTAGAAGGTGCTGACATGAGGAAAGTTTCCAACCGATTTCTCATACACAGACAGCAGTTGATCGGCGTTGCCTGGTGAAACGTTGTTGTATTGCTCGTGTAAGGAGGAGAAATGCGTACCATCACGTTTCCGACTTTGATAAAGGTCGGATTGCAGCCTATCGCGATTGCGGTTTATCGTATCACGACATTACTGCTCGTGTTGGTCGAGATCCAATGACTGTTAGCAGAATATGGAATCGGTGGGTTCAGGAGGGTAATACGGAACGCCGTGCTGGATCCCAACGGCCTCGTATCACTAGCAGCCGAGATGACAGGCATCTTATCCGCATGGCTGTAACGGATCGTGCAGCCACGTCTCGATCCAACAGTCAACAGATGGGGACGTTTGCAAGACAACAACCATCTGCACGAACAGTTCGACGACATTTGCAGCAGCATAGACTATCAGCTCGGAGACCGTGGCTGCGGGTACCCTTGACGCTGTGTCATAACATGGATGGTGTACTCAACGACGAACCTGGGTGCACGAATGGAAAAACGTCATTTCTTCTACGGAATCCAGGTTCTGTTTACAGCATCATGATGGTCGCATCCTTGTTTGGCGACGTCGCGTTGAACGCACATTGGAAGCGTGTATTCGTCATCGCCATACTAGTGTATCACCCGGCGTTATGATATGGGGTGCCATTGGTTATACGTGTCGGTCACCTCTTGTTCGCATTGACGGCACTTTGAACAGTGGACGTTACATTTCAGATGTGTTACGACCCGTGGCTCTACCTTTCATTCGATGCCTGCAAAACCCCACATTTCAGCAGGATAATGCACGACCGCATGTTGCAGGTCCTGTACGGGCCTTTCTGGATACAGAAAATGTTCGACTGCTGTCCTGGCCAGCACATTCTCCAGATCACTCACCATTTGGATGCGTCTGGTCAATGGTGGCCGAGCAACTGGCTCGTCACAATACGCCAGTCACTACTCTTGATGAACTGTGTTATAGTGTTTAAGCTGCGTGAAAATGTAACCACATGTCAGTTCTAGTATAATATATTTGTCTAATGAATACCCGTTTATCATCTGCATTTCTTCTTCGTGTAGCAATTTTAATGGCCAGTAGTGTACTTCTGGAAGATCTTCACAAAAATATAGGTACTGTCGATCTCTGTGACCTATTTGAGCAGTAACTCACAATGAGCTGCCATCTGGTACCTCTCAGAAATCTTTGTATAAACAATGCATTCTCCTCCAGTTTAGAGGTTGTTAGGTCACAAAACCAAACTATAAACATATACTTCATACTATTATTCAGCTACGAGATCGTTAACGTTATTTTAATTTATGACAGTTTTAACATAAGAGTTTTTCCATTGTATATTAAATTAGTTGTAGTGTATGTTAATATGGAAGCAATAGTATTTCAGTCAGCTATTCCAACCAGAACTGGTTTGTTATCTTAACAAAATATAATAAATGTAATTTTAACGAAATTACAAAATGATTCTAAAAATGTCCCATCTTAAAGGAATTTTTGTGCTGATTCCAAAAATGGTCTTAGATTTTGCAATTCCGTAATATTTCAAAAGTTAGTGAGAATTTAACACATTATGAGGAAAAAAAAGAAAAGACACACCACGTAGGAACTACTGAATAGGACGGGAATCGGTGTTACACATGTACAGACAAATAAACGAATAAAATTTCAGGAAAATTAAAGGATTTATTCAAGAGAAAGAGCTTCACAGCTTGAGAAAGTCAACAACACGTTGGTCCAGCTCTGGTCCTTACGCAAGCAGTTATTCTGCTTAGCACTGATTTACAGAGTTATTGGATGTCCTCCTGAAGAACAAACAATAGAAATTATCGCCGTGTGTGGGCGGGCATTATTCCACTGCCCATATCACTGAATAGAGCAGATTTGTCTTCAGTGATGAATCCCGCTTCGAACAGAGCCGCGATGGCTATCGAAGAAGGGTCAGGAGACGCCCCATACAACGGTGGGATACCAGCATGATTGTCTACATCTACATCCATACTCCACAAGCCACCTGACGGTGTGTGGCGGACGGTACCTTGAGTACCTCTATCGGTTCACCCTTCTATTCCAGTCTCGTGTTGTTCGTGGAAAGAAAGATTGTCGGTATGCCTCTGTGTGGGCTCTGATCTCTCTGATTTTATCCTCATGGTCTCTTCGCGAGATATACGTAGGAGGTAGCAAAATACTGCTTGACTCCTCGGTGAAGGTATGTTCTCGAAACTTCAACAAAAGCCCGTACCGAGCTACTGAGAGTCTCTCCTGCAGAGTCTTCCACTGGAGTTTATCTATCATCTCTGTAACGCTTTCGCGATTACTAAAGGATCCTGTAACGAAACCCGCTGCTCTCCGTTTGATCTTCTCTATCTCTTCTATCAACCCTATCTGTTACGGATTCCACACCGGTGAGCAGTATTCAAGCAGTGGGCGAACAAGTGTACTGTAACCTACTTCCTTTGTTTTCGGACTACATTTCCTTAGGATTCTTCCAATGAATCTCAGTCTGGCATCTGCTTTACCGACGATTGATTTTATATGGTCATTCCATTTTAGATCACTCCTAATGCCTAATCCCAGATAATTTATGGAATTAACTGCTTCCAGTCGCTGACCTGCTATATTGTAGCTAAATGATAAAAGATCTTTCTTTCTGTGTATTCGCAACACATTGCTCTTGTCTACATTGAGATTCAATTGCCATTCCCTGCACCTTGCGTCGATTCGTTGCAGATCCTCCTGCATATCAGTATAATTTTCCATTGTTAAAACCTCTCGATATACTACAGCATCATCCGAAAATAGCCTCAGTGAACTTCCGATGTTATCCACAAGGTCATTTATATATATTGTGAATACAACGGTCCTACGACACTCCCCTGTAGCACACCTGAAATCACTCTCACTTCGGAAGACCTCTCCCCACCGAGAATGACATGCTGCATTCTGTTATCTAAGAACTCTTCAATTCAATCACACAATTGGTCTGATAGTCCATATGCTCTTAATTTGTTCATTAAACGACTGTGGGGAACTGTATCGAACGCCTTGCGTAAGTCAAGAAACACGGCATCTACCTGGGAACCCTGTCTATGGCCCTCTGAGTCTCGTGGACGAATAGCGCGAGCTGTGTTTCACACGATCGTCTTTTTCGAAACCGATGCTGATTCCTACAGAGTAGATTTCTAGTGTCCGGAAAAGTCATTATTCTCGAACATAATACGTGTCCCAAAATTCTACAACTGATCGACGTTAGAAATAGAGGTCTATAGTTCTGCACATGTGTTCAACGTCCCTTCTTGAAAAAGGGGATGACCTGTGTCCTTTTCCAATCTTCTGGAACGCTACGCTCTTATAGAGACCTACGGTACACCGCTGCAAGAAGGGGGGCAGGTTCCTTCGCGTACGCTGTGTAAAATCGAACTGGTATCCCATCAGATCCAACGGCCGTTCCTCTTTTGAGCGATTTTAATTTTTTTTCTATCCCTTTGTCATCTATTTCGATATCTACCATTTTGTCATCTGTGCGACAATCTAGAGAAGGAACTACAGTGCAGTCTTCGCCTGCTATACAGCGCAACAGCCAGGACAAATGGTCTGGGCTTTCGTTTCATTTCATAGCAGAACCCCTTTGGCTGTCATCCCCGGTACCCTCACAGCACAGCGGTATGTCGACGATATACAGGGTGTTTCAAAAGAACATACGTATTACAAAGTATTATTTTGTCCAAACTATCGATCTCTGCGCCTCGGCTCGGCTACTGGAGAAACGCGTACATAGTCTAGTTTATATTAATAGCTGCTAGATGTCAGTTGTCTTTTGTTTTGCTTGTTAACCATCATATGTTTAAAATGACTAATTCGCAGCAGAAATCATTTTGTGTTTTCGAGTTTGCGAAGTGTAACTCCCCGATTACAGTGGAAAGACGTTTCAGGCTGAGGTACCAACTTGATCCTCCGAATGGGTGGAACATTCGCAGACGTTGTCGACAGTTTCTAGGTACGGGATGTGTCTGTAAAGGAAAGATTCCTGGCCACCCTCGTGTTCCTGAAGAAAATGTTCCACGAATTCAAACTGCTTTCAAACGTAGTCCTTCGAAATCAACCCGTCGTGCCAGTCGGGAGTTGCAACTGCCTGCAACAACAATTTGGCGTGTTTTGAGACGTCGGTTGGTTATGAAGCCGTACAAGTTACAGCTGTTACGAGCTCTGCGTCCTGATGACAAATGCAAACGTGTGGAATTTTGTAACGAGACTGTTGATGCTATTGATAATGATAACTCTTTCGCACAATGCATCGTGTTCAGTGATGAAGCGACTTTCCATGTTAGTGGGCAGGTAAACAAAGACAATGTTCATATTTGGGGCCTACAGAACTCACATACAGCCATTGAACATGTACGAGATTCGCCCAAAGTCAATGTGTTTTGTGAGATGTCCCGATCATTCTTCTTAGATGGAAACACCGTTAACGGTCAGCAGTATCTCGCTATGTTACAAAACTGGTTGTTTCCAAGGCTGCGCGAAGACAACTTCATTTTTCAACAAGACTGGGCACCCCCTCACAGGAGTCGCTAAGTGCGTGAATATCTGAATGAAACTCTACCGAACCGTTGCTTTGGTCGTCAAGGAGCTGAAGACTTAGCATGTCTCAGCTGGGCTCCACGGTCACCGGATTTGACACCCTCTGACTTCTTCCTGTGGGGTTTCGTTAAAGACAACATTTATGTACCACCACTACCACAGAAATTGGAAGAGTTGAAGAACCGGATCCGTACTGCCATAACATCAGTGACGAAGGACATGCTTGCCCTAGTATGGGAGGAATTTGAGTATCGATGTGATATCGTTCGTGTCGCTGATGGAGAACATATTGCACATCTGTAATCTGAACTTGAGAGGTTCGTAAATATGGGTGTAAAGTTTCATATTCGTATGCCTTAAAATTTAATAAATTTATGCATTGGAAATACGTGTAGTCTTTTTGAAACACCCTGTACTACGTCCACTTTTGGCGCCGTTTATGACAAGCTTTGATGGGCTAACGTTTCAGCAAGATAATGCCCGCCAGCATACGGCAAGACTTTCTACTGCTTGTCTTCGTGTTTACCGAACCCTACTTTGGCCAGCAAGGCCGGATTTCTCCAAGCCTTCCAACCGGTTAGGGATTCTGACGCTTTAACGCGCCAATTGGGTAGAATTTGGCACGATATTCCTCAGGAGGACATGTCAATCAATGCCAAGCCGAATAACACTTGCCTAAGAGTCAGAGAAGAACAACGCCTTACTGATTTGCTCAATTTGTGAAGCTGTTTCTCTTGAAAAATTATTCAATTTTTCTGAAATTGTGGTCATTTGTTTGTCTGTACAGGTACAACGCATCTACCTATTCATTCGTGGTGCGTCTTTTTTGTCTTTTGTCTTAGAGTGTATCATGATTCATGGTGGCAAAATATCGGCTGACGAATTTAGTAGTTTCAACATTGGAAATATGGATTTCTTACAAATAATCTAAACTACAATTTCAGAAAGATCGTGTAGTATCTATGGAATTTATAATCAATTAGCAATGTTTTGGTGTGTTAAATATGCCCATATGTAAGGAAATATTTGCATAATAGCAATTAAATTTAGGGTCAAAGAGTCTGTTTTTAGGTTTCGCGTTCGACTTTGCTTCAATAATCGACAAGTGGTTCTTGTCTTAGCAGTTTAATTTCTTTGTACTACTGTTGAATCTACCCTATCGTTACAATTTAAGCCATGTGTAACGAACTGGTTTTTGTCTATTCATTTAGCTGAATGTTTATCATAACGTTCATTTGTAGAGTCAGTGGAGACTGCATTTTTACGACTTTTCTGGAATTTAAATTTCTTCGCTTGGTAGCCTTCATCCTGCCTGTAACTAGAACAGACAGTGGTCGCAAACGGAATATGCATCAAACATCTGGCGAGTACCGACTCGTAGCCACTGTGCACACACCATCACGTCGCCTGGAGAGCACAGCACTCAGGGAATGAGCCTTCCCAGTAATTACTCGTCGTAATGGCAGCCACATTTCTGAAGCTCGATTCTTGCTACAAATTTTCAGTTCCGCGATGTGTTCGCTGAATGCTTCAACAGTCTGCCGTGGAACCAGGAACACCGTTGCTTACGTAATAAAAACATGATGTAAGACTACGGAGAAGTACTTACCGACATGCCGCTTAATTAAACATTACATCATTCCGGAAAGGGACATAGACGGATGTCGCAAGAGCAATTGATGACGGGTTTATGAGAACTAGAGAGACACTTTACGAAATGTTCCTCGTTCAGTTGGGCAAAGTTTAATTCATACGCAAATGAAGTGAGGGAATAGTGTGTGTGTCGTATACTCGGATGCAACCACCCTCTCTAAACGGCGTTATGAAGCTATTTTTAAGCGGTGAAGACTAACTAACGGACAGATCTGAAACAAAATTCCGTTTGTAAGAGAAACACTATAGGATCCATTGGTATGCAATAGCGCACAAATTTTAAGAACGTCGAAGTCATAAGTAAAAGTACAGGTATACTCATGTGGTGCTGCACTTTCTTCGTCATGAAAGAAGGAGAATAAGAGTTAACGTCCTTCGACGACGAGGACATAATAGTAAAAAGCTCGAATCGGGGGAAGATAGCGGTGGTGCTGAAATAACGCACTCTCTAATCTGAAAACTGGTTTGAACAGCAGAGCGCTTTATTAAACAATGCCCGATTTAAACTGGTACCGACTATCTTGTTACTGAAAAAGCCTTTTACGGGCAAGTGCTCTACCAACTGAGCTAACCAACCACGACTCACGACCCGTCCTCGCAGCTTTAGTTCCGCCAGTACCTCGTCTCCTACCTTCCAAACTTCACAGAAGCTCTTCTGCGAACCTTGCAGAACTAGTAGAGCACTTGCCCGCGAAAGGCAAAGGTCCCGATTTCGAGCCTCTGCCCGGCACACAGTTTTAATTTGCCAGGAAGTTTCATATCAGCGCACACTCCGCTGCAGAGTGAAAATCTCATCCTGGTTAGAGAGTCTTATCTGAAGTTATTTATTTAGATTGTAGATAACTTTCTTTATGTGAGTAAACTGTAGACGGTAAGCAGTTCAGTCAAGAAGAGAATGCAAGCTTTGGGCACGTGTTGCATCAGAAGTGTGATAAAGACCACATGGATACAGTGAAAAACTGGTGAAGAGTTACTGAATCGTTTTAGGGAAGAAGGAAATTTATAGTACGGCTTGACTAGAAGGAGGAATTGACTGATAGCACATATCCGATGGGTCGGTCTCATCGACACGTGGTTGACGAAATGAAGAACAAAGTGGAATGTCTTCTCGAGCGGAATCCTGGATACTGTGCAATGTGCCAAATTAGTTACTCTATGGGAAGGCTACAACGTCTGAAGACAACGAACCAAAACTGGCTTATAGTGATGTTGCTGCCTCAAAATACGCTGCCGGGACTTCTTGTACGGAGGGTAGCTTTTCCAGGTATAAAACTATCTTCTGCGGTAACGGTAGATCTTTGAAAACTGAAAATCTGGAACTACACCTTTTGATTCACTGCAGTTCTGCAGGAACTTAAGATTAACAGGACGTGTTCACTAATTTGGAACTATGATGGAACCTGAAGAAATGAACTAAAATTTGTGCCACAACCGGAACTTGAACCCGGGTCTCCTTGTTGACTTGGCATGAATGCTGACCATTAAACCTCCTCAGCACTGTGGTTAACATTGCTACGGTGATGTATTAGCCAGCATTCCTGCCTAGTAAGCAAGGAGACCCTGGTTCAAGTCACAGCCGTCGCACAAATTTTAATTCATTTCATCAGCTTCCATAATTATCGTAGATACAGATGAGACTTAAGTGTCTCCGGGAAAATTTAATATCGATTGCTTTAAGGTAGTGGTCAGCGCTGGTAAAAACATACAGGTGACGTTTTTAACAGCCTAATCGCCAAGAACAAGTGCTTTGTGTATCACTACGACTGCAAAAGTCGAGGTAGAATTAAATTTTTTTTCTGAACCTGACAGCTTATTCTCATACAGTACTAACAGTCACAGTGGCATACTAACGAAATGCACTGAGGAGGTTACGCGAGGCTCTCTAGATGAAGTGTCGCGGGAAGCTGCCCAAAGGGTGCTTTTGCTCCGAGACAACGCCACAGTGAAGTATCATTGTGAGACAGTGGACGCAAAAAAGAAGAAGTAATGAAACGTCCCCTTAGAAAAATTATAAATTACTGTGCTGGTAAACTTCTACGTTATTTGATACAGAGACAGCTGAGTAAAACTGAATCTACTCAGACATTTCCCTCTTTACTTATTCTAATCATCAGTAAACTGACACACAATATTTTTAGCGCAAACGCAATCTGACTTTAATCCCTACAAAAGAATGGCCCTGACTAACAATAACCTACACCTTTCATGAATCATTCACCTCACAAATATCTTCGTTACTAGAACTACTGAAATACAGCGAGCGCCAATACTGCCAGCTAAATAAAAGATTCTAAATACGGAAGGCACTAACTACTGATAAGCATAGTTAGCAAATAAAAGATTTTGATAGAGGGCAAACAATGTATTTACCTTATTAATGTTTCAAAGTCAATATATATATATTAGTTCATGATATACAGTCTTACAAACTTCCTCTTTCTGCCGGACACACGCCCATATCGTCCGCTCTCAAAACTCCGCCATCTCTCTCCCCGCATCCACCACTGCTGGCGGCTCACCTCCCAACTGCGCAACGCTATGCACTGTTCACATCCAATTGCCCAACACTACAAAGCGAATTTTCCAACAGTGTAAACCACCTACAGACTGCACACAGCACAGTCAGTGACTTTCATATAGAGCGCTACGTGGCGTTACCAACATAAAAACCTAATCAGCCTACTTACAGTAGGTGCCTGAAACGAGGATAACAGGAGCAGTTCACAAGAGTCAGCAGACAAAGCTGTGCAGCGGGAGGATTAGCTCAGAAACAGCACCATTCATAGTTTGTATAATGAAAGTTTATTTGTACAACTTTAACCAATGAGTGCATGGACACAATTAAGTAAATTTCTTCGCTTACGAAATGCTCGAAGTAGATGCTGGTTACACAGTGAACATTTCGTAGGTTAAAATACGTCGCAATACTCAATAAAGCATATGTTCAAAAGAATTTCAATAAATTTTGTAGCAATAAATTTTGTAGCAACTTGTGTCTCCTCCCAGCGGTTATATTGTCGTCCGAACACCGTACACGGCAACACGAAGGTAGCAACCCCACCGGCCAGAGTACGGTCCTTCTCCTCGGCTCCGAACATGCCAATCGCCGCATCCACTCTAAGTTCCTAACTGCATCTCCTCTTCACAGAGCGGCGCCCCTCCATATCCCCGCGGCCTTCCTCCTTGCCGACCTACGACTCACGTCCTCTCTCGAACTTTCCTCATACCTCTCCTCTGCCAGCTAGTTCTGCATGCAAGGATCACGGACCAGCCCGGTAGTGGAATCGAGCGCCGCGGCTCAGTACCCAGGTACCATTGAAGAGTAACAATTTATTTCTACGAGAAAACGACAAGAAACTATTGATTCCCTATGAATGAACACAAGAGATCGGTCCTGATCTAATAACACTAATTGTCACTCATTGAATACAGTTCTTCAAAGGTGCTAGAGAAAGCACAAAATCTGTCACAATTGTTTACTCTGCACGGTCGGAGTTGGTCGCAGCCATAACCGGCGGTATAGCGATGTTTTCTTAGTCCAGCAGCGCTTCGTTATGGACTGGTCGTTTACTCTTTTTTTTTCCTTAATGCATTTCAATGCAATTCAATGCGGGCTGGCAGCAGCATATGCGCTGCTCTTCAGCCGAAAGACATAGAACATACAATAGAAGACATTTAAAGATAACATAAAGGAGAAAATATCGTGTACATAGATATGAAAAAATGAGGGAACTTTATGGAAGACAATAGACAAAAAGGGGGTGACTGTAAAACGGAGATGAGATCCGTAAAAAAGAAGCGCACACGGAAAAACCATACACTGGGACAATTAAAAGAACACGAGGCGAATTATGACCGGAGCATAAAAGTATCGACGGATGGCGTAGCACATAACAAACACTGACAGTAGCACTAAATACAAGGCCAGCACACAATTAAAATCACACCTCTCGCTGCACAGGAGAAACAGCACTAAACACAACACTGATTTGGCACACTGACGATGATCAAAATGAAGGATCTGCCAGGACCAAGGAGATGAGGGAGAAGGGAAGAAGAGAGGGAGGGGAAGAGAGGGGGGGAGATGGACAGGGGGGCGCGCCGAATAGGGCCAGGTAGGGAGGGATGTGGGAGAGAATGAGGCAAGGATGGGGTGCAGGGTCTCGGGGGGGGGGGGGAAGGAGGAAAATCCGCTCTGGGAGAAGGAGGGGAGAGGAAAAAGGGGGCACTGGGAAGGGGAGAACAAGGCCAGATTTTAGTTAGAAGGAAGGGTATATGTCTTGGCGAAGTTCATCATCTAGGAGGGGGAGGCGCTGGAAATTGCCAAGATGAAGGAGATGGAGGGTGTGGAGGTGGAGAGAGGGAGGGATACAGCGATACAGGTGTGGCAATGGGTGGTGGTTGAAGGGGAAGGAGGAAACCAGGAGGAGGGGGGAATCAAGCCAGCAGACAATATAAGGGATGCAGAGATGTTGGAGGAACAGGAGGAGGTGGGGGAAGGGGATGAGTTCATACAGGAGCCGAGTGGGGGAAGGAAGGCTGATAGGGAAGGCAAGGCGGAATGCATGGCGTTCAAGGATTTGGAGGGTCTTGTAAAAGTGGGCGGAGATCCAGGCAACGCTGCCATAACTGAGGATAGGATGGATGAGGGATTTGTAGGTGTGGACTATGGTGAAAGGATGCAATCCCCATATCCAGGCAGACAGGAGTTTCAGGAGGCGGAGGCGGGAATGGACTTTCTGCTGGATGGTCTGGAGGTGAGGGGTCCAGGTGAGGTGGCGTCAAGGGTGAGGCCAAGGTATCTCAGGGTGGGGGTGAGCTGGATGGGATGACAATAAAGGGTGAGGTAGAAATCATGGAGACGGAAGGAGTGGGTGGTGCAGCCTATGATGATTGCCTAGGTGTTGGAGGAGTTAAGGTGGAGGAACCACTGGTTACACCAAATGGTGAACTGGTTAAGGTGGGTTTGGAGGGTGTGTTGGAACCGTTGAAGGGTAGGATAGAGAGCCGGGAAGGCGGTGTCATTAGCATACTGGAGAAGGTGGACAGATGGGGGTCGCTTGGGCATATCAGCGTATACGAGAGATAAAAGAGAGGGGAGAGGACAGAGCCATGGGGGACGCCAGCAGTGGGATAAAAGATCCGGGAGTTGGTGTAGTGGAGGGTGACATAGACTGTGCGGCTGGTCTCAGCGGAGGTTCGAGTCCTCCCTCTGGCATGGGTGGATGTGTTTGTCCGTAGGTTAATTTAGGTTAAGTAGTGTGTAAGCTTAGGGACTGATGACCTTAGCAGTTAAGTTCCATAAAATTTCATGCACATTTGAACAATTTTGAGGGTGACATAGGAAGGACGGCGCGAGAGGAAGGAAGCGACCAGATGGACAAAACTGATAGGCAGGGCTTAGGTTTGGAGTTTAAAGAGGAGACTGGGATGCCATACACGGTCATAGGCATTTTGGAGGTCGAGGGAAACAAAAATGGCGGAGCGACGGGAGTTGAGCTGAAAGAAGAGAGGGTGAACGAGGTTAAGGAGTTGGTCTTCAATGGAGAAGGAGGGTCAGAAGCCACAACGGGTAAAGGGGAGGAGGTGGTGTTGATTAAGGTGCTGATGAATACGGCGGGAGAGGATGGATTCGAAGACCTTAATGAAGACGGAGGTGAGGCAGATGGGACGATAGGAAGAGGCGACAGAAAGAGGTTTGTTGGGTTGGAGGAATAAGAGGACACGGGAACTCTTCCACAGGTCAGGGTAGAACCTGGTAGAGAGAGGATGACGTTATTGAGATGGGCGAGTACAAAGGAATAGGGGCTTTCTCTGAGGTGGCGGTAGGTGACACAGTCGTGAACAGGGGCCATGTTGCGTTTGGACCAGAGGATAAGTTTAATGTCTTGTGCTGTGATTGGAGTGTTGATGTCGGAGGGGTGAAACTGCCCAAGTACTGGAGACTAGGAGCAAGAGGAGCGACCAAGGTATCGGCACGTTCCATGAAGGTGGGGGAAAGAGAATAATGAAAGTGGGGATCGTCTGGAGTGGAGAAGACCTCGGAATGGTGGGAAGTGAAGTGCTTGGCCTTGCTGAGGTTGTCAGCAAGGGGCAGTCGTTATGGAGAATGGGGTAGTGGGGAGCAGAATGGGAACCAGTAAGGCGATGGAACGCGGACCAATACTTGGAGGAGTTGATAGGGAGGGTGGTGTTGAGTCGTGTGCGGGTCTGGCGCCAGTCCCGGCGTTTCGTTGCTGTAATAAGGTTCAGTACGTGTCGCTGTATTTGCCGGTGGCGTTGGAGTGTATCCCTGTCACGAGTGTGCAAGAAGGAGCGATAGAGACGGTGGGATTCACGGAGGATGGGACAGCCCGCGGAGGGAGAGTGGGACGGTGGGGCTGGATGGTATTAATAAGAACATGGGCCTCCGCGGCGTCAGTAATTACCTTCTGAAGGAAGGACGAGGCGAGGATGATGTCAGGATGGCGATAGGTAAGAGTTACTGAGAAGTGCAGGCGGCGGTACTATAAAGGTCTCCCGACGTATGGATACGAGGAAGTGGTCGGCTTGAAATGGCTCCGCCGATGCGAAATACGGCCGACGGTGTCCGGTGATCGCGGCGACCTCTTACTACTGCGGACGGCGGAGTGAAGTCGGGCAGTCAGCTGTAGCGCCTGGCTGATCGGCAACCCGCAAGGCAGCACTCTACGGCGTGTGTGCCGCGTCATTAGGCACCAGCCATACAAGGCACACAACTCAGTGAGCACAGGACATTGACTCATGCTGTTTCCTTGAGCTACCAAGTTTTATAAAATTCCTCTCCCCATCTCCTCCACCCCCACCCCTCATTTCATGGTTATATACTCCTGATGCCCCCTCTCCTCCCCCCCCATGAACCACGGATCTTGCCGTTGGTGGGGAGGCTTGCGTGCTCAACGATACAGATAGCCGTACTGCGGGTGCAGCCACAATGGAGGGGTATCTGTTGAGAAGTCAGACAAACTTGTGGTTCCTGAAGAGGGGCAGCAGGCTTTTCAGTAGTTGTAGGGGCAACAGTCTGGATGATTGACTGATCTGGCCCTGTAACACTAACCAAAACGGCCTTGCTGTTGTGGTACTGCGAACTGCTGAAAGCAAGGGGAAACTACAGCCATAATTTTTCCCGAGGGCATGCAGCTTTACTGTACAATTAAATGATGATGGCGCGCTCTTGGGTAAAATATTCCGGAGGTAAGATAGTCCCCCATTCGGATCTCCGGGCGGTGTCTACTCAAGAGGACATCGTTATCAGGAGAAAGAAAACTGGCGTTCTATGGATCAGAACGTGGAATGTCAGATCCCTTAATCGGGCAGGTAGGTTAGAAAATTTAAAAAGGGAAATGGATAGGTTAAAGTTAGATATAGTGGGAATTAGTGAAGTTCGGTGGCAGGAGGAACAAGACTCCTGGTCAGGTGAATACAGGGTTATAAATACAAAATCAAATAGGTGTAATGCATGAGTAAGTTTAATAATGAATAAAAAATAGGAGTGCGGGTAAGCTGCTACAAACAGCATAGTGAACGCATTATTGTGGCCAAGATAGACAGGAAGCCCACGCCTACTACAGTAGTACAAGTTTATATGCCTACTAGCTCTGCAGATGAAGAAATTGATGAAATATATGATGAGGTAAAAGAAATTATTCAGGTAGTGAAGGGAGACGAAAATTTAAAAGTCATGGGTGACTGGAATTCGAGAGTAGGAAAAAGAAGAGAAGGAAACGTAGTAAGTGAATATGGATTGGGGCTAAGAAATGAAAGAGGAAGCCGCCTGGTAGAATTTTGCACATAGCATAACTTAATCATAGCTAACACTTGGTTCAAGAATCATGAAAGAAGGTTGTATACATGGAAGAACCTTGGAGATACTAGAAGGTTTCAGATGGAGATTTAGGAACCAGATTTTAAATTGTAAGACATTTCCAGGGGCAGATGTGGACTCTGACCACAATCTATTGGTTATGAACTGTAGATTAAAACTGAAGAAACTGCAAAAAGGTGGGAATTTAAGGAGATGGGACCTGGATAAACTGAAAGACCCAGAGGTTGTACAGAGTTTCAGGGAGAGCATAAGGGAACAATTGACAGGAATGGGGAAAAGAAATACAGTAGAAGAAGAATGGATAGCTTTGAGGAATGAAGTAGTGAAGGCAGCAGACGATTAAGCAGGTAAAAAAATGAGGGCTGATAGAAATCCTTGGGTAACAGAAGAAATATTGAATTTAATTGATGAAAGGAGAAAATACAAAAATGCAGTAAGTGAAGCAGGCAACAAGGAATACTAACGTCTCAAAAATGTGATCGACAGGAAGTGCAAAATGGCTAAGCAGGGATGGTTAGTGGACAAATGTAAGGATGTAGAGGCTTATCTCTCGAGGAGTAAGATAGATACTGCCTACAGGAAAATTAAAGAGACCTTTGGAGAAAATAGAACTACTTGCATGAATATCAAGAGCTCAGATGGAAATTCAGTTCTAAGCAAAGAGGGGAAAGCAGAAAGGTGGAAGGAGTATATAGAGTGTCTATACAGGGGCGATGTTCTTGAGGACAATATTATGGAAATGGAAGAGGAGGTAGTTGAAGATGAAATGGGAGATATGATACTGCGTGAAGAGTTTGACATAGCACTGAAAGACCTAAGTCGAAACAAGGCCCCGGGAGTAGACAACATTCCATTAGAACTACTGACAGCCTTGGGAGAGCCAGTCCTGACAAAACTCTACCATCTGGTGAGCAAGATGTATGAGACAGGCGAAATTCCCTCAGACTTCAAGAACAATATAATAATTCCAATCCCAAAGAAAGCAGGTGTTGACAGATGTAAAAATTTCCGAACTATCAGTTTAATGCCGGCAGGAGTGGCCGAGCGGTTCCAGGCGCTACAGTCTGGAATCGCGCGACTGCTAGGGTCGCAGGTTCGAATCCTGCCTCGGGCATGGATGTGTGTGATGTCCTTAGGATAGTTAGGTTTAAGTAGTTCTTAGTTCTAGGGGACTGATGACCTTATATATTAACTCCCATAGTGCTCAGAGCCATTTTTTTTTCAGTTTAATAAGTCACAGCCGCAAAATACTAACGCGAATTATTTACAGACGAATGGAAAAACTGGTAGAAGCCGACCTCGGGGAAGATCAGTTTGCATTCCGTAGAAATGTTGGAACACGTGAGGCAATACTGACCCTACGACTCCCGGGTTCGATTCCCAGCGGGGTCACTGATTTTCTCTGCCTCGTGATGACTGGGTGTTGTGTGCTGTCCTTAGGTTAGTTAGGTTTAAGTAGTTCTAAGTTCTAGGGGACTGATGACCATAGAAGTTAAGTCCCATAGCGCTCAGAGCCTTGTGAACCATTTTTTTTTTTTTTTGACCGTACGACTTATCTTAGAAGGAAGATTAAGGTAAGGCAAACCTACGTTTCTAGAATTTGTAGAATTAGAGAAAGCTTTTGACAATGTTGACTGGAATACTCTCTTTCAAAGTCTGAAGGTGGCATGGGTAAAATACAGGGAGCGAAAGGCTATTTACAATTTGTACAGAAACCACATGGCAGTTATAAGAGTCGAGGGACATGAATGCGATGCAGTGGTTCGGAAGGGCGTGAGACAGGTTTGTAGCCTATCCCCGATGCTATTCAGTCTGTATATTGAGCAGGCAGTAAAGGAAACAAAAGAAAAGTTCGGAGTAGGTATTAAAATCCATGGAGAAGAAATAAAACCTTTGAGGTTCGCCGACGACATTGTAATTCTGTCACAGACAGCAATGGACTTGGAAGAGCATTTGAACGGAATGGACAGTGTCTTGAAAGGAGGGTATAAAATGAACATCAGCAAAAGGAAAACGAGGATAATGGAATGTAGTCTAATTAAGTCGGGTGATGCTGATGGAATTAGATTAGGAAATGAGACACTTAAAGTAATAAAGGAGTTTTGCTATTTGGGGAGCAAAATAACTGATGATGGTCGAAGTAGAGAGGATATAAAATGTAGACTGGCAATGGCAAGGAAAGCGTTTTTGAAGAAGAGAAATTTGTTAACATCGAGTATTGATTTAAGTGCCAGGAAGTCATTTCTGAAAGTATTTGTATGGAGTGTAGGCATGGTTGGAAGTGAAACATGGACGATAAATAGTTTAGACAGGAAGAGAATAGAAACTTCCGAAATGTGGTGCTACAGAAGAATGCTGAAGGTTAGATGGGTAGATCACATAACTAATGAGGAGGTATTGAATAGAATTGGGGAGAAGAGGAGTTTGTGGCACAACTTGACTAGAAGAATGGATCGGTTGGTAGGACATGTTCTGAGACATCAAGGGATCACAAATTTAGTATTGGAGGACAGCGTGGTGGGTCAAAATCGTGGAGGGAGACGAAGAGATGAATACAGTAAGCAGATTCAGAAGGATGTAGGCTGCAGTAGGTACTGGGAGATGAAGAAGCTTGCACAGGAGAGGGTAGCATGGAGAGCTGCATCAAACCAGTCTCAGGACTTAAGACCACAACAACAACAATACTCCTGATATGGTAAGTCTGGGGGCGATGTGCAGTGTATGGTAACTAAAGAAAACCCACAAGCCAAGATCGCTGGGAAAGCGTCTTATTGGATATGCGGTATGGAAGGAATGAGGGAACGTTGGGTTTAATGTCCCGTCGACATTGAGGCCGTTAGATACAGAGCACAAGCTCGGATGGTTTCAAAGATGGAAAAGGAAATCGGCCGTATTCTTTCCAGCGACCCATTCCGGCATTCGCCTGGATCGACTTAGGGAAATCACGGATAGCGGAACGCGGGTCTGAACTAACGTTCTCACAAATGTGAGGATATGCAGTGTAAAGCGACTTTCAACGCTGAAGGATACTATGTTGTAGGAAATCAAAAGCATAAGATCCAATGATGTCTGCGTAGCTCTGTCGAAACCGCTCACGGAATAAAATCTTTTTTGATGAACTTCGCCTTTAAAAAAATGGTTCAAATGGCTCTGAGCACTATGGCACTTAACATCTTAGGTCATCAGTCCCCTAGAACTTAGAACTACTTAAACCTAACTAGCGTAAGGACATCACACACATCCATGTCCGAGGCAGGATTCGAACCTGCGACCGTAGCAGTCCCGCGGTTCCGGACTGCAGCGCCTAGAACCGTACGGCCACCGCGACCGGCCACTTCGCCTTTAAAGTTTTCTTCAGTTACTAGAATTCGTGATCTCTGCTTGATAATTAAAACAGTATGACTAGTCTTCGTATAATTAGGGAGAAGATGTGTTAGTCTATTTCAGCTTTCGATTGTCATGTATGACCTGTCTTAAGATTTAGCTGCGTGATCTGAAAGGCGTGTTGTCAGTCTTGTCCTCCCTTGCAGGGGTTTTAATTACAATCTCTTGAACAATCAGTTTTTTTAAATTTTTTCTATCCTTATCAAAACAATTAATTACTTGTACAATGATGGCTATTGCGACGTTTGATTTTGCTATAATTTCACATTTTCAGTCATTACCATTACCATTAAAATCAAGAATTTAAGACTGCTGTATAGCTACGTTATTACTAAAACATTGGATTTATTACGAAAGTCTCCCATAGACACGGTGTGACCAAGAAACCAGTAGGAGGGCCCCTTGTATTGCGTCCCTGACACAGTTTTTACCATATCGGGAAAGTAAATTTGCCCGGTTTGAGTCACAAATTAACCGTTCTGTGCTTCTCGTCTGCCGTCATACCGCATAATGTTACCACATTTCTGCTTCAAAGGGGGTTTTATTGAAAGAAATGTTGCAGACTACTCTTCTCGGATGATGGTTATGACAGACCTCAAATTGTATTTGATCGTCTATATTACATTTGAGATGTCTTCAAGGAATGCCATCGATATATTTTTTGTGCTGAAAGACAAAACTGATAGTATGGCTACTACTCTCATTACGCTTGTAGCAAAGCGTGATAATCATTCAGGAAATTTTAGAACGACACGGCTGTTTGAACCGACAGTTTGTTTTTTTATTTACTCACCGTTACACCATTTTAATCGGCGTGAATACATCATCACGTAAAACAGACTGATGGTAATTACGTGAACGACGACAGATTGTCAGATGATTCATAAATTTAGTTATTACGTTACAAACAATTATATTTAACTCCATATTCTTATATGGATTTCGACTCCAACTTCCTATTTTTGAAAATGTTCAGTAGTTCACATGCCATGATTAGTTACCTACATGTATACAACATGCTTTAGTGAGAATGAAGGACGACTGTGTCTCGGCCAAGATTCATAAGCTACAATTGTTAGCGATAGCCCCCTGGAGCTGAAAGAGCATTGAAACTTTGGTGGGAGGGTAGGTAACTGCCACAGAACGTTGAATATGTAGTAGCTAAAATTTTGTATTAAACGTATCATTGGATAGAGACAACATGATAATTGTTAACTAGTTAATGAGTGTTGATAATAAGATCACTTCCATATCCAATGATGTGGTGCTGACGGTGTTGTGGTTATGTAGCTTTACTCCATTCTCCCTTTTCATCTCATTTGGGGTATTTCTGCAGCTTGATATTATTAATTGTGGTTAAAACCACTTTGTCTTACTGTCTTAGCATTTCCTTCTTTACGCAAGAATTTTACGCAACGTTTATCTCTTCAGATGTGGCTGATTATAACTATTGTGTCTCTGCTTTTGGAATAATCTATTCTCTGAGGCAAGAATGCATAAAAATATGTATTTTTGACGATTTACTACAGGTAAGCCTACATCATGCGGCGGAAGCCTGTGCAGGAGCATTGGCGGTATGAGATTGCACAAAATATTATAGATGGAACACTTCAGAACTCCAGTAAGCGCCAAAGTGCCACGAAGTTTATCAGTAGCCTACTCAATAGATACTGCGTAGACATGAGAGCAAAGATTTAACTGAAACTGAGAGTTGTTACCATCTTTCCCCTAACATGGTGATTGTACAGGTTTGTTTTTGTTTATACTGTTATTTACGCCAAGGTACTCATTAATTCCATACTTCGAGTAGTTGACAATAATTAAGACTGCCTATTTGTTTGTGTGCTTGCCTGCAACGTAGGCAACAGGCGCGGCTCCTTGAGGGGTCCTTGTCACGTAGGAAGTGCCTTCTTACTTTAACGATCTTTTGTCTTCTCCTGTTTTCTATGTATGTTATTATACTCAACAATATACAGTCGTGAAATATCAAGACTGATGGTACGATAATTTTTATGCTATATAGTGTAAGTAAGAGCCTGCCTAAATTAAATTACTTTTGGAACCGTTAGCACAACTTACAGAGGGGTCGAAAATACCAAGTATCTCTGCAATAGCTTTTCACACCAGGACTACTGTCGAAGACTTGCAGTTAAGGTAAAAGAAGAATGGTCATCGTTCTGTAATGAGGATATTACGTACATGCATACACACATACAAACATACATACATACATTAATCATTGTTTCATAGATCATGAATACGACATTTCGTAATGATGTGGAACGCGTCACTTTAACGTAAGTTTTCTTTACATAAAATAGTTGTTTTTTTACAGTTACTACTTCACATCTAAGAATTAATCTATTGACTAGACGGAGTTGTCATTCAGATATTGTTTTAATTTGCTTTTAAATGTTGGTTGGCTGTCTGTCATACTTTTAATACTATTTGGCAAATGACCCAAGATTTTTGTGGCAGCATAATTCACCCCTTTCTGTGCCAAAGTGAGATTTAATCCAGAATAGTGAAGATCATCCTTTTTTCTAGTGTTGTAGCTATGCACTTCGCTGTTATTTTTGAATTGGGATGGGTTATTAATGACAAATTTCATAAGTGAATATATGTATTGCGAAGGTACTGTGAATATCCCGAGTTCCTTAAATAAATGTCTGCTAGGTGGCCTTGGGTTTGCTCCAGCTATTATTCTGATTACACAATTTGTGCAATGAATACTTCCTCTCTTAGTTATGAATTGCCCCAAAATATGATGCCATATGAAAACAGTGAATGAAAATAGGCATAGTAGGCTAATTTACTGATATGTTTACCACCAAAATTTGCAATAACCTTAATAGCATAAGTAGCTGAACCTAACCATTCCAGCAGATCATCGATGTGTTTCTTCCAATTCAATTTCTCATCAACCCACATACCCAGGAATTTAGAGTAGTCTGCCTTAGAAACAGATTTCCATTCATAGTCTATATTTATCAGTGGTGTTATGCCAATTACTGTACAGAATTGTATAAACTGTGTTTTCTCAAAATTTAGTGAGAGTCCATTTGCAGAGAACCACTTAATAATTTTCAGAAAGACATTATTTGCAATTTCCTCAGTTGATTCCTGCTCGCTGGGTGTGATTACTATACTTGTATTATCAGCAAAAAGAACTAGCTTTGCATCTTCATAAATATAGTGTGGCAAGTCGTTAAAATATATTAAGAACAATAAGGGACCCAAGACTGAACCCTGTGGGACACCATTCTTGATACCTCCGCAGTTACAGGACTCTGCCGGTTTTTGCAGACATCTCTACTGTTAATTTCAACCCTCCACATTCTTCCAGTTAATTATGAACTTCAAAGGATCTTGGTATTGGGCTATCCAACAGCATATTCATCAAACCCCGTGGTTTCTTAATTCTGGTCATAAGTGGAAGCAAACTGGCATAAGAGCAAGCTTCGTGGCTATAAATCAAACGCTTCTTAAAGTTAATGCTCCCTCCTGACTGTTATTACTGTGAAACTGAAGATGCTGTACTGAATTTTTTATGGCTGCGTGAAACTTAAAGAATAGAGGCGAAACCACTAAACTCAGAAGCGAAAATGGCTGATTACATCTCGCGCCAATTAGTTCTAAATTCTTTGAACTATCATAACTCTAAATATATACAGTTTATAAATTAAAGTTTCCACCCTGTTTTTCTGTCTTTGTATAAAACCTAATCTCAGGAAATTATTCGGTTTCCATTAATAGGTAGACTGATTTATGAAGAAGATTAGTGTATATTGGTACATTCCTACTGTATATATATATTCTTTAGATTTTGGTAAAGGGATCTCCAATCATTAAGTGTGGTCTTATCACCTGACTGCTTCCTTAATTTGTTTGTTTATGGAAAATGTTAGCTTTGAATGAGACAGTATTCAGTGTCGCTAAATTCGTGAAAACAGAGTGTACAAATATTAATTTCAAACATTTCATTATGTTCATATCTTACATATATAAAAGCAACAGCAGTTCCGTAAGTGGTCAATCAGTCACATTTCCAGTTGCTGTTCTTTTAGCCCTTTTGTTGTTTGTTTTCCCTCTTTTAATTTCTTGATTGGCTATCTTGCCTCCTCATTGGTGTTAGTGCACGTGAGAGGGCATGTGCGATAGTCATCGTGTGGTCGTTTGTTGTGCATGCGTGTACGAAAGTTTTCGTTCTTAAACACATTCGTTTGTTTTAAGCGATGTCAGGGCGCTGATGACTTCGCCGTTGGGCGCCCATAAGATCCCAAACCACACACACACACACACACACACACACACACACACACACACACACACACACACACACAGTTTTGCTTCATGTTAATGAATTTTGTACCTGATTGTATTTGCCGATGTCCAAATCCAATTGAACTGAAATAAATTACGGTCTTTTTTGGAAATCTAATACTGTGGCAGCAGATAAATAAACCTGCGGATTCCCACATCCGCTTCAGTAACTGTATATTCAGCTGATTTCTTTCAGCTTATTTCATTTAGTTCTCTGTTAGCTGCATTGCTAGCCACCCCAAGTGGAAAATGTCCTTCGTTAGTGCTTCGAAGTTTTCGCGGTTTTGACTGTGATAAGCTGACACTGCAGTGTTCATCTTTGTCACGCCACTGCAGAAGGTATCACACATTCAGCTAAATAAAAAAGCAGGGCATTTCGCACGTTTATTTACATATATAACCCGATTTCCGAATTTCCTACGTGTGAGACAACGTGTGCCAGATATGTCCAGTTCGGCATTCTAGATTCTGACATCTTGCCGTTCGTGTCGTTTTCGCATGATCTTTCAGCAACTGTGTCAAGACCTGTCTGTGTATACTGCATAGCGTATTTTCGAACAGTTGCAAGTGCCGCGAAAAATTTGTACTATATATACAATTGTAAACCTTTTTAACGTGTTACTTTTGTTTTTTTCTTTAAAAAGAATAAATATTGTTTGTATTTATTGTAATTTAACGCAAATTTATAGTCTGTTAGTGTCCTTAACGTTAATAATGTTTCATGGACTCAGTAAATTGCATCCCATTTTCTTAAAGGAAATTGTTGATACCTGTTGCATGTCAGACACGTACGTCAATGGGAGCTTAGTTTAATGTTATCTGTTTACTGCTCTGTAAAAAGCTGCAGTAGTCACAATGCAGCCCTCTGTGCGCGTCGCTCTAGAACACGACATGAATTAGCTGATGTTCGTAAGCAGGTGGAAATCGTCCTGACAACTGTCAAGAGAGTGGAAGCTTCTGCAAACATGTGTGCTGAGAAGCCTCTCGAGAGACATCTACAAGAGATACCAAAGATTTTATTTTGTCCTGCGGATGCTGTCTTCTTTACATTAAATGTATTATCTATCGCTACTCGCCCATATGATTGTGAGTAGGTCTAGGTTCCCTGAGTGTGGGAGACAGGAACCAGGGAGAACTCATGGTGCTACTTCGGTCACCCTAACTAACAAGTTCGAGGTTCTCTCTTCAACACAAACTGAAACTGAACCAGTGTGACTCATTTCACTTGTTACGAAATGTGATGCAACCCGTGAAAGTAGACATAGGCGTAAAGGGGTAGAGGCATTTCAAACATGGGGCGAATAACGGTACCACTTAGGGGAATGGCACCGACGGATGCGAAGAAACACCCAATGTTTTTGGTGTGTATACCAGAAGGCGCATTCGACATGTTAGAGCGACTGTTCCAGCAGCCACAGAGGAAAGAACCAACTGCGCATTGCGACGCGTGTTAGAGCAAACGATGCCTATCTTCTTAATTCTGGGGTCATATCTGGATCATTCTAGAGACTCTCAGAGGAGCTTGAGAACACCAGCCTTGCTTACGGACTTTGAACGAAGCTCGCAGTCTGCAGCAGTGTTCCTAAATCAGATCGTGGCTCCTGGTTCTGAGTCGAATGAATGGCTTGAATGAGAGGCTGCGGATGTTGTTTTACAAGCCAGGCTGCGACTTCCTATAGTTCCAACATAGTTTAAAGGTCCTACTAAATGTGTCAAGTGTCCACTACTGGTAGTTTGCTGCGTGTGGGGTGCACACAGGGATATCTTTTAGATAGGACGACTCTCCATTCAGTCCCGATAATAATTTCTATAGGAGACCCAGAAGTACCAATGTAAGTTCCAAGGGAATGACCTTCCCCCCCCAAATGTAAGAGTATTACAATCTCAGTACGTAAGTGCTGAACCATTCGCAATAAAGTAGCAGTTTGAAGCGCTCTTGAAAAGCGGTAGGGCCCACATAATGTTAGGAACAGAAAGCTGGGCAGACCTCAAAATTTATGGCAGCGAAATTTTTGGGGAAAATTTAAGCACGTATTGCAAGGATCCGCTAATGGGAAATGGAGTTGGGCCACTTGTCGCGGTAGACGAGAAAATCAAATCCATCGAGACAGAGATTGGAACTGCATGCGATATTGACTGGTCGGGACCCACTATCAGAAGTGAGCATAAACTTATATGTCCAGTCTTCTGTCTACTAACAGTCAGTTGGGATGATTACATTTTTGTTAGTGGTCAGCATGATAAGGCATACTGCAAAACGTTACTAAATGTCGTCTCTAAAAACTTCCTAGAACAGTTGGTTCGGAGACCCACTAATGACGGAAATATATTGGATCTAATGGCAACATATAGACTTGACCTCTTCGGGGATGTCCACGATGAAACATTTGCAGCAAGAATGAATACCGAAGTACAAACAGCAAGTAAACCAAATAGAAAGATTTAAGCATTCTGCAAACTAGATAAAGAAGCACTAGTATTATATCTCAATGAAGAACTTGAAACGTTCAGCTCTGGACAGCAGGACGTAGAGGCCAAACCTCTCAAGTTTAACAGAATGTTGACTACGCAGTGGATCGACATGCAACTAGCAGAACAATTCGTGATGGGCGAGTCCCACCATGGTATACAGTCAACATAAAGAAACTTCTAAAGAAACAGAAACCACTGTATAAAGAGTATAAAACAAAGCATACGGCTATAGACAGCCTAGGGATATACATAGACGCTGAATGAAATATATGTGACTATCACGAAGGCAATACTTGATGCCTTCAACGACTATCGTTACAGAAACATCTCTAACAAAACCCAAAGAAGTTCTGGACGTATGTGAAGGCTGTTAGTGGTACCAAAGACAGTATGCATTGAAATTGGAGAGAGGAAGAGAGGAAATGGAGGGGATGCCTGCTGTCAGCTGCATTAAGACATTACGCGGAATCAGCGGTGACGAGTGAAAATGGTTACCGGGCCGGGATTCGAACCCGGGATCTCCTGCTTACTAGACAGGTGAGGTAAACATTACGCCATCCGGAACATAACAATATCTCAAAGACACAGACTATCTCGGCTTGAAACACGCCCGATCCACACTCCCATCGAGCGCCACCTATCCATAGTCAATGTCCATTTCCTACATGTTCGCTCTCTGAGAGTCCCATGGGAGGTCGGACGTATTTGTACATCTGCATCGAAGATGGTGGATCCATTGCCTAGCTAGGCCTATCACATTATATGAATGCATGGTGTCTGTTCTTTCGGACATGTCCGTAAGCAAAGATAGTGTCCAGCAATCATGGGCGAGACAAGAACTGAAATCGAGGATATCAAAGCAAAAGCAGTAAAGCTCAACACCGTTTTCAAATGTTGCTTTACAAAGGAAAAACCAGGAGTACTGCTCCACAGAAAATGTGAGTGAAATAGGTAGTGCCAGTGGTGTTGAGACACAGTTGAAATCGTTGAAATTGAACAAAGCTCCAGATCCGATGGATTTCCAGTCTCATTGTATATGAGTCGCCTCCTCTTTTAAACAAAAGGTACTGTACGTCTGTCGAACAAAAAACCATGGCCAGCTGTTGGAAGAAAACGCAGTTTATATTCGCCTACAAGAAGAACATCTACAAAGTTATCAAGCAAAATCTTCGACATCCATTTGTTATAGAGCCGTTGAGAACATTTTGAGCTCAAATATGATGAGGTATCTCGAATAGAATGACTTCCTCCACGTCAACCATCATGGATTCCGAGAACATCGCTCATGTGAAATCCAAACGCTGTTTTTTCACGTGACATCCTGAGAGCCACGGATCACCTAATCACGTAGGAACAGTAACTATTTCTTGACTTCCGAAAAGCATTTGATTCACTACCATATATAGGCTTGTTATCTAAAGTACGATCGTGTGCAGTGTCAAGCGAAATCTGTTACTGAATTGAGGACTTCTTTGTAAGGCGGATGCTGCATGTTATTTTTGATGGAGGGATATCAACAAGCATCTTCAGGTGTGTCCCAGGTTAGTGTGCTGGCACTTTTGCTGTTCACACTCTATATTAGTGACCTTACAGGGAGTATTAATTGCTTCCTCAGACTTTTTGCAGATGGTGCAGTTATGTATTACAAAGTACTGTTTGGAAAAAGCTGAGGAAATGTTCAGTCAAATCTTGATACGATATTAAAGTGGTGCTACGATTGTCAACTTGTTTTAATTGTTCAGAAATGCCAAATTGTACACATCACAAAACAAAGAAACATAGAATCTTATAACTACAATAACAATGAGTCACAGTAGGAATCGGTCAACTGATAAAAATACCTGGATGTAACAATTTGCCGTCATATCAAATGGGACGATCATATGAGATACGTCGAAGGAAAAGCAGGTAGGAGACTGTAGCTGACTAATAGAATACAAAGGAAATCCGATCAGTCTACAAAGCAGATTGCTTAGAAAACACTCATGATTCACATGCTAGAATGTTGCTCAAATGTTTGAGGTTCACACAAAACAGGACTGACAGGTGATATAGAATGTGTACAAGGAAGGGCAACATAAATAAGCCCAGGTTTGTTTGAGTGTATCATGGAGATACTGAAAAAACTGTACTGTAGACTTGAAGATAAACGTAAACTATTCCGAGAAAGCCTGCTTAGTAAGTCTCAAAAACTAACTTTAAGCGGTGATTCTAGGAATGTACAACAACACCGTATGTTGTTGCTCACATAGTGTATGCGAAGACAAGAGTACATTAATTACAGCATGCACAGTGGTGTTTAAGCAGTCATTCTGTCCATGCTCCATACTTAAATGGGAAGAGAAAAAGCCCCAGTGACTGTGGCAATGGGAAATACCTTCTGCCATGCGACTTTTAAATTAATAGCTATTCATTACATTGTTCATCAGAAGCAAAGTGTCAAATCAGCAGGTCTCATATCGAAACATTTGGTGAAGCGAGGAAAAAAAATATGGAGAAAAACAAACTTTTGAAGCTAAATAGATGAAGTTAAGGAGATGCCTGTGATTCACGACACATTGCTTCCTTGGGGTGAAACTGGAAGCTGCCTTGCGGAAACCTACCGGCTGACACTTGCAGGCCGCCATAAAGCCTGGCGTTAGTGAACGAGGGGACAGTCAAACTCACATCCCCTTAAAACAAGCTGCCCCGAGCGTATTCTGCCTCGCTCGTAGATCTGTCTGTTCAGCGCTAATGGCTTTGTAATCTTTATGGCCCAGGCAGTAACACGCAGAAAAATTCCGGCAGCCATTCCAGCCGTTTATCTCGGGCTGTAAACTTTAACACTAAGTAATCCAGCGTGGGACTTTTTACGACTTGCAGGACATCCTGTTTCCCTCTGTTACACAGCTTGAAGAGGAACAGACTTTTCATCAGGTGATCTTACACGTGATTTGCATTCTACGTTACTTCCCTCGCGATGACGAGGATTTACGAACGCTTTGTTTGTGACTCAGTCAAAACAGAAGATCTTTTTTCTCTGTTGATCATTTCATTCCCCTCCCCATGTAAAACTGAGGAGGGAACAGCAGCCAGGCTCTTGCTCTTGACCCCAATACAATTTCAGATATGAGTAGACTACTGTAATGTAAAATAAATAAGAGTATCAAAAGCAAGAGATGCTTTCAGTTCTTGTTAGTTTCTCTGTCTTTAGTTTACCGCAGAAAATTAAAGAGAATTTTACACTGGACGCGTTTCACTTTTATTCACAAAGCAGTTTATGCGGTCATTCTGAAAATTGTATACATACGTTTTTACTTTTTTCGGTGTTTTAGATTAAAAACTGCATTTTGTTTATAAAGTTGGTGTTCCTGCGTTTTGTTAACATGTTCTCCAAACCATTGTTTCTCTGCTCTTTGTTTGCAGTGGCTGATGTCAAAGGAGATTTCGTTACACGTATATACCTGTCAGTTTTTGCCTTCTTGCGCTTTTTATAACATTGCATTTGCGTTATATACACTTCATCGCTGCAGCCGGAGAAAGATCCTGCAAGAACGGGACCAACGACGACTGAAGAGAATCGTTCAATGTGACAGAAGTGCAACCCTTTTGCAAATAGCTGCAAATGCTGGGCCATCAAAAAGGTTTAGCTTGTGAACCATTCTATGAAATATCATCAATATGGGTTTTCAGAGATGAAAACCCACTCGCGTACTCTCGATGACTGGACGACACTAAGCTTTACGCCTCACCTGGGCCCGTCAACACCAACATTGGACTGTTGATGACTGGAAACATGTTGCCTAGTCGGATGAGTCTCGTTTCAAGTTGTATCGAGCGGACGGACGTGTACGGGTACGGAGATATAGCCACGAATCTATGGATCCTGCATGTCAGCAGGGACTGTTCACGCTGGTGGAGGTTCTGTAATGGTGTGGGGCGTGTGCAGTTGGTGTGATGTGGGACACCTGATATGTCTAGATACGACTCTGAGATGTGACACGGATGTAAGCATCCTGTCTGGTCACCGGCATCCATTCATGTCCATTGTGCATTCCGACGGACGTGGGCAATTCCTGCAGGACAATGCCACACCCTGCACGTGCAGAATTGCTACAGAGTGGTGCCAGGAAAACTCTTCTGAGTTTAAACACTTCCGCTGGCCACCAAACTCCCCAGACATGAACATTATTGAGCATATCTGGGATGCCTTGGAACGTGCAGTTCAGAAGAGATCTCCATCCTCTCATACTCTTACGCGTTTATAGACAGCCGAGATATCAGTGATGTCGGGGGTGAAGGGTTGCGAGTTGTCGTTTGAGTGTTTTTTTTTGGGGGGGGGGGGGAGTGGTTGAGAGTTGTGGTTCGACCATTTTTTTGGGGAGGGGGGGGGGGCGGGCGGGCATAGTGTTTGTACGAAAGAAACTGGGAGGAGGTGGTGGTAGTGGTAAATGGAGCCTGTGGTTATATGTGTATATTTAGTGTCATATTATGTGGTCAATCTATTTAAACAGCCTGTGGTTTGCCAGTGGTCAGATCATTTGTGAGTTGCTTCTTTTATGTCATGGTTTTCCGAATGTGGTAGTTTTCTCGTATGGTGAAAAGATGTTTTTTACTGTTATTTATTCTTATGATTTCCTTGCCTGCATCACTGGTGAGTAAGCTGAGGACGGAGAAATCACTAATAACTAATTTCATCAGTTGCTGCGGAAGATGCTCGTGCAAACAAACGTAAGAGATTTGTCTGGACGGCAGTTCTTTATGAAGCATAGATGGCGTAGTTGGTGCTGATAAGTGAATAGTGGCGCTACATCTGTTTCGTAGATACTGGATATTATTGTGCGTGATTAGCTCCCGGTATGCATGGCAGTGATAGGGATGGATAATCGGCCAAAGGGTTGGTTTTGGGGGGGAGGGGGAGCAGCGTGGGAGGAAAAGACAAAATCGATGGGTTATTATGTCTTGCGGAGTCTGACTGGGAAGGATGACGGTTGTTGTAGATTGGTTTAAACTCCTATCGACGACGATGAAATCAGACATGTGTACTCACGTTCTTGTTGTTCAAATGTATGTGAAATATTATGCGACTTAACTGCTAAGGTCATCAGTCGCTAAGCTTACACACTACTTAACCTAAATTATCCCAAGGACAAACACACACACCCATGCCCGAGGGAGGACTCGAACCTCACTTTCTTGTCTCGTGCATGTATTCAGTAAACGCTTAAATTCATTTCTGATGCCTTTCTTTCTAAATATGGTGATCGTTTGAATAGCAAGAAGTCTTTGTGTTTAATAGGTCTTAAGATGGTCATTACAGAGTAAAATCGTTAAACTGGTATAAAAAATTGTGATCCACAGCTGAAAGAAACATACGTAAGTACCTTCCTAGACCACTGTGAATTTTTGCTGCCTCTTGCTAACATGTTCTACGTTGCAACTCGTTAATCAGAGACGGAGCACACGCGTGGACTAAGGAAAGATGGAAAAGGCGCCACGACATATGCCTTCACCAACCTAAATCTGGACTGCAAATCTCACCAATGCCTCTTCACTGTGTGACAGTTACGCACTCCCTTAATAGAAATTTTTGTATATGAATTTACCTTTTTCGTATGAAAGAAGTGATTCAGTATGTCAGTGATTCTATTTCCGTTTATAAGCTACGGTTCCACCAAGGTTGCTCATGCGAACAGAAGGCTTAACGCTAAGTCAGGAAGAGATCTTCCTGGAAATTTCCTGTTAGCTGGTAGTTGGCAGATTGACTGGTAAACGTATTTAAGCCCTAAAACACCAAGCCATTCCTTTTGGACACAGGAAACGTCCAATCCTCGTATATGACTGCTTCAAGACGGAACAAAAATATAGCAACTCGATGCGAACCAGGTCACGGTAGAAAGAACTTTCCCGTGGCCACAAGCACATTGCAGGTAGATGGAAACTCCGATCGCTACATGTTTCTATGGAAATCTGTTTAACGAGTGTGGAGATTAGTACTAGAGAGGCGTAGTGTGAGCCACAATTTCGTAACGTAACATTTCATTGGCTGGAATGTGTAGATGAACCGATGACAGTAAGTAGTGGAAAAGAAGAGCGAGGACAGGAGAGTTCTGATCGGTCGGAGACTTGGAAACTGTTCATTTTTGTTGAGGCTTGGAGGAATCTAAATACCACCTAAGCTACCACTACATTGAGATGGAATCTTAGCCAATGTCTGCCACTGACACCTATTCCACCCTCTTGAACCTGACGTCGTCGTTGGTCTTCCCATCTCGATGATCCGAGATTCGCTGCACCTTGCCGTAGACGAGTGGTACCTGAGCTGTGTTTGGGTCTCTAGCTCACGTTAGTAGACGCATGACGGTCCCTTAAGGAGATAATCTACTGTTCGTAAGTCTCGTTCCACTATAGACCATATAACGGACCTGCACTTTCGGGTAATGGAGATAATTGATGACACGTGCTCCTAATGCCCCTGCCGTCTGGGAAAAGCATCTCTTTAGAAGAACAAATTAAAAAAAATAGAATCAGTTATAACCAAATCGTTGTTGCGTGGCTACTTCTACACAGTTATGATCTAAAGAAATTTGACAAATGATGAAAACTATAAAGTAGTTAGTGAAATTTCAGATAATGAAGATAATTTTTTAGTAATGAGTATGGAAACGGTCGCCAGGTCACGGTGTTAAGTTGTTAATCAAATTAGACAAGTATTTATTTAATAATTAAGGCAAGACAATCAAGCGTGAACAGGTACAGTAACACTGACTCGAGCTCAGATTCAAAATTACAGTTAGCCACATGAAATACATATAATCGTGAAATCAGTAAAGCAAATTGCGCTGTAACTGTTCTTAAATAAATATTTCCTATAAGTAAAATATGCCTTATTAGCACGTAACTTTAATTAAACAACTACTGATTAACTTTTGCGTAACCCTGTTACTTATTTTTGCAATAAGAGCACAAATTATTGATCACATGAAGAAATTAAACATTCTGATCTACAATAACGTCTCAAAACTCACTGAAATTACTTTTTGATAATCGCTAAATATTAATACTGTGTTTTTTAAACTTCGATAACTTTCGCTTTCTGAGCAAATTATCAAAATTAAATTAGCTCAGCAATTTTAGTGTTTTTATCATCAACAGTGATACTCGGTTTTAATTAATAGTGGCAGCATAGGTCCCTACTGGTAATTATTCAGGTTTAATCACTTATATCCCAGCGTTAACGTCAAATTACACTACTGGCCTTTAAATTGGTATACCAAGAAGAAATGCAGATGATAAACGGCCATTCATTGGACAAATACATTACACTAGAAATGACATGTGATTATACTTTCACGCAATTTGGGTGCATAGACCCTGAGAAGTCAGTACCCAGAACGACCACCTCTGGCCGTAATAACGGCCTTGATACGCCTGGGCATTGAGTCAAACAGAGCTTGGATGGCGTGTATAGGTACAGCAGCGCACTCAGTTTCAACACGATACCACAGTTTACCAAGAGTAGTGACTGGCGTATTATGACGAGCCAGTTGCTCGGCCACCATTGACCAGACGTTTTCAATTGGTGAGGGATCTGGAGAATGTGCTGGTCAGGGCAGCAGTCGAAAATTTTCTGTATCCAGAAAGGCTCGTACAGGGCCTGCAACATGTGGTCGTGCATTATCCTGCTGAAATGTAGAGTTTTGCAGGGATCGAATGATGGGTACAGCCACGGGTCGTAACACATCTGAGATGTAACGTCCACTCTTCAAAGTGCCGTCAATGCGAACAAGAGGTGACCGAGACGTGTAACCAATAGCACCCCATACCATCACGCCGGGTAATACACCAGTATGGCGATGACGAATACACGCTTCCAATGTGCGTTCACCGCGATGTCGCCAAACACGGATGCGACCATCATGATGCAGGAAACAGAACCTGGATTCATCTGAAAAAAATGACGTTTTGCCATTCGGGCATCCAGATTCATCGTTGAGTACACCTTCGCAGGCGCTCCTGTCTGTGATGCAGCGTCAAGGGTAACCGCAGCGATGGTCTCCGAGCTGCTAGTCCATGCTGCTGAAACGTCGTCGAACTGTTCGTGCATATGGTTGTTGTCTTGCAAACGTCCCCATCTGTTGACACAGGGATCGAGACGTGTCATGCGGATAAGATGCCTGTCATCCCGACTGCTAGTGATACGAGGCCGTTGGGATCCATCATGGCGTTCCGTATTACCCTCCTGAACACACTGATTCCATATTCTGCTAACAGTCATTGGATCTCGACCAACGCGAGCAGCAATGTCGCGACACGATAAAACGCAATCGCGATAGGCTACAATCCGACCTTTATCAAAGTCGGAAACGTGATGGTACGCATTCCTCCTCCTTACACGAGACATCAAAACAACATTTCACCAGGCAACACCGGGTAACTGCCATTTGTGTATGAGAAATCGGTTGGAGACTTTCCTCATGTCAGCACGTTGTAGGTGTCGGCACCGGCGCCAACCTTGTGTGAATGCTCTGAAAAGCTAATCATTTGCATATCACAGCGTCTTCTTCCTGTCGGTTAAATTTCGCGTCTGTAGCACGTCATCTTCGTGATGTAGCAATTTTAATGGCCAGTAGTGTAATTTTGCGGCCACAATGCTCTTCTTTGTGTAACTTCCCCTTCATGCTTTTTCCACTGTGCCCAATTAATGCCGTACGTATGCCCGGTCATAACATACAATTCTTCCACTTTGGTGTTTTACAGTGTGCCACACTACATGCGGATAGCAATCACTACGCCTGAGCGCTTGTATCACACGCAAGTGCAGTGTGCCCGTTCGCGCCCTGCGACGATGTTCCCTACGTCAAATATACTCTATGACTGTTCGCCCTGTATAGTCCAGCGTCTTTACTACACGTGATTGCATAATTCCTTTTTAGATGTTGCATTTTAATTCTCAAGAAAATTCATTCTCAAGAAAATATTTACAAAATAGTGACAAAATTCTCCAATACTCAAAATTACAGCATTAATACTACGAAAACTTATTATGTTAGACAATGTGTTGTGTTAGAACCACAGCTTGTGATCTGACGTGTTTGTCTCTAGTTGCGTACACAAAGACCTCTGGGATACATCTCCTCTTTGGATAGCCTGTAAACGTTTGTTTTCCTCAGTCATTCGAATGAGAGATTTTTTCATGTTGTTTAGACTTCTTCGCTATGTTTCAGTAAAGTACATACCGATGTTAATGTTCCATGTTTGATGCCTGTACGAGTTTTATTGCCGATCGATTTAGCAGCTCATCTCCGGACGATATGATATTACCGATATACTAGAAGGAAAGCACGCCACTGTTATGCGCCAACGTTTGGGATTTACAAGTAAACTGAGCCCGTTTTCGAAACATTTTGAGTGAGCCAGTCAGTGGCTAAAGAGACGTCGGACTGCGGCCAAGAAGTGCAGAGAAAAGATTATCTGTAACCGATAAATAGAAAGTGATAAGAAGAAATATTAGAGCCATGAGGTGCTGAATATTCGTGCAAAATAATTTTGAGAAGCTAATTGTGAAGAATAGTGTGTTGTGAGCAGTTTGACGATTACGGAGCGATCACGTAAGGTAGCCACTAGCGGCACACGCTAAACTAATTTCTTTACAGGCGATCGTTTGTATAAGTTGGATATCGCAAGTCGTCTTAAACAATTGTATGACAAAAAAAAGTGAAGCACCCACAAGAAGAGGAGGAAATGAGATGAAATTTCACATATTGGAGGTTACGTAATATTATACCAGTGATTACAAAATCGAGAGAAATTTACAAAGAACTTGGCAGTTGTTGTTGTTGTGGTCTTCAGTCCAGAGACTGGTTTGATGCAGCTCTCCATGCTACTCTAGCCTGTGCAAGCTTCTTCATCTCCCAGTACCTACTGCAACCTACATCTTTCTGAATCTGTTTAGTGTATTCATCTCTTGGTCTCCCTCTACGATTTTTAGCCTCTACGCTGCCCTCCAATACTAAACTGGTGATCCCTTGATGCCTCAGAATATGTCCTACCTTCTTCTAGTCAAGTTGTGCTACAGATTTCTCTTCTTCCCAATTCTGTTCGATACCTCTCCATTTGTTATGTGATCTACCCATCTAGTCTTCAGCATTCTTCTGTAACGCCACATTTCGAAAGCTTCTATTCTCTTCTTGTCTAAACTATTTATCGCCCATGTTTCACTTCCATACATGGCTACACTCCATACAAATACTTTCAGAAACGACTTCCTGACACTTAAATCTATCCTCGATGTTAACAAATTTACCTTCTTCAGAAACGCTTTCCTTGCCATTGCCAGTCTACATTTTACATCCTCTCTACTTCGACCATCGTGAGTTATTTTGCTCCCCAAATAACAAAACTCATTTACTACCGTAAGCGTCTCATTTCCTAATCTAATTCCCGCAGCATTACCCGATTTAATTCGACTACATCCCGTTATCCTCGTTTTGCTTTTGTTGATGTTCATCTTAGCTCTTCCTTTCAAGACATTGTCCATTCCGTTCAGCTGCTCTTCCAGGTCCATCAGCGAACCTCAAAGTTTTTATTTCTTCTCCATGGATTTTAATTCCTACTCCCAATTTTTCTTTTGTTTCCTTTACTGTTTGCTTGATATACAGATTGAATAATATCTGGGATAGGCTACAAACCTCCCTTCCCAACCACTGCTTCCCTTTCATGCCCCTCGACTCTTATAACAGCCATCTGGTTTCTGTAGAAATTGTAAAAAGCCTTTCGCTCCTTGTATTTCACCCCTGCCACCTTCAAAATATGAACGAGAGTATTCCAGTCAACATTGTCAAACGCTTTCTCTAAGTCTACAAATGCTAGAAACGTAGGCTTGCCTTTCCTTAATCTATTCTCTAAGATAAGTGGTAGGGTCAGTATTGGCTCACGTGTTCCAACCCAAACTGATCTTCCCCGAGGTCGGCTTCTACCAGTTTTTCCATTCGTCTGTAGAATTTGGCAGTACGAGCCCACTTATAATCTTGCACCCCCGCTCCCCCCCCCCCCTCTAGCCAGAATGTATCCACTGATTTGATTGGGCATGAGGTCATTAAGACGTTGTTCCCACTTCTGGGACATACTGGCCCGCGATTGTTGTAAGTGTCTAACGCCGGAAATGCATATCCTCCTATTTCCATCTATTGTACAATATATTTTTTTCGTTATTTTGTTAACTGAAGATATGACATTTCTGTGTCTTTATATAATGTAATTGTTTTACTATATATATATATATATATATATATATATATATATATATATATATATATATATGCATTTATGTCTATGTGTAATTGGTTTGTTTCGTAAATATTATTTGTATTTCTACGCTGGGTCTTGCCTAAGGTAAACTATGCTATCGAACGATTACATCGATAGGTCGTGTGGAGAATCAAAGTGTTTAGGATCTTGGGTAGTGTTAACTCTGCCGCTTGGAGCGCGGGCAGAGCAGAGTCTGGCTGGAGTAGGGCGGTGGAGCAGGTGTGTTGAGTGACGCTCCCGCGAATTGCCGCGCTTTCGGGGTTTGGCAGCATGTAATTGCGCTCGACTTGCTATGATAGTTTCTGGCACGGTGTTGCGGACGGGAAACATTAGCTGGCGCACATCAAGGGCCCGTTTCGCCTGGTGACAGTGTCGAGAAGAAGGCGCGCCAAAATCCAGTTTCTGCAACAGCTACGTCCGACAATAAGTGATTGACGCCACCTCCTCGATCGACGACTTCAAACCTTCAATCAACCAAGAAGGAAGACTGAAAGCACGTAAAGTTTTAGAACTATATGGTAGACCTCAGCTTTTCAAACTGTTCCATTTGCGTCACTAAAATACAGCAACTTAGCATGAACTTTTGTTGCTCATTGTCCCAATTGCATTACCAAGCAGGACCCCTTCCTTTTCCGAAATGAACCCCAGTGTCGTTCAAATTCAAACGCCAGCATTAAAGTAATATCATTCCATTTCACTGCTTTAATTTCAAAGTTCAGTTAAAGTATTTATAGCTGTCTACAATATTTACATTACACAAGCACACATTATGAGTGCGAGTTTCGTTACCATATTTTAGCTTACCTGTGACTGCAGCTCAGCTTGGTTCGTACTAAATTTTACTATTGTTAATTGTTCAAAATAATTTGATTCAAGTTCAAAGTTAAATCTCTTATTTCTAAATTGCGTAGATTCATGTAGCTTTTGAGATGATTGTCGAGGTAGCCCAAGACTAACCTCATTTAATTTCGTAGCACTTCAGAAACAAAGTTCACCATTAATTTCAGCCACTAAATTAACTTTCAATTTTCCGGTTTTATTAATGCTTTGCTAAATGAAGTCAGAGTGTAGCGAAATTTATTACTTCTGACAAACATTCAGTTTTCACACAACACGTGTCAACCTTCAGTTGCCCCGCTTGTAGTGCTAATTATATGTGCAATAATCTTTCATTTTCAGTTATTATAGTAGTTATGCATAGGACTGGTGACCGTAATTTTCCCCAAATCTCAAATATCTAATTAACGCCAGTTAATTGTTAACGTAACGGCCGCACATTTACTCTCTTTGTTAACTTTACCCTTTTTCAAAATTAATTTCCACCAATTTCATTTGCATTTTTCCTTTCATTTAGATGTAACCCTTCCTCCCTCTTTACTGACAGATTAACTTCGGTGACGATTGCTTTTCCCAAATTTCCATTAAGTAGAAGCGGTTTAATTTTTCACTTTCATTAAGGTCGATAAGTGAGGGAGAGGTTACAAGTGGCCCTTGAATATCCTGGATACTGGCACTAGGAAGGAGTTGATGTCCGATCTGGTTCCACACACGTTCTATCGGGGAAGATCAGGGGGGTACCTAAAAATCACGCATAGTGGTAAGTGCCATGTATGCAGGACATTGTCCCATGTGACGATACCGTCACATGAGAGATACCACATGAGGACGCAGAATGTCCATGACGTACCATTCTGCCGTGAGTGTTCCCTCAGTCACTACCAGCCTGAGGTCATATCCGACTGCTCCCTTCAACATAGGATCCCTCCGCAGATCGCCGTACTCACCGACGTTGGTCATACGACGTAGAACAGTGACGTGGTTCATCGCCGAACACGATGCGACACCAACATCAACAGTTCATGCTTGCCGGTCATTGCACCACAACAAATGCAGCCGTTTGCGTTGTGCTGTTAACGGCAGTCTCCTCATGGGATGTCAATTCTCTGTTTCGGTCGCAGCTAGTCTCCGACCATTCGTTCGAGATGACACGGAATCTTGTTCTTGGATGGCAGTCGCAGAAATGCAGAGGTTACAATGTGCTCCTCTATTGTCGTGGTCAGACTGGAGCCTTGATGACGAGCATGCCAACTCTCACGTTTAGATGCTGTCCAACATCAGGCCACTGATACATCCGAATGTCCTACAAATCTGGATACTGCACAATTCGACCAACTGGCGAAATGGACACCCACGATGAGGTCCCATTCAAATTCTCTCAGGTGCTGATGCTGCTGATGCGGCATCTCCACATCCATCAGTCATCACTCAATATCTGTCGCTGTTCGGTTCCATTATGTACCCCATCAGATCTGGTAACAACACTAAACACGAACAACCGTAATGTGCTCTGGTGATCGTTGTAATTGTCACAGAGGATTGTAAGAAAACACTTACATACCCTCCAGTTGTGTGTGGGTGTATGAAGTTACGTTGACATCCGAGCGTGTCTTTTGCGTGTATCACTTTTTTTGTCAGGCAGAGTAGTTATGGTACCACTCATAACATGCTGAAAAGTGAGATAATTCAGGAAATAAGCAGAGGCAATAATTCTATAAAATTATGGCTCTTCCGAAACTTGTTCATAAGCCGGAATGATGAGTACCTACAAAAAGAATTCCAGGTGTGATCACAGCAAATGCTCCTTGTGCGATGTTTGAAAGGCGTATCCAAATGGTTGTTGGCATCACCTTGGAGTAGATTTCCGTACGCAGTATTTGGTGGTATTACCTTTCTGGTGCCTGCAGCAAGGGCATACAATTTCTACTGTGATGGGGCTATCAATTTTATGACTTTGACGTAATGTGAAGACCAATAAAACAATTTAAATCAGAGATGGTAAAACAGTCTGTATTAAAACTGAGTGAAAGTCCAAATCCGCAATACCTGTTTATCGTGCTTTCTCTGTACGTCAACACACATTTGGAGATGTACTATTGCTCATGCCTTGTTCGCATCGGATGCCCACCTGCCTTGTCGTCCATGGTTTTACCTAGGAGTGCCAAGTTTTTACGCTCACTTGTACCTTGGAATTCGTGACACATGAAGTATTAGTTTTATATATACCTCCATTGTATAAAACCTGTCGTTATTTAGTGAAAACATGATAAACAGCTATAGCGGATACGGATATTCACTTAATATAGACCGTTTTACCGTCTCTGATTTTAAAGTGTTTTATTGTCCCTCATATTATGTACAAGTTTTAAACTGTGGTTGCCAGACTTATAATGTTGTTTGTACCTTTCTGACTGTTTTGATGCGAGCAGCCGCGAATCGCACTCCTATGCCAACTCTTGATCTTAGAGTAGCATTTGCACCCTACGACCTCAGTTATTTGTTTCATATATTCCACTCTCAGTATTTCCTCTTCTGCTCCCGTTTTCCCACAGTCCTTAATCCACTACCTATAACAACGTGCTCCAAAATCACTTTCTCAGAAATTTCTTCCCCAAATTATAAACTATGTTTGATACTAGTCGACTTCTTTTGACCAGAGATGCCCTCTTTTCCATTTACACCTGCATCTACATATATACTCCGCTAGCCAACAAGCGGTTCGTGGCGGAGGGCACAATTCGCGCCAAAGTCATATTCCCCCCCCCCCCCCCCCCCCCCCCCTCTGTTCCACTCGCGGATCGCGCGAAGGAAAAACGACTGTCTGAACGCCTCAGTACGAGCTCTTATTTCCCTTATCTTTGAATGATGATCGTTAGGCGATTTGAAAGTTGGTGATAATAATATATGCTCTACATCCTCGGTGAGGATTGGATTTCGGAATTTAGAGAGCACCCCCTTCTGTTTAGCACGTCGTCTATCTGGAAGTGTGTCCCACTTCAAACTTTCTATGAGATTTGTAACGCTCTCGCGATGGCTAAATGTACCAGTTACGAATCTTGCTGCTCTCCTTTGGACCTTCTCAATCGCCTGAATCAGACCCAACTGGTAAGGGTTCCATACAGACGAACAATACTCTAAGACTGGACGAATTAACGTATTGTAAGCTATTTCCTTTGTTGAAGGACTGCATCGCTTCAGGATTCTACCAATAAACCGCAATCTAGAGTTCGCCTTACCCGTTATCTGATCATTCCATTTGAGATCATTTCGAATAGTCACACCCAGATACTTGACTGATGTTACAGCTTCCAAATACTGATCATTTATTTTGTACTCATACATTACTGGGGATTTCCGCCTTGTTATACGCATTAGATTACACTTACTAATATTGAGAGATAACTGCCAGTCATTACACCACGCGTTTATTTTCTGCAAATCGTCATTGATTTGTTCACAACTTTCGTGTGATACTACTTTCCTGTAGACTACAGCATCATCGGCAAACATTCTAAGGACGCTGTGAATACCATCAACCAGATCGTTTATGTAAATCGTAAAAATCAGAGGACCTACTACGCTGCCCTGGGGCACACCTGAAGTTACTCATGTTTCTGTTGAAGTTACCCCGTTCAGGACGACATACTGCCCCCTGTCTGTTAGAAAACTTTCTATCCAACCGCATATGTCACTGGATAGACCGTAAGCGTGCACTTTTTGTAGCAAGCGACAGTGCGGAACTGAGTCGAACGCCTTTCGAAAGTCGAGAAATATGGCATCAACCTGGGAGCCGGTATCTAGAGCCTGTTGTATATCATGCACAAAGAGATCCAGCTGTGTCTCGCATGACCGCTGTTTCCTAAAACCGTTCTGGTTGCTGCAGATGAGCTTCTCAGAGTGTAGAAAGGTCATTATGTCTGAACACGTAATATGTTCCATGATTCTACAACAAATCGTGTCAGTGAAATTGGCCGGTAATCATGTGCATCCCCTTTTTACCGCTTTTATAGATTGCTATGACCTGGGCCTTCTTTCAGTCCCGTGGAATTTTCCGCTGTTCCAGTGATCTCTGATAGATGACGGATAAGAATGGTGCTATATTTGTAGCATAGTCAACATAAAATCTTACGGGGATACCGTCTGGGCCAGATGCCTTTCTGGCGTCTAAAGATCTTAACTGTTTTACAGTCCCAGATACACTAAACACTATGTCAGCCATCCTTTCGTTTGTTCGATAATTGAAAGGCGGAATGGTGCTGCAGTCCTCTATCGTAAACGACTTCTTGAAAGCTAGGTTTCGAATTTCGGCCTTCTGTTTATCATCGTCAGTTACATTACCCATACTGTCAGGAAGAGAAGGTATTGAATAATTTGTAGCGTTCATAGATTTTACGTACGACCAAAATTTTTTGGGGTTATTTTTAGAATCTGCAAATAAAGTATTGCTTTCAAATTCGTTAAAAGAGTCTCTTGTTGTCCTTCTGACAGCTGCTTTCATTTCGCATAATTTCTGTGTGTCAGCGGGGCAGTGACTACGTTTAAAACGATGTGCAAAACTCTCTGCTTTCTCAGCAACTTCCTAATATGTTTGTTGTACCAAGGTGGATCCTTTCCCTCCCCTATACTTTTGCTACGCACATACTTATCTAGCACGTGGTGAACAAGACCTTTAAATTCCGACCAAAGCTGCTCAATATCTTCATGTCCAGCGTTGAATGCTTGGAGCTGACTATGAAGATATTCATTAATGACACTTATTTGCCTTTCCAAACAAGAAAATTCTGCAAGTCAGCTTTTTAAATCCTGCTTTCACCATCCGTTATTCATTATTTTGATTCCAATTAGCAGAATTCTTTAACTTTGTCTACTTCGTGATCACCAATTTTAGTGTTAAGTTTTCTCGCTATTCTCATTTATGCTACATCTCATTACTTTCGTCTTACATCGGTTAATTCTCGTTCCATGTTTTATATTCATTAGATTGTTAATTCCTGTCAACAGATCTTATAATTCTTCTTCACCTCCATCGAGGGCAGCAACATCATCAGCTAATCTTATCATTGATATTCTTTCACCCTAAACGTCAGTCCCACTCTTGAGTCTTTCTTTTATTTCCATCATAGCTTCCCTAATTTTCCACGTAATTTCGGGTAACTTGCACCATTTTACCTTGTCTAACGCTTGTTGAATGTGCACAAATCCTATGAACGTGTCCTGATTTTTCCTTAGTCTTGTTTCGGTTAATAAGCGCAAAATGTTCAAATGTGTGTGAATTCCTAAGGGACCAAACTACTGAGGTCATCGGCCCCTAGACTTACACACTACTTAAACTAACTAATTCTAAGAACAACACACACACCCACTCCCGAGAGAGGACTCGAGCCTCCGGCGGGAGAGGCTGCCCAATCCACGACATGGCGCCTCAAACCGTGCGGCCAAATTAAGCGCAACGCCAGGACTGCTTCTCTGGTGAGGTAACCTTTAATGAAATCCAACTGATCGGCATCTAACACATCCTCAACTTTCTGTTCCAGTTGTATATATTCTTGTGATCAACTTGGGTGCATGATCTCCTAAGGAGACTTCGCGATAATTCTCGTCGTATCTGCTCTCCCTATCTTCAAGAACTGAATGGACGATATGTTACCGAAAATCTAATGATAAATCGCTAATCTCGTAGGCTCTACACATCAGCTTGAACAGCCGTTTGATTACCCCTTTCCTCAATGATTTTAGAAATTAAAATGGAGTATCATCTGTATGTAAATCAGTTACATAAAACGGCAAACAGTCACTTTTCTGAATAATTATGTTTTATTCCATGAACCGGTTTTCGAACCTTTTCAGGTTCATCTTCAGATGGTTTGTGGAGGTTACATCATTATTTTTAGCATAATGATGGGTGTTGGCTCTGTGACAAGAAGATGGAACTCGCTTTAACGTATCGCCACGACTGTTGTTTATCTGACGATATATATGTAACTTTAGTTTTTTACTTACTGCGACTCTCGTCTTCCAAAGCTCCGAATGTAGATTCTTGTATTACGTCGCCAGATAATTCCTCCTCCTCAGTGAGCTCTTCAGTATACTCTCACCATCTATCCGTCCTCTCCTCTGCATTTAACATCAGAATTACCATAGCATGCTTAGAGTTGCCGCCCTTGCTTTTAATTTCAGTGAAGGTTGTTTTGACTTTTTTATATGCCGAGTCAGTCCTCCCAGCAATCATTTCTTGGAGCCATTTCGCCTTGACTTCCCTGTATTTATTATTGTTTCATTCCTGAGTTATTTATATTCCTGTATTCCTGTCTTTTTCCCGAAAATTTTTGTACTGCCTTCTTCCGTCTATCGATTAGAGTACAAGGTGTATAAAAAGAATCATCCGATTTATAAAAAATCATAACTATTACGTTATTTGAGATATGTGCGTGGACAACATACTGTTGGAAAGAGAAAACTCTCGAGTTTTACATGGTTCCCGCTAGGTAGCAGCAGTGTGTGCCCACTTCCGTTCTAGCAAAAATGATGTCGGTGCAACAGGAAACGTTTTGTGTTTTGCGTTTTGCGCAGTGCGGGTCAGTAATAACTGTTCGGCGTGACTTTCATATTAGGTATGGTGCGGATCCTCCTACAGCACAGAGCATTAGAAGATGGCATGAACAATTCCGAGAAACAAGTTGTTTGTGTAAAGGCAAATCGCCGGGCCATCTCCGAGTGTCTGACACAGACGTCGAACGCATCCGCCATAGTTTCACAAGGAGTCCGCAGAAGTCCGTTCGCCGTGCAACTCGATAACTCAGCATGCCCCCGATGTCAGTCTGGCGTGTGTTGCGTCGACTTTTACATATAAAAAAAAAAAAAAAAAAAAAAAAAAAAAAAAAAAAAAAAAAAAAAAACAGCTGCTGCAAGCTCTTCGTGAAGGTGACAAACAATAACGTGTGGAGTTCTGTAATTTCGTTCTTGGTAAGATGGAGGATGATAGTTTTCTCCCATTACAGTTTTATTTCACGCTTAATGTTTAGTGATAAGGCAACATTCCACTTAAATAGAGAGGTGAACCATCATACTGTCAGAATATGGAGTACGGAACAACCACATGAGGTTGTACAACATGAGAGGGACTCTCCAAAATTTAGTGTGTTTTGTGCAGTTTTACGGGAAGAAGTGTATGGCCCATTTTTCTTCGCTGAGAACATAGTTACAGGAAGGACATATGCTTGAGAACTTTCTTTTCGCACAGTTGGAGATTGATTTGAACGACGTCATTTAGCAACAGGATGGGACACCGCCACACGGGCATCTGGAAGTGCGGAAAGTTTCATATTAAAGGATTACTGAACAGTGGATCGGTTGCACTGGGCCAAATGATTCAACCTTACATTACTGTCCTCCAAGGTCATCAGAGCTAACTATTTGTGATTATTTCTTGTGGGGGTTGATGAAAGACTGTTTATCTGCCTACATTACCAACAAGAGTGAATGAACTGAGACATCGATAACAGCAGCTGTGGAATCTGTAACTGAAGACATGCTCGCTGCAATCTGGGAACAATTTGAATACTGCATTGACATATACCGTGCATCTCAAGGAGGGCATATTGAACACCTATGGAAACGTATGAAAAAAAAAATCTTTTTCAGTTTCCCGTTAGTCATAAAACAAAATTCATTGTATCTGCTTATTAGTTTCAGAAATATAGACATGCCAAATAGGATGATTCTTTTTGATACATGCTGTAGATATTTCATTTCTTACCCAGTTTTTTCACGTTTGGCTTCCAAGTACCTATGTATGTCTTTCCAACTTTTGAGACTGCACTTTTTAGAGATGTATACTTCTTTTAAACTGATCTACCTACTGTGACTTCGTGGCTGTACCCATATCTTTAGCGAAATTGAAATGCATCTGATCATTCTTCAATACCGAAGTATCACACTCCCTTCCACACCGATTCTTCCTTACGATTCTCTTGTAGTTCACTCTACTCTTCATTACTATTAAATTGTGATCTGAGTGTATATCTGCTCCTGGGTACGCCTTATAATCCACTGTATGATTTCGGAATTTCAGTCTGAGAATGCTGTAACGCAACTGGATTCTTCCAGTGCCTCTAGGCCTTTCCCAAATACATCTCCTCTTGTGATTGCATTTGCTGTTGAGATATGAAATTTAACACAGAACCCAATTAATCTTTCTATTCCCTCATTTCTACTGCCAAAACCAAAATTCTTGCAGCCATTTTTTCTATTCCTTCCTCTGCAACCGCATTCTAATCCCGTACGAGTGCCAGACCTCCGTCTCCCTTTGCATACTGAATTACCGGTTCAACATCCTCATATACCTTTTCTGTTTCATCTTCTGCTTGCGACGCCGGCGTATAAACCAGAACTATTGTTGTTAGCGTTGGTTTGCCGTCGGATTTGATGAGAACGACCCTGTCACTGAAGTGTTCACAGCAGCGCACCCTATCCTCTATGTTCCTATTTATAACGAATCCTACTTCAGTGATACCATTTTCTGCTGCTGCTCACATTTCTCTCTGTTCGACTGACCAGAAATCCTTATCTTCTTTCCATTTCACTTCACTGAACCCCCGGTGTAGACTTAGCCTTTGCTTTCCCTTCGCCGCGCGGGATTAGCCGAGCGGTCTTAAGGCGCTGCAGTCAAAAACTGTGCGGTTGGTCCCGGCGGAGGTTCGAGTCCTCCCTCGGGCATGGGTGTGTGTGTTTGTCCTTAGGATAATTTAGGTTAAGTAGTGTGTAAGTTTAGGGGCTGATGACCTTAGCAGTTAAGTCCCATAAGATTTCACACACATTTTAACATTTTTTTGCTTTCCCTTCATATTTTCTAGCCTCCACAACACGTTCAAACGTCTGGCATTCTCGTGGTCACCTCATCCCGGAGATCCGAATGGGGGGCTAGTCTGGAATCTTTTGCCGATGTGGAAATCATTGTGACACATTTTCAGTTACAGGGCACATGTCTTATGGATTCAGTTTATATGTCTTTAACGCAGTGATTTCCAGAACTTGTACTTACACTTAAATAGGTTGTCGCACCTGTCACAGTTTCACCAGTCTTCTATCTGCCAATTGCCCTCAACGACATTTCATAATGTACACGATCCCTCAAAGTCACTGTACTGCATTAGTTACCCTAGCTGTCTTCTCTCTGCTACGCAGCATCTAATAGTCTCAAACGTGCAGTTCTTTGGTAGCTGCTTCTAGCGTTGGAGGTTCGCAATGTATACAGTTATTTTGTGAGTAGTTTGATGTCATCTGGCGCAATAATTTCTTGTACGACTTTTCCTAATTTATGAAAACCAGTTCACATTAGTGCTGGTATGTTCCCAAACATAAAGAGATACTAAATGACAATGAACGGTGCTTAATTGAGATAAACATAGTGAAAAATACTTGTTACGGATCTTCCGGTATTCGAAACATAATTTATTTTCTGGGTCATCATCCTACTGACAGATTTGATCGAGTCGAACAGGATTTCCCATCCTCTGCCCATCTCTTTATCTCATTACAGAAATTACAATTAACGTCCTAAATTATCTATTGGGTATATTCCGAATTTTGTAACCCCTAAAATATCTGTATTTGTCCTCTACGGGAGTCTTCGGTACGACAGAAATTATCTTTTGATAATACATGTCCTATCGTTATGTTCCTTCTTCTAATCAATGGTTCCCACGTACGCCTTTCCTAGTTGATTCTGGGGAGAACCTCCTCATTTCTTTTTTTTATCAGTCCACTTAATTTTCAACATCGTGCTGAAACACCACATGTCAAATTCTCCTATTACCTCTTTTTTCCACAGTCCATGATTCAGTTACGCACCATATTGTGCGAGACAAATATTCTCAGGAACGTCTTGCCCAGGTTGTGGCCTTACGGGGTTCTTATGCCTGATGTGGTAGGTTTTTTACCTCATTCTGGCTTCATCTATCATGCATTATTCTACTTAGAAGTTGGCAGAATTCATACACTTAGTCTACACCGTAGTTCCTTATTTTTGTATTATGTTTGTTATAAGTCTTATTTCTGATGCTTCTAATACTTCCACTATTCTTTGATAACTTGGAATCCATATTTAGTGTTCAGCAACTCCTTTAATTCTATCACACTTTTACTGTGGATAGCAACATCATCAGCGAATCATTCCATGAATTTTAATCCCACTTCTGAACCTTAATCTTATTTACTTCACTGCTTTTTTGATATTTGGCAACGGCCGTGCCACAGTGGATACACCAGTTCCCATCAGATCACCGAAGTTAAGCGCTGTCGGGCGTGGCCGGCACCTGGATGAGTGACCATCAGAGCCGCCATGCGTTGTTGCCATTTTTCGGGGTGCACTCAGCCTCGTGACGCCAATTGAGGAGCTACTCGATCGAATAGTTGCGGCTCCGGTCAAAGAAACCCATCATAACGACCGGGAGAGCGGTGTGCTGACCACACGCCCCTCCTATCCGCATGCCCATCTGAGGATGACACGGCTGTCGGATGGTCCCAATGGGCCACTTGTGGCCTGAAGACGGAGTGCATCATCATTTTTTGATATTTATTTGGAACATTGGAGGGAGGGGGTATTCTGTGCCTTACACCATCTTTAATCCGAGCTCTTTTAGGTTGGTCCTACATCCGTTTGTTCCCTCTCTGGTTTTGTTATGGATTTCTGGCTGATTTGATGCATCCTGCCAGGAATTCCTCTCCTGTGCCGACCTGTTTACGTCGGAGTACTCTTGCACCCGAAGTTTCCGAATACTTATTGGATACATCCCAGTCTCTTTCCAGCAGGTTTTAGCTTCTACAGCTATCTGAAGTACCAAGTAAGAAGTTTGTCCTTGATTTCTTAACACAAGTGTTATCACCTTGTTAATGTTCGCTACATGTTCCTCCCTTCGCTGATTGTGTGCAGAACCTTCTCATTTCTTGTCGGTCTGCCCAATTTTCAACATCCTTCTACACCAACACAACTTCAAACGCTTCGATTTTCTTCTTCTTGGTTTCCCCACAGTCCATGATTGACGTCTAGCTGTGTTTCAACCGCATGTTCTGCTGAATGGAATAGCTTAATGAGTACAGAATATGCATTGAGAGTAAAACTAAGAAAGGCGAAAATAATGAGGAGCAGTACACCTATATTTTCGTGATACTCCTCAATCCACCTAACAGTGTGTGGCTGAGGGTACTTTTCGTACTGCTGACTGATACCCCCTTTGTGGGGCGGCGTGTTAAATAGTATAATAGAATGTTTGCCATCGTTTACAATAGCCTGCAAACTGATTTTGCAGTCAGACAGAAAACGATGGAGTACATACTGACCACAGTTTCCAGTCTGCAAATCCACACTCTTCTTGAGCTCACGTAAAGAAGTATTTCTACTCGCTATTTACTCAGAGGGACCAGGAACTATGATTATAAATAAAAGTTTTGCATTCTGTCTGATTCATATGTTCAGTAAAAGTTCACACGCACAAAGATAGTACTATTCCTGCTAATAATGACAATAACGTCCCTGTCATAACAGCACTATGGCTTGTTCAGAGGCGACCTGTACAGTAAGCTCCAATTAAACGGTCTTTCGCCGTAACTTCTAATCATCAAATTTAATTGCTCGCCACGAAAGTGGAAAGTAATCTCACCACTTGCCACGCTGTTTGTTAACATAACGGCGACACACAGTTACTTCCGTGAAATCCAAGCGATCCAGGACGGAGTTCAAATGGTTCAAGTTGCTCTTAGCACTATGGGACTTAACATCTGAGGTCATTAGTCCCCTAGAACTTAGAACTACTTAAACCTAACGAACCTAAGGACATCACACACATCCATGCCCGAGGCAGGATTCGACCCTGCGACCGTAGCGGTCGCGCGGTTCCAGGCTGAAGCGCCTAGAACCGCTCGGCCACAACGGCTGGCCTCCAGGACGGTGTGCAGCCCTCGCTAGTTCACTTCCTATTTGTACCTAAAACATGCGTTTAGCAGCAGACTGACTGTGACGTCATCCGAGGCAGCGCTTAAGCAGGCGTTTGACTGACGCGGGCCGATTGACAGCTGGGTGCGAAGTGTGTCTTTTCCAGAAATCTAAATGATGCAGGACGGTGTACCGTACTCGCCTGTTCACTTCCTATTTTTGCCTAAAACATGCGTTTAGTGGCTGCCTGGCTGTGACGTCATCCGAGGCAGCGAGTAAGTCGGCCTTTGAGGCGGACAGAGTGGTAGCTCGGTGTGAAGTGAGTCCTGTCACTGCCTCTCTGGCCGTATTTCTATGGGGCGCAGCGGACGGCCGAACGGAACATCTGCCGTCATCTGCCCTAAGCCCTGGTAGCAGTATCTAAATGGCAGCTTTCTCGGACCCATATTATTTTATAACACTGCTGTGTATCAATTTACAATCTTTGTAATTTCTATATGAACAGAGTTAAGCTGGTTTTAATTACAGAAAATGTTTTAGCTCGACTGCGTTTAATCTTTGCCGGCTAGAATTTTTAGAGTGGATCCAACAGTAGAACATGACTTTTGAACTACTTCTTTAAGAGTCCTTGTATTGATTGTTATTCACATAAAAGTCTTGAAACTTGTTATAGATTTATTATTTAATGGATGTAATCAAGTGCTGTAATCATAACTTTCTATGATTAATATATATGATACTTAACCTATCACTAACAAGGACGCTTTTGTTCCAAATTTAGTTTTTAGTGAATTACTTGAAAACTATTAGAGGTAGCTGAATGGGTCAAAAGTTAATGTTTTTGTTTCAAACTGAGGCTTCGTGCCAATTTTCATCTTTCTAATTCTAATATTTAGCGCCTTCAATTTTTCGTAAAAACACCGATTTTGACCAAAATATTGCTGCGATCAAATTGAGACTTGTAACAGTTGTTTGCGCCATACATATGAACATTCTGTACAATTTTTAGGTTTCTAGCTTTATTATTTAGCGCCACTTGTTTTTTTTTCTTAAAGCAATGTATTTAGCGAAATATATTCACCTGATCTTTATATTTAACAATTTTAACGTTAATGTACTGAAGCATATGTTGAAAAAGTTTGGAAAAGCTACTTTAATTTCTAATTTCATTCTTAGATTATGGCGCAACACTTTGTATGCTACGCACAGGCGCATTATGATGAAGTGACGCTAGTAGCAATAAACTGGGTTAAGCCTCGCACACTCGCTCGCTTCTGTATCTCTCAAATGATACAGTGCTTGTTTAGCTACACCTTCCCTGCTCCACTCGCGAATGGTGTGTGGGAAGAATGAATTTCAGCAAGTCTCTGAATTAACTCTAATTTCTCGAATTTTCTAGTCGTGGTGAACACACGAGATGTATGTGCGGGAAGGAATCATTGTCCGACCCTTCCCGGAAAGTGTTCTATAGAAATTTCAAAAGTAAACCTCTCCACGATGCGCATCTCTCTTGTAACCTCAACCAGTATAGTTTATCGAGCGTCTCTGTAACGCACGCGGGCACGCTAAACGAAACTGTGACGAAAGGCGCGGCTCCTCGTTCGATTTTCTCTATTCTATCAGTCCTACCTGGTAAGGGTCCCAGACTGATGAACAATATTCAAGAATCTGTCGAACAAATGCCTTTTAAGCCACTTCTCTCGTGGATGAGTTACATTTCCTGAAGACTCTTCCTATGAATCTCAACCTGGCATGCTTTTCTTACTATTTGTTTTATGTGGACATTCTGTTTAAGGTCGCTCTGGATAATTTCTCCTACACATTGGCGTTATACTATTTTATGGAATTTGTCATCAGTAGTGTATTAGTACAGTAGTGGATTTCTTTTCCTATGAATGCGCAAGATGTTACATTTATTTACGTTCATGGTCAAATGCCTGATCCTGCAGCACTCATCAATCCTCTACAAGTCTTTCTACAAATCGTTACTGTCTTCCGCCGTTGCAACTTTCTGGTAGGCAATCGCATCATCTGTAAACAGTCTGAAAGAGCTTCCGATACTTTCTGGTAAATCATGTACATACAGTATAAACAGTAACGGTCCTGCCGCACTTCCATGGAAATTGCCTTTATATCTGTCGATTTGTTCCGTTATGGGCGACGTATGGAGTTCTGTCTTGAAACCAGTATCACATCTCTTCTGATACTCCAGAAGCTCGTATTTTTTTCACTAAACAGAGTGCGGGACAGTGCAGGACTGTGTCAAATGCGTTCCGAAAGTCAAAGAAAGCAGCAATAATTTGAGCGCTGTTGTGTACAACGCTATGGATCTCACGGAAGAATAGAGCTAGCTGAGTTTATTAAGTTTCCGTTTGCGGAATCCATGTTTATTTTTATAGAGGAGATTTTCGTTCTCCAAATACGTCATAACTCTTGAGCGTAAAACATGTTCCATAATCCTACAAGAGACTGACGTCAACAATATAGGACTTTAATTATGTACATTTATCCTACGACACTTCTTGAAATGAGGAACGAGCTACACTTTTTTTTACCAGACACTAGGTACCCTTCGTTGCTCTAGCGTTCTATTTCTAGAAGGGGAGCAGATTCTTTCGCATAATCTCTGTGGAATGTTGCAAATATATCATATTGTACTGATGCATTTCCGCTACTAAGTAATGGTAGTTGGTTTTCTATTCCGCGATCTGTTGTCTCAGTATCTGCCATTTCGGCCTTCGTATGACGATTGAAAGGAAGGACCGTGTTACGATCTTCTGTGGTGAAACCGTTTTGGAAGACGGAGTTCAGTATTTCGGCCTTCGCTCTGTCATCTTCCGATTAGGTGCAAATATGGTCACTAAGTGGATGAATAGCGGATTTCGCTTAGTAGTTTTAAGTAAGGCCGAAACGTCTTAGGGGTTTTACTGAGAATAGTTGACAAAATTTAATTGTCAAAGTCACCGAACGCTTCTCTCATTGCTCTCATTAGGCTCACTTTCTATTCGTGCAGCTTTTGTTGGTCAGTTAGGTTTTGCCCTTTCTCGAATCTGTGATGGTGTCTTTCTTTACAGAGCAGTTTTCTAACACGGTCATTAAACCACGGTGGGTCTTTTCCATCCTTAAATGCCTTGCTCGGAACATGCTTGTCTAAGGGATATTGAAGATGATTACCTTCGCAAGTTGGTTCTCTTATTATCTGTTCTAAGTAATTTTCGGAGGACAAGATCTTCAGAATAATGCCGCACGAATTCCTAGTACCTGGCAACAGTTTTGATAGCATGACTCTCCCAGTGTCTACCTTGAAAGGTTATGTTATTAGTAAACTGTAGGAGCATCCAAGGAAAGGTCCCAGAATTAGTATCGCTTATTGAAGGTCATAGTGCCCAGAATGTATTAGGAAAGATACTTGGCTGAAACATGAAGTGAATAGGAACGAAATTCTGAATTCAGATTGGAGTAATTATCTTAAGTATAGGTTAGTCGCCAATGGTGGTGGTGAATTTATTGTAGTAAAGACTTGGATAATATCTAGTGATGTTATTGAGGAATCCAAATGTGATTTAAATGATTAGTAACCTTTTCTATATCCGATCTGCGAAGATGAGCACTCTCTGGAGCACTATGGCTGTTGTACCTTAGATTTTGGCAGGAAATTCATCTCTGATCCCAAGATGGGTGTTTCTCTAACCCAAAAACCCCATGTGTACGTCACACATAATCTGCTACGCTAGCAGCCGCTTAATTAATACAGAAAATTAGCGATAAATTTAATATCAAAATTGGGGACCACTAAGTCGACGAACGAATGAAGTTTTGTTACCTTGGAAGCAAAGCGATGCATGATGGATGAAGCAAGGAGGACAAAAAAGCAGATTAGCGCAGGCAAATAGGGCATCCTTGGTCGAGATAAATCTACTAGCATCAAACATCAGCGTCAATTTGAGGAAGACATTTCGGAGAATGTACGTTTTGAGGTTTGGAGCGCAGCAGTGTTTGGTAGTGAACCATGGACTGTGGAAAATCTGGAAAAGAAAAGAATCACAAATATTTGAGACGTCAAGAAGGATTCTGAAAAGAAGACTTCCACAAAATCAGCGAAGAAAGGAACACATGGAAAACACTGACTAGTTCTGCAAAGATAAGGCATTTGTTCAAGACATCAGGGAGTGACTAACATGGTAACAAAGGAAGACAGATTGAAATAAATCCACACAGCCTTGTCGACGAATACAAGCAAGCAAGATAAGCAAGAAAGAGACAAACTGCAGCCAGCAGTGCGCCTACATTATGTGAAAAATGTTACTGATCGAATAGGCAAACGCCTTCGCCGGGTTGTGGTGCAGCCTGTCTTCTATAGTGGTCGCAGGATCCAGGACGTGCTAGGTTTCATTAAGGATAAGGTGGATGCACTACACACTGCAGGCGAGTACAAGGTGGAATGCGAATGTGGAGAGGCATACATCGGCGAGACTGGCAGGCCAATAGCAACACGCTTTCGGGAAGAAGAGCGCTTTATTCGTCTAGGGCAACACAACAAATCTGCAGTGGCAGAGCATCAGCAAGATTGCGGAAAAGAAATAAAATTCAGCGAAGCCTCAGTGTTGGCCAAGCATCCGGTTATGGCGAAACGCAGAATCAAAGAGGCGTTCGAATTAAACACAGTAAGAACATGAATAGAGAGGATGGACTCAGGATTGCCCCATCTTGGCTGCCAACAATCAGAGCCCAACAGACGTCACTGTCAACACTGCTGCGAGTAACTGCCGCCGCACGGCCGACGTCCAGCCCTTGGTAAGCAGCAGCCAACTTCTCATTCGCCGGTGACCACCAATCGGGGTACATAACACAAGAGCCAATAGACAACAGAGGCTACGCTCTCCGTCAAGTTCCCTCTCCTTCTTCCTTAAGCGACCAATGAAACGAATTATCTATTTATGACATAATGACATGCGCAGTGAACAGTAATAACAAAATGTAAGGGACACTGATTAGCTGGAACGCACCAGTAAACCCAGAAGAAGGCCACTGGAACCGTGAGCGAAACGTTGGTTCTTCTTCAGCAGTAGTTTTATACAAGATGACGCGGTACCATACCCAGAAAACTTTTATGTCGAGTGACTCTGGCCACGGAAGCCTACGCAATTATATTCAACAAATAGTTGATAAGAGAGGTCTTTGGGCGGACCACATCGAACCTATGAGAAGAATAGTATGTTATCCGTCTTCAGCAATTGCAGTTGTATATATCAAAATAATCGGCAACCAGGTGAAAAAAAGAATTGTAATTTGTTAACCAGTTTCAGGCAGTTAGTGCCCTTTTTCCTGTGTAGGGAGATAGCTACAGACGCAAAGAGCCACTTACTTGTACTAGAAAAACAAACTGAAGATTCTCAAGGTCTCTAACCACATTAATTTTCATAAGAAATGTGGCGCCAGTAATGGCCACGGCATGATACTGCGTGCACCTTATTGCTGAAACTCGCAAATAATGCGGTATCCCCCAGAAGAAGAGCACTAAGGGCGTGAAACCCGCTTATGCAAGTGATTATTATTTCGATACATCAGAAGAATGATGACTTAGAGAGAAAGAGAGGGAGACGGAGAGATAGAGAAAGAGAGAGAGAGAGAGAGAGAGAGAGAGAGAGAGAGAGAGAAGGGCTCCAATTAAGTTGCACGCGAGCTTCCGAAATGCAGCAGAAGACCTTTTAACTGAGGTGTTTGCTTCACTCTAAACAGATTGTTCCTTTTAAAGACTGTCTGACAGCAGGGGGTTGTGGCCAAGTCCTGAGCATCTGAGTCGCTGAGCGAAGGCTTACACGCATTCTCATTAGGAACAAGGGGACCTAATGTCGGGCCCCAGCTGCGTCAACAACTTCAGAATGCAGATAAAGACTTGAAGGAATTCTGAGAGTAGGGATATCCAAGAACTTCGCTAGCAAGCTCGTGCTTATGTGCCATACCCTCTCGTCAGAGTAAACACTTCCCCTCCACTACACCATGCTTTCTGAGAGGGAAGAGGGTGAAACGTCCCCTTAGAAAAATTATAAATGACTGTGCTTAAACTGACACACAATATTTTTAGCGCAACGCAATCTGACTTTTAATAATCCCTACAAAAGAATGGCCCTGACTAACAATAACCTATACCTTTCATGAATCACTTACCTCACAAAAATCTTCGTTACTCAAACTACTGCAATACAGCGCGCGCCAATACTGCCAGCTAAATAAAAGATTCTAACTACTGAAGGCACTAACTACTGATAGGCATAGCTAGCAAATGAAAGATTTTGATAAAGAACAAACAATGTATTTACCTTAACAGTGTTCAAAAGTCATAATATATATCAGTTCATGACATCCAGTCTTACAAAAACTGCTGTCTCTGATGGACACACGTCCAGATCATCCGCTCTCAAAACTCCGCCATCTCTCTCCCCACATCCACCACTGCTGGCGGCTCACCTCCAACTGCGCAACGCTACGCGCTAACAGCCAACTGCCCAACACTACAACAGCAAATTACAACAATGCTAACCAGCCACAGACTGCACACAGCACAGCCAGTGAGTTTAGTACAGAGCGCTACGTGGCGTTACCAACATAAAAACCTAAACAGCCTACTTACAAGGGGAAGAAGGAAACTGAAAGTTCCGAAACGGCATGTGGCTACCTTTCATATTTATTATTTCTCTGACAACATAAATCACAAATTAAAGAAGTATTAGTATTATTTAATTACTTTTGGCGCACTGAAAATAACGAAAGTTATATCCAGCACTAACAGATTGTCACTTATTTAGTTTCATAAACGAAAGAGCCTCTGATGCACAAATATTGATCGAAACAATGATACATTGTTTCCAGCCGCCTTATAGAGATGTGGAAACTGTCCCAGGGAAAGACAATGTAAAATTCCTAGATAGTTTTAACATGAAAGAATTTGCCTTTTAAACGAGATTAACACCGGACATCGACCACATCCTTCTGCAGAAACACAAGGGCGCTTTCATCTCTAAAGGCAATCGGTCTCGAAAACAGCTCAAAAGATTGGGAGTGTCCTCAAACGGTTAGAAAGGTGTTGCTTCAATTCTTTCAGCCCACAAGGGAGTGTTCAGAATTCGAGTTTTCTTCAGCGCCAGTGGTCTTAGGGACATGCACGGTGTTCCTTGTCAGCAGGTGTCTCTTCCAACATGCGATTTTCTTTTTAAATGCATCCACTTTCGTCATTAAATCAGAAATAAAGTGCTTTTCATCTTGCAAAGTGTAACAGAGGGCAGTCTGCAGTCAACTATGTTTAAAACTAAACGTCTGTATTCCATTCCAGATCTTTTAATTTTCGTTCTTCTTATTATTTTTCCTTCAGAAATTCAACATTATTGGTCTTAAGTCGAAGAATCGTTTCGGGCATGTCCTTTGACTTAACCAGCGTACCTTGCAGTAACATATGACGACTTCATATTCTTAGTTCAACCCCATCAAAAACCGTTACATCAACCGATGTGATAATGCTGTCTGCAGAAAAATTATTAGTCGCGCTACCAGTTCCATCATGTTTTCTGTGCTTGCAGATCTAACAAAATTGCTTCTTGATGCACAGAAATATGAATCACCTACAAGTAGCCTGTCGATAGTTATAATTTTTATCTCACTCGTTGTCAACTAGATCTTTAAATTCTTTCTTCACGTTGTAATGCCGTTTCATAGGAAACTAGCAGTACCCGGCGATTATGCGAATGCGTTATAGGTACTGAGGGTACTCGTCCTCACACTGTGTCATTCCTATTCATTTGTAAAGGAATGCGACTGTAGATCGCTAGATTGACTATTTTTGCGCAAACAGCCACTGGACCTTTGAACTTCCATTACACCACAAACAAATAGTGAAGGATAAACAGCGCTTACACTACCAGTCTGCCAAACTGGAGAAACTTGTGCCAACCAAAATAAGCCGCACCAAATGCTGTAAGACAGCGTCGCATCGCACTGCCAAAGTAATGGTCGCGCTATACCGAGAAGGACCGAAAATGGTTCAAATGGCTCTGAGCACTGTGGGACTTAACTTCTGAGGTCATCAGTCCCCTAGAACTTAGAACTACTTAAACCTAACTAACCTGAGGACATCACACGCATCTATGCCCGAGGCAGGATTCGAACCTGCGACTGTAGCGGTCGCGCGGTTCCAGACTGTAGCGCCTAGAACCGCTCGGCCACACCGGCCGGCGAGAAGGACCGAGGGTGGCCGGCGAGAAGGACCGAGCAAAGTCGAGAAGTACCTAGTATTGTCGAGACATGCCGAGCCCAAGCCGACGTAGCCAGCACATTGTTCATGCTTAAAGTTACATTAGATGAGACTGCAGACTCAGCCCACTAGTGACAAAGACGATGTGACGGGAAATTCCGTGCCTTGAAGAACAGAGTGGGGGAAAATGAACCAAACTGCCCAGGACAGAGTGAGCTGATTATCAGTTTCATCGTGAGAACTCAGTATGTCAATCAGTGAACGAGGGACAACCAATGAGTATGAGAGAACAGATTACTGAGCGATCAGTTGGAGTTCAGAGAGAAATGTTGATCGCTCACTTGTTACATCCAGTCAGAGGGATCTATCAGGCTTTATGATAAGTCATCTACACTAGTGTTTGTAAAAAGTGAAACACTCAGAAGCAATGATCTGGAACACATCACGTTAAGAGGATTTAAATGGCAGAGAGATGGCGTGCACGTAGGCCTAACAGCGCTCTCTTTTGTGTGACTGGACCGGTCAATGTTAGGGTAGGCTGGCAGTGCCCAGGCCGTCATAGGGAATGGACACGTCTGACCAAGTGCCACTGTGCCGCACTGACATATCAGGGGCATGTGAATGCGTTCGAACGCGGCAGAATGATTGATCTCCGGGAGAGGGTCTGTCGTCCCGTGACACTGGGCTCGTACAGGGCTTGCTGCTTCAACAGTGAGGAGTATGTGAAACCAGTGGGCAGAAGAGGATCGTACCGGCGCCGACGTGGTACCGTCCGACAGGATGTGTCCACAGCGTGAGATGACCGCCATCTTGTTCCCTTGGCCGTAGCGGACGAGATAGCTTCGTCCACAGTCTTCGCGCAACTTTGCAGCACTGCAAAAGGTGTGGACGTGTCTGCATCGACGGTTCGACGCTGTCTTCCGCAGGTTTGACTGGTGGCACACATGCCATTACATTGGCTTCCATTGACCAGAACTCACCGACCCTGCAGGCTGCAATGGGCACGTGAACGCCGAAACAGGCGTACTGAGTGGCCAAATGTGTTTCAGGGCTAGTTCCGCTTCAACTTGTCCTACATTGATGGGCCGCTGACGCGTTCGATGCCACCGTGGTGAAGCAATCGGACAGACTATATTGTTGATCGGCATAACAGACAAACGCCAAGTGTAATTATTTGGGGCGCCATCGCGTATAAGACGTGATCGTCTTGAGGGCAATCTGAACAGCTGCTGCTACATCAGGGAGGTTTCACAGCCTGAGGCCCTGCCACTCATCCAGGCTGTTTGAAATGCTATATTTCAGCTTGACAACACCCGGGTGCATGTGGCAAGGAACGATAACTACCACTGCTTCCTTGGCCCGCTCGTTCGCCTCTCATGTCACCATTCGAACATGTCTTGGATACAGTAGAAGGGCAACTTGTTGGTTCAGGTCCTCCTCCAGACACACTTGATGCTTTGTCGACGCGCTTACAAACGGCATGACAGAGTATTCCATAGCAGCTTATTCAGGCATTCTTTGATTGCATGCCACGATGTCCAACGACACTCAGTGCAGTATATGGTGGCGGTACTCCGTATTGAATTTCCGTAGTAACAGTGCCTGTATAGGGCTGTAGTGCTAGTCATCTGTACAGAGTCATGTCTCTAGTCGCTGGAATAAATTTCATTGTGATCATATTTCTCGGTTTTGGTGTTTCACTTTGTCCAGACAGTAGTATACATGCTATTCACATAAAGCGTTCTGATTTTACGTTCAGGTGGAATGTCAGCCTATTATCGACTCCGGTTTTAAACTATCAGTAAGATCTCTGTATTCATTTCGATGTCTATTGTCATTTTGTGACAACCTCATTTTCCATTACATGTCGATAGTCCTTTTTGCGGTCCCTTGCATGAATCGTTCTTCGTCTGACTGCGGTTTGCTTGTCCTACCTCAGCTTTCAAATATTACGAGAGCTAATCACTGTAGACAATAAATGTCATATACACCGACAATAGCTCTGCATCGGTAACCGGGCGACCTCTGCCTAGAAAGGGGTTTAGTTCAGCTATCAGCCAGCGGAAGAAGGAATGAGATTAGCTGCTGAGAGAACCACCTAAGAGCCTCGAAACACAGGGATGAGAGGAGGCGCATGCCACCGCGAGAGACCTGCCGGTATAGCCTTAGCTGCCCACACGTGTACGTACACTGAATCTGTCAAGTGATGAGATGAATCGGTTAACTCCCCATGCACCCCACCCCTTACCTGCCCCGTTAATGAGTCATGTCTACGCCCAGTCACATCGCCCCTGAGAATATGTTCGTGTTTTTAATTTGTGAATGAGAATAAAAGTAAAGATAAATAAATTTTGCAAATGTTTATCACTTCAAGAGAATATGCGATTGGGCCAAGGAATGAGAGAGGAGAAAGACTAATTGAGTTCTGCAGTAAATTTCAGCTAGTAATAGAGAATATTCTGTTCAAGAATCACAAGATGAGGAGGTATACTTGGAAAAGACCTGGTGATACGGGAAGATTTCACTTAGGATCATTATAAGTCAGACGGACCTTACGGAATCAGATACTGGATTCTAAGTTGTAATCAGGAGCAGATATAGACTCAGATCGCAATGTAGTAATGACGAAGGTTCAGGAGATTAGTTCAGGAGATCAGTCAGGAAGAATCAATACCCAAAGGATAGAAAAGTACTAAGGGATGACGAAACACGCTTGAAGTTCTCCAAGGCTATAGATACAGCAATAAGGAATAGCTCAGCAGGCAATATAGTTGAAGAGGAATGGACATCTCTAAAAAGGGCAACCTCAGATGTTGGAAAGAAAAACATAGGTACAAAGAAGGTAACTGCGAAGAAACCATGGCTAACAGAAGAAATAGTTCAGTAAGAAGTACAAAAATGTTTAGGGAAATTCAGGAATACGTAAATACAAGTCGCTGAGGAATGAAATAAATCGGAAGTGCAGGGAAACTTAGACGAAACGGTTGTATGAAAAATGTGAAGAAACAGAAAAAGAAATGATTGTCACAAGGACATACAGGAAAGTCAAAACAATCTTCGGTGACATAGAAAGCAAGGAGGGTAACGTTAAGAATACAACCGAAATTCAACTGTTAAATGCAGAGGAGAGAGCGGATAGGTGGAAAGAGTACATTGAAGGCCTCTATGAGGGGGAAGATTTGTGAGATGTGATAGAAGAAGAAACAGAAGTCGATTTAGAAGAGATAAGGGATACACTATTACAATAAGATTTTAAGAGAGCTTTGGAGGACTTACGGTCAAATAAGGCAGAAGGGATAGATAACATTCCACGACCATTTCTAAAATATTGGAGGAACTGGCAACAAAATGAGTATTCACGTCGGTGTGTAGGGTGTATTAGTCTGGCGACATACCATCTGACTTTCGGAAAAAAACATCATCCACATAATTCCGAAGACGGAAAGAGCTGACAAGTGCGAGAATTATCGCACAATCAGCTTAACAGCTCATGCATCCAAGTTGCTGACGAGAATAATGTACAGAAGAATGGAGAAGAAAATTTAGGATGCGCTAGATGACTATCAGTTTGGCTTTAGGAAAGGTAAATGCACGAGAGAGGCAATTCTGACGCTGCGGTTAATAATGGAAGTAAGACTAAAGAAAAATCAAGACACGCTTATGGGATTTGTCAACCTGAATAAAAGCGTTCGATAATGTAAAATGGTGTAAGATGTTCGAAATCCTGAGAAAAATAGGGGTAAGCTACAGGGAGAGACGAATAATATACAATATGTACAAGAGCCTAGAGGAAGCAATAAGAGTGGACGACCAAGAAAGGAGCACTCGGATTAAAAAGGATGTAAGACAGGGATGTACACTTTCCCCCATTGTTCAATCTGTACATCGAAGAAGCAATGATGGAAATAAAAGAAAGGTTTACGAGTGGAATTAAAATTCAAGGTGAAAGGATATCAATGATACGATTCGCTGATGACATTGCTATCCTCAATGGAAGTTAAGAAGAATTCCGTGATGTGCTGAACGGAATGGACAATCCAATGAGTACAGAATATGGACAGAGAGTAAATCGAAGGGAGAGGAAACTAATCAGATGTAGCAGAAATGAGAACAGTGAGAAACTTAACATCAGGATTGATGATCACGAAGTAAATAAAGTTAATGAACTGTGCTACTTAGCCACCAAAATAACCAATGACGGACGAAGCACGGAGGGCATCAAAAGCAGACTCGCTATGGCAAAAAAGGCATTTCTGGCCAAGAGACGTCTACTAGTATCAAACGTAGGCCTTAATTTGAGGAAGAAATGTCTGAGAATCTACGTTTGGAGCACAGCGTTGTATGGTAGTGAAACATAGACTGTGGGAAAACCGGAACAGAAGAGAATCGAAGCATGTGAGATGTGGTGCTACAGGCGAATGTTGAAAATTAGGTGGACTGATAAGGTAAGGAATGAGGAGGTTCTGCGCAGTATAGGAGAAGAAAGAAATATGTAGAAAACACTGACAAGGAGAAGGAACAGGATGATAGGACGTTTGTTAAGACATCAGACAATGACTTCCATGGTACTAGAGGGAGCTGTAGACGGCAGAAACTGAAGAGGAAGACAGAGATTGGAATACATTCAGCAAATAATTGAGGACGTAGGTTTCATGTGCTACTCTGAGATGAAGAGTGTGGCATAGGAGAGGAATTCGTGACGAGCCGCATAAAACCAGTCAAAAGACTCATGAAGCAATAAAAATCATTTTATTAACAGTCAAAATATTTTTGGCGCTCAGCATGGTGAAAACTTATTATTTGCAGATCGATTTCTCAGTTTAATTGTTTCATTACATACTGAGGTGACAGAAGTCATGGGATAGCGATACGCGCATCTACAGATGGCGGTAATATCGTGTACAGAAGGTCAAAAAGGGCTGTGCATTGGTGGAGCTGTCGTTTGTACTCAGGTGATTCATGTGAAAAGATTTGAGACGTGATTATGGTGGCACTACGGGACTTTGAACACGGAATGTTAGTTGGAGCTAGACGCATGGGACATTCCATTTCGAAAATCGTTAGAGAACTCAATATTCTGTGATCCACAGGGTCAAGAGTGCGGCGAGAACACCAAATTTCAGGCATACCTCTAACCACGGCCATCACAGTGGTCGACGGCCATCACTTAACGACCGAGAGCAGTTCTGTTTGCATCAGTGCTAACAAATAAGCCACATTGCGTGAAATAATCGCAGAAATAAATTTGGGGAATGGACAGTGCGACGAAATTAGGCGTTAATGGGTTATGGCAGCAAACGAGGGATGCAAATGACTTTGCTAACAACACGACTTCGACTGGGGTCGTGACCATATTGGTTGGACCCTAGGCGACTGGAAGATTATCATCCGGTCAGACGGGGCCCGATTTCAGTTGTTAAGAGTTGATGGTGGGGTTCGAGCGTGCTGCATACCCCACGAATCCATGGAGCCAAGTTGTCAACAAATCACTGCACAGTGGTGGTTCCATAATGAGGTGGGTTATGTTTACGTACAATAGATGGCTTCTCTGGTCCAACTGAACTGATCATTGATTGGAAGTGGCGATGTTCGGCTACTTGAGACCATTTACAATCATTCATGGACTTCGTGATTCATAGCAACGACTGAATTTTTACGAAAGAGAATGCGCCATGTCACTGGTCCATAATTGTTCGCCATTGGTTGGAAGAGAATACTGGACAATTCGAGCGAATGATTAGGCCAAACAACTGGCCCGACATGAATCCTATCGATTATTTATGGGACATAATCGAGAGGTCATTTCGTACACAAAATCCTGCACCAGCAACACTTGCGCAGTTATGGACGACTATAGAGGCAGCATGGCTCAATATTTCTACGTCGCGAAAAGTTGCTGCACGCCGGGCAGAAGGAGGTATCGCATGACTTGTTACCTGAGTGTAGTTCAGGTTGGCAGAGGTGGTCTAACAAGCGAAGCATTAGACTACGATCTGCAGATCCTGGGTTCGGTCCTGGATAGGATGGGTTTTTGTCTCGTTCTAGTCCGTCCAGGACGACCTCACGTACAGTCAGCCTGCTATCAAATGAATAATGGGGATCTTCCCTGGGATTAGGGCGCTTGCTCACCACCTGCACCATCCTAGTCCCGTGACGAAAAAAGACTGAACTCTACGTCGTCACGCCAGTAGCCCAGTCATAGGCTTATGCCACAGACGTTATCATTTTATTACATTTTAGAGCCCAACGAGGAGACATTTCAGTCTCAATTAATGTATTACAACCCAGTCCCCGTCCCACCTTCTCACCCTTCCCTTTCCATCACCCCTGTCACCTGTAAGTATATGACACCGAGTGGGATTTGTACTACACGGGACACCACTCAATGCTGTTACAAATGCGATGTAGTGCTTTTTTTTTACAGTTCACAACTGATTTATTTTACACAAAATTGTGAATCTTCATAACTCATGATTAATGAGGCCTCAGTCGAAGGCACAATTATCTAACGTTTCGAATTCCCATGCTGGAGTTATTATCAAAGACTTTAACGTCTCAAAAAGCTGTTACAATCTCAGGCAAGTTTAGCAAGCCGAACTGTTTATATGCATCCGTACAACAGTTTGTCGTGACGTCATGAAACCGCTGCCTTAAGATCACTAAGTCATTACGACCCATGTTATGGAGTTTTTTTTTTTCATCAGTCTTCTGAGTGGTTTGATGTGACTAGCTACAAATTCCTCTGCTGTGCCGACCTTTTCATCTCAAGAGTATAGCGCTTGCAACCTAGGTCCTCAATTATTTGCTGGATGTACCCCAATCTCTGTCTTCCTCTACCGTTTTCACTCTCTACAGCTCTCTCTAATACTATGAAAGTTATTCCCTGATGCCTTAACGGATGTCCTATCATCCTGTCTCTTTTTCTTGTCAATGTTTTCCATGTGTTTCTTTCCTCGCGATTCTCCGGAGAACCTCCTCATTCCTTGCCTTATAAGTCCACCAAATTTTCAACATTCTTTTTAGCACCACATTTCAGACATTTAGATTCTCTTCTTTTCCGGTTTTCCCATAGTAAACTCTTCCCTACCATACAGTGCCGTGCTCCATACGTACATTCTCAGAAATTTATTCCTCAAATTAAGACCTAGTTTGATACTAGTAGACTTCACTTGGCCAGGAATAGCCTTTTTGCTAGTGCTAGTCTGCTTTTTATGTCCTCCTTGCTCCGTCGTGGGTTATTTTCCTGGCTATGTAGCAGAATTCCTTAACTTCTTCCTGATCACCAATCATGATGTTAAGTTCCTCCCTTTTTCACTTTTACTACTTCTCATTACTTTCGTCTTTCTGCGGTTCACTCTCAATCCATATTATGTACTGTTCATTCCGTTCATTAGGTCGTCTAATTCTTCTTCACTTTCACTGAGGATAGCTATGTCATCAGCGAATCTTAACGTTTATATCCATTCATCTTGAATTTTTGTCCCAACCTTGAAGCTTTCTTTTATTTCCGTCATTGCTTTTTCGATATACAGACTGAATAGTAAGGGTGAAAGTCTACATCCCTTACATCCTTTTTAATCAGAGCAGACTATTCCTGATTTTCTAGTCGTATTTTTCCCGCCGCGCGGGATTAGCCGAGCGGTCCGGGGCGCTACAGTCATGGACTATGCGGTTGGTCCCGGCGGGGGTTCGAGTCCTCCCTCGGGCATGGGTGTGTGTGTTTGTCCTTAGGATAATTCTGGTTAAGTAGTGTGTAAGCTTAGGGACTGATGACCTTAGCAGTTAAGTCCCATAAGATTTCACACACATTTGAACATTTTGTATTTTTCCCTCTTTCTCCTTGTACATATTGTATATTACCTGTCTTTCTCTATAGATTGGCAACGGTCTTGCCGCAGTGGATACACCGGTTCCCGTGAGATCACCGAAGTTAAGCGCTGTCGGGCGTAGTCGGCACTTGGATGAGTGACCATCCGGCCGCCATGCGCTGTTGCCATTTTTCGGGATGCACTTAGCCTCGTGATGCCAATTGAGGAGCTACTCGACCGAATAGTAGCGGCTCCGGTCAAAGAAACCATCATAACGACCGGAAGAGCGGTGTGCTGACCACACGCCCCTCCTAACCGCAACCTCAACTGGGGATGATACGGCGGTCAGATGGTCCCGATAGGCCACTTGTGGTCTGAAGACGGAGTGCTCCATAGTTTAGTCCTATTTCTCTCAGAATCTCGAAAATCCTGCACTATTTTACATGGTCAAACGCTTTTTCCACGTTGACAAATCCTATGGACGTTTCTTGATATTTCTTCAGCCTTACTTCCATTACCAAACGCAACGTCAGAACTGCCTCTCTGGTGCCTTTACCTTTTCTAAAGCCAGACTGATCATCATTGAGCAGATCCCCAATTTTCTTTTCCGTTCTTCTGTATACTACTCTTATCAGCAGCTGGGATGCGTGCGCTGTTAAGCTGATTGTGCGACAATTTTCTCACCTGTCGCTGGGTACCCTGAGGCAATGATTAACAGGGAAATACAGGGTAGTCCATTGATCGTGACCCGGTCAAATATCTCACGAAATAAGCGTCAAAGGAAAAAACTACAAAGAACGAAACTTGACTAGCTTGAAGGGGGAAACCAGATGGCGGTTTGGTTGGCCCGCTAGATGGCGCTGCCATAGGTCAAAAGGATATCAACTGCGTTTTTTAAAATAGGAACCCCCATTTTTATTACATATTCTTGTAGTACGTTAAGAAATATGAATGTTGTAGTTGGAGCACTTTTTTCGCTTTGTGATGGATGACGCTGTAATAGTCAAAAACATATGGCTCACAATTTTATACGAACAGTTGCTAACAGGTAGGTTTTTTTAAATTAAAATACAGAACGTACATACGTTTGAACATTTTATTTCGGTTGTTCCAATGTGATAAATGTACCTTTGTGAACTTATCATTTCTGAGAACGCATGCTGTTACAGCGTGATTACCTGTAAATACCTCGCTGTTACAGCGTGATTACCTGTAAATACCACATTAATGCAATAAATGCTCAAAATGATGTCCGTCAACCTCAATGCATTTGGCAATACGTGTAACGACATTCCTCTCAACAGAGAGTAGTTCGCCTTCCGTAATGTTCACACATGCATTGACATTGCGCTGACACGTTATCGGTGGATCACGATGGCAAATATCTTTCAACTTTCCCCACAGAAAGAAATCCGGGGACGTCAGTTCCGGTGAAGGTGTGGGCCATGGAATGGTGTTTCGACGACCGATCCACCTGTCGTGAAATATGCTATTCAATACCGCTTCAACCACACGCGAGCTATGTGCCGGACATCCATCATGTTGGAAGTACATCACCATTCTGTCATGCAGTGAAACATCTTGTAGTAACGTCGGTAGAACATTACGTAGGAAATCAGCATACATTGCACCATTTAGATTGCCATCGATAAAAGGGGGGCCAATTGTCCTTCCTCCCATAATGCCGCACCATACATTAACCCGCCATGGTCGCTGATGATCCACTTGTCGCAGCCATCGTGGATTTTCCATTACCCAATAGTGCATATTATGCCGGTTTACGTTACCGCTGTTGGTGAATGCCGCTTCGTCGCAAAATAGAACGCGTGCAAAAAATCTGTCATCGTCCCGTAATTTCTCTTGTGCCCAGTGGCACAACTGTACACGACGTTCAGAGTCGTCGGCATGCAATTCCTGGCGCATAGAAATATGGCACGGGTGCAATCGATGTCGATGTAGCATTCTCAACACCGACGTTTTTGAGATTCCCGATTCTCGCGCAATTTGTCTGCTACTGATGTGCTGATTAGCCGCGACAGCAGCTAAAACACCTACTTGGGCATCATCATTTGTTGCAGGTCGTGGTTGACGTTTCTCATGTGGCTGAGCACTTCCTGAGCCGGCCTGAGTGGCCGAGCGGTTCTAGGCGCTTCAGTCTGGAACCGCGCGATCGCTACGGTCGCAGGTTCGAATCCTGCCTCGGGCATGGATGTGTGTGTTGTCCTTAGGTTAGTTAGGTTTAAGTAGTTGTAAGTACTAGGGGACTGACGTCCTCAGATGTTAAGTCCCGTAGCGCTCAGAACCATTTGAATCATTTTTTTGAACTGTTCCTGTTTCCTTAAATAACGTAACTATCCGGCGAACGGTCCGGACGCTTGGATGATGTCGTCCAGGATACTGAGCAGCATACATAGCACACGCCCGTTGGGCATTTTGATCACAATAGCCATACATCAACACGATATCGACCTTTTCCGCAATTGGTAAACGGTTCATTTTAACACGGGTAATGTATCACGAAGCAAATACCGTCCGCACTGGCGGAATGTTACGTGATACTACATAGTTGTACGTTTGTGACTATTAGAGCGCCATCTATCACAAAGCGAGAAAAGTGGTCCAACTAAAACATTCATATTTCTTTACGTACTACACGAATATGTAATAAAAATGGGGGTTCCTATTTAAAAACCGCAGTTGATATCCGTTTGACCCATGTCAGCGCCATATAGCGGGCCAACCATAGCGCCATGTGGTTTCCCCCTTCAAGCTAGACGAGTTTCGTTCTTTGTAGTTTTCTCGTTTGATGCTTATTTCGTGACATATTTGGCCCGGTCACTATCAATGGACCACCCTGTATACAGAAAGCACCACAAGTAGGACGTATGCAGGCATCTGCGCCGGCTGCGGCAGCCACGTGGTGCGCAGAGAGCTGGCTGGTGCCGAATAAGCCTCTGTCCCGGCAGGGCACGCAGCAAATTTGCGCGACCCGCCGCCAGCCAGCGAATTCCTCGCGAGGTCTCTGCACTACACTCGTCTTTACGAGCGGCAGCAGTTTGTGTTATTTACGTGGGGCGAGTAAAACGCTTTACGGCCCTACTCGGAGTTATTTGTCTCAGTTGGAGCCTGCTGTCCTGTCCTCTCGCCTGCTACCCTCACTCCTCTTCCGGGTGCAGATAAAGCCACGGCCGGCGCCTGACACCAGTTGAGCTGGCGCCACGCAAAGTGCCACAGCAGCCCCGCACTGCGTGCGTTCCTACGCAGTGCGTGGGTACATAGCTGCACGAACTCTACAGGACTACACTGGTCTTGCGGTTTGATTTGAAAGTCTCCAGGCGAATGCTAGTTTGCACCCTGACAGAAACCGCTTTAACTTGTAAGCCTCACACTTGTCTACCTGGCCGTGCAACTGGTCAATTAAATCTGCCTCGGACAGGGGTCGCTCTCTCTAGCCTGCATTGGAGGTTACCGCTTTTACTAAAGTCTTAAATAAAAATTGAATTCTGAGAAAAAATTAGTAAAAAGGTTGCTCTGTTACTATTATATTCTATTAGTGATGGGTGAATACTGTACCATCATGGATTTAATCATAAAATAGGACAGACAGCACAAGTTAAGCTAAAAGACAAATAAATCATGACCTGTTGGAAATACAAATAGAAGTAACAAACAATTACCACTCCACTGGGTTTCTTCTGGTTAGCAAATACTTAAGTTTTATGTTTACCCTGGCTCAAAACATGGATAACGCTATCTGAAATTATCTAACGCTGAATAAAATTTGCTGGATTTATTTCACATTGAATTTACACTACGATGGTGCACCTGAGAGCAAGTGGTAAGACTGTGATTCTGTCTGCCATGACTAGCCAAAGCTGCAATACTCTATCTCTTGTTTGATGTATAACACTGACGGTCGTGGTGCAATTGTCAGCAGAGTAGCGATGTGGAGCACCTGTAATTATCTCAGCCACGAAATATACAAAGTCACGGGCAGGCGATCTGTTAGACGGATTGCGATTACTCTCTGACGAAGTCCTGAAATGTAGATTCCAGCATATAACACTCCCATTCGCAAATCACACCATGGATCAATTCGATTCACTCATACAGCAGTACGCACTAGGAGATCAACTGTCAAGGTGGCAGACCTGATAAGAATAAGATTGTCCTTGGCACAGTGAGTTGTCCAAGATGATTGAGGTCCAAACTGTCGGTACAGCTAAGATTTCACCACAAGCTCCCCAGTCAAGATCAAAAAATGGTTCAAATGGCTCTGAGCACCATGGGACTTAACTTCTAAGGTCATGAGTCCCCTAGAATTTAGAACTACTTAAACCTAACTAACCTAAGGACATCACACATATCCATGCCCGAGGTAGGATTCGAATCTGCGACCGCAGCGGTCGCACGGTTCCAGACTGAAGCGCCTAGAACCGTTCGGCCACCCCAGCCGACCCAGTCAAGACCAGTGTCAGTAAAATGTCACGCTCAGGATGAGTGTCCCAAAGTGCAATCCACTCATAACAAGAGTCAAGACCAAAATTCCCTCTCCAGACCAGAGTCTGAAACAGAAGACCACTTTTCTGCAGTCCTTACCTTTCCATCAGAACGCGTTAAAATCGAAAAGTGCACCGACATAAATGCCCCCACACAGGTTTCGTGGCAGTCACAAGACCCTATGAGCCTCATGTCTCGCCTCTAGCTAGTCTGCTCAACCTTCCAACCAATCGTAATCAGTTAATAATATTCGTTTCCCTGCTGGAGAAGCGGCCAGTCCCTAACACACAAATTTTTGCACAGGGAGGAAAAAACTTTGCGCTCCAGAGTTGTGTTTCTCATGGCCACTTTAGGTAGCATGTTTTGAGGGTTTTTGTTTTAGCCTAAAGTGAACAACTCATTGATCACTAAGATCCTTACCTTGATTGGCCGAACGTTACAGAATGTCCGAACAGGGACCTTGGTTAAACTAAGAAGAGTGGTTTCATGTGCCAACATAGACCATTTCAGAGTCGCCATAAATGTTGCGTTCCATCCTAAAATTCTTCCGAAGGCCCTAAGACTTCCCAAAAAAGTCAGTAGGCAGTGGGACGATATCACCTCATGGCTCCGTCTACAGCGTACGGTCCAAGGTGAACATGGAGACTCTCGGATTTTTATGGATTCCAGTTCTATATACAATGAACGTTTACAACACTGGTGAAACACCTCTGCCAGACGACGTACTTTCTCTCCTGTACCCTGTCCATGCCGAGGCCAGAAACCCCTAACAGATAGATCCAGGTAGGCTGTTTTTCGCCTCTTCGGCTGAAAACGTTGTCTGTGCACCGGTGCGAGAAATTCTTGGGACCAGTATTCTTTCCCTGTTATGTGCTTGGAGACGTTTCCAACCTGGAGGATGGGATGCCTCAGCCCTCCATAGTTGGGGTGCATGAAAGGAGTCTCCCAGAAGATTGCGACTGAGAAAAGCAATCGGGCTAGCCTGGGCGTCAGAAAATGATGGCTGATCCTTTCACATCAGAAACATCCATACACAATCCCTTTTTAGGACCATAGCTAAGCATTGTCTCAGTCAACTCTGAAAGAATAACATCGTCCAAAGAAGAACTGGTACAAGAACTTCGCAGACAGCACCAATGTCATGTACTGTGCATACAGTAAACACACAGGAGCTGCGACATGCGTAGATTGAAGAAACATTTTCTTTTAATGTGAAGCATAAATCACAATACATGAAGAGAAAATATGGTGCAAGACAAGCGGCGTAGGCGTTAAAATCGAGCGTTTGGCTACAGTACATCCTCGGTTATATACTTCTGAATACTTTGAAATTATGAGTACTTAATGAATTTTGTTGTCCTAAGCTAGTGACACTAACTGAAATTCATGGTAAGTGACAGGATTCGAACCCCCTACCTGCAGGAGAAGCTGGCCACCCTATGCACTAAACCATTCCACCAATCACGTACGCTACACTTACTAAATGGTATGATATGGTCTGTGATGTCATACCTTTTCCATGAAAAAGAAACGATATACTGAGTAAAAGCAGCGCATTGGGTCTTCGACGGAAATGCAGACAGTCCATCTGACTTTGAATTGGAGGAGTCGTGAAGAACATAAGCTCCTTGCAAGCGACACGGTAGGTATTCTGCTAGGTTTTGTCAGATCTGTTTGTTTTGGAGATGCCGTGTGTGGGAGAGTGTGAGAACTTAATAGCTGCTGACGCGTCATAAAAGATGGCAATTGCTGGTCCACAAAGCCTGTTCGTATATTTTGCAACTACGACCAAAAATGCGGGTATAGATGAATATATTCTATAAGAAACTAATCTAAAAACAGAGTCTGAAATGTAAATATTTGCTTCTAAAATTTTTGCTTTATACTTTACCTTAAGGAAGAGGTAATTTTTGGTTGGCAGACTACAGTTAAGAGAGTTTCTTAGATGTGTACATCATTTTAATCAATTTGGTACAAAATTTTGTGTTGTTGACAAGTCATTGTGCCGCAGGGGAACTCTAATTTCGGCAGGAGCCACAACACTGAAGAATAAAAACGCTAAAAAAAAGAAAGGTTTACAAGAAGTGTTTGATTTATTTTGACTTAAGGATATTAGACTCTTTGTTAAGAAAAGAAGATTTGTTTATTTATGTATTTTTTTCAATTTCAGATTTTGAAGACTTTAACCTGTTATTTTATGGTTCCATGGTTCCAGAGAAGAACATTAAAGGCAATGAAGCCAGGCCGAGAAGGCAGAATACTGGCAAGCGTAAGGACGGGTTGAAGAGGAAGTGTGAGGCTCTACAGGATTCCAATACAGTATTCTTACTGGTGACTAGTTATGATGTCTTTACATTAACTTCTCAATAAGAATTAATGGGTAAGACCTAATAAAAACATATAGTCAAGTAAAGGGCAGTGTGAACATAATATTTTGCCTCTGGTGGCTGAAAAAGGGTGCTGTGCATTACGAAACCTTCACTAGGGCAGAGAATGCTGAAGCTGGAATTTTTTGCCAACAACATAGACACATATAGGCCGCTGTGTAAGGAAAGCCAACTACAAAACTTCGTCGTGTGTTCGTACAACAAGATAACGCACTCTACCGATTTCGCTAACAAAACTATCCAGGAGGTTGAGAAGTCACCCTGACGCACTTAGTCTTCTGATCTTATGCCCTCAAATGCTTCCTTTCGAGCTCCTTATCGAAAAAAATCAAGAACATTCCTCCCTGAACTAAAATGCACTTCAAATCTGGCTGGCAAAATCATATCTAGTAGATTTCTACAGGCGTGGAATCGGTAAACTAACTGAGCTCTGTCAAATTGTTTTAGATAATGTGAGAGAATATACTGTTGATAAATTTCTCTCTGATGATTACTGTTGTGTTCAATAAAATAATGGACAACGCTATCAAAACATGCACTGTACTAATTTAAAAGAAATTGAAATTACCATAATATCCTTGGGATGAAGGTTTATTTCAATAAAACATAAAGTATCTGTAACAAGAGCATGACTACATTACTCATTCTGGACTTTGAAACTGTCTGCGTTTACTTGTTGTCCTGTGCCACAATGAAATAATACGGAAATAAAGTTTGCCGCGCGGAGTGACCGCCCGGTTAGAGGTACCATGCACGGATTGCGCGGCCCCTCCCGCCGTTGGTTCGAGTCCTCCCTCGGGCAAGGATGTGTGTGTGTTGTTCGTAGCATAAGTTAGTTTAAGTATTGTGTAAGTCTAGGGACCGATGACCTCAGCAGTTTGACCCCTTAGGAAATCACACACATTTGAACAATCGAATAAAGTTTCCTTATAGATTTTCAATTTGACTGCTCACAGCTCTGCCGTAAAATGGCTAAAAACGTATCTTTCAGTTAGATTGGAGCTGAGAACAAAAGCATCCCTCACTTTATGGGCAAACACATTGCCTGAAAGCTCGCGGAATACTGCAACGTTGTGTTCTTATTGCTCCAGTGCTGGCTAGGATATACAAGCTTGCAACGTAAAAGACGAGATTAGCTACAATTTCCAAACTGAATGACTTTTCTGGTCTCAAAACCATAAACTGACAACTTAATAACGCACCTTACGTGAAAATCATTCATATTATTTAATGGAAATGATATGAATGTATGGACTTAATTTTGTTGGCTACTTATTTGTCCTCCAAGAAGTAACTCATCGGTCACAGGGTTGCAGGTATATCCTGCATTGTTGCCAAGAAATAGTTACACTTCTAGTAGGAAGAATACTAGCCTAGACCGGTCTGGGAAGTGAATACAAAAAATGGTTCAAATGGCTCTGAGCACTATGGGACTTAACATCTGAGGTCATCAGTCCCCTAGAACTTAGAACTACTTAAAGCTAACTAACCTAAGGGCATCACACACATCCATGCCCGACGCAGGATTCGAACCTGCGACCGTAGCGGTTGCGTGGTTCCAGACTGAAGCGCCTAGAACCGCTCGGCAACTGCGGCCGGCAAGTGAATACAGTTCCTGTCTCAAAGACATGGCAGCCAAGCGGCGAAATACCCAAAGTATATGTCAATTAGTCTTCCTTGTGTTTCTGTAACTAGGTTTAGAGACTAGAGAGTCGTCACTAATAATACTTAGATGCGCCAACTGCAAACTAAACAACACAAATCATTAACTGACACAGTTATTTCGGCTCTGAGCACTATGGGACTTAACATCTGAGGTCATTAGTCCCCTAGACTTAGTACTACTTAAACCTAACTAACGTAAGAACATCACACACATCCAAGAGCGAGGTAGGATTCGAACCTGCGACCGTTGCAGCAGCGCGGTGCCGGACTGAAGCGCCTAGAACCGCTCGGCCACAGCGGCCGGCCAAAAATAACAACAAATTCGCTAATTTCAGCGTGACCTGAGATTCTATGCATCGCTTGCACAGGGTGTTACTAATTTAGCCCCTAACGGTTTAATATTAACTCCGCCTCTAGGCTACCACAGCAGTCATATGAGAATTATCGAGTCCTACTCCGGGGGCGCAGATGGGGAGACGGTTCTAGAATTTTTAGAGAATATCCATATGATACTGAATCATAATGCCAAACTAGCGCTACATCAGATTATGTGCCGTACTTACTTTGTACTTGTAACAGAATTCCTCAACCCTGGGTGAATAGCGTCACCGCCACTAACCTCGCATCCCACCACAACACAGTCCCAGTGTGTGCCAGTTAATCTCTGCCAAATGCTCTATGTTCGCATCTTACTGTCAACGACTTAATATCTATCGCAGGACAGGGGCGATAACAAGTGTCGTGGTCTAACCACACCATCGTTCACGCCCACTCCCTCCCTCCACCCACCACACCCATTGTGGATATTTCATAAATTATGACACCGAACGCAGATTTATATCTAAATTAACCAGCTTCTTATCAGCTTTTCTGATTTCTTAAAGTAAATAGGCATATTCTGTAGAGTTTTCAGGCAATGTTTTCATTGTTGCACTTCCATAATTCGAAAAATTGTGAAAATAGTCGTTAGAGATGCAACTATGAATTAACAAAAAATAATAATCTGTGAAATTTGACATACTTTGTCAGTACTCTGACGATTATGGAAATCTGCTTTTTGACCTATACAGTACTGCAGTACAAACTTACGGGTTTCGTAGGAATCTGTTAATTAAATTCTTTGCAGTCTGTCTGTAAGAACAAGAGGAAAAAGTCTGACTTTAAATACACTCTTACAGCTGGGTTTGAGCCTACACTTTTAGTAGCACTCATCTACTGAAATATCAAGAACGTGAACATTCTTTGATCGGTGTAGGATAGACTAAGGCAGAGAGAAACAATTTAATCATTTATTTAATCCTACCAGATGGCACGTCTGTCACACCTGACAACGTACCAGATGGCTAATTTCTGCCAGGTCAAGATGATGCCAACAGCCCAGCCGCCATCCTAATGCTGCCAAGGACAAGGTGGGGGACCAGAGCCTTCCGCTTCTGCTCCCACATTAGGCGTGAGTGTGGGCAATCCTCACTCTGGAGCAACCTAGCTGCGCCCTGATGCTCCAGCCAGCCCAGAGAGAATTTGTGCATGTGTCTAGTGCCGTGTTTTATCCGTGTGACTTTGTAAACGTAAACTGACTCCCCAGGGAAAACTTGCAGAGGGAGTGGTAGCGTGTTTTGTGTCACTCATAATTTCATGTAATTCTGTATATTTTCTTGTAAAAGTGACTTAAATTTTTGATACAGCTATATTTTTAAAGATAATTTGTTATGCATACACGTAAATTCTATTTGGGAAGTGTGATACGCAATTTAGGTACCGGTAGTAGAAACAATATTACACTGCCCTAGGAAATAAGCAGTGACACATATCAATTGCTTGTCTATGTTTTGAGAATGAGTGTGTTTCTTAAATTATAATAATTGTCTATTTATGTATTATGGATAACTAGAGCCACGGCTGCTAGACCTTTTTTAACCGCTTGGTAATTGTTCATCTGAAGGCTGTGGTGTTGCAATGACCGTAGAGTCAACATTAACCATACTAAACTCAGTACTGTTCATACGTTCTTTTTGCAGGCATGCAGCTTTGTGTGAGCGAGTGACGCCTGCGCTGAATGAGGTCAAATTAGAACAGTTTTTTTATGTGTGGTCTTGGTTGGCAAAAGTCGTCCCTGTCACTTATCATTATGAGGTATCAATACTACTTCATGATTTCCTCTAATTCTGTTTCACACTATAGCATTTTGAACTGAGACACTACCCATATGGAAATCAATCGCAGGTGGGGGTGGGGGGGGGGCGGGGGTGGGGGTGGGAGGGGGTGAAATGAGAGAGGTCAGGTCACTCTCTCACTTATGTTTATATTTAAGGCTATTCTTTAGTGTTGCTACTTCACCCCAGACACCATTTTCTGTGAGAAAACAGGAAGTTACTAACATAAGCAGGCGTTGAAGGGAGCATGTACAGTGTTAATGCACGCGGATTCTTTATGATAGCTCTCTTTTGAACAGGATTTTCTGGAACTGAGAATAAGGAGGCGGTTTGATTATTTAACAGAAAATCTTGTAGTGGACATTCGGAGCTTGGAAACCATGTGCAGGTGAGATAATGCTTAGCTATGGTCCTAAAAAGGGATTGTGTATGGATGTTTCTGGTGTGAAAGGATCAGTCATCATTTCCTGACGCCTAGGCTAGCCCGATTGCTTTTATCAGTCGCAATCTTCTGGGAGACTCCTTTCATGCACCCCAACTATGGAGGGCTGAGGCATCCCACCCTCCATGTTGGAAAGTATTTTCAGGATCTTTATGCCCTGGCATGAGAATTGGCCAATGTGGAAGTCCTTGAATAGGCTGTGATCGGGAGTGGGCAGATTACAGGTTAACCTGGCAAAATGGGGATACAAAAAGAAGAAAGCCTAATGTGACTGCGGGGAAGAACAGACGGTTCAGTATCGACAATTTCCAACCACCTGCATAGAAGATGACCTTCACCAGGCAACGGAAAATGCCCTGGAGGTGGCCGAAGTTTGGTCAAAGGTTATACAATCTGTGTTGATTTGTCAACAATTGTATAAACTGTGTTTTATGTATGTTTCTGACACGAGAATAATAATAATTAAAAGAGAAGATATCTCCGTACTTTCGACGGCATTCGCGCCATGGAAAAAAATTTGTGGTAAATTCCTATGGGACCAAATTGCTGAGGTCATCCGTCTCTAGGCCTACACACTACTTAATCTAAATTAAACTACCTTACGATAATGACAACACACACAGCCATGCCCGATGGAGAACTCGAACCACCGACGAGGGGACCCACACGAACCGTGACAAGGTAAATAAATATTTCAGTATGATGCTTTTCTCGGCCTTAAGTGACTAACTACATTTTCTTTGATTACGTGTAACAAAAGAAATAGTTTCATATTCATCTCAGCTTTTTTGATCAATGGTTGTAAAATAATTTAAAATCAAATTATTTGATTGACTGACATCGCTTGTTTGGGTTGGAGAAGGAGATTTGGTGGAGGGGCAACACCTTCTGGTGATGGCTAGCACTGAAACAGTGATCCCCTACATGACTCCAATATGAGGAATCCGTCTAAACAGAACGCAGTGCCATCAGCTATTTCGTCACTGTGAGAGATGAGTTTAAATGTAGAGGTCATGAGTCACCTTTGGACAGCAGTTTGGAAACTCTCCACAATGCTGCCAAACTCTTCCAATTTCTTTATGTTGTAACTGTCTTTTATTTATAATCATCCAGTGTGTGTGGTGTGTTATGGTATCAGTAGTAAGAAGATGTCTTATACCGTGCTACGTCTAGTTTTCTGTGAGAAGCAATAGATCGGAACGTGTTAATGTCAGTTTAGAACCTGACATAGATCTCGAAGTCGTGGCGGGAAAGACAAAATGTATGGCAGTGTGCGAAGTGTGTTACAGTAGAAAAAAACAATGTTTCAAAGAACGACACAGGGTCATGGGGAGGGTCTCTTCGACTCATAGTATAGTTTGTGGCATACGGCCATCCTCCTATAGTACAGCCGATGCAACTTTATACTGGTCTGTGCAATGAATTAATAGTGTATATTTAATAGGATCGTCACATAAGCTCGATGTCGGCCCACAGACATCAGTATAACAATCGAAGAATTCTAACTGTATACCCAAAAATAGATTCGACTTTCACGTAATGGCTGTGTGTGGTAGCAGCCTGAGAGCAATAGCTCATGCGCCCCTGCATTCGTCTGTCCGGCGGTGGCTCGCGGCGGCAGTGTCGGTGCGTGTGCATCCTTGGAGCCTCGGATACATTGTGGTTGACGATAGTTCGAAAGCAATTTTTACGTGCAATGAGTGGTTGTGCACTGCATTAATTTCGGCTGTTTAAGCGTTGTGAGCGTGTTTGCAAAGCCTTTTACGAGGGTTGAAACTTTAATAGTGGCAACTATTTATTTACAGCTCGTATAAAATAGATACGTGTTTCAAGATTTTACTGACCTTCAAAGTAGTCACCAGCATTGTGTATAACCCGTTGCCAGCGATGCGGAAGTCGTAGGATACTCTTAGCAGTGCCAGTTGTGTTGACAGTTCGAGTGGTGTCGTCTATTTGTAGCAGTTCTGAAGGGAATGCTGTGAAGTGTTTCCTTCAGTTTAGAAATCGAGTTGAACTCACGAGGGATTAAGTCAGGGGAATGCAGTAAGTGGTATAACACTTAGCAGCCCCACCAATCAAACAAATCAGTAACGACTTGCACTGTATGTGCTTGAGCATTGTCCTGCAAAATGATGGTCAAGTCCTTCAGAAGGAGTCATCACTTCTGTTTCTGTGCTGCTCATTTTTGGAACACAGCCTACGACCAGCTTAGAGACAAAAGTGATGACAATTTCTGCACAACCTGACTATCGTTTTGCAGGACAATGCTCAAGCACATACAGTGCAAGCTGTTACTGATTTGTTTGACTGATGGGGCTGCTAAGTGCTATACCAGCTACTGCACTTCCCTGACTTAAGCCCTCGTGAGCTCAACTCGATTTCTAAACTGAAGGAAACACCTCACGGCATTCGCTTCAGAATTGCTACAAATTCTTTGTGCAATAGACTGCGCCACTCCTACGGTCAACACAACTGGCACTGCTAACAGTATCCTATACATCGCTGGCGATGGATTATACACAATGCTGGTGACTACTTTGAAGATCAGTAAAACTCTAAAACACGTATCTATTTTGTATGAGCTGTAAATAAACAGTTGCTGTTCCAACCCCCGTTCCGACCCTCGTACGTCCATTATTTTGACAATTTACGAGTTGTTTGCATGTCTGTACATCAGTGTACTGCATTATTTCGGTAAATTGCAAATAGTTTGCAGGACTGTGTGCTGTGTACTGCATTATTTCAGTAATTTATGAGTGGTTTGCCTGTCTGTACATCAGTGTACCGCATTATTTCGATAATTTTCTGGTAGCTTTCAGATCTGTAGGCTGTGTATTGCGACCCCAAGCACGTCAGAGCGAGTGTTTTGTATCAGTGTAGTAAATGAACTATGTGAAATCAGTCCCTAAATAAGTTGTTTCAAAATAAATAAAGTATACTCTTTCCTCTCTCCAGCAGCCCAGCACAGGCTGAGACCTTTCCCTGCCATTTTTCCCCAGTCCGCCATGGGACAACAGTGCCCTGTGGTGGCAGTACTGTGTAATAGGTCAGATGGACTCTGGAGCTCATGGTGAACACACTGCATGGAGCTACTGCATCATATTGTTTAAATAAACATTTAAAATAAAAACATACATCCATCCTCTCCAGCACAGACTGAGTCCTTTCCCAGCCAGTTCCTAGGAGAGGTGGCTGTCGGATGACTTAGGTTAGTGGAGGTAGCCCAAGTGACCTTTTTTCCCACCATTTTCTTAGGTTAGTGGAGGTAGCCCAAGAGACTTTTTCCACCAAAATTTGAACTTCCCGCCATTTTATGGTGGAGGGGTGGGGGGAGTGGGGCTTACCAGAGGGGGAGAGGTTAATTAATTGATCAGTTTAATTAAATAGTTTATCAAATTGATATCAAAAGCGTACCTGCGGCAGCGAGGGGGAGGGGAGTGGGTTGGAGGTTTTGTGCAGGTGGGGAGTGGGAGGCGGTGGGGAAACAATAGGTTAAGAACCTGTCAATCGAAAGGAAGGATCCTTTTAGCAGAACAGTAGGTTAAGGACCTGTCAATCAAAGGAGAATAATAGGTTGATTACCTGTGAATCAAAGGAGAACAATGGGTTTGCCACTGAGTGCATAACTGCCCCTGATGAGGCAGCCTGCACTAACAAAATGTGCTGGCGCCCTTGTTGTTCCACTACTTGCCCTGCATGGACAGCTTATAGTACTGAAATATAGGCTATGCACTGCCTGACAAAAAACAGTGAAGCACACAGAAGACAGGGTCAGAAGTGAATGAAACTTCGTACACACGCACACAATCGACGAGAGTGTAAATAATTAGAGCTGCAGTTCCATGTGGCAGATAGCCAGATAACGGGCGCCAGAGTGCATTAGTGTTGTTTGTGTCTGGTGCTGTTTCCAGACCTGGTAGGGGATGTAAGGGTCGTCAACAGCGTCACATGTTGTGTGATCACTGTGAAGGACACAGAAATTATGCGTACTCATGTGAGACAATGTTATCAGCACCTGACAGAGTTTGCTTGGGCGACCTCAGTGTGAATCCCCAACAGCTGGCTGGTGGAATCTTGCAACATTCAGTTCAGTGAGCCATTTGGATGTGTCTGTAGCAAGCCATTGGTCCGCATGGGAACGTGAGGGGTTCCATGCTGGTTGTCAAGGTTCTGGTTGACAAAGTCTGACCACCACAAGGGATGATGGCCGTAGTGCACCAAGCAGATCGGATAGAGTCCATATCTGCACCTGCCAACCATGAATGAGTAATAGACCCCCGTTCAATATTCTGTGTCATCCTGTACCATTGGACAGGGAGTAGCCAGAAGATGAACGAGCAAATTTCTGTCCCACAGGTAGACAGCCTTTAACACCACAACAAAAAAGAACAATTTCAGGTGCCTTGGCTGATGAATGGCTTCGCATTACCCCAGATGATCATAGTAGCTAGTGAATGTGGCGATGACCTGAGAAGGAATACCTTTGTTCTAATCTTTTGAAGAGGCACGGCGTTGTTATCCCTGGCGTTATGGTGTGAGTCAGTACATATGAGTTCAGGTCACGGGGGGCAGTGATTGAGGGATCCCTGGCGGCACATTGGTTCGTCGCAGTAGTTCTAAGTTCTAGGGGACTGATGACCACACCAGTTGAGTCCCATAGTGCTCAGAGCCATTTTTCTTAATATTCGTCGTCTTAACAACCCCATTTTAATTTTCGAAATATAAACTTGAAGTGCTCATTACACGGGAAAGAAACGGAAAACGGAACTGCTGGCGCTGGTGGGGCATGGCTCTTCCTCGAACCGTACCCTTCGAGAATGGACTGCGTGTGTTGTCATTTTTAGCCCGACAATCAATGGAACCAGCGAATACAAACGCCTGATCTGACTTGGTTTCACAAGAAGTAGGCAGTTAGTGAAGCTCAGAACGCCGATTTTTGCATGTAGAGTGTCAGTATGTGGCTTGATATCTGGAAGGATTAAAAAAAAAAAAAAGTTTCAAATAGCTCTAAGCACTATGGGACTTAACATCTGAGGTCATCAGCCCCTTAGACTTAGAACTACTTAAACCTAAGGACATCACACACATTCATGCCCGAGGCAGGATTCAAACCTGCGTCCGTAGCAGCAGCGCGGCAAAAAAAAAAAAAAAAAAAAAAAAACACAAAACCACTCACCCTGGATTACCATAGCGAATCGGCGCCTAGAACTTCCTTCCACATATTCAAGTGCTTCAAATGGCTCTGAGCACTATGGGACTTAACATCGGAGGTCATCAGTTCCCTAGACTTAGAACTACTTAAATCTGACTAACCTAAGGACATCACACACATCCATGCCCGAGGCAGGATTCGAACCTGAGACCGTAGCGGTCGCGCGGTTCCAGACTGAAGCGCCTACAACTACTCGGCCACAGCGGCCGGCGCAGCGCGCTTCGATAAACCAAAAATTAAAAGTGTAAACTATAATTATTTAATAAGGAATTTATTAACTAAAATATAGTTGTGCAGTGAATGACTCGTGTGCAGTGATTCCGCGTAACTGTGGATGTTATCAACTGCATCTCTGGTTATGTAGTATTGTCTGCTGTGCAGAAGTAAAGCAGTTTCCGCTGGAAGTTTCAGTTTGTGAAGAAGATGCAAATTATGTATGTTCTATTCCATGAACCGGTTTTCGAACATTTTTCAGGTTCATTTTCAGATGGTTTCTGGAAGTTACATCATTGTTTCTAGCATAACGCAGGGTGGTGTGATACCTACAGCGCCTCTCGGTGTTGAAAAAACAAAAATAGCTCCCAAATTAGCTCCCATGTCCTTAAAATATCAATTCACAAAATGACCCAAGTCCCTCCACAAGAAGTAATTACGAAAAATAAATAAAAAACAAATAGAGGGAAATATGTAGTATAGAAAGCAAAAGAAAAGGAACATTTAATTATAAATTTTAGAAACATGGGAAGGGGAAAAACAGTAGAAAATATTAAAATATTAGTTATTCCAATACGTAAGAAAATCAATATTATGGTCATAGAACGTAGGTCTGGGACACCAAAGATAGTCTTTACTAAAGTATAAATAGCCATACGTTGTAATTACGATGCTCCAGTCTCTAGTCTGTTCTAGTTCGGAAGTTATTTAGGACGTACAGCTTTAGAGAACAACAACTGGGACTTTATTAAACGGGGATCAAGAATTGATCGTGACGAGATTGTTTTTGAGCATTGTCAATTCAAGACTTTAATTTGGACATTTATCAGATTAGATAAACGGGAAGGTGAATAGTAACCTCTTTGGCTTTAATGTCAATTAGTGTGAATATTTAAACGCTTTACTGAATTGAGAATTTTACCCGGATTCGGACTTTGAATTGTGATAGTGGGAAACTTTAACTTCACGCGACTAGTGATCATTGTTAATGACAGTTTGCGAATATTAAATAGAAATAACTTTTCTGCCGAAAGTGACAGGATATTATCTAACATCTCTGATGCTAGCGCAAATCCTACTTAGACATCTAATTAAAGAACTTCTTTGAATGAGATCGTATGAGTGAACCTATTTATTAATAATTCTTGTCAATAAACTGACGTTGTTAATTTGAAACATAATATGAAACGTCCCCTTTGAAGAGCAAAATAAAATAACATAGCAATGGAAATAATGTCTACTTAATTGCCAGCGCAGCTGCGAAATACTTGGTGCAAATCTACATGCATGCCACAACTGTTTTACTGTACAACAATGAAAGACTGCAACTACAAAGGAGATTCTCTCTACAATTACGCGCTAGCAATAAACAAAATCTACACTAATTACACAAACTACAAGAAAAAATCAGAAGATTCCAGTGAGGTACCTCTGCTAAGGGTCGACATATGAAACGTCCCCTTTTGAACAATTATACAAGACTGTCCTTTAACTGATACACAATATTTTACTCTTCAAATTGTGCTTTTCTGTGTTATCGTGTGAAATATTGTGACAATTATGGCGTGTGAAAAACGTAATACTAGGCTCCAAAGTAAACTGAGAAATGACAGTGAAGACGAAAGCAGTGTGTTAGCGCCGCAGAGTAATAAATTAACTAATGTTCAAAGTAGTAACTTGGTAATTGTGCATAGGGAAATGGAGCGGGCGGCAAACAATGGCGTAGGCAGTGAAACAATTAGTGAACAGGGGAGCATTATCGATCGATCGATCGGCAACAGCTCGCCTCAGGAATCGGGAATGACAGAACACAATATTGCAAATACTGTAGACTCAGGTTTTGGGTTCTCACCGTTTTCTCAAATGAGTCAAGAAACATTTTCTGCTTGTCAAAATGTGAATCTTGCCGGTGCAACTTCACTGCCGAAAAGCACTGAGGAACATGTTTCAGACACCAGTGCATTGTTATTACAATTAATGCAACAAATGGGACAAAAGCTTGAAAAGTTAGACACAATGGAACAACACCAGAGACAAACACAGCAACAGTTAGACACAGTGGAACAAAATATTGTGTATCAGTTAAAGGACAGTCTTGTATAATTGTTCAAAAGGGGACGTTTCAAATACAAGTCTTGAACATTAATTTAACTTAGATTAATAAACGTTAAGGTTACGTGAACTATGCCAAGAACAAATTCGCGATTCGTAACGAAAACAATTGAACGAAAGGTTAAAGTATCGTCGTCTGTAAACATTGGAAAAACCTACTAAAGATTTTTTCTCTCAGAGTTGGGAAGACTATACGTGTAGTGACCCACGTTTAACATTGGGTTTTAAAAGTAATCAAACTGATACTTAGCCGGGACAATATTAAATAAAAGTAAATCCCTTCAATTACAGTCAATGTGTAAAAAATAAAATCAAACTTTCACCTATTAGACGAAAAAGCGAAAACAGAAAATGGGCTGCTACAGTGGTGGCTCTGTTACAAGAAGATGGAACACGCTTTAATGTATCGCCATGGCTGTCGTTTATCTGTCGATAAGGATGTAAATTCAGTTTCTTTATTACTGCGACAGTATGGGCGGTGTGGCAGCTGTTGGTATAATATACCAGCTGGCCATTTAATTGGAGGCAGACAGATGGACACTAATCGAAAGAAGCCGCCCATACTGTCGCAGTAAGTAAAAAAAAAAAAAAAAACAAAAAACTGAATTTACATCCATATCGACAGATAAAGGATAGTCATGGCGATACATTAAAGCGTGTTCCATCTTCTTGTCACAGAGCCACCACTCAGCATTATGCTAGAAACAATGATGTAACTTCCAGAAACCATCTGAAGATGAACCCGAAAAGGTTCGAAAACCGGTTCATGGAATAAAACATAATTATTCAAAAAAGTGACTGCAGTTTTATGTAACTTATTTGCAATCTTGTATAATTTTTTTAGGACATAATACGCTCCATGGATTACTTTTCAGACAGACTGACTTTCTGCGGCACCTGTGCGTCGTACTGAATTGGAATAATGAACTCATGACGGCTACCAGGGATTTGGAGGCATAGCACGTGCACCTCTGTGTACTGTAGCCACGCCGTCCAACGGTCAACGGCCGGAGATCGGCAGGTGACTCCCAATTTAGATGCTAATTTTGTATGCCTGCGGACGTGGTACAAGAAGCGAGAGGCAGTCGAGCGATCTCCACTGGGTTGCGTTACACCACGATGTCCCTAATGTGTTATCTGGTCGACGTGTAGTACAGGGCTTCTGCGATATCGACGAACTGTTAGTGCTACTGGGAAATCAACCAAATGGAACAGCGTGGCGTAATCAACGTGATATTCCATGGAAAACCCTTAGAATATTCTCTTCTCTTAGTGGTAGTGTTACGGCATGCCCAGTATCGGAAGGTTGTTTGAGAATATTGTTCTGTTACTATTTATCTCAATAAATGTTCAATGGATTATCATTTATTTTTGAAGACCTGGCGATTATGAACTAGAAAATAGTTTGTGCAAATTGAGACCACAATTTTTTAGTAAATGGTCTCAGAAACTTGTCCGACAGACCACACGCAAAAGATGTATTTGAAACCTTTTTGCTGTAGAGACATAAGAACGGTGTTTAGCGATCATTTTGTCACGCCATTCCAGAAATGAACATCACCAAAGGAAGAGAGGTTATCAACACTGTTGTGAGAGGTTTGTATTTAGTCGAACTGGTAGCTACTAACCACATAATTCCAAAGAGAGCTCAGAATACTGAGTTCAAATCAGGCAAACGTGGAATTGCTGTGGTTCAAGCTAAAGTACATAAAGCAAGGTGTTGATAAATGCGGACAAAGTGCAGTAATGAAAAAAAATTATAAATTGGGAGAATATTGCAAATGCAGATTATTGCACTCACAGAACCAAAAAAAAAAAAATACGCTGGGAAACTGGTAGACAGCATTCAGCGTATTCACGCAGGAGGCTACTAGTACGGAGCTAGTTCTTTTTTTTATTACCTGCACACTCACAAATGGGTGTGATCGAAATAAACGCTCCTGGTGTTGACGAAGAAATAAGCTTTCTCAAATAGAACATGGAACCAGACCAAGACGGAATTCCAAGGCACCAACATAGTATCTTTCGTAGCTCATATTTATCGGTATCATCCGTACAATGAATAATCTGCTACTGGATTTGAAGCTGTAGTGGAGCATCTCAGATAATATACGTGACACATATACCGTATGGGGTAGGCGAACATCGTCATTTCCACTTGTTGCCAGCCAGCGGTCATCTCATCGCCTACTCGTCGACTCCTTGGTAAACGTGCATATGGTAGAAGAAAGAGCACTATTCCAAGCGAGCTGAATTGTGATTGCGGAAACGGCCAGGGGAAGAGCTTAATTTCAGAAATTTGTGGTAAAGCGATGACGATCTTGCTGTTTAGCGCGCTCAGCCATAAATCATCACATCATCATCAGTTGCGGTAAAATATTTCTCTGATGATAAGGCGTGTGAACAATGACGTGGTGCATCTCGATCAAAGCTGCTAACGGAGCAGAATGAATTTGTTGGTTCCCTACAGCGTAGTTCCTCGACTAGAGTGAACACTCTGTTCTGGGTAGATTCCGTAAGTTTTAAAACATGCTTGTCAAAGCATTTATCTGCGACAAGCGAAAGGGAGAGGCAGTACAGCAGTACAGTCTGGAACCGCGCGACCGCTACGGTCGGAGGTTCGAACCCTGCCTCGGGCATGGATGTGTGTGATGTCCTTAGGTTAGTTAGGTTTAAGTAGTTCTAAGTTCTAGGGGACTGATGACCTCAGAAGTTAAGTCCCATAGTGCTCAGAGCCATTTGAACCATTACTCCCAGCAAGTAAACGGGTAGCTGTGGCAGGGTGGCGTGTGAGGGGGGGGGGGGAAGGGGGCAGGGGCAGGGGGGCAGGAGCGTGGTTAACAAGGCTGGAGGAACAAGCTGTGCTTTCGTCATGCAGTGCTGTCATTAGACAAGTGTTTAGTTGTTTGCCACGCCAGGGCACGACAGTAAATAATGTGCTGAAGGCCAATCGAAAAGTCAGGGCACAATTGGTTACACAGAGAAGAATATACATTGGATTTCGAATAACCACTGTAAAGGACTACGTTACAGTCACGAAATGCTATAACAGCCATGAAATATGGGCCACTGTGAAGTACCCCGGGATATGGAATACTTCACAGTGGCCCATATTCATGGCTGTTATAGGTGGGAATTTAAGGAGATGGAACCTGGATAAACTGAAAGGACCAAAGGTTGTACAGAGTTTCAGGGAGACCATAAGGGAACAACTGACAGGATTGGGGGAAAGAAATACAGTACAAGAAGAATGGGTAGCTTTGAGGGATGAAATAGTGAAGGCAGCAGAGGATCAAATAGGTAAAAAGACGAGGGCTGGTAGAAACCCTTGGGTAACAGAAGAAATATTGAATTTAACTGATGAAAGAAGAAAATATAAAAATGCAGTAAATGAAGCAGGCAAAAAGGAATACAAACGTCTCAAAAATGAGATCGACAGGAAGTGGCTCTGAGCACTATGGGACTCAACTGCAGAGGTCATAAGTCCCCTAGAGCTGCTTAAACCTATCTAACCTAAGGACAACACACACAGCCATGCCCGAGGCAGGATTCGAACCTGCGACCGTAGCGGTCGCGCGGTTCCAGACTGAAGCGCCAGAACCGCTCGGCCACCAGCGGCCGGCCGACAGGAAGTGCAAAATGGCTAAGCAGGGATGGCTAGGGGAAAAATGTAAGGATGTAGAGGCTTATCTCACTAGGAGTAAAATAGATACTGCCTACAGGAAAATTAAAGAGACCTTTGGAGAAAAGAGAACCACTTGTATGAATATCAAGAGATCAGATGGAAACCCAGTTCTAAGCAAAGAAGGGAAAGCAGAAAGGTGGAAGGAGTATATAGAGGGTCTATACAAGGGCGATGTACTTGAGGACAATATTATGGAAATGCGAATGGATGAGGATGTAGATGAAGATAAAATGGGAGATATGATACTGCGTGAAGAGTTTGACAGAGCGCTGAAAGACCTGAGTCGAAACAAGGCCTCCGGAGTAGACAACATTCCATTAGAACTACTGACGGCCTTGGGAGAGCCAGTCCTGACAAAACTCTACCGTCTGGTGAGCAAGATGTATGAGACAGGCGAAAAACCCTCAGACTTCAAGAAGAATGTAATAATTCCAATCCCAAAGAAAGCAGGTGTTGACAGATGTGAAAATTACCGAACTATCAGTTTAATAAGTCACAGCTGAAAAATACTAACGCGAATTATTTACAGACGAATGGAAAAACTGGTAGAAGACAACCTCAGGGAAGATCAGTTTGGATTCCGTAGAAATGTTGGAACACGTGAGGCAATACTGACCCTACGACTTATCTTAGAAGAAAGATTAAGGAAAGGCAAACCTACGTTTCTAGCATTTGTAGACTTGGAGAAAGCTTTTGACAATGTTGATTGGAATACTCTCTTTCATATTCTGAAGGTGGCAGGGGTAAAATACAGGGAGCGAAAGGCTATTTACAATTTGTACAGCAAGCAGATGGCAGTTATAAGAGTCGAGGGGTATGAAAGGGAAGCAGCGGTTGGGAAGGGAGTTAAACAGGTTTGTAGCCTATCCCCGATGATATTCAATCTGTATATTGAGCAAGAAATAAAGGAAACAAAAGAAAAGTTCGGAGTAGGTATTAAAATGCATGGAGAACAAATAAAAACTTGGTGGCTCGCTGATGACATTGTAATTCTGTCAGAGACAGCAAAGGACTTGGAAGAGCAGTTGAACGGAATGGACAGTGTCTTGAAAGGAGGGTATAAGATGAACATCAACAAAAGCAAAACGAGGATAATGGAATGTAGTCGAATTAAGTCGGGTGATGCAGAGGGAATTAGATTAGGAAATGAGACACTTAAAGTAGCAAAGAAGTTTTGCTGTTTGGGGAGCAAAATAACTGATGATGGTCGAAGTAGAGAGGACATAAAATGTAGAGTGGCAATTGCAAGGAAAGCGTTTCTGAAAAAGAAAAATTTGTTAACATCGAGTATAGATTTAAATGTCTGGAAGTCGTTTCTGAAAGTATTTTTTATGGAGTGTAGCCATGTATGGAAGTGGATCGTGGGCGATAAATAGTTTAGACAAGAAGAGAATAGAAGCTTTCGAAATGTGGTGTTACAGAAGAATTCTGAAGATTAGACGGGTAGATCACATAACTAATGAGGATTTATTGAATAGAATTGGGGAGAAGAGGAGCTTGTGGAACAACTTGACTAGAAGAAGGGATCGGTTAGTAGGACATGTTCTGAGACATCGAGGGATCACCAATTTAGTATTGGAGGGCAGCGTGGAGGGTAAAAATCGAAGAGGGAGACCAAGAGATGAGTACACTAAGCAGATTCAGAAGGATGTAGGCTGCAGTAGGTACTGGGAGATAAGAAGCTTGCACAGGATAGAGTAGCATGGAGAGCTGCATCAAACCAGTCTCAGTACTGAAGACCACAACAACAACAACATGAAGTACTACAACGAAAACAATAAAAAAAAGAAACCGACCTGCTCCTACCGTGGAGAGTGCGACAGTGTAAGAGAGAACTGCAAAAATATCAAGCGAGCTCCAGTTTGCATTCCATGAGCGAAAAGGATGAAATCATGCATTTAACGAGGTTAGGTACCAAATGTTCTTTGAGTGGGAAATTCAATGAATCAAATGTGGCTTCTGGACCATTGTGTAATCCCCTGACGCGCATCACAGGAAACGATAGAGTAAATGCAAATGTAGCAAGTATCAGGCCGACAGTCGAAGAAGATGAAACACTGTTCGGGAAGAAAACTGTTAAATCCCAGCCCACTCATCAAACGAATTATAAAATCACTTGTCATCTTTGTAAGGCATGGAAATCTCTGTCCAAAAGAAAGCGACATGCAGAAAGGTCCAAACTTTCGGGTCCAGTGTGAAGGACTGATAGAGAAGAGAGATAACGGCACAAACCGAAAAAAGTGACTGAGCATATAGACAAGGGGGATAACGAGATGGACAATAAAATGACCAGTAATAAGAATAATGGAGAGAAGGATTGAGTTTGTGGAAGTGGCTAAGAAGAAACAAAAACAAGGAATGGACAGCATGCCTACCTCTAGACAGGGAAGATTTAATCAAGGACACACTTTCAAATTCAGAAATAATTGAAAGTGCAGTGAATACCTGGTGTCATAGCACGCTACAGAACGTTATAGTGGCGGAGTGTTGTAACATGCAATAACTGATGGAGGAATATAATGAAAATAGACAGATAGTAGAACCTATACATGGCTACGGGAATTACAAAAAGGATACAAAACGTGATGGACATGACATGAAAAATGGAAAAGACTTGCAGAATTGGAGGATATGCACCTGTTAGACGTGGCATAAGAATCCTGGTTCGGCACATTCATCCAAAAGGCTGTACCATAAATTTTCCTGTCATGGAGCAAGCTAGACATAGTCAGCTCAGTCCCATAAATACAAAGGAACTGCAGACTCTATTTGACGTAGGCTTTAAGAGGAGGCAAAAGACACTTCATATTGAGCATGTGCACACGCAGTTACTGGTGACACATGGTCGAACTATATTATTACAAGTTACACTGGCCCCATAGCTATGTGCTCACTAGATTCCCGTAACATTCACTTACAATCGAATCGCATCCTATCGGCAATGGAAACGATAAATGATTAAAATCGGCCAAATAAATGAGATGCGCAGGGCCACAGTGATGCAAGAACTCGTGAGAGGAGTTGGAACTACGGATATTATGTGTACAGGAACCATATTCCATTACCCCACATATCAGTTCCAGCGCAGATTACAGATTATAACATCAGGTCATCATCCGATGGCCGCAATTGTGGTGCCAGATAAAGACGTATCAGTGACAAAGATACATCAACATAATGACTGCCTTAGGAAAATTTTATATAACGAATCAATATGTTCGATATAGTCAGGAAATACAACCACATATAGAACAATTACTAACTGCAGCAATACTGTGTTGACATGACAGACACATTTTCGTAATGGACGCAAATGTGAAAACAACAGTGTGGCATAGCAGAGTAAAGATTGAAATAAGACTATGCCTTTAGAACGCTATATAGGAACTTGACCTTCGCGTCACGAATAGGCCTCTCAGCATACCTACTTTCCAAATCCGCGCAGGTGCAGCAACAAATATAGATTCCATCTTCGCAGACTCGAATGTCAGTGACCATACCACCAACTGGAAGGTCTTTGATGGACTCATAACAAGTGATCACGGTCTCATTTACTTCACAAAAACAACCGCGGATAATGACGTAGATTCTAACATCAATTGCGATGTACGCAAAGTGAACCAGGAACTTTTAAGAGCAGAATTCAAGATACAGCCACTGGAAGGAAGCGGATTTGATGTTGATGCCAAAGTGGACGAATTGGTGCCAGTGTTGCAGACGGCGGAAGACAAGGCGAGCCAAACATTTTTTAGGAAGTTAAAAAGCTTCAAAATTTCTTACAGTCCCGCTCTACGTCCGTAAGGCACAGAGCAAGAGACTACCAAAGAACGATAAAGAAGAATGAATTTCTACTGAACTGTCAAACAACAACACAAAGAAGTGCTACGCTAACCAAGGTAGAAAGTTGGACGCGTACATTAATGGCCAAACGGTAACAGATGTTTGTGGTTTTCCATACAAACTTGCAACAGACAAAGTTCGATCACTCACTGTGTTATCAACCCTGAGACGATCCGGCGGCACAATGGCGACAGACTGGGAGACATCAGTGCAGTATCCACTCAGAACTTTGTTTTCGGACGATACAACTATGGAAGACACACAATACCATCTGGCTCTTCACTCTGAATTACTATAGGAGCTTGTGAATAACATTGTTGTGATTCCATTTGCCATGTGAGACTGACAATAATAAAGTTGAAAAAGAAGAATGCACCGGACCCGACAAAACACCGGCAGAAGTGTTGCATCAGCTAGTGGACCAAGTTATTCCATGTATAACAGTGTTATTAAACGAATCTCTCCTGCAAGGTCGGATGCCCAGAATCTGGAAAATCTCAAATATCTCTATACTAGACCTCTAAATCTAGCAGTGAGAAGGAGAGGAATACAATGCTGGCTGGAAAAGCGCGAATGTGATGAAAGCAGTGAGGAGACGAGCCTCGGGGAGGACCAGGGAGGATTTCCAGAGACACTGTGTAGTATAGTGCTGTGCAGTGTAGTTTAGTGCTGTAGTGTAGTCCAGAATTATAAATTACAAAGTTTGTGTTCACCAACGCTGCTAAGTGAAGAGTTGGTACTGATCCCCTATGGTACCAAAAGCAGGTCAGAATACTGTTGCAGAGGAAACGAGAATAAGCATGCCATATTTAGAAGAACAAGACTGGCGTTACTTTACCAAACCTAAAAATTCAGCCTGGACCTCAATACGACTTTCTTTTAGTAGTTTCCACAACGAAGTTCTGTCTCGAAATCTACCAGAAAATCCAAAGAGTTTCTGGTCATATGTAAAGTGCATTAACGACGAGATTTCCCGATGTCAATGGTAATGTTATCGGTGACAGTGCCACTAAAGCGGAGTTATTAAACACGATTTTCCAAAACTGCTTCACCAAAGAAGACGAAGCAAAGGCTTCAGAACTCTAATTAACAGCAGCTACCAACATGAGTAACGTCGAAACAGATATCCTCAGTGTAGCGAAGCAGCTTAAATCCCTTAACAGAGGCAAATCCTCCGGTTCAGATTATATACTAACTAGGTTCCTTTCAGAGTATGCTGATATTACAGCTTCATACTTAGCAATAATATACAGCCGCTCGCTCGACGAAAGATCTGTACCTAAGGACTGGAAAGTTGCATAGATGACACCAATATTGAAGAAAGGAAATAGGAGTAATCCGCTGAATTACGGAACTATAACAATGACATCGATTTGCAGTATGATTTTGGAACATATGCTGCTTTCGAACATTATGAACTACCATTAACAAACAGTACAGATGAAGAAAATATCATTCTCGTGAAAGACAGCCATCTCTTTATTCACACGAAGTAATGAGTGCTATATACAGGGGATCTCTAATTGATTCCATATTTCCAGATTTCCACAAGATTTTTGACACGATTCCCCTCAAACTATGAAGACTTCCAATCCAATAGCATACCTATGGCATATCGTCTCAGTTGTGCCACTGGATTGATGATTTTCTACCAGAAGGATCACAGTACTGAGCGAAGTGGTGTAGTGGTTTGAGGACGACGGATCAGGACCGCGTCCGGTCATCCTGAGTTAGCTTTTCGGTGATTTCCTAAATCGCTTCAGGCAAATGGAGCGATGGTTCCCTCGAAAGGGAACGGCCGACTTCCCTCCCCATTCTTCCCTCATCCAGAAGACTGATGACCTTGCTATTTGGTCCCCTCTCCCAAACCGACCAACTAACCAAATATCACAGCTCTTAGTAAATCGGATGAAACAGAAGTGATATCCGGCTTTTCCCAAGGAATCGTTATAATCCCTGTGCTGTTCTTAAGCTATGTAAAAGATTTGGAAGACAATATGAGCAACTATTTTAGATCTTTTGCAGATGACACTGTCATTTATCCTCTAGTAAAGTCATCAAAAATCAAAAGCAAATACAAATGATTAAGACAAGATATCTGTTTGGTGGGAGAAATGAAAATTTACTCTAAATAAAGAAATGTGTTAAGTCACCCACAAGAGTACTAAAAGGAATCCGCTAAATTACGGCTAACCGATAAAGCACACAAATCTAAAGGCTGTAAATTCAATAAATACACTACTGGCCATTAAAATTGCTACACCACGAGGATGTGCTACAGACGCGAAATTTAACCGACAGGAAGAAGATGCTGTGATATGCAAATGATTAGCTTTTCAGAGCATTCACGCAAGGTTGGCGCCGGTGGCGACACCTACAACGTGCTGACATGAGGAAAGTTTCCAACCGATTTATCATACACAAACAGCAGTTGACCGGCGTTGCCTGGTGAAACATTGTTGTGATGCCTCGTATATGGAGGAGAAATGCGTACCATCAAGTTTCCGACTTTGATAAGGGTCGGATTGTAGCCTATCGCGGTTGCGGTTTATCGTATCACGACATTGTTGCTCGCGTTGGTCGAGATCCTACTGTTAGCAAAAGATGGAATCGGTGAGTTCAGGAGGGATCATGCTGGTCGCATCCGTGTTTGGCGACATCGCGGTGAACGCACATTGGAAGCGTGTATTCGTCATCGCCATACTAGCGTATCACCCAGCGTGATGGTACGGGGTGCCATTGGTTACACGTCTCGGTCACCTCTTGTTCGCAGTGACGGAACTTTGAAGAGTGGACGTTACATTTCAGATGTGTTTCGACCCACGGCTGTACCCTTTATTCCATCATTGCGAAACCCTACATTTCAGCAGGATAATGCACGACCGCATGTTGCAGGTCCTGTACGGGCCTTTCTGGATACAGAAGATGTTCGACTGCTGCCCTGGCCAGCATATGCTCCAGACCTCTCACGAATTGAAAACGTCTGTCAATGGTGGCCGAGCAAATGGCTCGTCACAATACGCCAGTCACTACTCTTGATGAACTGTGGTATCGTGTTGAAGCTTCATGGGCAGCTGTACCTGTACACGCCATCCAAGCTCTGTTAGACTCAATGCCCAGGCGTATCAAGGTCGTTATTACGGCCAGAGGTTGTTGTTCTGGGTACTGATTTCTCAGGATCTATGCACGCAAAAAATGGCTCTGAGCACTATGAGACTTAACATCTATGGTCATCAGTCACTTAGAACTTAGAACTACTTAAACCTAACTAAACTAAGAACATCACACAACACCCAGTCATCACGAGGCAGAGAAAATCCCTGACCCCGCCGGGAATCGAACCCGTGAACCCGGGCGCGGGAAGCGAGAACGCTACCGCACGACCACGAGCTGCGGACTATGCACGCAACTTGAACATGTAATCACATGTCACTTCTAGTATAATATATTTGTCCATTGAATAACCGTTTATCATCTGCATTTCTTCTTGGTGTAGCAATTTTAATGGCCAGTGGTGTACTTAGAGATTGCAATTACACATAACTTAAATCGGAACGTTCACACAGATAATAGCGCGGACAAAACAAACCAAAGACTGTGACCTACTGGCAGAAATCGTAGAAAATGCAACAGGTCTACTAAAGAGACTGCTTACACTACACTTGTCCGCCCTCTTCTTGAGTGCGGCTGTGCGGTGTAAGATGGCCATCAGATAGGACTGACGGAGGACAGTGAAAAAGATTAATGAAGTGCAGCTCGTTTTATATTATCGTGAAATAGGGGAGACAGCGTCACGGATATGATACGTGAGTTAGGATGGAAATAATTATAAGAAAGCCCTTTTTCGTTGCGGCCAATGTGAAAATAGTTTTTTGAAATGTACCTAGAGAGGGAGAAATGATGAACGTAATAAAATAATGAAATCGGAGCTCGTTCGGAAAGATTTAAGTGATCGTTTTTCCAGCCGGCCTTTAGAGAGTGAAACGGTAGAGAAATAGCTGGAAGGTGTTTCGATGAACCCAGAATCAGGAACTTAATTGTTTATTGCAGAGTGATATGTAGAGGCAGACTTACATAGAAGCTATACTTAATACAGAGCTGAATAAACAGAAGGGCTTTCTGCTGGCATTGCGAACCACTCGTGTTTTACACTGTTATGGAATAAGTACAGCTTCTACGTATATGAGTGACCAATGAAAAAAATGAAATGATAGTATGGCATCGTTGGCCGGGAGGCCCCATCCGGGGAAGTTCGGCCGCCAAGTGCAAGTCTTATTTCAGTCGACGCCACATTGGGCGACTTGCGCGCCGGTGATGAGGATGAAATGATGATGAGGACAACACAACACTCAGTCCCCGAGCGGAGAAAATCTCCACCGCGGCCTGGAATCGAACCCGGGCCCACTTGCATGGGGGGCAGGCATGTTACCACCTAGGTAAGCAGGCAGTGATCAATGATTACACTAGAGACAAGCTGCTGTAATTCAAGTGTCTTTTGGCATGTGGTAATGCATGAAAAAATGTTTTATCACACTCTCAGTCAGTAGACCTGAAGGTCTGCGATGTTAGTTAATGAAACCTTGTGAGGTGCTTGAAGGTGAATCTGAAGTAAGTAGCTTGTAAACATGTCATCTTAATCAAAAGCTAAGCGAAAAAAGGAAAAGATATGGTATAAAATATCTTTTACTCTGTGAATTAATTTTCAACCTATATTTTATTGGATTTTTAAATACACTACAGTATGTAATTCGGTGAGTAAGCATTATCCAAAGCCCAAACAAGCTCCCTCTGTATCTTAGAATCGAAACCTCACGAAAACTTTGGCTTTTGGATGCATGAGAAAACGGAATTACACAAATAAACAAGGGGAATTCATGTTGTAAGGTCTGTGATTTTATGTGTCACAAAATAGTCATTTCTAAATGAAATCTTCCCGAAGTTGCACAAACTTTTCACAACGTTAACGTCATGATTTTGTGGCCACTCCAAAAGCTTCTTTAGGGATTTGCTTTCACCTCTGAAAGATCGCTGGTGCAATAGCGACTCGAATGGAAAACGTGCAACTACCGAGTGTTTCACCTACTTTTGAAAAAATCCAAAAACAGCTAGTAGCCATGTAAAGTGAGTGAGGAGCATGAGAAACTACTTTACAGTTGTTTTCACAAAGAAACTGGTGCGAGTTGTTCGCCCATTGCTCTGGTGCATGGTCTTGGTGAAAGACCGCATGTGGAGCCTTCTCCGGGCATTTCTCTTGTAATGCTGGAAGAGGCTTGGTCTTCAAAACATCTCTGAAACTCGCGCTTGTCACGGTAGCGCGTTTTGGAACACAATGAGTAATTGTTACGACACCGTTCTCTCAAAACATGGCCACCATAACTTTTTCAGTACTGACTTTTACACGAAATATATCTGGTGGTGGTGAATCTGTGTACATCCGGAGGTGTGACTGGAGCTTTGTTTCTCGATTGAAAACCGGCAGCCGACGGTGTGGCCGATCGGTTCTAGGCGCTTCAGTTTGGAACCGCACCACCGCTTCGGTCGCAGGTTCGAATCCTGCTTCGGGCATGTATGTGTGTGATGTCACTAGCTTAGTTAGGTTTAAGTAGTTCTCAGTTCTAGGGGACTGATGACCTCAGATGTAAAGTCCCATGCTGTTCACAGCCATATGAACCATTTGAAAACCGGCAGCATTCTCTTATCCACTGCCACAGTTATTGAAAAGAAAGTCCCGTTAATTTCTTCATCACATGTCAACATTATCTGACAGACGGTCACGACCGCAGCATTGTTGTCGTCTGTCAGCCTTCGTGTCACCCTCTTGGAGAACACTTCCCGCATTTTCAGGCAACCATGCGGGATTCTTACCACACATCCCACGGAAATTCCGTCTGCGGAAGCGATATCTTTGGTGCCTTGTGAACTGCTTCCAGTGAAATCTGCACCTAGTGAAATTTGCACCCAGAAAAGTCGAGCATGGGTTCACAAAAACACCGCCTGTCCTTACGTGGTGTGCTGATGAAGAGGGCTGGAGATGCTCGAACAAGAACGTGACGCCTAAATTTTTGTAGTAGTAAGCGATGATAATTTTTTATTTCCTATCAGACACAATAATATTTCTTTTTACTTACTACCAGATTGTTAGAAAATACAAAGGAAAAGACTGAAACCGAATTACAAATACAGATTTTAAAAATCATAACTCTTCTACTCAGCAAAGCGTACTTTAAATTACACGGCCTAGTCACGTTAATGTGAACGTCACCTGTGCTCGACGTCAGTGTGTGATAAACAAACGGCAAGTGGCAGCACTAGCGGTGGAGGGAATATTCAGCGTGTCAGGGCGACTCGCAAAACAGTGCAGTCGTCGTAAGGCGGAGATAGAGCGATTCATCTGACGTCCAAAAGGGCGTGATAGTTGACTGTCGGGTCAAGGGTGGACGCTAGAGCTCTGCATCAGCGTGGCGAATCCGTCGCTCGGTACGCACGCGCACTCGGAAACACGCAGCTGGCAGTTCACTTACTTGGTATCATGTAACACTCACTCAGTGAGTGACGGGCAACAGCCACGTCGACTTGCCATGCGGTTAAGGAAACATAGACTCTACTTACACATCTTCGACACAACATAGCGGCACTAATGGGTCTAGCAAGTGTTCAAATGCATTTGGAATTAGAATTTCTTTTTAGCTGTCGATTTTCCATGTTTTCTATGGAGAAAGTGTGCTCTGTATGCCTGAAATTCACAAGTATTATCACAATGTAACGAAAATTTAAGTGATAACCGAGTACTGAATGTTATTGAAGGTCACTCTTTCAACGCTGGAACCGTATATTTCCGTGAAATAATAGCTGATGAATTAATGCTCGCTTTCAGTCAGCTGCTGAAATCATACTGACGTTAGGCATATTTTGAAGAGAAAAAATTAAAAGGATTTACGTTGACAGTGTGTCAACAGACAATAATTGTCAACTTTCTTTATGATTAACTAAAAACTTCAATTCAGCTACTCCGTAGGCTTTCGTGAGTAAGCTGAACAAGTGAATTAGCAGGAGATAAAAAGAAACAGGTATTATTCGAGTGGGTTTCTATCTGAATAGCTATTCGTATAAGTTGGTCATCCTAACAAATTCATTCGCTAATAAATTATATGTATTTTAAATAACGAATAATGCCGCTGTATTTTCTTTCTTTACTTCTTGTACAGAATTAGTATCTGTTCCCTTGGCCCAGTGCAGTTTCTGTTTTATAAATAACTTATTAATGGTTCGTCCAGAAATGTGCCTTTGTGGCTCAGTAGCTTGAGTTCCCGGCTACAAAATTTAGGCTTAGGTTTCGATTCCTGGCTGGTCCTCCAATTTTCTCTGTTCTTATCGCTTCTTTCACCCACAACAATGACAATAATGCGAATTCAGTTTGCACCGTATTTCGCAGTACGTGTTGAAATGGAGGTATCCCTCTAACTGGCTGCATCTGTTCAGAGTTGGGAGGAAAAAGTGCACACCACGTAGCCTAGTATAACACTGCAGTGCTGAAATCATCCCTCAAATAGAGCGCAGCTTTACCTGATTTACTGCGTAGCAAATGAAACATAAAAATGCTTATAGGCGACGGCCCCAGTAGTTTGGGCTATAATGCACTAGGGAAACGTAGTCTTAAGCAGCCAATTTAGTCAGCCGGTTGATGGGCAGTCGTGACCGATCAGCCGATCGAGATGGACGTGGAATATGTTATGCCTTTTTTCTCGTAACAAACTTACTTTACTGTAATAATAAAAATTATTTTTCCGGCGTTATACTTGCTTTATGCTCAGCGAATTATGAGCTCACTTGCAAAGAGTTTGGAGCATTCGGAAATATAGTGACTCATCTATTTTTATGCAATCAATTTTGCATGAAAATCTCGTTAGCAAAAATTTACAAATATCGAAGCAAAGCCCCATATCAAATAAGGGAGTAGCGACGCAGTGCGTCATTGTCGGAGAAGACGCTTTTGGTATATCTGTAAAGTTAATGCATTCTTATGGAGGAAGGAGTTTAAAAAATAATAAAAGAACCTTTAAAAAACGACTGTCTCGGACTAAGTGGTTGACAGACTACACTCTGGGAAATGGAGAACGAAGAATGTTTCATCGTCCAATTGACACTTTTGTAATTGCCGTAATAAAGGCATTCTGTGTTTTACAAAATAAAGCGCCAGGAAGAGATGCCAATAAATTTGAAGACATGTTGTACGTCCCTCCAGAAATGGAAATTCCCCCAGGTCCTACAGGCTGCCGAAAGTTTGTTTCAAAATACAAGTAAGCAAAGTTCTGGCTGCTTCGGCAAGTGCACGGACACTGAAGGCAGCTACATGCATTTTCCAATGACAACCTGCTCACAAGCGAGAGCGCGGAGCCAACTGGCTATTGCGTCTGCCCCGTACGCCGGCTACGATGCACAATTTTTAGTCACGCTTCGAACGCAGACATTAGTAGTATATACAGAGTATTTATTGTGGGAAGTGTCGTGTTATGAAGATAGAGGAAAGTAAACAGAAAAAGAACAGATTTCCAAACTTTCACCATATAAAAAAGATTTTTCGTTGGAAATCGTACTGAGCCAATAAAATGATACAATAGAATGCAAAAACACTGATGTCATTACAGCAGCAAGGAAAAGGCGTAACTGTTTTTCTGTAAATAAATTTCGCACTCATTACATTGTAACTCATGTTAGGATCATTTTCTGTTTGTTCTGGATTTTGTTGTGGAAAGATTTTCATTGCGAAGTTAAGTGTGACGCCTTGTATACATTTTAATACGCTCTGTTTAGCGTCTGAGATTCCTTGTACGTTTAACACACACCATCAGTGGGGACCTCTGAATATCTCTGCGCTTTTGCTACCAGGAAATATGATGGAGATTCCAGCAAAACGTAATATTTGATAAAAACCATGCTGCGTTCTCATGTCATTTTCTTCCGTAAGCATTTTGGTGAATTCTTTCTACAGTCAGGCAGTGCAGACCTATAGCTTGTGGAGAACTCTGCAAGCTGTTGCTGCATCTGGTTGAACAAATCGCCAATCATCATCTGAAAGATTCCTGTAGCACAAGATCTTAATGTTAAAAGTAGCTTGCACATTGGAATCAGTAGCTGGTTTTTTTCGTGGGGTCTCATGTTCATACTCCTTCAATCTTAGTTTTAACAGTACTTTTTTCCCTCAAACGAAACTTCGGCTTAAGTGATCCATCATTTAATTTCGAGAATGAGTTCGCCCTTTGTCGTCCTCAACAGATCCATCGGGAATACTCACATGCCTGCAAAGTAAGCTAAAGGTACAAATATACCATAATTCACATCGTGTAAGTTTTTGCACGCACAATGCTGCCCACGCATTGGACGAACGAGTGATGTGGTTTCAAAACGTAGCGTTATTATATTTATCTTCATGGCCAATACAGCAGAGAAAGTAGTATGAAACAGAAAAAAAATTCCTCCAGTTGACCCGAATTTGAACCTAAGTTCCTTCGTAAGAGAGACCAGAATGCCGCTGAGCTACATTTTTAACTTTTTTTATTAATAACACATTTTATTTTTTTAGCAACGTATATTGTGTTTATAATTTATAAAAAAATTTCGTAATTTCTCAAAGTTGGAAAAGTATGCAGCATTATTGTCATTTCTCTCTTAATATGATTTTGTTTGTGGAGTATTCCTGTTTCTTATTTAAACGAAAACCTCCCTCTTCTTAGGGGTATGTTCTTGTATAATTCGTGACAGTTTATAAGAATATAATTTTTCTGACTGCATTCGAAATAGGGGAATTAAGCTATGCATCTACATATACTCGAGGATTCCTTTAAAAAGTACCTGTCTGGTGTTTCCCTTTTTAAACATCCTTATAAAAAGTGTATGAATGGGTCAAATATTTCCTTTTGTAGTTGTCTCTGGCAATTGCTACCGAAGTAGTTGTGCGCGGGATGTCTGATAAATAATAACTTGTTTAACAACTTACGTATACTTGCTCATTTCTCCTTTATTCATTCGAGCGTATGCAGCTGCCATAACAGTTTAGTCACGTGTTCGATAGTTCAAAAGTTAATACACGTTGTATAATTAGCGTTACAAGAGCCGACATAGGACATTTATAACAGAGGTTAAATCATTAATGGCTGTTGTCATTATCAACATTCATCACTGTTCACAGCAAGTATCTCGAATTTTTCTTTCTTACTCTGTTGCTGAGTGTCTATAAAAAGCCTCGCAATTAATCGTATAAATTGCGAGACGTTTTCATGAATTGTTATGAGATCAATCATTATCTCCACTCATTAAGTCCCTTAACGTAACCGTATAGATCGGAAAAAAATGTATGTTTCGAGCTTCAGCAATGTGGGAGTGCAGTAGTTACATATTTACATGTTAATAACAACTTAGTTATTATTTCAATTTGTTTTTTTGCGCAAAACAAAAGCGTTGCTTTTTAGTGTCACTACACAGTAAATGACAAATACATTTTAACCTGACTTTGATCTGCGAATTTTCGGCAGTCAAAGCGTATCCTACTTCACCGCTATATAATCTGGAATTAACATTTATACAACGCAGATTTCCGAGTCAAGTTTGAAGTGAGGTCACATTCTGTGTCAATGTAAGGTCAAATGCTTTATCCAAGCGGCCCTCAACCTCCAAAACTGTTCTTAGATTGCTAACACTATCGGATATGCGTGTCTCCTTAGTATAATTACGCAATTCGTAGTTTTAGTGCTACAAAATGAGTGAACCAAGCAAGAACTCAGTGCTTTCTAACGATTAACATCATCAGACTTCTAATACAAAGTCTCCTAAAACGTTTATGGAATGCTCCTGGATGTCCAGGGTCATCCAGAATGTCTTAGCATTAACACTGAGTGGGATTGCCAGTAGAATAATTAGTTTTTTGTTCCGACATCCGTCTATTCAATTGCGTAGAGCTTTGAGATTCAAAAATTTCGGGAGAGTCACTGGATTCGAGTATATAAAAAAAGTCCATATATTGCAGGACATTTGAAATTTCTGTATAGTGAAAATGACAAGAGACCGTTGCAAGACGTTTTTTGCCTTTCTATACCAACTGGAATTATTTCAGAAAAGTCTTACCGACGATTCAGAAACAGGTAGTTTTCTTCTATTGATGTCCATGACCAAAGGAGTATTACAAAAAGCTCCGGACATACTGCATAAGAGCCAAATAAAAGTCAAAGAAATCGGGATACGAGGTTCGAATGACATTATGACGTATAAAAAGATTTTATTAGGAACATGATCTGAAAGTGAAGTTAAAGTGGAATCACAATGAATTATTTGCCAAACACTACAACGGAATTGTTGATTTCTCAGGTTTTACTGAAGACAATTAAGAGCTGAAAGTTATGGCGTGTGAAAGAGAGAGAGAGATTGGTAGTGAGAGGGATTTACGTGCGTATGACAAACCCCTTCCCTCGAAAATTTATCTCCTTCATACCTTCTCTGTGTTACCACAGATAACGTTTCACTGATCTCATTTGTACTAAGAATATGGTTCACGCGAGGTGCCTATTTGCTTCCACTACCCTGGGTGGAATGCATAAATTCACCAACCTGCAGTCTTCTACAGTTGTTGTCTCCGGCACAGAAAACAGAACGTAGGTCGTGAAGCCGTTAACTTGAGGCTGTAGTAAACTCTGAGAGAGGAACTGATATTTTATGAATAATGAAAGTTTCAATTAGTTTCTTTATACGGGTATCACTCGCTTTTCATTGGCGGAAATCGAGAAACTGAAGAATTATATTCCATTTTATGAATCACAAATAATCGTCATTCTTCACACTTCCACAGAAAATAAACAAAGCAATTAACTGCGTATTTGAACAGTTACTAATTAACCTGTTTTCAATTACATGTCCAAATAACCAGAATTTGCTAATTAAGTTCTTAACCGACACTGACCAAGGCAGATAGCATGTTGTCTTCCGAGACTGCCCAACCAGCTCTGATCTTGCAGGCGCACCACTGCGCCCGCCATCCGAAGATCTCCAAAGTGCTTCGTCTGCCTTTACGTTTAGCATTTGCTTATTATTTTGCTCAACACTCTTGAAATAATGGAATGGAAGCCTGCTATTGAGAGATGTTTTCATATGAAAGTCAAGTAAATTCACTGTTTTTTCTAATATTAATAACAGGAGTTTGTGATTATCGCGCGCTACTTCCGAACGCAGAAAACAGTCGCGAGGAAGGACTACAATTTAGGCGGTCTTTCTCACGATACCCGAACCGAATAAACCATCTGTTGCCAATACCTCACATCACAGGTGCTGGTTCGGTCTGCGTCGTTTAAACGCGCCTCGTTCTTCGTTGGCGACACTTCAAGGCGTTAGAAATATCTTCCTTGCTGCAACGATTTTCCCTGAACGCGAGCCTCAAACGCTTAAGGCCCTAGATCGTAAGGGCGCAGATGTCGATACCGCTATGATGTATCGAATCTTACGCTAACGTATCTCTGATGGACCCGGAATCATAAATAGTGCGCGGGTAGCCCGTCAGTGAGGTAGTGGGGTGAGCTTCTGGCACCTGCAGAGAAAGGTGTTGGCATTTATAGTGTGAACAAGTAGGAATAGGAACATGGAAAAGTGGCGTGAGTTGGGTACGACGTACTTCTGCCCAATAGGGAATGGTACTTTTTTCTTTTTTTATGTAGAATCTTAAAGGTCAGTGGAAAAAAAGTGATAATGTGACTATCGTGAATATCATGTACACCGAATGAACTAAAAATCGAAGTTGTGACCTTTTCATAAGCACAAGACACAATAAGTCAACTGTTAATCGTAAGTCGTTTAATTTCAAGATCCATTTTTCATCATATTACGTTCATTGAGTTAGTTGTATTGAAGTCAGCCCGGTAGACCGGCGGTCTAACGCGCTGCTTCCCGGGTGGGAAGGCACGAATCGACCTGGCGGATTAGTGCAGAGGTACGGTGTGCCGGCCAGCCTGTGGAAGGTTTTTAAGGAGGTTTCCCATCTACCTTGGCGAATGCGGGCTGGTTCCCCTTATTCCGCCTCAATTACACTGTGTCGGCGATTGCTGTGCAAACACCGTTTCCACGTACGCGTACACCATAATTATTCCACCACGCAAACATTTGGGAGCCTTACAAAAACAGAATTACTGAGTCAGTTACTTCGTAATCAAACGACATCCCCGCCGTAGCACGATACCAAAAGAATGACAAAACTACTCAACTTAAAGGTGGAACGGGATATACGCAGAATCACGTGTGCCTCTTACGCCTCGTGCGATGACGGGAAATTCGCCGAAGCAGAAGGAAAAAGCGTCCCTACCCCGGACCAGTAGAACAGCAAACGCGTCAACCGCTGCCGATACAAGGCTGACAACATATAGCAATGGACAATCACTGAAACAAGTTTGATAAAAATTAACATGTACAGTATTACTTAAACAGGCAATTTAAAATTCAACTATTAAAACTAGAATATGGAAGCGGCCCGCTCATAACATTGCAAGTTAACCTTCACAGCAATAATAAGAAGCAATGCACAACGTCATTTAGAAGAATAGTTACATAATAATTCAAACAAAATTTTTAAAAATCTATAGCTTCACTGTGGGCTCTTAGAGGCTAATAGATACTGTAACTGGGATACGCACCAAACGGCAGATGGCCTGTTAAACTGTACATGTATAACCAGAAGGGCTCCTCAATACGGAGTAAGAGTGCGCCAATATAAGCAGGCACACAAATATGACCCAACGTGTTTACCTTTAGGCTGAACGCACACAACCTTAGTTATAGGCTAAATTCAGTGTCTCGCCCCAGGAAGGACCTTGAGGTCTACAACAAACAGAAATTACAATCAGCAGTAGCAAATACTCAATAATAAGAAACCATGACTCCAAGTACAAGATTAACATAGCAAAATACTAGCTTGGCGCATATAGAAACCTCCAGATTGAGACACACAGCCGGCCGCGGTGGTCTCGCGGTTCTAGGCGCTCAGTCCGGAGCCGCGCGACTGCTACGGTCGCAGGTTTGAATCCTGCCTCGGGCATGGATGTGTGTGATGTCCTTAGGTTAGTAAGGTTTAAGTAGTTCTAAGTTCTAGGGGACTGATAACACAGATGTTAAGTCCCATAGTGCTCAGAGCCATTTGAACCATTTTTGAGACACACAGCTCCAAAAGGGGTCATTGAAAGGCAAACAGAAACTGTATTGCTGGCCAGCTCACACAAGGCAGAATTGAGAATCTTTAACTACAGAACTTCTAAACAATCTTCACAGATAATTTGAAACAAGTTCCAAGAAGGCCAATACCTTCAGGACTCCATGTATGCACCGGATGATATTACCCTGCTGCTCGTGGCTGTTAACAAGTTGTTCAGTACAGCTTGGCGTGTTTAGCTCACCACGACTGACTGATGCACGTCGTAACCAGGTTGCAAGCAACGAGAGCCGCTCCTTGCCACAACACTCGCCAGTAGCAATGTTCTACGCTGCCGGAAAAGGCAGGCCTCCACGGCCCAACGGTCAGCGGTGTTAACTCGCTGCAGTCGTCAGGACGCCGAGTAAGCCCGCACATCCGTCCAGTTGCGTGTCCGACACATCACTCACCATCACACAGCCCCAGAAGGAACACACAACGCAGCAAAGATGATATGGCGAGGGCAAGAGTCAATGGAACGCACGCACAAGAGGCGCCAGTAGGAACACGCACGCGCCCTCACAGAAGTCTCCACGGCCTGTGTAATACCGAAAATGCTGATCAAATACCTTCTCACCATCCAAAATTTTTTCACCGTTTAATATCCGTTGATAACTTTTAATACACTGATACTTCTGAATATGTAAGCTTCAATAAAGAAACTACATTTTCACCCGCTAATGCGCCGCTTCCTGGACTCGGGCAGGCGCGCTGGCCCCGGATCGAATCCGCCCGGCGGCTTAACGACGAAGGCCGGTGTGCCGGCCAGCCTGGATGTGGTTTTTAGGCGGTTTTCCACATCCTACTAGGTGAAGGCCGGGCTGGTACAAACGTCTCGCCTCTGTTCCACGGCTTGCAGACTCTGTACACATTCGCACTATTCCATGAATTACGCTAGAAACAGACACTTGGGGTACACTCATTCCATCCTGAGGGGTACGGGATGGCGGCAGGAAGGGCATGCGGCCACTCCTTACATTAACCTTGCCACATCCAATTAACCATGCCGACCCTGCGTCATGGTGGGAACGAGGCACAAACAAAAGAAAAGAAAGAATACAGAAACTAAATTTTATACATAATGGATGTAATAGTGAATTTATTTGTGAATGTATATACGAGGCGTGTTTTTTTAAGTAAGGTCCGTTCAAACATAAGTACACAGCAAAAGGTTATTTAAAAAAAAGTAAATTTGTTTTCAGAATGTACATACTTCCTTCTATGTTTCGACATAGTTGCCAAGTGTTGTGCACATAGTTCAGCGTAGTCAGTGCGTACACAACTTTCCCACTAGAGTGCGCCCCGCTAAACACAACAGCGCAGGCGCAGCGCTCGTCCATCTCCGCACTACGAGATGGCACTGTTTTAGAGACGGACCAAATTCTGCTTCCGCCGATCCGCGTATTAATATGTAACGCAGCCAATAAGAGTGCTGCTAACGTAGAACCTTTTCTCCTCGCGGATCACACTCGCGCAGTGATACCTGAACGCGCGAGGTATTATAACGAGTGTTCAGACCTCCGATTAGTCAGTCTGCATTTGTCTGCACCAGTCTCTACCAGTCTACGTTAGTCTGTACCAGTCTATAGTCAAGTTTCAGTCTGCGCCTAATAAGATTACCATATTCCTGTACATAGCCATGAAGATAATTGAATAGACACTTTGTCAAGTATCAGAGATATGTGAGAATAAGATTAACGTACCAAGACCAAAGGAACTTCAGTTTTTCAATTGTAAATAGCATCCAGAACCAAGGTAAGTTATTTTTATGCATGTTATTATTTCAATAAATGTGTTTGAAAATTAATCAAGTTCTGTCTAAAGTTGGTTGCCGTCAATCTGCTACTGTAAGCGTGCAAGTGGCATTTATATCGTCTGACCTAACGGCAGAAGATAAACACGCCACGATAAGACCACGAGACATATAGCTGACACTCGCCTACTTCGTTAGAGCGACAAGTCAAATAATCTGATGGTGTGTGTACCGAAGGTCTTACAGTACGCACACCACACCAAGTTTGTTAAAACACGTATAATACCTCTCAACCAATTTTAAAATACCCTCTTCATAAAAACTTGCCGCTTGCTCCGATAACCAAGAGTTCATTGCCGTTTTCACGTCGTCGTCATCACTGTAGCGGTTGCCACTGAGGTGTTGATGGAGGTGGAGATACAGGTGGTAATCGCTCGGCGAAAGATAAGGACTGTAGGGTGGGTGGTCTAAAGCTTGCCAGCCAAAGCTATCCAATAAATCGCGGGTCTGACCTCCAGGGTGAGGTCTTGCATTGTCATGGAGAAGGACAATTTCCTTTGTCACGATGCCGTGTCTCTTCTTTTCAATCGCTCTGCGCAGCTTTCTCAGGGTTTGGTAGTAAGCTTCTGCATTGATAGTGGTTCCTCGTTGCATGTAGTCGACCAACAAATCACCATGCCTATCCCAAAACACCGATGCCATGATTTTGCACTGGGACAGAGTCTGTTTGGCCTTCACCTTCACAGGAGAGTGTCTGTGTCTCCATTTCATGCTCTGTTGCTTCGATTGAACTGTGATATGTGAAACCCATGTTTCGTCTCCAGTTACGATTTGACTCAAGAAGCCGTCGTCTTCTTCGTGATAACGAGTCGAGAACTTCATCGCACACTGAAATCTTTTGCTTTTGTGATCCTCTGTTAGGAGTTTCGGGACCCAACGTGTGCACAGTTCCCTAAACTTGCCGGCCGAAGTGGCCGTGCGGTTCTAGGCGCTGCAGTCTGGAACCGCGAGACCGCTACGGTCGCAGGTTCGAATCCTGCCTCGGGCATGGATGTGTGTGATGTCCTTAGGTTAGTTAGGTTTAACTAGTTCTAAGTTCTAGGGGACTAATGACCTCAGAAGTTGAGTCCCATAGTGCTCAGAGCCATGTGAACCATTCCCTAAACTTAAGGTGTTCAGAAACAATGTTGTAAAGCACTGATCTCGACACGTCAGGAAATTCATTTGAGAGACCTGTTATTGTGAAGCGCCTGTTGTCACGAATCCTCGCCTCAACTGAAGCCACCAAATCGTCTGTAATCAAAGAAGGGCGACCGGAGCGGTCCTCATCATCGACGTTGTCACGACAATCTTTGAATTCTCGTACCCACTTACGCACTTTGCTTTCACTTATAACAGTATCACCGTACACTTCACAAATCTGTCGATGAATTTCTGCGGCAGACAGGTTCCTTGCTGACAAAAACCGTATCACTGAGCGAACCTCGCACGCGGCGGGCTAGTTGATAGTCGTAAACATTTTGAAAGCACAGAACAGAACCTTACAGGTTATCAACAAAGCTAAAACTGAGCATAGTTGTTCCGGAGGCATGTCGGTACACGACGCACGCGTTCGTTGCAGTATGCGTGCGAGCTACTAGTATCTACAACAAAACAGACCTTACTTAAAAAACAAGCCTCGTAGTTGTAATTACGAGGGCTATCCACAAAGTACATTACGTTTTGGAATTAAAAATAAATAAAGTATTGGAATTTTTTAAATTATATACAGATGAAAGCCACACTTACATACTACTTTTCTACATAGTTGATATTTAAATTAAGGCACTTATCGTAGCGATGGACGAGCTTGGAAATTCCTTCGTCGTAAAATTCGGCCGCCTGCGCTTTCAACCACGTGGTTACCTCTTCTTGAAGCTGTGCGTAGTCATCAAAACGCTGCATAGCCAACCAATTCTTCATTGCTGGGAATAAGTGCCAGGTCGGGACTGTACGGTGGATGAGGAAACAACTCCCACTTAAAAGATTCGAGAACTTCACGAGTGGCATTTGCCGTGTGGGCCCGGGCGTTGTCGTGAATCAGCAAGATCTTTGAGCCCAACTTTCCCCTGCGCTTGTTTTGTATTGCTCTTCTGAGGTTGTGCAGAGTTTGGCAATACCTTTGAGAGTTTACTGTAGTGCCTCATTCCAGGGAATCCACAAAAATCACACCTTTTCTGTCCCAAAAGACAGTCATTACGTGGTTGAAGGCGCAGGCGGCCGAATTTTACGACGAAGGAATTTCCAAGCTCGTCCATCGCTATGATAAGTGCCTTAATTTAAATGGCAACTATGTAGAAAAGTAGTATTTAAGTGTGGCTTTCATCTGTATATAATAAAAAAATTTTCCAATACTTTATTTATTTTTAATTCCAAAATGTAATGTACTTTATGGATAGCCCTCGTATAATGTAAGTATTGTAAATTGCTGGGCGATCGCCAAGGGAACTTTGTTTAAATGTATCGACAGCAACGAAGAAATGGCAGTAGTGTCGTTCTTCATCTTTGCATACGGAAAGTATCTGTCGCGCTGCGAGCAAGGAGGAGAGACAGCAGTTTGTGTATTGAAAGAGTGCAGAATTGTTTACTGGGCGCTCCCGCAGACACGGTGTGCAGTTAAGATCGCACCAATGTAGACCCACCTATTTTATTAAACAGCTAGTATCTAGATCACGGTCGGAGTGGATAAGCGAAGGAAGCTGCGGTTCTAACTATTGTCTGCACCACAGTTATCCGTAGGTCAGAAGACGACTCGTGGTTCGCAACCAAAAAAAAAAAAAGTTCAAATGTGTGTGAAATCTTATGGGACTTAACTGCTAAGGTCTTCAGTCCCTAAGCTTACACACTACTTTACCTAAATTATCCTAAGGACAAACACACACACCCATGCCCGAGGGAGGACCCGAACGTCCGCTGGGACCAGCCGCACAGTCCATGACTGCAGCGGTTCGCAACCAGTACCAGAAGCAGCAACTCAGCATTGTCGTCGGCTACATTCTTTGTCGTCCCCACGGCTACGACACCGTAAGATTGTTACCTGACAGAGTATAATTAATATTGTACTCACAAGGGAACCTCCCCATCGCACCCCCCTCACATTTAGTTATAAGTTGGCACAGTGGATAGGCCTTGAAAAACTCAACACAGATCAATCGAGAAAACAGGAAGAAGTTGCGTGGAACTATGAAAAAAATAAGCAAAATATACAAACTGAGTAGTGCATGCGCAAGATAGGCAACATCTAGGAGAATCCGAAGCCCAGAGCATCGTGGTCCCGTGGTTAGCGTGAGGAGCTGCAGAACGAAAGTTCCTTGGTTCAAGTCTCCCCTCGAGTGAAAGGTTTAATTTTTTATTTTCAGACAATTATTATCTGTTCGTCCGACGCGAGGTAACTGAGCCGTAGTATGGGGACGTTGTATGAAAAACATATGTTTTGACAGAGCACAGGGAAAACTGTGCGACTATGAAACTGTTGCATTCATTTGTTTCAGTTTATGTGACAAACTCTTATGTTTTCATCACTTTTTTGGGAATGATTATTACATCGACGAGAAAATCTAAATCGGGCAAGGTAGAAGAATTGTTTTACCCATTCACCAAGTGTACAAGTTGGGTGGGTCAACAACATATTCCTGTCATGTGACGCACATGCAATCACCAGTGTCGTATAGAATATATCAGACGTGTTTTCCTGTGGAGGGATCGGTTGACCTATGACCTTGCGATCAGATGTTTTCGGTTCCCATTGGAGACGCACGTCCTTTCGTCTACTAGTCGCACGGTTTTGCGGTGCGGTCGCAAAACACAGACACTAAACTTATTACAGTGAATAGAGACGTCAATGAACGAACGGACAGATCATAACTTAGCGAAAATAAAAAAAAGTAAATTTTTCACTCTAGGGAAGACTTGAACCCAGGCCCCCTCGTTCCCCAGCTCCTCACGCTAACCATGGGACCACGGCGTTTGTGATGTCACATTCTCCTTGATGTTGCATATCTTGCACGTGGAATACTCAGTTTGTATATTTTGCTTATATTTTTATAGTTCCACACAACTTCTTCCTGTTTTCTCGATTGATCTGTGTACAGTTTTTCAAGGCCTATCCACTAGGCCAACTTATAACTAAATCTGAGGGCGGTGCTATGGGGAGGTTCCCTTGTCAGTGGTATTTCTTTAACAAACGTTAAAGAGTTACTTTCTTAAACAATAAGGTGCAACAATTAAAATTTGTAGGGTACCTCTGCTGTCATTGGCCTCAGACATTATCGCGAAGCAGGGTGTCCGACCCTGCCGGCACGGTAGCTCAGCGTGTTCGGTCAGAGGTTTACCTGTCCTCTGTAATAATAATAATAATAATCTGAGTCAACGGCTCAACACTGAACTTGGAACGGGTGTCATGGGACATCCGCACCGAACAAATGCAACGAATCGCCGACACGGTAGCTCAGCGTGTTCGGTCAGAGGATTTAGGAACGCATCTGTAATAACAAAAAAAAAACTGAGTGAACGGATCAACGAACAACCTGAACGAGTGTCATTGGACATTGGACGTCCGCCACGAACAAAGTCAACAAACACTATAGAACCAAATGAGATAAAAAAAAAGGATAGCTGGTGGTCAGTGTGACGGATTGTCGTCCTACGGGCCCGGGTTCGATTCACGGCTGGGTGGGAGGTTTTATCCGCTCAGGGACTGGATGTTATGTTGCCTTCATCATCATTTCATTCCCACCCGGCGGCCAGGTCGCCCAATGTGGCGTCGAATCTAATAAGACCTCCACCAAGGCGGCCGGACCTGCCCCGCAAGGGGCCTCCCGGCCAATGGCGCCAGACTCCCATTTCCATTTTACCAAGCAGGGTCCCTTTCCTTTCCATGCAATCACCCAGTGTCGTAAAAATATGAAAACTGATTAACTATTTACTGCCAGTTTTGTTTCCTGATGACCAGTTTCACTTTAAATTTTGCTGTCTCGGTAACTGTTCATTCTTGCATCGCATAACAGAGGCTTAACTAATTTGCGATTTTGAGTGTTAACTTCACTCATTTAAAGTAACGTAGAATTGCACTGGCATAACTAATAAGTAAAGATACAGCACAAATTAATAGTGCTGAATTTCATTTTTGCTGTATTTAGCTTAGTGAGTGACTTCTGCTGGCTTTTATTGTTCTTATGTTAAAAGTGAATCAGTTCCTCATTTGCTTAAAGTAAATTCAGTTCAATCTTTCAATAATTAAAAGTAAATTGCTTGCCCTTTTCCAAATTTTGGATTACTTTACGCTGAGGTTACTGAAAGTCATTTCTTATGTAGCAACGTTTAAGTTACAGTTAGTCGTTTATTTACCTAGCAACTTCGTTAAACTTTGCTTTCAATATTTAGTACTTCAAAATAAGTAACAACGAAGTCAGTGCTTCCCGATTCACTTATTTTCTCGTGAACTGTTGTGTTGGACGAGTGACAACCTTCTGTTGGCACGTCAGTGACTATTTGCTAATTTTCTTTGCTATCAGCTTTCTTAGAATTTTTTATATTCATTGCCCTAGTGGATCAGCGACAGTTTAATTATCTCTTTCTTTTTTCGTAATCGCACCAACGGCGTTGCGGCATTGGTAACACCGGTTCCCGTCAGATCCCCGAAGTTAAGCGCTGTCGGGCTGGGCTAGCACTTGGATGGGTGACCATCCATTCTGCTGAGCGCTTTGGCAAGCGGGGTGCACTCAGCCCTTGTTAGGCAAACTGAGGAGCTACTTGATTGAGAAGTAGCGGCTCCGGCCTCGGCAACTGACATACGGTCCGGAGAGCGGTGTGCTGACCACATGCCCCTCCATATCCGCATCCAGTGACGCCTGTGGGCTGAGGATGACACGGCGGCCAGTCGGTACCTTTGGGCCTTCAAGGACTGTGGGGGGGAAGTTTTTTAGTTTTTTTGGTAATCAGTATTTTTTGTGTGATTCTTGAGTTTCTCCCGGCGTATTTGATAGTCAAAATATCCACGGGTGTGCTGCCGGTCTGCAGTGTCCAACGGGCACAATATTTCGGCGATCATGCATGTCGCCATCATCAGGTGAACTGACGGACTGAGCTCCTGTGAACGTGCCGGCACGGAGATCCGTACGCTATGGCTGCTCAGAGGGAACTGGGTTCGGTCGCGGCGGCGGCCGATTTAAATACCCTCCGCCCGCGGCGTGCTCCCTCCGCCGTCCGCGCCCCGCGCCACGGTCGCGCGGTGGAACAGATTGCGACGGCGTCTGAGATGACGTCGGAGTGATGGCTCTGTCCGCCTTGGTCGTCACAACTATACGTTTGCTCGATATACTCTTGATTAACCCGATCGCTGGTTCCCAAGCCTTGCTAAGATTATAGCCACAGTCACGGTTTATGAGGTCGTCATTGGTGCGAATTTCGATGGCCTCTCTAACAACGCTGTCCCAATATCTCGACGTCTGTACCAGAATCCTCGTGCGGTCATATTCCACGGCGTGATTTTCCGACAAACAATGTTCAGCGACCACCGACTTGCTCGGATACATCAGACGAGTGTGCCTCTGGTGTTCACGGCATCGATCCTCGACGGTACGCATCGTCTGACCAATATACGACTTGCCACATTGACACGGAATCTGGTACACGCCGGCCTTCCTCAAACCGAGGTCATCTTTGGCGCTCCCCACCAGTGCACGAGTTTTATTTGGAGGACAAAACACAGTTCCGACCCGGTGTTTCTTCAGAATGCGAGCGATTTTCCCCGAGAGTGCGCCTGTGTATGGTATAAATGCAGTGCCTACCTCCTCCCTCGTGACTTCATCCATCTCAAGAGGTTGTGCTGCAGTGGTTGGGCGGAGAGCACGTTGAATCTGCCACTCTGAGTACCCATTTTTTCGAAATACAGTTCTCAGATGTTCCAATTCCTGGGGTAGACTCTCTGCGTCTGCGTCTAGTACATAGGGCGCGCACTATCTCTGACGCAGAGAGTCTACCCCAGGAATACATCACACTGTGACGTCAAAGGAAGACTTCGATTGCTTAATTTCAAACGTAGAAATATACTTCATCTACTCACAGTTGAAAAGCAAATGTCCGAAAAACGGGGACGGTCCAAAACAGGATCAGAGTTCTCCTCTTTCAATTCCAAGGAGAAGAAAGCATTTTCCGTGCCAAACGACGTACCTTTTTAGAATACAGGCTTTTACTGGCCAATATCTGTCAGTTCAAGAGGCAGATGTGAACTCTGCTCATCTACAAAGACGGCGTCTAAGCCTGATTCAAAGCGTTCGGAGCGTAATATTTTTCTGTGTGTTTATGAAAAAAAAAAAAAAAGAAATTCTTTTATAAGTACCGCCAGTAGCTATAAACCAAGCTCTATGATTCTGGAGCTTCTCAATCCCTTAATGAACTTCGCTTGTATAATACGGTCGGGGTTTACGAGTGCTCTGAACATTTTACACATTTAACGACATTGTATCTTTTTTGAAATGAAATCGTTTACTATCAATCCAGTAACAGTTCATCAAGTATTAAAGCAAAAAACTTTGAACCGTGATTTTATATTCCTTACAACTGCAGTAAATAAAGGGTTCACACATGTGGAGAGGACGGGGAACGCTAAGCGCGCGCCGCTGTTTGGCCGCCCGGCGTTGGGAGGCAAGGCACCGACCAGGCGCAGCTGGGGAGTGTACCGGCGCAGCAAACGCGGATAACCGCCGCTGTAATCCCCGCTGGGCGGGCGGCGGGTCGATGCGGAGCTACACGTGCGCTCAAACCGGCCCGCAGCCTGCTAATATATCCAATTACCCACGGTTCTTGCGCCACTAATGTTGGCGGCAATTACCTCATCAACGCGTTAACCGCGAGCAGACTTCGTTTTCACATTACACATGGCATGTGTTATTGCTGTACTGCGCGTTTTAGATTTAGTGAGAGAAACGTCAATACTCTCCACGTTGTCATTTCACGCTTTGGTACGTTAGGTGAAGGCCGCCACGAAACGCTTGACTGGACATCATACACTGTTTTGTTTATACTTGTAGCGCAGGAAACGACTGGAACGAAAAGTAACTGAGGTCAGTAGGGGCGTAAATCCTTAATGACTTTTAAGGGGGTAGGACGTCAAACGGGCCGACTTGGAGCAGGAGAGGCATCACAGGACATTTTAATTTCCAGTGTCTATACTTTTACAAATAAATTCATAAAGCTTTGTCAGCATCACCAGAAAGGATTCAGGATTCACACTCATTGCAGTGGAAGTTCGAAAACATAACAAAATAATTTTTTTTACGTGTGAAATTTCATCATTTTTTCACTTACTAATGGCTGCATTTGTTGCTATAGGTACACTTTTCTTCATAAGTTAGAGAGATTCTTCGATGAATTTTGCACATCATACATATCATACTCACAGGTGTATGAAACTATAAAATTTATTTAATTTATGAAAAAACGAATGAACTGTTATATTTTAAACTTCATGTTTCGAAAAAACACAAATTTTATAGTTAATTACCTCAATTTTTACCACAGTTTTTAATAGATTTTGAAAATTCTAGAGTTTCATACACCTTTAAGTATGGTTTGTATGGCCGGCCGGTGTGGGCGCGCGGTTTTAGGCACTACAGTCTGGAACCGTGCGACCGCTACGGTCGCAGGTTCGAATCCTGCCTCGGGCATGGATGTGTGTGATGTCCTTAGATTATGTAGGCTTAAGTAGTTCTAAGTTCTAGGGGACTGATGACCTCAGCAGTTAAGTCCCATAGTGCTCAGAGCCATATGGTTTGTATGCTGTGCACAATTCATCGAAGAATCTCTCTAACTTATGAAGAAAAGTGTACCTATAGCAACAAATACTGCCATTAGTAAGTGGAAAAAGAGATGGAATTTCACATGTAAAAACAATTATTTCGTTATGTTTTCGAACTTCCACTGCTATGAGTGTGAATTCTGAATCCTTCCTGGTCATGCTGACAAAGTTCTATGATTTTTTTTGTAAAAGTATGTACAGTGGAAATTAAAATGTCCTCTGGTGCCTCTCCTGCTCCAAGTCGGTTCGATTGACGTTCTACGCCCTCTTAAATACATTTATTAATCAAACTTCTTGAGTATTCAGCGCTGCTCGGAGATGTAGTTATTCCAATCTTCTACAAGTCAACCTCCTCCTTCGCGATCTCTTTGTCCATCTCCTCCACTCACAGTTGCTGTCCATCAGTTCCTGCCCCTCTCTCTCTGTTCATCTCCTTCTCCTCCATCACTCTGTCAGTCTGCTCCTTCCTCCTCTGTACATCTACTCCTTTCCCCTCTGTCACCTCTTCCTGCCCCTCTCTTTGTGAGAGCCTTAGGAATTCACACACACACACACACACACACACACACACACACACACACACACACACCACTTCCCTATCTCTGTCAGTCTCCTCTTCCTCCTATCTGTGTCTGTCTTCTCCCTCCCCCATGCTGTCTGGCCACCCCCTTGTCCTCCATTCTCTCTCCAGGTCATCACTTTCATCCTAATAGGAGGGTAGAAGTTCTTACCCACACAGTATTTCTTTCCGGATTGTAACTAGTGGGTGTACCAAATTTGAATGAAATCGTTTAGAGGGTTTAAGCTGAGCTTTCTACTTGTGGCTTTGTTCGTATACACACCTTTTAAAAATATTTCACTCATATTCAGAGTATTTCATGCTTATTTGTACACATATTCCATCTATATGTCCAGAGAATTTCGCCCTGTAAATTGATTTTCACCCAATTTAATATTTATGACGTCGTATCTTCTGAACTATGTGTCTAAAAATGATATATTTTTCTAGTACAATAAGCGAAATATATTGCGAACAGAGGTAGTAGCAAGGAAATAGTAAATTGAAACGTCAAGCTGATGCAGAAAGTTTTTCCTTGCGTCTGAGTATTTGAGCTCATATCCCCTGAACTATGTGTCCTAACGTGATATGTTATTGCAGATACATTTAGCGGTCAATGTGGATACTGTCTGCGAAAATTGTTGTGAATAGAGTCAGAAGTACGCAAGTAATCAATTTAAAGGTGCCACGCGGGGTAGCCGCGCGGTCTCAGGCGTCTTGTCACGGCCCCTGCGGCTCACCCCGTCGGATGTTCGAGTCCTCCCTCGAGCATGGGTGTGTGTGTTTGTCCTTAGCGTTAGTTAGCTAAAGTCAGATTAAGTAGTGCGTAAGCTTAGGGACCGATGACCTCTGCAGTTTGATCCCATAAGACTTTACTACAAAAAAATTAAATGTCTTGGCTGATGCGGTAGTTTTTCGCGCATCTTAGCATTTGCCGTCATTTCTCTTGAACTATGCGTCTTACCATGACATACACTGATCAGTCAGAGCATTATAACGTCTTGACTTCTGAATTGTGATTCAAAGATGTAATTTTTCTCGTACATTCAGTGGTATATGTGAATACTGTCTGAAAAATGAGTCACGAAAACAGTTAGTAGTAAATAACTAATAAATTAGTGGAAGTTTTACTGCATGAACAGCGAAATGTAGTAAGTGACATTTTTTTCCATTCACCATTTTGTGACGTTCGTCAGCAGACGAAGTTTCCTAAATGTTTGAAATCGTGTGTAGTTTGTTACAAGTCTCTAAGTTCTCTCATTCTCCAATACTAAATGATTTCTTTCCACAAAATAAATGATATGTTTACAAAGTTTGGTTGAAATTGGCCAAATAGGAGAAGATGTGGAACATATATAAATTCAGTAATTAACAAAATGTAAAACTTAACATGTAACACAATAGAGTACACTGTAAAATCTACTACCCCTTAGAATTTCAACTTTACAATACTAAACAATATGCCACAAAAAATAATGCAACAGTAAAATGATGACAAGAAAGACGTGCAATGATCAAATCTTAGCCAAGAATACGATATCCCGAAATATACCCCTCTAAAAGTTAGCACCATAAACAAATACTAAACAATTAGTTAAAAAGATAACGGAGTATAGTTAATTGAGCACAACGTCCCAGGCTACCCGCTGCTGCCACAGCCACAACAAATGAGAACAGCAAATTAGTGAACTCCAACAATAACGACGGATCAAAATTCACTGAACAGAACAAACAACAATCTACAGATTCCCAAGGTTTAGCGCACTAGGCCCTACAGTAGTCTCACTGAAATTACAATTTGACCTCTTCCACAACTGAAACTGAGCTATCCAGACACAGTAGTCTGCATCACAAGGTTTTCACTGAAGACAACAGGCACCATCTTCTTTAGTCATTATTGCTGAGCATGCAGCTCAACTAATAACAGCTTTGATCCTGGCAGTGCCACACTTACCCAAATCCCCAAAGTGAATCACCATCCACTCATCCAGAATGGAACGGATGCCCCCTACTGACAGGAAACCACCGCAAGCCCACACCGCAGCCGGCCGGAGTGGCCGAGCGGTTCTAGGCGCGTCAGTCTGGAACCGCGCGACCTCTACGGTCGCAGGTTCGAATCCTGCCTCGGGCATGGATGTGTGTGATGTCCTTAGGTTAGTTAGGTTTAAGTAGTTCTAAGTTCTAGGCGACTGATGACCACAGCAGTTAAGTCCCATAGTGCTCAGAGCCATTTGAACCATTTGAACCCACACCGCAGAGTCCACTAGGTGGCCTCCACTGCTTTGCTGCAAGAACTTCCTGCTTAGCTTCATCCAGCCACTGCCGTCTTTGGAAGTCGTTAGCTGTCTTGCCTTATTACTGGTCATCTCGATACTCCTCTCTCTTTCTGCTGCAACTTGGTTTTCATGACGACAGCATTAGCCCAGGCCTTCAAACACATGGGGTCACTTTCGTCGTCTTCCAGCAACCGGCCGGCCGGGGTGGCCGAGCGGTTCTACGCGCTACAGTCTGGAACCGTGCGACCGCTACGGTTGCAGGTTCGAATCCTGCCTCGGGCATGGATGTGTGTCATGTCCTTAGGTTAGTTAGGTTTAAGTAGTTCTAAGTCTAGGGGACTGATAACCTCAGAAGTTAATTCCCATAGTGCTCAGAGCCATTTGAACCAATTTTTTTCCAGCAGCCAAATGTTGTCCGTCTACTCAGGGGCTGCTGCCTCCCGGGCACATCAGGACATAAAGAAGGTCGGTCGGCGCACCATGCATAGCTTGATGCTGTACCCGTAGTGTCGTCTGATGCTGTCCGAAGCCTCCGACATTAGCTCCGAGTTGATGCTACTTTCACTCAGCTGTGACTCGCTCTCCACTCCCACACACGGCCATACCCATCCTTGGCGTGGCGCTGTGTTCAGCAGATACACACACCTATGCTGTGGCAGGAATGCATAACCAGCATTGGAGACAACCGCTATGTGAGCGGTGCGTGGCTCGTGTTCGTGCCACATCTGATTTGACATCCTGTATTTACTGTACTACCACCTCGTTATGTTAATTTCAATTACTGGTGTCACTGAATTGCCGCCTTCCCTGCCCGTGAGCGGCAGCAGCGGCGCTTATCGAAATAAGACCTGGCGTATTATCTTTGCTGACTGTTATTACTTCCCGGTTGTCGTTGAGTCTGGATTTAATTTTTCAGCAAGTCAAGACTGTTCACATTGTGCCGTCTGGTTCTCTTTGTTGGCTGTTGGGACATTCCTGTGAGCAACAAGGTGTGTGTTCTAGTTGGCGAAGGTTTAGCCACCGTCCGGTGGAGTCTAACTGTATTTGGGTATCTGCAATTGAAGTGCCAGCGGAATTTTCTGCCTTGTGGCTGTTAACGTTCCGGTTACCTGCCCTGGCCGTTGACGTAAATTCAAGTAGTGTCCTTTCCTCACCGTGTTGTCGCTGTCCAGCACAGTGTGTAGTTTGACAGCTTAATGTACGCTTGGTTGTGGGCGTCCATGCCTTTTACGTTGAACTCCCTCTTGTGCGCTGGTCGAGTGGAGCGCTAGTTACACTGTCGGTGAGTCCGTTGACTGTCTGTCGGATCGAGACTGGTTGGGCCAACTGCCTGTTAGTATTTCAAATGCTGGCCGACCCCCGAAACCTCTGAGCGACGTTAGCTGCACTGCCTTTTCTTATTTTCTGTTGTGTGTATTTGTATGGCTCATAGCCGATAGTTTTGAATTGAAGCTGAATTATTTTTAGTGGTGTTTTAAGTCATGGGCCTTCAGCCATTTTAAAATTCGTAGCTTCTCAAGTGTTAGATTGTTTGGGCCTTCACCCTGATTAATATATTGTTTAAAGATAAAGCCTTGGACCTTCTGCCTATTAAGAATTATTTTAGTTGTGTTTTAAGTCATGGGCCTTCAGCCGTTTTAAAATTAAAATTCCTTGCTTGTCAAGTGTTAGACTATTTGGGGCCTTCAGCCTAATTTGAGATAAGGCTTTGTTGTTTAAATTTATTTTACCTTGAGTTTTAAGTTGTGGGGCCTTCGGCCGTTTTTAAATTAAGGGTCTTTGTCTTTCGAGCATCAGACTGTTTGGGGCCTCCAGCATAATTGAAGATAAGGCCTACTGCCTTGTGTTTCTTTATTTAATTTTACCTTGAGTCTTCAATCATCGGCCTTGAGCCGTCTTTAAATTCGGGTTGTTGCTTTTCAAGTGTTAGATTTTTGGGCCTTCAGCCAAATTGTAGAACTTACTTAACGAGAGGCCTTATGCCTTCTAAATATTCTTTTTGGCGTCTGAATTTTGAGTTAATGGCTTTTAGACGTTTTTTTTAAAAATTAAAGTGGTTGTGCCCTTAATGCATAAGATAGTGTGGCATATTCAGCCGATAACTAAATGGTTCAAATGGCTCTGAGCACTATGGGACTTAACATAGGAGGTCATCAGTCCTCTAGAACTTAGAACTACTTCAACCTAACTAACCTAAGGACAGAACACACACCCATGCCCGCGGCAGGATTCGAACCTGCGACTGCAGCGGTCGCGCGGTTCCAGACTGAAGCGCCTAGAGCCGCTCGGCCACTCTGGCCGGCCCCATAACTAAGTTCAACAATTTGTACTGTAATGTTTGGTGAGATAAATAAAGTTATATGTGTTTGAGTGAAACTGACAGCCGCTCATTTTGTCCCCTTTCCACAATTCCAACTACCTGTCCTGTCCTTCGGGTTAAGCAGGGCGTTCCACTATGTAGAAAGAGAGTTCACTGCGTCGTGAATGGCTAATTCACAAACACTGAGACGACAAAAGTTATGGGATACCAGTAAGCACATACACAGATGACGGTAGTATCCCGTACACAAGGTATAAAACGGCAGCGCATGTCGTAGTTGCCATTCGTACTCGGGTGATTCATGTGAAAAGTCTCCGTCGTGATTATGGCATTTCGTAAATTGTTAGAGAATTCAATATTTCGGGATCCAAAGGTCAAGAGTGTGCCGAGAATAGCAAATTCCACCTACCTAACACCATGGACTTCACTTATGGAGAGCAGCGGCATTTGCGCAAAGTTGTCAGTGCTAACAGACAAGCAGTACTGCGAGAAATGACCACTGAAATCAACGTGGAATGCACGACGAACGTATTCGTTAGGACAATGCGGCGAAATTTGGTTTTAATGGGCTGTGCAGGAGATGACCGACGTGCTTGCCTTTGCTAACATCTCGACATCGCCCATATTGGTTGCACTCTGGGCGACTGGAAAACCGTTGCCTGGTCGGATGAGCCCAGACTCCAGCTGATAACAGCTGGTGGTGGGGTTCGAGTGTGGTACAGACTCCACGAGGCCATGGACCCAAGTTGACAACAAGCCACTTTGCAAGCTTGTTTTGGCTCCATAACAGTGTGGGCTGTGTTTATATGGAATTGACGTCCTCTGGTCCTCCTGAACCGATCATTGACTGGAAATGGTTATATTCGACTACTTGGAGACCATTTGCAGTCATTCATGGACTTCATGTTACCATAACAGTGCGTCATGTCACAATTTTTCGCGACTGTTTTCAAGAACATTATGTACAATATTGCGTAACTTTTTTTTTTGAATGGAAGAGAATATTCTGATAATTGAATGAAATGTTTTGTTAAAAATTCTCTTTTATGTTTGTTAAAAGCCACGGCTAAATTTTCTCAGGGAGCTATCGCCAGAAATATCATACGTACTCCAACGTGAAGACATCCGTCTTACGATGGATTAAAAAAAATCTTTGTTTAATATTAAGCGATAAGCCAACTACACACAATGCTTAATTATTTTTTCTGTGAGGCTTGATGCTCCAGGATAGCTGCCTATGTGCAATGGCAGCGTACACATTTAATGAAATTACTCTTAATAAAACTGTACCTCTGGCCAAAAATGAATTGGAAAATATTACAAGACGCCGTTTTGTATTGATCGAGATTATTCTTTTTAATACTTTTAGCATTAAATGACTCTTAAAATAGTTTATATTATTTCATTATTAACGGCGTCGCTACAACAATGAGCCTATGCAAAATGGCCAGGGCAAAATTTTATTATTACATAACTCAATCATGGGCAGGATAGGTACTTGCTACTGACAAAAAACACAATTTTGAATTATTATTTTTATATATATTTAAAATATTACTAATATTACTACAGATAATTGTGTTAGTTACAGACCGTGAACAATAAGCGTCCTTCAGCTAGAACATCAGAACCAAGAAGACAATGAAACAAAAAACGTTCATCACTCTTGAACCAAATGACAAAGATACTACAAAAAAATTGTTCAAATGGCTCTGAGCACTATGGGACTTAACGTCTAAGGTCATCAGTCCCCTAGAAGTTAGAACTACTTAAACCTAACTAACCTAAGGACATCACACAACACCCAGTCATCACGAGGTAGAGAAAATCCCTGACCCCGCCGGGAATCGAACCCGGGAACCCGGGCGAGGGGAGCGAGAACGCTACCGCACGACCACGAGCTGCGGACAAAGATACTATAGATTACTATTCTGAGAGCGCGTATAAAGCTTCCATTGTTGTGTATCGATAATTTAATTTATACTCTTTTTTTTCTCCGGAGGCTAAGTTATAAAATCTCCCTGGGATACCATTTGCATAGTTACATACAGTCTTGTAAATGACATTCCACGATAGCGTATTTCCGCTTATTATGTCTACGTCCAAACAGGTGACGGTACACGTATTTGATTTAATCATGGTATTAATATACACTCCTGGAAATTGAAATAAGAACACAGTGAATTCATTGTCCCAGGAAGGGGAAACTTTATTGACACATTCCTGGGGTCAGATACATCACATGATCACACTGACAGAACCACAGACACATAGACACAGGCAACAGAGCATGCACAATGTCGGCACTAGTACAGTGTATATCCACCTTTCGCAGCAATGCAGGCTGCTATTCTCCCATGGAGACGATCGTAGAGATGCTGGATGTAGTCCTGTGGAACGGCTTGCCATGCCATTTCCACCTGGCGCCTCAGTTGGACCAGCGTTCGTGCTGGACGTGCAGACCGCGTGAGACGACGCTTCATCCAGTCCCAAACATGCACAATGGGGGACAGATCCGGAAATCTTGCTGGCCAGGGTAGTTGACTTACACCTTCTAGAGCACGTTGGGTGGCACGGGATACATGCGGACGTGCACTGTCCTGTTGGAACAGCAAGTTCCCTTGCCGGTCTAGGAATGGTAGAACGATGGGTTCGATGACGGTTTGGATGTACCGTGCACTATTCAGTGTCCCCTCGACGATCACCAGTGGTGTACGGCCAGTGTAGGAGATCGCTCCCCACACCATGATGCCGGGTGTTGGCCCTGTGTGCCTCGGTCGTATGCAGTCCTGATTGTGGCGCTCACCTGCACGGCGCCAAACACGCATACGACCATCATTGGCACCAAGGCAGAAGCGACTCTCATCGATGAAGACGACACGTCTCCATTCGTCCCTCCATTCACGCCTGTCGCGACACCACTGGAGGCGGGCTGCACGATGTTGGGGCGTGAGCGGAAGACGGCCTAACGGTGTGCGGGACCGTAGCCCAGCTTCATGGAGACGGTTGCGAATGGTCCTCGCTGATACCCCGGGAGCAACAGTGTCCCTAATTTGCTGGGAAGTGGCGGTGCGGTCCCCTACGGCACTGCGTAGGATCCTACGGTCTTGGCGTGCCTCCGTGCGTCGCTGCGGTCCGGTCCCAGGTCGACGGGCACGTGCACCTTCCGCCGACCACTGGCGACAACATCGATGTACTGTGGAGACCTCACGCCCCACGTGTTGAGCAATTCGGCGGTACGTCCACCCGGCCTCCCGCATGCCCACTATACGCCCTCGCTGAAAGTCCGTCAACTGCACATACGGTTCACGTCCACGCTGTCGCGGCATGCTACCAGTGTTAAAGACTGCGATGGAGCTCCGTATGCCACGGCAAACTGGCTGACACTGACGGCGGCGGTGCACAAATGCTGCGCAGCTAGCGCCATTCGACGGCCAACACCGCGGTTCCTGGTGTGTCCGCTGTGCCGTGCGTGTGATCATTGCTTGTACAGCCCTCTCGCAGTGTCCGGAGCAAGTATGGTGGGTCTGACACACCGGTGTCAATGTGTTCTTTTTTCCATTTCCAGGAGTGTATTTTAAGTCTGTCTGCGTCCAAACAGGTGACGACAGATTTATATGATTTATTTTATTATTATTATTGATTGAATTCGTCTGCGTCCAAACAGGTGCAGACAGACTGATCATTGTATTAATAAGTCTGAAGTATGCCTGCGTCCAAACAGGTCACTACAGACACATTTGATTTCAATAATTGTGATAATACAGGTACTTTCTTGCAGTTCTTGCACATGGATGATTTTATTCTGAAATTGAGTGCAGTCTTTTCACTATCTTTCCTCGGCATAATGTGTTTTATGCTCCCCCATTTGAGTAAAAGCCACTGGGAAACCGAGGAAAAACCAGGGCAGAGCTATAAGACTCTACTCTTATTCAACATTTAAAGACCTAAATACAGGTATAAACGATTTCAATTCAGTTCATCGTTAATGTTTTTTACAAAATTTAGAGCGTTCGTTGTTAATCTTCTTCCGCGGTAAGCTGGTGAAGTGGTGATGGAGTGGGCGCCGGAATGTGCCCCCGACAGCGTGTACTGCAGTTTGTGACGTCACCGAGGCGAACGATCATCTGACGCGCGGCATCGACGAGTCGCACGCAATCGCGTACCGGACGTGCGCCGTCTTCTACCCTCCTTGCAGGTGTTCAGGTGTTCTCCGCCACCGCTCCACAGCAAAATTTCATGAAATGCAAGAACAACAGCAGCATCAGTTCATTATAGGTGAATAGATATTTATTCCTGCGGATGGGGAAAACACATGATTATTCGTCCTGTTTTATTGTTTCATCCAGCACCAGTTTCTGTTGTTTTACGTATGAATTAATCGTTCACTTGTTAATACATACGAAGTCCACTGTATGACACTGTTCAAGTACAGTTCGTCACACTTTTGTTGAAATTTATATTTTCGTTTCGTATTGCTGTATGACACTGTACAAATGCACAGTTTGTCATACGTTAACTTTAGTATCACACAGTTGTGCCCCAGAGTAGGCTGTTTACACAGTCTCACTACTTCTGTCACACACCACATTGTTTATAATGTCACAAACAGGTATCTCCGGACACACTTGCACAGGTCAGCTGTTCTGTTCGCTTGCGCGGGCGGTTTCCCATTGTTGACTTACTCCACTCCAGTCATCGGTGAGATATTGATTTGCTGACGTCCGTTTAGATCAGCTGTGTTTCGACTGCGTTAAATAACGCCCTTGTCCGAAACACACGTTTTAGTTCGCCACGGTCTGTAAGCTATTTATTACATTTAACCTTTGCACAGTATAATAGAACAAACGTCTCTGGCGTTGTACCGTTTATATTGTTTCATGAACACTGTTCATTACACTATAGTTCCCGTGAATGACGTTACTTTTGGTCACACGGAATTCAGTTTATTGACAATACGTTCATTCGGATCCATGCACACACAGTCACTGTTCTTTACAGTCTCTTGTGCCACATTCAATTGTTCATGAAAACTTTACATCTAGGTCTACATCTACATACATATTCCGCCATTCACCATACGGTGCTTGGCGGAGGGTACCTCGTACCACAACTAGCATCTTCTCTCCCTGTTCCACTCCCAAACAGACGAGGGAAAAATGACTGCCTATATGCCTCTGTACGAGCCCTAATCTCTCTTATCTTATCTTTGTGGTCTTTCCGCGAAATGTGAGTTGGCGGCAGTAAAATTGTACTGCAGTCAGCCTCAAATGCTGGTTCTCTAAATTTCCTCAGTAGCGATTCACGAAAAGAACGCCTCCTTTCCTCTAGAGACTCCCACCCGAGTTCCTGAAGCATTTCCGTAACACTCGCGTGATGATCAAACCTACCAGTAACAAATCTAGCAGCCATCTCGCTAAGCGAGCGTCTAACAGTTTACATGTTAACAAGAAACTTAACGATTGGTGGTCACAGTACACCTTTACCTTTTTACCATAAAAGTATAAATGAAATTTCTTGAAAGCCCGAATCACAGCTAAGGCTTCAAGTTCCGTTACTGAGAATGATCGTTCACATTCTGCTAAGACACGACTGGCAAAACTAATCACTTTAATCTGTTGTTCGTCGTCTGTTTCACCCACTTGGAACAGACAAGCACCTAGTCCTGTAAAAGACGCATCAGCAGCTATGCAAAAATCTTTCTCCATGTCGGGGTGGTACAGAATACCTGCGTTGATTAACGCTTGGTAAATTCGATTGAACTCTCTCTCGCAGGCGGAATTGGAAAATTCCTTCTAGCTTGCATTCTCCTGCCATCCTGCACAATGGGCAGAGGTGAAAGGAAGTGTCCCAGAAATTTAATTTTTTCTCTACCGAATTTTGTTTTCTTTGGGTTGGCAGTGACTCCAGCCTATTCGAATTTGCTCAATATTTTATTTATTATTTCCATATGCTCTTCCCATGTGGGAGTCGCAATTAAAATGTCATTGACATATACGGTGACTATCAAGCAACTCTTGGGGTAACACCGAATCAGGAACTGTTTTGAATACCCCACGACTAGTATTTAAACCGAATAGGAGTACTTTATGCTGATAACTCCGACCAGCGAAAATGAAAGCTGTATGTTTTCTCTATTGTTCCGTCAAGGGGATTTGTCAATATGAAAATCGCCATTCAATGGATGAAAAATATTTCACTCCAAAGAAGTTTTGCAACTGTTCCTCCAAATTCTCTGGCCTAGTCCTTACTGACAAAATAATTTTATTAATGTCCCGGGCATCTAGCACCAGACGTATTTTTCCACTATTTTTTGTAGCTGCTAGTAACGGGCTGCTGTTAGATGACATTTCCGGCTCAATTATTCCACATTCTAGCATCTTATGTATTTCTAGTTTCACTGCCTCCTTTTTCGACCATGGAACGGAGTAAGTAGCATTACAAAATGTCTTGCGTGGTATCACGTCAATATTATCAATATTATACGTATAACCTCTGATGACCCCTGGTCTCTCAGAGAATTCTTCTATATGTTCCTCTAATAGCTGAGATAATTGTAATTGCTGCTCTGGTGTCAGATATCTGGATTCCTCTACCTTCTCTCTTATTGAGTGACAGGACTCTGTGGTACTAACATTCTCTTCACTGTGATGGATATAATCTCGCCCCACAAAATACTGCTGCATATGCAGTATTTTTGGCAGGTTAGGTCCGACTTTAACATTCTGACAATATTTGCCGTTTATAGCTTTTGTGCGCAGCAATTCCAGTTTCACTCTTACTTCTCCATTCTCTAAAATGCAAATACCTTGAGAAACGTCCCTACAGGCATTCCTTTCTCTCAAAAACTCCTAACCCTGGCGACTCTCAATCCCTATACAACTAGGAAAGTGCAATTGAATGCTCCATTTCCCATAAATACGTGCACGTGTACCTGGCTTTTCGCTGCCTGTGCTTGGGCACCAATGGCACCCGACACTTTGTAATTCTGAACTGGCAACACTGGGGCTTTATGCAATTGGCACAATTTCCTATAGAAATCATGACTCATCACGTTAACTATAGCTCCTGTATCAATTATGATATTTACCGGCATACTAAGAAATTTAGCCTGAAACACAGCCTGTATCAACTCAGTCTCTACTTGGTTACATCTCTTATTCTCAGGTAAAAGTTCCTCCTTCATTCCACCACCGTTGTTATATCTTAAAAGCCGGCCACTGTGGCCGAGCGGTTCTAGGCGCTTCAGTCCGGAACCGCGATTCTGCTACGGTCGCAGGTTCGAATCCTGCCTCGGGCACTTGGTGCAGGGAGTGGCAGCTGACCCTTAACATAGACAAATGAAATGTATTCCGAATACGTAGAAAGAAGGATCCTTTATTGTATGATTATATGATAGCGGAACAAACACTGGTAGCAGTTACTTCTGTAAAATATCTGGGAGTATGTGTACCGAATGATTTGAAGTGGAATGATCATATAAAATTAAATGTTGGTAAGGCGGGTACCAGGTTGAGATTCATTGGGAGAGTCCTTAGAAAATGTAGTCCATCAACAAAGGAGTTGGCTTACAAAACACTTGTTCGACCTATACTTGAGTACTGCTGATCAGTGTGGGATCCGTACCAGGTCGGGTTGACAGAGGAGATAGAGAAGATCCAAAGAAGAGCGGCGCGTTTCATCACAGGGTTCTTTGGTAAGCGTGATAGCGTTACGGAGATATTTAGCAAACTCAAGTGGCAGACTATGCAAGAGAGGCGCTCTGTATCGCGGTGTAACTTGCTGTCCAGGTTTCTAGAGGATGCGTTTCTCGATGAGGTGCCGAATATGTTGCTTCCCCCTACTTATACCACCCGAGGAGATCACGAATGTAAAATTAGATAGATTCGAGCGCTCACGGAGGCTTTCCTGCAGTCGTTCTTCCCACGAGCCATACGCGACTGGAACAGGACAGGGAGGTAATGACAGTGGCACGTAAAGTGCCCTCCACCACACACCGTTGGGTGACTTGCGGAGTATAAATGTGGATGTAGATGTAGATGTAGAAGGGTGTGTGTGATGTCCTTAGGTTAGTTAGGTTTAAGTAGTTCTAAGTCTAGGCGACTGATGACCCGGTCGCAGGTTTGAATCCTGCCTCGGGCATGGATGTGTGTGATGTCCTTAGGTTGGTTAGGTTTAAGTAGTTCTACGTTCTAGGGGACTGATGACCATAGATGTTAAGTCCCATAGTGCTTAGAGCCATTTGAACCATATTGACTGATGACCTCAGATGTTAAGTCCCATAGTGCGTAGAGCCATTTGAACCATACCTTAACATATTGACTACATCCTGTTTCTCTTTTGTCTCTTGTGAGCTCTTCCTCCGTCCCACGGCCAACAACCAAGAGCTAATTGCGGCCGTCTTTACTTTGTCGAATCGGTTGATGTAAGACGATTATCATTCGTTACATCAATTATTCTCACACTTTCATTCTGGTTCTGCCAAGCCGGGTTGTTTGAAGTACCAGCTTGACAGTGTTCGTTCCTACTATTGCTATTGTTCGAGTACCTTTCGGGGTTATTCTGATTGTTCTGTCTCGGATACCAGGGCGTAGCAAACTTATTATTCCCGTGTGGCCCTGCATCTGCTGTTGATTGCCACCTCCTGGGCGAAATCTTTCCTCGTATCATAGTTTTCTTCTGTATTGAGGTGAACTGTTTCCCCAAGCCTGTCTATTGTTATTACCTTTGTCATCATTCGGATGACAAATGACTTATTTGCGATCATGGGTTTACCTCTGTGGTTTCGTCCATTAGAACAATTCCCGCAATTATTCCAACCATTTTGTCTATTGTTGTTCTTTACTTTACACTCGTAACCATCTCCATTGCTACTTTGCAACTTCAAGTCTTCCCGAATTAAGTCTATTAAATCCAAGACAGACAAGAAGTTATCCAAATCATTGTCTGATACATGGATTACTTTGTCTCTAATGTTGGGTGGAAGTCTGGCTTTTAATAACCAGATCACGTCACGATTTAAGATCGGTTCGTCCCAATATCGCGTTTAGTTAATATATTTTTCGAAATACTTTCTTGTTTGGGACTATATGCCTCTGGACTGCATACTTCTTTTCTAAGTCTTTCCTGAATAGAAGGTGACCAGTACTTATTTAAAAATGCTTTCTCAAATTGCTCACAGGTGCAGTTAGTTTCAGCTGCATCTGTCGCCCATAGAGCAGCATCTCCTACTATGTGCGAAACAATAAACTGTATCTTTTGTTTCTGGGTCCATGCTCAGGGAAGTATGTTTCGGAAACTCTTTATGAATACAACCGGATGAATACTTTTCTTGTCGGTGGAGAAGGTTTGAAACTGGCGGTGTTTAATTAAACTCTCCTCCATCATTTTTGAAGACACAGTAGGTACAGCCCCCGTACCATTCAACTGTTCACTGTTAGCGCTAACGTTCCTGCCTGTACCTCACAAATCGTATTATAGGTGGCAGAGAACGGCGGATTTTCGTTTGAAACCTGAGAAGCAGGTATATATTTGTCCTCCATTCTCATGTTTTTTATTGTTTCCTGTTCTGTCTGATTAATCTATCTGAGTGAACTGCACGAATTGCGCGTGTCACTTCTGTCTGTATTTTATCGTCTATGTGTTTCTCTTTGATATCTCTCCATCTTTCTACTTTTTCTACGACCTTTTTAGTATGTTTCGCTAGGCAATTCTGTATTCTTTCCTCATTTCCTATTCTGTATTTTCTACCCTCCCTGTTATGTTTTGAATACCTTCCTTCATGCTATTCTGCAGATTTTGTACATCCGTTGTTAGACTAGCTACTAAATTTGGAAGTTCTTGGTACGCTTGTTTCAAACTGGCTATGTCTGCTTTCAAGACTTCGAAACTTTTAAGCTGTTCGTATATTCTGTTTTCCCTCTCTTTTTCCCTTTCCTCTCGCTCTCTTTCTCTCACCTCCTGGTGTTTCTGGAACTGATCTAACTTCATTAGAATTGCAGTTACAACGTCGTAACCTTGCGCGGCGCACGTAATTGTTTGCTTAGTTGCGGGCGCCGTGGTTTTACGCACAACTGTTGGCAACACACTGCTATCAACGCTACGCTCTATTTCTTCGCGCTGATGTGCAGTCTCTACTTCATGACCCGTAATATCTTCTTGCATCTTTCTATTGGATGTAGATCCCACGGGGATTTCCTGGAATTCGTTATCACTACGCTCTCGTGAATCTGCTTCCATATCAACTTCTGTCCTAGTCTTACTAAGTAACTTCACGGACTCTAAAAGAGACATTATTCTATCACAATTATTTTAACACGGCAACCACCACAAAATAATAATAATACAATCTACAATTTCTAATTCTACACAAAATTTACAGCAAATATAAATTTTCTTGCCTACTTGAATTACTGTTTGCAAAACACTGCCCAGCCGCTGTGGCCGAAGGGTTCTAGGCGCTTCAGTCCGGAACCGTGCTGCTGGTACGGTCTCAGGTTCGAATCCTGCCTTGGGCATGGATGCGTGTGACGTCCTTAGGTTAGTTAGGTTTAAGTAGTTCTAAGTCTAGGGGACTGATGACCTCAGATGTTAAGTCTCATAGTGCTTACAGCCATTTGAACCATTTTTTTACAAAACACTACCGCGCGGCACGAACCATGAGTACTGGTAAACAACTTGACACACGAAAGCAACAGATACTTTCAGAAGCCCTTACCTTCGTTTTTTTTGTCGGTTCTATTCTTATTCAAATCTGGGGTGGGTTCCAGGTCATCGGTTTCTCTTAACAACCAAAGTAATAATCCTCTTACACATGAAACAGATTACATGTACAAGTATTAATTTTCTTATCTTAATGATATATTCTTTCCAAATACATAAATTTTCTGGAACACCGAGCCCCACGTTGGGCACCAGTTATTGCGTAACTTTTTTTTTTGTTTGAATGAAAGAGAATATTCTGATAATTGAATGAAATGTTTTGTTAAAAATTCTCTTTTATGTTTGTTAAAAGCCACGGCTAAATTTTCTTAGGGTGCTGTCGCCAGAAATAGCATAAGTATTCCAACGTTAAGACATCCGTCTTACGACGAATTAAAAGAAATCTTTCTTTAATATTATGCGATAAACCAATTAAACACAGTGCTTAATTATTTTGTCTGCGAGGCTTGATGCTCCAGGATAGCTGCCTATTAGCAACGGCAGCGTGCAAATTTATAGAAATTACTCTTAATAGCCGGCCGGAGTGGCCGAGCGGTTCTAGGCGCTACAGTCTGGAACCGCGCGACCGCTACGGTCGCAGGTTCGAATCCTGCCTCGGGCATGGATGTGTGTGATGTCAATAGGTTAGTTGGGTTTAAGTAGTTCAAGGGGACTGATGACCTCAGATGTTAAGTCCCATAGTGCTCAGAGCCATTTGAACCATTTTACTCTTAATAAAACTGTACTTCTGGCCAAAAATGAATTGGAAAATATTTCCAGACGCCATTTTGTATTTATTGATATTATTCTTTTTAATACTTTTAGCATAAAATGACTATTAAAATAGCTTATATTATTTTCATTGTTAATGGCGTCACTACAACTATGAGCCTATACAAAATGGCCAGGGCAACATTTAATTCTTATGTAACTAAATCATGAGCGGGAAAGGTACTTGCCACTGACAAAAACACAATTTTGAACGATTATTTTTATATATATTCAAAATATTACTAGTATTACCACAGATAATTGTGTTAGTTACAGACCGTGAACCAGAAGCGTCCGTAAGCTAGAACACCAGAACCAAGAAGACAATAGAACAAAAACCGATCATCCCTCTTGTACCAAATGACAAAGATACTACACATTACTATTCTGAGAGCGCATATAGCGCTTCCATTGTTGTATAATTAAATTTATACTCCTTTTTTTCTCCAGAGGCTATGCTATAACGATGCATACGAATGATGTGGCCATAGAGATTATCCGACATGAATCCTAACGAACAATCATGGAACATAATCTAGAGGTCAGTTCGTGCACAAAATCCTTCACTGGCAACATTTTCGCAATTATGGTAGCTCAATATTGTTGCAGGGGACTTCTAATGACTTGTTGAGTCCAGGCCACGGCGGCCAAAAGGAGTTCGGACACAATATGACTTTTGTCACCTTAGGGTACACAGATACTTCACATGAAGGCCGCCAGGAAATTCTTGACTAGTTATCATCTAACCGTTGTCTTTTTATACTTTTGTACTTTACACTTCGAAATAAAGTGAAATGCATATGGTCTAGGTAAGTGTTTTATTGCAGTTCCAAAACACAGAATATAAACTCTATTACTATTATAACTGCGGATGTGGAAAAGAGGACTAAAAACAAAATCTAATGGCCTAGTTCCTAAGTAGGACAGTGTAACGATCAGAAACCTTTCACGTTGTTGTTGTGGTCTTCAGTCCAGACACTAGTTTGATGCAGCTCTCCATGGTAGTCTCTCCCCTGTGCAAGCTTCTTCATCTCCCAGCACCTACTGCAACCTACATCCTTCTGAATCTGCTTAGTGTATTCATCTCTTGGTCTCCCTCTACGATTTTTACCCTCCACGATGCCCTCCAATACTAAATTAATGATCCCTTGATGCCTCAGAACATGTACAACCAACCGATTCCTTCTTCTAGTCAAGTTGTGCCACAAACTCCTCTTCTCCCCAATTCTATTCAATGCCTCCTCATTAGTTATGTGGTCTACCCATCTAATCTCCAGCATTATTGTGTAGCACCACATTTTGAAAGCTTCTATTATGTTCCTGTCCAAACTATTTATCGCCCATGTTTCACTTCCATAAATGGCTACACACCATACAAATACTTGCAGAAACGACTTCCTCACACTTAAATGAATACTCGATGTTAACAAATTTCTCTTCTTCAGAAACGCTCTCCTTTCCATTGCCAGTCTACATTTTATATGCTCTCTACTTCGACCATCATCAGTTATTTTGCTCCTAAAATAGCAAAACCCATTCACTACTTTAAGCGTCTCATTTCCTAATCTAATACCCTCAGCATCACCCGATTTAATTCGACTACATTCCATTATCCTCGTTTTGCTTTTGTTGATGTTCATCTTATATCGTCCTTTCAAGACACTATCCATTCCTTTCAACTGCTCTTCGAAGTCCTTTGCTTTCTCTGACAGAATTACAATGTCATCGGCGATCCTCAAAGTTTTTATTTCTTTTCCATGGATTTTAATACCTACTCCGAATTTTTCTTTTGTTTCCTTTACTGCTTGCTCAATATACAGACTTGCTCAATATACAGATTGAATAACATCGGGGATAGGCTACAACCCTGTCTCACTTCCTTCCCAACCACTGCTTCCCTTTCACGTCCTTCGACTCTTACAACTGCCATCTAGTTTCTGTACAAATTGTAAATAATCTTTCGCTCCCTGCATTTTACCCCTGCCACCTTCAGAATTTGAAAGAAAGTATTCCAGTCAACATTGTCGAAAGCTTGCTCTAAGTCTAAATATGCTAGAAACGTAGGTTTGCCTTTTCTTAATCTGGCTTCTAAGATAAAACCTTTCATATGCTGTGCAAAAAGCAAAGCCGTTAGCTTATATAAGCTGCCGCGCAAATGAAATGACAGAGATCTTGAAGAAGTTTATAAATAGGGAAAAACCTGTATGGTCTGAAGAAGACTTTTTTTAAAAGTCTCAAAAGTCAGTATCTAACTATATTACTTGAAATACTCCCCCTTTCTCCACAATGAGTGCGTTGTCATTAACTAATTTCACCTGTGTATCTTATTTATGAGTATGTAGATATTGCTTGCTAAAGGAGATGGATCAATAAACCACTAGCCAAACGGCATGTACTGACATGACAGAATAGAAAATGTCGTGAAAAGTGGGAAAGTAAATTGCACGATTTCAAGCAAGTTAATCAAAATCCCCTTCTTAAAGCAGTTTATCATAGGTCAATGGAGCAGCGAAGGGATAAAGCTCCTCGTATGTAGTAGGTCTACATTACTGACTCCAGTCTGTAGTGGAATTATGGAACAGAATTTATATTCACGGATTATGGAGTCTGTGGAGAACGAAAGTATCCACCATAAAATCCGACATGGTTTCCGTAAGTAGAGATCTTTTGAAACATAGCCCTCTCTGTTTGTCTATGAGATCAAGCGTAGCAAACAGGGACATCCAGATTGATGCCACGTTCCTTGACTTCCGGAAGGCATTCAGTAAAGCTCGGCACAGTCATTTAGTCAACAAAATACGAGCTTACAAAGCATCTGACCAGTTTTGCAACCAGACTGAGGACTTACAAACTGATAGATCTCAAAAATTTGTTGTTAGTAGGTGACAGCTAGGGATGTAAATTAATTTCGAAAGCACACCAAGAAGTGTCACGGGTCTTTTACTGTTTACCATGCAGACTGTATAAAAGCAGTGTCACTTATTCCTACAGGAGTTAATGTTGGTATTGAGATACGTCCGGAAATCAATATATGTCATAATATGGACCTACCTTTCCTCTTGTTTTCCTCTGGTACTTGAAAGTAGAAACTATAGGCAGTGCTGCCATTTGGGTACCACGAATCCAGACACATCCTTCACCACTTTTTAGGAGTGAATCACTCACTCTTTCAATATAGCTGGCTCCATTTGGATTGCGTCATACGCATTGGTCACACGCAGAGGGAGACCGAGAGATGAATACACTAAACAGATTCAGAAGGGTGTAGGTTGCAGTAGGTACTGGGAGATGAAGAAGCTTGCACAGGATAGAGTGGCATGGAGAGCTGCATCAAACCAGTCTTTGGACTGAAGATCACAACAACAACAGCTGTAACGTCTGCGGATTGTCAACGGGTTGGACATACAAAAACTCTAAATGTCCCCTCAGTAAGAAATTTAGCGGATTCAGATTTGGTGTACGAGGAGGACAAGGTAATGGAACTCCTAGACCTATCCATCGCCCATAAAATTTAACAGTGAGGTACTGTCTCCTAACTTGTAGAAAATAGGTTGATTGTGCATAAAACACAGTCGTTGTCTTTCTGCAAGAGTAACTTTGTCCAACAGTGCTGGAAATTAATCGGACAGAAAAGCAGTACACAGCACCTGTTAATCTGTTAGGTAGTGTCTGTCACCGGCAATTCCTGCCCATCCATTAATATTGAAGCGATACTGATGTCTCACTTCGATGACTGTTCGAGGATTTGCACCTACCCACAAGTGTATATTGTGGTAATTTGCTGTGCCACTTCTTGTGATGGTATACACCACTGAATACCGTCGTTGCCGAGCGGTTCTAGGCGCTTCAATCCGGAACCTTGCGACTGCTACGGTCGCAGGTTCGAATCCTGCCTCGGGAATGGATGTGTGTGTTGTCGTTAGGTTAGTTAGGTTTAAGTAGTTCTAAGTTCTAGGGGACTGATGACATCAGTTGTTAAGTCCAATAGTGCTCAGAGCCATTTTTAAAACGGCCCATTTCTGAACAGATATTGAGTTCTGGAAGTGTGATTACAGGATTTTTGCTTCTAGTTTTCTTTAACTCTACCTCCTGTAGGAATGTGTGACCCTTTTCTACACACCCTTCTTTGAGAAGTGATCCCTACAGAGACAGAATAGCGAAGTGTGGCGTGTGATGGTTAGGATCTGCTGGATTCCTGGAGGAATTAGACAGTATTAGCGCTTTCGTTATTGGTTTATACACAACCTTTGGTTTTACAGTTGAATCATCTTCTCCGCAGCATCTTCCACGTGGCAGCAGAAGTGGGCATGTGGAACTGGGAAGTGCTGACGCATCCACCTCAGTAAATCTGGTGAAGTTAACGCGTGGTAATGCTTGCAAACAGGAGAAACAGTGCTGTGCGGGGTAGTCGACTCAGCGAGTGGCAGGTGTTCCCTATTCGGGCACGATACTCGACAGGGTGACGCCACGGGATACTAGGGTGTACCCTTGGATACAGAAGAAAGTGCCCTAGTAAGTTCCCAGCAGCTCTGCTTAGTGCGGCAGGACTGTGCAGAGCTACATCATTTCCTCTTCACCAGAGGAAGGCTGTGGATGTGTGTCAACTCACAGATATAAGACAGGAGGCAGGAGCAATTACCACGCTTCCCCAGAATGACGATAGTTTGACAGTGTGCCAAATATAATCAGTTTGGCCCCTAGTGAACATGTGGTAGAAGGCTCCAGGTCTTCACATTAGCAGAGGAGGAGGAGGCAGCTCACAATGACTATGTTTATCAGGCCATGGCAATCTGCTGTCACCAAGGTGGCAGTCATTTGGCGAATGGTTGGCAATGTGTCACAGGTTTCATCATGGAACTGGCTGGCTCAGAGGTCTGAGTATTTGTAACTGAGTGTCAAGACGTTATCCTCTGAACTGGTTTTCTCCGACGTCAACCCTCGTCGCCATGCCGTGGTGGCCCTCCTTTCGTCTTAGATTTTCAGCTCGTTACTTTCTGCAGTGTGAGTTGTGAAAGTCATTCTTGTATATTATTTAAATGTTATTACTCCGCTACGCATGGTTGACAGAGTGATGTTGTTCTCTCTTCTCGGTGAGGTCATTCGAGACCCAGACGCCTCACACAAGCGATGTGTAGCAGTGCCCTCGGTTCTGTGAAACGCTATTTACCGTTGCTGCTTTTCTGCCTGGTTAGCACTCTGATGAAGATGTTGCACATGAGCCTACATTGGCTTGGCTCGGTACTGGCCAGGGAGAAACCTCAAAAATTTATTCGCACAGGACGTGTTTCCGGGATACAACAAAATGATCTAGTGGGTAGCGTCGGAAGCTCGAGGCAAACGATGCTGCAGTCGATACAAGACTTGCAATTCCACAAGACTAGTATGGCTCAAATGGCTCTGAGCACTATGGGACTCAACTGCTGAGGTCATAAGTCCCCTAGAACTTAGAACTACTTAAACCTAACTAACCTAAGGACAACACACACATCCATGCCCGAGGCAGACAAGACTAGTAAAACCTCCACAGGAACTGCCAATTGGCCCTGAACGTACAGCGATCTAATGTACTGTGCGTAAATAGTCCCATTTAGTAGAAAGAGTAATAACCATAAGATTCCTATGACTAACAGTCTTGAGCGACAGAAAGTGAAATGAACACATAAAAGCAGATGGCAAGCCGAAATTCTCTCGAAAACATTCAGGCAATGTAATTCATCCATAAAGTAAGTGATATACAGAATAAGTGTTAGTCTTACTGTTGTGTACTGCACATCTGCCTGGGTTCCTTACCAGGCTGTGTTAATAGAAGAGACAGATAAGATTCAACGAGGAGTGGTGCGTTTCACAGGGTCCTTTAGTAACGAAGAGATTTGTCGAGATGCTGAACAAATCCCAATGGGCAGACGCTATAAAAAGGTGATTGTGTATCATAGAGCAGATTACTGTCGAAATTTCGAGGATTTAGGTTACAAGTAGAGTCGGGCAACATCTCGCGAAATGCCCACACCGAGAAAATTAGAGAAGTTACTCGTATAGTGATCTATTGAGAGTCGTTCTACCCACACTCCATTTGTGAATGGAATAGGGATGGGAGGAAATGATGATGGTGCCATAAGTATCCTCTGCCACACACTGTAGTGTGGCTGGTGGATAGTAGATACACGGTGGAGTTTTTCGTACGTGCCGAGTGCATAACAGATGTGCACTGGGGTAATGTTATTTTGTCAAGCGAGACGGGCCAGTAGTTTTTACACCGTAGACCTACTTGATATGGCGGCATTCATACCCAGTGAGGCCGTACTGAATTACATTTACTTCTCCTATATCACTTCGGAAAAATTCTTGGAGAACTTAGCTGAGTGACGTGGCGACACAAGACTCGCACTTGGAAGGACCGGGTCTCAAATCCTCATTCAGCCAAGCTGATTTAAATTTCCCTTCATTTCCCCAAATCAGTCAAGGTGAGTACTATAATGGTTGCTATAAAAGGGATTAGCGAATTTCCTTCCATATCATCGTTCTATAATCCGAGATCGCCTCTAAGGAGCCGTACATCAAAGGCTCGTTAAACCCTAAACTTCCGTCCTTCATTCTTCAGGATGGTTACTTTGAACTAGATCCCAATTTCCTTAAATTTTCTATATGAACTTCTACTTCATATCTAATGGCGTCAGTGTCACGCGGACACTAGAAACAAACCTTACTCTCTTTCTATCTTAATAACGACTTTCACGAGAACGTATAGATCTTAAGAATTCATGCAGTAAAATGAAGGTTAATTTTTATCTCCTGAGCTGATGAGATCACGAATAATAATGTCAACTCTTGGAAAAACTTCATATATTTAAAATTATTCGGTAGTAAACAGGTTACTTGCCAAGTATTATTACCGAAAATTTATGATTTGTGAAATATTTTCTATACCGTCATTCAATTTTTATGAATATTTAATTAGCACTACACGTTTTAGCAGAAGGTTGCCATCATCCGGTGTATTCCAGTTATATGTACATTACATTACAAGGCACGAATACGTTCAATTCCTGTGACGCGGAATGAACCGAATCACACTTCACATAAATGTAACGTACATTTGCCTGGAATGCACCTGATGATCGCAGCAAGCTTCTGAGTTGTGTCATGCTAATTGATGTTGTAAGAAATTTAAGCGACACTTTATGGTTTTAGATCACCAAAACAGTTGGGCAAGTCACTGAAATACGAGGGCTACTTACTTTCCAATGTGCTAGTGGTCGTGAAATTAAAACCACTGTCACTTTCGAAATACAAACTTTTGATAACAGTTTCTGTCTGACGATGGGTGTTCGTTTGACAGTTCTTCATAATCCTCTTCAAGCTGCTGCTCTCATCTAAAAGTACGAGGGTTGAGTGAAAAGTAATGCCTCCACCTTCATTAATTGGGTTTGGATGGGAACATTTTAATAAATCAAATTCAGAAATAATCCTTTGAATGTGATCTTTAATTACGAATATTCACTTTTCCACATAATAACCAGCCAGTTGGATACATTTCTGCCAACGATGAACAAGTTTTCTGAAGCTGTCACGGAAGAAGTCGACACTTTGTATCCGCTCCTGCCTTGGGCGTGGATGTGTGTGATGTCCTTAGGTTAGTTGGGTTTAAGTAGTTCTAAGTTCTAGGGGACTGATGACCGTAGCTGTTAAGTCCCACAGTGCTCAGAGCCATTTTTTGAACTTTGTTTCCACAAACACAGTCTCACAGTTCCCTCAATGTCTTCATCTGAAGCATAATGATGTCCTCGCAGATCGTCTTTCATTATTGGAAACAGATGGAAGTCGGACGGTGCTAAATCTGGACTGTATGGAGGATGCCGTACGGTTGAAATATTCAGTCTGAAGTTCTGCTGTCGTGGCACGTGAAGTGTGTGGTTTGGCATTGTCATGCTGCAGGAAACATTTCCCTTTTCCTTGCGGACCATTGTTAGCCGCCGTTTCAGGGTTCGTAGCGTTGTGATGTAACGCTCTGAATTTATTATTGTTCCATGATCAAGAAAATCAACATGGATAACACCATCTGTGTCGCAGAACACTGTGGCTGCGATTTTTCCAGATGAGGGCTGCGCCTTGAATTTCTTTTCCTGGGGCGAGTCTTTGTGTCGATATTCCACACGTTTCGTCTCCTGGTCGTAGTGGTGTACCCACATTCCGTCACCTCCATACTCGTAACGCGAGAGGAGGTCCTGGCAAGTTTCAAGTCTGTGCGCTTTCATTTCAGGATTGAGCATCCGAGGTACCCATCGTGCACAGATCTTCCGATAGCCAAGCAAAGCAATAAAGTGACCCACACGTTCTTGTGAAATGCCGATTGTGCTTGCAGTTTCTCTCTGAGTGGTACGATGATCGTCCTGAATCAATCTGGTCAACATTTTGCTTGTGAAACTCGGTGGTTGCAGTCCGAGGACGTTCAACTCTTTGTTTGTCTCGCAGGTCACATGTTCCCGCCTCAACATCTTTAAACTTATTCGCCCAACGACGCTCAATACTCACATCAACACATTCACCATGAACTGCTTTTATTCTCTGATGAATCTTCTTTGGGGTGACACCGTTTGTTGTCAAGAATTCGATGACTGCCCTTAACTTAAATCGCATTGACCGACCGTCTGCGCAGGGTTCCATACTTTACACTGTAACAACACAACCGTTCAATGCTAAGGCTTCCCGCCAACTGGAGCTGTAGAGAAGAGGCTACGGAACAAGCCAGTACCTGCCGCATACCAATGCCGCCAACTGTTGAAGAGTTACGAAGGTGGAGGCATTACTTTTCAGTCAACTCTCTTACACGAAATAGTTTCGAACATTCTGCTGTAGATAATAAACGGGATTTGATCATGTACGTCACTTTACTTGCCTGCATTTCTAACAGGTCTATCGAGTATAATGACTTTTCTGGAGACTAGAAATCTACTCTGTAGGAATCAGCATGAGTTTCGAAAAAAACGATCGTGTAAAACCCAGCTCGCGCTATTCGTCCACGAGACTCAGAGGGTCATAGACACGGGTTACCAGGTAGATGCCGCGTTTCTTGACTTCCGCAAAGCGTTCGATACAATTCTCCACAGTCGTTTAATGAACAAAGTAAGAGCATATAGACTATCAGACCAATTGCGTGATTGGATTGGAGAGTTCCTAGATAACAGAACGCAGCGTGTCATTCTCAATGGAGAGAAGTCTTCCGAAGTAAGAGCGATTTCAGGTGTTCCGCAGGGGAGTGTCGTAGGACCGTTGCTATTCACAATATACAAAAACGACCTTGTGGATAACATCGGAATTCACTGAGGCCTTTTGCGGATGATGCTGTGGTATATCGAGAGGTTGTAACAATGGAAAATTGTACTGAAACGCAGGAGGATCTGCAACGAATTGACGCATGGTGCAGGGAATGGCAATTGAATCTCAATGTAGACAAGTGTAATGTGCTGCGAATACACAGAAAGAAAGATCCTTTATCATTTAGCTACAATATAGCAGGTCAGCAACTGGAAGCAGTTAATTCCATAAATTATCTGGGAGTTGGCATTAGGAGTGATTTAAAATGGAATGAGCATATAAAGTTGATCGTCGGTAAAGCGGATGCCAGACTAAGATTCATTGGATGAATCCTAAGGAAATGCAATCCGAAAACAAAGGAAGTAGGTTACAGTAAGTACACTTGTTCGCCCACTGGTTAAATATTGCTCACCAGTGTGGGATCCGTACCAGATAGGGTTGATAGAAGAGATAGAGAACATCCAACGGAGAGCAGTGCGCTTCGTTACAGGATCATTTAGTAATCGCGAAAGCCTTACGGAGATGATAGATAAACTCCAGCGGAAGACTTTGCAGGAGAGACGCTCAGTAGCTCGGTACGGGCTTTTGTTGAAGTTTCGAGAACATATCTTCACCGAGGATTCAAGCAGTATATTGCTCCCTCCTATGTATATCTCGCGAAGAGACCATGAGGATAAAATCAGAGAGATTAGAGCCCACACAGAGACATACCGACTATCTATCTTTCCACGAACAATACGAGACTGGAATGGAAGGGAGAACCGATAGAGGTACTCAAAGTACCCTCCCCCACGCACCATCAGGTGGCTTGTGGAGTATGGATGTAGATGTAGATGTAGATCAGGTAACTGCCTGAAAAGTGTTCCGGTGATAAAAACTATACTGCAATCTTGCAATTAAAAATTATGAACTCTCTTGGTTATATAACAATTTATTGCGTCAAGATCGCTTAATAATTACAGAGATCACATTACCAGTTTAGGCAACCGATTGTCATCTTAGATGTAATTCATCTACTAACAGTTTCGTCATGTTATATATCAATTCTACTTATGCACTTTGAACTTCATTTTGTGGCGTAAAATATTCAATGAATTATAAATCATGTTGTAACACAGAAAATGACACTAAAATGTCTTGCACTTGATTCTATGAACACCCAATTAATCTTTGGGAAAGATTAGTTAATTAATAACATTAAACAAGGAAGGGCTACAGTTTCATTTCACTCCATTGGTACCACTGCTGTTCTCCGAGAATGAAGTAGATCTACTTACAGATTTCGCTACTTAATACTGACTTTTTCTTATAAGATAGCAATAAGTCGACTCAGAACGCTACCTCCATTCAGGCTAGCATTAACGAACACGTTCATGTTGTCAGTCTGTTGGAATATCTAATCAACTGATTTGATCACTGATGTAAATGAATTAATGTAAAAGACATAGTTCTGGAGAGGCCTATAACATTTTATTAAATTTAGAAAGAAACAGCCTGCGCGTTGAACAGGAACAATTCTAATGAAGAGATTACAAGAGAAACAACCAACAAAAAAGATTATGCTCATCTACCACACCTAGATATATGAAATAAGTTAATACACTAGAAGAATTGGAATAAAAGCCATTCGTTTAAAGACAATTAGTGTGATGTATTGCAGCCGGTATTGATTTACAGCACAGCTGTGTGAAGTTTTTGGAAAAATCAGTAAAGCTAGAGACATAGCACAGCGAACAAATTTCAGTGAAACAGGTGAGGTGGGACTGACGAAGTACACAATAGAACAGAAGTAACTCAAATTTCTACCACATGCAGACGACATTGTAGGTGGGGCAACCACAGCTGTAAGTATTCATCTTGGGTATTAATAATCGTTTCAGCTGTATTTTGGACCTTTATTACTGTGACATATCGTCTTTTAGCCGTGTTTTGTATTTGACAGACAACGAATGTTAGGAAAAAAGACTCCGAGCTTTTCCACTCTAATGTTTTAATCATATGTCACCTGAAGATGTGGCTGTAATGCCACGAAACCGGTAGTGGTACAGTAATAAAGGACGAAAATACAGCTGAAGCGATTATTAATACCCAAGATTCTACGACGTGGTTGGTAACGATAGCGCCCCGTTAGCGTGTTCCGATAAGTTAGATTCTGACTACCAATAATGGGAAACGATTGGTAAAGCTTTGTGTCCAACGAGTAGCAGGGATGGAAATAAAACATAATTTCCACTGAAGACACATAGTATGTAAATGGTGCACAAGCTTGGGAATTCTTCCAGAAATCACACGATTTGACGAATTCCACTTGCAGGAGTTGGCCTTACAGATGGTTGGAGCTGTGCGCACACCGTGGAATGCGGCCTTAACTTGGGAGGAAGAACATCTCGCCGGAATCCCTCCAGCGACGCTCCGCTCACGTGTCGCTTGATCTCCAGCACAGGAGCCCCTTGGCAATGCACCACGACTTACGCCTGCGCAAAGTTTCGCAAAGTCCGCCACTCGGAGCACAGCGAAGTGAAGTGAGGTGAATTATGTGTGTGACTGAGCACAGTTATCGAACTCTATTCCCCCACCGTAATTTCCATTTCTGTGATGGATATGAGCATGTGTATTTAACATAGGGAAAGTCCATATAGTAACGACGTCGCAAGTTTTGTGTTATTAAGGAAATACTATTCTTTTCTACATCATTTGATCGAGGTACCAAACTGTGACTCAGCACGAAAGTGCTTCTGATCTTATAATAATAATCAGAATGTGAGTCTCTTATGGAAATCTTCGTATGGATATAGATAATGGTCGGCCAAGTACTATACACGTGTGCAGAAAACTCACACGCGTGCGAATTTTTCTCGTCAGACTGCATACTTCTGCCACTACCACGCAACGTTATCTGAGCTGGAAGATTGGCTAACGGCGAATGCGCCATATATGAGATACGTGCAGTCCCGTAAGGCATGCTGAACGGCTTGCATGCAGGTTGGTTTCATATTTATCAACAACGTATATCACAAACAAAACAGTTTCTCACTGTTGTTTATTTTTTTTTTGCCTTGCTGAAGACGTGATAAAGCTTATATCTGGCAGAAGCTGTCTGCACGCGGACATACGTAGATCCTTTCACAGATTTTCATTACTCATTCCAACGTAATAATGATTTTTTGAATTCGTAATCGAACGAAATCTTTTACACTTATAGAAATGTCGATCGAAAACATTGATTTCACGTTTACAGCGTCAGTATGGATGTGAAGAAATTCTTCTCGAGGAATGCATCATAGAAGTCTCGGACACTACTAACCTGAAAGAAATTGCCTTTTAAACGTGAATTACCTTGCAGAGCGATCAGTTCCATCTGCTCATACTCAGGGGTACTTTCAATTGAAACGACAAACGGTCTCGAGAACAGCTCAAACGCAGATGAAAACGTTTAGATGACTGTTCCAGTAATTCTTTCAACTGTATTTATAAGTTGTGTGACTTCAGAAAATTTGCTATCCATACCGCCAGTTTCATGCTTCAAGCCTCCAAATGAAGCATAAAGAGCTTCTTGATGTCAAAACAATGACTGCCATACGAATAATTTGTTAGACGTTGTAATTTTTTGCTCTTTCATCGTCAGCTAAAGCATTAAATTCTTTGCACATGGTCTTGAAATGCCGTTTTGTAGTAAATTATTTCATTGATATCAGTAGCTTACAAAATTCTTTCCCGGAGCACAACAACAACTAGAACCAAAAATTGGAGAATATCAGGCAGGATTCATACCAGGACGTTCATGTCCACAGCAAATTATGAACTTAAAACTAATCTTAAGACATCATAGAATAAGTGGTAATGATGTAGTTTGCACGTTTGTTGACTTTAAAAAACCCTACGATTCATGTGATCGTCAATCATTATTCAAAATAATAAAAGAACAGGGTTTAGATCTGAAAACACTTGCAATCACACAACAGACAATGATAGACACAAAATCTAAAGTCAAATTTATGGGGGAAATCTCTGAACCTTTTCTGACCAAAACAGGAGTAAGACAAGGGGATGGACTCACTTCACTACTTTTCAACTGTGTCCTAGAAAAGGTGATACAAGAATGGCGCAAACTGAAATCAGTCTCAACATTGACCAACCAATTACTCTCGGCAGAGGAAAATTAACAGTAGATTGCTTAGCCTCTGCAGACGTTCTAGCCGTCTTAACTCGCACTGTTTCAACAGCCAAAAACCAGACTGAACTCCTGAAAGAAACTGCGGAAAAAGTCGGCCTGCAAGTATCTTGTGAAAACACAGAATATATGACTTGTAATAAACAAGCACCAAAATTCATGGAGACAAAGTGTGATAAAATTAAACGAGCCTCACAATTTAAATATCTCGGTGAAACGATTCAGGAAAATGGAATACAAACGAAATCAAACAAAGTCAGATCCAAAAAAAGATGGACACTGCTTATCGACTCACTCAAAATATCTACCGTAAAAAATGTGTCTCCAAGCACACAAAACTACGACATTACAATACCGTCATATAACCAGAAAGCCTATATGGACCAGAGACACTAATTTTAAACAGGAAAACAGACACAGAAAACTTTCAGAGAAAGGATCGGAAGATCATAAGAAAATTTTAGGCCAAAAACTTGTAGATGAACAGTATCGACTCAGAGGCAAACAGGAAATCAAACAATAATATTCACAGTGACATTAGAAAACGCTGATTAAGATTCTATGGACACACCAAAAACATGAATCCGGACAGACTTACAAAGCAAATAGTTGAATTCTATGAAACAGGAGTAAATCTAAAACAGACCCAGTGAAATGGATTGGCGAAATCAAAACAGATCTGAAACTAGCAGAAATTACACCAGATGATATCCAAAACAGAGAAATCTTGGGATCCAAAATTCACAAGTGGCAAGTTGACTAAGAGGAGAAACCAAAGAAAAAGACTGGAACAACATGGTCTCAAGAAAGAAAATAAGCCCACAGCAAAAAAATGAAAGAAGTATGGGCACAAAGAAAGGAAAATACACGCCACTAAGTACTTTGCGTAGTCCTAATGGGCTCACATATATATATATATTTTTAAGAGGAGGATGAAAATTCTCAACAGCTATAATGCTGCCGCATAATCAATGGGTACTGATTTTTATATATATATATATATATATATATATATATATATATATATATATATATATATATATACTCCTGGAAATTGAAATAAGAACACCGTGAATTCATTGTCCCAGGAAGGGGGAACTTTATTGACACATTCCTGGGGTCAGATACATCACATGATCACACTGACAGAACCACAGGCACACAGACACAGGCAACAGAGCATGCACAATGTCGGCACTAGTACAATGTATATCCACCTTTCGCAGCAATGCAGGCTGCTATTCTCCCATGGAGACGATCGTAGAGATGCTGGATGTAGTCCTGTGGAACGGCTTGCCATGCCATTTCCACCTGGCGCCTCAGTTGGACCAGCGTTCGTGCTGGACGTGCAGACCGCGTGAGACGACGCTTCATCCAGTCTCAAACATGCTCAATGGGGGACAGATCCGGAGATCTTGCTGGCCAGGGTAGTTGACTTACACCTTCTAGAGCACGTTGGGTGGCACGGGATACATGCGGACCGGCATTGTCCTGTTGGAACAGCAAGTTCCCTTGCCGGTCTAGGAATGGTAGAACGATGGGTTCGATGACGGTTTGGATGTACCGTGCACTATTCAGTGTCCCCTCGACGATCACCAGTGGTGTACGGCCAGTGTAGGAGATCGCTCCCCACATCATGATGCCGGGTGTTGGCCCTGTGTGCCTCGGTCGTATGCAGTCCTGATTGTGGCGCTCACCTGCACGGCGCCAAACACGCATACGACCATCATTGGCACCAAGGCAGAAGCGACTCTCATCGCTGAAGACGACACGTCTCCATTCGTCCCTCCATTCACGCCTGTCGCGACACCACTGGAGGCGGGCTGCACGATGTTGGGGCGTGAGCGGAAGACGGCCTAACGGTGTGCGGGACCGTAGCCCAGCTTCATGGAGACGGTTGCGAATGGTCCTCGCCGATATCCCAGGAGCAACAGAGTCCCTAATTTGCTGGGAAGTGGCGGTGCGGTCCCCTACGGCACTGCGTAGGATCCTACGGTCTTGGCGTGCATCCGTGCGTCGCTGCGGTCCGGTCCCAGGTCGACGGGCACGTGCACCTTCCGCCGACCACTGGCGACAACATCGATGTACTGTGGAGACCTCACGCCCCACGTGTTGAGCAATTCGGCGGTACGTCCACCCGGCCTCCCGCATGCCCACTATACGCCCTCGCTCAAAGTCCGTCAACTGCACATACGGTTCACGTCCACGCTGTCGCGGCATGCTACCAGTGTTAAAGACTGCGCTGGAGCTCCGTATGCACAAATGCTGCGCAGCTAGCGCCATTCGACGGCCAACACCGCGGTTCCTGGTGTGTCCGCTGTGCCGTGCGTGTGATCATTGCTTGTACAGCCCTCTCGCAGTGCCCGGAGCAAGTATGGTGAGTCTGACACACCGGTGTCAATGTGTTCTTTTTTCCATTTCCAGGAATATATATATATATATATATATATATATATATATATATATAAAATCAGTACCCATTGATTATGCGTCAGCATTATAGCTGTTGAGAATTTTCATCCTCCTCTTAAGAAAATAGTTTTGATTCCTATTCACGGTTAAAGATTGTGACTTCAGGTCCCTATAGTGCCTCTTTTTGTGCAAACGGTTCTGGGGCCTTGAACTTTCTTAATACTACGAGCAATCAACGAAGAGAGAACTGCACTGCGACTACTTTTCTGCCGAACTGAAGAAAGTAGTGGCAACCAAATGCGAGAAAAAAGAATGCAGCATCGCACTGCTATATGAAACGTCGCCCTGTACTGACTAGTTACAATTGTTCAGAGATGGGCCGAGTGAAGCCGAAATATACCGGCTAGAGTCGAAACACGGCAAGACCTGGACTGCTCACGTGCAGCACATTGTGTGCAAGTGTGGAGATTTACATGTCGTGGCCGACCCTGATATAAGTCGGGAAATCATTGCTTGATGAGATTCAGGGGATCTCTCAGTGGCAGTACAGGTCTTTACGGGGAAATGGCATGCTAGTGCTACAAAGTGAGCGAAAATATAATGTTTGAAAACTCTGATGAAAATTGATAGCGTTTCTCTACGTGATGCGATGTGTAGGTCGATGGCAGCATGTCATGACCTCACACAAATGCAGGATGCTTTTCGATCCGTACCCCTGGGATTTTGAGTGGGATAATAGAGGATAGCACGAGTTGTAGGAATCTGGAACATTCTAGAATAATTAGTACTGGAATACTTCAGTAAGTAACTTTTACTTAACTTTGTCCTGCTACTGCACTCCAGGAACATACTAATAACAACTATCTTTCTTGAATACAAATGACTCATTAAGAAACATTAACTGGATTATACAACAAGCAAGATAACACAATTCTGGTATTACGTGCGTAATACATGCACGAACTAGAGGCTGCGAACCTAGCGAACTGAAGGCTACTCTAATCTGACTTCGCTCACGACCTGTAGCTGAGTCGACCGGTGCGATCTGCAAGTCTCTGTGCGTGCCATACGGCGGCGCTGTAAGCGCCAGCTGGTCCAGAGAGATTGCAAGTGCTCGACCGCTGTCGATTATCGCAACCTCTATTGTGGTGTCTAACGTTGACACCACATGATGAGCCCACGAAAATATATCCAAAATGGATCCGTATATTGAGGTGTGTTTATTGTCAATTTATAGCGGACAATAGGGCGAGTTTCCCAATGCTCACAAGTAATTTTTGTTGTTTATCGTCGCCGAATTACGACACCGACTTTGTATTTTTTTCTAATGGAATTATATCCCTCTTTCTGTGGCAAGAGAAAGGAACTTCTAAGATAACTTCAATGACTTAATATGTGTAGGACTTTATCAAGTTCCTTTTTTTATTGTGGCGTCTGTCATAAAAAGAGCTCTAAATTTTGTTAATCTTACATGTTGGTACACACTATAAACTGCAGTCCTGCATTCCGCAATCCCGGCTTCAGAAGAACAGGTTCCACAAACGTCTGTCCTATTACACAAAATGCAAACAAAGTTGTAATTCAGGGTCAGTTCCTTTTTTTATTGTGGCGTCTGTCATAAAAAGAGCTCTAAATTTTGTTGATCTTACATGTTGGTATACACTATAAACTGCTTCTGGAGAAACAGTGCTGTAAATTTAATTTCATCTGAATTGAACGGTAGCACAGCTCCATATTATAAGACATTTGATACCTTCAAGAGTTACCGTAGTTTCGTGATAGACCTCTTGTTCTGATTTTCGATTTTCGTCACAGATCAAAGTGCAGACCATTAGAGCGTCTGTCATAACATGTACAGACTATGAGGGACATGCTTGGTGCCACACTGATTGCCTTGTTTCTAGCAAAGTGTCTCTCAATAACTGTGATAGGAGCATATCTTAGGAACTCGAGATACCTCAGTGTATTTAGAGTCCCGTCAATAAAACAGAGTCCAATGGTGCTGCTCTTGAAGGAAGGGGGTGATCAAATCTGGTAGAAGGGGTAGATGGAGGGGACGAGGGCATCATCTGCGAGGGACATTGGCAGAAGCCGTCTTGGGCAAGGGTATGGAGGGTGGTAAGATGGACAGCGGGTGGGATGTGGGAGTACAGGCGCGGCAGCGGGTTGGGGTGGGAAAGGACGGGAGAGACAAGCTGGTGAGGGGGATCAAGTTTACGGGAGGTGTAAAGGACCATGAGAAAAAGATTGAATAATCAACGAAAGGATAACGTTCTAGGAGTCGGGGCGTGGAATGTCAGAAGCTTGAACGTGGTAGGGAAACTACAAAACCTGAAAAGGGAAATGCAAAGGCTCAATCTAGATATAGTAGAGGTCAGTGAAGTGGAGTGGAAGGAAGTCAAGGATTTCTGGTCAGATGAGTATCGGGTAATATCAACAGCAGCAGAAAATGGTATAACAGGTGTAGGATTCGTTATGAATAGGAAGGTGGGGTAGAGGGTGTGTTACTGTGAACAGTTTAGTGACCGGGTTGTTCTAATCAGATTCGACAGCAGACCAACACCGACAACGATAGTTCAGGTATACATGCCGACGCCGCAAGCTGAAGATGAACAGATAGAGAAAGTGTATGAGGATATTGAAAGGGTAATGCGGTATGTAAAGGGGGACGAAAATCTAATAGTCATGGGCGACTGGAATGCAGTTGTAGGGGAAGGAGTAGAAGAAAAGGTTACAGGAGAATATGGGCTTGGGACAAGGAATGAAAGAGGAGAAAGACTAATTGAGTTCTGTAACAAGTTTCAGCTAGTAATATCGAATACCCTGTTCAAGAATCACAAGAGGAGGAGGTATACTTGGAAAAGGCCGGGAGATACGGGAAGATTTCAATTAGATTACATCATGGTCAGACAGAGAGTCCGAAATCAGATACTGGATTGTAAGGCGTACCCAGGAGCAGATATAGACTCTGATCACAATATAGTAGTGATGAAGAGTAGGCTGAAGTTCAAGACATTAGTCAGGAAGAATCAATACGCAAAGAAGTGGGATACTGAAGTACTAAGGAATGACGAGATACGTTTGAAGTTCTCTAACGCTATAGATACAGCAATAAGGAATAGCGCAGTAGGCGTACAGTTGAAGAGGAATGGACATCTCTAAAAAGGGCCATCACAGAAGCTGGGAAGGAAAACATAGTTACAAAGAAGGTAGCTGCGAAGAAACCATGGGTAACAGAAGAAATACTTCAATTGATTGATGAAAGGAGGAAGTACAAACATGTTCCGGGAAAATCAGGAATACAGAAATACAAGTCGCTGAGGAATGAAATAAATAGGAAGTGCAGGGAAGCTAAGACGAAATGGCTGCAGGAAAAATGTGAAGACATCGAAAAAGATATGATTGTCGGAAGGACAGACTCAGCATACAGGAAAGTCAAAACAAACTTTGGTGACATTAAAAGCAACGGTGGTAACATTAAGAGTGCAACGGGAATTCCACTGTTAAATGCAGAGGAGAGAGCAGATAGGTGGAAAGAATACATTGAAAGCCTTTATGAGGGTGAAGATTTGTCTGATGTGATAGAAGAAGAAACAGGAGTCGATTTAGAAGAGATACGGGACCCAGTATTAGAATCGGGATTTAAAAGAGCTTTGGAGGACTTACGGTCAAATAAGGCAGAAGGGATAGATAACATTCCATCAGAATTTCTAAAATCATTGGGGGAAGTGCAACAAAACGACTATTCACGTTGGTGTGTAGAATATATGAGTCTGGCGACATACCATCTGACTTTCGGAAAAGCATCATCCACATAATTCCGAAGACGGCAAGAGCTGACAAATGCGAGAATTATCGCACAATCAGCTTAACAGCTCATGCATCGAAGCTGCTTACAAGAATAACATACAGAAGAATGGAAAAGAAAATTGAGAATGCGCTAGGTGACGATCAGTTTGGCTTTAGGAAAAGTAAAGGGACGAGAGAGGCAATTCTGACGTCACGGCTAATAATGGAAGCAAGGCTAAAGAAAAATCAAGACACTTTCATAGGATTTGTCGACCTGGAAAAAGCGTTTAACAATGTAAAATGATGCAAGCTGTTCGAGATTCTGAAAAAAGTAGGGGTAAGCTATAGGGAGAGACGGGTCATATACAATATGTACAACAACCAAGAGGGAATAATAAGAATGGACGATCAGGAACGAAGTGCTCTTATTAAGAAGGTTATAAGACAAGGCTGTAGCCTTTCGCCCCTACTCTTCAATCTGTACATCGAGGAAACAATGATGGAAATAAAAGAAAGGTTCAGGAGTGGAATTAAAATACAAGGTGAAAGGATATCAATGATACGATTCGCTGATGACATTGCTATCCTGATTGAAAGTGAAGAAGAATTAAATGATCTGCTGAACGGAATGAACAGTCTAATGAGTACACAGTATAGTTCGAGAGTAAATCGGAGAAATACGAAGGTAATGAGAAGTAGTAGAAATGAGAACAGCGAGAAACTTAACATCAGGATTGATGGTCACGAAGTCAACGAAGTTAAGGAATTCTGCTAGCTAGGCAGTAAAATAACCAATGACGGACGGAGCAAGGAGGACATCAAAAGCAGACTCGTTATGGCTAAAAAGGTATTTCTGGCCAAGAGAAGTCTATAGTATCAAATACCGGCCTTAATTTGAGGAAGAAATTTCTGCGGATGTACGTCTGGAGTACAGCATTGTATAGTAGTGAAACATGGACTGTGGGAAAACCGGAACAGAAGAGAATCGAAGCATTTGAGATGTGGTGCTATAGACGAATGTTGAAAATTAGGAGGACTGCTAAGGTAAGGAATGAGGAGGTTCTACGCAGAATCGGAGAGGAGAGGAATATGTGGAAAACACTGATAAGGAGAAGGGACAGGATGACAGGACATCTGCTAAGACATGAGGGAATGACTTCCATGGTACTAGAGGGAGCTGTAGAGGACAAAAACTGTAGAGGAAGACAGAGATTGGAATACGTCAAGCAAATAATTGAGGACGTAGGTTGCAAGTGCTACTCTGAGATGAAGAGGTTAGGAATTCGTGGCGGGCCGCATCAAACCAGTCAGTAGACAAAAAAAAAAAAAAAAAAAAAAAAAAGGATTCGTATCCGTTCAAGGAAGAGGAGGAGGTGTGGGAAAGGAATTGTCGTTGAGGAGCCGCGTGGGAGATGGGAGGCGGATGCGATAGGTGAGGCAGAGCGCATGGTGTTCCAGGATTTGAAGGGACTTGTAGTACATAAGGGGGCGGGGGGGGGGGGGGGCAGCAGAGATCCAGGCGGGATGGACATAACAGAGGATGCGGCGGATGAGTGATTTATAAGTGTGGATGGGTAAAAACCCCACGTGCGACCAGAGAGGAGTTTGAGGAGGCGGAGTCGGGAGCGTGCCTTGGCTTGGATTGACCAGAGATGGGGGGTCCAGGATAAACGACGGTCAAGGGTGACGCCAAGGTTCTTGAGGGTGGGGATGAAGTTGATAGGACGGCCGTAGATAGTGATATAAAAGTCAAGCAGACGGAAGGAAGGGGTGGTTTTGCCTACAATGATTGCCTAGGTTTTGGAAGGATTGAGCAGCCACTGGTTGCACCTGGTGGTGAACCGGTCAAGATGGGACTGGAGAAGGTGCTGGGAGCGTTGCAGGGTGAGAGCGAGGGCAAGGAAGGCGGTGTCATCGGCGTATTGGATAAGGTGTATGGAGGGTGAAGGCAGAGGAGAGGGGAGAGGACGGAACCTTGGGGCAAAAGTGAAGTCCTCGAACGTGTTCTTTAAGTTTTCGAAACAGATGAAACTGGATGGGAACAAGCCTGGACAGCAATGAAGATGATCAACGACAGTGAACCAGGTCGTTGGGTTGTGACAGATGTCGCAGCGCTCCCTGGTCGGGTGTTCGCACGCTGAAAGAGAGGGTGTTATATGTATGGACGACTAGAAACTCGATTACTGCACGCTGTTCCACGAGCACTGATATACTTACGTCACACTCCGCCATGTTACGCGCTACAATGCAGAGCCCTCTAAGTGCAGAAGGTTGCAATTGGCGTCAGCGAAGTGAAAGCAGACCGAGCAATATGCATGACATGTAATGCCTCAACCGATACCGAGAACAGAATAAAAAAATCAGGAGTCATTGTTTTTCAGCACACCCTCGTATGTGCCACAAACGATCGCTGGCTAATGTTCAGTCTAAAAGGTGGTGTAATCTTCTCCAATGGTAGTTTAGGTACAGTCACAAGTTCACGTACTTGAAAAGAAGGTACTGCCAAATTCACAGTCTTACAATTAGCAGGTACATAGGTAGTGAGCAAAACAGAAGTTGTCATGTTAACTGCGTCTCCCCTCACATTGTCCCCTAATGATTGATTTACTATCGAACAGATGCACCAAAGTTTCGGCGACAATAGCTTGGTCTAGTACATTCCCAGAGCACTGCGCTGTAACAAATTTCAGGGCAGCTGTTGATAAACAACGCGCTGCAAGTACCGACGCAGTCAATACAGGAAATTACCAGTTTCAGTACAACATACCGACTCTATTCCTTTGCAGTACAATGATACTTGGGTGTCAGGTATAACGTCCAGTCGACATAGATGTCATTAGAGAGGATTATGTCAAGGATGGAGAAGGAAATCGGCCGTGCTCTTTCGCAGGAACTAAGCCGTCATTTGCCTGGAGCAATTTATGGAATGGAAAACCTAAATCTGGACAGTTGGACGCGAGTTTGAACGCCGTCCTCCAGAATGCGAGTCCAGTGTGCTAATCACTGGGCCACCTCGACCAGTACATATATATATATATATATATATATATATATATATATATATATATATATATATATATATATATATATATGTACTGAACTTCATGTCCATTCCCTGTTGTTTTCTCTTTACGTTCTGTCCAAACTCCCCTCTTTCGTATGCAGTGTTTCTGCTTCCGTTCTTCGGTCCAGTTTAGATCCTGTGTTCTCTCCACTTTAGGTCCTGTGTTCTCTTGGGCTTCTCTTTTTTCCTCTTCGCCAAGTGTTCCTTTATCTTCTGGCTGTGTTCTCGTCGTCTCTGTTCGGTCCATTGTGTTCGTTTGTTGTATGGTGTTTCTTGTAGTTTGTTTCTTCTGATCAGGTTCCTAAGGAGTGTTTTGTTTTGTATTGTTTCCTGCGTAAGTTGAGTTGTTCCATGTCATTACTTACTTCATTCAACCGTTTGTTGTTTTTACTTGTGCTTACCCAGTCAAAGATCTGACTCGATATCCTGTGTGGTGCCATTCTACTCACGTGTCTGTGTCTTGGCTGCGATTTCGTGTAGTTCCTCTGTGGTTCTTATTGTTTCTGGCTCTGAGCACTATGGGACTTAACATCTGAGGTTATCAGTCCCCTAGAACTTAGAAATACTTAAACCTAACTAACCTAAGAACATCACACACATCCATGCCCTTGGCAGGCTTCGAACCTGCGACCGTAGCGGTCGCGCGGTTCCAGACTGAAGCGCCTAGGACCTCTCGTCCACACCGGCTGGCTTAATTGTTTTTGTTTCTCGTACTGTTACGATGGCTAAGTCGTCTGCGACCGCTAGGCACTTGACTCTTCCTTTTCCTAACAAGTCTCCTTTCTGTGTCTTTTCCCATTCCTTTACTATTTTGTCTAGTACTCTGTTGAACAGCAACGGCGAGAGACCGTCGCCCTGACTGACACCTGTTCTGATTTCGAACTGTTCTGAGAGATCTCCACAGATCTTTTTTATTGTTTGCTGAATTATGGTTAGTGTCTTGCTATCTTCTCTGTATTATTTCAGCATTTTAAAGAGGGTTTCTCTGTCTATTGAGTCGTACCCCTTCTTGAAGTCAATGAAGGTGATGGTTATGATCTGTTTGTGTTGCGGTAGATGTTAAAGTTCGATATCTGTTCAGCACACCACCTTTGTTTATGAAACCCAGCCTGGTATTCCCAAATCGCCGGCCGGGGTGGCCGAGCGGTTCTAGTGCTACATTCTGGAACCGCGCGACCCCTACGGTCGCAGGTTCGAATCCTGCCTCGGGCATGGATGTGTGTGATGTCCTTAGGTTAGTTAGGTTTAAGTTGTTCTAAGTTCTAGGGGACTGATGACCTCAGAAGTTAAGTCCCATAATGCTCAGAGCCATTTCAACCATTTTTTATTCGCCAGTCGTGTGGTATGTTTACTTCTGTAATCTATTTAGCAGAGCTTTCGAAAGTATATGTGACAGGTAACAGTGAGATAACCCTATAGTTGTTTGGGTCCGACTTATCCCCTTTCTTGTGTAGAGAATGTGTCAGTGCTGTGCGCCTTTCTTTCGGTATCTCTTCTGTTTCACATATCTGGTTCACGAAGTTGTGTATGTGCTCTGTGAGATACGGGTCTTGTAGCTCCCAGAATTCCACGATGACTCCATCCTCTCCGATTGCTCTATTGTTCTTGAGGTTCTTGATGATTTCGCTTGCTTCTTCTATCAATGGCGGTTTGCTATCTGGTTGTGGTGTCAAGTTTTTCTGTTGGTGATTCTGCGTTAGTCTGCTTCTATCTCTTCTAGTTTCTGTTTGCCGTAGTTTCGTTTTTCATTACGGATAATTTTACTTGTCTGTTTCTGTGTTTTGAGAAATTCTTGCCAGTTTTCTGATATCTTGTTGCTATTGAACTTCTTCCATGTGTTGATTCGTCTCTCTCTCTCTCTCTCTGTGTGTGTGTGTGTGTGTGTGTGTGTGTGTGTGTGTGTGTGTGTGTGTGTGTGTGCGCTTTGGTATGTCTGTTTGAATGAATGTGTACAAAACTATTTCGAACACTGTTGTAAATTTGTTTTAATATTTACTGCCTGTTCGGAGAACGACTAACAATTAAATTGTTATACACAGAGTTTTGATACTTTACCGAGTCTGTGACGACAGCACAAGAATGGGCACGTGAATGAATATTATCTAAATGGTGATTAATTTTTAAACTAAATACTAAATTTACAGCAGTCTTCGAAAAAATTACAGAAGTGAATGATAGCTGCAAACTCGCTATTAGGTATAGATGCAAGCTGTCGTTACTAAAGAAATAAACAAAAAGCGCGCTTTGTGGTCGCAGGAACCTAACGGTGACGTTGCTCTGTAACCTTTTTTCATTTAATGGAGCATATAAGTTTACTCATGGGGTAGATACTCAAAAGAAGAATACATTTGGAGGCTGGACTTAGCATCGAACTTTTTCCAGACATTACAACGTTTACAGTTGTATATATGTATCACTTAATTTTCATCTTGCGTCCTCCACAGTTTCACAAAGCGCAGCTTCGTTGGAGGCCATCTGATTGTGACAATTGGTCATTTTGGTCAATCAGTCCTACATTGCAACAACATGGTTTTTTAATCAGTTCGCATACGAGGTCGCGGCTTGCCTTGCGCCCATGCACGCATTCGTAAGAGAGAAAGAATCGATGAGTAGGAATCGATAGCACCACCAACGTTCTCAGACTTGTGCTCACAGAACTACAGTGGGCCAATAAAAAGCTGGCGTAACATGGACGCTGTGACTTCTCAGGTATACAACCGTCAACATTAGATTTACACACGCTCCTTTTCTGACTCTACTTTATGGGCCTCATTTGAATCACGCGACTTAAACAATGATGTGTTTTAAAATCGCTGCTGGTGATAAAGGATGTCCCGCCTAGCTGTATAGTGGCAAGAACGGCAAATTCCGCTGTCGTCCACTTCATGACTGGCGTACCAACTGGCGTATTACAGCATTCTGATTACGATGCAAAGGCGTGACTCGTGCAAGGATAAGAGGGAAATACGGGTTCGAGTCGCGGTCCAGCACAAATTTTCATTGTAGTTATTTCACTCTAAAGCTCATGGTAGTCCTTATTCGCAATTGCGATTTCGTTTGATGTGATCCGCGGGTAGTGTGAATATTACAGGTACTGAAGTTTTATTCTGAACAGGATACTCAGGGCGTATTTTCTTTCATATCATCGCGCAGTAAAACAGACGCTGGTGTACATGAAGTACACCTAAGACCCATACACGAGTTAACTGCGTCCAGTTACAGACTAATCGCAGCTATCGGCTGACGAGAAACGTTTCAGATATGTTTTAACATATTATTCATGTGTTTCCTTTAGTTTGGTAACAGTTTACAGATACTAGATAGAGGGAGAGAATTGTGTACAGAAAATACCTGTAGACCCGCAGGGAAAGCTAAAATAGAAACTGTGTGTAAGGCAAACTGGAATTTAGCCACTAGTAAACACGTGATGCGGATGAGAGCGTCTTGATGAGGCGTGGTATTGGCTGTAAAGCAGCAAGGGCGAGGAAGCTTCGCATTAAGATTAATGAGTGCTGTAAAACAGTTCACTGAATTTTTCATAATACAGTAAGAGCACTCTTTAGTGGAGCACTGCTGAAAGGTTAAGTACCTCTAAATTAGAAAATAAAAGAGACGAGATGCTCGAAAGAGCTCGCAAGGGAGAATATAGCATAATTAGCAGAGGGACTTAGTGAGAAGTGGATTACTGCCTCTCTCGATCTGAGTAACGAAAATACGTTTCAAGGACTCTTGCATCTCGAAGACGTGATCTTCACGATTGACATCACGTGTACACAGGGCGGTAGAGAGCAGACTGTAACCAGTTATTTTACAATCGTTTTTCATTTCATTTATTTATTTCATTAAGTTATTAAGTTCCATGGGATCTTGCGAGGCATATCTGTTTGGTCATGGAACGAGTCAGTACATAGTTAACAGAACGCTGATCAGAAAATCTGCAGTCAAAAGAATTAAATAATTACTACAACGTGGAAAAAAAGAGTCTACGAATAAATAACACACTACACAGAAAAATTCTCAACTACTGCGACTAACTGCAGTACACTATGGGAGAGCGCCGCAACGAAACCTTTCAAATTAGATCTGAATGTACAACGCTTAAGGACGTTTCAATCTAGTTTCTATGTGACTTCACGAACTTATTACATAATAAACTGGCATGATGCTCGTTAGTTATCGGCTTATTATATTTTAACACATATTGTACAAGTCAAAATTTCATGCTATATTCTGCAACAAACAGCTAAGTGTAAGGTCGCTTTGATCAAATTATTGTCTTTCGATATTATATTCTATCTTTTGTAACACTTTAAATGGTTCAGTTGCGTTACTGCTAGTTAGCCATATACCTACTGGTTGTATGTGCCGTCTATGCAACCAATTGAAGGCAGTTCGTTTATTGACAGACACGTTTCGCTTCTTTTATTTGGGAAGCATAGCCAGTGGCCTGTAATACATGTTTCCTTTATTACATACGATAAACGTATTATGTGGTAGATATAATATGCTGTTATATTACACTTTCTCGTGTCTTTCTCTCGTGTTTTAGGTTAAAATCAACTTTTGTAGCACAAAGTTCGTAATGTGAACTTATCTTTTGGCATTACTTACGATTACCAGCACATTAACTCATGTGCGTTGTCATGGAGATGTATTCGTTAGTTTCCATACTCGAGCTGGCGGATTTCTGGCGTTCTTTCACTCACATTTGTGACATTGCCTATATCACTTGCACTTTCATTTTATCATCAACATATGTGTGTTTTTGGTGTGTAGTGTTGCCAACTGTTGTATGTGCGTTTGTCTTTTGTTTGTGTTGTGGTTTGATATTTTCTATAGTGTAGTTCTTTCTGACGGGGTGATTTTTTTATGAATATTTGTGTGAATGTGTACGGTTTATTATTGCTTATATGGATTTGGTCGATGAGTACCTTCTTTTCCACTGCAATGGCTCTTTGTATGTGAAACTTTTTCTAAAATGTCAGGAGCTTTTTGTTGTGATTATTCTCTCTGATAACTGTGATATCACATTCCATATTGGATGGCTCATGTCCATGTTTTATCAGGTGTTTGACGAAGGTAGAATGGCTATTTTAAGATTTCCAATTTCGTACATGTTCTTTGTATCTAGCTTTGAAGTTCCTGTTTGTCATCCCCAGATATACTGATTTACATTCTTGGCACTCGAGCTCTTATATGCCTACTCCTTGGTATTTATCTGGTTTTTCTGTTGCTTGTAAATGTGACTGAAGTGTGTTTTTTGTTATGTAAGCTATGTGTAATCTCTGTTTCTTTAGTAAATTTTATGTCTTGCGTGTTGCTTTGTGTTAGTATGTAAGAGTGTACCATTTTTTCTGTTATTCACATCATGAATATTATTGTTTTATGTTTCCGAGTGTGCTTTACTGTCTGTGGGATTCTTTGGTGTTTGAGTTCTCAGTTTGTTTTCATTTTTCTTTAGTTGTGTTTTAATTCTTTGGTTGAGTTTTTGTACTATATTGGTGTTGTAACCATTGTCTGTGGCTATGAGTTGTACTATTTGTAATTCTATTTCATAGTTTTCTTTGCTGAATGGGTTGTTATTTAGTCTGTGTGACATGTGACGTAAGGCCAATAGTTTTTGTTTTGGTGGGTGGTTGGATGAAACATGTATAATTATGTCTATGGCTGCTGGCTTTCTGAAGATGGCAAATGTGTGTTTGTTGTTGTCTCTTTATCAGCATATCCAAGAAATGTATTTGTTTTTGTGTTTCCTTGTCCATGGTGAATGGAATATTTTGTGATTGTTGTTTATATCCGTAAGAAGTTTATCAGTTTTATCTTGGTTCATGTAGCATACAGACTATGTCGTACTCATATCTGTACTAGTAAACAATTTTGTATCCTTTCTTTGTGGTGACGGTATCAAAGATTGTTTTTTTCTATGTGGTTGTTGAATATGTTTGCCAGTCTTCCTGATATTGGGAATCCCATTGGAAGCTCATCTTCTTGCAAGTAAAATTCCTTTTCAAAGTAATTTTGGCATGTGATTGCTGTCAGGATTTTAGTTATTTCATTAATATTGCCTGCAGGTAGTTTTTTGTATGTCAGTAAGTTTTCTTCAAGTAGTTTTATTGTGTCTGCAGTTGGTATTGAGGTGTACATGTTCTCTACGTCAACAAGAGATGAGTGTTGCTGTTTGTGGGATGTGTAAGTCTTATTTGTGTTATGAGTTCATTTGTGTTTTGTACTGTTCTGCTGTTTTTCATTTCATAATGTTGCATTATGATTTTGTTTGTGAATTTTACCACATGGTATGATGGTGCATTCACGGAATTACTAACAGGCCTCAATAGAATGTGGGGTTTGAGGATCTTGGGTTGACTTCTGAGTGTTGTTGATTTTGGGTTCGTCTGTGTGCTATACTGTTTTTGTTTATCTGTGAGAGTATGTGTCTGATGTCTTTGAGGTTGTTTTTTAAGTATCTCTGGAAGTGAGCTGTTTGATCAGATATCAGTTTTGTGATATTGTTGTAGGAGACGAAATCCTTTAGTTTTTTCTGTATATAGTTCTTTATTAATGTATATTGTGCTGCTATCTTTATTGACTCTTGTGACTATGATGTTGTTAGCTTGTAGTTTTACTTTTAATTTCTTAGTGGTGCTTTTTTTTTGTTTGAAATTTACTGTTTTGCTCTTTCTTCAGAAAGCCAACAGCCATAGACATAATTATACGTGCTTCATTCAACCACCCAGAAAAACAAAAATTATCGGCCCTATAATACATGTTACACAGACTAAATAACATCCCATTCAGCAAAGAAAACTATGAAAAAGAATTACAAACAGCCACGAACATTGGTTACTGCACCCATATACAGGGTGTTACAAAAAGGTACGGCCAAACTTTCAGGAAACATTCCTCACACACAAATAAAGAAAAGATGTTATGTGGACATGTGTCCGGAAACGCTTAATTTCCATGTTAGAGCTCATTTTAGTTTCGTCAGTATGTACTGTACTTCCTCGATTCACCGCCAGTTGGACCAATTCAAGGAAGGTAATGTTGACTTCGGTGCTTGTGTTGACATGCGACTCATTGTTCTTCACTACTAGCATCAAGGACATCAGTGCGTAGCATCAACACGTTAGTGTTCATCACGAACGTGGTTTTGCAGTCAGTGCAATGTTTACAAATGCGGAGTTGGCAGATGCCCATTTAATGTATGGATTAGCACGGGGCAATAGCCGTGGCGCGGTATGTTTGTATCGATACAGATTTCCAGAACGAAGGTGTCCCGACAGGAAGACGTTCGAAGCAATTGATCGGCGTCTTAGGGAGCACGGAACATTCCAGCCTATGACTCGCGACTGGGGAAGACCTAGAACGACGAGGACACCTGCAATGGACGAGACAATTCTTCGTGCAGTTGACGATAACCTTAATGTCAGCGTCAGAGAAGTTGCTGTTGGACTAGGTAACGTTGACCACGTCACTGTATGGAGAGTGCTGCGGGAGAACCAGTTGTTTCCGTACCATGTACAGCGTGTGCAGGCACTATCAGCAGCTGATTGGCCTCTACGGGTACACTTCTGCGAATGGTTCATCCAACAATGTGTCATTCCTCATTTCAGTGCAAATGTTCTCTTTACAGATGAGGCTTCATTCCAACGTGATCAAATTGTAAATTTTCACAATCAACATGTGTGGGCTGGCGAGAATCCGCACGCAATTGTGCAATCACGTCATCAACACAGATTTTCTGTGAACGTTTGGGCAGGCACTGTTGGTGATGTCTTGATTGGGCCCCATGTTCTTCCACCCACGCTCAATGGAGCACGTTATCATGATTTCATACGGGATACTCTACCTGTGCTGCTAGAACATGTGCCTTTACAAGTACGACACAACATGTGGTTCATGCACGATGGAGCTCCTGCACGTTTCAGTCGAAGTGTTCGTACACTTCTCAACAATAGATTCGGTGACCGATGGATTGGTAGAGGCAGACCAATTCCATGGGCTCCACGCTCTCCTGACCTCAACCCTCTTGACTTTCATTTATGGGGGCATTTGAAAGCTCTTGTCTACGCAACCCCGGTACCAAATGTAGAGACTCTTCGTGCTCATATTGTGGACGGCTGTGATACAATACGCCATTATCCAGGGCTGCATCAGCGCATGAGGGTGGATGCATGTATCCTCGCTAACGGAGGACATTTTGAACATTTCCTGTAACAAAGTGTTTGAAGCCACGCTGGTACGTTTTGTTGCTGTGTGTTTCCATTCCTTGATTAATGTGATTTGAAGAGAAGTAATAAAATGAGCTCTTACATGGAATGTAAGCGTTTCCGGACACATGTCCACATAACATCTTTTCTTTCTTTGTGTGTGAGGAATGTTTCTGAAAGTTTGGCTGTACCTTTTTGTAGCACCCTGTAGAACAAAAAGTCAAACAAAGAATTAAAACACAACTAAATAAAAATCAAAACAAGCAGAGAACACAAACACCACAGATACTACAGCACACATGGAAACACAAATCAATAACATTCATGACATGAATAACAGAAAAATCGTAAACTCTTATATACAATCATAAAGCAACAGACAATATAGCAAATATACTAAAAAAACAGCGATTACACATGGGTTACAGAACAAGAAACACACTTCAATCACATTTACAAACAACGGACAAAACAGATAAATACGAGTAGGTATATACCAGCTAGAATGCCAAGTATGTAAATCAGTATATCTGGGGATGCTATATCTGGGAACTTCAAAACTAGATATAAAAAATACATAAGAAGTTGGAAATCTGAAAATAGCCATTCTACCTTCGCCAAACACCTGATGAAACATGCACATGAACCATCCAATATGGAATGTGATTTTACAATTATCAGAGAGAATAATCACAACGAAAAGCTGCTGACATTGTAAGAAAACGTACACATACAAAGAGCCATTGCAATGGAAAAGAAGGTACTCAACAACTAAATACATAAAAGCAATAACTCTCTGATCATGCTTGAGACCTAAACAATAACAAACCAAAATGTATACAGGATAAATAATTAATGAATCTCCTTGGCCCCTTCTGTCCCTCCCTCTCTACCCTAGCTAGACACACACACACACACACACACACACACACACACACACACACATACACACACAACAAATGGAAAATATCAAACCACAACAAAATTCAAACAAAAGAAGCGAAACGCGTATGGAAGTAAACAAACTGCCTTCAATTAGTTGCATAGATGGTACATACCTCTATGAATTTAAAGCGACTAAGGGAAAGACGAAAAACAGAAAAACTGACCATATAATGATTGGTTATCATAATCACTGATCGGGCTGGTTGCATCTAGCACCTAGACCTTGGGTTACTACAGTATTTGGTCCTAATATTCAGTACTACGAATTTGTTCTTTGATCAGTAATATTATTACATCTTTCAGTATTTAATATAATTTAGTGTCTCCAGTCGTACCTTTGGACGTAATTCCCTGACATTCAGTGCTTCCTGTCTTTTATTTTTTGTTGTTTAATGAACAGGTAATACTCAGAGTTTATTTCCTACAAATTCACTGCTATGAATATATTTTCTGGCAGTTATATAATGTAAATTTATGAAAGAATTCTCTGCATTAACATCCGTTGTCTTATTAGACTCAAGTTTGTATTAAAGTAGCTGGATGTTTTTGCATGGCCATGACACTACACTTCAGCCATTCGGCTGAGAGCTGCCACATAGACATTTCCTTGTTCCTGTTATGAATATTTAAGTGATATCTTGTTTATATCCCCTCATGGGCGTTGCAAATATAATTGCTATCGACCGTTTCTATACACGAGTGGAAAAATGGGTATTATAACAATGTTTGATTAAAGACTAGCGTTGTCCTAACCAACTACGAGTTTTGGTTTAGGTAAGGTATCTCATATCACTCACCATACATTTTTGGATATTTTTATTGTGTCACGTTTTAATATTTTTCCCCTTTATGCCTACGCGATTTTTTTAATCTAACGCGACTTAGCTGTAAGAATACGAGGATGTGTAATGATTGTCACACACTGAAGAACATCTTAGTTTTGTATTTATTGAACAATGGAAATTGAAATATTCACTGATTTTTCATTTTTTATTTGGAAATTTCTGTATTTTAGACCTGAAAATGGCTCGTCAGTAAAGAAATATTACAGTCTTGACACAGGATTTTTATTCACAAATGCTTTAAGTGTATATAGTTTTTCCGTCTAATGTTCACTGAGTGAATGTCACCGTTGCTGTCAACAATAAATACTATGACGGAATACTTGTACAGGGATGGCAGAGATAGAATTCCGCCACATGTGAACAACGGCCTACAAGAAATTAGCGAAATAACACCGCAAATCAGTTTGACTGCCCCTTTCTGCACTAAAAATTTTATTTTCCTGTGCTCATAGTTGCCCAAAAAATAACACCATACGAGATAATAAAGTATAATTTAGAAATGTAGACAAGCCTTTGTGTTTTAATGTCAAATACTGTGGAGATCATTCACGTAGTAATGATAGCACCATTCAGTTTCTGCTGAAGATCTTGGATGGAATACTTACAAGAAAGCGTTCCGTCTACCCTCAGTATTAAAAGTTTCATGTGGCCGAACTCAGTGAATTACCTTCAGTCAGAAAAAATTCGCTTTTACAAGAGTTCCATTTCTGAATTGTACGGTTTACTTTTTGTTAAAGTTAACTATTAATGTGTTCTCTGTAAGCCAAGCGCTGATATTATTTCACACCTTGTCAGCTACATAATTAAATAATTTGTATTACGTTCCACGTATTTCACAATAATACTTAAATTATCTACAAAGAGAACGTCGCGCGGGATTAGCCGAGCGGTATTAGGCGCTGCAGTCATGGACTATGCATCTGGTTCCGGTGGAGGTTCGAGTCCTCCCTCGGGCATGGGTGTGTGTGTTTGTCCTTAGGATAATTTAGGTTAAGTAGTGTGTAAGCTTAGGGAGCTAAGCAGTTAAATCCCATACGATTTCACACACACACATTTTACAAAGAGAACAATTTTTACGTCATCTGACAGATTACTGACATAGAGTGCTCAGAAACAGTCTGAAAAGCTTGTAATGGTACTGCGGGGTAGGTTGTGTTGAAAAGTAATTGTTAAAAAAAATAATTCGATTGTTGCCCCGCTTCCGTACTAATTACCTTCGAAATTAACCAATCAGGCCGTCGCGCGCGCGAATGCATGCGGCCCACCAGATACAATTAGTGTGAGTTGTTCTCATAGCATCATAGATGATAGCACACGAGACTGCTCAGCCTTTGGCTTGGGTTAGAGCCCTACTAATGTCCCATGTCAAACTTTTTGTATGGCTCTCTTATTCGATTTAAGGAAACCAAACTAAGAACATGTGGCGACACCGCCTCTGGCGCAACACTTCTAGTGGTTGCGATGAAATAACAACAAAGTTAATTAAGGCATGTTCTTGTGAGTTGAGTACAATTCTAAGTTACTTGTGTAACCAGTCAATTATAACTGGGACATTTCCTGACTGGCTAAAATATGCAGATGTTAAGCCTCTATTCAAGAAAGGGGATAAAGCTACAGACCGATTTCACTTTTGCCAGCATTCTCAAAAATTTTAGAAAAAGTAATGTACAGGCAGCTTCTTAACCATCTGACCACACATAACATATCATCAAGAATACAGTTTGGATTTCTGAAGGGTTCCGATATCGAGAAGGCTATTTACACCTACACCAAAAATGTACTTAATTCATTAAATAACAAATTACAAGCAGCAGGTATTTTCTGTGATTTGTCAAAGGCATTTGATTGTGTGAACCACAACATCCTTTAGCCGGCCGAAGTGGCCGTGCGGTTAAAGGCGCTGCAGTCTGGAACCGCAAGACCGCTACGGTCGCAGGTTCGAATCCTGCCTCGGGCATGGATGTTTGTGATGTCCTTAGGTTAGTTAGGTTTAACTAGTTCTAAGTTCTAGGGGACTAATGACCTCAGCAGTTGAGTCCCATAGTGCTCAGAGCCATTTTGAACCACAACATCCTTTTCAATAAATTAGAATTCTATGGTTTCATGGGCAGTCATGGTTCAAGTCATACCTCGCTAACAGGAAACAAAGGGTGTCAGTGCAAGAGAATAGTGAATTAAGTCACCAGTCATCATCGGAATGGGGAAGAAATTACATGTGGCGTCCCACAAGGATCCATCTTAGGTCCATTGCTTTTTCTTGCGTACATTAATGATCTCTCACCAGTTACACTGCCAGAAGCAGAGTTCGTTTTGTTTGCAGATGACACAAGAATTGCAATAAATAGTATATCGAGTGTAGTTCTAGAAATATCTACTAGTTACATTTTCATGGATATTAATAAATGGTTTAAAGCCAACTCACTGACATTAAACTTCGAAAAGACTCACTATATGCAATTCAGAACCTGTAAGAGGTTTCCACTCAGCATATGCATAAAGTATGAAGAAGAGCAGATAGAAGAAGTTGACAATCTTAAATTCCTGGGATTACAACTTGATAATAAATTCAGTTGGGAGGAACACACCACAGAACTGCAGAAACGCCTTAACAAATCTCTATTTTCAATTCGAGTGTTAGCTGACAGGCGGCATAAAAATGAAAAAGCTTGCATACTTTGCCTACTTTCATTCCATAATGTCTTATGGTATAATATTTTGGGGTAACTCTTCAAGTCAAACAAAGGTTTTCAGAGTCCAAAAGCATGTAATACGTATTATTTGTGGAGTAAATTCACAGATGTCGTGTAGAAACCTCTTCAAAGAACTGGGTATACTAACTACTGCCTCTCAGTATATTTACTCCTTAATGAGATTTGTCCTAAATAATATATCTCTTTTTCCAACAAACAGCTCAGTTCATACATACAATAACAGGAACAAAAATGATCTGCACAAGGACTTAAAAGCACTTACTTTAGTTCAAAAAGGGGTCGATTACTCAGGAACACTCATCTTCAATAATTTGCCAGCAAACATAAAAAATTTAGTTACAAATAAAGATCAGTTTAAAAGGAGTCTAAAAGACTTACTAGTGGCCAACTCCTTCTACTCCATTGACGAATTTTTTAATAGAAACAAATGATTATTGTATATATTAATACTATTAGTATTGTTATTTCAGCGTAAAACAAGGAAAAACTGATCTAATCTAATGTAAACTAATCTTCAGTTTGCGCGCTCAACGGCATGATTGGCTAACTTTAATTCTAATTAATTTCTGAGCACCCTATATGTCAGGAAAAGCAATGGACCCAGATCATAACCCTGTGAGACGCTCCCCTTCCGCTCCCCTCACACGATCCCTAGTTACACGAAAGTATGGTATGCTTTACACAATCACGTACACACCTACTGTGCTCTACCCATCCGTCTGGCTCTGCTGGTACCTCACACAGAAATGAATAAATATTATTTTCTGTAGATACTTCCTAAACCAAACTGAAAGTCTGACAGCAAATTATGTCTACCGAGGTGTGCTACAGAACTTTAGATAATATTATAGCAAAGCAATTGGCCGGCAGTTCTGTACATTATCTGTTTCATCTCTTTTATAAAGAGGTTTCACTAAGCAGTATTTAAATCTGTCATAAAACTGACAGCATCTGGGCGACACATTGCACAAGTGAATGCATGCCTAACCGATATATGGTGCACTGAGTTTCATAATCCTACCTGAAACTCATATCAGTGTGGGTCTTTACTCTTTAATAATAGATGATCAGTTTCATCTTCCATGTTTGCTGCAGTTGCTTGTGATGTAGGTATCACGAAGAGATCTACCAAAAGTTTTACATACTTACCAGCACTAATAAAATTTTAATTTCACTCGCCGATTTTTGACTAGAAGTGATTATTAAATATGATGTGTAAGTGGGAAAGTTCACTAGCCGTTTTATTCTCACACGGAAGTTTTAACATGTTTAGCACCCACATTTTGCCCAGATACCTATTTCACAATTGACCATAATTTATAATTTTATTCTGAAATTTTTTCCATTCTCTAGGTGTAATTTATTGTTTAAACCTGTCTGATGACGTTCCTCAGTCTTTTTCAGTATTGAGCCTGTTACTAGGCTCTGGTTGTCATTCATTTTAAGATACAGCTTTCGTTTGCTGCAGCATGGTATTCTAATACCACTAGGTATCCAAATAGGTCGCTTGTTAGTATTACACATGCGACTGAACTTTTTAAATGGGAAAGAATTGCTAATAAAAGCGATCAAGCTTCGAAGAACTGTATTGGTCATGTGGTCTGTGTTGTAGGTATTTTTCCAAGCCAGCCCTTCCAAATTGACTCAAAGTGTTTGCACTGCAAGTAGAGTCGTATCTCTGAGTCTTTTGTGTACTACTTTGGGACATGTTCTGCCTCAATTCCTTGCAGTAATACTATTTGTGCATCACTGTCTGACAGAACATTACTAATTGGACCGAGCGAGGTGGCGCAGTGGTTAGCACACTGGACTCGCATTCGGGAGGACGACGGTTCAATCCCGTCTCCGGCCATCCTGATTTAGGTTTTCCGTGATTTCCCTAAATCGTTTCAGGCAAATGCCGGGATGGTTCCTTTGAAAGGGCACGGCCGATTTCCTTCCCAATCCTTCCCTAAGCAGAGCTTGCGCTCCGTCTCTAATGACCTCGTTGTCGACGGGACGTTAAACACTAACCACCACCACCACCATTACTAATTTTCCTCACACTGTGTCCCTCAACCAGAGAACAGTCTATGAAGATGTTAAACTTCCTGGCAGATTAAAACTGTGTGCCGGACCGAGACTCGAACTCGGGACCTTTGCCTTTCGCGGGCAAGTGCTCAACCAACTGAGCTATCCAAGCACGACTCACGCTACGTTCTCACAGCTTTAATTCCGCCAGTATCTCGTCTCTTACCTTCCAGACTTCACGGAAGCTCTCCTGAGAAGCTATTGTCTATTGTAGTGGTGCTTTCTGCACCAGGTTGTACGATTCAAGTAAATCTATTAACATTCATTTCACTGGATAGTTAGTCAGGTGGTTTATATTGAAATTTCTACACAAAATTTCCTTGTCCCTTAAGAACACAGTCTAGCACAGCGTTGAGTATGGAGGCTGTAGGGGAGGGGAGGGGGAGGGCATTACATCAGTAGAGTCCTAAAATTAAATGAAGAAATTCTTCATATCCGAAATCTCCTGCATATCCATCAAATATCTGGTGGTTACAATGGTTTGATATGTCAGCACTCTTGAATCAGACAATACATTCACCATAAATGGCCACTCTTTCCTTCTTCAACGAACTTGTTGAATAGAAATCGACGAAGCGAGATGGCACTGTGATTAGCATACTTGACTCGCATTCTGGAGGACGACGGTTCAAACCCACGTCCGGCCACCCTGATTTAGATTATTCTTGCTTTTCCTAAATCTCTTCAGGCAAATGCCGAGATGGATCCCCTGAAAGGGCATGGTCGACTTCCTTATGCATCCTTCCCTAATCCGATGGGACTGGTGAGCTCGCTGTGTTGCTCCTTCCCCCGCATCAACCAATCAACCATAGAAATCAAATAAGGCGTACCTCTCCAAAGGATGCCTGAGAATTTCTTCACTTCGTCGCTGATGTTCTCAGACGTAAATAATGACAATATCAAGATCTATTAGGAATTTATTTACTTTGGTTTAAATTCCCCTAACATTTTGACGAAATAATCTCATTGCTCCGTTTATCGAACTTCATTTCAGGGTTAAAGGAACCTTCTTCATTCAAGGCTACTTGCTACCTGACTTCATCGTAAGACAGTTCTAGCCCTTTTTCACTTTGTCACCGAAATTAGTCATTGAGTGAGCCCAGATTCACGAACTACATTGTCGCTTATAAGTTTCATCAAACACCCCTTCCAATACCTGTGTGGGTGTAGACCATGTCTGATTCGGCTGGACTTCTGGATACTCCCATCTGGGACGACCGTAATGTGTGCCTTTGCTACTCGACGTCAGCATCCTCTGAAGTCTCGTTTTAACACCCGTCACAGCACTGTCGAGATGGGGTAGTAGAGTGGTGATTCCGAAAGCCGTATTACTCCAACCTCAGGGTCTCATTGTTGATGCAGTGGCTAGTGAGTCGTTTCAGAATTACCTTTTCAATAACCTTACTTCGCGAGATCAGCAGGCTGATGGGTCGGTAGTTCTGTGGCAGGGAGTGATCTTGCCATGGCCATGGCCTCCTTAACATCAAGAACTTGGTCACGGTTGGGCGAGGTGTCGGCGTCAGCGGCCTGCCCAACAGGTAGGTCAAAATGGTGATGACAGTAGCTGCTGGTAACAGTGGCTGCTCACGTCAGCATAATCCCCAAGGACCTGACGCAAGGAGGTGTTCTCTCAGCACTGGTGACAGAGACAACCCTCGCTGCTTAGCTGCTTCATGGCTCCTGTGAACCACACACTGGGACAGATGGTGTTCAAACCGTGGTGCTCATCATGGCTGGAGACAATGGCGTGCACTGGCCCCAGGTGATGATCAGCAACAATGTGAATCTTCACAGGCCAGAGAATAGCGAGAGCGTATCTGGGCATCTATCTGGCCCAGGATCGAACTTAGGGCCCACAAGGAAGGTGTCTGTCAGTAGCACGTGGTCACCCAGCATGTGACACAGTGGTGTGAAGACACCAAGTCGACTGTGTGAAGATTTTATCTTGGGTGGGTGGCCATAGCTACTATGTGCAAAAGTCATGCGTGCGGAGCTGATTCACTTTTTTATAGCAGTCACCAGGTCGCATGAACTGCATCACATGGCACACCATACACATCTCAATATTGCTGGATACAACGAGTATCTGTGAGACAGGGTATACGTTGGGGGGGTACGTATGTGATCTTGGGTGTCTAATGTTTCTACCACTGTGGCATTCTGCTGGAGCAGATAGGCGTCACCATTCGGCGTCTATGACTTCATTTGGCCCTGTTTCCCTGTCTCGTCGGCTCCTTTAGAAACTCTAACAGAGGTTCCACTTTCAGAGGTGCTGACTGACGTCATACGCTTTGTAATTTTCCTGATGAGTGTTCTTGTGTCCTAATTACTCTCTTTTTCACCATAGCGCCTTGTCAACAGTCTTGCAGGCATTTCTCATTCTGTGACTTCCTTTTTCTATCGACGCAGGAACAGTTCACTGCCCATGGTAAAGTGATGGTGCAATAAATCTGCCGGGACCCGTTGTCGTCCTGGTGGCTTTACAGCCAAGCGACATATTACAAACAGCGGATGGAGGGCAACAGATAGATTTCATATTCCTAGGGTTCCGGTAAGCGATTGACACAGTGCCCACTGTAGACTGTTGACGAAGATCGAAGCATACGGACTAGGTTTCCAGATAGTGAGTGCCTTAAGTGATAGGATACAGTACATTGTCTTCATCGGGGACAAGAGTATCGTCAGGAGCTCCCCAGGGAAGTGTGAAAGAACCGGGTACTGTAAGGTGTTGTCATAGAGTGATTGTAGGGGGTAGAGATGACTAGCACGAAGTTTCTAATGGGTGTGATGAATGGCAGTTAGCTCATAACTTAGAAAAATTTAAGTTAATTCAGATGAATAGCAAAAGAAATAACGTAATGTTTGAGTACAGTTTTAGTAGTGTGCCGCTTGACGCAATCAAGTCAAGTCGATTAAATATCTAGGCGTAACGTTGCAAAGTCGTATGAAATGGACCGAGATGTGAGGATTGTAGTAAGGACGACAAATGTTCGAATTCGTTTTATTGGGAGAATTTTGGCAACGTGTACCTCACCTACAAAGGAGAAGACGTACAGAACTCTAGCACGACTCATTCTTTAGTGCTGCTCGAATATTTGGGGCGCCACCAGGTCGCATTAAAGGAAGACATCGAAGCAAATCAGAGGCGTGCTGCTAGATATTATACTGGTATATTCGAGCAGTAGGCAAGTATGTCGGAGATGCTGCAAGAACTCGAAAGAGGACTCCTGGAGGGAAGAATACACTCTTTCCGTGAGGCACTATTGCGAAATTTTTGAGATCCGGCATTTGGGGACGAGTGTAAAACGAAACTGCTGCCACCAACGTACATTTCGCTGAAGGAGCATCCAAGACACACTCGAGAGCCAAAGAAACTGGTACACCTGCCTAATATGGTTTAGGGCCTCCGCGAGCACGCAGAAGTGCCGCAACGCGACGTGGCATGGACTCGACTAATATCTGAAGTAGTGCTGGAGAAAACTGACACCTTAATCCTGCAGGGCGGTCCATAAATCCGTACGAGTACGAGGGGGTGGGGGTCTCTTCTGAACAGCACGTTGCAAGGCATCCCAGATATGTTCAATAATGTTCATGTCTGGGGAGTCTGGTGGCCAACGGAAGTGTTTAAACTCAGTAGAGCGTTCCTGGAGCCACTCTGTAGCAATTGTGGGCTTTTTGAGTGTCGCTTTGTCATGCTGGAATTTTCCAAGTCCGTTGGAATTGACAATTTACATGAATGAATACAGGTGATCAGACAGGATGCTTACGTACCTGTCACCTGTCAGAGTTGTATCTATACGTATCAGGGGTCTCATATCACTTCAACTGCACACGCCCAACACCATTGCAGAGCCTCCACCAGCTTGAACAGTCCCCTGCTGACATGCAGGGTCCTTGGATTCGTGAGGTTGTCTCCATATCCGTTCACGTCCATCCGCTCGATAAAATCTAAAACTAGACTCGTCCGACCAGACAATATGTTTCCAGTCATCAACAGTCAAACGTCGGTGTTGACGGGCTTAGGCGAGGCGTAAAGCTTTGTGTCGTGCCGTCGTCAAGGGTACACGAGTGGGCCTTCGGCTCTGAGAGCCCATATCGATGATGTTTCGTTGAATGATTTTTGATAGCCCAGCACTGAAATCGGAAGCAATTTGCGGCAGAGTTGCACTGCTGTCACGTTGAACGATTCACTTCAGTCTTCGTTGGTCCCGTTCATGCAGGGACTTTTTCCGGCGATGTCGGAGATTTGATGTTTTACCGGATTCCTGATATTCACGGTACACTCGTGAAACGGTTGTACAGGAAAATTCCAACTTCACCGCTACCTCGGAGATGTTGGGTCCCATCTCTCGTGCGCCGACTATAATACCAGGTTCAGATTCACGTAAATCTTGATAACCTTTCATTGTAACAGCAATAACCGATCTGGCAACTGCACCAGACGCTTGTTGTCTGGTACAGGCGTTGCCGACCGCAGCGCCGTACTCTGCCCGTTTATATATCTCTGTATTTGAATACGCATGCGTATACCAGTTTATTTGCCGCTTCATTGGAATACGAGGGAAAATGAGGCTTATGTGAAGGCTTGGAGACAGTTGTTTTTCGTTTGTTCTAGTTGCGGGTGGAACACGGTCGGCGGAATGTAATGGGGCTGCAAATGCACCTGCCCGCTGGCTCTAGTGGTCTAACTCGGGTAGGGCCTCCTAGCCTTTCTACAGCCAGACACGTGCGTGGAACACCTGTTAAAGTGCATAAATAAAATACTCTCTGTGCTGCTGACCGTCAAGTGCAAATGTTAACCAGGGTACAGTCTAAACGAAGAAACGAATGCGTGTGCTAAGTTCATTAAAATTCACTAGTATTGATTCATAACTAAATACAGTTCACTGGTGGTATTTTCCAACCAGTTCCGTGCTCTTTTAATTTTTGATTTAGCCCCCAATAGTGATACTCTACAAGCTATAAGTTTTAATAGAAGTTGTTGAAAGCTGAAGAACATTGACTGATATTTAGCAAATTCTGTTTGTTAAAACACGGCCCATTACCGATTATCTGAAGTTCAATCGACACTAGCACGAATTCCTAAGTGTCGGATGTCACAAAATATTCAAAGTCGCGACTGGTTATAACACTGTTGAAGTTCAGTGGCACTGTTTCAGAATCAGTCACCTAAGCCTGTTGAAAATACACTCCTGGAAATTGAAATAAGAACACCGTGAATTCATTGTCCCAGGAACGGGAAACTTTATTGACACATTCCTGGGGTCAGATACATCACATGATCACACTGACAGAACCACAGGCACATAGACACAGGCAACAGAGCATGCACAATGTCGGCACTAGTACAGTGTATATCCACCTTTCGCAGCAATGCAGGCTGCTATTCTCCCATGGAGACGATCGTAGAGATGCTGGATGTAGTCCTGTGGAACGGCTTGCCATGCCATTTCCACCTGGCGCCTCAGTTGGACCAGCGTTCGTGCTGGACGTGCAGACCGCGTGAGACGACGCTTCATCCAGTCCCAAACATGCTCAATGGGGGACAGATCCGGAGATCTTGCTGGCCAGGGTAGTTGACTTACACCTTCTAGAGCACGTTGGATGGCACGGGATACATGCGGACGTGCATTGTCCTGTTGGAACAGCAAGTTCCCTTGCCGGTCTAGGAATGGTAGAACGATGGGTTCGATGACGGTTTGGATGTACCGTGCACTATTCAGTGTCCCCTGGACGATCACCAGTGGTGTACGGCCAGTGTAGGAGATCGCTCCCCACACCATGATGCCGGGTGTTGGCCCTGTGTGCCTCGGTCGTATGCAGTCCTGATTGTGGCGCTCACCTGCACGGCGCCAAACACGCATACGACCATCATTGGCACCAAGGCAGAAGCGACTCTCATCGCTGAAGACGACACGTCTCCATTCGTCCCTCCATTCACGCCTGTCGCGACACCACTGGAGGCGGGCTGCACGATGTTGGGGCGTGAGCGGAAGACGGCCTAACGGTGTGCGGGACCGTAGCCCAGCTTCATGGAGACGGTTGCGAATGGTCCTCGCCGATACCCCAGGAGCAACAGTGTCCCTAATTTGCTGGGAAGTGGCGGTGCGGTCCCCTACGGCACTGCGTAGGATCCTACGGTCTTGGCGTGCATCCGTGCGTCGCTGCGGTCCGGTCCCAGGTCGACGGGCACGTGCACCTTCCGCCGACCACTGGCGACAACATCGATGTACTGTGGAGACCTCACGCCCCACGTGTTGAGCAATTCGGCGGTACGTCCACCCGGCCTCCCGCATGCCCACTATACGCCCTCGCTCAAAGTCCGTCAACTGCACATACGGTTCACGTCCACGCTGTCGCGGCATGCTACCAGTGTTAAAGACTGCGATGGAGCTCCGTATGCCACGGCAAACTGGCTGACACTGACGGCGGCGGTGCACAAATGCTGCGCAGCTAGCGCCATTCGACGGCCAACACCGCGGTTCCTGGTGTGTCCGCTGTGCCGTGCGTGTGATCATTGCTTGTACAGCCCTCTCGCAGTGTCCGGAGCAAGTATGGTGGGTCTGACACACCGGTGTCAATGTGTTCTTTTTTCCATTTCCAGGAGTGTAATTAGAGCACAACCTGACTGTATCAGAAACTAAGTCGGTATTTCAAAAGACAGTTCGGAATGCTCGAAAATAAGCGCTTGAGAGGCTAAGTGTGGAGGGACTCGAATGGAAACAGAATCCCACAGCTAGCATTTTTCTGTACAGTCTCAATTGCTGGCAAAAACAATCACCAAAAGGTACAACGCACGAAACGCGCAAGTCCCTACTGTTTTCCACACCGAAAATATCAGAAGTTTGGATTCGTCGTGGAAAATTCTATCTTCCGTTCGCGCGCACAGGCGGAATTCAGCTAAGTTCAACAATTCTGGAACCGCAATAACTATCACAAAAACGTCGCATCGAGCGACACAGGTCCATCATCGGCAGAGGGGTAGAGAACTCTGTTATGGAGCTTTGTGCCAGCTCTGCTTAAATAACCTTGATCCGAAATTCCCGAAGCTGCATCATGTATATGTTTTCCACTGATCAACACTTATTTGCATAACTTCTTCCGTAGAAGAGCAATTTCAATTCTGTTTGCGCCATTATATGCGCGCTCAGACTCTCATCAAGAAACATACGTTTCAAAATTTTTTGGCTGTAACAGATTGCCCGTCATTAGTGTTTTAATGTTTTTCAGCTATCTTTGCACGGTACGAAGATAATTTTTGTCTATTTGTGCAACAACATAACATTACAGTTCTTTGTAAGGCACTACTATCCATACAGATTTGAAGCGCTGATAAGAATTTACGTATATACAAAGGTTTAACAAATATAGGCAAAACCATGGAAAAATTATCAATAAACACAGTCAATATATCATAATAATTACAAATAACACAAACTAATGATGATGAAATGTGTATAACGGCAACCGCTGTCATACACTTCCTTGCTGTACGTGTATTTGTCTTATATTATTTGTTTTAATTAATTATTAGTAACAAATTAATAAAATTGGTCTTTTACCGACGAAATATTAATGCTGCAAGTTATACAAGTATGTCAGGTCTTGATTTTTCTGAACCTGGACTGGTTCAAAAGTTTCAAATTGTTCAATAAATTGCACATATTGTGGATTTGTTTATTTAATATCTTTTGATGCAAAATTCGAATAAATCGTATCACCTTCTCGGCTGATTTGTCTCAAACCCTTCTTTCATTTGTTGTATCGTACATTGTCTCACTAATTCGCATTTGCATGTAATCACCGCAAACGTGGATAAAGCATTGTCTTAAAGTCGTCGCTGGAACGGGGTAAACCTGCTTGACGTCACGTAACCGCCAGCCGTTTAAAACTGACAGGTCCACATGGAGAGATCTGCCACTGACCACTCGTCCGCTACCGTATTTCAGCCCCCTTTCGCTGTCTGCCTTGGTGAGCCGGCATCACCGTTTGCCATGCGCGCGCACTCCAAGGGCGACCCACAATCAAATTTCTCTCTCCATATGAAACCAAATGACTGACGTGTCACATGCCGTGCGAAGTAACCTCCGCCATAAACAGTACGGTGGCATGACGAGTATGTGTGTGGATCTAGACACCAATTCTCGTTCCATCACTCTCTCCATTTCCTTTTTAACGTCCTGTAATGGTTCTCACTTCCTGTTCCACTAGAAATCTGTTCCTACAACATGACCGGCAGCTCCAGGAGAAGATCTTGTTAGAATCACCAATAGCGTCTTCGCTGGGTTCAGCACAATGAAACCACATGCTACACTAATCTCAACGCACCCCCCAATCTCGCTTACTTACGGGGATTTGTGACCTTCTCACTCATGATCAAATTTTACAATAGCTTTAGACAAATAAAATGAAATAAAAGAAATGGACATACAGAAAAATCCTTGCTATAAACCACAACTAAGGTAGACCCTATCTTACTAAAACGCTAAAACTTTAAGAAAGTTCGTGTCTCCCAAGTAGAAAAATTCCAATCAACGACCTAAGACTGAATTGTACTGAAAGATACTATTAACCACTTGAAGCAGTATACATGTATCGGCGAGTTGGACGTGCAGTGACGGCTTGCAGTGGCCTGTAAGGTACAGGTGGAAGTAAACAACATCATTATTAATTTATTGTAGCCAGGCTAATGGCTTTCGAACAGCTACAGTTTCTTGTTTTAATTAATTAATGAAAGGCCGCTCCAGCTTCTGATAAATACTTCACTTAAGCCCAAGACATTTTTCCACCTTCGTATCCAGACAATTTTACAAGTGGGTCTGTTGCGAAGCAACGTCAAGTAATGTTCGTCAGGCAGTGAATAAACACAAGAATTAAGGTGAGTACAAATTTAAGTTCATAGCGGAAAATTAGCCACTGGAAACATTTGATTTCCTTGCGATGATGGTCTCAACCCACAATAACAACCGGTCTTTTATAATGAATCGGCGGCCCCTGTGGCCAAGCGGTTCTAGGCACTTCATTCTGGAATCGCGTGAGTGCTACGGTTGCAGGTTCGAATCCTGCCTCAGGCATGGATGTGTGTGCTGCCCTTAGGCTAGTTAGGTTTAAGTGGTTCTAAGTTCTAGGGGACTGATGACCTCAGATGTTAAGTCGCATAGTGCTCAGAGCCATTTGAACCATTTTATAATATACCAGAAAGTCACAATGACCAATGTTGTTGCTATTAATAGAAAATCAAGACAACATCAGCAACAGCATTTCACATACATCAATAGGTGCTCCACAATAGTAGTTAATATCGATCTCGGTGGCTCGGATGTAGATCCAAAGTTCTGCTCTCGGCTTTTCATCTGTCCCATATTTCACAACTGACAGTGTTTATTAATGTGAAATTGCCTTGTCGCGCAGTAATTTGAAATTCACGTCAAACCGTAGAAACCCCTACAAATGGCTGGGTAAGTTAGATCAAAAGTCGGAGAGGGACATATCATGTCTAATAAGACAGTGGTCTTCAAATCAGATTTTAGGTTGATGATAGCTTCACTAATCAACTCCCTGACACAACAAAAGCACGTTTACATAGTCGTCCTTACCACTACCAAAATGGAAATTTATTCAACTCACACAACGGAAAAACAACCTTTTATACAGGTGATAAGCATCCAAATTAATATTATACTGATTAACAGAGGCTTGCACAGGATATAGTAACATGAAGAGCTGGATACTTGTGGTCTTTGGCGTGGAGTCAACGACAACAACTACAACACATTCGGAAAGTCATCATACATTTATTACAAAACATCGTTTACGTTTAAATTCTGTTTCCATTGGGACAAACAGGAGCAGAGCTCACGGATTCCCTCCAACTTACGAATGCGTAAACTAAAACTCTGATGAGCACATTACCAATCGAGAGCACTTTGTGGGTAATATTAATACATTTATGCCTTGTACACTGCTAACAATTTCAAGATGAACCTGGCGAAGTTGGAGCTCTGCACTCATAAGATACATCCACTTAAAATAGTCAGACTGGTGTAGTACAAAACCATTTCTTCCAAAATTGTCAAATCATTCTGTCCCCATGATATTCAGTAGATACACATTCATAGTACACAACAATGGAAATAAATGTCTCCCTGCCCCTTGATAAATTTATTTAATATGTTTTTAATCTGTTTTATCTGTTCTCATTTTTTCGGCTCATAACTAACTTCTGTTAACTTATTTGCAACCGTTTTATCATCACTTTTTATGAAGTCGGAATAAATCTTCAGCTTGCTATATGAGTTTATGTGAACTGTATTCAACAGAATCAGGCCGAGCGTCGGTGTGCATTGCCTTCTTAATATCAAGGATGAAAAGCACGAGATCTCTGTTTATGAAGTTCATAGTCATTCCCACGGGTTTGGAAAGGCGGACAAACAAGCAGCTTTCGCTGAAGAGATGGAAGTCCTTACTTAAGGGCAATTTTATTAGTGGAACTAGGCACTTAGTAATAACGCCTATTAAATATACTTTTCTGTGGTAATTTCCATTCTACAGCGATAGTATTAACATTCTCATGGCGATGACACTTTAGTTACAGCTTACCTACGAAAGCAACCCCACAGAGATTTATGATTCCAAATAATGCGCCATATGAAGCTGTAACCCTTGTACCCATAAGCACACCTTGATTTTAATTAACCCATTTTTGTTCCTTTACTGAATGGACTGTGTCTTTAACATGTGTGATTACTTACTAAGAGCAATACATCCAACAGCTGTAATCTCTATCAAAATGTTTCTATGTTGATTAATAAGGTTCCTGTCGGTTATTCGCGTCTTTCCTGCACGATATTTCAACTGCTTGTCTCACAGTCTTCTTCAGGTGCTGTACTGATTTTCACGTACAAATTCTCGTTTAAGAAATTCTCCGTTCATAGCCACATTGCTCCTTCCCTTTTCTTTTTAATTTTTAAGTGTTCGGCACTAAGTTTCTACTCTCAGATACAGCAAAGTCAGAAGAGTATTTTCGTCTCTCTGTACGGTATAACACAGACTTATTTAAGAAAGTGTATCGTTTCCTCTGCTGGTGTCGTACTGTGAAAGATACCCGCTTCTTCATGTGAATAGTGAACTACTTCTGGAAACCAATGACCACTGCAATCAACGTGGTTCAAAAATGGTTCAAATGGCTCTGAGCACTATGGGACTTAACATCTGAGGTCATCAGTCCCCTAGAACTTAGAACTACTTAAACCTAACTAACCTAAGGACATCACACACATCCATGCCCAAGGCAGGATTCGAACCTGCGACCGTAGCGGTCACGCGGTTCCAGACTGAAGCGCCTAGAACCGCTCGGTCACACAGGCTGGCCATTAACCTGGTGTATTGCTTCCTATAAGTAAGCAATAAATATAAGAGGAGACAAGGAGACAGAGAGAGGGACAGAGAGAGAGAGAGAGAGACAGAGAGAGAGAGAGAGAGAAAGAAAGTAAGAGCGAGAGAGAGAGAGAGAGAGAGAGAGAACACACAGCTGTTTCTTAATTTTTACTTCTTTTTCCTAATGGAATTTCCTAATAGCAGCTTCGTTCTTGTAAAAGCTGAGTGTCATTGGCATGTGTTGGTATTTTAGACCTGTTTTCTTCAGATCTCTGAACGTCTCTTGGAGGATGACATTATCAAATGGCTTTTCGAGGTCTACAAAGGCAAAATAAAGCAACTGAAACGCCCCTTAGAAAAATTATAAATGACTGTGCTTAAACTGACACACAATATTTTTAGTGCAACGCAATCTGACTTTCAATAATCCCTACAAAAGAATGGCCCTGACTAACATTAACCTATACCTTTCACAAATCACTTACCTCACAAAAATCTTCGTTACTCGAACTACTGCAATACAGCGAGCGCCACTACTGGCAGCTACATAAAAGATTCAAACTACTGAAGGCACTAACTACTGATAGGCATAGTTAACAAAAAGAATGATTTTGATAGAGAACAAACAATGTATTCACCTTAATAGTGTTCAAAAGTCATAATATATATAGCAGTTCATGACATCCATTCTTACAAATGTACTGTTTCTGATGGACACACGTCCATATCATCCGCTCTCAAAACTCCGCCATCTCTCTCCCCACATCCACCACTGCTGGCGGCTCACCTCCAACTGCGCAACGCTACGCGCTGTTAACAGCCAACCGCCCAACACTACAATAGCAAATTCCAGCAATGCCATCCAGCCACAGACTGCACACAGCACAGCCAGTGATTTTCATACACAGCGCTACGTGGCGTTGGCGTTACCAATATAAGAACCTAAACAGTCTACTTACACAACTTATTTTCCTATGTTTGCTCTACGATAAGAAACCACAGTACCTGAATGGTCTTTCTTGTTCCTAATTCACTCCTGAAGCCAAACTGGTCTTCACTCAGCATATATTGCACCTTCTCTTCAGTTCTCCTCAGAATTAGCTTTATGAGAATTTTTGAGCCGTGCAAAATAGACTTTCGTAGCAACCGTCTTCTTCGCTATAGGAACCATGATGCTTTCTGGAAGCCGGGTGGTATCTCCTAGTCATCCTCATCCAGTTTTGCACTCAGTCGCAGCAGACATTTTTATGCAAGCGTTCGAAGAAACAGCACTACACTCCGCATCATTAGGCCCAGAATGGTGGCTACGATACGTTGACGACACCTTTGTCATATGGCCACACGGAGAAGAAAAGCTTCAAAACTTCCACCAACATCTCAGTCAGCAACACATCAACATTCACTTTACCACGGAGATAGAAAAGAACGGGGTATTGCCCTTTCCTCGAGGTGGAAGTTTACCGTAAGCCTGACGGGAAGCTTGGACACAGAGTTTATAGGAAGCCCACCAACACGGACAAGTACCTGCATACAACCTCCGAACACCATCCTCCGCAAAAGAAACCAGCCCTGCAAACTTTAACTAAGAGAGCCTGTAGGATCAGCGAAGAATGGCGCCGAAGGAGGAGGGCAATAGGGAAATGCAGAACGAAGCTCGGAACACCGTCCTCCTACCATACGTACAAGGGGTTACTAACGTGTGGGAAATATTCTCCGTCGGGCAGGTATTAAGCCGATTTTTCGTAGCAACAACAAAATAAAAGACGTCCTGGGCTCGACGAAAGATACAATTGTCAAGTTTCATGCCGCAGGAGTTTATGAAATCAGGTGCGTATGTGGACTGGTGTACGTAGGTGAGACTGGGCGTCCAATAAGCACAAGGTTATCTGAACAAGAGATATGTATCCTTCTAAAACAATACAACAAATCAGCGGTGGCAGAACACCAGGAATAGTGCAGGATGAAGACCGAATTTCGAGAGGCCCGGGCCTTACTGGCGAAACAGCCGTTTAATTTGAAGAGGAAGATTAGAGAGGCTATAGCAATAGCCAAGCGACCCGACAACTTAAATAGAGATACGAGTACCGACTCCCTGTGTCTTGGCTGTCAGCAGTGACAGCTTTGCGGAAGGAGAGCTTCCACAAAGCAACAGGCACGCGGTAGGCCACAGCGGCGGAGAGTACTCAGAGTGCTTACGCGCCCTAGCCGATACTAGGCAGTCGCCGCTCAGTTTCCTATTCGCCGATTTCTACCAATGGCAAGCAATAAAGGAAACTCCAACGGAAAACTCCTATTTCCCCCAATGACAACACGTAATGCAAAGACTAATAAAAGACTACCTAATACCCTTGCTCCTCACCCTCATACCCAAGACAGCACTTCTCCGTAGTATATAAGTAACCTAACTAGTGCTCATTCAGTTCCGACCTTCCTTCTCCGCCGACGACCAGCTCCTTAACCTTACCAATCTTGTTTAAGCCCAACTTAACTCCCGTCGCTCCGCTCTCTTTTCCTTTGATCTCCAGAACCCCTATGACCGTGTTTGGCATCCTGGGCTCCTCATCAAACTCCAGACCTATGCTCTCCCCATCAACTTCGTCCGTCTCGTTGCTTCCTTCCTCTCCCATCATCCCTCCTATGTGACTATCCACAATTCCAACTCCCGTGCTTTCTATCCCTCTGCCGGCGTTACCCAAGGTTCTGTCCTTTCCCCTCTCCTCTATCTCCTGTACACTGCTAATATGCCCAAACCTCCCCCACCTGTTCATCTTATCCAGTTTACTGATGACACCGCCTTCCTCGCCCTTTGTCCTACCCTTCAACGGTCCCAACGTACCCTCCAAACCCACCTTGACCAATTCACCGCTTGTTGCAACCAGTGGTTCCTCTGTATCAATCCCTCTGAGACCCAGGCGATCATCATAGGCCGCACCACCCACTCCTTCCGCCTCCATGATTTCTACCTCACCATTTATGGCCGTCCTATCCACCTCACTCCTACCCTCAAATACCTTGGCCTCACACTCGACCGCCACCTCACCTGGACTCCCCATCTCCTTACCATAAAAAAAAATCTCACAACCGCCTCCGCCTCCTGAAACTCCTGTCCAGCCGGACGTGGGGTCTGCAACCTTCCACCATCCTTCACACCTACAAATCCTTGATCCACCCCATCCTTCTTTATGCCAGCGTAGCTTGGATTTCCGCCCCTCCCCGGTTCTACAAAGCCCTGCAAATCCTCAAACGTCATGCGCTCTGCCTCACCTTCCGCATCCGCCTTCCGTCCCCCACGCGCCTCCTCTACGACCTCATCCCCTTCCCCTACCTTCTCCTTTTTCTTGGACACATCCGCACACTATACATTGTCCGCCACCTTGATCCCCCTCACCCCTGGTGTCTCCCTTCCTCTCCACCCCCAACCAGTTGCCACGCCTTTACCGTTGTGTCCCACCCTTTCTTCATCTCCACACCCTCCATTTCCTTTCCCAATGCAACTTCCACTGTCTACCCCTCCTGGATGATGAGCTTCGCCCTGACATCTACCCTTCCTACCAACTTTAACCCCATCTTCCTGCCTCCTCCTCAGGGCTCCCTCTCCTCCCCCTCTCTCCTCCTGAGTGGCTTCCACCTCCTTCTCCCGTTCCCTCTTTTGTGCCCCCTTTCAGTGTCTCTGCACTCCCTCCTGCCCTGTCTTCCCTCTTCATCTCCCACCCCATGTGTCTCCTGCCTCCCCGTGTACCTGCTGACGCCCCTCCTCTCTTCATCCTGCCGCTTCCCCTGCTGCTCCTTGCTCTGCCCTCCTTTTCCATCCTCTCTGACCTTTCCCTCGGCTGGTCCCACCTGGCAGTTTTATTTTCATCGTGTGTGCTGCATGTGGGTTTTAAGTGTGCTGTTCTGGAGTGTTTTTAATACTGTGGCCGACTTTTAACCTGTGCATGTGCATTCAGTGTCTTCCCTGTGTTTTAAGAATCGCCAACTGTGTGTTTTAACTTTCTGGTGACTTTTTTAACTGTCCCCCATGAACGTCTCCATGTCAGTCTGTCTTTACCTCCATTTTCTCCCTTTACTCTGTTTTAGGTTCCCCTTATTTATCGCCTTATGTATGTAACATTTTATTCTTATTTTAGTTGCCATGTCACTCGGCTGAAGAGCGGCATATTGTGCCCCTGACAGCCCTCCCCTGCCCATGTGGGGCAGGGGAATGAAATCACAGTAAAGAAAAAAAAAAGAAGAAAACCTCATTCAGCAGTCAGCGATACACCCTGAGGAAGGTGTCTTGCATTAGTCGCCGGAACGTGGGAATTTTATAATTGACAATGCGGCCTCAAACCCAGAAGATTTTATTGACTGTGACAACGGCCGCAGAAGCCTACGTTTACCGTTTTTTCTTATTTTTTGGGTTTAGTTTTTCCAGTTGTCATTCCTGCTGCGTTATATATATATATATATATATATATATATATATATATATATATATATATATATATATATCAGATTTTATTTCTTTCCAGTCTTCTTCTACTCCAATATGCTGGAAATTTTTAGATAGGTTGTCTGTTTTCAGTATCTCTTGCCTTGACAGTCAGTTAGTTTTGGTTTTTTCTATTTCCCATTTCTGTTTTAGTATTTCTTCAGACATGCGAATCTAAATTAAGAGATCATCAGGAGCAAATTTTGATCACTCTGTCTTCGTGTATGATGTATTAGATTAACATTCCATTAATGGTGAATAAAGATTTCGATCTATACAAACTGTGAGGCGTACCTTTAGTAGTCAATGCGACGACTGGTAAGGAACAGTAAGTATGCATGTTGGTAAGAAACAGTCTGAAAAGAGTGTAAGGGTGTTGCAGGGTAGGTTTTGCTGAGAAATAATTGTTAAGGAAAAAAAGTGGGTCTGATGCACCCTTACCGAATTCATTAGATTCGAAGTTAGCCAGTTAGGCCGTTGCGAGCGCAAATTTAAGCGGACGGACAGAGATGGTGGCGACAAACGTTTTCCTTGTTTATTTGGTAGATCTAAGAAGTTATACCCAAAATTATAAAATGTGCTATTAGAATGTAAGGAGGTGGACAAAGGAAGTTAAACGAAATTATTTAATTGTTAATTTCAGTGTGTGACCAAGGAGACTATAAAATGATGTTATTAAATACAAGTCCTCAACTAATAATTGTATTAAGAAAATGATTTTGTTAGACAGGAATTTACGGACACACTAAGTGCCAACGAACGGTTGTATGTAGTTTTTAGAAAGGAAGATAAGACAATATTATGTAACATGTATTCACCAAAATGTTAAACTAACTGGAATTGTACTAATTAAATATCGGGAAAAAATGTAAAGGGTGCGGTTCACAGTCGTATATACTTCAAAGTGATCCAGAAAGTTCATGGTGGGAGAAATGTAATACTAAATGCAGATTTGAACATAAATTTTTCTTAAGACCTGAAAACAAAGATAAATGCCTCAGAGCTATTGTTATACTTACCCTTGAAACATGCAATATCGAATCCAGATGACAAGAATAGCTGCTAAGAGACTAGATAAGGAAAAGCTAGAAATGGAATGCTAAAAAAGTATTCAAACATATTCTATTGCTACGTATATAAATATAATTATGATAGTTGTTGTATTTTTGTTTTGTTCGAAATTTAATTGTTGCATATGTGTAAAAAATATTTCATGAGCATGCAGGAGGTAACTGTTGTCATTCTCTTTGTGTGAAGAAAACTGTAGTGAGTTCACCTGAGACGCCTAGATTTCCTCAGTGAGAAAGAGATGGAAGTGAGTGAGTGAGAGAGAGAGAGAGAGAGAGAGAGAGAGAGAGAGAGAGAGAGAGAGAGAGAAAAGGAAATGGAGATGTACGAGAGACATCCAAGGGAAATGGGTGACAGATTCGGAATAAAAAACAGACAATAATGTATAAAATGTAATTGTTTCCTCTAAGGATAGTACAAACAGGACATGTAATACTTTTTTTATTAGCGGCACTTTGCGCAGTGCACATTAATGTACGAGGTGCGTTCAGTAAGTAACAACACATTTTTTTCTGAAAGGGAGTTGGTTTTATTCAGGATTCCAATACACCATACTATTCCCTACTTTTGGCTACAAAGCCCTATTTTTCAACAAAATCTCCACCCAATTCGATGGTCTTAGGCCACCTGACTGGCACGGCATGTAGGGCTTCATGGTAGCACTCCACTGGACGCCGTCGGAGCCTACATCTTGCTTCATCAGGAACCTGCCCATCATCCACGTACTGATTCTTGTAGAGTGCATCCTTCATTGGGTCAAACAGATGGGATTTGGAGGGTGCGAGAACAGGGCTGTAGGATGGATGAGGTAGACAGACCCCAAGTGTTGGCCGAGAGTCTCAGCACTACGAACAGAGATGCGCAGTTCCAACAGCGAGGTGTTTGATTGTGATCCATCGATCACCTTAAATGAGAGAGTCCGCGCGTTCCAACATTGCAAAAGAGACATCTGCGTGCGACTGGCCGGCACCCAGGAGGTGGGACAGTTATGCGGGACCTTGTTGCGATGATGATAGACGCCTTGCCCAACGGATCACAGTGCTTTTGTTCATTGGCAGGACTCCTTAGACATTCTGCAAGCGCGTGTGAATATCTGCCATGCTCTGGTTACCCGCCAAAACAAACTCTGTTACAGCTCTCTGCCCGAAACGCACCTCCTTACAGACGCCATTTTGAAGGCTGTGTTCACCGCTGCTATCTGTCTGAACTTCATGAAACCATAGGAGTGCAAGCGGGAAAATTCCCCCTTGTTCCACAACAAATTCCGCGTTTTTTCAACGGAAATTGGCCAAGAAAAAAGACGTTTGCGTTACGTATTGAACGCCTCTCGTATTTTTGGGGGGACCATCATGACTGGAGAATATTTTACTTGGATGTCAGAGTATTAGCGGGACAGCTTCCTACGAAATTTGTTGGCAGATATACTCGCGAATCTGTGCTAAGGCACCCAGTTGGTCAGGATGTTTGCTACGGTTAATGCTGTGGACACAGCTGGAAGCGAGTTATCACTTGACTGTCGGCCAAGAAGTCAGCACGTGGTTATCATTTGACGCAACAGTAAGTAAAACGACAGACGTGGCCACATTCGTGTTGGAAAGCATCAAACTATGATTGTTGGCTAATTACTTGAAACTGACGCGATCTTATGTAGACAGAATGTTACAGAAAGGTAATGAAGCAGCTTGTGTGCAGCCAGATCTAAATGGAAAAAGGCTTTTGATAAAGTAACAGCCATGTTCAGTATCACATCAATAATAGAAGAACAGAATAATAGAGTAGGGAGCAGTAGAGTAGAGCAGTAGAGCAACTGTGTGGTGGAAAAGCGAAGAAGTATCTTGGTGGTGTCAGCAACAACTGCTACTGATGGAGCAGCAGGACTTCAGCCACGAGGAGACCTTATTTCTGGGACAGCGCAGTAGCAGGTGAGTAGAACGAAAACCTGTCCAACTTGCAAATTTTTACATTTTACTCGCTCGATGACTAGTTTCGTGTCGAGATCCATTTTCAAATCATCATCAAATGGGTCTCGGCCCGGAAATAGTCATCGAACGACTAAAAAGCAAAAATTTGCAACTTCGATAGGTTTTTCGTTCTACTGATTAACAGAAGTTTCTGGCTCAAGCTACTCCAGCACGCTGGAAGTTCATAGATGAGTAGCACTGTTGCAAGTGTTGTTATCAAACCTGCTGCTCCATAGTAGCTGTGTATCACTTCAGACGAAATTGTGTTTTCAGTTTTGATAAATGGTGTGGTGGCAACGCTGATGAAAGCCTAATTGAAGGGCATCACATACATGCTTTTGTTGCTAGCTGTCGATGGCAACAAATTACACGAAGTTTTCGTTTCTTATTCAATACTTTATATCACCTCAGACATCAAGCGAATCTGTGACACAGGACAAAACATCAATTAATATACACCGCCTGATGAAAAGTACGTGCACACCCATATCTGATATGGAAATGACCGTTAGATGTCACGAGAAGTGGATCCGACAGCAAGAAAGGAGGCGGGAACTAATATCAGTAGAGAAGAAATAGCAATATACTGGGGAAATCAGGAGAGCTCACTTTGAACTTGGACTAGACACTGGATGTCACATGAGTAACGAACCCATCAGTGGCATTTCAGCCCTTCTAAAGCCGCCCAGTTCGTCTGTTGGTGGTGTGACTCTGAAATGGGAAGGCGAAGGAACAACCATAGCTAAACCAAAACCAGGCAGACCTCATGTACTGACGGGCGGTGATCAACGAACATTGAATCAGCAGATTAAAACTGTGTGCCCGACCGAGACTCGAACTCGGGACCTTTGCCTTTCGCGGGCAAGTGCTCTACCATCTGAGCTACCGAAGCACGACTCACGCCCGGCCCTCACAGCCTTACTTCTGCCTGCGAAAGGCAAAGGTCCCGAGTTCGAGTCTCGGTCGGGCACACAGTTTTAATCTGCCAGGAAGTTTCATATCAGCGCACACTCCGCTGCAGAGTGAAAATCTCATTCTGATGGAATCAGTAGTTTCAAAGTGCTACGAGCAGTGAGGTTAGCACGATAACTGTGTGTACGGAGTTAAAACGAATGGGGTACAATGAACTTGCAGTTAAATTACACATTTATGTTGTAAACACTGAGCGATGCTTGAGGTGGTGTAAAGAGCGACAACGTCACTGGAGAGTGGATGACTAGAAACGAATGATTTTTAGTGATGAATCACGCTGTATCCTATAATTATTCGAGGAAAGGATTTGGGTTGGTGAATGCGTGGTAGTTATTAACCACCATAATGTGAAGTGCTAACAGTGAAGTACAGAGGTGGTGGAGGGTATGGGGGTATTTTTCGAGCTTATGGTGCGGCCTCCTTAGCGAGATTAAGAAAACGATAAATGCGGAACAATGTGTACATATTTTACAGTAATTTGGACTGCGTACAGTAGAGGACCAGTTCGGAGATAATGACTATTTTTGTCAGCACGGAAATGATCCCTGTCATAAAGCAGCATCTGTGAGGTGCTGATTTGTACAACTGATTGACCTGCCCAGAGACCCGATTTGAACCCAGTGGAACATCTTTGGGATGAGTTAGACAGTTAACTTAGGTTTCGGCTGCCATTACTCTATCCAGACACTTGTTGAGAGTGCCTGCAGCAGACTTCAGTCATCAACAAGGATTAAGGTCGACGTACCCCTTGTTAATGTCGACTAGTATGTCGCTCTAATATGCGGTTTTTGTGCCAGAAAATATAGGTAGATCTCAAGTACCAACATCATCATCATAAACTAAAGGCTATGCCTTGTCGATTTAGACACGTCCCTCTCTCCATTGCCATCCTCTTCAATTCTTCATACAATTTTATCCCCAGATCTCCCTTGATGTTATTAAAATACGTTGCTCTTGGCCTGCCTCTTGGTTTTTTCCCTAAAACTTTTCCTTCAAATGCACTCTTTAGGAACTGGTTGTGTCTCATTATGTGCCCTATCATTTTTGATTTTCTTCCTCCTACATAATTCATCAGCGTTCTGTTCTCACTCACTTCTCTTAAGACCTGTTCATTACTTTTTCTATCTACCCAGCTTGTTTTCGTCATTCTCTCCATATCCACATTTCCATTGCTTCTAGTCTCTTTTCTCCTGCCGTTCCCTTAGTCCACGCTTCACATCCGTATGTTCAGACACTCCACACAAAAGTTTTGGCAAACTTTTTCCTACTTTCTAGGTTTATATGATTGTCTGTTAGTAAATTTCTTTTACTTTGGAAAGCTTGCTTTGCCAAGGCTATTCTTCTCTTTATATCTATGATACATTTATTGTCGTCAGTGACTGTGCTTCCCAAATAACAGAAGTTCTTAACCTGCTCTAGAACATCGAGTTTAATATTAACTTTACCATTTTCTTTTGTCTTCCCTACTACCATAGTCTTTGTTTTCTTCTTATTTATTTTTAGATTACATTCTCACAGGATTTTGGCAAATTTTAGAAACATAAACTCCATTTCCTTTATTGAGTCAGCAAGTACTACTACATCATCTGCAAAACGGATACAGTGTATTCGTTCTCCGTAAATTTTAATTCCTTTGATTATACTTTTCAATTTTTCAATGATTTTTTTCAATAAATAAGTTGAACAAATATGGGGATAACGGGCATCCTTGCCTTACTCCCCTCCTTATTTTTGCTTCCTTCTTCACACCATTCACTTCTATCTCTGCTTCCTGCCTTTTATACAGGTTCCAGATTAATCTTCTGTCCCTCCAAACAAGATTTATTTCCTTCATTGCTCAGAATAAGTATTTCCAATTAACCATGTCAAATGCTTTTTGTAAATCTATAAAGGTCAAGTAGGTTTTCCTATTAATACCAATTCGTCTTTCAAATACCATCCTCAGAGGTAGTATTGCGTCTCTAGTTTCTTTTCCGGATCTGAAACCAAATTGGTTTTCTCCTAGGTTTGCCTCAATTTTCTTTTTTATTCGATTTTTTTATTATTTTTAACATTATTTTGAAAGTGTGGTATAGTAAGGAGATAGTTCTATAGTTCTCACAGTCCAGAGCATTTAATTTTTTTGGGATTAATACTGTTTTGCTGTTAAAGAAATCAGTAGGTGGTTCTTTTCCATCTTCATAGCATTCTTTCATAAATTTATATAAATACTCTTTTGTTGATTCTCCAATTTCCTTCAGTGTTTCTTCTGGGATGTTATCTGTGCCTGTCGCTTTGCCATTACTTAGATCATTCACGGCATTGTTGAATACCAACAATGAAAGTGAAATTTCAAATATATTACAAAATAGTTACTTAAAACAGTATTTCGCAAAGATGATACGTACTATATCGCGCATAGAAATGTGTTCAGTAAGATATATTTGTAGCGTTGCGTCTTTGTAAGGGTTGTTGTACGCCTTCTGATATAATGCGTCGCCTCGAACGATGACACCGCATCACAAGAAAATACGTACAGTGGCATTTTAAAACAGTCTAGTTACTTAGATTTCACTGGTTGATTTAATTAAGTCACACAAAAGCTGCTTTTAACTGTGGAGCAGTATTCACCATTCTATACATTCGTATACTCCAGCTGCCTAGATTTGTTTCCAACAATACACAGTTGGAGAGATTTATTTCCTCCAAATAAATTACTTTATTTACCGTCTGTTTCTATGTCCTGGTTACAGATAAAAGAAAACAGAGGAAACACCATTATAAAAAGTTTATTCTAGTAGAAAAATAATGGCTATTACGCAATTAACGTTTTTCGCAGTAGAGTGTTTTTTGCCGTGTAAACAAAGACTTCGCAAAAGCAAAAAATGAGGTATTTCTCATAAATGGCTGACATTGCGTCATGTAACTGTCGACCTCTAGTGGAATACTAACCTACGTAAGTTTTTCAATTCGGTGACCTGAAGTTTGCTGCTATTGGCCTGCTAGAATCAGGTAACTCCAGAGACGAACGCTTGAGTACCACTCGAAGATGCGCAGAGATTCGAGGAACGATATCGGACAGCGAGCGCCGTAATGCAATTGCAATTCAACGAAACTGGTGAACTCTCTTCACAAGTAACAGACACTTTGTTCAACGCAACATGTAATAGCTTGGATTTGAATAACTGTCTTCTTGTAACATATGATTTTACGCTTTGGGCATCCACAGTTGAGATTCATCATAGAAATATTTTAAATTTATTTTAAACTGTTAAAATTTTCTCAAAAACGTACTGTAGCTGCATTAGTTGTTAACAAAAAAAAATGCCTCTGAGCACTATGGGACTTAACTGCTGAGGTCATCAGTTCCCCTAGAACTTAGAACTAGTTAAACCTAATTAACCTAAGGACATCACATACATCCATGCCCGAGGCAGGATTTGAACCTGCGACCGTAGCGGTCGCGCGGTTCCAGACTGAAGCGCCTAGAACGGCTCGGCCACACCGGCCGGCAGTTATTAACATTACCTTTATTACGGGATCCTACACGACTGGTTTCGCGATGATTTAATCGCATTTTCACTTGCATAAATGCAACTGATTTAACATTTGGTCATTAAAGATACACTGGCGATATTCGAAAGTTGGGAAACTGTGTAGCTTTAGAGAGCGAATGTTAAATTAGTTACGCGTATGCAACTGAGAATGCAATTATATCATTGGGAAACCGGTCGCGTATGATCCTATCATAAAGGAACTATTAACAGCTAATACGGCTACGAGAAGTTTTTTAGAAGATTTCAAAAGTTTTTTAAAGAATTAAAAATATTTCTATGATGAATGTAAGCTGTGGATGACCAAACGATTACACCGGACGGTCGTCAATTGTTGGTAACACAGCAACATTCGTGAACGAGATCCTTAATCATCCCTGGTCTTGCATTTGTTTCCGCAGTTCATTCATATGGAAAAATAGATTCTTAGACCAGAGATTCTCTCACGTGTGTACTGCCTGTATGTGTGAGACTGAGTAGATTTCTGCTGAAGCGGAAAAATAACACAATATCATACTGCACCTTGTCAAGATTGAGTAGAAGCTTTTTTTATTTTAGTGGTATCGATATTATAATTAGGTTGTAGTGGATTATTTAGATATACTTTTCATTCCATAGATCCATTGTGAGGTCATGGTCAAGACTGTAGAACATATTGTACGACTGAATAATTAGTACTTATTTACAAGAAGTGTACGCTGATGTTCCTTCTATAGACAAGTGAAACGGTACTCATGATTGTGGAATAAAACAATAAAACATATTTTCATTTAATTAAATGGAATGGGCACGTGAGTGCACCTGCACGTGAATGTGATTAGTCTGAGGCTATTGTACTCATTTATCACTAAACAGAAAGCACTTTATGTTATCTATTTACCATGTCCAAATAATGCACTAAAGTGGAATTTATGTGTCACTCACGGTACTTTATATTGTTAATAAAGTAGACGGAGTTAGCCAACAATAAATCATTTAGGCTCCTTTCACACTTCATTAGCAACTTAAGTTGATATGGCAGTTGGCAAATGGTTGAAAATTTGTGTTCCGGAATAGTGCTCACATTTATGGACCAAAGTAAGTAACTTTAAAATGTTATGCAGGTTCCTCTGTCATGTATTGATTTCATACCCTGAGCTGTAGTTTTGAAAAAGATATTTCACTTGTGATTCGATTAGCGAATAGCTACACCGCCCAGTCGCAATAATGTGACAACCTCCTATGTTTGAAGTGAACGTGCAATAAACAGTCACAGACGCAAGGTGGCAGCACTAGCAGGTGACAGAATCTAAAGGGAATTGGGGGGGGGGAGGGGAGGGGGACGCGGGAAGCAATGCAGCCTCTGTCGTAATGCGGAACGGAGTGATTTATCTGACGTCCAATGAGGCATAATCATTGGCATTTCCGAAACGGCTCAGGTTGTAAACTACTGGCGGCCGCCTGGGCTAAGCCATACAACGTATGAAAAAGTGGCACTATCCAAAACCGGCACCAAGGCATCTGTCGCGCACTAAGAGTCACAAATGACAGGGGGGGCAGGGGGGGGGGGGGCGGGGCGTCATGATTTGGGGAATGTTGTCGCGGCATTCCCAGGATGATTTCGTCATTCTGAAAGGCACAGTGAATCAACAAAAGCATGCATCTGTCATTGGGGATTATGTCCACCCCTAATTGTGTTTGTTTTCCTCCGCACGATGGTATCTACCAGTAGGACAATTCCAAAACAGAGGAGCGGATAATTTCATGGCATCCTCTTGCCCTTGGGACGAAAAACAGCCTCTACAACTCTACAAATTCTAATATTCAGGAATGATCAACGTTATAAGCAGGCGTAGGATAAAAGAAACGACTGTATTAAAGACACATAATGTGTAACTGAAAAAAATCTCACGATTATCTCTCCATTGGCAATAGATATCGGTTTAATCCCTCATTCGGATCTGCTACGCGAGAGGTGGCCTTGTGAAAAAGGTTTGATGACCAACGGAAAGGTAACATTCTACGACTCGGAGCGTTACTTGTTCAACGTTAAAACTTAACGGGGAAGCTAGGAAACATGTATAGGAAAAAGCAAAAGTTCAGGTAGGATAGCGGGGCGTCACTGAAGTGAAATGGACGAAAGAATTTCTGACCAGACTATTATAGAATAATATCAGCAGCAGAAAATCATGTAACGGGAGTAGGGTTTGTTATGAATAAGAAGGTGTAGCGGAGAGTGAGTTACTGTGAAGAGTTCAGTATACAAAAGTATTGAACAGGTAATTCAGGGAGATAGTTGGAATGTGAGAGGTGGAAGACAGAGTTCCACAAAAAATTTCGGCTAGTAATAACGAATACACTGCTTAAAAGCCACAAGAAGAAGAGTGCAGCAACATGAGTCACTTAGGAATAACCTGAATACGAATTGCGGGAAGTCAAGGCAAAGTGGCGGCAGGAAAATATGAAGAAATTGAAAGAGAAATGGCAGTCGGGAGGACATCTCCAGCTCAAACAGCGTTGAGTGTAACTGGTCAGAGTTCAAGGGCATAGTATAATAAGCATTGGAATTGTGTATGCCGAGCAAGGGTGTGAGAGACGGAAAAGACCGGCCGTGGTTCGATAGCCACGTTAGAAAACTACTACGAAAGCAAAGAGAGCTTCACTTCAGATTTAAAGGTAGTGAAAGCCTCACAAACAGACATAAACTAAACCAAAATTAGTGTAAGGAGAGCGTGAAGCGTTCAACGAATTTGAAAGTAAAATCCTGTCTACCAACTTGACTGGAACTCTTAAGTTTTGGTCTTATGTTAAATCAGAAAACTCGTCGAAGTCATCTGTTCAGACTGTGACCATAATGGCCCTGAAACGAAGAACGGCACTGAAAAGGCCGAAATACTAATCGTCTTTTTTCAGTCCTGTTTCACTGTAGTGCGTTCTTTTAATTGCCTCACCAACGACAAAATGGCCGATATCTACATGAGTGACCACGTGATACCAATACGATTCTACATTGAGTATGCGAAAGAATTTGCCACTCTTCTAGCAGGTCTTTGGAGGAGCGAAGTGTTCCTGATGATAGGAAAAAAATCGTAGATCCTTACCGCTTTCAAAAACTATTGGCCTATGTTTCTGAAGTCATTCAGTTGTAGGAGGTTTGAACGTATTTATTGCTCGGGTATTATGATATTTTTGAAGGTCGAAAATCTCTTGCGTAGGAACCAAGATGGGGTTCCGGAAACATAGGTCGTATGAAAACTACTTCTCTCTGTTCGTCCACGAGACCCAGAAAGCCGAAGATACAGATGTACAGATAGATGCCACGTTTCCTGACTTCCGAAAGGCGCTAGATATAGTTCCGCACTGTCGCCTAATGAACAAATACGAGCGTACGGAATATCAGACCAACTGTATGACTGGACTGAAGAGTTTCTAGCAACGGAACACAGCATGTAGTTGTGACGTAAATACAACTTGGGGATTGCCCCAGAGGAGTGTTACAGGATCACTAATTTTCATAGTATATATAAATGACTTGGTAAATGTCTGAAGTTCTGTAGGTCTTTTCGTAGATAATGCTGTTGTATACATAGAGCAGCCAAAAGGTGGTTTTCCTGTAAAAAATTGAGGAAGCTCTTTCTCTACAGTTTATATGTTTATTGGTGTGCTGAATCTGAATTTCATGTTTTCTGCCAAGTAACAGGTCAGCTTCACAACGAAAAACGCAATTTTTGCACTTTTTGCAGTTTTTCTCTTATACCTCGAATTTTTTTTGAAGATGAGCGCTCTACACAGCATTAAAGTAGACAAAATTTTCTACAAAATTTACTAGACAAGTCTGATTTATGTATAAGCGGTATTGGTGCAAGAGTGCTGAAAAGCCCTTCCGCGAAAACGTCAGAACGGTAACTCCCATGAACTACAACACGAAAAATATATGTGTCATCAGCAAAAATCTCTACACCAAGTGAAAGTAAATTAAATTTCCTGCAAGGGGCATCTCTAACATTTAATTTTCTCATAAGGTGGGAAGGGGCAGAGCGAAAATTACGAAAAATGTCTTCTGCTCCTTACAGCCAAGCGATACTTCCCACCTGCCTATGCCTCATCGGTACTACGCTTTCTACGTATTACGCTTAAAACAGGTCGCCTTCAGGGAACTGATGGGAATGTTGTCTGACAAAAAGAAAACATTAGAAGTAATATTTGCAACAAAATAGGTAAATGACACTAAATAGAAAGATGAACATGAAGTCTGTATGTAGTTATCTACAAAATATCAAGCTCAGGACTAGAAAATCACTTCTACTAGGTTTTCCATCTGAAAAAAAAGTCTGTTAGTGACAGAATATGGTACAAAAGATGGCTAAGTTGCATAATGAACTATCGATATGCAAAGAAAGAACTGTACTTGTGTTATGTGCGAAGATTTTTTTTATCGTCTTTGTCTGGTTCTAGTGACCCAGGCAATGTTTCGTAGACAGTAGATGGTCTAGATGAAGGGTCTTGAGCAATGGAAGTTCTGGGGAAAGCATCAAGGACTGTGGAAGGTCCGGGCTCAAAAATGAGTTGTTGCTGTTCTTAAACTGAAAAAGTTCTAATTGAATGATTAATGGAGAAAAATTGATTAGTTAAAATGCATATTGATACAAAATATTACGTGAATTTTCATCTTCTTTCATCTCAGCTGCTTCAGGCAGTGGTACTACAAGGGACTAGTCCAGGTTGTCTTCGTCTTCTACATCAAAATCGTCGTCGATGTTGGAAGATGACACTTCACACTGCTGGCACAGTTTCGCGCGTACACCCAAAGCCCCTAACTTGGTAACTGTATGGCACTTGAAGGATATAAGCTGAAGAAACCTCTCGGGAGCCTGGGGTTTCGGTGTGGTAATGGGAGCCAACCTATTTTTTGTCAGCTTTCACCCACACTTCTCTGGGCCGGCCGGTATGGCCGAGCGGTTCTAGGCGCTTCAGTATGGAACTGCGCTACCGCTACGGTGAGCAGGTTCGAATCCTGCCTCGGGCATGGATGTGTGTGATGTCCTTAGGTTAGTTAGGTTTAAGTAGTTCTAAGTTCTAGGGGACTGATGACCTCAGATGTTAAGTCGCATAGTGCTCAGAGCCATTTGAACCACACTGCTCTGGATCCAAGTAGTTTCAGCTCCACTGCTGCACTTGATGGACAATTTTGAAGATATGTTGTCGAGGTGCAGCTTCAGTAGGAAGTATGAAAGCCTTTTTTTGCTGATGGTCTGTGGTCTGATGTCACGTACTGCTTCTACCTTAGCTTGCTGAGTGTGGTGGTCCGATGGTTACCACCATAAGGGACAGTCAGAAAATTCTCACCAACTCTTATTTCCTTTGGATGGGCTGAACAATCAGTGAATTTAGTATTATATGATTAGATATCCCGAGTTTATGAGAGTGTCTCTAAAAATTTTGTGTTATTTGAATAACGCAGATGTATAATCTCAACAACTCGTTGTGTGGTTGGCAGTCCTCTTCTTCACTGCACTTCGCGGATAGTGGAGGGGCTGAAGGGCTATATCTCTCCCTGGTATGAGGAAATATACATTCGATGGAGTTTGGAGACCCATCAGTACTCCCAGAAAGTAAAAAGTCTACCACTTTAACTGTGACATTATTGTGAGCCGAAACCAGAGATTCTGCCGTCTACACTAACCGTGTGGGTCCATCATCAGCTGACTGCTTGGAGGAGATCCAGTTTAATTGTATTTTATCATGAGCATGGTAATTACTCTGTGCTTGTTTTTCTCATTCGATAGAAAATTGATTTGTGATACTGTCGGTCTCTTGATGCAGCTAAATTATATCTCCATGGACTGATATTTGGCCGACCTTCTCATGCACTCCATGGATATGGTAGTCTTCTATACGTACACATCGAACACGTCGCACTTTGGTAGTACTTACTTCATACATAATGATTATGTGAGTCGCAGATCTGTTTGAAGTTGTGCCCACTCGACCATACGAATGTGTCCATCGAAAAGCCCCTATCAATGACATGTAATGTACTACATGGACCTAGAGCAGCGCAGGTGGAAGTTGACAAAAAATGGATGACAAAAATTGGTTGGCTCCCATTTCCACACAGAAAGCCGCGTCTCCCAGGAGGCTTCTTCGGCTTATTAATTCCAAATGCAAAAGAGATTACCAAGGTTGGTGCGGACGTATAAGAGCAGGACTGTTCTGCACGAAACTGTGCCAGCAATGTGGAGGATGGTGCTCCAACACCTACGAAAATTCTGATGTAGAAGACAAAGACGACCTGGTCTCGAGCCCCTTGCAGTACACTGTCTGAAGCAGCTGAGGTGATAGAAGATATTATTCATAAAATATTTTGCCTCATTACACAGTTTCGCTAATCAGTTTTTCTCTATCATAAGATTAACTATTAACTTAGAATTTTTTTTCATTTGAACTGTAGCAGCAATTCACAATTCAAGCTGGACCTTCAGTTGCCCAAGGCCCTTCACCTGGATGTTCTATTGCTCAAGAAACATTGCCTACGCCACCAATTGCAAACGGGGATGAGTAAAAAAACTTATGACATGACAAGTGCAGGTACTTCTTCAGACATCGACAGCTCACTACAGACTTATCTCTCTTGTGTGGCTCGGAGCACTATGCGACTTAACTTCTGAGGTCATCAGTCGCCTAGAACTTAGAACTAATTAAACCTAACTAACCTAAGGACATCACACACATCCATGCCCAAGGCAGGATTCGAACCTGCGACCACAGCGGTCGCTCGGTTCCAGACTGTAGAGCCTAGAACCGCACGTCTCTCTTGTGTATCCGCATTCTATCATAAAATGCCTTCTTCCTGTTCCAGATGGACAACCTATTGGAACTGATGGGCAATCGTGGGCTCGACATTCACTCATTAAGTGACATTTGTAGAATTACTACATATAGACTCCATATTCATTTTTTGCTCTGCATCATGTTCCTATTACATCGTAAATATAATTTTCTGATCTTTTCGTCGAACATGTTTTCTCATCGGCGTAATACGCAGAAAGTATAGCGCCAATGAGAGACAGGCAGCTCGCAGGTTTCATTTGGCTGTAAGGCACAAAAGATATTTTTCGTAATTTTCGCTCTGCTCCAGCCTTTCTTATGAGAAAACTGAGTATTACACATGCCTCTTGTAGGAATTTTAATGTATTCTCACATGGTGTACGGATATTTGTCGGTAACATATATTTTTGGTGTTGTAATGGATGGAAGTGGCCGTTTTTTACATTTTCGAGTAAGGGCCAAAAATCATTGCTCTTCAGCGCGATGTATCGCCAATACGGCTCTTTAGAAAGTCAGACATGACTAGTGCATGTTGAAGCAAATTTTGTCTTTTCCATTATTATGTGGGATGGTCAACCTCGAAAAATGCTTAGTTTTCGAGATATAAGTAAAAAACTGAAACAGTCCAATAATTTTGAAGATTTTTGCGTTTCCAATTGTGAAGCCGAACTCCTACAAGACAACAAACATGGCATTCGGATTCAGCATCCAAAGAAACATACAGAACAATTGAGAAAAAAAGCCGGCCGCGTTGGTCTCGCGGTTCTAGGCGCTCAGTCCGGAACCGCGCGACTGCTACGGTCGCAGGTTCGAATCCTGCCTCGGGCATGGATGTGTGTGATGTCCTTAGGTTAGATAGGTTTAAGTATTTCTAAGTTCTAGGGGACTGATGACCACAGATGTTAAGTCCCATAGTGCTCCAAGCCATTTGAACCATTTTTTTAAGAAAAAAACTTCCGCAATTCTGATACAAAAGCAACTGTCTTGGACACAATTTAGTCGGATTAACAGAAGTCGTGGCGCTAGAAACGCTTGGTGCAGCGAGTGGCTGTCGACCTTCAACGTATACGTAAATAATGCACTGGGAATACATAGACAGAAATACCACATTTCCTCAACCGCAGAATAGTCAGTGGGAGCAGTTACTTCAGTAAAATATTTAGGTGTATGCGTGCGGTGCGATTTGAAGTGAGCGACAACACAAAATTAATCGTGAATAAGGCAGAAACTAGACAGAGATGTTGGAAGATTCCTCGGGAGATGTACTCCGTCAATAAAGGAAGTAGCTTAAAACACTCGGTCGACCAATACTTGAATGTTGTTCGTCATATGCGATCTGTGCCAAATAGAACTGAAAGCGAAAGTAGAAAAGATCCAAAGAAGAGCAGCGCGTTTCATTACTGTTCATTTAGTAAGTACGAAAGCGTCACAGAGATAATAAATCAAATACAGTGCTGGGTGCGAGAGAGAAGTTCTACGTAACTGGGTGGTTTACTGTTAAAGTTCAGAGACCATACGTTTCTAGAAGATTCAACAAATATATTGCTTCATCCTATGTACACTACTGGTCATTAAAATTTCTACACCAAGAAGAAATGCAGATGATAAATGGGTATTCATTGGACAAATATATTATACTAGAACTCACATGTGATTACATTTTCACGCAATTTGGGTGCACAAAAGAAAAAGTTTCAAATGGCTATGAACACTATGGGACTTAACATCTCAGGGTCATCAGTCTCCTAGAACTTAGAACTACTTAAATCTAACTAACCTAAGGACATCACACTCATCCATGCCCGAGGCAGGATTCGAACCTGCGACCGCAGCGGTCGCGCTGTTCCAGACTGAAGCGCCTAGAACCGCTCTTCCACCAGCGGCCGGCTTGGGTGCACAGATCCTGAGAAATCAGGGCCCAGAACAACCACCCCTGGCCGTTATAACGGCCTTGATACGCCTGGGCATTGAGTCAAACAAAGCTTGGATGGCGTGGTACAGCTGCCCATGCAACTTCACCACGATACCACAGTTCATCAAGAGTAGTGACTGGCGTATTGTGACGACCCAGTTGCTCGGCCACCATTGACCAGACGTTTTCAATTGGTGAGAGATCTGGAGAATGTGCTGACCAGGGCAGCAGTCGAACAATTTCTGTATCCAGAAAGGCCCGTACAGGACCTGCAACATGCGGTCGTGCATTATCCTGCTGAAATGTATTGTTTCGCAGGGATCGAATGTGGGTTGAGCCACGGGTCGTAACAAATCTGAAATGTACGTCCACTGTTCAAAGTGTCGTCAATGCGAACAAGAGGTGACCGAGACGCGTAACCAATGGAGCCCCATACCATCACGCCGGGTGATACGCCAGTATGGCGGTGACGAATACACGCTTCCAATGTGCGTTCACCGCGATGTCGCCAAACACGAATGCGACAATCATGATGCTGTAAACAGAACCTGGATTCATCCGAAAAAATGACGTTTTGCCATTCGTGCACCCAGGTTCGTCGTTGAGTACACCATCGCAGGCGCTCCTGTCTGCGATGGAGCGTCGAGGGTAAACGCAGCCATGGTCTCCGAGCTGATAGTCCATCCTGCTGCAAACGTCATCGAACTGTTCGTGCAGATGGTTGTTGTCTTGCAAACGTCCCCATCTGTTGACTCAGGGATCGTGACGTGGCTGCACGATCCGTTACAGCCATGCGGATAAGATGACTCTCATCTCGACTGCTAGTGATACGAGGCCGTTGGTATCCAGCAAGGCGTTCCGTATTAACCGATTCCATATTCTGCTAACAGTCATTGGATCTCGACCAACGCGAGCAGCAATGTCGCGATACGATAAACCGCAATGGCGACAGGCTACAATCCGATCTTTATCAAAGTCGGAAACGTGATGGTATGCATTTCTCCTCCTTACACGAGGCATCACAACAACGTTTCACCAGGCAACGTCGGTCAACTGCTGTTTGTGTATGAGAAATCGGTTGGAAACTTTCCTCATGTCAGCACGTTGTAGATATCGCCACCGGTGCAAACCTTGTGTGAATGCTCTGAAAAGTTAATGATTTGCTTATCACAGCATCTTCTTCCTGTCGGTTACATTTCACATCTGTAGCTCGTCATCTTCGTGGTGTAGCAATTTTAATGGCCAGTAGTGTATATCCCGCCGAAAGACCCGAAAATAAAATTTGTGATATTCGAGCTCACAAGGAGGCTTACCGGATATCGTTCTTCCCGCGAACCATTCGCGACTGGTTCAGAAAAGTGGGAAAGTGATATTGGTACACGAAGTACCCTTCGCCACCCACTGCAAGGTTGTGTGCGGGTATAGATGTAACTGTAGATGTAAATAGAGTGTAGATGTAGATTCCGTACAGAGAAAAATAAAAAATACCTTCGGTGGTATTAAAAGCAAGGCCGTCTACATGAACAGTGCAATGAAAATTCCACTGTTCAATGCTGAGGAGAGAGCGGATAGGTGCAAAGAGTTCATTGAAGGCCTCTACGGAGATGAGGCTTGTCTGATCACGTAATGGAAGGAAAAGTGGAAGTTAATATGGAAGTCATAGGGGATCGAATATTAAAGTTAGAGTTTGACAGAGCTTTGGAAGACTTGCGATCAGGTAAGTGAGGAAGGCCAAAGTACTTTTAAGATTGACCGTTGACTCTATGAGATTGGAGAAATATCATCAACACAATCCTGAAGGTTGCAAGGGTGGATAATCAGCTTAACATCTCATACATCTAACTTACTGAAAAGAAAGGAAGTCGAGAAGCTGTTAGATGACGATCAGTTTAGCTCTCTGAAAGATAAGGAGGCACTTCTAAAGTTGTATTTGATAATGGAAGGAGGACTTACGAAAAATCATGACGCATTCATAGGACTTTTCGACTTTGGAAAAGCGCTCGACAGTGTCAAATGGTGCCTGATATTTGATATTCTGAGAAAAGTAGAAGTCAGCTATAGAAAGACGGGTAATATATAAAATGTACAAGAACCTAGAGGGAATCATTTGACTATAAGATACAGAATGAAGTTCTCGGACTGAAAAGGGCAAGACAGAAATGTAGGCTTTCGCTTCTACTGTACAATATAAAAATCGAAGAGTCAATGACAGATATAGAAGAAATGTTGAATAGTCGGATTAAAATTCAGGATGAGAGGATAGCAGTTATCAGATTATCTAATTACATGGCCATTCTCTGTGAAGCAATGCGTATATAAAAGCAAGACTAGCACAAGCATAGGGTGCATTCCTGTCAAAGAGATATCTGCAAGTATCGAACTTCGACCTTAATTTGAAGAAGAAATTTCTGAGAACGTACGTATGGAGCACAGCATTGTATGGTAATGAACCATGGACCATGGGAAAACAGGAAAAGAAGACAATCGAAGTATGTGAGGTGTGGTGCTACGAAAGAATGTCGAAAATTAGAATTATAAGGAATGAGGTTTCCGCGGAATCGACGAGAAAAAAAATGTACGGAAAACACTGATGAAAAGAAGAGACAGGCTGATTGCACATTTGTTAATACATTTGGGAATAATTCCTGTGGTACTACATATGGAGCTGTAGAGAGTGAAGCTGTGCAGGAAGACAGAGCCTTGAATTTATGAATGTATCAGACAAATAACTGAAGACGTATGATGCAAATGCTACTGCCCGCATCTCGTGGTCGTGCGGTAGCGTTCTCGCTTCCCACGCCCGGGTTCCCGGGTTCGATTCCCGGCGGGGTCAGGGATTTTCTCTGCCTCGTGATGGCTGGGTGTTGTGTGATGTCCTTAGGTTAGTTAGGTTTAAGTAGTTCTAAGTTCTAGGGGACTGATGACCATAGAAGTTAAGTCCCATAGTGCTCAGAGCCATTTGAACCATTTTTTTGCAAATGCTACTACGCAGAAATATATACCAGTCCCTTCACTTCCTCGATCAGTAGAGATGCAGAAGATTGTTTTGAAAATGGCGGCACATAGATTTATAAACTAATAAGAAATGGGTGTTGTTTAAAAAGAAGTAGCTGGAAAACCTTGTTTATGTGCATGTTTAGTGCACGGATTTCCGTAAATAGATCGTAGTTTGACTGTATCTCCTCATGTATCACAAAACGAATGCAGAGGAAGATTTTCTACAACGTTTAAAAAGGACACCGACTTTTGAGTGCTTTTGGTCATTCACAGGGATTTTACTAACTGCATTCGTCTTGGTTTCCCACATAAAGTAATACACAATATTAGAAAAAAATTGGATTGCATGGAATTGATTCTCATTAACAAAAAGACTATGAAATACAGATATTTGCTTAAAGCTTGGCGAAGAAAGCCGTATACGAGCCGTTGTCACATTGTATTAATTATCATTGTGAGTAAATATAATCCCGTGTCCAAGATTTTATTTGGCTGCAGGTAAAAATCTGCAGACCTGACGTACACTGAAATCTGCGTGCCAGAGTAGCGTACCACACGCAGCCGATCCCAATGCGTACGTGCGGGCTGCCTGCAATAACAAATGGTTAACTACGTAACTTTATTTTTTCGAGGTGATAATGAAAACGTTATGATTACCCCACGAATTCGCACTGTGAGCATAAAATTTGTCCTGCAATGCATATTTATCTGCATAATAGTGCAAATGTCCACAGTATGTGCTGTGTGTGTTGTTTGAAAACAAACGTTTTCCTTTCACTATCAATGCTTGCTGTTGGCAACGGTATTGGCCACTTTATTTTTTATCTGCAAGGTAGGATTCAGTATTGCTCTGTTCTGTCCGGGGTAGTCGTCTCCGCTGCTGGGTGGTCAGTGCACCAGTGCAGAGAAGGTGGGTTCGATTATTGGTGTATACTGTATTATGTATTAAACTGGGGACCGAGAAACGACGGAGAGGCTTTTGTGTGGTTCGGCCCCCAGTGGACCCCCCACCCCTAGAACGTCTCATACCAGACAAGTGTATGAGTGTAACCCCAAATGTTTGCGTGATAGAGTAAATACGGTGTACGCGTACGATGTGACAGTGTTTGCGCAGCAATCGCCGACATATCGTAACTGAGGTAGAATAAGGGAACCAGCTTGCATTCGCCGAGGCAGATGGAAAACCGCGTTAAAACCATCCACAGGGTAGCCAGCTCACCGGACCTCGACACTAAACCGCCGGGCGGATTCGTGCCAAGGACTGGCACACCTTCCTGCTCGGGAAGCTAGCTGGTCGGGTTCGGTTATTGGTGCTCTCAGGGATTTTTCCTTCGAGGAAGACAGGTACGGTGTGAGCTCAGTCTCGTGAGGCAAACTGAGGAGGTACTCGCCCAATTAGTAACGGTTCGATATCAAGAAACCCGACAACGACCGGAACGCCATTGTGATGACCACATGCCTCTTCATATAACATCCAATAACGCTCATTGGTCGTCGGGACCTATTGGTCGGTCTAGGGCCAGAACACGGAACTTGACCTCCACTGTGAGGTTTGCTTTCCGGAAATGTTCGTTGTATGGGAACAAACCGTGTACTAGACCGGTGGTCAAGGAGTAGCGTCGTTGATTCATAATCAGAATGTATTCGGTCCCGGGTTCGAATCCCGCCGCTGCTTAAATTGTGATTAATAATCCGCATTGGCGGCGGAAACCTTCCGGCATAAGAAGGCGCCCTTATTCTGCTAACGGCCTTGTCAAAGAGGGTGGAGAAGCGGACAGAGGTTCAGGGCACTCTCTTGTCCTAGGGGTGGGAAACTGCCCCTAAAGGCGGAAGAATCAGCAACGATCAACGGCATGAGGATACAAAAGGCAATGGAAACCACTGCATTACAGACACATAACGTGTATCCACAGGACGTGTGGCCTGTAACTGAAGAAGTGTCATGATGATCGCTCCATTGGCAAAAGATTCCAGAATAGTCCTCCGTTGGGGTCTCCGGGAAGGGTCTACCAAGGGGGAGGTTACCATGAGGGTAAGACTGAATAATCAACGAAAAGATAAAGTTCTACAAGTCAGCGAGTCAGAAGCTTGAACGCGGTAGAAATTAGAAAATCAGAAAAGGGAAACGCAAAGGCTCAATCTAGATATAGTAGGGGTCAGTGAAGTGAAGTGGAAGGAAGACAAGGATTTCTGGTCAGATGAGTATAGGGTAATATCAACAGCAGCAGAAAGTGGTATAACGGGAGTAGGCTTCGTTATGAATAGGAAGGTAGGGCAGAGAGTGTATTATGAACAGTTCAGTGGCAGGGTTGTTCTTACCAGAATCGACAGCAAAATAACACCGACAACGATAGTTCAGGTATACATGGCGACGTCGCAAGCTGAAGATCAAGAGATAAGAAAGTGTATGAGGATACTGAAAGAGTAATACAGTATGTAAAGGGGGATGAAAATCTAATTGTGTTGGGGGACTGGAATGGAGTTGTAGGGGACGGAGTAGAAGAAAAGGTCACAGGAGAATATTGGCTTGGGACAAGGAATGAGAGAGGAGAAAGACTAATTAAGTTCTGTAAACAAGTTTCAGCTAGTAATATCGAATACTCTGTTCAAGAATAACGAGAAGAGGAGGTATACTTGAAAAAGGCCTTGTGATACGGGAAGATTTCAGTTAAATTACATCACGGTCATACAGAGATTCCGAAATCAGATACTGGATTGTAAGGCATAGCCAGGAGCAGGTATAGACACAGATTAGAATATAGTTGTGATGAAGAATAGGCTGAAGTTTAAGAAATCAGCCAGGAAGAATCAATACGCAAAGAAGTGGGATACGGAAGTACTAAGGAATGAAGTTCTCTAAGGACAATGGAGGTACAATGAAGAATGGGGGCGCTGTTGAACGAAACACAGTTAACTCCGAAACAAGCCACTGGAGGGCAAGGACCACTTATACCAACATAGAAAATACCCCTGGACAACCGCCAATTTTGTTCACTGGAGATGGGGTTCATTATGTGGAGTGAATATGAGAAGCAACGACAGATACGTTTGAGTCGAAAAGGAAGCACCTTAAGGGGTAGTGAGTGATAAGACGCTTCGAAGAAAGGGTCTCACTTCATGCAAAATCCGCAGCTCGTGGTATAGTGGTTAGCGTATCATGAATAGCTGTTTAACTGAAGTAGAGCTCACAGCATCAGAAAAGTATCTTGCAATATCAATTAATGTGATCTCATTATTAATTAGTTTCACTTTCGTGAGTTATCTATACAGGATACGTAAAATATATCTGGATAACTAAGGATCCTACAATGGACAACCAAACTAGCATCATCTTCCCACGTTGACTATGGTGTAAATTAGATTGAATTATTTGACGGACAAATTTTACACTAATGGCCATTAAAATTGCTACACCATGAAAATGACGTGCAACAGAAATTTAACCGACAGGAAGAAGATGCTGTGACATGCAAATGATTAGCTTTTCAGAGCATTCACACTAGGATGGCGCCGGTGGCGACACCTACAACGTGCTGACATGAGGAAAGTGTCCAACCAATTTCACATACACAAACAGCAGCTGACCGGCGTCGCCTGGTGAAACGTTGTTGTGATGCCTCGTGTAAGGAGGAGAAATGCGTACCATCAAGAAATTATTCAGGTAGTGAAGGGAGACGAAAATTTAATACTCATGGGTGACTGGAATGCGACAGTAGGAAAAGGAAGAGAAGCAAACGTAGTAGGTGAATATGGATTGGGACTAAGAAATGAAAGAGGAAGCCGCCTGGTAGAATTTTGCACAGAGCATAACTTAATCATAGCTAACACTTGGTTCAAGAATCATGAATGAAAGTTGTATACATGGAAAACCCTGGAGATACTAAAGGTTTTCAGATAGATTATATAATGGTAAGACAGAGATTTAGGAACCAGGTTTTAAATTGTAAGACTTTCCAGGGGCAGATGTGGACTCTAACCACAATCTATTGATTATGAACTGTAGATGAAAACGGAAGAAACTGCAAAAAGGTGGACTTTAAGGAGATGGGACCTGGATAAACTGAAAGAACCAGAGGTTGTACAGATTTTCAGGGAGAGCATAAGGGAACAATTGACAGGAATGGGGGAAAGAAATATAGTAGAAGAAGAATGGGTAGCTTTGAGGAATGAAGTAGTGAAGGCAGCAGAGGATCAAGTAGGTAAAAAGACGAGGTCTGGTAGAAATCCTTGGGAGATATGATACTGCGTGAAGAGTTTGACAGAGCACTGAAAGACCTAAGTCGAAAGAAGGCCCCGGGAGTAGACAACAGTCCATTAGAACTACTGACAGCCTTGGGAGAGCCAGTCTTGACAAAACTCTACCATCTGGTGAGCAAGATGTATGAGCCAGGCGAAATACCCTCAGACTTCAAGAAAAATATAATAATTTCAGTCCCAAAGGAAGCAGGTGTTGATAGATATGAAAATTACCGAACTATCAATTTAATAAGTCACAGCTGCAAAATACTAACACGAATTCTTTACAGACGAATGGAAAAACTGATAGAAGCCGACCTCGGGGAAAATCAGTTTGGATTCCGTAGAAATGTTGGAACACGTGAGGCAATACTGACCCTACGACTTATCTTATAAGAAAGATTAAGGAAAGGCAAACCTACGTTTCTAGCATTTGTAGGCTTAGAGAAAGTTTTGACAATGTTGACTGGAATACTCTCTTTCAAATTCTGAAGGTGGCAGGGGTAAAATTCAGAGAGCGAAAGGCTATTTACAATTTGTACAGAAACCAGATGGCAGTTATAAGAGTCGAGGGACATGAAAGGGAAGTAGTGGTTGGGAAGGGAGTGAGACAGGGTTGTAGCTTCTCCCCGACGTTATTCAATCTGTATACTGAGCAAGCAGTGAAGAAAACAAAAGAAAAGTTCGGAGTAGGTATTAAAATCCATGGAGAAGAAATAAAAACTTTGAGGTTCGCCGATGACATTGTAATTCTGTCAGAAATAGCAAAGGACTTGGAAGAGCAGCTGAACGGAATGGACAGTGTCTTGAAAGGAGGGCGTAAGATGAACATCAACAAAAGCAAAACAAGGGTAATGGAATGTAGTCGAATTAAGTCGGGTGATGCTGAGGGAATTAGATTAGGAAATGAGACACTTAAAGTAGTAAAGGAGTTTTGCTATTTGGGGAGCAAAATAACTGATGATGGCCGAAGTAGAGAGGATATAAAATGTAGACTGGCAATGGCAAGGAAAGCGTTACTGAGGAAGAGAAATTTGTTAACATCGAGTATTGATTTAAGTATTAGGAAGTCGTTTCTGAAAGTATTTGTATGGAGTGTAGCCATGTATGGAAGTGACACGTAGACGATAAATAGTTTACACAAAAAGAGAATAGATGCTTTCGAAATGTGATGCTACAGAAGAATGCTGAAGATTAGATGGGTAGATCACATAACTAATAGGGAGGTATTGAATAGAATTGGGGAGAAGAGGAGTTTGTGGCACTACTTGACTAGAAGAAGGGATCGGTTGGTAGGACATGTTCTGAGGCATCAGGGGATCACCAGTTTAGTACTGGAGGGCAGCGTGGAGGGTAAAACTCGTAGAGGGAGACCAAGAGATGAGTACACTAAGCAGATTCAGAAGGATGTAGGTACTGGGAGATGAAGAAGCTTGCAGAGGATAGAGTAGCATGGAGAGGTGCATCAAACCAGTCTCAGGACTGAAGACCACAACAACAACAACACTTTTCCGACCTTGATAAAGGTCGAATTGTAGCTTATCGCGATTGCGGTTTATCGTATCGCGACATTGCTGCTCGCGTTGGTCGAGATCCAATGACTATTAGTAGAATATGGAATCGGTGGGTTCAGGAGGGTAATACGGAACGCCGTGATGGATCCCAATGGCCTCGTATCACTAGCAGTCGAGATGACAGGCATCTTATTCGAATGGCTGTAACGGATCGTGCAGCCACGTCACGATCCCTGAGTCAACAGGTGGGGACGTTTGCAAGACAACAACCACCTGCACGGACAGTTCGACGACGTTTGCAGCAGCATGAACTATCAGCTCGGAGACCATGGCTGCGGTTACCCTTGACGCTGCATCACAGACAGGAGCGCCTGCGATGGTGTACTCAACGACGAACCTGGGTGCACGAATGGCAAAACGTCATTTTTTCGGATGAATCTAGGTTCTGTTTACAGCATCATGATGGTTGCATCCGTGTTTGGCGACATCGCGGTGAACACACATTGGAAGCGTGTATTCGTCATCGCCATATTGGCGTACCACCCGGTGTGATGGTATGGGGTGCAATTGGTTACACGTCTCGGTCACCTCTTGATCGCATTGACGGCACTTTGAACAGTGGAAGTTACATTTCAGATGTGTTACTACCCGTGGCTCTACCCTTCATTCGATCCCTGCGAAACCCTACATTTTAGGAGGATAATGCACGACCGCATGTTGCAGGTCCTGTACGGGCCTTTCTGGATACAGAAAATGTTCGACTGCTGTCCATTCTCTAGTTCTGTCACAAACTGAAAACGTCTGGTCAATGGTGGCCGAGCAACTGGCTTGTCACAATACGCCAGTCACTACTGTTGATGAACTGTGTATCGTGTTGAAGCTGCATGCTCAGCTGTGCCTGTGCACGCTACCCAAGCTCTGTTTGACTCAATGCCCAGGCGTATCAACGCCGTTATTACGGCCAGAGGTGGTTGTTCTGGCTACTGATTTCTCAGGATCTATTCACCCAAACTGCCTGAAAATGCAATCACATGTCAGTTGTAGTAGAATATATTTGTCGAATGAATACCCTTTTATTATCTTCATTTCTTCTTTGTGTAGCAATTTTAATGGCCAGTAGTGTATTTTACCACCCTGTATTTGTTCTTGTTTCAGTGGAACCTCTGTAGAACAGCTTTCTACAATTAAACTGCGTTTAACGTGTAATGAATTTTACTCCCCCCTTTATTTTTATAAGTTATATAAATTTGTTATTTAATTTTTAGATATTAATGTTTTCCCCTTGAATACCTTTTTGTCGAGTTTAATGTCACTGTGAGCTGCACTTGCACAATGCGCAGCGAAACGTCCGTGGTCACTGTAGGCAATTATCAGTTTCCGCTGTAGGCGATATACACGTTTAATAAACTTGTACCTCCACTTCAGAGACTTCGATTTCGTTCCCAATTTATACGCAACGCAATTCTATTTCGTTGTAAAGTCATGCGAAAGAATATGGCTCAGTATTATCAAGTGGACGCATCGCAGTTGGCAACTTTCCAACATAACATGAGGTTATAAAAAGAAGAAGAATCCATGTAAGTGTAAGTTATATTTTTGTGATCTTGCACGTGTAATATAACAGTTTGTATGTAAAGGAGGAAATACGAGATTCTACACGCTGCAAGTAACGATGCTTAGTTCAAATGGTTCAAATGGCTGTGAGCGCTATGGGAGTTAACATCTGTGGTCATCAGAACTTAGAACCACTTAAACCTAACTAACCTAAGGATATCACACACATCCATACCCGAGGCAGGATTCGAACCTGCGACCGTAGCGGTCACGCGGTTCCAAACTGAAGCGACTAGAACCGGTGCTTAGTGCAGTCGATCGGCGTCTGTCAGTGAAATAATTAATATCGATCAAGCTCTACTATCACTGATTTTGCAGTTTCATCTTTTTGTTAATAAATCACTGTAAGTAAAAACTGGAGCTTCACCATTCAGATATTGAGGAAAACATCTTATTTACAAGTAAGGGTTAGTGCGAAAATAGCAACAAAAATCAACCCGTTTATCTTCATTAGCTAATATTAAGAGTAATTAGTTTTTAATACGTCTCATAAAAGCGTGTGTATCTGTTGGGTCTAAACGTTACAGCCGATTTTCCGAAACTTCCAACATGTAGCTTCTGTGCATTATACCAGTGAAAACACTGTTCTTTAATTGATTGGTGATCACCTGTTGCTTTCTATGTGAAAAACCTTTTCACGACCCTTATGAAATGAACGTCAATTCCTCGTACCAGAATTCAGCTTGACTTGCAACACGAAGTCGCACAAGACCTCTGCGATCATCGTAACTGAGCAACTTATTATCACAGTTTTGAATGGCTAGTAACAGGAGTACACTCGTGTTTAAAAGTTTTTTATTAAAGCTGGCTCATAATCAGAATATCAGAGAAAAACTCAATGCAGAGTATCGTTTCTAGTGGCATCTGTCTTAACACTGGTGCGCAGCTCCAAATGTTATGATAGATATCATTGGACACTATACTCTTTATTGAATTTTGAAACATCCCCTCTCGTCCTGGCCACGGGACATCTGCAGCATCTGGCGAAGTCCCGTAGTGGTCGCGGCCAATGCACACGCCCTCTGAACGCCGCGCGGTGCGCGAGAAAAATCATGCGACGTATTGTTCCGAAGACTTCCTCCGTAACGTTTGTTGGCAGACCTGTACAATTTCGATGCTCTGCTACGCATATACGATCAAGCGAAATAAGAGTCGGCAGCCTTCTTTTCAAACACGAAACAGCCTTAAAATAGTCACTTCTTCTGCACCGCTAATCAATGCCCTGTAGCAGTCTGACTACCTTCAAAAAATTCCCGAATACGATCAGTGGATTGGGCAACGAACACCACAGTCAGTCACAACGCCGTCACCAACCGGGCTCTACCTTCTCCTGTGAACAACACAGGTCCGCAGTGTAAATAATCGAAGAGGATAAAAGGACATACACAAGAACTCCACACTTCAAATTTCCATTGGAGGAAAACGGAGTTTATTAATTTCTAATAAACCTCGCCAAGTCCGCTTCGTTCGTCAGACAGCCACCAGCTATCTAGTTGCTCCACGCTCTGCTAGACGGCCACTTGCTAACCAATCCGTGCAAGGTCGCTAAACAACACCAGCCTCGGAAACCAGCTGAATAAGTCGGTATTGCATTCACATACAAACAAGGGAAATTTAATTTTCATCAAACTTCCTTAGAGGGCAAACACTTTGCTGTTCTTTGACTAAGCTGTCAACGGTTTCATCCAAATTACAAATGTTTTTCTGATACTGTTTTAAAGGCATCAAAAAACTTGCCTGTTTTGCCCTGCTGAAAGCTGATCACCTAGCCATAGAGACTATTGGTTCAAATGGCTCTGAGCACTATGGGACTTAACATCCATGGTCATCAGTCCCCTAGAACTTAGAACTACTTAAACCTAACTAACCTAAGGACATCACACAACACCCAGCCATCACGAGGCAGAGAAAATCCCTGACCCCGCCGGGAATCGAACCCGGGAACCCGGGCGTGGGAAGCGAGAACGCTACCGCACGACCACGAGATGCGGGCATAGAGACTATTAACACAGTGTTTTCTTTACCAGCCATCTCCGACTGTTGATTCAGTCTGCCAACTGATCGTTCACTGTAAATCTATAAATCGCCTTTCCATTTAAAAAACAGGGTCAAACATTTCTCGTTCTTCATTGATCACAATCCATAAACTTCCCTCAATCTTTTTGTCATCTACTCTATGTCTATTTTCCCTAGAACTCTTCCTTGCAGCGTATCACGTGGATCATGAAATTTCTTTGAAGCTGTGGAAGAAGGCATGTTACTCTTCACCGCCTTAGTCGCGTTTTCCACCGCAAAAGGGCACCGTATTTGTGGCTCTGATTTCCAAACACATTTTCTAGGCGTCTTGATGACCTGGCATTGCAAAGAATACCAAGCGGCTGTAGCTGACCGCCTTCAATTAGATTTTTGAATTAGGCCAAGTACAGGGTGAAGCGAAATACGCGCACTCGGGCTTCGCAATGTGACTCCTCACATGCAAGCGATAAAAAAATGCCTGTCACAAAATGTCGTCCGGTGAGTACATCGTATGGTAACTATCTTTGTCAGGACAGCTTACGCATACTGTACAGTTTGTGCAGTCGGTAGAGTTTTGGGTTAGCACGCAGGAAGTCAAAGGTTCAATCCTTAGTTGAGGCGCATTTTTTTAATTTCCTGCTTTCATTTTGACATTCCGTACTGTAATATACACCGTTTCTTAGGTCACATGTCACGCTGAACGTAACAAATATGCGGTTAGATAAATAAGAAATAGACAGTTGCAACAAATGACCTGACATAGCACAGAGTAACTACAAAAACTATATGAGTTTCGAGATGCTAAAGATGACAGCACAGTACAATAACACATCTACTTGTCATTTATACTACACGTAATACGAGAGCTTAGATGTCGCACTTTAGCAACCAGTGACAATAATAATGTCCATATTAATGACCGTATCACCTTCGCAACAGAATACGCTGTCGTCAGAACAACAGATGCTCAAAGCGATTTCACTGACGTCCAAACATTGCGCAATCCGCCAGATCACACAGCTTTGGACACTTCGCAGCATAGCTGCGTCCACAGAAACAAGAGCAGCACGAACACGCGCTATCAAGTCTTCCACATTCGTCGGCCGAGTAGAGTGCACGAGCTCCTTCAGGTGACCCCACAGGAAGAAATGCAGGGGAATTAGGTCAAATGAACGTGGTAGCCATACAACTGGACTCCACGTCCGAACAATTTCCCTGGAAATGTTCTGTCAAAATACTGTCGCACATTAATTCCAGAGTATGGAGGTGCACCAACATGTTGGAACCATGTCCTCTACCGAACATGTAGTGCAACATCTTCCAGAGCATCAGGCAGATACTTTGAGAGGAATGTGCAGTCAGCCGGTCAGGCAACATGAAGGGGCCCAAACACATGTCGCCCAATATTCCAGTCCAGACGTTGATATCAAAGCGAACTTGATATCCATGGTCGCGGGTGACGTGCGGGTTAACCTCACACTAATGGTGGCATTGTGCATATTGAAAACACCCTCACGAGAGAATGCTGCTATAACGGTGCTCACAAAGTCATCGTTGGCTTCCTGTTGTTGTTGGAACAATTTACAGAATTGCAATCTGCTGATGGAGATCTGAAGGATGCAGGTGTTTCGTGAAATCATAATGATAGGGGTGCAGCCCATGCTCGTGCCTCACGTTAACGACCGTGCGTTGCGAGACACGCAGCTGCCTTGCTATGCTACGTGTACTTCGCTGAGGTTCTTGGTGTGTGACCTCCAGAATAGCTTCCTCAGTAGCTGGAGTACGGCGAGTCCGTGGACGACCTGTGTCCTGTGTTGGTGGAAGGAGAGAAACTGATTCGAGGATATCTAGCAGCATATGCAGGAGCGGCAACAGCAGCCCAGTTATAAGATGCACCAAGGACCAGAAGCATCATATTCATTGTTTGTGTATGCTATGCGTCTGTCACACTGGTTTAGAGGTTTATAATAAGAAAATTCGATGCGTGTACGCATGTACATTGTAGTCTGTCACAGACGCTTTACTCCGCTCGCAGCTAGTCCCTGTCTGGTGGACCGTGCATACAGTATAAACATGCCGTCAGCCCTGGGCACAGCTCTACCTAACGCACATTACGCCTCTGACAAATATTGTTTTGCGTGATTCATCCCGACACCGCTAATTGTGAAATGTTCGGTTTCGAATTACACCACTTCCTTAACGGTAATACACGTGAAGTTTCCACAATCCCATCAATAGAATAATAAAATAAAGCCGCGCGGAGTGGCCGTGCGATTTGAGGCGCAATGTCACGGATTGCGCGGCCCCTCCTGTCGGAGGTTCCGGTCCTCCGTCGGGCGCGGGTGTGTGTTTGTTGTTCGTAGCATAAGTTAGTTTAAGTAGTGTGTAAGTCTAGGGACCGATGACCTTAGCAGTTTGGTCCCTTAGGAATTCACACACACTTGAATAATAATAATAATAATAATGAATTGAGATACGTACTAAACAGCATGTGGTTACAAGACTCAACGTTGAAAGGCATAATTAGAGGGATTATCGCGATAACACATACAAATAGTAACCGAGTTTGGACATTACCTGCTGGTAACGTAAGGCACTAAGGAAATGTAATGGACATAAACGAGGCAAGAATCTTTGGGACCGTTGGAGGAGGGTACAAAGAAAGCAGGGTTCCATCTAGTAGATGGAATGTTGAGAATAAATTCACGACCATGACGTGGAAAGGGCTCATTGAAAGCTGAGCAATCTCCCATTTCTACGATTGTAGTATGTAACTGCAAATGTTTTCTAGACGACGTGCTGCAATCGCTGTTGACGATTAAGAAGCCAGATATCGTACCACCTGAACTACATTTACCAAATAAAAAACATATGCCTCAACCCAGGATCGAACTATTGACCTCTTGCATGCTAATTGAAAAAAATCTACCCACTGCACCAACTGTACAGTACAAGTAACATGTGCTGACAGAGGTAGTTACCGCACATGTGGTTACAGTGCTGGCAGATTGTCGCTTATTAACGTCCTGTTTCTGCCGGATGTCCTCACCGGACGAAATTTTGTGACAGACTTTTTTATGGCTGGCACGTGAGGAGTCACATTGCGAAGCCCGAGTGCGCGAATTTCACTTCACCCTGTACATCGCAACAGAGTCAGCTACAAAAAAATTATTAATTAATTTCAAATATTCGCAGATGGATAGAATAACGCCTGGCAGCTTTGTATGCAAGAGTCACTCCGTAGTGTTGTGTGTGGTGTATGGTAGTAAAAATAACATGCTGAGAAGAGTGACCGCCTTGGTAGTGAGTACTTTTCCCGATCACGGCATTCATGGTTCACAGATGAAACTATCAAACCGAAAAAAATAATGAACTACATTTGTAAGCCAAAGGAGGTTATTTAAACATAGATATTACAACAAAGTTTTAGTCTACGTTTAAGTGAGGCAGTAAGAATAATATAAATGCCTTGTCTTAAATTAGACGAATGAAAACCAGGAAAGTTTTTATCCATATATAGACAGACGGAGAGTGGAAATTTGTACTAGGGCCAGGCATCGAAGCAGGGTCTCCTGCATTCTATGCAGGTGCGTTTGCCACTAAGCTTGGTACAGCGGTTCACACAACTGCGCGCATTACCGTGGCACGATCCCTTCCTCGATCCATATTCTCACTGCCGCTGCAGTCTAAATTCCCCCTTACACACGGACAGTCTACATAGATAAAACCATGTCTGTATGAGACCAGTAAATTCTCTGAAATTGTGTCGTTTTATTAGAAAAGTTTTTACAGAATAACAATGGTACAAGCTTCCTCCGTCAAACTCACTGACAACAACGGCAGCTATATTAGAACTAGTTTCACCGCAAATGTCCCACCAGAGCATTGTTTCACCATGTATCAGCATTATTGTTAATTTATGAGCATGAGTGTACTATGTCATATGGGATCTAATTTAAGCCAAGCCAATCTCTGGAGTTTGATCCCTGCTACTGAGGAAATGGTGGCTCAACAATGAAGTGGAATGGATACGATTTTGTTCTGTTTCACCGTACTGTCTTTTAACCCCAAATGGAACAAATATCAAATTCTTTCCTTCAGCAAAGAATCTAGAAGTAATAATAGATGAAAATTTGAATTGCACTGAGCACTTAAGAGTAATGTGCAAGAAGGTATCGACAGCTCTCCGTGCTCTACAAAAATACAAACTTCTCTTTCCTCTTGGCCTGAGAAAGAAACTTCTAGAAATATTTATGCTTACAGTTATTGATTACAGCGAGTTATCATGCAAGACCTTTCTCAGGAAAGCTGACGGCGCCTGGGTGTGGTTATGAATGCCTGTGTTCGTTATACATGTGATGTTCTACTCTTCAATCACAATTCACAACCATATGCACAGCTATCCTGGTTGCATGCAGAGAAGCGCAGAGTTTTCCATACACTCTGTCTTCTCTTCTGTCTTATCAATGAGTACTGTCCCTCATATCTCTCCACTACTTTAAAGCTCTTGTCTGAACTACACAGCTGAATGGTTCGTTCCCATCAGAACAAAATCATATCCGTTCCACTTCATTGTTGAGCCACCATTTCCTCAGTAGCAGGAATCAAACTCCAGAGATTGGCTTGGCTTAAATTAGATTCAGTTTTCGTTCCATAGACCCAAATATGAGATGATTCTCGTGGGTGTGGAACAAGTACTAAATTATAACACAAAAACATAAAATATTTGAATATAATAGTCAATACACTGATCATTTGTCAGGAGATTTTAAAGTATCTGTATGTCATATACAAACTGCTAATCTTGACTGTTGTGAGTAACTGTTGTCAAAACTGAAATCTAAAAACATTTTTACTCAAGCTGGTCTAACAGTCACCGTTAAGGTATTCATCTATAGAGTAGGAATTGACAATCAAAAAATCTTTCAAACCATGTTTAAACTATGCTTGATCTGAAGCCATGCTTTTAACGGTTGCTGGCAGTTTATTGAAAATCTGTGTTCATGAATATTTGGCCCCTTTTCTGGACCAAGCTAACTCATTTTAGGTCTTCATGTAGATTGTTCTTATTCCTAGTATTTATACTATGTATTGAGTTATTTACTGGAAACAGACGTACTACTTGCGATAAATTTAATTAAGGAAGCAGTGGTTGGAATACAAAGTTCCTTGAACAGGTTTCTACGTGATGTCCTTGGGTTTACACCATAAATGAGTCGTATTACAAGCTTTTGCAGACTAAAAACTTTTTCTATGTTTGATAAGTTACTCCAGAATATGATCCCATATAACATAATACACACATGCTCATAAATTAACAATAATGCTGATTCATGGTGAAACAATGCTATGGTGGGCCGTTTGCAGTGAAACTAGTTCTAATATAACTGTCGTTGTTGTCAGTGAGTTTGACAGAGGAAGCTTGTACCATTATTATTCTGTAAAAACTTTTCTAATAAAACGACACAATTTCAGAGAATTTACAGGTCTCATACAGACATGGTTTTATCTATGTAGACTGCCCGAGTGTAAGGGGGAATTTAGACTGCGGCGGCAATGAGAATATGGATCGAGGAGGGGGTCGTGCCTCTGGTGGGTCGTTTGCGGGTTTAAATCACCTCGGGGTATGACCATGCGGTACATTTGGCCTGCAGTCGTCGCACGGTGGCGATGGCAGCAGTCCAAATGCGCAGAGGTGTGTTGGTGCATGTCAGAGTACGGCGCAGCGAGTAACTGTGCAAACGTTTTCAGACGCGCTAGTGGTGACTGTGTGTTGAAAATGGCTCAAAGAACACATATTGATGACGTTATGAGGGGTAGAATAATAGGGCGACTGGAGGCTGGTCAAACACAGCAGGTCGTAGCACGGGCTCCCCGTGTGACACGAAGTGTGATCTCAAAGTTTTTGTCGTTGTTGTTGTGGTCTTCAGTCCAGAGACTGGATTGATGCAGCTCTCCATGCTACTCTATCCTGTGCAAGCATCTTCATCTCCCAGTACTTACTGCAACCTACATCCTTTTGAATCTGTATTCATCTCTTGGTCTCCCTCTACAATTTTTACCCTCCACGCTGCCCTAAATTGGTGATCCCTTGATGCCTCAGAATATGTCCTACCAACCGATCCCTTCTTCTAGTAAAGTTGTGGCACAAACTCCTCTTCTCCCCAATTCTATTGAATACCTCCTCATTAGTTATGTGATCTACCCATCTAATCTTCAGCATCCTTCTCTAGCACCACATTTCGAAAGCTTCTATTCTCTTTTTGTCTAAACTATTTATCCTCCACGTTTCATTTCCATACATGGCTATACTCCATACAAATAGTTTCAGAAATGACTTCCTGACACTTTAATCTATCCTCGATGTTAACAAATTTCTCTTCTTCAGAAACGCTTTCCTTGCCATTGCCAGTCTACATTTTATATCTCCTCTAATCCAGCCATCCTCAGTTATTTTGCTCCCCAAATAGCAAAACTCATTTACTACTTTAAACGTCTCACTTCCTAATTTAATACCCTCAGCATCACAAGATTTATTTGGACTACATTCCATTATCCTCGTTGTGTATTTGTTGATGTTCACCTTATATCCTTCTTTCAAAACACTGTCCATTCCGTTAAGCCGCTCTTCCAGGTCCTGTGCTGTCTGTGACAGAATTACAATGTCATCGGCAAACCTCAAAGTTTTTAATTTTTTCTCCATGGATTCTAATTCCTACTCCGAATTTTTCTTTTGTTTCCTTTACTGCTTGCTCAATATACAGATTGAATAACATCAGGGATAGACTACAACCCTGTCTCACTCCCTTCCCAACCACTGCTTCCCTTTCATGCCCCTCGACTCTTATAATTGCCATCTGGTTTCTGTACAAATTGTAAATATCCTTTCGCTCCCTGTATTTTACCCCTGTCACCTTCAGAATTTGAAAGAGAGTATTCCAGTCAACACTGTCAAAAGCTTTCTCTAAGTCTACAAATGCTAGAAGCGTAGGTTTTCCTTTTCTTAATCTATTTTCTAAGATAAGTCGTAGGGTCAGTATTGCCTCACGTGTTCCAATATTTCTACGGAATCCAAACTGATCTTCTTAGATGTCGGCTTCTACCAGTTTTTCCATTCGTCTGTAAGGAATTCGTGTTAGTATTTTGCATCCATGGCTTATTAAACTGATAGCTCGGTAATTTTCACATCTGTCAATACCTGCTTTTTTGGGATTGGAATTATTATATTCTTCTTGAAGTCTGAGGGTATTTCGCCTGTCTCATACATCTTGCTCACCAGATGGTAGAGATTTGCCAGGGCTGGTTCTCCCAAGGCTGTCAGTAATGGCAACGAGTCCAGCAGACAGGAAACGTGTCTAGGCGCTACAGTACGGGACGTCCACAGTGTACAACAGCACAAGAAGACCGAAATCTCACCATCAGAGCCCGCAGACGGCCACGTATTACGTGCAGGTAGCCTTGCTCGGGACCTTACTCCAGCCACTGGAACAGTTGTCTCCAGACACACAGTCTACAGACGACTGAACAGTCATGGTTTATTCGCCCAGAGACGCGCAAGGTGCATTCCCCTGACCCCTGGTCACAGGAGAGCCCGTAAAGGCTGGTGTCAAGAATACAGTACATGGTCACTGGAATACTGGTCCCAGATTATGTTCACGAACGAGTCCACGTACAGTCTGAACAGTGATTCTCGCCGGGTTTTCATCTGGCATGAACCATGAACCAGATACCAACCCCTTAATGTCTTTGAAAGAGACCTGTTGGGAGGTCGTGGTTTGATGGCGTAGGGTGGGATTGTGATTGGTGCACGTACATCCTTGCATGTCTTTGACAGAGGAACTGTAACAGGTTAGGTGTATCGGGACGTCATTTTGCACCAGTATGTCCACCTTTTCAGAGGTGCAGTGGGTCCCACCTTCCTCCTGATGGATGATAACGCACGGCCACACTGAGCTGCCATCGTGGAGGAGTACCTTGAAACAGAAGATATCAGGCGAATGGAGTGGCCTGCCTCTTCTCCAGACCTAAACCCCATCGAGCACGTCTGGGATACTCTCGGTCGACGTATCGCTGCACGTCTTCAAACCCCTAGGACAATTCAGGAGCTCCGACAGGCACTGGTGCAAGAATGGAGGCTGTACCCCAGCAGCTGCTCGACCACCTGATCCACAGTATGCCAACCCGATGTGCGGCCTGTGTACGTGTGCATGGTGATTATGTCCCATATTGATGTCAGGTTATATGGGGAGGACACAGTGGCTTTTTGTAGCACATGTGTTTCGGGACGGTTTTCTCAACTTATCACTAATACCGTGGACTTACAGATCTGTGTCGTGTGTGTTCCCTATGTGCCTATGCTATTAGCGCCAGTTTTGTGTAGTGTCACATTGTTTGACACCACATTCTGCAATTATCCTTAGCTTATGAGCATGAGTGTAGAATGAAAGTAAGCAAAGTATGCAAAATCTTTATATTTATGTCTCCAACATCTGATATCATTCTCAGTTTCAAATGCAGACTTGTTTGGGCACTAAGCAATTCTGTGGCATGCCCTTCCCAAATGAATTTATTACTGAGTTATAATCCCTGAAATTTAACACTGTCTACCTCTTCGAGCTATATGTCTTCGTATGTTATACATACATTGGAAGGGAATCTCTTATATGTTTCTGAACTGCACATAGTGGGTCTTTCCAAAGTTTAATGACAGTGAATCAGCTTTAAACCATTATTAATGTCAGTGAAAATTTGATTAGCAGCCATTTCTATATCTGTATTTGACTTGCTATTTATTGGAATGTTTGTACCATCTTGAGACAAAACAAACTTAGCATCTGGAAATGTAAGAGACGAGAGGCCATTAATGTACACAAGGAAAAGCATTGAACCCAAGATGGAACCTGGAGGAACGCCACATATAAGTAGTTTCCCATCACATGAAGGCTGATTGTTTATGGCACAGGTAATTCGCAGTGACACACTTTGCTTTCGTAAAAGATAAGACTTGGACATGTCACAGCACTGTCAGTGACTCTATAATATTCTAATTTACTTAAGAGAATACTGTGATTCTCACAGTCAAAGGCTTTTGCCAAATCACAGAAAATGCCAGTAACCTCTAATTTCTTATCTAATGACACAAGCCATTGTTTGTGTTAGTAGCCTTTCTATATCAGAACCCCCTAGGAACCCAAATTGTGACTTAGACAATATATTATTTTCAGTCAGATATTTTTGAAAAAGCCGGCAAAAGTGAAATTGGTAAATAGTTTGATCCCTCTTCTTGTAAAGAGGCTTTAGCTGAACATATTTTAGCCAGTCCCGAAATGTTCCACTGATGAGAGATTGACTACACAAATAACATAAGACGGAACTGAACTCACGTGACCACTCTTTGATTAACTTCGTTGATATGTTATCACAACCTCAAGACGACGTAGATTTTAAGGTTTTTATGATTCAAGCTGCTACTTTGGGAGACTTGAGTGTCGTTTCCATTTTACTCAAGTTTTCTTGTGAAGACTGGTCTCAGATATTTCATTGCACTGTTTACTGAACCCAATAAGCTGAAGCTATTAGTAACAGAAACTAAGTAATTGTTCAAGAAGTTTTCAACACTAGATGCACTTGTTACCAATGTCTCATTTATTTTTAGAGCTATCTGTCCCTCTTCTTTTTTGGCCCCACCTGTCTCTGTGTTCACTATACCCATTAAAGTTTTTATTTTGTTACCTGATGTAATTATTTTCTCATAATAAAGTTGCTTTGATTTCTACATTAATTGCTTCAATTTTTCTTCTTTGTAAGACATTATAGTTCTAACATCAGAGCTGTTCCTAGATAGTAGATACGGTTCCCTATTTAACCCATATGATATCCTTTTTCATTTTCCGATTCATGTTTTATTTTTAGACTTCTGTTTGATTTGAGTTACCTTAAGGGGAAAACAATTTTCAAAAGAGTAAGTAATTTTATTAATGAATGCTTTGTATTTTCCATTCTGTTTCATAGATCTAATAATTCCTCTTATGTCACTATCACTATAGTTATTAATGTCACAATTATTGTCATTATTATTATTATTCCCCCCCCATGAACCATGGACCTTGCCGTTGGTGGGGAGGCTTGCGTGCCTCAGCGATACAGATAGCCGTACCGTAGGTGCAACCACAACGGAGGGGTATCTGTTGAGAGGCCAGACAAACGTGTGGTTCCTGAAGAGGGGCAGCAGCCTTTTCAGTAGTTGCAAGGGCAACAGTCTGGATGATTGACTGATCTGGCCTTGTAACAATAACCAAAACGGCCTTGCTGTGCTGGTACTGCGAACGGCTGAAAGCAAGGGGAAACTACGGCCGTAATTTTTCCCGAGGGCATGCAGCTTTACTGTATGATTACATGATGATGGCGTCCTCTTGGGTAAAATATTCCGGAGGTAAAATAGTCCCCCATTCGGATCTCCGGGCGGGGACTACTCAAGAGGATGTCATTATCAGGAGAAAGAAAACTGGCGTTCTACGGATCGGAGCGTGGAATGTCAGATCCCTTAATCGGGCAGGTAGGTTAGAAAATTTAAAAAGGGAAATGGATAGGTTGAAGTTAGATATAGTGGGAATTAGTGAAGTTCGGTGGCAGGAGGAACAAGACTTCTGGTCAGGTGACTACAGGGTTATAAACACAAAATCAAATAGGGGTAATGCAGGAGTAGGTTTAATAATGAATAGGAAAATAGGAATGCGGGTAAGCTACTACAAACAGCATAGTGAACGCATTATTGTGGCCAAGATAGATACGAAGCCCACGCCTACTACAGTAGTACAAGTTTATATGCCAACTAGCTCTGCAGATGACGAAGAAATTGAAGAAATGTATGATGAAATAAAAGAAATTATTCAGATTCTGAAGGGAGACGAAAATTTAATAGTCATGGGTGACTGGAATTCGAGTGTAGGAAAAGGGAGAGAAGGAAACATAGTAGGTGAATATGGATTGGGGGACAGAAATGAAAGAGGAAGCCGCCTGGTCGAATTTTGCACAGAGCACAACATAATCATAACTAACACTTGGTTTAAGAATCATGTAAGAAGGTTGTATACATGGAAGAACCCTGGAGATACTAAAAGGTATCAGATAGATTATATAATGGTAAGACAGAGATTTAGGAACCAGGTTTTAAATTGTAAGACATTTCCAGGGGCAGATGTGGACTCTGACCACAATCTATTGGTTATGACCTGTAGACTAAAACTGAAGAAACTGCAAAAAGGTGGGAATTTAAGGAGATGGGACCTGGATAAACTAAAAGAACCAGAGGTTGTACAGAGATTCAGGGAGAGCATAAGGGAGCAATTGACAGGAATGGGGGAAATAAATACAGTGGAAGAAGAATGGGTAGCTTTGAGGGATGAAGTAGTGAAGGCAGCAGAGGATCAAGTAGGTAAAAAGACGAGGGCTAGTAGAAATCCTTGGGTAACAGAAGAAATATTGAATTCAATTGATGAAAGGAGAAAATATAAAAATGCAGTAAGTGAAACAGGCAAAAAGGAATACAAACGTCTCAAAAATGAGATCGACAGGAAGTGCAAAATGGCTAAGCAGGGATGGCTAGAGGACAAATGTAAGGATGTAGAGGCCTATCTCACTAGGGGTAAGATAGATACCGCCTACAGGAAAATTAAAGAGACCTTTGGAGATAAGAGAACGACTTGTATGAATATCAAGAGCTCAGATGGAAACCCAGTTCTAAGCAAAGAAGGGAAAGCAGAAAGGTGGAAGGAGTATATAGAGGGTCTATACAAGGGCGATGTACTTGAGGACAATATTATGGAAATGGAAGAGGATGTAGATGAAGATGAAATGGGAGATATGATACTGCGTGAAGAGTTTGACAAAGCACTGAAAGACCTGAGTCGAAACAAGGCCCCCGGAGTAGACAATATTCCATTGGAACTACTGACGGCCGTGGGAGAGCCAGTCCTGACAAAACTCTACCATCTGGTGAGCAAGATGTATGAAACAGGCGAAATACCCTCAGACTTCAAGAAGAATATAATAATTCCAATCCCAAAGAAAGCAGGTGTTGACAGATGTGTAAATTACCGAACTATCAGCTTAATAAGTCACAGCTGCAAAATACTAACACGTATTCTTTACAGACGAATGGAAAAACTAGTAGAAGCCAACCTCGGGGAAGATCAGTTTGGATTCCGTAGAAACACTGGAACACGTGAGGCAATACTGACCTTACGACTTATCTTAGAAGAAAGATTAAGGAAAGGCAAACCTACGTTTCTAGCATTTGTAGACTTAGAGAAAGCTTTTGACAATGTTTACTGGAATACTCTCTTTCAAATTCTAAAGGTGGCAGGAGTAAAATACAGGGAGCGAAAGGCTATTTACAATTTGTACAGAAACCAGATGGCAGTTATAAGAGTCGAGGGACATGAAAGGGAAGCAGTGGTTGGGAAGGGAGTAAGACAGGGTTGTAGCCTCTCCCCGATGTTGTTCAATCTGTATATTGAGCAAGCAGTAAAGGCAACAAAAGAAAAATTCGGAGTAGGTATTAAAATTCATGGAGAAGAAATAAAAACTTTGAGGTTCGCCGATGACATTGTAATTCTGTCAGAGACAGCAAAGGACTTGGAAGAGCAGTTGAACGGAATGGACAGTGTCTTGAAAGGAGGATATAAGATGAACATCAACAAAAGCAAAACAAGGATAATGGAATGTAGTCTAATTAAGTCGGGTGATGCTGAGGGAATTAGATTAGGAAATGAGACACTTAAAGTAGTAAAGGAGTTTTGCTATTTGGGGAGCAAAATAACTGATGATGGTCGAAGTAGAGAGGATATAAAATGTAGGCTGGCAATGGCAAGGAAAGCGTTTCTGAAGAAGAGAAATTTGTTAACATCCAGTATTGATTTAAGTGTCAGGAAGTCATTTATGAAAGTATTCGTATGGAGTGTAGCCATGTATGGAAGTGAAACATGGACGATAAATAGTTTGGACAAGAAGAGAATAGAAGCTTTCGAAATGTGGTGCTACAGAAGAATGCTGAAGATTAGATGGGTAGATCACATAACTAATGAGGAAGTATTGAATAGGATTGGGGAGAAGAGAAGTTTGTGGCACAACTTGACCAGAAGAAGGGATCGGTTGGTAGGACATGTTCTGAGGCATCAAGGGATCACCAATTTAGTATTGGAGGGCAGTGTGGAGGGTAAAAATCGTAGAGGGAGACCAAGAGATGAATACACTAAGCAGATTCAGAAGGATGTAGGTTGCAGTAAGTACTGGGAGATGAAAAAGCTTGCAGAGGATAGAGTAGCATGGAGAGCTGCATCAAACCAGTCTCAGGACTGAAGACCACAACAACAACAACATTATTATTATTATTATTGTTACTATTAGATATTTTTAGTTGGTTTGGGTTACTAAGGACCACGTGAAATAACTTACGTATTCTTCCTTTTCGCCTACCTCTTCAGACATTTTTCATTCTTTTCCGGTGCTTTTCAGTTTAGTTTAGTTTACTTTAGTTATATCATGTTCCGTAGATCATTTACCGATTATTTTGTCGATATCATATAGAACAAGTCAGATTACGAGATATAAATACACACACAAACAGTGCTAATATTAATATTACTGAAATTTATAGTTCTACACATGCAACTACATTTACAGGTACAATTTTTTTACCATTTCTGAAACAGAAACTCGTCCGTGGAGTAGAAGGAGTTGTCCAAAATAAATGATATTAAGCTAGATTTAAAACTTGATCTGCTACCTGCCAGGCACTTTATGTTGTTGGGCTAATGATCAAATATTTTTGTTGCTGAATAATGTACTCATTTTTGATGAACTGACAGCTTCAATAACAGATAGAAAAGGTCATATTTCCCTCTAGTGTTGTAAATATGAACATCACTGTTCTTCGCGAATTGATATGGATTATTTGTAACGAATATCGTTAGCGAATGTATGTACTCTGATGGTGGAGTTAAAATACCTATTGTAACGACAACTATACATATAATAATTTCTTTTTCTTTATGAATTTAGATAAATTAATATAAGCAATGTGTTGAATTTCTTTTTCGATTCTTTTCGTGTCATGTTAAAGAAACTGTGAGCAACTTTTGAAACGAATATTATTATTTATGTTAGATTTCAAATAATGTGGTAATCTAAGGAAAGTGTATTTAATGTTAATTACTATTGTAAGATGTGAAAATTGTAATTTATACACTTGGTCCATACGTAGGTAATGCATTAGGATATGTGTAGTAGAAAACCTGTGGTGAATACCCTATCTGTAGGGGAGTGGGAAAAGGTGGAGGCAGGCGAGGCGGGAAAAGGCACACTGGCGCGGTTCGGCACAACGGGCACAGTATTACAGTCGGAGGCGAGCAACAGTCGGAAGTACACGTACTGTACCGAGGAGGCTACCCAGGAAAAGTGGATCCCATTGAGCCTCGGATGAACCGATTCAGACGACTACTTGGCACGGCTATATTCTGAAGCACAAAATTGGAAAGATTACGACGCTAAGAAGATGGAAAGTGCCGATGTTGTGTGAGCCTTAGCCATGCTTGTATGTTTGTCGTGCCGCCCGTTATCTCGCTGCCCGCCAACCGCCGCACCGACTGCACAGGTCAAACATTTATTTCATCTTTAGAAGTGTATGTGTGTGGACCAGTGTCGAAACTGTTTCTAACTGTTCAATAATAACGTGACTTTTACCAGAATTGCTTTAGCCATGACGTATCCTGATCACTGACCTAGACAGGATCCTTACCTCGTATTGTGCAACCCGAGTATCCTAAACTGAAAGTTTAATGTTTGTGTTAATGAAAATTATCAGCAGATTAATCTATGCCTTAAAGGAATCTAAAGTTATGAGTGTTATTGCAAATGTTGAGAAAGAACAAAAGTGTGACTAAATTGGAAGAGAGTTTTTGTTGGATTGAGTTAGCGATGTTATTTAATTAATCTGAGACAGAAATAATGACAGTTAAATAATTCAGAAGTGAGACAAAAGAGTAGTTATCCAGAGATTGATAATTTTGGGTGTTAATTTGCCTTCAGTACTTAATAGTTTCAGTATAACGACCATGACAGTTCCAGGCCCCCTCCCCCCTTTTCTTGTCCATTCTTTCAAACCTTGAAATGTGTTGATCAGATCTGACCAGTAAAGGTAAGTCTATATTAATCCTAAGTGTATTAGTGTTTTTCCCTCATTAATAGTGATATTGTGTGTGTACTTTCAATATTGTCGGGGCTAGGGCAATCTACGCCCGATTTCAGTCTGCTCAACATACAAAATGCAGCTCGTAGTAATCATTACTGTGTGGTGTTGTGTAAATTTAGCTCGTCCAAATTAGTACAAAAAGAGAAAACTTTAGTTCAGTGGATTTTTCTGGTTCCAAACTTTGCCATATAACGCAACTTTACTACGTGTAGTTATGCTTGTACATGCACCCACTTGTACAAGGAAAAACTCACTCATTGCCTAAGTAGGCTGGCGACCGAATTATTAATCGTTGTTAGCATCTACTGTGTGTACTTCTTGTCCATGCGAACGAGCAATTATACTTTACATCTGCTTGATGAATCACTGTAGTTATTGACTGAGAATAAGTCCGATCTTGCTTCTATTAGGTACGCGCGGTCAACTTTTGTACTAAAATCCTTGTTTATAAGGTGAAGCCCGTGAACTTATTACAGTACAGGCTTTATAGAGCTAACGTACGTCCGAGTAGGGCGGTAGCGTTACAAGTGGCTTCCCGGTGACAGGACATCCAGTTGTTGTCAGTTACAAATTAATGTAAAGATCGAACAGTGGGTGTTCAGTGGCACGAATAGCAATAAAAGTCAGTAAAATAAACTGCAGTGTGAGTCAAGTATAATAGTGTGGTGTAGTTGGCATTTAGTATGGACAGAAACGTAGACGGGGTAGGTGCGCCAAGCGAAATGGAGAATGCGGCTGGCAGTAGCCGGAGTTTACGCGGCCAGATAACAGATGGCGTTAGCGAAAGACAGTTGGCGTACATACAATACCACGAACATGTCAATGAACAGATTGAAAGGTTGAGATCGCCTCGGACACAGCAAGGGACAAAACAGGAAGCAGAGGGTGACTTTGTAGATGATAGTGGGTATGTGAATGAATGCACTGACATGTTTGATTGTCCACAGATAAAGAAAGAACCGAAAGAAACTTTTGAAATAGGATCGGAATACGCCGATTCCGTAGGACAAAACAGTGTGAAAATTTTAAGCATAAACGATTTATTTGAACAATTAACCAAACAAATTTCAGGACAGAGTGAGCAGATCAAAACACAGAATGATCAGCTTCAATAACAAGTCGGTAGTCAGGTTAGTCAGCTTAAAACACACGTTGACGAGCAACTCAAAACACAGAATGAACAGCTTAAAACACACGTTGATGAGCAACTCAAAACACAGGTGGATCAAATTAAAGCACAGGTTGAAGGACAGGGAATTAAAATTAGTAAACAAATAGAACAGGTAGAACAAAAAGTGGGTAATTTAAGTTCTGTGGTAAATACACTGAAACTTGAAATTGTTACCATTAACAAAAATATGGATACTATGCAGGAGGAAATTGGAAACATTAATAGTAGATTCGATGTTGAAATTCTCAACATCCAAGAGAAAGTAGGACCCCTGGTTGAAACTAAGGTAGACGAAAAAGTTTTCGGTCTCAAAACTGAGATCGTAAACGAATGTCAACATGGGATATCACAATTGAAAAAGGTAGTTTTAGACACTGAAAGGGATTTAAGTAAAAAAGTAACCGGATGTGTTCAAAATTGTGAACAAAATACTACGAAAATTCAAGGCAGAATTTTCGATCTGGAGAGCAAAATTAAAGATAGGCCTGGTGTTGTCTGTAATGGCACACCAATCACGAAGCTGTTAGAAGGCGAGGAACGCTTCGATCCAGCCAAGAAACATAACGGGTGGCATCCGTTAGATTTTATTAAAAATTCCGAGAGAGTATTTCCTGAGCACTTATCTGATCAGGAAAAGATAAACGTGGTAATTAGCGCCTTAGCGGGTGATGCTAAGCGCTGGGGAATAAATTTAAATACCGAACGAGTGACGTTCGAAGAATTTAGGCAAAGATTTACGGAAGAATATTGGTCTGAACAAAAGCAGGACCATTTATGGTGGGAGTTCATCATGGCCAAACAGCATAACAACAGGGGCAGGAATTCTTTGAAAGATTTCTGCGAGCATTGGTACCGGAAATTGACGCATTTAAGAGGTAGAAGATCAGATTCGGAAATTATCTGGGAGCTATATAAAAAACTTCCGGAGGATTCAAAGAGGTATGTAGGAAGCAATCATCGTAGCTTCCAAGCATTTCTAGAAAGGGTCGAAGACGAAGACCATTGGCGCGCAAGTCATACCAATTATCAAAATTTTGGTAACCATAATAACCGACACAATGACGAACGAAATGACGGCGATGGGTATCGCGTCAATGTAATACAAAGAGGAAGAGGCAGAGGAAATTATTCAGTTCGCGGTAGAGGGTATACCGCGCAAAATAATAACGACGCGGGAAACTAATTTCCGCGAACGTTGCGGGCCAAACGGAAGCGGACAACACATACAGGCCCCGATTTAAGAAAAGATACTGGACCGACCGTAATGTAATGAGACAGGCTAGGGTCGGACATGGAACGCCGCAAAGTGTTGTGGCGAAACAAGCGTCAGGTGCGAGCCAGAATGAGTCATCTCTGCCGCACAGAGCACTACATGTTAACAGGCGAGTGGAGCATCAGAGGGCAACGGCCCAGCCTAGCAGAACATCTGTTCGGAAAGAAGCCGCTAGCAATACGGCAGCAGTAGGTACGAACGTAGCCGTAAGAGCTGAGGAAAATTTTACGAGTGATAATTCCGTGGCAAAGGATACAATTAATGAAACTGTGAATACACAGAGAGGTGCGGTTAGCAGTGTTTGCAATGAGATAAAAGGCGAGGATGAATTAGCAGAAGTAACTGATTGGCGTGTGCAGATCGATGATCTGTACAAGGGCCTAAAGCAATGTGAGTGGGAGGATTTTAAAAGGGAGTATGAGGCGAAGAAATTATTTGGTGGAAAGAGAGATACACTCCTGGAAATTGAAATAAGAACACCGTGAATTCATTGTCCCAGGAAGGGGAAACTTTATTGACACATTCCTGGGGTCAGATACATCACATGATCACAATGACAGAACCACAGACACATAGACACAGGCAACAGAGCATGCACAATTTCGGCACTAGTACAGTGTATATCCACCTTTCGCAGCAATGCAGGCTGCTATTCTCCCATGGAGACGATCGTAGAGATGCTGGATGTAGTCCCGTGGAACGGCTTGCCATGCCATTTCCACCTGGCGCCTCAGTTGGACCAGCGTTCGTGCTGGACGTGTAGACCGCGTGAGACGACGCTTCATCCAGTCCCAAACATGCTCAATGGGGGACAGATCCGGAGATCTTGCTGGCTAGGGTAGTTGACTTACACCTTCTAGAGCACGTTGGGTGGCACGGGATACATGCGGACGTGCATTGTCCTGTTGGAACAGCAAGTTCCCTTGCCGGTCTAGGAATGGTAAAACGATGGGTTCGATGACGGTTTGGATGTATCGTGCACTATTCAGTGTCCCCTCGACGATCACCAGTGGTGTACAGCCAGTGTAGGAGATCGCTCCCCACACCATGATGCCGAGTGTTGGCCCTGTGTGCCTCGGTCGTATGCAGTCCTGATTGTGGCGCTCACCTGCACGGCGCCAAACACGCATACGACCATCATTGGCACCAAGGCAGAAGCAACTCTCATCGCTGAAGACGACACGTCTCCATTCGTCCCTCCATTCACGCCTGTCGCGACACCACTGGAGGCGGGCTGCACGATGTTGGGGCGTGAGCGGAAGACGGCCTAACGGTGTGCGGGACCGTAGCCCAGCTTCATGGAGACGGTTGCGAATGGTCTTCGCCGATACCCCAGGAGAAACAGTGTCCCTAATTTGCTGGGAAATGGCGGTGCGGTCCCCTACGGCACTGCGTAGGATCCTACGGTCTTGGCGTGCATCCGTGCGTCGCTGCGGTCCGGTCCCAGGTCGACGAGCATGTGCACCTTCCGCCGACCACTGGCGACAACATCGATGTACTGTGGAGACCTCACGCCCCACGTGTTGAGCAATTCGGCGGTACGTCCACCCGGCCTCCCGCATGCCCACTATACGCCCTCGCTCAAAGTCCGTCAACTGCACATACGGTTCACGTCCACGCTGTCGCGGCATGCTACCAGTGTTAAAGACTGCGATGCAGCTCCGTATGCCACGGCAAATTGGCTGACACTGACGGCGGCGGTGCACAAATGCTGCGCAGCTAGCGCCATTCGACGACCAACACCGCGGTTCCTGGTGTGTCCGCTGTGCCGTGCGTGTGATCATTGCTTGTACAGCCCTCTCGCAGTGTCCGGAGCAAGTATGGTGGGTCTGACACACCGGTGTCAATGTGTTCTTTTTTCCATTTCCAGGAGTGTAGTAGGGACGTCCATAAAGTGATGTGGCCCAAATTTGAAGAGGGGAGAATAAATAGCGCCGCGCAAAGTACGCGTGCTGCCGATAGGAGGAAGGTTAATGATAGGAAGGATTTGGAGGATGAAATCCTCAGCGTTGATGAAGAAATAACTTCTGCTAACAGTCCGCCAATAGTACAAGCTGCTACCGAGAGGCACCGTGGAGAAGGGGTAGATGATTACCTGAAAGTAATTAAAGTCCACGAGGATTACACTAAATATGAAGTGACAGTAGATGTAAATAAAGCTGATGCTGAGGCCGTTTTGCCAAAAGAGGAGACTGAATTAAAATCCAAGCCTGACGACAATACAGAGGAAGAACTTAGTGCCTGTCTCAGAAAAGCTTTTATGTTAGAACCTGAAAGCGATCCGGAATGGTCGGATTCCGACGATAGTTCGGATGATGAAAGATACACAAATACAGACGAAAATGAATGTACTCACTCTCCCTATTGTGCAAATGTAGCGTACTTAAGTGAATCTGATGTTGAGGAAGAGAGTAGTGGTGATTCTAGTGAAGATGAATTTTCAGGTGCAAAGGAAAATGAATATACTTTTACTGAAAGAGGGTATGAGAAAATCAGTGAAAATAAAGGGGATGCAGTTAATTGCGATATTGTACCTAACGATGACGACGTATCAAAACAAAATCCAGACGTTGAAACAGAACAAAGAAAGAAAGAGCCACCGGACGACTCAGTGTTTATTTTGCAAAGAGTTCAAGTAAGTAAAGATTTTGAACTTCAGAAACCGAAAAAGCCGCCAGATATAAATGGTTCAAAAGGTCAGGAACGTATCTTGGGACGATGTCACAGTCGACCAAGGTGCGTTGCGGAAAAAAAGAGGAAGGGACATGATTTAGAGTCTGGGGCAGATTTATATCGGATTTTGAGAATGTCATGAACACATTACATCATGAAACTACAGGATTTCCACCGGAAGAAACTTTGTTAGGCAGAAGTAGTAAAAGTTTAATTGAAGAAATACTAGAGTTTCCACCTTGTACAAGTTTGGGATTGGATCAAAAGAAAGAGTTGGTGATAAAAAGGGCAAAACAAAAAGCTGAATCTAGACCTAAAAGACACAATAAAAATTTAAAAGTTTCAAAATTTAAAATTGGAGATTATGTTCTTTTAAAAACCCACGAAAAGTCTAGTGAACTAAACCATGAAATTTCAAAATTTAAATATATTTATAATGGACCATATATAATACAGAATATTCCACACGCCAATGCTTACTACCTGATCTACCCAAAATCCAAAAGACCTTTAGGTGTAAGAAATATTGTGGACCTGAAACTGTATGTTCCTAGGAACGAGTAAATGTGCTGTATCTTATGCTGACCCAAGTTATTCTAAATATATCTAATCTTTGTAAATGTCTGTATACCCTTGAAAGTGTGCTAATGTAGTTATGTGAGTTTCAGATTACCAATTGTACTGTAACTGTAAAAATGTATGGAGAAAAGGACTGAAAAGAAAGGATAAATGATATCCGCCAGATAAAAGATGGGACTGTCAAAAATGAAAATGGGCAGTGTATGAACCATAATATGAAGGACTGCCAAATACCAATGAGGGCAGATAAATAATCGATGGAAAATTGGAAATGTGATCCAGGAGATGTGACAATATGAAGTGAAAAGGACTGCCCAAATCCGCATAATAGGCAGCAAATATGTGTAGTTAATTTTCTGAATATATGTGTGTGTGTTTTGTTTAGTAAGTAAGAAAATGGACTGCTATTCAAAGCAAGCAGCGACGAATTATCTTATAGTGTATACAAAATATGCAATTGTTTTTGTAGTTAAATGTTTGTATTCCAGAATTTTAAATTATTTCTTTGAGAAATTTAGACAAAATGATTAAATTGCTATTTTAGTGATGTTATGATGGGAAGTTGGACTGTGCAAAAGGCACTTGAGTAAATGACAAGTAATTATTCTTGATGTGTTAAAAAAGTGTAAACCTATATACAGTGAGTAAAAGGAAATATGTAGTGTAAATCTTTTTGGACAATTAAGTAAAGATTCGGAACCACTGTATAATTGTAAGATTTAGTGTTCCCATAAAATTTGGACTTAAGAAAATTTTCTGGAAACAGGGGCATGTGTAACGACAACTATACATATAATAACTTTTTTTTCTTTATGAATTTAGATAAATTAATATAAGCAATGTGTTGAATTTCTTTTTCGATTCTTTTCGTGTCATGTTAAAGAAACTGTGAGCAACTTTTGAAACGAATATTATTATTTATGTTAGATTTCAAATAATGTGGTAATCTAAGGAAAGTGTATTTAATGTTAAATACTATTGTAAGATGTGAAAATTGTAATTTATACACTTGGTCCATACGTAGGTAATGCATTAGGATATGTGTAGTAGAAAACCTGTGGTGAATACCCTACCTGTAGGGGAGCGGGAAAAGGTGGAGGCAGGCGAGGCGGGAAAAGGCACACTGGCGCGGTTCGGCACAACGGGCACAGTATTACAGTCGGAGGCGAGCAACAGTCGGAAGTACACGTACTGTACCGAGGAGGCTACCCAGGAAATGTGGATCCCATTGAGCCTCGGATGAACCTATTCTGACGACTACTTGGCACGGCTATATTCTGAAGCACAAAATTGGAAAGATTACGACGCTAAGAAGATGGAAAGTGCCGATGTTGTGTGAGCCTTAGCCGTGCTTGTATGTGTGCCGTGCTGCCCGCTATCTCGCTGCCCGCCAACCGCCGCACCGACTGCACAGGTCAAACATTTATTTCATCTTTAGAAGTGTATGTGTGTGGACCAGTGTCGAAACTGTTTCTAACTGTTCAATAATAACGTGACTTTTACCAGAATTGCTTTAGCCATGACTTATCCTGATCACTGACCTAGACAGGATCCTTACCTCGTATTGTGCAACCCGAGTATCCTAAACTGAAAGTTTAATGTTTGTGTTAATGAAAGTTATCAGCAGATTAATCTATGCCTTAAAGGAATCTAAAGTTATGAGTGTTATTGCAAATGTTGAGAAAGAACAAAAGTGTGACTAAATTGGAAGAGAGTTTTTGTTGGATTGAGTTAGCGATGTTATTTAATTAATCTGAGACAGAAATAATGACAGTTAAATAATTCAGAAGTGAGACAAAAGAGTAGTTATCCAGAGATTGATAATATTGGGTGTTAATTTGCCTTCAGTACTTAATAGTTTCAGTATAACGACCATGACAGTTCCAGGCCCCCCCCCCCCCCCCTTTTCTTGTCCATTCTTTCAAACCTTGAAATGTGTTGATCAGATCTGACCAGTAAAGCTAAGTCTATATTAATCCTAAGTGTATTAGTGTTTTTCCCTCATTAATAGTGATATTGTGTGTGTACTTTCAATATTGTCGATGCTAGGGCAATCTACGCCCGATTTCAGTCTGCTCAACATACAAAATGCAGTTCGTAGTAATCATTACTGTGTGGTGTTGTGTAAATTTAGCTCGTCCAAATTAGTACAAAAAGAGAAAACTTTAGTTCAGTGGATTTTTCTGGTTCCAAACTTTGCCATATAACGCAACTTTACTACGTGTAGTTATGCTTGTACATGCACCCACTTGTACAAGGAAAAACTCACTCATTGCCTAAGTAGGCTGGCGACCGAATTATTAGTCGTTGTTAGCATCTACTGTGTGTACTTCTTGTCCATGCGAACGAGCAATTATGCTTTACATCTGCTTGATGAATCACTGTAGTTATTGACTGTGAATAAGTGCGATCTTGCTTCTATTAGGTACGCGCGGTCAACTTTTGTACTAAAATCCTTGTTTATAAGGTGAAGCCCGTGAACTTATTACAGTACAGGCTTTATAGAGCTAACGTACGTCCGAGTAGGGCGGTAGCGTTCCACTATCTCCTCGAAGAAGTGTCTACATGACGTCCTTGGGTGCACACCACTAATTATTCGCACTGCTCTCTTTTGTGCAATCAGTACTTTATGTCTAGGTGGTGAGTCACCCCAGAAAACTATTCCGGAAGACATTATTCAGTGGAAATATGCAAAGTACGTTAGGAGGCTCATCTGTTTATTACCAAGACTAGCGATTATGCGAAGAGCGACAGAAACTGAACTCAGTTGTTTGAGACGCTCAGTAATATACTTCTTCCAGTTCAAGTTGTCATCAATGTGAACAACCAAAAATTTGGATAAATCTACCCTGTTAACTGAGCCCTGTTCATATGCTACAGCAATTGTCGCTATGACTCTATTCGGTGTACAGAACTGAATATAGTGAGTTTTTTCTTCTGAGTGAGTTTCTTCTTCTGTCCATATTGTACCTGTCTCTTCGTTGTCTCTTGTAAGTCCTTGGAACCTTTTACTTTTGCTCTTAACTTTTCTGTTTCTCCTATTTCTTCCTCCACTATTTCCATTTCCGTAGGTCTGTTTTAACTTGTTATTGACGTCATTTCTGTTTTGGGGTTTGTGCCAAAGAAATTAAAACTTTTTTCTGTTATCCGGTTATCATGTAACCTTTTTAGGTGTCCATAGAATGCAACTCTTCTCTTCGTCAAAGTGTCTAATATTTACTCTATTTTTTCATAAAATTCTTTATTGTTTCTTAGTTTCCATTTCCCATTCTCATATTTTGGTTCCAGGATTTTCCTGGGTATTTTCCTTTCCTTCTTTTCCATTTCACCTGATAGTTTGGCTGTGTTTAACAAAAGGCGTTCTGATGCATAAGGGCACTGAGGTGTAATGACTGTATTGTAGTGCCGAGGTTTTGCATTTGTGGAAATAGATTTTTAGTTAAACAGATTTTTTTGTTACTTGAAAGGCTGACTACATATTTCTTGCCCTTGCTAGGTTAGCTTCTTTGTCTAAAGCGATTGTTTGTATTATTTCAGCTAGATATTTAAATTTTGTAGCCTTTTTTATTTTACCATAATCAGTTTCCATATATTTTGGTGCCTCTCTGACATCTGTCACGTACCTGTTTTTCCAAACTACATATGTTGGGCTGCTTTTGAAGCTGTGTCTTGTAGGAGACCTATCTGCATTGTTGCACCTATTACAGATTCAGCAAAGATGGTAAGATCGTCTGCAAAAGCCATATAATCAAAACTCAGATTATTCCCTTTTCCGGCAGTTGTGGTTCTTCTAAGCCCTTTCTCTTCTGTTCTTTTCCTCCAGTCGTCGATTACCTTTTGCGGCACACAATTGAATGGCAGTGGGGACAGTCCATCTCCCTGCCTTACCATTACTATTGCTGTTACTATTGTCACTGTTAGTGGCTGCATCTGCAGCAGTATAAGTAATGCTAGTATTAGCTTTGTTACTACATATTCGGTGTAAGTTATTCACATTGGGACTGCAGACACTCAAATGATTTTAATACTAGTTGTCTTACTAAAAGTGTTATTTTCTTAAGTAACTCTGATGTAATATACATCGTATGTTTGAAACATAGGTCTGGTGTAAGAATTTCATCGGAAGAATTTTGCGACACGGTTTGCTCTGAGATATGCCATTCCTTGGGAACTGTCAAGATATTTGTAAACTGATAAGCAGCATAAAAAGCTTAATCTTCGTATTTTATATATTTTATCAAAAAACGTGCAGATTTTCTTAAAACTGAAATAAGTAAAAGGAACAATTTCTACAATTTCGATAACCTACGTCGCTACCGGTAGCATTTCCCCCAAGACTGACAGGGGCAACATTTCTTTTAGAACTCTCAGTTTGATGAGATTTTTTATTGAATCTTAAGGGTTTTGATTTGCTTAATGCAAATCATAAATTGGTTTTTCTCTGCACTCTCTTTTTTTTCATGCATTTCGTCGCTTTGTATTCCAGGCTGTTTATGGTTGGATTAATTTATTACAAGGGAGATGGGACAAACACGTCATGGCAGATTGCTTGTCGAGAATTAAACGAGATCTCCCTGAAATATTTCACAAGCGGAAGAGCTTGAAACCAATTTGGGTCTCGCTTCAAACTTCCAGCAAAAGTTTAGCCCCCAAAAAGCAAGAAAAATGTGTATTGAAAGATAAACTGCAAAAGTTTCATGTTACCGAAAGCGGGAGGAGGCCTTTCTTTGATATTTTACTGAGAAAAGTATGTTTTTTTATTGCCAAAAGGTCTCAGCTTTTCTCTAAGAATTACGGATTACATGACTGGCGTTTATCTGTAGACAGTTCAAAATGCAGTCTGAACTGTGTCGTATCACATAACGCAAATTTCTATGTACCAATCCCGTTTGGTCATACGGTATATTTAATAGAGGAGCATAATGCTATAAAGATGTGATTAACCTACTAAAATACCCGGAGCACAACTGGGCAATATGCGTGCTCCTCAAAATTGTTAATGTACTGCTAAACCAATAAAGAGGATTTACCACTTATTTCCGCTTTATTTGCGTATGGAACAACCTAACACGAGATAGGCTCCAAAATCAGAGGGAGTGGCCCATGTACAAGCCTCTACAAGCCGGGACATCAACTGTTGTCAGTGACCCAATTGTCACTCGAAAAAAAAATAATAATTTTCTGTCCATTCCATATCAAATTGGATTTAATTAAACAGTTTCTTAAAGCATTTGATAGTCATATAGTCAGTGCTCTTCCTGCTTCGTCCCTTCAGAAGATCGAAGCAGAAGTGTTTAATGGACCCCGGATTCAGGCACTTGTACATGTTGGAAAATTTGTCACAAAATGAACATCAAGGAAAGGATTCTGTGGGTGTCATTCGTGGCGGTAATGCGAAACTTTCTTGATAGTAAAAAAGCGGCTAACTGTGAAAATATAACAGCAGATATGTGGTCAGATTTTCGTGTCGTGGGACGTAATATGAGTTTCAAACTCCATTTCGTATACAGCCATCTTAATACACTCACTGACAAATTAGGATGATGATGATGACGATGATGTTTGGTTTGTGGGGCGCTCAACTGCGCGGTCATCAGCACCTGTACAAATTCCCATTCTATACACATTCCAATCTAGCCTCTTTCACAAATGATGATGGTATTATGGTGACGACACAAACTGCCAGTCCCTGGGCAAAGAAAAACCCCAACCTGGCCAGGAATCGAACCTGGGACTCCGTGTTCCAGAGGTAGCAATGCTACCCACTAGAAGACGAGCTGCGGACACAAATTAAGAGATGTCAGTGGCGAACAAAGCGAACTGTTCCATCAGGATCTCAAGATTGTGGAAGAGGGCTATCAAATGGGGTGGGAGAAACATATGATAGCAGACCGTGGCTGGGATGATAAACGAGGGCTCCACGAAGCAGCCCATAAACGTAAGAGCTTGAAACGAAAATTTCCATCTCAAAGGAACTTGATAGTTGAAAGACACTTTTATCTAACCGTAACCTTATTTTTTTACCACTTAATACATTTAGACTTCGTTTCTATTTGTGTTTCTGTTTGTGTTACAGTAGATAAAAAGTTTGGATTGTGGCTCACTTGGCTCAGCCCTGGGTCACACCAGGACCGATCCAACTTACCCAGAACTTAAACCTTTTATGTACTACAGTCCACAATTTTAGGTCTAAATCACAGATTTTCATTTTGAAAACGCCTGTTTTATATTAAGTTTTTTAGATAATTAATACAGATGAATATTTTTCTTATCATGTCCACCTATTATAAAATAAGTATTCTTTCTCACAAAAGGTGAATGTAAGAAAATAAATTTAATATTTTTATAGAATTTGAACATAAGAAAATAAATAAAATGAATTACGGTGAATGTAAAAAGTAAATAAACAAATAAAATAATTATCAGAAAGTCCAAAATGTTCACAGAATGAATTGCAGATCATGAAATTAATTATTTCTATTTTTAAGTTTCTCATTTCCCTTATATTTCAGTTTCATCTGTTCTTACTCAGTTAATCTAAATTCCAATCAGTAGTTAGATTATAATATCTATTTGGTAAAGTAATCTTAAACTCATTATTAAGCTCCATACAATTTGTTTTTCCATACCTAGTATTTAAAGATTCACATCCAGTAACATTACATAAAACATTTATCTCTAACTCAATTGATTTGTTAATCACTTTCGAGATACCTGCGTTGTTGAAAATAACATTTATGGTATTCCACAAGTACACAAGAAAGTAATAGGAAAAATAAAATACCAATAGAATGGAAAAAGTAATGGAAGACTTTTTGCGGTTTGAGAGCAACAGTGCATGTGGATAAAGTTGGTGATAACATAGAGAAAAAATCTAAAGGAGTTAAGAAATGTACTGTCAAAAATGCAATATGCTTAGTAGATTATAAAGATAGTTTGCTTAAGATTAGAGAACAGTACAGAAAAACCAATATGTTTCAAAGTGAGAAACATGAAATATACACAGCTGAAATAAAAACAAAGCCTTGAGTCCTCATGATGACAAAAGATTTGTTTTGGAAAATCAAATAAGCACATTACCATATGGGCATTACAAATTATAAAAAAATCTAATAAAAATTTTCCATATAAATGGAAACACTAATCAAGAAGGTCAGCAACGCTAGTATCTCGAAAGAGATTAAAAAATTGAGTTCGAGATGTATGTTTCATATAATATTGCTGGATGTGCATATTTAAATACTAGATATGGAGGAAAAACTGTGTGGAGCTTAATAATCAGTTAAACATTATTTTATCAGATAAATATTATAATTTAATTACTGATTGGGATTTACAATTAACTGAAATTGAACAGATGAAACTTAAATAAAAAGGATAGGAGAAACTTAAAAATAGAAATAATGAATTTCATAATCTGGAATTCACTTTCTGAAAATTTTGGACTTTTTGATAACGAATTCATTTATTTATATACTTTTTATGGTCACCATAGTTTATTTTATTTGCATTCTTATGTTCACCTTTTATAAAACAATATTAAATTTATTTTCTTGACTTCACCTTTTCTGAGAAAAATATAATAATTTTATAATATTTGAAAGTGATACGAAAAATATTAATTTTATAATTAGTTTAATATAAAATAGGTGTTTTTTTAAAATGAAAATACGTGATTTTCATCTAAAATTGCGGACTGTAGTAGATAAAAATTGTAGGTCCTGGGTAAGTATGGTCGGTCGTGGCGTGACTCAGGGCTAAGCCAAGTAGTCGGAACCTACACTTTTTATCCGTTTATTACTCAGCTACGTTCAAGAGACTTACATCAAAGCTTTATCCATCTGCATTAAGACTTACTGACGGAAATATGAAATACTGACATTTGTGTATTGGAAAAAACACAGATTTCTAACCAGCACCCATAGATTAGGTAAGAACAACTGCTGATAGTAATGCAACAAAAATGTTGTTGACCAGTGTAGATAGTTGTCAGTCGTCAGTAATAATATCCACCACAGCTGGTTCTCTCATTGTAACTTTACGTGCAGTCAGAGTATTTCCCCCCTGTCATCTGGAAATTAACTTAAATTCTGGAACAGTTTATCTGACAAGTTACTACTAACGTGAAAAGCGGCTAAGATACAGTCATATTACATCACCATAACATTACTTCTGACTTTAATATTGACTAGGAAATGGAATGGCTGACTTAACGTCATTGCTGATACAACGTAGCTGTAGACAATTACACAAACACCTACATCTACGCTATGATACGATGCGATAAATATACGATGTAAGTGTGGTATGACTTCCATACAGTAGAAAAAAAGGACAGGGATAAACGAAAACTACAGTGGTGACTTAGTTTGTAGTGATACGTTCAGAGAGATTCCCCTTCGATTTAATCATGCCTTTACGAACAAAACGATAAATTCAACCTAGCGGGCAGTCGAGAAACGGGTCTGTTAAAGTGATCGCAGACGTAAGGAACTCCTAAAGGAGTCATGTGAAACATTCATATCACGTCAATCTTACAGAAAACTTCCGATACCACATTTCGACCGTCTTGGTAAAAACTACTCCTGAGAACTGGCTACAAAATATGCGAAATAATGATATCCTGTACGTGAGAGCCCATTCTTATTTAGTGATTGTAGTGAATCACGTTGGAGCTATTGGGGATCTCAAGGTGGCACATTATCATCCTGAGCAACAGAGAGACACACAGCGGCGGAAACTTACGCACGACAGGCACCGTTTTCCTCGTGAATGAACCACGCCACTTGTATTGAAACTTGCTGTCAATGAAGCAGGTGTGAGACGGGAGCGGGAAGCCATCCCGAGAGGTGACTTCACTGAGAACGGGGGTGAAAACTAATTTCCGTTGCAGATGGCGTGCCGGCGGCAGCGCTTCAGATGAATGTTGGATCCCTTCAGATGTTATCTCTCCTCATAGACCATTTCAGCACTGAAGAAAGGGACTTCGCCAAGGAAATTGCTCCAACGTTCACTTACCTTATGCCTTTTTTTCTTTCGGAGAAATGTCCTGCAAGTGCGTGAAGGTCATGCACACAGGTACAGAGCCAGAGACAGAGAGACAGAGAGACGAGTCGCATCAGAAATTAAGAGAAGTGAATTTTAAAAAGTGCAAGTAATGTGAAATTTATTTCCTCTTCAGAAAATAATCTCTTGCAAATACAAGGTTTTTAACAAAACAGTGCAGTAACAGTAATATAATTTTGTCAAATTTTTTACTGTCTATATTTTTTTCCCGTCATTTTACATGTTGTGTAGCTCCTGCTTCAAGGCTTTTATGCATGTTACATTTACAATTTTATTTGTAATTTTCAATCAGCATCGAACCGAGTCATCGAGTTTCTACGTAATCCACAGTTACACTGTTTTAAACAAATTGAAAAAATACAAAAACCAGTGAGAGGATAATACAAGATCACATGATAACTAGAATAAAGCTAAAGACCCAAGCAATACCTCCTACAATTTTCTCCTTAACTAAATTCGCAATGTAGCAATCTTGAACTTGTCACACTTTCACAAACCATCTTTTACAACTCATTCCAGTAACAGTATCCTATATCGACAGATGGCCGCACTGTATACGTTTAAAAAATGGCCAACATCCTCGTACATACAGGGTGTGCGGAAATTTACGTTACAAACTTCTAAGACTGTTAGAGCAGGTGAGTACATAATATTTTGAATAAGAACCCATGTCCGGAAACGTACCGTTTCCTATCTAAAACGGTTTTGTTTAAGATGTGTAAAGCATCCACGTATGCTGAGGGAAGAGAAAAGTCTCAAGTTGCATACCTGATCTTCCTACAAAACCTCACTTCTCACGTGCGCTTCGGAGACATGTCAAAACACGATACATTGAAAGATGGAGAGCCCGAGGTGGTCCAATCGCGTGGCCGTCACGATCGCCGAATTTAAATCTTATGGACTACTTCTTGTGGGGCTGTACACAAAGTTTAATTTACGAGACTACATTTTAGACAGAGGAAGATCTGCTGGCACGAGTTCTGGTCGCTGCACTAGACACTGAAGACACGCCGTTATGATGGTGACTGCGTACTAGAAAATGCTTCGTATGTACAGTGTCTGTAACAACGTTCGTTTGTAACAACGTTGATGGTCGCCACATCGAGCCGCTGTTGTAATGCATCAGTACAGTTCTGTACGTACAGTATAGTGATTTTTTGTTAATTATGTAAATACGTAACGTTTAAGTGTTAATACAAACAAATGTGCTTAAGAGATAAATATATTTTTCCTTTCGAATTTTTGCCTAATAACTGTACTACGTCATGCCTAATTCAGTTACTCAGGGAAATGTGATGAATTAAACATCTGAACTGAAGCCATCGTAGAACGGGAACATTATGTTTCCCGACATGTTTCCTATTCAAAATGTTATGAACTCACTTCTGTCTACAGGCCCTAGAAGTTTGTACCTGAAATTCCCGAACACCTTGTTTAAGGCGGAGTTCTGTGATTGATTTCTGTACTGGAGAAGGTTAAATGCACAATCGCATTTATGAAAGGTGAAGAAGGTGTATTGGTTCTATGTATTAAAGAACAGACACAGTTGACGATCCACAGTTGTACGAAATACTTTGAAATTTATTGGTTGACCTCGAATTCTTTTAGATCAGCTTCATTAGGTATAGATCTGCTACTCAGGAGTGATACACGAAAATTTGTACCAGACCGAAAATCGAACCCTGATTTCCCGCTCATCCTGAGATGTCATTTTCACCACTTCGGTTATCCCTGCACGGTCCTCCGACCGATTCTAATTCCGTATGCAACATGGTCTACATCCTGATGTTGTAGTCCATTAAATACATCACCTGAACAGAGTCTATTCTCTTGGACTTGCTTGTAAGTATTACGAGCCTGGGCAAGCATAAGAAGGTAAAAAAATTGCTCTCGTTTCCTCGTTGCCTCATTTTTCCCGTTGTGGGAAACCAATGAATATTACGAGAATTAGGTGATGAATTTAGTGGACTACGATGTATGACTGTAGATGGCTTGATACACTTTGTGATCAAACGTATCCGGAAACCCCCCAAAACATACGTTTTTCATATTAGGTGCATTGTGCTGCCACCTACTGCCAGGTACTCCAAATCAGTGGCCTCAGTAGTCATTTGATATCGTGAGAGAGCAGAATGGACGCTCCGGGTAACTCACGGACTTCGAACGTGGTCAGGTGATGGGGTGTCACTTGTGTCATACTTTTGCACGCGAGATTTCCACACTTCTAAACATCCCTAGGTAAACTGTTTCCAATGTGATAGTGAAGTGGAAACGTGAAGGGACACGTACAGCACAAAAACGTACAGGCCTGCCTCGTCGTTGATTGACAGAGGCTACTGACAGTTGAAGAGGGTCGGAATGTGTAATAGGCAGACATCTGTCCAGACCATTAAGCAGGAATTCCAAACAGCATCAGGATCCACTGCAAGCACTATGACATCTAGGCGGGGGGTGAGAAAACTTAGATTTCATGGTCGAGCGGCTGCTCATAAGCCATACATAACGCCGGTTAATGGCAAACGACACCTCGCTTGGTGTAAGGAGCGTAAACATTGGACTATTGAACAGTGTAAAAACGTTGTGTGGAGTGAAGAATCACGGTACACAATCTGGTGATTCGATGGCACGGTGTGGGTATGGCGAATGCCCGGTGAACGTCATCTGTCGGCGTGTGTAGAGCCAACAGTAACATTCGGAGGCGGTGGTGTTATGGTGTGGTCGTGTTTCTCATGGAGGGGGCTTGCAGCTCTTGCTGTTTTGGGTGACACTGTCACTGCACAGGCCTACATTGATATTTTAAGCAGCTCCTTGCTTCCCACTGTTGAAGAACAGTTCGGGGACGGTGATTACGTCTTTCAACACGATCGAGCACCTGTTCACAGTGCATGGCCTGTGGCGGAGTGGTTACATCCCTATCCCTGTAATGGACTGGCCCGCACAGAGTCCTGACCTGAATCCTATAGCACACCTTTGGGATGTTTTGGAACGCCGACGTCTTGCCAGGCCTCACCGACCGACATAGATACCTCTCCTTAGTGCAGCACTCCTTGAAGAATGGGTTGCCATTCCCCAAGACACCCTCGGCACCTGACTGAACGTATACCTGCGAGAGTTGAAGCTGTCATCAAGGCTACGGGTGGGCCAACACCATATTTAATTCCAGCATTACCGAAGGAGGGCGCCACGAACTTAAATCATTTTCAGCCAGGTATCCGGGTACTTTTTATCACATAGTGTATGTTGGAAGTTTGGATCGGTCCGGTGAGGGTACATGGTTAGCCGAATTGGTGAAGGCGACCGCTCTCGGTAAATGGAAATTTCAGTTTCGGGTTCCGGTACAGCACAAATGTCGTATCATTATTGGGTAGTAGATCTGTATCTAATGTCAAGGGATTCACAGTCACGAATAAATTTCGAAGAAGGTACGTGGATATGGTCCGGCGAACGTCACATCGATACATAATGGGTTCGTCACTGTAGACAAGCTGAAGCGAAAACACATTTGGCTGATGCAACGTGGAGTGGCCGGCGATCTACTGCATTGACTCCACATAACATCCAGCGTCTCGACGAAAACATCCGTGACGATCGCCAGGTAGCAACAGATTGTGTTGCCAGTTAGCCATCGGCAAAGTCAGCGTAGTGTGATGGTCATTATTGAAAAACTGGGCTACTCCAAAATTTGTGCCTGCTGGGTACCAATAATGTTGGTCGACCAGAATAGAGGGCCAGGAAAGGAATCACGTACGATCTTTTGCAGCTGTCCAACGTAGAAGGAAATGGGGAGGAGGTTTTGGCGAAAAGTGTGACTGTAGACGAGACGTGCCCCAGTTGCCAAAGCAATACATGCTCAAGTTTCAAGGCAGAAAAGAATTGTGGAAAGACATGGTGGTTATATTAAAAGGAGACAAATTAATTCTGGCTATTGGAGCTGCCATCCCGTGTGTATGGCATTTACTTTTCTTGTGCAATAAAAAAAAAAAAATGGCGATATTACTTTCTCGCAGATCCTCATATCTTCACCGTCATTGTACATACACGATCTGTGATCAACTGCCAATGATAGGCTGAGTGCACCCCATGCTTATGTGGGAAGTTCGAATTTTGCTCAATAGTTTGCAATGGGGTCTTCAATGCTTAACATTCAGTGATCGGTCTTCGAAACAGAGGACAAAAACTTATTCTAAATAAATTGCATCGAATCCCTCATCCACACTGGGCATTGTAAAATATCACTTATCTCTTTATTTAGTTAGTAGCCTCGTTGTCTTTTCTGGCATACGACGCTTGTGTCGGATCCTATTTCCGATACCAAGAAACATTAACTGTGTTAATCAGGTGGCTACCAAAAATTGTTCCATGAAATTAAGTTTCTAAACTTTGAAACAACTACACCGCAATTCGGGAAGCAAAGGAGGGGAACCATAGCAGAAGCCACACCAGAAGCCACTCCCCATATATTCAGTAATATCTGTACACACTGAATTATTATCAACGGATACTTCTGCTTTTCGCAGTGTCATAATGTAAGTAGGCTGTTTAGGTTCTTATATTGGTAACGCCACGTAGCGCTCTGTATGAAAATCACTGGCTGTGCTGTGTGCAGTCTGTGGCTAGTTTGCATTGTTGTCTGCTATTGTAGTGTTGGGCAGCGGCAGACGGATGTGAACAGCGCGTAGCGTTGGGCAGTTGGAGATGAGCCGCCAGCAGTGGTGGATATGGGGAGAGAAATGGCGGAGTTTTGAGCTTTGTAAGACTGGATGTCATGAACTGCTATATATATACACTCCTGGAAATGGAAAAAAGAACACATTGACACCGGTGTGTCAGACCCACCATACTTGCTCCGGACACTGCGAGAGGGCTGTACAAGCAATGATCACACGCACGGCACAGCGGACACACCAGGAACCGCGGTGTTGGCCGTCGAATGGCGCTAGCTGCGCAGCATTTGTGCACCGCCGCCGTCAGTGTCAGCCAGTTTGCCGTGGCATACGGAGCTCCATCGCAGTCTTTAACAATGGTAGCATGCCGCGACAGCGTGGACGTGAACCGTATGTGCAGTTGACGGACTTTGAGCGAGGGCATATAGTGGGCATGCGGGAGGGCGGGTGGACGTACTGCCAAATTGCTCAACACGTGGGGCGTGAGGTCTCCACAGTACATCGATGTTGTCGCCAGTGGTCGGCGGAAGGTGCACGTGCCTGTCGACCTGGGACCGGACCGCAGCGACGCACGGATGCACGCCAAGACCGTAGGATCCTACGCAGTGCCGTAGGGGACCGCACCGCCACTTCCCAGCAAATTAGGGACACTGTTGCTCCTGGGGTATCGGTGAGGACCATTCGCAACCGTCTCCATGAAGCTGGGCTACGGTCCCGCACACCGTTAGGCCGTCTTCCGCTCACGCCCCAACATCGTGCAGCCCAGCTCCAGTGGTGTCGCGACAGGCGTGAATGGAGGGACGAATGGAGACGTGTCATCTTCAGCGATGAGAGTCGCTTCTGCCTTGGTGCCAATGATGGTCGTATGCGTGTTTGGCGCCGTGCAGGTGAGCGCCACAATCAGGACTGCATACGACCGAGGCACAGAGGGCCACCACCCGGCATCATGGTGTGGGGAGCGATCTCCTACACTGGCCGTACACCACTGGTGATCGTCGAGGGGACACTGAATAGTGCACGGTACATCCAAACCGTCATCGAACCCATCGTTCTACCATTCCTAGACCGGCAAGGGAACAGGACAATGCACGTCCGCATGTATCCTGTGCCACCCAACGTGCTCTAGAAGGTGTAAGTCAACTACCCTGGCCAGCAAGATCTCCGGATCTGTCCCCCATTGAGCATGTTTGGGACTGGATGAAGCGTCGTCTCACGCGGTCTGCACGTCCAGCACGAACGCTGGTCCAACTGAGGCGCCAGGTGGAAATGGCATGGCAAGCCGTTCCACAGGACTACATCCAGCATCTCTACGATCGTCTCCATGGGAGAATAGCAGCCGGCATTGCTGCGAAAGGTGGATATACACTGTACTAGTGCCGACGTTGTGCATGCTCTGTTGCCTGTGTCTATGTGCCTGTGGTTCTGTCAGTGTGATCATGTGATGTATCTGACCCCAGGAATGTGTCAATAAAGTTTCCCCTTCCTGGGACAATGAATTCACGGTGTTCTTATTTCAATTTCTGGAGTGTATATATTATGACTATTAAGGTAAATACATTGTTTGTTCTCTATTAAAATTTTTCAATTGCTGACTATGCCTATCAGTAGTTAGTGCCTTCCGTAGTTTGAATCTTTTATTTAGCTGGCAGTAGTGGTGCTCGCTGTATTGCAGTAGTTCGAGTAATGAGGATTTTTGTGAGGTAAGTGATTTGTGAAAGGTATAGGTTAATGTTAGTCAGGGCCATTCTTTTGTAGGGATTTTTGAAAGTCAGATTGCGTTGCGCTAAAAATATTGTGTGTCAGTTTAACCATAGTCGTGTATAATTTTTCAAAAGGGGACGTTTCATATGTCGACCCTTAGGCGAGGATACCTCACTGGAATCTACTGATTTTTTCTTGTAGTTTGTGTAATTAGTGTAGCTTTTGTTTATTGCTAGCGCGTAATTATAGAGAGAATTTCCTTTGTAGTTGTAGTTTTTCATTGTTGTACAGTAAAACAGTTGTGGCATGCATGTAGATTTGCAGCAAGTATTTTGCAGCTGCCCTTGCAATTAACTAGATTTAATTTTCAGTGCTATGTTAATGTGTTCCCCTATTTTTACTCTTCAAATTGTGTTTTTCTGTGTCGTCGTGTGAAATATTGTGACAATAATGGCGTGTGAAAAACGTAATACTAGGCTCCAAAGTAAACTGAGAAATGACAGTGAAGACGAAAGCAGTGTGTTAGCGCCACCGTGTAATGAATTAACTAATGTTCAACATAGTAATTTGGTAATTGTGCATAGGGAAATGGAGCGGGCGGCAAACAATGGCGTAGGCAGTGAAACAATTAGTGAACAGGGAAGCATTATCGATCGATCGCTCGGCAACAGCTCGCCCCAGGAATCCGAAATGACAGGACACAATTTTGCAAATACTGTAGATTCAGGTTTTGCGTCCTCACCGTTTTCTCAAACAAGTCAAGACACATTTCCTGCTTGTCAAAATGTGAATGTTGTCGGTGCAAATGCACTGCCGAAAAGCGTAGAGGAACAGATTCCAGACACTAATGCATTGTTATTACAGCTAATGCAACAAATGGAACAAAATCAGAGACAAACACAGCAAAAGCTTCAAAAGTAAGACACAATGGAACAAAATCTTCAAAAGTTAGACACAATGGAACAACACCAGAGACAAACACAGCAAAATCTTCAAAAGTTAGACACAATATAACAAAATCTTCAAAAGTTAGACACAATGGAACAACACCAGAGACAAACACAGCAACAGATAGACGCAATGGAACAAAATCTTCAAAAGTTAGACACCACACTTGAACAAACACGTGAAGATTTAACTACTGAGGTATATAAAATCGAATCGGAATGTCAGAAAGTCTGTAATGACGTAAAAACACAAATTTGTGAGAATTTCCAACCTATTTTTTCGCGTCATGAAAATGCATTACAGAATCACGAAGAAGCCATAAAAGAACTGCAAACTATTGTTCATGAAAATCACGACACCTTGCAAGCTAAAATTGACTCAGTTGCATCTACCGATTCGGTTATGCAACTTCCATAAACTCAGGAAAACTTAAAGAACACAGTAGACACGATTTCAACACAAATGGACACTCTGAAACTTGGTTCAGAAAAACGCACAGAGGAAATAATTTCACTAACGGATAAAGTAGCCGAACTTTCAGATCAGTTCACTAACTTATCTACAAAGGTAGATGATCATCTGAATGACACAAAACCGGTAGTCTTTAATGACACAGACGAGTGCGAACAAATTAGGACGTTCAAACAAAATCAGAATCAAATTAATACGCAACACAAAAGAGAAATCCGGGAAGTACAAGATCAGTTGGCACAAGTAATACAAAAATTACATATTTCAGAGGACACTCGCGCTCCAACACGGGAAGAGGGACTTAGAAATACGGAACAACCACAAAATAATAACACAGGACACTTCGGAAATTATGAAAGAAATTGGCAAGGCACACCGAATTTTGAGATGGAACCGCCGAAACGACGTAACAATGACCGACATGTGACTCGCCGACATGATGATTTTGACTATAAGCTGTTCATTACTACACGTAAATTCAAAACATTCAAGAATTCTGGCAACAACATTCATCCACAAGCATGGCTCCATCAATTCTCTCATTGTTTTCCTCCCAACTGGTCCTTAGAGCGCAGATTAGAATTTATGTGTGGCTACTTAGAGAATGAACCAGCTGAAAGAATGCGATCGGTCATTCACGATTGTCACAGTGAAGGAGAATCTTACCATGCGTTCCTCTCAGCATATTGGTCTCAAGCTACACAAGACCGAGTAAAATATAGCATCATGATGATGAAACACTTTGAACAATCTGAATTTTCCAGTCTTGTCAAATATTTTGAAGACATGTTACACAAGAATCAGTACCTGTCAAAACCATACAGCCCCTCAGAACTCATCCGAATTTGCTTAATCAAGTTACCTGAACATTTACGACATATTATTTTGGCAGGACGTTGCAAAGACGACATTGAAGCTTTTCAGGGGCTCTTACAAGAGCTGGAAATTGACACTGAAACAGGAGCACAACAATTACAGGTCACATCCGTCACAATTCCGCGATGACAGAAATAATAACTGGACGCGGCAAGGCTATTCTCACACCACAAATCGTGACCAAAACAGACACCACTTGTATGACAACTGTTGGCAGAGTAGTAATAATTACAGGGAAAGATCACCTCTCTGCGGTAATGACTATCACAGAGACAATCAGAGAAACAGACAATATGGGAACCAAAACAATTATTATTATGGGAGACAGAATAACTTTAGACGCAACAGTCCAGCGCGCAGTTACGATTCAGGGAGAAATTCTCCACCACTTAACCGACAAGAAAGAAACTACAGGAATTACCGACATGACGACAGATGATATGATCGTAGCGACAGACCTGAATTGCATCAGAACTGGCGGGATTTAAACAGGGCAGGGCCCTCTCGACAAGGTGAATTTGAAGAAGTTAGGTCTCCAAACCCCAATAACGACGCGCGCCAACAAAGAGACAATAGGCAATGACTCATACCGCTGGCAGCCACAAAACGTACGCATGAAACTAAAGACGCAGCTGCCGTAGCTAGTAATTACGTAAAAATGGAAGACATTAGAGACATCTTACTCCAAGAACACGACACAAAACATAACAGCATTGCATATCCTGTGATTCACATTACAGTAAATGGCGTAAAATTTACGGCAGTACTTGACTCTGGCAGTCCCATTTCAGTAATTAGTGAAACAGCCTTTAGAAATGCAACAAATTGAACGATTGCCCCACACTTCCGTTACGTAAGATTAAATTACAAGGTGCAATCTTTGGAAAAAGTGTAGATGTACGCCAACAAACCAACTTAGAATTCTTTTGTCAAAGCCACAGCTTCTCTATGAACTTTCATATTGTTCCGTTATTGTCGACGGAAATTATACTGGGAGTAGACTTTTTGAATGAATACAAAGCAATCTTAAGCTTTCACGATGCTGAAATAAGTTTAGAAAAAGAAGGTAAGTCAGTAGCTTTGAAATTTGAAGATTGGCTCTCAAACCATGACGAAGAAATTAATCGGCTTTACCTCCTGTTAGACAACAGTTCGGAATTTTCGATGGAACTTGACACTAACAATCACTCTGCAAGTACTGACAGGGATGATATCGACGGCGCATTTGATGCTAATGAGTTAATTCAGAATAAAATTCAAACAATTGAGAATTGTAATGACACTGATAGGGATGACCTTTTTGAGATTTTACAAGCACATTCCACAGGTTTTACTTACAAACCAGGAACAATCAAGGGATTTCAATACCAATTTCGTGTTCGTGAGCATACTAAATTTTGTGTTAGACCATACGTAATTCCGGCGCATTATAGGGACCGTGTTAGAAGTACAATCTATGCTTGACGAGGGCATTATTGAGCCTGCAGTAAGCTCATACAACAATCCATTACATGTTGTTGAGAAGAAAAATGGATCGATCAGGCTTGTCTTAGATTCGAGACAAATCAATACTATCATCATTCCTGAAACAGACAGGCCGCAAACGTTGGAAGAACTTCTTCAAAATTTTAATGGTGTAAAAGTGTTGTCTTCCATTGATCTCAGATCCAGCTTTTATCAGATCGAACTTCATCCAGAATGTAGAAAATACACAGCTTTCCTTTGTTTCGGCGTTTGTTATCAGTTTCGGAAACTTCCTTTTGGTTTGAACATTTCTTCCGCAGCATTCATTCGCGGGCTAAATTCCATATTACCTGAGTTCTTAAAACGTCACATCACCTTATATGTGGACGATATTCTAATAGTAGAGTCTTCATGGGAACAACATAATCGCATCCTCAACAGTTTGTTACGTATTTTTGCAGAATCTGGAATTACAGTTAACTTGGAAAAGTCTGAATTCGTTAGGTCAAAGGTGAGGTTTTTGGGACATATTGTTTCTTCTGAAGGCATTCAGCCGGATCCTGAAAAGTTAGAAGCAATCACAGCCATTCCAGTTCCATCCACAAAAAGACAAATCCGCAGTTTTCTAGGTCTCGTAAATTTTTACCGTCGTTTTCTGAATATGCAAATTCTAGTTACACCAAAACTTTGTTCTCTCACTGGAAAAAATACTATTTGGAACTGGGACGAACAAGCACAGTTGGAATTCAATTCTTTGAAAGAATCGCTACTTAATGCGCCAATACTAGCTCATCCAGATCTGTCACAAGATTTCTGCCTTAGCACGGATTCTTCTAAAGTCGGTCTTGGTGCCCATTTATTTCAAGAAGCCACAGAAAATGACACTACTGTTCAGAAAACCATTGCTTTTGCTAGCCGAGTGCTAACAAAATCTGAAAAAAATTATTCCGTTACTGAATTAGAAGCTTTAGCTATCGTTTGGGCATTTAACAAATTCCGTTTCTTTCTTTCTGGTAAGCACGTAAAAGTATACAGTGATCATCGTACATTACAATTTCTTATGTCTTCAAAATGAAATCATGACAGGTTAAAGCGTTGGGCATTGTTTCTGCAAGAATTCCACTTCACAATAGTCTACATTCCCGGCAAGGAGAACATTGTTGCGGACGCACTGTCACGCGCAGCGGCTGGGCTTGAGAAAAGTAACACAGAAGGCAACCTCGAGAAAAATTTCAGTATTCTTTACATTCAGAAAGTCGCCTTTGAAAACTTCATCACCACATCTTTAAAGGACATTGCTCATGAACAAGATAAAGATCCGGTTTGGAAACATAAAAAGTAAATGGCATGAAAAGACACACACTCAGATTCGGCATTATTATCTGGTTAGAAAGAACATACTCCTCAAACGCTGCACTGTTGATGACAAGCTATGGGTACTTTGCATTCCTGACGATTTTGTTAATAAGCTCATTTGGTACATTCATTTCAGCTATGCACATTTTGGTCCACGAAAATGTTATCATATTCTTCGGACGACTTGTTATTTTAACAATATGGAAAAGAGAATTCGAAGAGTCTTGTCTATTTGTAAAGTTTGTCAAAAGGCGAAACCATCTACTATCTCACATCGTGCTCCATTGTTTCCTTCTAAATTAAAAGAATTTGCTGCTGTTGATCTCTTGGGACCCCTTGTCAGAACATCGAATGGATTTTCGTACGTTTTAGTCGCTGTTGAACTTACTTCAAAATTTGTTTCTTTCACTCCGTTACGTAAAGCCACTGGACGGTCTGTATCCAACGCCTTTATTAAAAATTTCTTACTTGAAGTTGGACACGTTAGTAAAGTCATTTCAGATAATGGACCGCAATTCAGATCTGCTGTTTGGTCACGCATGCTTCGGAATCACAAAATCAAACCTGTTTTTATTTCATTGTACTCACCACATTGTAACCCATCTGAAAGGATTATGAAAGAAATCAATAAGCTTTTTGCAGACTTTATTGTCACAGAAAGCATCAGCATTGGGACAGATATTTACACTTATTTTAAAATGTGCTGAATGAAATACCTCATGATTCCACTGCTTTACCACCTACTCTTGTACTGAAGAATGAAGAACCACCGAACAGAATCAAAGAGCTTGTACCTTTCCCGAATACACGTAAACTTCGACACAAGGACATAATTGATTTGGCTATTAAAAATATAAAATCTGCAGCAAACAAAAGGAGAAAACTACACGGTAAAGCAAATGCAAAGAAATTATACATTGGTCAGAAAGTTCTCATTAAAGCTCGTTCATTATCACATAAGAAGAAACACTTGAGTCACAAATTCTTTCTAGTTTACAATGGACCTTACAGAATCCGACGTATACCGCATGATAATTGCGTTGAAGTTGAAACTCTGCATACTAGGAAGAGTAAAGGATTGCACCACATTTCACATGTAAAACCGTTTATTGAAAGATAATCTGTTTTTTAACTTTGTCTTTGCCATATAACTTTTCACTCTACATTGCTAGTATGCTTTGTCAGACTTAAAATCTGTGAACATGCAACAATGTTTGAAGTTAAATATCCAGTCAAGAACCAAGAGAACTTATTTAAACAGAAATTACGAATGCATTGTTATTGTGAACAGACGACACAGTGTTATTGTGTGTGTGGATTCTTGATAGTTAGTTGCACGATTACGTAACGACTATAAGGCTTACATACTTAGAACATATACTGGTACTGCTAATGAGATTTTAATGCAACATTTTGGTTTACTTGAAAATACATTCTGGATTTAATGTACTTTCTGTGAGATACCAGATGACACAGTGGTTAGTTCATGTAACAGCTGTAATCTGTAACACCTGAGGGTATAATTACATTAATCCTCAGGGGGATACACGCTTACTTTGTGTATCATGTGTTTGGCAAGCACAAGGAGCCCTAGCTAATATGGTATTTGCTTTTACAACTTTACACATCGGTACCATATTTCTCTAACACATAAATTACACAGCTATCTGATCATTTAACTGAGAGACAAAACATTTTTTTTTTTACTACATCAGTGACACATGTTTACGCAATTACACAGTTGGATAATTTCATACTTATGAAATTGTAATTTGTCTGTACTGTGTGAACCCTTCATATTTTTCGGAACCATTGTGATACTATGAGAGCTTTGAATGATGTATTTGGTATGGGATCATGATTTTTAAAGTACGTTTGAGGTAGATGACACTATTGAAATGAGCAGAGAATATTTTTTAGGTTTTGAAATTATTGGAGGAAGCTACGACGATTTTGAGAATTGACTGAGATGTTATGATATTATTACGACGACGATGTGTATTATGCTGTTGAGATATGTTTATGATCAATAAGATGATGCTACCGTGTATGAGGAATTTGATTATGCTACGTATTTCTTATGATGAAATATTGAAGACGTGTTGACGAATATGTATATGAATAATAAGGTAAGGAATAATGAGTAGTGGTTAGGGACTCTGATTTGTGGAAAAGGATGTTGGACACCAAGAATCGTACTTTAAGAGTTATGAAATGTGTGTACATGCGTGAATGTATTACAATGCTGTCGAAAATTTTTTGGACACTGTTATATTTATAGGATTTTATTTTCTACATATTTGTAACGCAAATTCTTGACCTGTGAAATTTTTTTATATGAGACTGTCACTGTAGTGCAAACTGGTGTCGTAAATATTTCGGTAAGAAAGTTAAGTGACCACGTGCACGTAATGCGTCGTGAGCACCCAGCTGCGCGATAGTCACCTGGGAAAAAGCCATTAGTGTGTGCCTTTCAGAGGCACAGGTGGAAAAAAAAAGAGGCCATTATCCTCACTATTGACATTTCTTTGTAGAAAGCGTCGCAAATACGACACGCTCAAACTTGAAAGCATATGATTACACTGTGGAGCTCTTAATTTATGATATTTACTAAAATGCCTAATGAAATGATGAGAAACATTTTACATCTATTGTCTTTCTAGTTGAGAGACTGCTCATTTTGTTTAATATCTAGTTTCTAGCTGCACTGCAGCATTGATTAAAATAACATTTAATAGGTGTACTAGTATAGATATTTTATGCCTACAGATCCAGTAAACAGTAATTTAATGATGTACTTAAAAAAAAACGAAGGACCACAAAAAGACATTTCCCTTCACAGGAATTGCATACAGAATTTTGTTTTCAAGTACTTGGTAATTTCTTCTGTAGAATAACTTGTGGTGCACCACTTTAATTACATAGACATTAAGATGTGAATATACATTTCCCTTATCTGCATTGTTGTCTTTAGTCTACTATTTTTTCTGCTTGTGGGTTTGTCATGTTTAGATATAAGTTATTACGTTTACTGCTGCTAGCTTTGCCAATTTGCATTTTTTCATTGCTGTTTGTATTAATTGTTTTATTCTGTTGCATTGCCTCGTTCCTTAGTATATATATCTGAGCTCAGTAGATTTAAGTTAGCCTAAGATGGGGTAGGCAATATAAGAGAACGAGCTGTGATGAATTGGAAGAAATGCATTGAGAAGCTATAAGAAAATGGTTTGGCCAAATAAGTATTTTGAAAGAGGATATGAACCAAAAAAGTAGGGTTTAGGGACAACAGGTTTAGGTAGGATTTTCTTGGAAATAAATGATGAGGTAAGATAATGGAAAATAAATGGAAAATAAATGTGTGAACATATAAGTACAGAAAGTATGCTTGGATAGGATGTTTTGGAGGAAACAAATGTTGAAATAAGAGGAAAGATATATGGAATGAAGTTTTGGGGTGGACTACAGTACCAAATGTCACACTGAAAACATACCCTGTCCTGTATTTTTGTGTTATTACACTATGAATTTGTGTTTTTCCTGTCTTTATGTGTTTAGCTAATAAGAGTTATGTTGTAGAATTTTTCTAATAATATGTTATTTACTTTGTAAAGATGTTTAGACATTATTTATTCTGTTTTGTTTTAATGCTCATGTGTGAAGTTGATGTTTCAAAAGTTATTCTGATATTTTTTTCATAATGATGTATATGTTTATTTGTATTCTTTTTAAAGTTTATGTTACTACAAATGTTATCTGTATTGTTATGTTCTTTAATGATGTATTTTGTACCTTTGTAATTGTATTCTTATGTTATCAAATTGTAATTGACACCAGTTCATCATATTATTAACTTGTAAGTTACATTTCACTACACACGTTTCTGATGGTCATAGTATATGGACAATATGTGAGAAGTAATGACTGATAGTGTTTGCACGTGTGTTAATAATTCAGCAAGGGACTTGATAACAGCATTGCTGGTTCTAAGGACAATGCCAAAAACTTTGTGAGTGTACAAGTGGTGGTTATGGACTTGCTCTATTATCCGCAAGACTCTTCAATGGTGATCGTGCCCCTGCACAGTCACAACAGATGGCTGCTGGCCATCTCTACAAGGACTACAGTGAGTCTACACCTTTGCTGACTCACCAGTACCATTATTTCTACAAGGACTGCAGTGGGTCTGCACCTCTGGTGGCCCACCAATACCGTAGTCTCTACCAGGACTACAGTGGGTCTGCTCTGTGATGACCTACCTACCAATCTTCTTCAAAACGTCGAATGACTCTGCTGTGGGTTTGCTCTGTTGTGGCCCATTACCTGTCAGCATGCCAAGAGTCAGCACTGTCTTTCCATTGGAAGGACAACACTACTTCTTCAAGACTGCATGGAAATCCACTACTTCTGTGTGCATTGTCTTTTACTGCTCAGACTTTGAGAAAAGAAACGGCAGTTTTACTGTGATGAATGATCAGGACTGTCTTTATGGACTGTGAGAAAATTTTAGCATTTGACCAACATTGTATTAATAAGTGTGTGCATTTGATATCTTTCTTATTGTAATTATGAAAAATTTTTCAAATCTGTATTGGTCAGTGCCCAAAACAATTTGTAAAATTTTTTGTGGGGAGCATGGGGGCTATGTAAGTAGGCTGTTTAGGTTCTTATATTGGTAACGCCACGTAGCGCTCTGTATGAAAATCACTGGCTGTGCTGTGTGCAGTCTGTGGCTAGTTTGCATTGTTGTCTGCTATTGTAGTGTTGGGCAGCGGCAGTCGGATGTGAACAGCGCGCAGCGTTGCGTAGTTGGAGGTGAGCCACCAGCAGTGGTGGATGTGGGGAGAGAAATGGCGGAGTTTTGAACTTTGTAAGACTGGATGTCATGAACTGCTATATATATTATGACTATTAAGGTAAATACATTGTTTGTTTTCTATTAAAATCTTTCAATTGCTAACTATGCCTATCAGTAGTTAGTGCCTTCCGTAGTTTGAATCTTTTATTTAGCTGGCAGTAGTGGTGCTCGCTGTATTGCAGTAGTTCGAGTAATGAGGATTTTTGTGAGGTAAGTGATTTGTGAAAGGTATAGGTTAATGTTAGTCAGGGCCATTCATTTGTAGGGATTTTTGAAAGTCAGATTGCGTTGCGCTAAAAATATTGTGTGTCAGTTTAAGCACAGTCGTGTATAATTTTTCAAAAGGGGACGTTTCAATAAAAAGACATTAGATCCATTTACAATATCTCTTGCGGCAAGGCTGTCCATTCCACACCGACTCCCGCCAAGACTGACCATTTACAGCTACTCTACCACAGAGACTAGACACAACGAAGAAGAACAGAGATATTATAACTTTAAAATCAAAGAGTGTGCAATTTTGTCGATAATGGTCGCTGCTACATTTTTTAAATAATTAATAAATATGAATTTACAGAAATTTAAATAAAGATGCTTCAAATATGAGACATGTATAATACGAACTTTTGAAAATGATTAAATATCCAGCGGTCACTGGTGCTGCAGAACAAGCCCTGCTTCCACAAACTGTCTCCACTGCTTTCTGTTTTGTGCTCCGTTCATCCACTGTCTTCAACTTCCAGGGCTGCTGGGACCTTCGCCATGTCCGTGCCTTGGTCATCCTATCGTGCATCTGATGTTTGCTTTCCTTTCAAATGCCTTCTTCCCCTGTCTTTCTACAGGCATACACGTCACATGGTATGTCCACTGGATTCTTTTAGCCTTCAGCTTCTATAATTTTGTTGACCGTCCAATCAAGTGGTAGATTTCCTCCTTCCTCCTCCACCCTTCTATTTTTATCTAAGATTGGTCCCCATATCTTTTTAATCACTTTACTTTCAAATGTTTCACGTTTTGTCATGCTCCAGATTTCTGAACCGCATGTCACTGTGTTACAGATTCTCATCTTAGTATAAGCTGATATTGGTTATGAGCTGAGCGTTTCCCTGAGTGAATACATTCATTCATACCCAATCCTTTTTTTCCTTGACATACGGTTTTATGTTGTGGTTACTGGTAAACCAAGATCTCAAGTATCTGAACTGAACTTTCTTAAACCTCATGCCATCCATCTCAAGAAATTCTGGGTGCTCTCGTCTTCTTCCTAATTGCATGAACTCCGGTTTCTCTTGATTCACTTTTAGCCCGACCTTCTGTGAATAGTTGCCCATTTTCTGGTACATTTCTTTCAGCTCATGGATTGATTCAGTTAGCAGTACTATATCATCTGCAAATGCAAGACAACTGAAATTACCATCCATCTATACTCCAGCACATCCCTGCTGCCTAAATTCCCCTATTACTTTCTCTAAGATGACATTCAACAGAATACATGAGAGAGCGCCGCCTTGTCTGACACCTGTCTCAATCTGAAATCTTTCTGATGAAACTCCTCGGAAACGCACGGTCACATTGATCCACCCATACAAGTTTGTACAATTTTCAGTAGCCTCTCGGGGCTTTTGAGTCATGCAGTGCATTGTAAAGGCTATTCCTGTAGATGCTGTCGTTTGGAAGTTGAAAACCGATGAACAACTATTTCTATCATATCCCCAGTGTCTTTCAGACAGATGTCTGGTGGTGGAAATGTGATCTACTGTCGATCGGTATGGTCGAAAGCCAGCTTGGTATTCCTGTATGTTATTCTTTATGAATGGTTGTAATTTTCTGAGGATAATGATAGACAGTATGTTGCAGGTTACATTCGGCAAGCTGATACCTCTGTAGTTACCACATTTCATTTTGCTTTCCTTCTTGTACATCGGCCATGTTCTGGCAAGTTTCCGTTCTCCTAGCAGTGTCTCATTCTCTCATACCAACTGGATCAGTTTACATATTACTAAGTGAAAACTTTCCCCTCCCTATTTGATAAATTCTCCTATTATTCTGTACTCCCCTGGGGCGTTGTTGTTCCTTAGTTTTTTGATTGCAATCTTCACATGTTCTTCAGTCACTTCCCATTCTTAGTCATCTTTCCTTTACTCCGTGGTGTCTGGAATTGCATCCCATCTGGATCTGGACGAGTCAAGAGATTCTCTACATGCTTCTACAATTCTTCTCTTGTCATTTATAAACCTTCCGTTCTTATATCTCATAAAGTAGGCTGGACTGAAATCCACGTCTGCGATTTTTGATGCTCTGGAAAAATTGTCTACAGTTCTTGTTGTGGCTCTCTGCCTCAGCTTGTTCTAATAAACTGGTTAAATACACAGTCTTGTCTGTTCTCAGGATTCCCTTTGTCTCCTTTCTGATGTTGAGAAAATATTGCCTTTTCTGTTCATTCTCCCTGTCTGCCAGCCACTTCCCCATGTTCCTTCTCTTTTTTGTAGCCTTGTGGCATGTCTCGTTCAGCCATCCACTCTTACTCATTCCCTTCTTTCTGCCCAACGTATCGTCCGCTACACCTAGTACAGTGTGCTTTATTTCTTCCCACTTTTCCTCTACGTTCTCTCTTGTGTCTATGTTTTCTAGGGCCTCAAATAGCTTTTATTTCTATGGCACACTGTTCTTCAACTGTACTTTGTCGCAGTTGCCCGACACTAAAATCAGGTTCTAGAGTCTCCTTCTTCTTGCTTGACATGTAGGTGAAATCAGTTTAAGCCTACACACAATAAGGAGGTGATATGATGCATCACTAGCTCGTCTGTGCGACCTAATGTCCACGACTATTGCTACAGCACTGGTCCACCGAGACGTGATCTATCTGGTCGGCAGTTCGTCCATCCGGTGATCAGCACGTTCCATTATGTATTCTCTTGTGTTCAAAGTAAGCAGAACTTACTCTCAGGTTCTTTGAGATAGCTAAGTTGATCCACCTGTGACCATTCTCAGTGGCCTCATAATGCATACTGTGCGTTCTGTAGTTGGTATATAGAACTGTTCTTTCCCCGGTATTCCATTAAAATCTCACAGAACTATCTAAACATTTCTAGATGGTGCGCTCTCAGTTGTTTGTTCTAGTTGGTCGTAGAACTCTTTTCGTGGTCTGTTTTATCCTCTGCCGGGGTGTGAACATTGATAAGTGTGATGTCTGACACTTGGTTTCCAAGTACTATGTAGGATATTCTTCTGTTAGCAGCTCTGATTTCTTTAAGTGTATTTGCTATTTTGTTATGTACCGGTATCACAATACTTGTGCCGATCCGTGTTTATCTTCAGATATTCCATAAAATAGTACATTTCAATGTTCTTTGTGGGTGCTCTCACCCAGCCATCACATCTCTTGTACTGCCACCAAGTCCAGTTTATATGGTTTAATTTCTGATATCATAGTCTGATAACCTTTTAACATTCCACAACCCAAAATTTAAATTTCCAAATCGTGGCCACTTTGTGACATTTGGTCTTCCATTGCATCCATCTGCGCCCGAGGCAAGTATGTCTTTCATAAGAAAGTCCTTTTTAATGGGACTGAGTTGTTAGCCCAATGCTGCCTCGTGATGACTGGGTGTTGTGTGCTGTCCTTAGGTTAGTTAGGTTTAAGTAGTTCTAAGCTCTAGGGGACTCATTACCATAGATGTTAAGTCCCATAGTGCTCAGAGCCATTTGAACCATTTTTTGTTAGCCCAATGCCTAATCCTCTTCCTTCATCTGGGCTGTTTGCGAGGCAAGTGACCTCAGGTGGAGCAATATAATTTAAATATGAAATAACTACTTTTTATGAGTATATGGGTATGTGAAGTTACTCATATCCAAAAGTTACTCAAATCCAACGGGGGATATCGATACCCACTAATGTCATACGTTCCTTATCGCGTCATTCAGTTGTCACAGTACAAGCTAACTGCTTGGAACTGAAATAAATGCTTTATTAGTTCAATGACTACTTTTGCAGACTTGACGACACTTCAAATTTCTGAACATGAAAACCCCAATTAAATTTTCTTCAGTTGGTCTTAATCTAGCATACATTAGACTATTTTTTGAGACAACTTCACACTAGAAGAAACTGTGAAAAAACTCACCTATAAAATTTGTGACATCCTTACAGAGAGTCTTCCTTCAAAGTGAAACACCCGACACAGATCTGCAAATTCATTGGCGTAATATGCACTGCTGGCCACAAAATTTCCAACACCAGGAAGGCGGTATGCAACAACCGTCAAACTGTCACGAAGCGTATTACATGTACGGGTGTGCAAAGGATTGGCATTTTAGTGCAACCTCACAATGTGAACAGGAGTAACGACATCTGCCTTCTGTATAAAAGCAAAGATTGTGAAGCGAGCTACTCAATCATAAATCGCAATTTAATTTGATTTTTCGTAAGAACATCGTGTTTGGCCACTTTTAAGTAAAAGCATTTACCGGCACCAGTCGAAGTGGCAGGATCGTGGTCTATCGAAACTGTAATTTATCATCCTGCGTGACTGCTGTTCACGTTGGTCAGGATCCAACTGCTGTCAGGCGGATAAGGAACCGTTGGGTTCAGGGACTGGGGGTCATACTCAACGCCATGCAGGATCTTAGCGGTCCGATGCAGCTAGCGGCAGAGGAAACGGACACACTGAAAAAATTTCTCGGGTTTCCAATCGCATTAATCGATTAAAATTACACGAGGTTTCGGCCAAGCACTCCTTGTCCATTGTCACGTGTACGACCGCCAGCGGGCTGCTAGTGCGCCCGTATATACACTAGCTGCTGGCTGTCAACGTAGAAAGCTTCAGATATCAAATTTATTATTGCCTTGATCGCGTGTAGGTACACTGGATTACTATTTTCGACGGGACTAAGCTGCTATTTTCAGATTGTGTGCAGGTTATGAAATCATCGGCCGTTCACCTACATAATAAAATGAAACAACTGCAGCTGTCGTTTTGATGTTTTTTTACTATATTGCACAATCTTCAGGCCTTAACCGACGCTTGGAGACTGAACTTCCCATCAGTGGACAGCATCTTGAACTGGATTTGACTTCCGTAGAATAGTGTAAAAGCGATTTTCTGACTTCCTTTGACGCTGGAAGTGGTGCGCCATACGGCAACATATGTGGTCTCTCAGACAAACCCCAATTCCGTCCCTAGTATTGCGATCGATACCCATGTGAGGAGGTTGAGGACTAAATCCGACAAACTGGATTCGTCATCGTCATATGGGTCCAGAATCTGTCATGTTGCTATGGACTGTCTTTGAGTACACTACATGAGCACTTCAAATTCGCGTAGCCGGTAATATGTACAGAAGGTATTACACTTTTGACCTGTTAATATCAGGTGTTGTGCCCTACCTTCCATGAGACTACATTTCAACAAAGTAATTCAAGACCATACTGTCTTGGCCTACCTCGACACTATTCGACCGAAGTCTTGGCCAGAACATTCTCCAAACCGTTGGTGACTGGGAGCTAAGAGACTGGTATGACAACACTCGTCAGCTAGTACATCTGATGAACTCTGGAAGAGTGGGATGACATAACCGTACCTGTCATCGCAAGTAGTCCGCCCCTGGTAGCTGAGTGGTCAGCACGACAGAATATCATACCTAACGGCCCGAGTTCGATTCCCGGCTAGGTCGGAGATTTTATCCGCTCAGGGACTGGGTGTTGTGTTGTCCTTATCATTATCATTTCATCCCCATCGACACGCAAGTCTCCGAAGTTGCGTCAACTCGAATGACTTGCACCAGGCAAACGGTCTACATGACGGGAGGCCCTAGCCACATGGAATTTCCGTTTCCATAGCAAGTAAGTTCGACTAGATGTCCAGGCCATTTACAGAAGTTATTGTTTCCAGAGGTGGCAGCTCTGTGTACTAATCTTCGCACCGTGTGTACCTCTAAATCACTTATAAATAATGTATTTCGTACAATGGGTGAAATTTCATTCTTTGCTTTCCTAGTGTTTCAATTTTAATGATCGGCGATGGAGGTAACGCATTATGAAAGTGTAAGAGAGTTGCTATTATGAAGTAGCCGACGCCATACTCACTATTTACTGACTATACAAAATTAAACTACGGTTTGGACCCTAATGCTGTACTTGCCACGTCATCGCTTCCTCCGCGCATTCTTTCGTATCTGCGAAGTAAACTCTATCGTAGACCTCTCAGCGTTTCACAGAACTGCTTCACGTATCATCCAAATCAGTGACGCACTACAGATAGATTTGAGAGTAATGTAAAGCATAAACAGTGACTGACAAAACAGTGAAGTACCCAGAGGGAGAGGAGGAAACGAAATGAAACGCCACGGATTGAGAGCATATGTGACGTTATTTCTCTGATTCCAAAACAGATTTACTAACAACTTCCCATTATGAGCTCACTTATAAATATGACGTTGCACCTCCTCTGGCTTGGATGCATGCACTGATCCTGCTGATCCGGTTGAGAAATGTATCATAAATCCGTTGTCTCCTGTACTAAGACAGCTGACCCACAGCTGTTGCGTCTGGGTTCCTCGCTATCCAGGATACTGACAGTGGGATTTAGTTCGTGCCCGAGCTGGTCTCACATATGTTTCCTCTCCAGATCTCTCTGGATACGGGAATACCTCAACATCACACAGACGCTTCATAGACAGTTGTAGCATAACTAGACGAGCATTGTTATGTTGAAAAATTGGACCACGAAGCAGTCGTATGGGACGTAACATACGACGACGCAGAATGCCCGTGACTTACCATTGTGCCGTCAGAATTCCCTCAATCACTACAAGCTGTGACCTGAAATAATAACCGATAACTCCCTATACCATAAAGCCTCTCCAAAACATTGGAAGAGTGGGATCTGTCGGCTGGTTGCCGCCATAATCACTGAAGAGGGTCATTCCAGATAGTGCAGAAACAGACGAAATGCGATGTCATTCATCAGCATTCCATGCCTCCCCAACACGGTACCACTCTGAATGCAGCGCCGGCCGCTGTGGCCGAGAGGTTCTAGGCGCGACCGCTACGGTCGCAGGTTCGATTCCTGCCTCGGGCATGAATGTATGAGATGTTCTTAGGTTAGTTCGGTTTAAGTAGTTCTAAGTTCTAGGGGACTAATGACCTCAGATGTTAAGTCCCATAGTGCTCAGAGCCATTTGAACCATCTGAATGCAGCCGTTTGTGTTGTGGAGTTAAAGGCAGCCTAGACATAGGACACTTATTACCTAGTATGGTTGGTGGTGGTCTCCGACCAACGTGGTAAGGTGACACAGAAGGGAGTCTATTTCTTGTTCTCGAATGGCTGGTGAAAGGGTTACGATGTGTTTGGTGCACAATATGGCGATCCCCCCTTGTGGTGGTCATCTGTGGTGTATCGAAAACTTGACAAGCATGGCCGTCCTTACGTTCTGACATAGTCCATCATTGGACCACTGTCACATCCGAATACCAGACAAATCTGGATACTGCACGATTCGACTAGTCGGCTATCCCCACAACGAGGCTGCTTTCAAACTCTGTTAGCTGCTGATATTGCTGTTTGATTACAGTACACAGCACCTCTGTGTCCTTCACAGTGGTTAATGAACATCTGACACTATTCATGTTCTTTGTGGCCTACCTCGTCTGATAACAGCATTGATGCATACTGGTATCTTTTCTATCAGTCACAGAGAATTGCCAATCTAATCATATGACGTGTACGAATACGAAGTTGTCTTGATATCTAACAATGTCTTCAGGATGCTTCACTTATTTTGTCAGGTAGTGTAGGGTTATCAAGCATTTTGCCTACTACATACGCGCGCCCAAATGCCTTACAAGATTTTACTTTTTACTTCTAGGATGAGCACCTGGACCTTCAGAAGAGATTCAGTCACACTGTAAGATGCACTAATGTGGCGTACCCCGATGTCAGCGAAGACGTGTCTGGAGACACATTGTACAACATTGAGAAACCAACCTGACTGTCACCCGCCATACGGCCCGACAACCAGGAACTTGAGGCTATCGCCACTTGGCATCTCTGTGACGAGGGGGAAGTGGAGATCAAAGGGGCGTCCAGCACATCCACGTCAGCAGATTGACCGAATGGTCTACTGCTGCTATGGGACCGATTGCTGCTTGCAGTGAGATTGACTCCTCATCCATGGCCGAGGAGGGAGTAGTTTCAAGGTGAGGAGTTGGGTTGTTTGGGGAAGTGACCACACAGCGAGATCATCGGTCTCATCGGATCGGGGAAGGACGGGGAAGAAAGTAGAACGTGCCCTTTCAAAGCAACCATCCCGGCATTTGCCTGGAACGATTTAGAGAAATCACAGGAAACCTAAATCAGGATGGACTGAAACGTCGTCCTCCCAAATGCGAATCCAGTGGGCTAGCCACTGCGCCACCTCGCTCGGTTTTCAAGGTGAGGCTGGCACCGAAAGAGTTTCCGAAGGTCTGAACGAAAGCTCAACTCCTCAGTATGTCTGGCAGGTTTCAGGCGCTATCTGTGGTTGATATCGATTCTAAGTCAGCTATAGTCGTTTGGCTTGTTTCAGAGGAAGCATTTGGCCTGGAAGGAATGGGATTTCAGAGAGGGTGGGGTTACTGATAGCCGGAAGAACCAATTTAAGAGGGAGATGGGGGCCCTTTGGGACGGGAAGAAACAGCAAAGAGGAAAAAAGTCCAGTATGCACTACGTGTACATTCCGAGGGAACTCATCCAACACGTAGAACGGTTCTTTCAGATACCATGAAAAGCACAGGGTGCAGCCAACTGGATGTGGTGGCTCATGTCGGTACTAACAAAGTGTATTACTTGGATCGGGCCGGCCGCTGGTGGCCGAGCGGTTCTGGCGCTAGAGTCTGGAACCGCGCGACCGCTACGGTCGCAGGTTCGAATCCTGCCTCGGGCATGGATGTGTGTGTTGTCCTTAGGTTAGTTAGGTATAAGTAGTTCTAAGTTCTAGGGGACTTACGACCTCAGCAGTTGAGTCCCGTAGTGCTCAGAGTCATTTGAACCATTTGAACTTGTATCGGAAAAGATTCTGGTTTTCGGCAGGTATCTGAAATGGTAAAGACAGCCAGACTTACTTGCAAGACGAAGGCGGAGGTTACCATCTGTGGAGTTGTGACTGGTAGAACGGACCTTCGATTCGAAGCCGACTGACCGCTCTGAATCATAGACTGAGACTGTAATACGACCGTGTAGGCTGCAGAATCCTTGATTTACGCTAAAGGGTGGCGAGTGTCGTGATTCCCTTAAGAAATCGGGGGTCCATTACGCCCAGAGGGCGGCTCCATGCGTACGGGGCTGTGCGGCAGTTTTTAGTACAAACAGAGACTTAATCTGTGAAACCCAAGACGAGGGTAAACATAGCAAACAATCTTACAACTGTAACCTGTCGCAATTGTGTTGAGAAAGAAGCAGAATTATAAGGATTCATAGAAATTACTAAGCAGAAGTCGTTGAAAGTACTGAAAACTGTCTGAAGCCGGAGGTATGTATGTATATATTAAACCGGGGACCTAGAAACGACAGAGAGGCTTCGTCCCGCCGTAGCCCTCAGTGGTTCACAACCCAACAACAGGCCACAGCAGTCCACCCACCCCACCACCGCCCCACACCGAACCCAGGGTTATTGTGCGGTTCGGCCCCCAAGTGCATCCCTTGGGAACGTCTCATACCAGACGAGTGTAGCTCCAATGTTTGCGTGGTAGAATAATTATGGCGTACGCGTACGTAGAAACGGTGTTTGCTCAGAAATCGCTGACACAGTGTAACTGAGGAGGAATAAGGGTAACCAGCCCTCATTCGCCGAGGTAGATGGAAAACCGCTTTAAAAACTATCCATAGGCTGGCCGGCACACCGGACCTCGACACTAATCTGCCGGGCGGATTTGTGCCGGGGACCGGCACGCCTTCCCGCTTGGGAAGCAGAGCGTTAAACGGCAGGGCTAGCTGAGCGAGGAAGCCGGAGGTACTTTCAACCGATGTTTTTACCACAGAGTTAACGATGTTCCGAAAGGATGAACTAAGTATAGGTGATAGTTGTGTATCTGTAGCTGTTAGAAGTCGTTTATCTTGTGGTGAAAGAAAAAAATAAGTAGCTACTTACTGTGAGCTAGTACAGGTAGACGTTATACTTAACAACCGTAATAAGTTGATAACTGTTTCCTTTTATCGATAGCCCGATGCAGATGATGTAGTTACTGAATCTTTCAAGAGAAACACTGAATCTCGTAGCGAATAGGTACCAGACTCTTACAGTTATAGTTGGTGATTTCAATCTACCCTCGATATGCCGGCTGTAGAACAAGTTTTAAGTCGACGGTAGGCACAGAACATCATCGAAAATTATTTGGAGCAATTAATTCAGGAGCTTACACCATGTGCCAATAGTTGTGAAAATTGGTGACAAATAATCCTGATGAAGAAGAGAGCGTCATGGTGCTACAGAGACTCAAGGCTGTTGCCGCGAGACTGAATACAGTAACGTCCGAAACCACCAAAAATAAACGCAAAATATATGTAATTAAAAAAGCAGGTGAAAACTAGCTTGATGCCTTCCTAAGAGAAACTCTTCGTTCCTTCCAAAGTAACTGTGTAAGCTTCACGGATATGCGGCTTAAATTCAGAGAGGTAATGTTGATATCAATCGCTAGTTTTGTATCACGTAAATAAGAGATGGAACAGATTCGTCATGGTACACAAAATAGGTTGGGTCACTGTAGCAGAAGCGACGAGAAAAGCATGCCAGATTTAAAAGAATGTTAAATCTCCAAGACTGGCGAATTTTTTGCAGAAGCTCTCAACTTTGCATGGACTTTAATGCGAGATGCTCGTAATAGTTTCCACAACGAAACGCTATCCTGAAATCTGGGAGAAAATCCAAAGAGAGTTTGGTCCGAAGTAAAGTATACCAGCGGCAAGGCAATCAATACCTTCACTGCGCGATAACAGTTATCGATGACAGAGCGATCAAAGGAGTTTCTGAACACAGTTTTCCGAAATTCTTTCACTAAGGAAGATGCAACAAATATGCCAAAATTCTGGTCAAGAACAGCTCCCAGCATTTAAAACTAGACGCCCTGTAGCGTGTCAGTTTAAGTCATTTAATAAAGGCAAGTGTTCCGGACAAGACTGTATACCAATTAGGTTCCTTTCGCAGAATGCTGTCGAAATAATTCCATTATTTAGCAATCACATTTAACAGCTCGCTCGATGAAAGACCCGTACTTGAAGACTGGGAAGTAGCATAGGTGACCGTAAAACCATAGCAATGAGATAGATTCATAACAGGTTTTTTAAACATATACTATGTTCCAGTATTGTTTCATAACTCGAAGAAAGCCTTATGTGGATACATAATCAGCACGAGTTCAGGAAATTACGTTCTTGTAAAACACATCTGGTTCTTTATTCAGAAGAAGTAATGAGTGCTATCGGATAGGGGATGTCATATTGATTCCGTTTTTCTAGATTTCCAGAACGCTTTTGATACCGTTCCTCACAAGTTGTGAAATAGCGAGCAGTATATTGCTGGTAAGCTTATTGCAAGATAAGCCAGGCTCGGCACTGGGCAGGCCGCCCGGCAAAACAATGGGCAGCTTGGTACTCCTGAGTGGGAGGAGGAGTGAGTGTACTGCAACGTGCTTGGTGTGGTGAGCCAAGATGGCTAAGTAACTGAACTTATAGGACTGTAACCTGTTATATTCACGGAAAACACATGCTACATAAAATCTGAAGACAGCATCTGGGTCACGTTTATAAAACTGTTATTAAAAGAATTATTGACAGAATGAAATTTTCACTCTGCACCAGAATGTGCGCTGATATGAAACTTCCTGGCAGATTAAAACTGCGTGCCGGACCGAGACTCGAACTCAGGACCTTTGCCTTTCACGGGAAAGTTCTCTAGCACTTGCCCGCGAAGGGCATAACTCCCGAGTTCGAGTCTTGGTCTGGCACACAGTTTCAATCTGCCAAGAAGTTTCAGAATTATTGACATTTGAAACTGAAAGTTGTTTAATAAATCCATGACTACTCCATATAGCACGCCACTGTGCCTCCTGATGCCAGTTATAGAATGTACAAGTCTCTATTATTGTTAAACAAAAAGTAAAAACTCAAATTATTTAGTGAATAACCTTGAAAGAGATACCTGAACCATGTTTCTCCACATATACACTACTGATTATCGCCACCATGTCATTTGACAAGGTAGGACTACAGCGCCTGTGTGTGTAAAGATGTTGTATGGATTAGCCTCAACTCCATCTCCAGATATAGCGATAGAAAATAAATAAGAGACTCCTAATGGTAAATATAAGGAGAACGTTGTAAGAGGAAATCATAAATTGAATGTGGATATTTAAAGTTTTGTAAACGCTTTAATACCCCTGATTTCATGAGTAGTGGTCAGGCAAAAAGGCACTAGGTTAACAAATGTAGTGGTCATGAGACCGAGATTTTTAAGTAGGCAAGCAAGACAGATCACGAGTTCTTTTGTCTGCGTGCAGCTGTAATTGTAAGGTATTTTGAAGATATTGTGCGGCCACAGTGCCGCTTGGACTTCTGTTATTTCGGTGCGTTTGGGACTCCAAACTTAGTCACAACTCAGTTATCAGTGAATGAATAATTTGCTACCGTGGTAAATTTGAAACTGGTTAAAGTACGAGTCCGTAGCTGTTGAAGTTTGAGATTTTCGCTGCACGTTTTAGTGATTTTCTTGTTTGGCTCCCAGAATTTAGTCCGGCCTTGCTTCTGTCTGCGAATGCTCTGCTTACGTTACGAATTAATCATTCTGTTCTACCTTTAATCAATATTTTGTTAACAATCATTGTGAGGCCATCATTCTAATATAAACGTGTGTGTGATTGTTTGATTGAACACATAGTGAAAATTAACTCAGCTTTTGGAGTCCACGTTACTGTCCTAAGGGATTATGCTTAATGTTTTCCCTTAATGATTATTATCCATTTATTATTTATGTTGCTAATGTCTACGCTAATCAGTGAGCTTCGTAATGATTCCTACTTCTTGAATCGCTTAAGGCAACGGTGCATGATCGAACCCCTCTTGATGAAGTGGGCCATAGTAAAAACCTAAGGTCGTGTACGTTCCCTTTTCTGGTTTGGTAGCAACTAACTGATACTAACTGGGGATTAATCTCAATTTATTGTTGCCAAAGCCGTAACGAAATAGCAGGGCAGCTTCTAATCAGATTACGCATCTATGGATTAGCGTCTCAGCTGTGTAAGTGTAATCGTGTTTTCGTGCCAGAAAGGTCGCAGCTCTTATTTATGTGTGGGCTTCCCCAAATGAAGCGTAATATACCAGACGTCTGCGTTGTGCTTGTTATGGGATCCTTAGTGTTGAATCCTGCCTAGTCGTCGAATATGGCGTATCTATGATACCTGCTTTCTCGGATCGTTAAACAAACAGTTTTAACAAATCATATTAATGAATTTTATTACGAAAAGTAAATGACAATACTCAACGTTGAGAATTGCATAGATGTGTCGGAAGCAAAGGACGACAGACAAAATAATCGAGTTTCTTCAGAACAAAAATTCCAGACTAGAGCTACGTAGAATGTACGAGCAAAGTAATTAGCTTTGACGCTTATATTTAGGTCGCTAGTCCTGAAACTTCTGTAGAACTGGCCGTGACCAGTTGGACGCGGTGCTTACGTCCTCTTTGCATAAGGCCGCTGCTGTCGTCTTGGAAAGTGGTCAGTCAGAGTGCAATTGGCTGATGTCTTTCTCACCTCTCTGCTCTCTCGTTCCCGACTGGCGGGCCGGCGCTTGACTTCACGCCGTCACACTTAGCAGGTAAGATTGACGCGCAACATCGAAAAAGTTCAAAGAAGGGCTGCTCGTTTTCTGTTATCTTGAAATACTTCAACAGCAGTCATATGATATATGGCGGAGGGTGCTTTGAGTAGCAGTGTCACTTCCCCTTTACCTCTTCCAGTAGCAAATGGTACGAGGGAAGAACGATTGCTGGTAAGCCTCTGTGTGGCCTCGAATCTCTCTGATTTTATCTTTATGTTCAGCGAGACGTACCGAGGAGGCAACACATATTAACTGACTGTTCTAGGAACGTACACCCTTGGGACTTTAACAGTAAACCACATCGTGATGCAGAACACCTCTCTTGCAGCGATACCATTGGAGTTGACTCAGCATCTCCGTGAAGCTTTCGCATTTATTAAATGAACCATAACAAAACGCGCTATTCTTCTTTGGATCTTCTCTTCTTCCTTTATCACTCGTACCTGGTACGGATTCCAGACTGACGAGCAATATTTATATGTTGGACAAACATGTGTTTTGTAGGCTGCTTCCTGTGTTGATGGACTTCATTTCCTGAGGATTCTGGCATCTACCTTACCCACTGTGAGTGAACTAGCACTGCAGTCTCATTTAAATATATGACCGAAAGAGTCAGCCTTCAGGAATTGTGAAACGAACCCTGTCGTCCAGGACTGTGTGCCACAAAGGGCGCAGATTCACCACGAGATGGGGAAACTCACAGGCGTCTATTGAGGCCTAAGCGCTGTAGTGTGCGACTGAGACAGACGAGAACCTACGTCACAGGAAAACCCAGTATAAGGATTTTGTGGCCGAGGAAACTTAGCAGTGTTAGATATGGCGGACCTAAGATCGTCAATAAAGCGAAACATTTATGAAAACTATTTAATTATACAGTAATGCAGGGAATCAAGCCACAGTAATTTTAATCTGCCATCCCCCATAAATTTTCATGATGATCCCAATAAAACTTGAATATTGATCATATCTACAATACTTTAGGATTTACTGTTAAAGTGAAATTAACAAGTTTTGTAACAAAGACCTGAATGCTAAAATCTGAACGCTTTGGTCGATCTTAACGATCGACGTTTCATATAGAAGCGCATCATTAAATGACAAACATTGTAAATATCAACTCTGTAACTTTATTTGTTTAAAATATATAGTAAATTTAAATTATCAGTATTTACAGTTAAGCATCAGATCATCATTTCCTCCACACAAAACACATTGAACGATGACATCTTGACACATTTTTGAATCATTAGGTAATAGAATATTTGTTGTAAACTTTAGTGCATAATAGCTTCTTTTGTTCTTTATTTATTTATCAGAAAGCGCAGTGATTCAAGGCTATTGGCCGTGGCATACAAAGCTTAGAAGGAAATTGTATCGCTTTTATGTAAAAGAATTTAAAGTTTATTATATCACTGACATTATTGTTACCTTATTTTGAACGTGAAAATAGTCAAACTCTGATTATCTGAATATGTTGAAATGTAAAATAATGTAGACTAAGCTGTAGCTAATCAGATGGACGGCTGCAGGAAAGGGAACTGCGTTAGTCAGTTGAGCGAGGATATTCGGCTCGCGGGAAACTCGGCCGGGGACGGGCAGAGAGACAGTTCTCAGCTAGACACCAAAGAGTACAGTTCGGCTGGAGACATCAAAGGGTACAGTTTGGATTGAGACGCGAAAGCGGACAGTCGGTCCTTAGGCAGCTAGGAAGTGAAACGACTTAGAAAATGTCGCGTTGTGTGGCATCGCGGGACTTTGTCTCTGAGCGGTGAGCAGCCGCGCGCCTGGTGTGAACTCTAATTTTCGCGAAGATGACGAAGTGGAATATTAGACTTGTGTTTCACGATGAGATTGTGACTGATCGAACTGTGTCAAATGGATATGCGCTCATGTGCAATAGTGATTCTAAATACGATCACTTTTGCTATTAGTTTGCTTTCTGAATAAACATTATTCTAACCAAATCGCAACTGTGTGGCCTACATCTACATCTACATGGATACTCTGCAAATCACATTTAAGTGCCTGGCAGAGGGTTCATCGAACCACCTTCACAATTCTCTGTTATTGCAATCTGGTATAGCGAGCGGAAAGAATGTATACCTATATCTTTCCGTACGAGCTCTGATTTCCCTTATTTTATCGTGGTGGTTGTTCCTCCTTATGTAGGTCGATGTCAACGAAATATTTTCGCATTCGGGGGAGAAAGTTGGTGATTGGGTCATTTATGAGAAGTTAATTTAGTTCCCGATTTTACTATTACTATTATTATGTGTTATATTAACTTTATATTTCTCAGACTTGCCATCAGCCAGATAATTTAACCAAAGGGTCACAAGTGTCTAATCTGGGCGTGTAATGCGACACGTGCGGTTCAACCCGTAAACGAGTTTGAGTCAAGAAATTTCGACGAAGAGGAACCACATGGGAGCCCGAACATCTTTGGCATGTTAGCTCGCACTGCGATTAATTTTATGACGTAGTTTCACTTAAAATCGCTCTGTAAGCATTCTCCTAGATACGCTCCTGGAGAGCAATCTGCGGCTGTTTGCTGATGATGTTGTGGTGTACAGTAACGTCGCGAAGTTGGGTGACTATAGGAAGATACAAAATTTCTAGTTGGTGTGATGAGTGGCAGCTAGATCTAAATGTGGAAAAAAAAAGTAAGTTAATGCGGATGAGTGGGAAGAACAAACCTGTAGTGTTCGGATACAGTATTACTAGTGGATTGCTGGACACAGACAAGTCGTTTAAGTGTAAAGGTGACCGCATTTAGGACGCTGATGTGACCTATTCATGAGTACTGCTCGAGTGTTTGGTATCCGTTACAGGAAAAGGAAGACGCAGAAGTAATTCAGAGGCGGGCTGCTAGATTTGTTACCGTTGGGCTCCAACAACACGTAAGTGTTATTAAGTGTTATGGAGACGCTTCGGGTACTTAAATGGGAATCCCTAGAGGGAAGGCGGCTGACACAATTTAGAGGACCGACATTTGAAGCAGACTGCCAACACACATTGCGCGTAAGGGCCACGAAGATAAGATGCGAGAAATCTGGGATCATAGGTAGGCGCAGGCATAGAAAGTCGTTTTCCCTCGCTCTTTTTGCGAGTGGAACAGGAAAGGAAATAACTAGTAGTGGAACAGGGTACCCTACGCCACGCGCCGTACGGTAACTTTCGGAGTGTAGATATAGGTGTAGATGTAGATTTTATGGAAATAAATGGTTCAGCTGATTGTTCTGCAATCGTGTGAGCATGGAATAGAGGATCATTCTGTGTTTGTATTCGCAGCTTGTTACTTTTGTTTAACCTGAGAGACAGGTGCCACTCCAGCGGCGATCCACTGCTGGTCTTCCTGCATTTCACTACAATTTTTTTAGCGTTGTGACTTCGCCTGCGACAAGCCGCATGGAACTTCTTACGTTATCTGCTAGATCATTTGTCTGTATCGTGAAAAGTAAGTGTCCTATAACGCTCCCCTCAGGCACACCACAAGTAACTGTTACGTCTGAAGACTCCTCTCCGTTCAGAATTGCATGCCTTGTTCCGTTTTCAACAAATTCTTCATTCCAATCACATGGTCGGTCTGATACTCCGTACGCTCGTATTTTGTTCATTAGGCGGCAGTCTTCCGGATGTGAAGGAACCGACGTCTACCTTGGCGTGGACGAACAAACAGTCTTGGAAGATTTTGCTTCCTGGGGATCCACAGCCTCTTAGTACTTAGTCCGTTGTAGGCTGTATTGTGCTGCATTTAAATCGTGCTATTAGCTAATTTCGGCCTTGAGACATTATCAAACACATCCGCTGTGTCATATATCTGTTACATATCGTGCTCAACTCGATATGCTGGGCACTAAATGTGATACATGACATAGCAGATGTGCTTGATAACGGTTCACGGTCGAAATTAGCTAATAGCACGATTTTAATAAGGCACAATACTGTCTACAATGGAATATGTATTGTTTTACTAAAGCGTGTTGTGTTTCAAGCGATCCTCCGTGATGATTCCTACAAAGGATATTTCCTTAGTACGAGAACATAAAATATGCTCCAGATTTTTATTAACAGACCGACGTCAGGGATATAGGCCTACAGTTTCGTGCATGTGTTCGACGACCCTTTTCGAAACTTGAGTGAACTGTACTTCCAATCATTAGCACGCTTCTCTCCTCCAGAGACCTGCGGCACACTGTTGCCAGAAGAGGGGTGAATTTTTGCCCATATTTGCGTAGAATCGCAGAGCGTCTGGACAGAGTTCTTCGATCCGTTTACTAATTTCAAATAAAACGAGAACTTCTTAGGATTTTCTCGCTGGTCGGTAGACAGAATGTGCTTTCAAACACTAACGATTCACGCATGGCCCTCCTTAAGCCAATTTTGGTTTCGTTTAGTTTTAGTGTGGCGAATTTTAAATTTGCAGTGAAGCAGCTCTCTTTGCTTCTGTAGCAGGTTTCTAACACGGTTGTTGAGTCATTGCCGATTTTTCCAAAGCCTCACTTCTTTATGCGGCACAGACCAGTATAAAGCGTATTGTACAATTCTTTTGAACTACATCCGTTGGATGCTTAACATTGTCTGTGCAGGAGGTGAAAATTTCTTGTTTTCCCGTCAGATAATCTGAAACCTGTTTCCTGTTGCACTTGAGAATAGGAATCTCTTCTTACATTTCTTTGCATTCCTGTTTACAGCCGTATCCATTTTTGCTGTAGCGACGTTATGACCACTGATTCCCTGTTCTACACTACGTCAGACGAAAAGTTCGCGTCTGTTTGCCACCAGTTGGCTTAAGGTGTTACCTTCACGAGTTGTTGCTCTGATTAATTACTCAAGGTAAGTTTTTGGGGTAAGGCACTTACAGTTTCACACGATTCTCTGTCCACACTACCCGTCCTAGTCATCTGCGTCTCACAATCTAAAGTTGGTAAGTTAAAATCTCCACATAAAACTACCATTACAAGGAAATTTACGCGAAATATTCTCAATGTTTCCACTCAGATGTTCCGCCACTGCTGAGACACGGGTCTATAAAAGCATCCAATGACCAGGTTTCATTCAAATTTATCACGTATTTTCACCCAAATTATTTCACATTTCGCATCTGTTCTGGTCTCGCAAGATATTATCGTGTTTTTTATTGCTATAATCCCGCTTCCACTACCATCGCTCAACCTGCCTTTCTAGTATACGTATCAATCGGAGTTCAGATTTTCTTTGCTGTTAATATGAGGTCTGAGCCATCTTTCTGTCTGTGGGAATGGTTATAGTCTATAAGTGGGACTTGTTCTGAGACCTTTTCATAGAAACTTATGCAGTTAACTACCACTGTATCAATATTTTCTTTCGTCGATCTGCTGTGAGGAATGCGACCCTGTCTATATTCAAAATGCATCTTATCGGCCTTCGGAGGGATTTCTCTATCATAAGAGACCCACGGGTGCGTGGCACAGTACTCCGCTACCCTAAAGAAGTCGCTTCTTGTGTATAATGCCCGCCTGACCTATTAAGGGAGGGTCGTTATTTCTCCACCCGATAGCGGAGGACGAGAAATTCACATCGAAGATCGTCTCAGAAACGTATGAGCCTCTGATTTAAGCCTCCCGCTCGGCTGTAAATCAGAAGACCGCCATCTGTTTCGTCGACGATGCTACAAAACGATAGTTCTGCTTTAACTGCGCGAGCTAGGAAAGCTATCTTCATCACAGTAGCCAGCAGCCTGTGGGAAATGAGGATGGCGTGTCAACCAAGGTGGCAGGTGTCATTCATGCCCACATGAGGCATGACTCGCTGCCGGATGCACCGCCAAGTGTGCTCGATCGCTGCCAGCAGAGTCTCCTCCACATTTCGTACCAGACCCCCCACCAAGCAAACAAAGTGGACACTGGCCTTCTTCATTGACCTGACAGTTATTTCCCCGAGGAGCTCTCCATCATCTGTCTAAAGCCGGGGCTCCAAACCAATCCCACCCCCGTGTTTATCCAAACCTCTCAAGAAGATCAGTCACAGGCCCAACAGGTGACGTTTGTTCAGATCTACTTTCAACAGTGGGCAATGCCTCAGACCTGTTTTTGCGGCATAAAGGGATAGGTGTACGCTGGTAGCCAGTTTCGCTTTCCACCCAGAAATTCACTACCGTCTCCTTCCATCAATCACTGTGAGGTAAGTATCGACCAGCCAGGATGTGTGCAACGGAAGGCGCACAGGAATCTGGGATCCCAGAGGTGCCAAAGCAACCATCTCAGGTGCCGCAGCCTGAAGCTTGTCGACTTTGGGCAACACTGTTTCCAACTGTTTGCGAACAGTGGACAGTTCCACCTGCATCCACATACAAAAGTGGCAATTCCCAACCATCTCTAACCAACTTATGTCCCTATTACAAAAAATGTAACACTAGCCGAAGACGCCACCGTGTGCTATCGAAATTCTGCTGCTGGGATCTTTATTTTATACTATACTAGAGAGTCAGCTCACATATGAATAATGTTCTATAATATACGCAGAAAACTTTGAGTAAGTAAACATAGTTTGCAAAGTAAAATAAATAGATATAATTCACTTTTTCATAGAACTATGTGTGAACATGATTTGCTACAGCAACAAGCGCGTCCACTCGGTTACGTGAAAGCCGCTGACCTGTTTGTGCGCTCTACCAAATGGTCACGAAATTAAAATTGAATCACGTGACTGGAAGGCTTTTGGAGGCGGAAAACTACACTAGAAAGTCGGTTCACACACACACACACACACACACACACACACACACACACACACACACACACACACATATAGCTAATGCGCTAAGATTTCCGGGAAAAACCGGAACTTAGTAAACACTAGTGTATACAGTAAAATACAGAGGTACAATTCACTTCTGCTCAGAAGTACGTGAAATCAGAAACTGAACTAAATTACTGTGTATAAATCAGAAACTGCTAGTGCTCCAGGGACTTCCGTTCTGCTTCATGTCTGCCGCAACACAGCATGGGCAGGTAATCATTAAAACAAAGGCTATTTTCATTTTGATGAGATATCTTCACGAAATATGTTACTAACTTTGTTCTCCGTACGCGGAAATATTGTTGACTCCAACCACGTAAGATAAATGACTGTCGTAATAAGAAATATCAGAGTTCACACGAATGACATAGATTTCAATTTTTCCCACGTGCCGTTCGGTGGAAAAAGAGACTGAAAGTAATTCCGTGAACCCCTCGCCAAGCACTTAATTGCAACTGCAGAGTAGTCATGTAGATGTAGATGTAAATGAAGAAACTTGCTTTTGTTTGCCCATCACGTACCGGAGTTCCAGAACCGACTATGCAGCAATATATGGCTTTAGGAATTTCCGCTGGAACAGCCCTGCAGCACCTTTAGTTACTTCAAGAACGAAACCATCGTTTAGTTTTCGAAAGGTATCCATTTCGCTCACTCATTATAGTTCAGCCAATGATATATAACTCTAACAACTAAGAAATTTTAGTCAATATTACAAAGAAAGGTATGTGAAGACAGCTTCGTGCCGAGGGAAAGGATTGCTTAAAAGAGGACAGATACAAGAGACCCAGCTCTGAATCCTGTTGCTGGTACAAATTTTCAGTTTTCGCTTCAAATCTCAAAGTAACAAAATTAAATTCCCAGCGGAGGTGAGTGACAATAGCCACTCAATAGGGGGCAGTGGGAACTTAGGTCAGATGCTGACCTACTAATAAAGACAGAAACCAGAGACAAAATAGTAATACAGTTGAATTGGGGGAGACAGACAATACTGTAGCGATGGAGCTCATCCTGCTTAAATTTATCAGCTTAGGTTTTGCGAATGTCTCTCGGATCTGCGTTGCAGACACACAATTATAGACGTTACTCCTAGAAGTGCACGAGAATGTGAAGCATGAGTGACAAAGGAAAGAGAGGAGCAGCAATCGATACAACAGCAGCAAAACAATGCGCTAACGCCTATGGGGGACCGGATGGCTGTCATTTCTCCTGAGATTGCTCGGCTGCGACACGTAATCGTAACTAGCACAATAAGGTAACTGGAGACCAAAAGGAGCTACAAAGAACGCCAAAACGGCAAAGTGTATCACCATGGAAGCTGACGTGCCGAGTCTGAGCACTCTTGGAAATTATGAGTATGTGTTGTTTGTTCCGGGGATATTAAATGTTACTTTATGTTACGGATGTTCTCAAGCTGAATAGCAAAGGTAAATCCATTACCTTCGTAAATTTATAAGCCACTTGGAGGGGCGGAGGAGGCGTGGCAGTGGTTCTCTACCTATAAAATTCTGGGATCATGAACTTCAGCGTGGAGATGATGGACAACACTTTAATTCTAAAATCTAACGAAGAACAAATCGAGAGTATTCGTCTTTACAGAAGTTATGGCTGACTTCTTGCTTTGTCGCTGCCAATGACCACTTTTAGCGAATAGTGATGCTAATGTCGGCAAAGTGAAACAAATTGTTAACTACTAGTCATAATTCTACGGAAAGACCATCAAAAAATTGTAAACAGAGCTTTTGAATAAGCAATTTATGACTTTCAAAGGAATGGGCTATTACGCTGGCACTTATTTTATTCCTAAAAGATAGCATCATAATTCGTGGGCCGAATTTCATCGAAGTAAAGTGTCACATACACGGATGGTCCAAAAATAACCAAAATGAAAAATGCTCTAGTCCGGAGTTGTTTAAGGGTGACTGTTTTTGCATGTAAACCCCGAACGAGGGTGACTGTTTTTGCGCATAAAATCCGAACGGTGCACATAAAAATGATGCCTTTAGCTGAACATTAACTATAGGCCAATTAAAATGTTTAATCGATTCACACAATTTGCCTGGTTGGCAGCTCGGGTTCGTCGTTGCTTCAAATGCTGTAACATAGCTACATTAAGGCGTAGGTTCGAATGCCTATACAAATGACCGCTGGTCCAGGCTGAACGTAAAAAAAAAACTTTACGCTTTGTTCCTAGCTCAAATAGGTACAGAGAGCATCACGACCCCCATCCCCCACCCCACCACCCCAAATCGCGATTCTCACATATATTTGTTACATTGGTTCTGCGCTGTAAGGATATGACCACTTGCATAGTAACGTGTGCGTTTATCCACGGGGCAAAATACAGCAGCGATATTATGTGGCGTGAATCCAAGAAGTCGTTGGTATGTTTCCAGAGGCATGTGGTGCATGTGTAGAAACAGGTTACGAAGTTTTCATGGATTAAGGTCCAACAGTTTGTGGACACAGAGCTGGTGCCCCATTGCGTCCAAGATAAAAGATGTTAGGTGTATGATTGCAGATATTTCTACTGATGACTGAGGACAGTGTACTGAAAGCCTTATATCAGTATTTACTTCATTTTCAGACTAATAACTATAGCTGTTGTGAGTTGCTTACTTTTAGAGTGGATAGTACCTCCAATTACGAGTGGCACAAGGCAGCCATTAATGTTTATTTTCTCCAAGGAACCAGGCCAGGTATTGAATGTGAATGAGTGGGTCTCAGATCAGGCGAATATGGCGGCCACAACATCATCGTAAATCCACTTAATGCTCCTTTGTGACACAGGCACTTATGCTGCTGGAAGATACCGTCACTGTTAGGAAAGACATCAAGCTGAAGATCCACAGTAATGTACACATAGTCACATCCACCAAGGTGTCCTTAATTACCCCAACAGGTCCCACAGAAACCCAGGAGAATAGTTCCTTTGCTTAATACCCACAATGACTTGCGTTAGCATGGCGCAGAGCCTGTTACGAGCAGCCATTCCATTGGATGACTTGCGTACATGGACGTGACTGTCGACTTGGTGTACCGTCAAACGAAATTCATTCGACAAGGCAAAACATTTCTGCTGGTCCACCGTCCAGTTTCGGTAACCCTGTGCCAAATGCAATCGTAACTGATGATGAAGTTGCTTCAGTATGGGTACATGAAGGAGTCGTCTCCTGAGAAACCCCATGTTCAACAATACGCTTTTAACACCTTGTTCCAAAACACTTGGGCCTGTCCCAGCACTGTATTCCGGCGTCAGATTGCCGCCTTTCCTGCTTAAGGGAGAGCACACAAACATTGCAGGGTACCGATGTACCAGAGGCAAGCGCGAGGCAGCTCGAAGCAGTGTGAAGAATAACTCTCTGTTATGTATGGGGCAGTACAATGGTAACTGGGTGTCAGCACGGACCGTAGCATACAGGCACCGCCTCCCTAACCAGAATGAGCGATGCGTCCTTTACCTGCTTCAGTGTCGCAGGCTGCCGATATGTTACGCTGTGGAAATGGCAGTACATGCATTGCAGCTGTTCTATAACCTTTCTCAAATGCTTTTAAGGAAATCATATAGTAGAAAAAATTGATTCCTTTAGCTTCCTTCGTCAGATTCAACGTAAACTGCCCATCTATTCTTTAAAGATAATTGTTACTGTGATATTTCGACATTAAGTAAGCCAGCGCACTAAATTCGAATAGATTGCAATGAAAAATAAGGTCACCAGGAATTTACGTTTCTTACATGTTACACCACGCATTGTTATGTGTGAAATGTAGCTAACAGACTGAGCTTTTCTTTAAACTTGGAAGGATTTCTATACCTATCTCTAATCTCGAGAACACAGACTATATGTAGACCACTCTCTTCCACTTGTGCGTGTAAACAATACATCTGAAGTGTACCTCGTAAACAGTTCAAGATATGGTACCGAGGTTTTGGAAAGTGATAGCATGCAAAGGAGAGAGCATTTTAAGCTGATAATTATTACATTAGACCATTATAATCACAACTGACTGAAACGTATTTTTCTTGCAGTACACATTTCGCCTTTATTGCTTCCAAGATACTTTAGTGTCCGTAATATACAGGGTGGTCCATTGAAAGTGACCGGGCCAAATATCTCACGAAATAAGCGTCAAACTAAAAAACAACAAAGAACGAAACTTGTCTAGTTTGAAGGGGAAACCAGATGGCGCTATGGTTGGCCCGCTAGATGGCGCTGCCATAGGTCAAACGGATATCAACTGCGTTTTTTTTTTAAAATAGGAACCCCTATTTTTTATTACATATTCGTGTAGTACGTAAAGAAATATGAATGTTTTAGTTGGACTACTTTTTTCGCTTTGCGATAGTTGGCGCTGTAATAGTCACAAACATACGGCTCACAATTTTAGACGAACAGTTGGTAACAGGTAGGTTTTTTAAATTAAAATACAGAACGTAGGTACGTTTGAACATTTTATCTCGGTTGTTACAATGTGATACATGTACCTTTGTGAATTTATCATTTCTGAGAACTAATGCTGTTAAAGCGTGATTACCTGTAAATACCACATTACTGCAATAAATGCTCAAAATGACGTCAGTCAAGCTCAATGCATTTGGCAATACGTGTAACGACATTCCTCTCAACAGCGAGTAGTTCGCCTTGCGTAATGTTCGCACATGCATTGACAATGCGCTGACGCATGTTGTCAGGCGTTGTCGGTGGATCACGATAGCAAATATCCTTCAACTTTCCCCACAGAAAGAAATCCGGGGACGTCAGATCCGGTGAACGTGTGGGCCATGGTATGGTCCTTCGACGACCAATCCGCCTGTCATGAAATATGCTATTCAATACCGCTTCAACCACAAGCGATCTATGTGCCGGACATCCATCAAGATTTAAGTACATCGCCGTTCAGTCATGCAATGAAACATCTTGTACTAAAATCGGTAGAACATTAGGTAGGAAATCAGCATACATTGCACCATTTATATTGCTATCGATAAAATGGGGGCCAATTATCCTTCCTCGAATAATGCCGCACCATACATTAACCCGCCACGGTCACTGATGTTCCACTTGTCGCAGCCATCGTGGATTTTTCGTTGCCCAATAATGCATATTATGCCGGTGTATGCTACCGCTGTTGGTGAATGACGCTTCTTCGCTAAATAGAACGCAGGCGAAAAATCTGTCATCGTCCCGTAATTTCTCTTGTGCCCAGTGGCAGAACTGTACACGACGTTCAGAGTCGTTGCCATGCAATTCCTGGTGCCTAGAAATATGGTAAGGGTGCAATCGATGTTGATGTAGCATTCTCAACACCGACGTTTTTGAGATTCCCGATTCTCGCGCAATTTGTCTGCTACTGATGTGCGGATTAGCCGCGACACCAACTAAAACACCTGCTTGGGCACCATCATTTGTTGTAGGTCGTGGTTGACATTTCACATGTATCTGAACACTTCCTGTTTCCTTAAATAACGTAACTATCCGGCGAACGGTCCGGACACTTGGATGATGTCGCCACGGGTACCGAGCAGCATGCATAGCACACGCCCATTGGGCATTTTAATCACAATATCCTTACATCAACACGATATAGACGTTTTCCGCAATTGGTAAACGGTCCATTTTAACACGGGTAGTGTAGCACGAAGCAAATACCGTCCGCAATGGCGGAATGCTACGTGATACCACGTACTTATACGTTTGTGACTATTACAGCGCCATCTATCACAAAGCGAATATAGTGGTCCAACTAAAACATTCATATTTCTTTATGTACTACACGAATATGTAATATGAAATGGGGGTTCATATTTAAAAAAAACGCAGTTGATATTCGTTAGACCTATGGCAGCGCCATCTAGCGGGCCAACCATTGCACCATCTGGTTTCCCCCTTCAAGCTAGACGAGTTTCGTTCTGTGTAGTTTTTTCGTATGATGCTTATTTCGTGAGATATTTCGCCTGGTCACTATCAGTGGACCGCCCTGTATATATATTTGTGTTTAAACTATTCTGATTTACGTGTTGGTTATTATATATTGGGTTATAAACAGTTCTGGAACTTTTTACTTATCTATGACGTAGTAGTAGTATAAATTTCAAGTTACAAATTTGGTATATGCTCCTCTGCATGTATTGTTCCTTCTGTTTGAAACCGGTTTGTCTTCTGCTTCCCTCTGTTCCGGCGTAACCACAAGTGCTGGAACAAAGTTGAAGAACGCAAGAGCAGAGAAGGCGGTGAGACTACGTCGGCCAATGGTGCACTGATTAGGGCAGCACCATGTCAGGACCTCCCTTTAGCGGAAGAGGATATAAGCGCCGCTCCTGCCAGCCTTGGCCGGACGGTACCAGACCGGGACCCGCAGACCAGCACAGTACTAGGAGAGGATAACGACAGCAGTGATGTGTCATCCATATCAGTTGCTAATATAGACCCTGTATATACCAAAGGTCTCTGGCTTATCTGCATATCGCCCATCGCTTACGACACCGTTGTAAATTCAAAGTTAAGTATTGTCAATCTGTTTTATTCTAATTGTTGTGTACATAGTTCCACACAGTCAGCGCGTACACAACTTTCCCACTAGAGCGCGCCCCGCTAAGCACAACAGCGCATGGCATTATAACGATTGTACAGACCTCCGATTAGTCAGTCTGCATTAGTCTGTACGAGTCTGCATTTATCTGCACCTGTCTGTACCAGTCTACATTAGTCTGTACCAGTTTATAGTCAAGTTTCAGTCTGCGCCTAATAAGATTACCATATTCCTGTACATAGGCATGAAGATAAATGAATAGACGCTTTGTCAAGTATCAGAGATATGTGAGAATAAGATCAACGTACCAAGACCAAAGGAACTTCAGATTGTCAATTGTAAACAGCATCCAGAATCAAGTTACGTAATGTCTATGCTTTTTATTATTTTAATAAATGTGTGTGAAAATTGATCAAGTTCTGTTTAAAGTTGGTCACCGTCAATCTGCTACTCTAAGCGTGCAAGTGGCATTTCTATCGTCTGACCTAACGGCAGAAGATAAACACGTCACGATAAGACCACGAGACATATTGCTGACACTCGCCTACTTCGTTAGAGCGACAAGTCAAATAATCTGATAGTGTGTGTACTGAAGGTCTTACAGTACGCACACCACACTAATTAAAAGTATTAATGTTATTTGCTTGAGTTGTTGTATAGACTTTTCCGAGACTGCAGCGTCCTTTAGGCACCCTTTACGAGACGAGTGGGCAGGACCCCACATCTTCCATACGAAATTTCGCTCTCACACAGTGAGGAAATGAGCGTTTGTGTACCTGATTTTACGTTTCCAATTATGTTGCCAACTGTTGAATGTTATTGCTAACCATTCAATGTGTATTTACAATATGTGATCTCTCTCTCTCTCTCTCTCTCTCTCTCTCTCTCTCTCTCTCTCTGTGTGTGTGTGTGTGTGTGTGTGTGTGTGTGTGTGTGTGTGTGTGTGTGTGTTTCAGCATGATTAAATGCTTATTCAAGTCGTTTTTTTCTGAGTGTGTGTGAGTGTGTATTAGTTTTAACATGGTACTAGGGTTTGTTTTTACTTCATGGCTGTCGAATAATTTTTTTTAAAATTACTTTTTCATTTCTTTCAGTACAGAAGTACAGCAGAGAGTTTACACTGACGTGTGTTTCCTCGCTTATCACATATCTGTTCTCTAATATGGCTTGCTGGATGCGATAATGGTTCTGTATTGGTATCAGAAACTTTTTGTGATTTTTGTCCTAATGATTTCCATATCTGCAGAATAGTTTAAACACAAAAATGTCTACGTTCCAGGCCACTGAAGATGCCTTGCGAAACACGCACTGCAAGAAGAAATTGTTTTATTTTGTTTTGATTAGACAGATGTAAAGCAATAGCTATGACCATATCACATGCAACTAAGGACGACAGAACAACGAATAGTTAAAGACGAGAATATTTTTCCACATGGCTAACATTCAAAACTTTCTTACCTAAAGTTATAATAAAACTATCATCTCACCTTAGTGGGATATTGTACATGAAATTCATTGAAATTTGACATTTTCGGTTCTCTACTCCATAATTTACTTTGGAGTTTGCTGGACATTTTGGTATATAATACATTAAAATCAAACAATTGTGAGACCTTCAAATAACATTTTGAATGTTGATGTGTGACTGTCAAATTTCGTGGCTACGCATATACTACCATAGTTGAGCAGTCATATCTTGGAGACTACACGGTCTAGAAGGCTGTGAATTGTTTTGTTTGCGCCTAGTGCTACGGCTCAGACGTTGGCATTACGAATAACCAAATCAGTCCTTTGTTTCTGATACTATTTGTCGCTGAAAGTAGTGTTATTATCGGCTATTTTTGTAGTAAGCCAACTTCTATTGCTTTTTGTACTTAAATAAAATGACTAAGCATAAAAGTAACTGTGACAATTGAGAGGAGATGAAAAGAGCTGTGTGGAGCACTTTCTTTCGTCGAATATCAACCAATGAAAAGCCATGTCATGCTTTGTGCCCACCTCCACCAAATACTTGGTGTAAATATAGGCAAGCTGAATTTTCTGGTACCCTGCATGAATTTATACATAATTATTCTCTTCCTTTGAGAGTAATGGAGGCAATCAAACCTATTTACAGAGATTTGGCAAATCTTGAGCTACTAAAGAAGAGTTTTCATGGGAAGACCAGAACGTATTAGTGGTTTCTTCATTCACCTCTGCCTTTCTTGTGTTGTGACCTGATATTTGTGAGTGTTTCGTATCGAGCAACTTAACCTCTTGCCTGTGTTTACATTCCGCGCTGACCAGTTGCAGCTGTAGCGGCGCATCGTAAGCTAAGTACTAATTAATTGTTTGTGTATAGTGGTTTATTTAGGAACTTTAGTAGTCTTCAACCGGTGTTCTTGGTGTTTTCTGGTGAAATTATTTCAGAAGAACCTTTTGGGAACTGTTTTCAGCTTCGTTACTGTGTCATTAGACGTTGGATTCTCTTTCTTTATTAGTCTTGTGTTATATTCACATTTGTTGTTTATTAATACTGTTAATAATAGTGGTTACTTCCCTTGTAGAGTAAGTTTGTGATTATTGTAGTCAGGTTTTTAACATCTTCTTATTGTAGTAGCGGAACTTAGAAAAAGTAAAACTTTACCATGAGTGAGAAGTGTGGGCTTTGCCGTAGGTTCGTGAGTAGTGGATTGCGGTGTGAGACTTGTTCGAAGTATTCTCACTGGGGGGAATGCAGTGGGGAAGCCAGTGGGCATTCTGGTGAAATCCTCTCGTGGAACTGCAGGTTATGTAGCAAGAGTAAGTTGATAGAGGAGCAGGAGCGTAAGATCTTTGCCCTTCAGGTGCAGTTGAAAAACGCACAGGAGAAGCTAGACAGGATGAGGAGGGAGAAGGGGGTTGGGGAATGGGAGCTGGCTGTTGGCAAGAGATCTGCTAGGAGAAGATTATTTTCAGATTGTTTTACTATTGGTGTTTACAATAGATATGACCAACTGTCAGAGTCTAGTGGAGAGGAATCTCTAGTAGCTGTAGATGTAGGATGTATTCAGCAGACCTCAGTAGTTACTGTGCCTAGAACAGTTGCAAAGTCGAAGAGGAAGAAGAAGGTTCTGCTGTTAGGTAGTTCTCATGGCAGAGGTGTAGGCCAGCAGTTGCAGGAAGTGCTGGGGAGTGAGTACCAGGTCACCAGCATTGTGAAGCCTAATGCAGGGTTGGCTCAGGTGACTGTTAACATAGGGGGGTTATGTAGGGATTTTACTAAAGAGGATCAGGTAGTGATTGTGGTTGGGGCTGGTAATAGTATTGATAGGGATGGGGAGTATAACATAGATAGTGACCTGGAAAAGATAGCCACTCCGACTGGCAACACGAATGTGCATTTCGTGGAACTGTTTCAGCGTCACGATCGGCCTCATCTTAATACAGCCGTCAGACGTAATAACATGAGACTTGGGGGTGCGCTGATGACAGAAAGCATGGGTCACATTTCAGTGGTGTCGGTGGAGTCTATCAGCAGGACGGGTTTCACTAGACATGGCCTGCACCTCAACAGGTACGGGAAGGGGAGGTTGGCAAAGCTTATAGGTGACAGCATAGGTGGGATCACTCATGGGAAAATTCCTGCAGTAGTGGGTGTTAGAGCTGCACCTTTTTTAGATTGAAGTCAGCTGATAGGTATTCCTGCTTAAGGGAAGTCTCTATAACAAGGGAACCACTTTTGACAAAGCTTAGGTATCCGAGTAATGAGGGAATTAGTATATTTCATCAAAATATACAAGGAATTAGAGATAAAGTTAGTGAACTGCCTATAGATGTTGAATCTGAAATTATTGGTATATCTGAACACTTCTTACGTAAGGAGATAATTCAGAGGCTTCCTTTACCAGGATACAGGTTGGCTGGCAGCTTTTCGAGGAGCTCTTTGCGGTGTGGGAGAGTAGCCATGTATGTGAAAAACGGCATCCCATTTGAGTCAATTTGATGTTTCAAAGTACTGCACTGAAAAGGTGTTTGAATGTTGTGCAGGTGTGGTTAAATTTAACGGAGCTAAACTCCTAACTGTTGTTATTTATAGATCCCCAGACTCCGATTTCACATTTTTGCTAAAGCTAGAGGAGATTCTTGGTTCACTTTACAGGAAATACAAAAAGTTAGTTATATGTGGTGACTTCAGTATTAATTGTATAAGTGATTGTGCAAGGAAGAGGATGCTGGTAGACCTCTTTAATTCATATAATCTTATGCAAACCGTATTCTTTCCAACGAGAGTGCAAGGGAACAGTAGAACAACCATAGACAACATTTTTGTTCATTCCTCATTACTAGAAGGGCATTCTGTTAGCAAAAAGGTGAATGGCCTTTCAGATCATGATGCACAAATTTTAACTTTAAAAGATTTTTGTGCTGCAACACGTGTTAAATATAGTCATCAGCTGTTCAGGAAAGCTGATCCAGTTGCTGTAGAGACCTTTGTAAACCTTATAAAGGAACAAGAGTGGCAAGATGTTTGTAGCTCTGATACAGTAGACGATAAATATAATGCTTTTCTCAAGACTTTTCTCATGCTCTTTGAAAGTTGCTTTCCGTTAGAACGTTTAAAGCAGGGTACTAGCACAAACAGGCAGCCTGGGTGGCTGACTAGAGGGATAAGAATATTTTGTAGAACAAAGTGGCAATTATATCAAAACGTTTGAAACAGTCAAAATCTAAATGCAGCAGCCCATTACAAACAGTATTGTAAAGTGCTTAAAAATGTTATTAGGATGGCAAAAAGTATGTGGTATGCAGCTAGAATAGCTAAGTCTCAGGATAAAATTAAAACCATATGGTCAGTCGTAAAGGAAGTTGCTGGTCTGCAGAGACAGGTCGAGGATATAGAATCAGTGCGTAGTGGGAATGTCCGTGTTACTGATAAGTCGCATATATGTACAGTATTTAATAATCACTTTCTGAATATAGCAGGTGAACTAAATAGAAATCTAGTCCCAACAGGGAATCATATAGCGCTCTTAGAAAAAAGTGTTCCGAGACTGTTACCTGAAATGCTCCTCCATGATACTGACAAGAGGGAGATTGAGTTAATAATTAAATCACTAAAGACCAAGAACTCTCATGGATATGACGGGGTATGTAGCAGAATACTGAAGTATTGTTCTATGTATGTTAGCCCAGTTCTCAGCCATATCTGTAACTTTTCCTTTAGGAGTGGTCGGTTTCCTGACCGATTAAAGTACTCGGTAGTGAAGCCACTTTATAAAAAGGGAGACTTTGATAATGTTGACAATTTTAGACCTATTTCTATGCCATCGGTGTTTGCTAAAGTTATCGAGAAGGTTGTATATACAAGGTTACTGGAGCATTTAAATTCACATAATTTGCTGTCAAATGTTCAGTTTGGTTTTAGAAATTGTTTAACGACTGAAAATGCAATATTCTCTTTTCTCTGTGAGGTTTTGGACGGATTAAATAAAAGGTTGCGAACGCTAGGTGTTTTCTTTGATTTAACGAAGGCTTTTGACTGTGTTGACCACAAAATATTACTGCAGAAGTGGGACCATTATGGAGTAAGGGGAGTAGCTTACAATTGGTTCGTCTCTTACTTTAAGAACAGAAAGCAGAGGGTAATTCTCCACAATATTGAGAGTGGTAGTGATGTTCAGTCCCAATGGGGAACTGTTAAGTGGGGCATTCCCCAAGGATCGGTGCTGGGGCCACTGCTGTTTCTGATTTATATAAATGATATGCCTTCTAGTATTACAGGTGATTCAAAAATATTTCTGTTTGCTGATGACACCAGCTTGATAGTGAAGGATCTTGTGTGTAATATTGAAACAGTAACAAATAATGTAGTTCATGAAATAAGTTCGTGGCTTGTGGAAAATAATTTGATGCTAAATCACAGTAAGACTCAGTTTTTACAGTTTCTAACTCACAATTCAACAAGAACCGATATTTTGATCAGACAGAATAGGCATATTATAAGCGAGACGGAGCAGTTCAAGTTCCTAGGCGTTCGGATAGATGGTAAGCTGTTGTGGAAAGCCCATGTCCAGGATCTTGTTCAGAAGCTAAATGCTGCTTTATTTACCGTTAGAACAGTATCTGAAATAAGTGACACTTCAACACGAAAATTAGTCTACTTCGCATATTTTCATACGCTTATGTCGTATGGTATTATTTTTTGGGGTAATTCATCTGATTCAAAAAGGGTATTTTTGTCTCAAAAACGGGCTGTTCGAGCTATATGTGGTGTAAGTTCGAGAACCTCTTGTCGACCCCTATTCAAAAATCTGGGAATTCTGACATTGCCTTCACAGTATATATTTTCTTTAATGTCGTTTGTTCTTAGCAATATTAGCCTATTCCCAAGAGTTAGCAGCTTTCACTCAGTTAATACAATGCAGAACTCAAATCTGCATGTAGACTGCACTTCCTTGACTCTTGTGCAGAAAGGAGTGCAGTATTCTACTGCATCCATTTTCAATAAGCTACCACAAGAACTCAAAAATATTAGAAGTAGCCCAAACTCTTTTAAGTCTAAACTGAAGAGTTTCCTCATGGCTCACTCCTTCTATTCCGTCGAGGAGCTCCTGGAAGAGCTAAAAAATTAAGCAAATTCCAGTGTTACATTGTTGATTTTCTTCATTTAAACTTACGACTTGTCACCTGAATATGTTTTTTTTTATATTTCATTTTATCTGTTTCTAATATCATGTTATAATTTCATGTATTGACTCGTTCCATGACCATGGAGACTTCTCCTTAATTTGGTCCCACGGAACAATAAATAAATAAATAAAAATAAAAGTGAATGAGTCCTTCAATAATATTGTGTGGTGCCGTGTGCCTAAAAATGTATTTGTTGGCCTTTTGACTCTAAAGTTAGCAGTGTCTGCCGCGTAGGGTAGCCGCGATCGCGATATCTAGGGCGTCCTGTCGCAGTTCGCGGTGCCCCCTGCCCCCCTCCCCACCCCCGCCCCTCGGAGGTTCGAGTCCTCCCTCGAGCATGGGTGTGTGTGTTGTCCTTAGCGTAAGTTAGTTTAAGCTAGATTAAGTAGTGTGTAAGCTTAGGGACCGATGATCTCACCAGTATGGTCCCATAAGATCTTACCAAAAATTTCCAAATTTAGCAGTGTCTGTTGCTGTAATAACTTTTAATGGTGGGGACTTTGAAAGATTTAAGGTTCTGGAGAAGTTAGTGGTAAGATTTGAACAGAACACAGCTAAAGGAGTGCAGGAACTGGATGAGTTTCGTGTACGTGAAGCAGAGTTAGCTGCTCAGCAATTGAGAAAAGAAACAAAAAAGAAAAGGAAGAGGCAATCACTGGGCTGTTGTGACACTGAAGAAGACACAGACTATGGGCCAGGGCAATTCTAGTGCATAAAAGACAAAGATATGTAAATTTGTATAAGAATTTCTAAAAAAAATTTTAAACCTCAGTATCTCTGAAATACATTTTTTTGCAATAAATGACCCGTTTTCTAAAAAAAATTACTGATGTTAGAGACATGAAATTTTCACAGATTCAACAAATATGGAACTAGAATAATTAAAATATTCTGAGTTGTTTTGTTTCTATGTTCATTTATTTACAAAATTCTGTCAAAAAATTAAGTGTTTTTTTTTTTTTAAAAGACAACATGCCGCCAATTTTAGTAGTAATTCTGGTTCGGTGTATCTAGAAAGGTGCATTCAATAATCATGGAAAAATATAAGTTGGTGTCTTAAAAATCTTCCAAGACAATGGGTCACAAAATTAGATAATTTAACATTGGCGGCATAGGCCATGCAATGCCCCCTTAAAAACACAATACGTATTTTATTTATTCCTTACACGTTTCGAAATTTCGTCGCCGTCAAAGAAACAGAATACTGTTGAGACAAAGACTCGCAATCACCATACTAAGCTTATGTGCAAGCTACGATGGTATACAATTGAATACAATTTTTTCAACATAACAGGCCGGCCGGTGTGGTCGTGCGGTTCTAGGCGCTTCAGTTTGGAACCGCGTGACCGCTACGGTCGCAGGTTCGAATCCTGCCTCGGGCATGGATGTCTGTGATGTCCTTAGGTTAGTTAGGTTTAAGTAGTTCTAAGTTCTAGGGGACTGATGACCACAGATGTTAAGTCCCATAGTGCTCAGAGCCATCAACATAACGGTGTAATCTTTTGAGGATCATGGACAGCTGGTAAAATGCAAATTAGTCTGGGTTTATAATAGCATAAGTGAAGATGTTACACGTTTATTTTTATTCAACAATGAGGTTTTTCATAAGTTATTGAATTGACTCATTAGTTCTTCCTTTAATAAAATATAGTTTCAGAGCTCTGTCGCTATTAAAACTGCATTAGTATTTTTACGAGATGAAGTTTCGTAAATTCTACTGTGTTCTGCAAAAAGAAGCAGATAACATGGCACCAAGAGGAATGTGAGTGTTACAAAAACTCGCCACAAGTCAGGCGAAAGTAAATCACTCCTTCTGCTGCAATTGCAGCAGAATGCAGTAACTCAGTGTGTAACACACTGAGATTTAATAATGAACACTTGGGATTGAACACACTTCAAAATATTTCTTTTCTTTCCTCTCCCGTTTTGGTGCGGCAGTGGGCCGCAGTTAGCTTCCAGAGGAACTGAAATACTTAAATGACAAACTTCAGATGTAGACATCTGAGTGGAACGGTTTCTTTGCGTCACACTTACATTGCCGTTGTAATGTATTCCTTTCTATATGCCAGGGATGAGCAGGAACCTTACCTCGAATATCCGCAAACTAATTCTTAGAGTTTGGAGACTAAACCTTTTTATTTCAGTCGAGATAATGTTGCTATTTAAATGTTATGACCTGTTCCATCCGAATCACGTACTTTTCTTTTGAACTCTACAGTACATCAGAATTGATGATACCACCGATGTCAGCTGGTGGGCATCGTTGCATCGTTATTTTTTATTTAAAAGTAATTTGTATGAACAACAGTTTGTTAAATACCAAGAAATAAGACGTTGTCGTTGTGAAGGGCGTTTTCGAGTTTTCAGTTTTCCTATGTGCGTTTTGAAACCTGATTCATAGTTGAGAATACAGTTCGCACAAACTCACTTAAATGTTCATCTACATTCTACATCTACATTTATACTCCGCAATCCACCCAACGGTGTGTGGCGGAGGGCACTTTACGTGCCACTGTCATTACCTCCATTTTCTGTACCAGTCGCGTATGGTTCGCGGGAAGAACGACTGTCTGAAAGCCTCCGTGCGCGCTCGAATCTCTCTAATTTTACATTCGTCATCTCCTCGGGAGGTATAAGTAGGGGGAAGCAATATATTCGATACCTCATCCAGAAACGCAGCCTCTAGAAACCTGAACAGCAAGCTACACCGCGATGCAGAGCGCCTCTCTTGCAGAGTCTGCCACTTGAGTTTGCTAAACATCTCCGTAACATTATCACGGTTACCAAATAACCCTGTGACGAAACGCGCCGCTCTTCTTTGGATCTTCTCTATCTCCTCTGTCAACCCGATCTGGTACGGATCCCACACTGATGAGCAATACTCAATTATAGGTCGAACGAGAGTTTTGTAAGCCACCTCCTTTGTTGATGGACTACATTTTCTAAGGACTCTCCCAATGAATGTCAACTTGGTACCCGCCTTACCAACAATTAATTTTATATGATCATTCCACGTCAAATCGTTCCGCACGCATACTTCCAGATATTTTACAGAAGTAACTGCTACCAGTGTTTGTTCCGCTATCATATAATCATACAATTAAGGATCCTTCATTCTATGTATCCGCAATACATTACATTTGTCTATGTTAAGGGTCAGTTGCCACTCCCTGCACCAAGTGCCTATCCGCTGCAGATCTTCCTGCATTTCGCTACAATTTTCTAATGCTGCAACTTCTCTGTATACTACAGCATCATCCGCGAAAAGCCGCATGGAACTTCCGACACTATCTACTAGGTCATTTACATATATTGTGAAAAGCAATGGTCCCATAACACTCCCCTGTGGCACGCCAGATGTTACTTTAACGTCTGTAGACGTCTCTCCATTGATAACAACATGCTGTGTTCTGTTTGCTAAAAACTCTTCAATCCAGCCACACAGCTGGTCTGATATTCCGTAGGCTCTTACTTTGTTTATCAGGCGACAGTGCGGGACTGTATCGAACGCCTTCCGGAAGTCAAGGAAAATAGCTTCTACCTGGGAGCCTGTAACTAATATTTTCTGGGTCTCATGAACAAATAAAGCGAGTTGGGTCTCACACGATCGCTGTTTCCGGAAACCATGTTGATTCCTACAGAGTAGATTCTGGGTTTCCGAAAACGACATGATACTCGAGCAAAAAACATGTTCTAAAATTCTACAACAGATCGACGTCAGAGATATAGGTCTATAGTTTTGCGCATCTGCTCGACGACCCTTCTTGAAGACTGGGACTACCTGTGCTCTTTTCCAAGCATTTGGAACCTTCCGTTCCTCTAGAGATTTGCGGTACACAGCTGTTAGAAGGGGGGCAAGTTCTTTCGCGTACTCTGTGTAGAATCGAATTGGTATCCCGACAGGTCCAGTGGACTTTCCTTTGTTGAGTGATTCCAGTTGCTTTTCTGTTCCTTGTACACTTATTTCGATGTTAGCCATTTTTTCGTTTGTGCGAGGATTTAGAGAAGGAACTGCAGTGCGGTCTTCCTCTGTGAAACAGCTTTGAAAGATGGTGTTTAGTATTTCAGTTTTACGCGTGTCATCCTCTGTTTCAATGCCATCATCATCCCGGAGTGTCTGGATATGCTGTTTCGAGCCACTTACTGATTTAATGTAAGACCAGAACTTCCTAGGATTTTCTGTCAAGTCGGTACATAGGATTTTACTTTCGAATTCACTGAACGCTTCACACAAAGCCCTCCTTACGCTAACTTTGACATCGTTTAGCTTCTGTTTGTCTGAGAGGTTTTGGCTGCGTTTACACTTGGAGTGAAGCTCTCAGTGTTTAAAATGTTTGCTGTGCACATCATATAAAAGCGACCAGGAGGCTGCTCACCCACATCACAAAAAAGTCGCCAAAAGCCGGGTTGTGGCCACTCAGGTATATACTATCGAAAATATTTCGTTTTCGTGTTTTATATTTTTTTCTATATTCTGTTGATCGTAAAGGATGCAAACCTTATAATATGCTAAAAAATACTGTTACTAGAACACAAGAAATTTATTTAAAACATCTAGTAACATGTCTCTCCATTTCTTAATGTTGTCTCAGAAAAAAATCAGTTCATCTCGGGACAATGTTTATTGGAAAACTAGACACTGCAGAGCCCACACGGATTAGACGTGATTTTCGGAAACATTATGCACAATACTGGAGAGCTCATTAAACAGGATCAAAACACTGCGGGGTGTCTGCTCTACCCCTCCCCGAACACAGGTACACTTAACGTAAGCAGTCGGTTCGTCTTACTAACCGCTACGGTTATTGACATCGCGAGCATGAATCGCAAACACATAGGCAACTTCGGTCTGCGTGGTTGAGTCACTGTAATACGCCGATCGTCAGCAGTCGTTATTGCAGACAAAGGTGTTGCGAGGGCAACAGTACGAAGGTATCGAGAACTCTTCCCACAATGAAAACTTCCTGCACGATCGACATTTGTTGCTGTTCACCAAAACTTTGTATCGTCATAAATCTCTGATTTTACTCGATCATTTTGCAATTCATTCGCAACAAATTGCAATAGTTTACATTGAATTCTGTGCGTGAAACGTATTGTCTGTTCTGATACCCTTTCGTTTTATTATTAAATAGAGATGAAAGAATACCGCTTACGAATACGTATTTAATTTGCGTAGATTGAGGGGTACTGGCTCTTTATTACCCCGTGCAGAAGGCAGAAACCCACAACGCGAAGAATGTACGTTGGATTCTGAGGAACTAATTCTGGACCGCATTCACGAAGGTCCTACTCCGAGTACTGGAAGCATCGCTCGCTGAGTGTATCGCAGACTGTCGTTCACCGCACTTTGAAAGACAGGCATCTGCGATCTTAAACACATTCAGCGTGTGCGAGAATTGGAGGAGAAAGATTTCCGTCCGCGACGAAAATCCTCAGAGTGGTTTTTGCTACAAAGTGCGCGACACGATTTTATCAACAAAATAGTCGTCACAGATGAAGCGTGTTTCACTCGCGAGGGAATAACTAATTTCTATAACGTGCACACGTGGAGTGTACACAATCCGCGCGAAGTAGTAGCAACATATTTTCAGCGGTGATTTCCGTAAATGTATGGGCGGGTACAGTAGACGATTACATTATTCGGCCTTACGTTTTACCTGCGCAATTGACTGGTAACAATTACTGAGCCTCTCTACAGGATATATTGCTACTAACTTTATTAGAAAATATTTCGTTAGCCGTAAGTCCTAACGTGTGGTTTCTCCACGATGGTGCTCCACCCCACATTGGTCACAGAGTACGAAGTTTTTCTATTGACAATTTTCAGGACGATGGAGAGGACAATATGGTCCATGTCGATGGCCAGCACGCAGACCTGTTTAAATCCACAGGATTTTCACTTTTGGGGCCGTGTGAAGGAACTTATTTATGCTCAACAAGTAAATACTGTGGACGAACTTAGGCTGAAGATTCTCGATGCCGTCAATACCACATGTGCATGTGCGTGAACGAGTACGACAAAACTGGGTTCGCCGTAATGAAGCATGTGTCGAATCGAATGGTGGGCATTTTGAACACTTACTCTAGTACTGGTGTGAAGGAAACAAAGTAATTTTGGGTTCCATTTTCGTAACGGTTCTGATGTAGAGAAGGAAAATAACCTGAAATTGATTTTCGTTATGGTATTGTTATTACGAGAGGAAGCATTTGATTGTAATTAATGCACAACAAATTACGTGGTTGCTGGTTGATTTTTATACTAAGGAAACACGTTTTATTTGATGTTAGCATTTCTTTACTATCACGACCTTCGTTACGATGATATAAAAGCGATAGTGTCTCGTTGCACTTAATTTATTGCTTACGTAAAACGAATTACTCGTACTTGACAGCTGAATTGTTTCGGTAGAACCTAGTCGCCGCGTCGTCGTACACGTCCTGTGTTTACACTGCTCTCGTTCGTCCGTCGCCTTTTTCCGATAGCTCCTTCGATGTCGGTAATACGCAAGTAAGGATGAGTGCTCTCTGTTGACAATGTAAAGAGAAATGAGTCTACTATCAAACCTACGAATATCCGTCTTTTAGGAACACAAAAATAAAGAACGTGGTACAACACTATTTCATTAGATTTCCTTGTCAAGCACACCGTGATGTAGCGTCTGTATAATTTTGGCAGCTTACACCGTTTACACCCTGCATAATAATTCAATCCACGACCAAGCAGCTTTGGCTCACACTGTCACACTGAATCTGTGAAAGAATTTTAAAATAGGTAAAGTTGCAAGGTCACGCTTCATTTCTTATGCCATTTGACAAACTCATTCTCATTAGGGGACGAAACTCAAACTTTTTGTTATTTCTTTACTTATTCTTCCCTGAATTATAGTAGTTCGTAGTTCAGTAGGTTCTCTATTTTGACAACTGTTTTTAGTTTGATAGTAATTATTGTCATCATGTAAACAGAACACTTGTAGAAAGAAACCAATCTAATACGCTATCTTTGAGATAACCAGGTCTTGAGACGGAAACAAAGTACATCGGTAAATAAACAAATAAGTAATGTTTAAAACAATAATTCTGTAGATGTGTAAATTTAGGTTATAATTCACATCGGGACACTGGTGCCATTATATATTCTAAATATCCGTAGGCGGTTCACGAATTGTTATTCATTTTGAGAACAGTTCCGTGAGCAAGTAGCTCACTTCGTTGCTCTCGCTTCGTGATGAAATAAAGTACGGTGAGTCATTAAACGAATACAGATGTAATATGTATTTCTCTTACATTTGCCACACCACGTTCATCTGGTGATATTTCGCCCAGATTATGTATGTGGTTTTGCGGCTATCACACGATTATTCTAAATTAGTAGCCTTATATACTGTGCTACGAGGAATATGTACTTGTCCCAAGTAGAATGAAATCTGATATTTTTTCAAAATCTGATGGGAGAGTAGACACATAAAAAAGTAAGAAAAAAACAATAAGTACATCTTTCTTAGACGCCTTAACAAAATGAAATTTGAAAGAGGTTATTTCTGTTTTGAATCTGAAGACAAAACAGGAAGAAGTGAGTCTAGAAGTCTAGATCATTAGTCCAAGTGGTACTTTTGAGTCATCGAACGAAAACTGCTGCATGTGACAACAGGTGCATTTGTTATTTAAATCATGTGTGTAAGTAGGTCGTATATCAGCATGACTTACATTCGGAGTAGTGCAATGACAGCTCTCAAATGGATTTTTTATCTGGTATGATACATTTTTAAAGTCTACTTTGGCTGTCCACATTTATTGAACTGCATCTGTTGTGGTTACAAAGGAAACAGGGATGTAATACCAGCTTGCACATAATTGAATATAACTTGTCGTAATGCTGCTGCCCTGTTGAGGCTGTGCTTTAAAGTGGATCCATGTTTCTGCGGCGCCCGTGCCACTATGGCGTATAGAACTAATTTATATTTGCCAGAAATAACTCCACAGAATGTCACAACTGACGTTCTTTGAAGCTGGCGGGTATTTGGCGGTTAATGGCACGTGCCGGAAGTAGCGAACTGTTAAAGGGACGTCAACCGTTTCGCATTTGGGAAGCCATGAAATCTCCCGTCTAACCGTAGTCAATTTAGCGCCTTTGAGTTTATAACAACGCTGTCGCGCAGCGGGCGCTGCACGTACCCGGAAGAGGCGTATTCTGAAAGGTCGCGAGGCGGAAGTCTGAAAACTGTAGCGAAATCACTTGGCTACTGATCTTAACACGTGCATCGGAGTAGCTGGAGACAGCTTTGAAGTGAAATACGCCACTATACGTGTTTATTTATTGACCTTTGTACTTTATTACTTACATGCTACTTTTTTGGATTATGTTACTTTTGTGCGTTATTACATGTAGGTATTGCATATATTGTTTTAGCACTAGAGCGAATAGTACTATTCTCGGCCAAATGTTTGAGCTGACTGAAAACAAGTGTCATTAGAAATTACACAGCGAATATTTCGTCCCTGTTTTCATGACAAAACTGGGAATGGAAAATCGAAAGCCACGCGGACTGGCCGCGCGGTTTGCGGCACAATGTCACGGATTGCGGGCACCCCCGCCGGAGGTTCGAGTCCTCCCTCGGGCATAGGTGTGTGTGTTGTTCTTAGCATAGGTTAGTTTAAGTAGTGTGTAAGTCTACGGACCGATGACCTCAGCAGTTTGGTCCCTTAGGAATTCACACACATTTCTTTCGAAAATTGAAAAACGGCGCATCATATAGACCAGAGTGAGACCTAGTTTTGCAAAGAAAGATGTAATTGCTTGAAAATAATCAGTGAAATAAGGAAAAGTCTAATAATTTGAGAGGAAATTTTTGTCCGGATTTTCATAGCCAACCGAAGAGGCGGAAATGGACAGATGGAGTATGAAACTGACCAGTGTAATTTCTAGTTTCACAAAAAAAAAAAAAAAAAAAAAAAAATCTACCTAATATTCACAACCAAAAGAAGAGCCGGAAATGGACAAATGGTGTACTAAATTGACCAAAGTGAGGTCCAGTCATGCAAAAAAAGAAACGCTTAAATGTATGAAAATAATCACAGAAAGGGAGGAAAATTTACATATTTGATGAACAGCCGCTGTTAGCCATGCAAATGAAGTGTAAAAAAATATCACCTCACAGAGTAGCGCGAAACTTATCTGCTTTACATGTGTGCACTCGGTCTAAAAGTAAGAAATAAAATAGGTTAGAGGAACTTATGACGTGCCCTTCAATGACGCAAGAAATTGTGTACAGCAGTTGAGATGAAAATCGAAAATTCAGTTCAGAGTTCAGTGTGTAAGAATGCTCGTAGAATTTAAAAGAGCACTACCTGTCTGGTGGATTTTCATTCAGTGGTCTCCTTGCGTCACTAATGTGGGAGCATCTCTGTTGCTATGTATCATACATAATTTCAACAATCTTTCAAAGGCGCGGCAGATGTTTCTCTAATCTTTTTTGTTTCTTAATTGCAAACTAATCATTTCATGAAAAATTTCACCCTTTTTTCAGTTTTTTGAATTCACGCTTGTAGTCCTGTTGCTGAAAGATCCTTTCCTATTCTGAATACATGGAACTGTCAAACTTTCGTACAATGTCGAGAACTCAGTTCGGTAATGAAGTTTTGCTTTGCATTATTCCCTGCATTGTTTTCAATACTTGGTACACCCAAGTAGTAAATGTACGAAATTGGCAATGTCGTGCTGGTGTTCGTAATAATAAAGAGACATCGATGCTCTTTGTACAAGTGATCAATCTCCAAGTGCTAGCTGATGAACGAATCTTTCTTATGGACCTAAAAATTTGTTGTTTGTTGCTATTGATCACTAGATAGCCAAATAATCTCTTTTTTCCTGATGCAAGTCAGTGGGCAAGTAATCGTTGATAAGATAGTTGCGTATTACGTCTGTGCAAGATGCTGTATGAATCTAGCAGTCTCACCCTCAGTACTTTCTGATGCCAACTGGTCTGCGATTTCAGTCGAGTGTACACATTTATTTAATTTTTTCCGCCTATTCTGCGGAGCATCTGGTCATTCCTTATCTTATGATTTCACCCTAATTGTGAACATCGTTCTGTAGAACCACATCTCAAACGCTTCGCCTCACTTACGTTCCGGTTTTCCCACTGTCCGTGACTCACTACCATGATTCTTTGCCCCACACTTACATCTCGGAAATTTCTTCCTCAGATTAACTCCAATGATTGAAACTATTAGACTTGTCTTGGCGAGGAATGCCCTCCTTTTCCTATGCTAGTGGGCTTTCTTTGTCCTCCTTTCTATGTAGGTCAAGGGCTGTTTTGCTTCCAAAATAGCAGAATTCCATGTTTCGTCTACTACTTGATCACCAACTTCGATATTAATTTTTTAGCTCTTCTCATTTCTGCTTCATCTCATTACTTCCGTCTTTGTTTTGTTAACACGCAATCCACATTTGGTACTTATCAGACTGTTCATTCCATTCTACATATCCAGTTCTTCATAACCTTCACTGAGAGTAGAAATGTAGTCACTAAACCTTGTCGTTGATATCCTTTTACCCTGAATTTTAATCCCACTCTTGAACCTTCCTTTTATTTCCGTCATTGCTTCTTCGACGCACAGGTTGAGTGGCAGGGATGAAGCTTCTTGCTTTCTCTATTAGCCGAAGAACGTCTTACCACCGAGCGAAGTGGCGCAGTGGTTAGCACACTGGACTCGCATTCGGGAGGATGACGGTTCAATCCCGCGTCCGGCCATCCTGATTTAGGTTTTCCGTGATTTCCCTAAATCGCTCCAGGCAAATGCCGGGATGGTTTCTCTGAAAGGGCACGGCCGACTTCCCTCCCCGTCCTTCCCTAATCCGATGAGACCGATGACCTCGATGTTTGGTCTCTTCCCCCAAACAACTCAACCCAGAAGAACGTCTTAGACGTAACCATTTGTGCGTACAAGTCTGTATTTGGTATTCTAGATTTTAATTACTTTTTGAATCTCTTAAAACTAAATTTTTGTCACCCTCAGCTGTGCTAGAAGGGACTGCCTCCTGTACTGTTAAAATTTCTGCTGTATAATGTAGACCTAATGCTTCCTGGTTATGTAAAGGGATTAATGGTGTCAATGAGAGTGCATAACGCTTGTAATAACCACTCTGTTATCTCCTAACACGTCCTGCCGTAGGTGCCAGGTCTACATGTAGCAGTGGATCACCATTTTTACCAGCGATGTGGAGGGTCTACGCAGGAAATGTCAAATGTTTCAAAAGGCTCTGAGCACTATGGGGCTTAACATCTGAAGTCATCAGTCCCCTAGACTTAGAACTACTTAAACCTAACTAACCACCGGCCGGAGTGGCCGAGCGGTTCTAGGCACTACAGTCTGGAACCTCGCGACCGCTACGGTCTCAGGTTCGAATCCTGCCTCGGGAATGGATGTGTGTGATGTCCTTAGGTTAGTTAGATTTAAGTAGTTCTAAGTTCTAGGGGACTGATGACCTCAGAAGTTAAGTCCCATAGTGCTCAGAGCCATTTGAACCTAACTAACCTAAGGACATTACACACATCCATGCCCGAGTCAGGATTCGAAACTGCGACCGAAGCAGCAGCGCGGTTCCGGACTGAAGCACCTAGAACCACTCGGCCACAGCGGCCGGCTGGGAAATGTCACTTGACATTTAAAAGAGAGCACTTCATCCTGTATAACTTCATTAATATTGAAGTACACAAATGAGCAAGTATGTCTGCTGCTCTCAGGGTCGCTTGCACTTGGCCAAAAGTAAGGGACTGTTTCACGCAGCTTGGCGTGTGTGAGGAATGATGCGGCTGCTACTTGAACGAGTCAGTTCAGTGTGCAAATGTGCCGACAAGTAAACAAACATTTGACCTACACTCTGGCTGTGCGTGCGGCGGACGCCGACTTCGTGGCTAGACTCAGAGGAATTTCTCTCAGCCTAGGATGAAGACTGCTCCAATCCACATCTTGTCGTAGAATGTCCCCAAATCTCATTCTACATGTTCGCATAAAACTTTGTTACCCTTCCATTCTTCAAGTAGGTCCAAGGTTTCGGTTAACATCATCTCTTCAGCTTCATTCACGTTTAACAACTTTCATGATTTTTGGCACCAACGGTACTTGGGAGCGTCTCCCAGTCTATGTACATTAAAACTAACATCCCTTCTCTGGTCTCCAGTCAGGTGCGTAACAAATTTTAAAGGCGTTAGTTCCTCGTTCTCTTCACATCACCCAATGCTGTTTATTTGTAAATGCACAAAGATACATTCAAGTATGACCGAGGGGAATTCCTCTGTTCGTGACAGTGGGAATATCATTTGTAATTAGCTTGCATTAAGTTTCACATGAACGATGTTTTCATAATATATGCTAATGTATAGGATATGGTGGATCATAAGGTTTGAACTCAGAGTATGTGAGTACAAACGAATGTGAGCAGTGTGGCACGATGGGTCACCTCTGCCCTCTTTTTTTGTATATTTTTCTGACGTATGTTTCTTTTTTTGAGCCAAAGGGAATATATTTCCGCTCGGATCATCATCAGTATTTGTGGTCGTAACCAATACTGGGCCAAACGGGGAGGAATTTTACTCTAATGGTTCATGCCAAACTTGTGATAGTGTATCACGAGATGTTGGAATGTGGGCGTTAAGATCGGCAGCCCACTGGTGCTACTCTTTTCATTTGTCATTCTTACCTGTAACACAATGATTATGACACTGTATCCCACAATCTCCCTCGGAAGACGTCCACACAACACAGGTACACATTTACGCCTCAGTCAATAAGGCAACGCATTCCGAGAACGTCGATAAGGATTACAACTTAATGATTCGAGATACTGACTACATAGGTATACCAAATGCAGTTTCGAGTAGTTCTCTTGTGTACATGAATAATTTCATTAGAGAGATCTGAAGTCGAACTACTACATTAAATTCATGGTAGGTAAGGAAGAACTCTCAGGAAACGCAGTCCACCAATGAAGGAAGTAGGTTACAAAACACTCGTTCGACCAATACTTGAATATTACTAGTCAGTCTGGTATCAGCACCAGATAAGACTGATGAGGGAAGTAAAGAAGACGCAAAGAAGAGCACCACGTTAAGTTACAAGTCCATTTAGTAAGCGCCTACTGTGGTTGAACTGGCCAGTCTCTACACCTTCTCAAGCTCCTTAGCGTCTAACTTTTGCTCTACTTTAATCCACCATACCGTACCCCCACAAGCCTTCAACCTCTTCCTATACTGCCAACTCAGGTCACCAAATTATAAAAGGTGGAGTTGGGGAGGTGTGCTTCAGTGCCAGTGATACCTAATTCAGACACAAACTGCTTTGTAACTCGCTGAAAGCATCATGACGACGATACGACGTCGGGGACCGTGGGGTGGATCTAAGGCAATTGTATAAAATATGAGAAAAGTGGAAAAAATGCATATAATTGCGAAAAATCCTGTAAAAATACGAAAATGGGTGAAAAGTACGTAAAATTGGTAAAAATACGAAGAAATATGGAAAATGTGGGAAAAACACGTAAAATTGTGGAACAATAAGAATACTTAAATATCTGCCTGCACGTGGTCTGCTTCTAGTGATGCAATCTTGAGTTCGTATTAATAAATGTAACTAAAGTGGCTTGACTTAACGTAATTTATTATTAACAAATTTATTATTAACAAATAGGCGCACACTACAACCGCACCGTATGCTGTTGTGCTCCAGAGTAACTCTCTCACTCAAGAGCCCCAGTTACAAAATATGAAGGTTTAGAGGATATGTTTGATGGTTATTATTCCAGAGGGAAGGGGAGAGATGAGGAGCAGAGGAGAAGGGCTTGGTGCCCCCCCCCCCCCCCAGGTGAAATTGGATTTAACTAGTACGATTGTCTGAGTGTTTCCCCAGGGTGACCTTGATGAATTCCTGGGAAAGAGGGAATGGGGCGGTCACTTTGAATGTAAGTCGCCAAAGTGAGAAACCTGACACCGGATGTGTAACATGAGAACGGATGCGATAACATCGTTACCTCAGCCCTAACGCCAACTGCTACCATACTCTACCAGGAGGACAATTCAATGTATCACACAGTTCGCAGTCAGAGTACGTGTGTGGTTCGAAGAGCACCAGGTTGTGTTTACTGTACTTCCCTGGCCACCAAACTCCTCGGATTTGAACCCAGTAGAGAATCACATGAGATGTATCTGCAGTCGCGGATTCGAACAACCATCAGGTGTAGGAGGGAATGTCGACAATAAACATTTGTGCCGGACGGGGACTCTAGCTCAGATTTTCTGCTTTACCCGATGGTTTCTGTTAACTGCTTTAACTATCCCTGCACCATTCACAGCCAAACCCAAGCTTCTATACGTCATCGTTACTGCGTGGCACATTATGTAATTCCTGTATAGGGGACGACATTTGTGAGCGTGTGGGTGCTATTCTGTCATTCTGCGCAACGGATTAATCTGAGATGTACTCTTTACCCTGTGGCTCCTGCAAGATGCAATTTCCACCCACACACTACTACAGAAGTCAGAGAGGCGCTCCTAACGTTCTAAAGGGAAATGCATGAAAAACTTTCAGCAATAAATATCTTCTGGAGTCTTCCACTGTAAGGAAATGACACAAAATTCCTTACCTAACTAGTGGGATACTTGGGTACTGGAGTAGTGCTAGTTAGTGTAAGAAAAACATGAAACTAACGAAAATTATTATTTATTTTGCAAAAATTCTGAGAAATCACAATGACACTTTTATTTATGAACTGAACACGTTATTTCTGGGTTCTTTTGGGAATGCTAAGTTACCTCTTAAGGATAGGAGTCGCTAATGAAATTTCTATATGAAGTTTAAGATTGTTATCGACTTGGCAGAATGGCTGTGAGCTGCACCTACTCAACTTGAATAATTATCTAGAATGAGTTTTTCACACTGCAGCGAAGGGTGCGCTGATATGAAACTTCCTGGCAGATTAAAACTGTGCGCCCGACCAAGACTCGAACTAGGGACCTTTGCCTTTTGCGGGCAAGTGCTCTACCAACTGAGCTACCGAAGCATGACTCACGCCCGGTCCTCACAGCTTTACTTCTGCCAGTACCTCGTCTCCTACCTTCCAAACTTTACAGAAGCTCTCCTGCAAACCTTGCAGAACTAGCACCCCTGAAAGAAAGGATACTGCAGAGACATGGCTTAGCCACAACTTGGGGGATGTTTCTAGAATGAGTCACTTGCCCGCGAAAGGCTAGGGTCCCGAGTTCGAGTCTCATTCAGGCACACAGTTTTAATCCTTAAGGAAGTTTTGAATAATTATCCATTAGAATGTTGCTAGGTATGGTCGAGGCTGTTGCATGTGAAATGCAGTGAAGTGTATTGTTGTGGAGGAAATATGGGGCTCGCAAGAGCTGTAGCGCACAATACCGTAACCTGCGATGACTGCTGTCTGCGCCACTCGCTGCTGACAAATAAGATAACTCTCGTTCTATCTGGATTGACCTTCGCCAATCAAACTCTCCCTACGCCTTGATGAAGTCAAGGACTCCTATTCACCCCTAGTCTAACTATTGGTGTGATACACCGGTCAGATAACCAGTCCACTACAATGCCACTCAAAAATTCACTGGCAGGCGTTTAACTATAACTCTGCCGTTCACACCGCACAATAAGTGTGGTGGCCAACACAGTGAACCACGCTTAATTGCAAGGACTCAATGTAGGGTTGCACTCCTATTCACTCTCGACAGAGGTGCTCTCCCAGTGAAGTACTGAGGAGAGACTTGTTCCTCACCCTTTGAGTACACGTACGAGCATACACGCTCTCGTTATGTGTTCTCGCTCCAAGAGTGACAACGGAACAGTCCCTTTCCATGCCTGACGTGAAGGCGTATATCATTCGGTCTCTTCCATTACTCCTTCAGCTCAAGGCATCAGGAATATCATTTGCCAATCAGCATTACTCTTCTAAAATGGGAGGATGATGTTTCGTTTAAGGTGACCAATTCGGAAATCTGTAGCATCTCCGTTTGGCATTTGCTGTCTCCCTGTGAAAAGCTCTGAAACTGCATGTTATGTTTGTAAAGAATGCGTAGGCTGGGTGCTCCCACACAATGTAGCGGAATTTGCTTTTAAGCCGAACACTGGGTCGTTCTCCCCTTTCACTCGGGCAACCACTGTCCGCTCCACGGGTGGTCGCCGTCTGGTGGAGATAGGCTGAATCGTCCTCTGAAGGGGCCTGCCTTCCGGCGTGTGGTCCGCCTCTCCGAACTAAAAGCTCTTGTGGCCGTCGTGTCTTGAATGTGTGTGTGTACACCAGCCTCGAGTATCTCAACCCCGGTGCGCACTTGTAATTTGTGTATCGTTTACATGAATTCGTACAACATTGACTCTATCTTATCGAGTTTGGGTTCGAATGAAGCGTCTTGATGTGCGGAATATGATTGTGAGGGCGGAATATGTAAGCAATGAAGGTCAGGAGACCACAACGTCTTACACATTTTACTTGAAAGTCGCTGCCTGGTATCGCCGGATAATTACGATATGCATGCATGAAAATCACAAGGGACATCACATTATTGTTCTTAACAATACAGCCACTGCCATATCTTATTTTAACAATCTAGAATCGGTGTGACTATATCGATTGGGCGGTTCACGCCGTGGTTCTTCAACCGAGAAACCTAGCGCAGCTGGCTACGCAACTAGAGTCGGCGTGGTTCCACATCCCTGTCGGTGTCATCCAGAACCTCGTTGATTCTCTTCCTGCACACCTCACAGCGATCCTAGCAGCAAAAGATGGTTATTGAGGATTTTTCTTGATGGTCAGACTAATGTGAGTGGGCAATATAGACGCAAGAGCTTTGATTAATTATTCCCTATCAGTTTCCCTGCATTCTCTGTTGAAGCAATGATGTAACAGTCATTGCTTTCGCAACGTTCTCCAATGGTACTATTGAACCATGGGGGGGGGGTCTTTGTCGTCTTTTGTTGCTTGACTTACCCATACCACGAAATATGGATTCTTTCTACTTTAAACATAGTTACCAGAGGTTGAAAACCCGCTAAAGTTGTAAATTTCTTTTACTGTTACGACAGGTCGTGATAATAAAAGAAATTTACAACTACAGCGAATTTTCAACCTCTAGTAACATGCTCGGTTGTGATGTTTTTCCAACAGTATTGTTTCTTAAACATAGCAGTTACGACATTTGTACTAAATGCGATCTTTGAAGTTGGTAGTTAGAGACTGCCGATCTCTCCTACCCACAAATACTGCACAACGCGTTGAGATGAACATTTTTCTTCAGTTCTCACCTCGATAGCCGAGATCGTCAACGCGCACCTTTATGGTGGCGCTCGATTCGGAGGTAAGCCGGTTCTAACCCTGATGGTGGATGAAATTTTCACTGACATTATTTGGCTAGCAAGGGAAAGACAGACAGTGGCGTTAGGTCCATTACCAGACCTTACGCCAGTGCCGTGGGTTAAATTCCAAACCTCTCTGTACGGTCTCATGAAGTGAGAGCATGAGACACTTGTTACTCGGATAGGGACGTTAAGCTCGGCGCCCCTCTTGCTACTTTTCGAAAGTTCAAATTGTTCAAATGGCTCTGAGCACTATGGGACTTAACATCTGAGGTCGTCAGTCCCCTAGACTTAGAACTACTTAAACCTAACTAACCTAAGGACATCACACACATCCATGCCCGAGGCAGTATTCAAACCTGCGACCGTAGCAGCAGCGCGGTTCCGGACTGAAGCGCCTAAAACCCCTTGGCCACAATGGCCGGCACTTTTCGAAAGGAATAGACTAAGTGCCGGTACCAGGTTTTACCCTTTTCCCTCTCTCATCATTATCGTACAAACACTGCATTACACTCGCTTCGTTTTACACTCACCTACACGCTACAAACACACATGCGACAACGATCTCTTATATCCGCATGGAAGGAGACCATTGTGACGGCGGATGAAAACCCCCTCCACCTCAGAGGCTTAACCCACCAGTTGGTGTCTCTCAGCCATTCGTGCCATACAACATTCGGTAGCCATCGTATCGCTGCGATAGTATCATGGTTGCAGTCTTTTACATAACACTGTACAACACTTCGATGTCATCTAGATACTGCGAAGGTCCTATCCCAGGATTCACCCTACTGAGAGTATAGGCTAAAAGCAGCTGCGAAAATTATTACTTGCATGGATAAATCAATACGGACATCAATATCTTAGAGGAGTCTGTGGAAGGAACTTTCATAAAGTCAAAAACAAACATTGTTGAAGTGGGTCAGTTAGGAACGGTCTCTGTCCCCCTTATCACTTCATTTCATGGAGCGTAGAAATTGTTGTAGAGCACTGGCCGTCTTCTGAGATGTGCTCGTCTGCATTACGGCTAGTTGCACCTCTGCTGTCATAGCTACAACTTGGAAGCCTGCAGCTGACGCACTGGCAGGCGCTGTAGTCCTGTTGCCAGACGCCCAACTCAGCAAACAACTGGGCTCTTCACTGGTATGCTTTGCTGCAGTTAAGAGGGCTGCCATTACCAACTGTGGACACGAAGTGTGTAACTTTTACCATAAAATGTTACGGAATAGGTGAAAAATATACGATTTCTTGGTAAGAGATATGATTTATATCTCTACGAGAATAATAATCGATCCCATTCTTTGCATATGTTTGTAGTAAATCTCTTGGCGTACTCTGCCAGTGCATTTGCCACCAAATCATTCAATCAATTTAATTTATTAATTAATACTGACAGTGTACTCTCTAATGAAAGGAACAGTCATTAATGTATTATATCATCAGTGGAGCTGAGTATTGGAGTCTAAAAAAAAAGCCACAAGTCGGATATTTAGTGGTTCTGGCTGCTTTTTCCCCTTCCTTCAAGGTTTCACCACGTGAATAAATCATTTATTTAGAAGACAACGACAGTGTTCGAAAAAGGAAGCTTCAGGATTCACTGTATAGCAACCGGAATTAGTAATAACACTTTTCATTTACGAGTATAGCATACACGTACATTTTCGGCAATTCGCAGAGCATACACCCATAATTTAATTTATAAACTGTTCAATACATATTTGTTCGCTAAAGGTAAAATATTTATTTCTGATTGTGATAATCGAATTTACGTATATATGCAACGAATTCTAGACACCTGCATTCCCGCAAGAACACGAACCGATTGCAAACTGATTAGAGCCGTATGCTAATTTATTTTAATAAATTATTTTATTTACTTATATTACTTAAATTATTTTAATAACCGTTTAAATTTTGTGTCGAATTGTTTGTGCTCTCTGTAGATTAGTTCAGACGTTCTTTGCACAACATTATTTAGCATGAATAGGGACTGCGACTGCTGTGTTTGGATGCGGGCTGAGTTGGCATCCCTTCACTCCCAGCTTCAGGCAGTGTTGGCTTTGGTCACACAGCTTGAGGCTGTTGCCAATGGGCATCACTGTGGGGGTCCAGATGGGGGTCGGGGACGGCCAGCTCGTTCCACGCATACCCCGATCGGACTACGGCTGTGGCTGCCCGGGATACTGCCCACATTGAGGCTGATCCCTCACCCGTGGTAGAGTGGGAGGTCGTCTCAAGGTGTGGCAGGGGGCGAAAGACATTCCGGCGGGGTGAACGTAAGGCCTCTCCAGTTTGTCTGACGAACCGGTTTCAGGCTCTGTCTCAGGCTGATACTGATCTTCGGCCGGACATGGCTGCTTGTCCTGTTCCAGAGGTTGCCCCTCAGTCTGCAAGATCTGGGTGGCCGGTTAGGGTGGGCTTACTGGTAGTTGGGAGCTCCAACGCCAGGCGCGTAATGGGGCCCCTTAGAGATATGGCAGCAAGAGAGGGAAAGAAAACCAATGTGCACTCCGTGTGCATACTGGGGGGAGTCATTACAGATGTGGAGAGGGTCCTTCCGGATGTCATGAAGGGTACGGAGTGCACCCATCTGCACGTGGTCGCTCATGTCGATACCAATGATGTGTGTCGCTATGGATCGGAGGAAATCCTCTCCGGCTTCCGGCGGCTATCTGATTTGGTGAAGACTGCCAGTCTCGCTAGCAGGATGAAAGCAGAGCTCACCATCTGCAGCATCGTCGACAGGACTGATTGCGGACCTATGGTACAGAGGCGAGTGGAGGGTCTGAATCAGAGGCTGAGATGGTTCTGCGACCGTGTGGGCTGCAGATTCCTCGACTTGCGCCATAGGGTGGTGGGGTTTTGGGTTCCGTTGGATAGGTCAGGAGTCCACTACACACAGCAGGCGGCTACACGGGTAGCAGGGGTTGTGTGGCGTGGACTGGGCGGTTTTTTAGGTTAGATGGCCTCGGGCAAGTACAGAAAGGGCAACAGCCTCAAAGGGTGCGGGGCAAAGTCAGGACATGCGGGGACCAAGCAGCAATCGGTATTGTAATTGTAAACTGTCGAACCTGCGTTGGTAAAGTACCGGAACTTCAAGCACTGATAGAAAGCACGGAAGCTGAAATCGTTACAGGTACGGAAATCTGGCTGAAGCCAGAGATAAATTCTGCCAAAATTTTTACAAAGGCACAGACGGTGTTTAGGAAGGATAGATTGCATGCAACTGGTGGTGGCGTGTTTGTCGCTGTTAGTAGCACCTTATCCTTTAGTGAAATAGAAGTGGATAGTTCCTGTGAATTATTATGGGTGGAGGTTACACTCAACAACCGAGCTAGGTTAATAACTGGCTCCTTTTACCGACCTCCCGACTCGGCAGCATTAGTGGCAGAACAACTGAGAGAAAATCTGGAATACATTTCACATACATTTTCTCAGGATGTTATAGTCTGCGGTGGAGATTTCAATTTACCAGATATAGACTGGGACACTCAGATGTTTAGGACGGGTGGTAGGGACAGAGAGCATCGAGTGACATTATACTGAGTGCACTATCCGAAAATTACCTCGAGCAATTAAACAGAGAACCGACTCGTGGGGATAACATCTTGGACCTACTGATAACAAACAGACCCCAACTTTTTGACTCTGTAAGTGCAGACAGGGAATCAGTGACCATAAGGCCGTTGCAGCATCCCTGAATATGGAAGTAAATAGGAATATAAAAAAAGGGAGGAAGGTTTATCTGTTTAGCAAGACACTGACAATGTTGAGTGTTTATGGAAAAAGTTTAAGGCAATCGTAAAATTCGTTTTACACAGGTACGTGCCGAGTAAAACTGTGAGGGACGGGAAAAACCCACCGTGGTTCAACAACAAAGTTAGGAAACTTCTGCGAAAGCAAAGAGAGCTTCACTGCAAGTTTAAACGCAGCCACAACCTCTCAGACAAACAGAAGCTAAACGATGTCAAAGTTAGCGTAAGGAGGGCTATGCGTGAAGCGTTCAGTGAATTCTAAAGTAAAATTCTATGTACCGACTTGACAGAAAATCCTAGGAAGTTCTGGTCTTACATTAAATCAGTAAGTGGCTCGAAACAGAATATATAGACACTCCGGGATGATGATGGCATTGAAACAGAGGATGACACGCGTAAAGCTGAAATACTAAACACCTTTTTCCAAAGCTGTTTCACAGAGGAAGACCGCACTGCAGTTCCTTCTCTAAATGGCTGACATCGAAATAAGAGTCAAAGGAATAGAAAAGCAACTGAAATCACTCAACAGAGGAAAGTCCACTGAACCTGATGGGATACCAGTTCGGTTCTACGCAGAGTACGCGAAAGAACTTGCTCCCCTTCTAACAGCCGTGTACCGCAAGTCTCTAGAGGAATGGAAGGTTCCAAATGATTGGAAAAGAGCACAAGTAGTCTCAGTCTTCAAGAAGGGTCGTCGAGTAGATGCGCAGAACTATAGATCTATATCTCTGACATCGATCTGTTGTAGAATTTTAGAACATGTTGTTTGCTTGCGTATCATGTCATTTCTGGAAACCCAGAATCTACATGGATTCCGGAAACAGCGATCGTGTGAGACCCAACTCGCTTTATTTGTTCACGAGACCCAGAAAATATTAGATACAGGCTTCCAGGTACATGCCATTTTCCTTGACTTCCGGGAGGCGTTCGATACAGTTCCGCACTGTCGCCTGATAAAGTAAGAGCCTACGGAATATCAGACCAGCTGTTTACTGAATTGAAGCGTTTTTAGCAAAATGAACACAGCATGTCGTTCTCAATGGAGAGACGTCTACAGACGTTAAAGTAGCCTCTGGCGTGCCACAGGGGAGTGTTATGGGACCATTGCTTTTCACAATATATGTAAATGACCTAGTAGATAGTGTCGGAAGTTCCATGCGGCTTTTCGCGGATGATGCTGTAGTATAAAGAGAAGTTGCAGCATTAGAAAGTTGCAGCGAAATGCAGGAAGATCTGCAGCAGATGGGCACTTGGTGCAGGGAGTGGAAACTGACCCTTAACATAGACAAATGTAACGCATGCGAATACATAGAAAGAAGGATCTTTTAATGTATGATTATATGATAGCGGAACAAACACTGGTAGCAGTTACTTCTGTAAAATATCTGGGAGTATGCGTGCGGAACGATTTGAAGTGGAGTGATCATATCAAATTATTTGTTGGTATGGCGGATGCCAGGTTGAGATTCATTGGGAGAGTCCTTAGAAAATGTAGTCCATCAACAAAGGATTTAGCTTACAGAACTCTCGTTCGACCTATAATTGAGTATTGCTCTTCAGTGTGCGATCCGTACCAGGTCGGGTTGACAGAGGAGATAGAGAAGATCCAAAGAAGAGCAGCGCGTTTCGTCATAGCGTTATTTGGTAAGCGTGATAGCATTACGGAGATGTTTAGCAAACTCAAGTGGCAGACTCTGCAAGAGAAGCGCTCTGCATCGCGGTGTAGCTTGCTGTCCAGGGTTTCGAGAGGGTGCGTTTCTGGATGAGATATCGAATATATTGCTTCCCCCTACTTATACCTCCGGAGGAGATCACGAATGTAAAAGTAGAGAGATTTGAGCGCGCACGGAGGCTTTCCGGCAGTCGTTCTTCCCGCGAACCATACGCGACTATAGCAGGAAGGGGAGGTAATGACAGTGACACGTAAAGTGCCCTCCACCACACCCCGTGGCTTGCGGAGAATAGATATGGATGTAGATGTTTGTTCAGACAAGTCTCATGTCTAGGACCAAATGGTGAATTCAAGCTTTTGAATTGTAGTTTTAATTTTTTTATTCGAAGACTACTCGTTTTCCTTTACTCAACTGCATTTTCTATTAGAAATTCAATTCTGCTCGTTCATATTTCTTTCTTAAGTATTCTAGTGCAACGCTTCACTAATAGTATGTTGCCTCCTGGAAATTCAGACTGCATTTTCTGCTTCAATGTGACCGATATCCACTGTAAGACAGCTATGGAAGCTGTCTGAAAGAAAACTGTCAACTTTGACTGTTATTTCAACTGACAAAGCTGACGTGGCGTCAAGGAAGGAAATGTTAAATGAACAGAGTCTATGCCACAAAATAAAGACTTTCATTTATTGTAACAGTAACAAGACTTATTAAAAGACGAGGCATATTTTACAAATACTAGGGATACTGTTGTACTTTGGTACATTTTCAGACTTTCGCCTCTAGCCAGCCATGTAGTAGAAGTTTAATCTATTCTTCTCATTCCATTTCTAAATGATAGCATTCAATTTATGTGTGCTGCAACCTTTTTCTGAAATAAAAAAAAATTACTCCTTAAAAGTAAGGTTTTTACAAAAGTACAATATGGTCGCATACGTAGGAACAAATGTTTTGTTCAAATGTAAAAGTGTTGCAATCTAGAAAATTTAATGGTGCATGTGTTGCACTATCACTGTACTACACTACAATAATAAGTACACGAAATCAAATTAAGAAGAAGTATCATCAAGGACCAGTTACAAGCTAAAACCCCACCCGGTAAGCCATGCGGTCTAACGCACTGCTTTCCGGGCGGGAAAGCGTCACGGTCCCCGGACGGATCCACCTTGCGGATTAGTGTCCAGGTTCTGTGTGCCGGCCAGTCTGTGGATAGTTTTTAAGGTGGTTTTCAATCTACCTCGGCGAATTCAGGCTGGTTCCCCTTATTCTGCCTCAGTTACCCTATGTCTGCGATTGCTGCGCAAACACTTTCTCGGCGTACGCGTACACCATAATTACTCTCCCACGCAAACATTGGGGTTACACTCGTCTGGTGTGAGACGTTCCCGGAGGGGGGGGGGGGGGGAGGGAGGGGTCCACTGGGGGCCGAACCGCACAATAGCCCTGGGTTCGGTGTGGGGCGGCGGTGGGGTGAGTGGACTGCGGTAACCTGTTGTGGGGTTGCGATCCAATGAGGGCTACGGCGGGGACGAAGCCTCTCCGTCGTTTCTAGGTCCCCAGTTCCACACAGTACAAGCTAAAAACGTTTTGACATGGAAGCTGTTGGCAACTAACACAAGTTTCCATTTTCGAGACAGGGAAAATTGTTGAGACACTTAAGGAAAATAGTTCCCAGAATGAAACTTCCTGGCAGATCAAAACTGTGTGCCGGACCGAGACTCGAACTCGGGACCTTTGCCTTTCGCGGGCAAGTGCTCTACCAACTTTTTTTTTTTTTAATCTTATTTTGTTCGAAACTTTCGTTGTGTATGTTCGGGGCGGACGTCCCAGGACACCCGTGCAGGTTGTTCGTTGAGTAGTTCACTCAGTTTTTTTGTTACAGAGGGTAGCTAACCCTCTGACCGAACACGTTGAGCTACCGTGCCGGCTGATGTGTGCCCCGACCGGGAGCAACTGAGCTACCCAAGCACGATTCGCGCCCCGTCCTCACAGCTTTACTTCCGCCAGTACCTCGCCTCATTCATTTGCAAATATCACGTATTCCATGGTAAAAAAGACCTTCGTATCTCTATAAAAGGTAGTACATGATGAAGTACGGCTTAACCGCTCACACATCATGGAACTAGTTTGAAAATTATAGAATTTTACTAACCATAAAAATCTTTTGATGAGACGTTAACAGTACCCTAAAACTAGATTTAATACGCAGCGTGGTCATAGTTAAACTCAGTGTAGACAGAAAACTATCTACCGCATGAATACTGAACTTTACAGGAATGATGTTAAACAGTATGCGCTGCAGGATTTGCTTTGTTAATAGTATTAGTACCATGACTGGCAGCAAGGCGCCGATACGGTTTGGGAAACACCAACAGTGTGCGTTATAGCTGCAGGCAGTCAACGTGGGTCTAGGAAGGGTGAACAGGGCTTTACTCGAGAAGTTTTCACGAGTATCAACGCCTTAAAGGAATACGTAAAGGTTCCCTTTCCTAAACGGGGATGAAGAACGTGATTTGGAAGTACGAATTAACTGGCAATTTTGGAATTGCTTCTGTGACAGGCCGACGGACAATTGCGCCACAAGTTTTTGAGAAGTTACTGTTGCCTTGCGTGAGAATGCTGGACGCAATGTGCAATCTTCAAATAGTGCACGAGCTGCCTGACGTCAGCTGAACATTCCAAGGTCCACCGTCCGAAAAAAATGCAGCAGTAGGGGAATATCTATTGCTGTTCCAGAATGTCGTTGACACAGATGGCCGTCACGTCGAACAACACTTGTAACGTGGAACGTAAACGTGGTACGCAATTAGCAAATATTACCCTCTCATATGGAAACTAAAAGGTTTTCCTTTCGACGGTTTGTTCGTCGTTTCTCTACCGTATGTCCTTGCAAATTGTCCTACGATAACACGTTTTTCATGTGGTGTCAAGCCTCGAAAGTTTAATTATAGCCACCATGTATTATACAGCGATTAATTATGCGGAATACGCAATATTTATAATTCTTCATAGAACACAATATCTCACAGTACTTTCAAGGTACAACTCTCTGGTCTCTGTTTTCTTCTTTTCTTTTTTTCTTCTTATTTTGTCTTCAGACTGAATTGTTAACGGAAATTGTAGCCGTTACCAACGCATGATGAGCACAGACTCGTTACCGGTATTTATCAGCTGAAAAATGCTCCTAGCGGAGCACAAAGTAGGTGAATCTGTTCCTGTTTAAAAGACTGACTGAAAAGTGGGGTACCAGCTGCCTCGTTCTACTTTCCTCAGCACCTTTAAAATTTTTCCCAACAATTTTCGTACGCTAACATATTCGTGCTCTTTTTAGTATTCAGCTTACTTTTCACTTCCGCAAGCTACCGTAACTGTAACTCGCTCACACACACACTACTCCATCGCTCATACCCGTCAACTACCTCTTGCCCATCCTTATTTATTCTTCCAGCCAATTCATTGTCATTATCTCCCTGTGTGTCTGTCATTGACTTCTGTCCCACAGTCACCGTATACTTCGTTCTGTCCTGTTAATACTGTATCCTCACGATGTCACTGTCTCCTTCTTGCTCTCTTACTATTACTATCTCATACATTCCTTCCCATTCCTGCTGTATCTTCTCACTGTCACTGCCTCTCTCTTCCTCGTTGTCATTGTCATAGACTCGCTCATCATCATTTGTTCTCATCCACTTCCACTTTCTCGTCCTCATTATTCCTCTCCCACTGGCACTATCTCCTTCATTCTTTTCCTAGCACTGTTCTCCCACTATAACTATGTTCCACTGCTACTTCGTTCTTTCTATTCCACAACCTGTCTGTTTCCCACTGCCACTATCTGCTTCTCTCCCAACATACAAAAACCCGAATGTGTTTTCTGCTCAGATTTTTGGGAACATTTTCAAAGGTGCTGAGGAAGGCAGAATGAGGGCTCTCGTACCTCACTTTTCAGTCAATCTTTTAAATAGGAGCATTTTCCCCTTTCTTGTGTTCCGATAGGAGCATTTTTCTGACGGTTCCCTTCTTCTCCCTGCCACAGCTGGACATGTCACTCATATGAAGAGAACTTTACCGGTCAGAAAAATTTTAATAGTTTACTTACGTGAAATTTAAATAAAGTAGGACTTACTTTACACCTCAATCCGAATTTTACGTGCGCAAAAGTCTTGCATATCCTACAGTACTGCAACATGTGGTTTCCAGAACCCTTCATAACAGACATTTACAGCATATTCTCCTACTTTGTAAACTATATTTTTACCTCACACCGAATTTTATGTGTGTATTTTAAGTGTACAAGTAGGGTAAGTTTGAACTTCCCTATCTAGGAAATGGATGAAGGTAACAAGAAAATTTTCAAAGTTATTCGAAATCTGAATCGTAGAAAAATCGTAAAAAATTACACCTTTTTACTGTGCATAACCGCCTTGGAATCCACGGGTCGATTTTGATACTCAAAAAATATTTTTTTTGAGCAGTTTTCTGCAGTTATTTAGATCTCGCCTCATACCGGAATTTACGTACTTACTTGAAGTGTACATTAACGTAACGTGGAATCACTGTATTTCGGAAACGAATGAAGATTTCGATAAAATTTTAAGGGTTTTCAGCATAGAGATCTTAGGAATATACCATAAAAATTTCAGCTATTTGCTACGCTTAGCCATCTAGGAAACCGCGGCTCGGGTTTGGTACAAAAATAGTACAGATCCGCTTTTTTTTGTCGTTTTCTAATGATCCGCCCATGAACGAATGGTGCCTCCCAGCTCCTTCAAGGCCCACCACAGACGACATGAAATGCAAAAAGAACCAAACGATTTGCTACATTTACCTAAGCCGGAGAAAGTGTGTAACTTTAACTTTGTGCTGTAGGATAGTTCAGTAAGACGATCCTTCTGTTGGTTATTCAAATGATATCTAGCCCAAGGGCTATCCAAAATAATATCTTCCTATCACCAATAGCACCCGAGGTACGAGCCACGGAAGAATCCTGTTTAAATGCGTTGTATTTTGGAACATACTAGGTAGCGCATGCTGTCACATGGGTACCAATTTACTTTTTTGGTTCCGTAGAAACATGTTACGCAGAGCTATTGCATCGTGGAAAGTGTCAGTACATAGTCAACAGAATTTTAATTACAAATTTATAAACCAAAGGATTAAAACAAATGAAAACGTCGAGAGAAAGTTCTCAGCCACTGTCAACCTGTACGGAGTAGAAATGTACCACAAAAAAACTTTTAAACTTGGATTTGAATACTCACGGTTTAAGTTGAACATTTCTGCTGGAAGCCTATTGAAAGCGCAAATTATAGAATAGCGCACACCTTTCTGTATAACGCTTCAAGAAGTGCACCTTGTTTTGCCCTCTAGTTTTCACTGAATCAATGTTGCAGTTTCTTGTGAATGAATCAACGTCATCAACAACAAGTCCCATGACGGAATGTATGTACAGGAATGCCAGAGTTAGAATCTCGAAAGACAAAATAACGGCCTACAGGAAATTGTGTACTGACAGCACTCATACGTCGAATAGCCTTATACTGAGCCAAGAACGTTCTTGAGGAATGCAAAGTTCTCGCAAAAGCTAACATTCTAGCAGAAAGAGGGAACATAAGCAAATAGGCCATCTCGATTCTTTGTGAGATATAGTAACGATAGCAGCAGTCGATTTCTGCTCAAGATCTTGAACGTGGTACTTCCAAGAAAGCCTACCGCCTACGCTTAGACCTAAAAATTTGGAATGGTCCACTTCAAAAAACTGACGTCCTTGGTCAATGAAGTTCCATGTCAGAAACTGGATTCAATGCGTTGTGTTGCAGTTTAGCGTTAATCTATTCTTTCAAGGCCACGCTGTGGTGTTACTGACCACCCTATGAGGTACATCATAGTACAGAAAATATCTTGTTGCAACATGAAAAGTATATAATTTTCTGTTATCACACGAAATATTAAAGATCAAAGACCAGTTTCAAACCACAGCGAACAATAACTTAATCTTGTCAGTTAGTTATATACAGAAGGAGTCCCTCTGGTATGGTTACACACCACAAAGTGTGTCGCCAAATGTCTGGGTTTCCCTTCCGGATCACAGATGTCAGGACTGGCCAGCGCGACCCTCTCAGCGAACCATACAAGGATTACTAATGCAAGCGAGGTAGCACCACGCTATCAAGTATATTAACAATTAGGATGGGAGGCAGAGTTAGGTTACAATACTGGTTAGTCGAGATACCACAAACTCGCGTTAACTGCACAGAGGGATAGACCAAATTGGAACTAGAGCATGATTGTTAAATATTCTTTAGCAAGTCTTGCACCAGTCCACTACGTTTGGGACACAAATGCAAGTAATCGGCCGACGTATCTTGGCCTTACTGCCTTTTAACATCAGTAATATGAATAAGGTTTCAAACACGATAAAATGCAACTAATTGGCTAACTAAAAACACTAAACTCCTCCCGAACAGACCATGAAGGCCCAAAGTTACAGACCACAGGCGTCAATGGATGTGGATATGGAGGGGCATGTGGTCAGTACACCACTCTCCCGGCCGTACGACAGTTTCCGAGACCGGAGCCGTTACTTCTCAGTCAAGTAGCTCCTCAGTTTGCCTCACTAGGGATGAGTGCACCCCGCTTGCCAACAGCGCTCGGTAGACCGGATGGTCACCCATCCAAGTGCTAGCCCAGCCAGACAGCGCTTAACTCCGGTGATCTGACGGGAACCGGTGTTACCACTGCGGCAAGGCCGCTGACTAGACAGCGCAAGGAATTTACAGAAATATTAAATATATCAATCACAATAGAATATCACGTAGATCACAAATTTACATTACCAAGACCTGATATGCTGTGTTGCATGCTACACATCAAAAACAAGGCAGCTCCGCAGGATAGCCGTGCAGCCTAAGGTGCCTTGTCACGGTTTGCGTGGCTGATCCCGTCGGAGGTTCGAGTCCTTCCTCGGGCATGGGTATGTGTGTTATCTTTAGCGCAAGGTAGTTTAAGTCAGATGAAGTAGTATGTAAGCTTAGGGACCGATGATCTCAGCAGTTTCGTCCAACAGGAATTACCACATTTTTTTTTTTTCAAACAAGGCAAATTAAGCTTCAGTAGCTTAAAGATTATCTATCACAGTTCCAGTGTGGACCCACGAGCGGAACAACTGTCCAATGACGTAACCGTAGTTTAAACTTAACAGTCCACGTGGCCAATACTAGAACACACCAAGCTTTCCACCAATTTTCAGTACAAATAATTGTATGAATTTAAAACACACGCAAACTTAAACAATGTTACATTACACATAGATTGAACCAAAGCAGGTGAACTCAGTCACTTAAAATTCAGTGTCAACCCAGCTCTTAGCCACACTGACAATACAAATACAGAAGGACGCAATTACAGTGTAGTACTTGGATTCAGAGTTATGGACAGTAATACCTTCGCTTCCAGAGGAGCGGCTTCATTCTCTGTTAATATTGCTTTAATGGACAAATGGAAGGCGCCAAAAATCAGTTCTGCCCATCGGACAACGTTCAACAACAATACGACACGACCACCGGGGAAGTGACCACTGCAAAAATACTGCCAGTCCCCTCAGCCCGCGGAGATATCACCGGCATGCAACATGCCCAGAAGGGTCTCGCCAAACTCGGGCCAATGCCGCTACGCCATCTCTCCCTAGCTTATCTTACCTCTTGGTCCCAGAGGTACCTAGTCTCATCACACGGCAGCGTACCAGAGATAGGCAAGCAGCGATCGATCGACTCGAAACGAGCCGCGAAGTCGCATCCTCCCTCACAAAAACCAGAAATTGCCCCGCCCCCACCTTTTCAAAGGAATGTGGGATGGTACGAGCTTATCTTACCTGACTTATTTTCCAGGTAGCCAGATTATGAAGCAGGAGATTGACGGGAGTCGAGAACCTCTCATGGGCCTAAAAACGGGGGACCAACTTTCTAGAGACCGCAGTTCAATCTTTCGTAGCAACATAGAGGTTGCGAATAAGAATACGATCACCATAGCCTTGGCCTTAAATACGCGTCTCCCTTGATTTTAATGACCCGCCTGCTAGCCTGGCCGTACTACAATTAATTTCGATAATTTGAGGGGTTACCTTATCAGGAACGGTCTCATTTATGGACCATACATTGGCCAATGGAGAATTGAGTGGGTAAGCAAACGTTAAGGAGGCAGGCGTTGCCGTAATCCCTTCATGCTGAGCTGATTGGAGGTGAAATTGAACCAAGGAGTTGACGTGTCTCATTTCTTCTGCGACCTAGAGTGAAATATAGTTAATGCAGATTTAAGATTTCTGTTCACCCTTTCCACGAAGGACGGCTGGAGATAAGAAGTGATTGACAATGTGCCAGACAGCGTTCTCAAAATAATGTTTCTTAAACTCCTCAGAAATAGAGGTGGGAGTATAGTCGCTCACTAAGCACTTGAGCGGACCAAATAAGGAAAATATCCTGGAGAAATGAAAAACAGACAAGGGAGCAGCTACCCTAGAGCTTGGAATTAACCCGGTAAACCTAGAGAAGGCATCCATCATGACAAAAATATAACAATTCCCACTCCGAGTACGAGGAAGGGACCAAACATAATCAATGAAGACCCTATCCATAGGACGGCTCTCCCAGATTGAGTTGGGGCTGGGTTTGATAACTTCACATGATTCACACTCCCCTAGTAAACGTCTAATATCCTTATGAATGGAAGGCCAAGTTACATGCTCTTGAATCTTAATAAGAGTTTTGTAATCACACAAGTGCCTGCCCAGCAATATTGGAAGTACCAACTTCTTAGGTAAACAAATTTTAAAATTCTTGTTGTCTGGCTTTTTACAACAGACTATACGTTTAATAACGAAAACCGGAAAACCTGCTCTCCTGTCCCCACACAAGTAACCTTCCCTTAACTGAGGTAATCAAGAAGTGCCTTTCCTTCTTCCTTTTAATGTCACCAAGCATATCTGGCACCTCTAACAAGATGCTTGGCACCCGAGCAACGTACTGGGTTTTACCCTCATTGTACACATAGTTATCTTCTTCAAATACGCGGGTTAATGCATCTGTGACACTGTTCTCCAGATCTCTAATGTGCTCGATCGTAAACCAGAAGGCGGAAATGCGGACAGCCCACCGGACAATACTGCCCGTTTTCCTGGGGCAGCCCAAAACCCAGCAAAGTGCCTGGTCGTCTGCTTCTATGGTGAGATCCTTGTGTTCCAGATAAAACCTAACCTTCCTCCAGAGCGAAACTGACCGCCAAAGCCGCCCACTCATACACAAGGTGCACCAAGCAGTCCACTCGACGCGGAAACGACCAGAAGTCGCTCACCCTGATGGTCCCGCAAGATAACAGCCGCAACTCTCGAATTAGAGGCATCCGTTTGAACCATAAATATTTGCTTAAAGTAGGGAATTGGCAAAATCGGAGAGTTTGCTAACAGCAGCGTTAAAGGCTTCAAAGAATTATTTGCAATAAAATATTAGCTAGGTCACAAATTTAGATCACCAGGACCTGCAATGCTATGCATCAAATTGCAGACATTAAATTAAGCTAATTAATCTTCAGTAGCTTAATGTTTACTGCAGGTCCAGAAGTGAGCTTACGAGTAAATAACAGCTCATATACATCCAGCGGAACAACCGCCCACTGACGTAACCATAGTTGAAACTTAGCTCTCCATTTGGGCAGTACTAGAACACACAAAGGTTTCCTTCAATTTTCAGTACAAATAAACGCATGAATTTAAAACAAATCACTCACATGCAATCTTAAACAATGTCACATTCTACATAGCTGGAGACAAACTAGGTGAAGGCAATTATTTAAAATATAGTCTCAAGCTAGCTCTGACCCATTAGGCAATACAAATGCAGAAGGAAACAATTTCAGTACTTGGATTCAGAGTTCGGAACAGTGATACCATCGCTTCCAGAAGGTCGACTTCCTTTCTGGAAATATATATACGGCATGACCACCAGAATAGTGACCATTGGAAAAATGCTGCCTGCCTTCACTGCCCACGGAGCAACCACCCGAACGCAATCCTCCCAACAGAGTGCACTTCCTCGTAAACGTTCTTGCCAAACACGGTTCACTTGCCTCACTCCCCCTACGCCCCTCCATCCACGTTGTTTCTGTTCTGAGGGTACGTTGGTGTCAGTGGTGCTTTCCGCTCTAAGTGCTGTGCGACAATGACGTCCGTGCTTTCGGATTTGGAACAGAGTGTGATTTCTACGTGACATTGATTAGTGGAGACGTCGGATACCTGCTTCATCTTGTATCCAATTAGACAATGTGAAAGCCGTCGTCGTCATGGACTGGAACCGGATTACTAGCTGTAAATCTTTTGCACTGACCATATATTCGGGAGACTAATAGATTGCAAACCAGTGGTACATCAGTTGCACATCAGGCGTCCATCAGTGGTTTCCACGGACGCGGGTCAGAACACTAGGAAATGGCTGAAGGGATTCGACGAAGTAGCCAAGTACAAGTGGTATGACTTGCTGTGTTTGGCAAACGGGTACCTTTACTCGAAGAGCAGAACCCAGCAGTTGTTCGAAAACAGAGAAGGGAAGCTGAGAAACTGGGAAAAATTCCAGGAAGAACTGAAGAAACCATTTGGTGACAATCAGCAGCAAGTTCTTTTAGCACAAGAGCAATTGAATAACAGAACTAAAAGTCATTATGAAACGACAGTTATAGAGACAGAATGTTTCGGTCCTTTGCCGCGTTGTGATCCGCATTAAATAGAAACCGACATTTTGTAGAAGGAGTAGTAGATTATTTGCTAAATAGTACCACAACAACAGAAACATTCATGAAGTAGTACCAATGTATCTAGAAAATCCAAGAGAAGAAGAGTCGGACAATTTCTGATTGTGGTTCCCAAGGCAGTTACGGCTTACCCTTAGCACCTCGTTCTTCTCTTGTGCCAGATGGTAGGAGAAAGGGTGCACATGTGTAATGTAGTTACAAATATGGACCGAAAATACAGGAGAGAGCGGTGATGGACGTCTGCCCCATACGTCAGTAGGTAATAGAGTATGTAGAAGTGTACCGATCTTAGGCGCCATTTTCACCACCTGCCAAACGCGCCATGAAGAACGCACTCGGTCAACTCGGGTTTATACCACAGTCGCTAGAATACAACTCAGCATCCTACCAAAGCAATTTCAAGCAACTTCTGCCGGAATAAAACGCCTCGCAGAAGAACAGACATTTGGAGAACGGAGGACAATATGCCAGTCTGTTATAACCGTGGCCACCCAGAACGCGTTGTGCGCCGCTTCAAGGCGAGTGTTTGACGACTACTACGCCGCATTACGTCAACCATCGCAACAGCGCTATTCAAACTAGGCAGCTGCAGACGATTATAATTGACTTGTGGACCGAATCTCATCGCCGTACACTGGCTGTGGTCGATCTCCAACACATTGTAGCTGCTCCACATCGCCATACAGAGGTACCAGCTGCTCGCGTAGTCCGAATTCAGGGAAAACAAACGTGACCGTGTACAGAGGTAAGGGCACCACACGTGAGCATCCTCCAAGGTCGACATTTAGAAAGGTGGCAGGAAAACTCATTGACGTCATTATCGAAAGCCAATCATTCGAGGCGCTAGTCGATTCGGGGGATTACTTTTCTGTCAAGTCGAATGCTTATCATCGTCAGCTAAGGAACACTATACACCGTGATACAAAAGCGTTTGTGCTGCAGGTCGCAAATGGGTAATACATCCATCCGACAGCAACATATATGTCAAAAATAACTATCAATGACAGAACACAGTTCTTTGAATCTCTCGTTTTAAGAGAATATAATCATAATATTATTCTTGTATGGGATTTCTTGCAGTCATCGCAAGTAGTCATGGACTGCACGTACATGGAAGTGAACCTAGGATGGAACAACGTGTCGGCGAGAGGAGTGGAAGAAGTGCTGGGCGCAGACAGTGGGAAGAGCGGCAGATTAGAGGGACGGGGTGCCCCATAAGTGTTTCTTGGGCAGCCGTCACGAGTACATCACTGTAACTGAGCTCTCAGCTACTCGAACGTAGTGTGCATGTTGGTATGTCTGCAGAACTGTCGTGTGTCATTGTATAGCTGCACCATGGAAGAGGGCGGATGGTAAACACCCAGCGCTCAATGGTGGAACAAGCTATTTTGTGGTGCATTTTTTAGAGTGGGTTGCCTACATCAGGGACAAACCTATTGTTCTCCTTTGACAGACATGTACTTAACCTATTGTTCTCCTATGATTGACAGGTCATTAACCTATTGTTCCCCTTTGATTGACAGGTCCTTAACCTATTGCTCCGCTAAAAGGATCATTCCTTTTCATTGACAGGCACTTAACCTTGTAAGAGGTATGCGCTGTCTGCGATATGACCAGAGAGCAGTGTTGACTGCAGTACGAACTTTGTAACTGTAGCAGTTAGTTGTTGCTAGTCGCTTGTCTGAGGTTGTCTGCGCTTGTCTGCAGTCTGCTCTGATCGGGAATCTGGAGATGGAGTATTATTGTGTAAGGTAAAGAAGCAGCGTCGCGCATATCTAGTAATGTATCTGAACTGCCATCCAAATGTTCTAAAAATGTCCTAATAATAATTTTGTTAATATAAAGTAATTTTTTTAAAAAAAAGCATTCATTTCAAAAGATCAGTTGCTTCCTTTCACAAATCACAAATGTATAGGCCAGCATTGCACGGAGCTATGCCGAAAAATTTTTTAGGTAAGAGCAGATATATTCGCCGTTTTTATTGAGGTAAGAATTTTTGCTTTTTATTCAGAATGATCTTACAGGTCCACGTCGCAGCACTGCTGTCGTCCAGATTTTACCAGGTTACTGAATTTATTTTTTATTATGAGGTTTAAGAATTTTTCTGTTTCGTGCTTACATTAAATGAGAAAATAATTTTGTGGGTACATTAAATGTGAATGCATTTGTGCACGGAGATTATAAATAGGAACCAATTTTGTTCTGAGGTCACACAAAAATTAGAATCGCTATCATAATAATTATTATAACTCCAATTTAATTTTGTGGGGAGGTTACACTTGGCGACATCCGGCCAGGATCGTATTTCTTTGTGAATCTCTGAGAAGTAGTCATATATCTGCTCTTATTTACTTAAATGTAGTTTGCATCTGTTGCAAAGCATTTACTAATTTGTCACTCTTTCTTTCACAGATCATGGGCAATTTATTGCTCTTTGTTGTAACTGTTTGTTCCATTTTTGGTTAGTCTTTGTATTCATTTTGTGCTTAATTTTGATTTGTGAAAAATGCCGCGAAAAACTGTTAACAGTACATCGCGATGTGCAGTGAGTGAAAAAGCTGACTCGATTAATTTGACCGATAATACTTGCGACACTTAATGTAATAGCGATAATCCTCCATTTACAGACAATCAGTGCGTACCGATCACTAGTAATGATTTTAATGCTAATGATGAGCGAACAAATGCAATTATGTTCAGAGTAAATGTAACAATTGATGACGCGTCACGTTCCGATACAATGAACGCTGCTCAGTTTGACACACCCGGTTTGCAAAATTTGAATAATGAACAGATAAATTTTTCTCACGAAGATGAACAATGTAGTCAAAATACGTCAGATGTATTTGATTCCGGGATAGTGACCAACAGTGCACATCCGATTGGCAAACCTTTTTGTGAATCAGAGAATGACCTAGTGGTTGCACAAAGCATGACAAATGCAGATACACCATCACACAGTACAGAGAATAGAGCCGCTAATTTTGGCTGGGATCAAGTTATGGCATTATTGCTACAAATTAATGAATCGTACAAACAACGTAATAAAATTCTCGAACAGTGGATTGAAAAACTAGACAACAATTCCAAACAGTTGAATGAAAGTTTCAAACAGTCGAACGAAAAACACGACAACCTTAATGAACAGAACAAACAACTTAGAGAACAGATTACAGCCGTTACCGTGCAACGTCATGATACTAAAGAACAATTATGTGAGGAAATTAAGGCTTGTGCTAGTAACAGTAGCGAAGAAATTAGATCTGTTGCACAAGAATTAAGTAATATAGATGCAGCCACAACTAAATTACTTAGAGAGGAAATTAGCGCAGTCACTGAACAATGTTCTGAAAAAACAACACAGTTACGCGACGAGTTTAATTTAATGTCAGCAGAAGTTTCACGCACTCTGGATATGGAAGTCGATAAGAAATTTGAACAGCAGATCAGCCAAATTGACGAACGTATTAAAGTGACGGAAATGAAAAATGTTTGTCACTAACACGTCACAGCATACGCCACTTTGCGAACATTTGTCAAACTCACACACAGCCAGTATCATTTCGGTAATTTACAGAGAATACGTGAGTTAGACTCCGAGCAGTCACAGACAAACAGACTGTTACACAAACCTGAACCTGTTCACACATTCAGAGACGATAGCGTTGATTATAAGCAATTTTTATCCGTAAAAAAATCTAAGGTGTTTAATAATGACAGAACACAGAGTCACGCTTTGGAGTGGGTACGACAATTTGCTTTTGTATTTTCATCGGTTTGGCCTGTAATGCAGAAACTAGCATTGGCCTGGATACAACAACTTGCTTTTGAATTTTCACCGGCATTGCCTGTAACGCAGAAACTAAAACTTATTTGCAGCACGTAATAGACCTCAGGGGATTCATTACACTTCGATGAATATGTGCCGTAGCATGCACAGGGCCCCGAGCCGTAGTTGTGCTGTTTCCTCTTTAGTTTTCTGCACTGCTGCCTTCTCTTCTACTATCCTTTATATCTATCAATACAGCTCTTCGACTATCGATCTATCTAGAATTAGGAATGAGTAAAGAAAACCTGATATGACAAATTTTACCGAAAGTGACAGTTCTCTTTAGACACTCCCGAAATGACAACTATCGCTGTAATTTTAATAACAGATAAAATTGTAATCATCAGTATGTACAACATTTTCAGCAGTATCGTCAAAATTTTCAGCAATCGCAGACACATTTTAGTAACAATAGAGGTTTTTCCCAGCAACAAAACCAACCGGTTAGCATACCTAACCAACAATGCAGTCTGCAAGGTCAAACAAGCTTTAATGTTTCGCCGCCTGCACGTATAGCATCGGCTCCACCAAATAATTACGCACCGCAATAAGGAAACCAGTACATACAGAGAACACACCATTTCAATTCATATCGCAATGCACCGTATAGAAATGACTATCATGACAGACGTAAAAGTAATGAGCACAATTTTCAGCGTACGTTTAATAACAGTCGGTCTTATCAGCAGCAAAATCATCCGCAACAACAGATTATCATGAATGAACCAGACAGTAGATATCATCCCGAACGTAATACGTCAGGAAGAAATAACAGAACAATACAAATAGTTGAAATGGCACAGCATCCTCCCGCAAATAATAGCACGTCAGATAGAAGATACAGTACAGGGCGCATCTTTCAGCAACGTAAGCACTACCTTTGACACGCAGAATGTTGTTCACGAAAATGTTATTACTTTTGACGACATCGGATAAACACTTTTGCATTCTTATTGCAGAAGCTAACTGGTCTGAACACAATCTGATTCTTGAACAACTGTTACGAACTTTTCGTGCACAAAGACTCACAGTTAATCTCAGTAAATCGCACTTTGGCAAAACTTCTATAAAATTTCTTGGACATGTAATTTCAGCAGAAGGCATTGCGCCTGACCCGGAAAAGTTTCAAGCTTTACGTGACATTACTGTTCCTACGACGAAGAAACAACTACGCAGCTTTTTGGGTTTAGTTAACTTTTTTCGTAAATTTATTCATTACTCTGCTTTAGACACCCCTAGATTATGTCAATTGACGGGTAAAAACACTATTTGGTCCTGGGATAGCCAAGCACATTCTGAATTTGTGATCCTGAAAGAAGCTTTGTTGAACGCACCACTTTTATCACATCCAGATCTTATTAGAAATTTTTCCATTGCCACCGACAGTTCTAACACCGCTTTAGGCGTACATGTTTTTCAGGAAATTGAAGAAGATTGTACTACCGTAATTAGAAACATCGCCTTTGCGAGTCGCATTCTGTCATCTGCTGAACGCAATTATTCTGTTACAGAACTTGAAACATTATGTGTTGTATGGGCATTTACGAGATTTAGGCTTTTTCTTTATGGAAGACACACTACCATTTACACAGAACATAGAGCTATACAGATTTTACTTCCCGCTAAATTTACACACGACAGATTAAGCAGATGGAAACTTTATTTACAGGAATTTAATTTTACAATTGTTCACGTTCCCGGCACACAAAATATTGTAGCAGACGCACTATCCCGTTCTCTCAGCAACAATCAGCAAGACATCGCAACCAACTTCAGCAAAGCCAATTTCAGCGTCATGTACATTCAAAAAGTTGCATTTGAAAACTTCATTTCGTCGTCATTACAAGACATAGCACAAGAGCAGAGTAAAGACAACGTATGAAAAGAAATTAAACACCTTCGGCAAGATAGGAATAATGTTACCATTAGAAACCATCACACTGTCCGGAATAATATTCTGTTTCGCCGCTCTCACCCTGACAGCAACAATTGGTTATTACGTATTCCTGACGAGCTTGTTAACAAATTAATTTGGTATACTCATTTAAGTTACGCACATTACGGAGCCAGAAAATGTTTTCTAATACTGAAACAGAACTGTTATTTTACCAACATTGAGAAACGTATTCGACGAGTTTTAGCGTCATGTAAAATCTGCCAGAAAGCTAAGTCAGATATGACTTCACATATTCCCCCATTACATCCCATTGTACCTGTTAAATTGAGACACATGGCCGCTGTAGACATTTTTGGTCCGATTCCCATAACTAATAGAGGTTTTTGCAACATCTTTGTCGCTGTTGAACCCACTTCAAAATTTGTTACCTTCACTCCGTTACGCAAAGCTACTGCTAAAACTATTTCGAAAGCATTTGTAAAACATTTTTTATTCCATGTAGGGCATGTGTTGAAAGTAATTTCCGGCAATGGACCACAGTTTCGATCTGCTATATGGACACGTATGTTACGAGCTAGAAACATTTCTCCGATCTATATACCCAGGTACCATGCTTCTTCGAACCCTTGTGAACGACTAATGAAAGAAATTGGTAAACTGTGTAGAATATACTGCCATAAAAAACATATTGATTGGGACACACACATACTCTCATTCCAGGATGTAATTAATTCCATACCAAATGAATCCACTATGCTATCACCGACTGTTATACTGAAAAATGTTGACCACCTAACAAAATTAAAGAATTAGTAACCTTTCCTACATCTCGACGATTACGACACCATTAAATAATTGACAATGCGCTGAACAACATCAGACGTGCTCAGAGCGCCGGAGAAGACAGCAAAAACAGGTTTGTACACGCCGTGACTTTCACATTAGACAGAAGATATTAGTATGTACACACTATTTATCTAACAGAGGAAAGAATAGATGTAGAAAATTTGAGCTTGTATACGCAGGTCCATATCGAATTCGCAGCATTCCTCACCCTAATGTAGTACGCGTCGAAACTTTGAGAACCAGAAAAAGTAAAGGCAATCACCATGTCTCCAATATTAAAAACTTTATTAAATGAATATACTTTATGATTTATCACACTGTAATGCCATTACCTGATTTTTATATGACCAATGATGCAATTACATTAATGTGCCGAGTTACTGATGATTATTGTATTTTTTCTTGGCAAGTGCCCGGCAAGGTAAGGTTAGCAGGTCGCTTTTCTTGTCGTTATACATCAGACCGTGCACATTTTTCGAGATAAACTTACATATTTTATGACCACTTACGCAATTATATTTATATGAACACTTACTGATGATTATCGTATTTTTTCTTGGCAAGTGCCCGGCAAGGTAAGGTTAGCAGGTCGCTTTTCTTGTCGTTACACATCAGACAGTGCATATTTTCCATTCTTCATGTATGTATGATTGTTTTCCTCTTTTGTTTGTATGCACTATGAAACCTTTAAGATATAACAAACACCAGTTGACTTTGACATTTTGCCTTATGATATCTCAACATTGTGACTATTTTACATTTTTTTGCTGGTACATTGTGATACTCTGTGTACATTTTTTGCACCTGCACACTGTCTATGTTTTTGACATATTACGTTTTCTGTCATGCTATGCTGTATGCTCAATTATATCACTAGAAACCAGTTTTTATTTAAAGGGTATATGATTTAAATGCAAGACATTAATCATTGTTCATCATTTTCAGAAAGCAATAACGCGTAAAAGAAATAAATTAAACAAACCACAGTGGATTACTATGAAATGGGAATTTCACCTTCGGAATGAACGAAAGAAGATGCAATGCCTCGTCACGAAGAGTAAATGGATCAGAATTAACAAGCATTAACAAGAATGTACTATACACATCGTATGATAGCGGTTTTAACTAATTTTTTCTTTCAGAATACGAGGCGATTGATGTAGGCTGTCATACAGAACTACACATCTTAGTTTTAGTGATGAAATATGCTAGAAATAAGGAACTCTATACTATGAATAGTTGTGTGAAGTAAATGGTAATACGAATAATGAATAATGAAGTGTCTTTTTGCAGACGATAATGAATGGTGATGAACAGTGATGAAGAATATGGTAATATGAATAATGAAGTTTTTCTTTGCAGGTGATGATAGTGATAAATTTTATATGGCCACTAAACGCACCACTTTTAAGTTTTTCTTTGGAGATGAAAATAATCATGAATTTTATATATTTACTGTTAGTTAAGAAATGCTATGTAGCTGTTTAAGTATTTGTTGCAGTTCGTTTTGAAAATATGTCTTATGTCGCATGGTATAATGACTGAAGGTTTTGGAAAGGACAGCTAGAGAACATATATATTGAATACACATTTCATTACCTGTTAATTCGAAGTTCACTACTTTTCAGCATAATATGCATTTCTTCTTTCAACTTAATAATACATTTTTTATTTTTTCCAGGAGAAGCTATTCATGAAATTAATGTGCTATACGCAGTTGGTCATTAAACCTGTTCTAGTACTTGCATTTTTTACCCATTTGTGTGTGTCATTCATAAATGTGATCACATATACTCTATTTGTTTCATAACGTTGCTACAGGTGACTCATGACGAATGATGTCACCTGTCCTCATTTGCAGCAATAAGTCAAAAGCAAATATTGTTATACCCCAGCAATTAATTATCAATCCCAACGTAGTGCATTGCTAGCAAAAAAAAAAAAAAAAAGTGTTACCAGTCCCGAATAATGCTACCAGTTTAAGAAAGTTCTGAGTAATATTGAATGATGTTTTCTAATCACAGATCTTGAGTAATAGTTACAGTGTGTTACATTTTAAATATGTCGTAAGTCACTTGAATGCCCGTTTGAATGATGACTTCTGATGATTTGTAACTGGCCAATGAGTGCCAATAATTATTTTAAATATGTCGTATGTCACTTGAACGATGAAAAATGTTTTGTAATATTCAATACTTGCTATATGTTTAGTAACTGGCCAATGAATGCCACTGTTTCTTATATTTGTATTATGTCACTTACATGCTATATATATGAATACTAGTAGTTTGATGCTACACTCATTAGCTCCCGTTTGAATGATGACTTCTGATGGTTTGTACCTGCCCAAGAGTGCCAATAATTATTTTAAATATGTCGTATGTCACTTGAATGATGAAAAATGTTTTGTTATATTCAATACTTGCTATATGTTTAGTAACTGGCCAATGAATGCCACTGTTTCTTATATTTGTATTATGTCACTTACATGCTATATATATGAATACTAGTAGCTTGATGCTAAACTCTTTAGCTCCTGTTTTGAAGGATGTCTTCTGATGTTTTGTAGCTGGCCAATGAGTGCCAATGTTCATTATAATCAGATGACTTATGAACAATTATTCTGTAGTACTTCATACATAGTACAGAAATGTTCAGTAACTAGGTGAAGAGTGCCACCAATTACTCAAATCAGTTGATAGGCTAGTGTAATTCTCAATGATGAGTGGCATAAGACTTAATGTCCTTCACCTTCTGACCTAATTACCAGAAATTACTGCAATATCCGTTTGTCCTGTCTATCCTCATGATCATGGAGCACTATACTTGGTTTTTCCACTAATTCTACGTTGGTGTACCTTACAAGAACGTGGTGTTGACACGGCATGCTGTCCACCACCTTGAGCGATGGAGATGTTATTATGGTCCCACTGTTTGGTGTACCTAATGTTCTACCAAAATGATAACATTGAATATTACTACATTGCAGTGTCTTGGCTACACTGATTAATGCTTCAGGGAAGAGCAGATTGTCTCACTTGGTGCTGTGCTTCTGTAGAAAGATATGGACTTTCAGTGCAGCTACGTGCAACCTACTGTGATACAACCATGATGCAATCCTTCCCTTTCCTATCCTAGTTCCTGTAAAATGGTAAAAAAAAAATACTACAGTGCATGTGCACTTTATGTCATTTGGTAATATGTTTTGTACTCATTGCGTATATATTTTGTCATTGCCTGATATGTTCTGTACTACAGTGCGTGTGCACTTTGTCATTTGTTAATATGATTTGTACTCACTGCGTATACATTTTGTGATTTCTTTATATGTTCTGCACTCAGTGCATGTGCACTATAGTTTATTTCTCGTTCTGCACTTATATATATGTATATATTCTATGACTGTAAACTTAGTTAACTAACAAAAATTTGTTGCTCATGGCAAGTCCAATTGACTCACCATCGCTGCCAAATTTTTGCCCCACAGTGGAGGGTTATGTAAGAGGTATGTGCTGTCTGCGATATGAGAATCGCTGACCAGAGAGCAGTGTTGACTGCAGTACGAACTGTGTAACTGTAGCAGTTAGTTGTTGCTAGTCGCTTGTCTGAGGTTGTCTGCGCTTGTCTGCAGTCTGCTCTGGTCGGGAATCTGGAGATGGAGTATGATTGTATAAGGTAAAGAAGCAGCGTCTCGCATATCTAGTAATGTATCAGAACTGCCATCCAAATGTTTTAAAAATGTCCTAATAATAATTTTGGTAATATAAAGTATTTTTTTTAAAAAAAGTATTCATTTCAAAAAATCAGTTGCTTCCTTTCACAAATCACAAATGTATAGGCCAGCATTGCACGGAGCTGTGCCGAAAAATTTTTTAGGTAAGAGCAGATATATTCGCCGTTTTTATTGAGGTAAGAATTTTTGTTTTTTTTTATTCAGAATGATCTTACAGGGCCATGACGCAGCACTGCTGTCGTCGTAAAATTTACCACGTTACTGAATTTTTTTTTTTTTTTTTATTGTGAGGATTAAGAATTTTTCTGTTTCGTGCTTACATTAAATGAGAAAGTGATTTGGTGGGTACATTAAATGTGAATGCATTTGTGCACAGAGATTATAAATGGGAACCAATTTTGTTCTGAGGTCACACAAAAATTAGAATCGCTATCCATAATAATTATTATAATTCCAATCTAATTTTGTGGGGAGGTAACAACCTCTTATTCCCCCTCCACCTCCCAGTCACCTCCCCCACTTATGAAACCTCCACCTGTGCTGCTACAGGTACACTTTCAGGTCTGAGTTATTGGAATAGCCCTTCTCACACTTATCAGTTTGATTGACTACTTAATTAAATTTATCAGTTAATTAACCTCTTCTCTCTGGTAAACCTCTTCCTCTCCCACCCTCTCTCCTGAAAACTGGCAGGAAAAAGACTGAGCTGATCGGTCATTTGGAGGGAATTTCGTTGCAGTGTGTGGAATATTGTTTAAACACTTTAGACAATGTTTAGAATATTATTTAATTATTTATGGTAATGTATGGAATATCCTCATTCTGCCTCCAGTTTCCATACTGTATTTTATACTACCTCATGTTGCAGGAACAAGCTTCGTTTGGCGCTGACCTTATTCATCGTACAATGTTGGCAGGGCTATGATAACATGTTCCCATTTCCATCGTATGGTGAAAACACCATCCTGTCGCACTAACTCAGGTCACTCTGTTTCTATACAGGTTGCAGAAGGTGGTAGATACAGCTCTTTCCGACTTCTATCAGTTCCTACTTAAATTGGAATGATCACATGCACAAAGCTGCAGAAATAGCGACATCTGGAAGAGGCTTAGGGACTATCTAAAATTTTACTGTAGCTGATAGGTTCGAAAAGGTGACTTGCTTCAGGATATGTGAGTGCCAGAAATATGATTCACTAGTGGCTGTAATCATTAAAGGCCTCCTCCATAGAATCCAACACAGGTATGTGGTTGAATGGAAAGACTTGATTCCAAATCATAGACATCATTTCTACTGGAAAGCTTAGCACTAGAGATCTGGAAAGCTAGTGTACACTTCTTACGACCTCAATCAGCACACCATCTACTGTTTGTGATCCTTCTGAATGAACCATTGCCTATAACCCAGTCAATATATCACTGAACATGTGACGTGGCATCGAGACACAATGCGTTACAAATACTGCAGAAATATCTAACGGTGGCATGAGAGAGTTGCAAATCCCGGTTTCATACCACGTTGCTTAGCTCAATCACGTTCTAAATTTGGTGATTTTATTACGAGGTTGCACCGTCAGCGACGTGTAACTGCACTGTTGTCTGCAATAAATATACACGCTGGCGATCACTGTCTGTATACAGTGTCGCAGTATTTGGAAAATCCACTTCATTCAGAGGTAATGCCATACCTCGATTTATAAAGGCAGTATAACTTACAATATGGATACTTGTATGCACCTGAAGAAGCAAAACAGCTTGTGACAGTAAAATACAATAGTTGTTGCGACTGTGTTTTTTAATATATGGGTTTTTGTTAGACGATTACGCCGCTTTTTCTAAGACACAGTGGTACCACTAACAAAAAGAAAAAAAAGCTTTTGAGAGACATGTCCATCCATCGCTGATTTTCGATCAGTATTATTTCGTATCGCCAGCAATTAGTTATTGGCTAAGTATTATACTTAGTAGCAGGGGATGTGTGATAGGTTGGCCTTGAGCATCAGGCTTATAAAGTATGTATTTGTGTTCCGACATGTGCAAAGGAAATGAATACGTCCAGTCGTAAGGAAGGTATAGATTTGCTGTGGAATACTGTTATAGCAAAGGGAACAGTATGCCAGGTCATAAGAATGGTACAGATATTTTTGTTTCCAGAGCCACAGCCGCCAGCAGGGTGTATTTCCGATACTTCGCTCATTGTCAAATGTCGTTCAGCTGAGACCGTAACCGTAGCATTTAATTGTAAGTATTGGGATCAAATATATATGTGGCCGACTTCATAGGACGATTCCGTCTAGGCGTGCTTGGCGCGGCGGTGGCGGTGGCCTGTGGGGGGGATGATTCACGTTTCCCACTAACAGCAGGGAGTCGTCCGAATGGAGAGGCCTGTTGGGATACAGGAATGTAGTTTACTTAACCATGTCGTCCTCTAGACGGCCAAATAGCGGACTGATACTTGGGCAGCTTTCGTGATTGTGTAGAAATTTGAGAAGATTCAATATGGATATGAGATTGTGCTGGATCATTATTCCCTCCAATGTAAATTGTCCGATTGACTGCTTCTTCACATTTGTTATCCTTATTTGGTTGAGAGAAGATCGATTGTGGTGGGTGTTGAGTACATCTAGCAGGTGAAAGACGGGTGGAGGACACGTTTGCTGGTTCGCTAGACGTGAGAAACACCTTAGCTCAGTTTGTAGATTATAAGGATGATTTGGAATCTGTTATATCACTGACATCGGTATTCGCGAGTGGAAATATCAGTTTCCTCTATTTTTTTCGAGTTTTCACCTAAAGGTATTCGCAGACGCGATAAGTTTCTTGTTACTCAATGGCTCACATAGATGTCTTAGTCAGGCGAAAATTCTGTGTTCTGGGTGGTGGAAACGATGCAAGGAACGCACTGACACAAACACTGACTTGGAGGTCTGAATATATGTGTATACATATATAAAAGACGCAACTGTGTGTTGGCTGGAATTACAAGTATCGAAAATACCAAAAGTTTCGTGGTGGTGGTGCAATCGATAAACCGAAAAGACTCTAGGGCCTTTTTAAATTGTAATTACATCGTATATTCATCGACAAATACATAATGGTGGGTGGCTTTTTTGCAGCGCAAAAACAACACATAGCTGGTGCAAGTGTGTATGTATCATGATTTTTTTTTTACACCTATAATTGATAGAAGTGTTATATTGCTGATTGATCATAAAGGTACCATGGCTTATATTCAGACATACGTTTGTTGGAAGTAATCAAACTAATATTCACATAACACCAAAAAAATTACGTATGTCTAGTCATAATGGAAGGATAGATTGGACACGGAAAATTGTGATGTCAATGCACTGAGGAGTATATCTGAACTTGAGTAGTGATAGGTTCATTTCTTAAACAGCTGCACAGTATAGCAATGCAAGTGTTCAACTGGACCTCCTATAGTGTAAAAACACGATGGGCAATAAGGCTGTAACAATATGTCCCCTCATCAGCGCCCCTAAGCGTACCCTATCATTTTTATTGTTGTTCTATCCATAGTGATGTTGATTACAGTACAACAGCCCACATTGGTGATATATTTCCAAGCATTACGTCCACGTGTGTGGTATTCATTATCATATAGTGCAAGACACCTTGTAACCTCCCCACAAAATAAATTGAAATTTAAAATAATTATTCTGTACAGCGATTCTAACTTTTGTGTGACCTCAGAATAAAATTGGTTCCCATTTATAATCTCCGTGCACAAATGCATTCACATTTAATGTACCCACAAAATTCTTTTCTCATTTAATGTAAGCACGAAACAGAAAAATTCTTAAACCTCATAATAAAAAATAAATTCAGTAACCTGGTAAAATCTGGACGACAGCAGTGCTGCGTCGTGGCCCTGTAAGATCATTCTGAATAAAAAGCAAAAATTCTTACCTCAATAAAAACGGCGAATATATCTGCTCTTACCCAAAAATTTTTTCGGCATAGCTCCGTGCAATGCTGGCCTATACATTTGTGATTTGTGAAAGGAAGCAACTGATCTTTTGAAATGAATGCTTTTTTTAAAAAAAATTACTTTATATTACCAAAATTATTATTAGGACATTTTTAGAACATTTGGATGGCAGTTCAGATACATCACTAGATATGCGCGACGCTGCTTCTTTACCTTACACAATAATACTCCATCTCCAGATTCCCGACCAGAGCAGACTGCAGACAAGCGCAGACAACCTCAGACAAGCGACTAGCAACAACTAACTGCTACAGTTACACAGTTTGTACTGCAGTCAACACTGCTCTCTGGTCAGCGATTCTCATATCGCAGACAGCGCATACCTCTTACATAACCCTCCACTCGGAGGGGGGAGGGGGGGCAAAAATTTGACAGCGATGGTGAGTCAATTGGACTTGCCATGAGCAACAAATTTCTGTTAATTAACTAAGTTTACAGTCACAGAATATATATATATATATATATAAGTGCAGAACATGAAATAAAATACAGTGCCCATGCACTGAGTACAGAACATATCAAGAGATCACAGAATGTACACGCAATGAGTACAAATCATATTAACAAATGACATAAAGTGCACACCCACTGTAGTACAGAACATACCAAGAAATCACAAAATGTATACGCAATGAGTACAAATCATATTAACAAATGACATAAACTGCATATGCACTGTAGTGCAGAACATATCAGGTAATGACAAAATATATATGCAATGAGTACAAATCATATCAGCAAATGACATAAAGTGCATACGCACTGTAATTTTTTTTTTACCATTTTACAAGAACTAGGATAGGAAAGGGAAGGATTGCATCATGGTTGTAGCACAGTAGGTTGCACGTAGCTGCACTGAAAGTCCATATCTTTCTTCAGAAGCACAACACCAAGTGAGACAGTCTGAAGTTCACTTCCCTGAAGTATTAATCAGTGTAGTCAAGACACTGAAATGTCGCATTAATATTCAATGTTATCATTATGGTAGTACATTAGGTACACCAAACAGTGGGACCATAATAACATCTCCATCGCTCAAGGTGGTGGACAGCATGTCGTGTCAACACCACGTTCTTTGGAGGTACACCAACGTAGAATCAGTGCAAAAACCAAATATAGTGCTCCATGATCATGAGGATAGACAGGACAAACGGATATTGCAGGAATTACTGGTAATTAGGTCAGAAGGTGAAGGACATTAAGTCTTATGCCAGCCATCATTGAGAATTATACTAGCCTATCAACAGATTTGAGTAATTGGTGGCACTCATCGCCTAGTTACTGAACATTTCTGTACTATGTATGAAGTATTACAGAATAATGTTCATAAGTCATCTGATTATAGTGAACATTGACACTCATTGGCCAGTTACAAAACATCAGAAGTCATCCTTCAAAACAGGAGCTAATGAGTGTAGCATCAAGCTACTGGTATTCATATATATATATATATAGCATGTAAGTGACATAATACAAATATAAGAAACAGTGGCATTCATTGGTCAGTTACTAAACGTATAGCAAGTATTGAATATTACAAAACAGTTTTCATAATTCAAGTGACATACGACATATTTAAAATAATTATTGGCACTCATTGGCCAGTTACAAATCATCAGAAGTCATCTTTCAAACGGGGATTCAAGTGACATACGACATATTTAAAATAATTATTGGCACTCATTGGCCAGTTACAAATCATCAGAAGTCATCATTCAATCGGCCATTTAAGTGACATACGACATATTTAAAATGTAACACACTGTAACTATTACTCAAGATCTGTGATTAGAAAACATCATTCAGTATTACTCAGAACTCTCTTATACTGGTAGCATTATTTGGGACTGGTAATACATTTTTTTATACTAGCAATGCATTGCGTTGGGATCGATAATTAATTGCTGGGGTATAACAGTATTTACTCTTGACTTATTGCTGCAAATGAGGATAGGTGACGTTATTCGTCATGAGTCAGCTGTAGCAACGTTATGAAACAAGTAGAGTATATGTGATCACATTTATGAATGACACACACAAATGGGTAAAAAATGCAAGTACTAGAACAGGTTTAATAACCAACTGCTTATAGCACATTAATTTCGTGAATAGCTTCTCCTGGAAAAAATAAAAAATGGATTATTAAGCTGAAAGAAGAAACGCATATTATACTGAAAAGTAGTGAACTTCGAATTAACAGGTAATGAAATGTGTATTAAATATATATGTTCTCTAGCTGTCCTTTCCAAAACCTTCAGTCATTATACCATGCGACATAAGACATACTGTCAAAACGAACTGCAACAAATGCTTAAATAACTACATAGCATTTATTAACTAACAGTAAATATATAAACTTCATCATTATCCTCATCTGCAAAGAAAAACTTAAAAGTGGTGCGTTTAGTGGCCATATCAACTTCATCACTATCATCACCTGCAAAGAAAAACTTCATTATTCATATCACCATAACTTCATTATTATAATCACCTGCAAAGAAAAACTTCATTATTCGTATTACCATATTCTTCATCACTATTCATCACCATTCATTATCATCTGCAAAAAGACACTTCATTATTCATTATTCATATTACCATTTACTTCATACAACTATTCATAGTATAGAGTTCCTTATTTCTAGCATATTTCATCACTAAAACTAAGATGTGTAGTTCTGTTTGACAGCCTGCATCAATCGCCTCGTATTCTGAAAGAAAAACTTAGTTATGACCGCTATCATACGATGTGTGTAGTATATTCTTGTTAATGCTTGTTAATTCTGATCCATTTACTATTCGTGACGAGGCATTGCATCTTCTTTCGTTCATTCCGAAGGTGAAATTCCCATTTCATAGTAATCCACTGTGGTTTGTTTATTTTATTTCTTTTACACGTTATTGCTTTCTGAAAATGATGAACAATGATTAATGTCTTGCATTTAAATCATATACCCTTTAAATAAAAACTGGTTTCTAGTGATATAATTGAGCATACAGCATAGCATGACAGAAAACGTAATATGTCAAAAACATAGACAGTGTGCAGGTGCAAAAAATGTACACAGAGTATCACAATGTAGCAGCAAAGAAATGTAAAATAGTCACGATGTTGAGCTATCATAAGGCAAAATGTCAAAGTCAACTGGTGTTTGTTATATCTTAAAATTTCATAGTGCATACAAACAAAACAGGAAAACAATCATACATACATGAAGAATGGAAAATGTGCACGGTCTGATGTGTAACGACAAGAAAAGCGACCTGCTAACCTTACCTTGCCGGGCACTTGCCAAGAAAAAATATGATAATCATCAGTAAGTAGTCACATAAACGTAATTGCATCATTGGTCATATAAAAAATCAAGAAATGGCACTTCAGAGTGATAAATCATAAAGTGTATTCATTTAATAAATGTTTTAATATTGGAGACATGGTGATTGCCTTTACTTTTTCTGGTTCTGAAAGGTTCGACGTGTACTACATTGGAGTGAGGAATGCTGCGAATTCGATATGGACCTGCGTATAGAAGCTCAAATTTACTACACCTATTGTTTCCTCTGTTGGATAAATAGTGTGTACGTACTAATATCTTCTTTCCAATGTGAAAGTCATGGAGTGTACAAACCTTTTTTTGCTGTCTTCACCGGCGCTCTGCGGCACGTTTGATGTTGTTCTGCGTAATGTCAATTATTTCATGGTGTCGTAGTCGACGAGATGTAGGGAAGGTTACTAATTCTTTAATTTTGTTAGGTGGTTCAACATTTTTCAGTATAACAGTCGGAGATAGCATAGTAGATTCATTTGGTATGGAATTAATTACATCTTGGAATGAGAGTATGTGTGTGTCCCAATCAATATGTTTTTTATGGCAGTATATTCTACACAGTTTACCAATTTCTTTCATTAGTCGTTCACAAGGGTTCGAAGAAGCATGGTACCTGGATATATAGATCGGAGAAATGTTTCTAGCTCGTAACATACGTGTCCATATAGCAGATCGAAACTGTGGTCCATTGTCGGAAATTACTTTCAATACATGCCCTACATAGAATAGAAAATGTTTTACAAATGCTTTCGAAATAGTTTTAGCAGTAGCTTTGCGTAACGGAGTGAAGGTAACAAATTTTGAAGTGAGTTCAACAGCGACAAAGATGTTGCAAAAACCTCTATTAGTTATGGGAATCGGACCAAAAATAACTACAGTGGCCATGTGTCTTAATTTAACAGGTCCAATGGGACGTAATGGAGGAATATGTGAAGTCGTGTCTGACTTAGCTTTCTGGCAGATTTTACATGACGCTAAAACTCGTCGAATACGTTTCTCCATGTTGGTAAAATAACAGTTCTGTCTCAGTATAAGAAAACATTTTCTGGCTCCATAATGTGCGTAACTTAAATGAGTATACCAAATTAATTTGTTAACAAGCTCGTCAGGAATACATAATAACCAATTGTTGCTGTCGGGGTGAGAGCGGCGAAACAGAATATTATTCCGTACAATGTAATGGTTTCTAATCATAAATTATTCCTATCTTGCCAAAGGTGTTTAATTTCTTTTCATACGTTGTCTTTACTCTGCTCTTGTGCTATGTCTTGTAATGACGACGAAATGAAATTTTCAAATGCAACTTGTTGAATGTACAAGACGCTGAAATTTGCTTTGGAGAAGTTGGTTGCGATGTCTTGCTGATTGTTGCTGAGAGAACGGGATAGTGCGTCTGCTACAATATTTTGTGTGCCGGGAACGTGAACAATTGTAAAATTAAATTCCTGTAAATAAAGTTTCCATCTGCTTAATCTGTCGTGTGTAAATTTAGCGGAAAGTAAAAACTGTATAGCTCTATGATCTGTGTAAACGGTAGTGTGTCTTCCATAAAGAAAATGCCGAAATCTCACAAATGCCCAAACAACACATAATGTTTAAAGTTCTGTAACAGAATAATTGCGTTCAGCAGGTGACAGAATGCGACTTGCAAAGGCGATGTTTTTAATTACTGTAGTACCATCTTCTTCAATTTCCCGAAAAATGTGTACGCCTAAAGCGGTGTTAGAACTGTCGGTGGCAATGGAAAAATTTCTAGTAAGATCTGGATATGATAAATGTGGTGCATTCAACAAAGCTTCTTTCATATTCACAAATTCAGAATGTGCTGGGCTATCCCAGGACCAAATAGTGTTTTTACCTGTCAATTGATATAATCTAGGGGTGTCTAAAGCAGAGTAATGAATAAATTTACGAAAAAAGTTAACTAAACCCAAAAGCTGCGTAGCTGTTTCTTCGTCGTAGGAACAGTAATGTCACGTAAAGCTTGAAGTTTTTCCGGGTCGGGCGCAATGCATTCTGCTGAAATTACATGTCCAAGAAATTTTATAGAAGTTTTGCCAAAGTGCGAGTTGCTAAGATTAACTGTGAGTCCTTGTATACGAAAAGTTCGTAACAGTTGTTCAAGAATCAGGTTGTGTTGAGACCTCTTAGCTTCTGCAATAAGAATGTCATCTACATACGTTATGATTCTGTCTTTTAATGTAAAAGTGTGTATTGGATGTCGTCAAAAGTAATAACATTCTCGTGAACAAGATTCTGCGTGTCAAAAGCATTGCTTGCGTTACTGGAAGATGCAACCTGTACTGTATCTAGTCAAATTCTATCTGACGTGCCATTATTTGCGGGAGGATGCTGTGGCATTTCCACTTTTTTGTACTGTTCTGTTATTTCGTCCTGACGTATTACGTTCGGGATGATATCTACTGTCTGGTTCATTCATAATAATCTGTTGTTGTGGATGATTTTGCTGCTGATAAGACCGACTGTGATTAAACGTACGCTGAAAATTGTGCTCATTACTTTTACGTCTGTCGTGATAGTCATTTCTACATGGTGCATTGCGATATGAATTGAAATGGTGTATTTTCTGTACGTAGTAATTTCTTTGTTGCAGGGCATTACTATTTGTTGGAGCTGACGCTATACATGTAGGCGGCGAAACATTAAAGCTTGGTTGACCTTGTACATTACATTGTGGGTTAGGAATGCTAACCGGCTGGCTTTGATGCTGTTGCGGTGAAAAACGTCTATTGTCACCAAAATGTGGTTCCTGTTGCTGATAATTTTGACGATACCGATAATTAAGATTTTGTCTGTTATTAAAATTCTGGTGGTTGTCATTCCTGGAACGTCTATTACCTTTGCTATTGAAATAGCGTGGCTGATCGTAATTGCTGTATGCTTGTTGACCTTGGTTATTATATGAAAAGTTTTTGTTTATGAAGGAATAATCTGATTGCTGAACTTCCAAAAGCTGTAACAGATCTCTAAATACCGAAATATTTTCTTTCTGATGACCTGTTAAAAGTGATACTCTTAATGATCATGGTAATTTAGAAATACGTAATTGGATAAGTACAGATTCACTGTATAGTTCACTTAAGTACTGGTTTTGTTGGACCATGTGTTCAAAAAATTGCGTGACAGTGGAAAAATTTGAGTTCTCATAATTCGGTAAACTAATTAATTGATCCTTGCTTCCGTGCTGTGTCGTCTTCGACCAATACGCTGACAGAAAAGCATTCTGAAATTCTTCTACCGAATAGCATTGTCTCGCGATCGGTCTCATACGAGTTGCTGGATCGCCTTCCAAAAAACTGCAAATAAATTCAAGTTTGTGTGTTACGGGCCTAGTTAGTGGAAAAGCAAGGCTAAATTGTTGTATCCAATCCAAGGGGTGAATCTGTGTTCTGTCATTTTTAAATACTTTAAATTTTCTCACGGATAGAAAATGCTTGAAATCAAAATTATCGTCTCGGAATGTTTGAACAGGTTCAGGATTGTGTGAGAATCTATTTGTCTGTGACTATTCGGAATCTAACTCACGTACTCTTTGTAAATTACCTAAATTATACTGGCTGTGTGAGTCTGGCAAATGTTCGCAAAGCGGCGTATGCTGTGATGTGTTAAAGGCTGAAACATTTTTCATCTCTGTTACTTCTTGTTGTAAAGTTGACAATTTTCTACGTAATGTATTATTGGACGAATCTATCTCACTGATCGTCTGCTGTAAATTTTGGAATTCGGGTGTTTGATTAAACGAAACAGGTGACATATCGTCTGATTTGGTGTCATTATTACTTTCGATAACATCAACAAGACTGGCCAGTTCATCATATTTTTCATTCAGTGCTTTTACCTGATCATCGTTTTTATTATCACAGGCATTAATTTGTTTTTGTATTTTACGTGTGGTTTCGTTCAATTTTTTAACGTCTGCTTTGATGGCATCGGGATCTTGTATTAGTTCTAATTGTTCAAGTCTGTCAGTCACTGTCTGAAAGTCTACTATGTGTCTGTCTGTTTTTGTTTTAAGATCAGAGATTTCATCATGTAATTCGGTGTTCAACTGTTTGATAGTATTAATTTCGTCTGATACTGTAGCAATATTGTTGTCTACAAATGCTTTTGCTTTCGTAAACAATTTACGCTTATCTTCCTGTCTCTGTGCAGTAATTGTTTCCATTACTTGTCGCTTTACTTTATTCTGTTCCTGTATAAATTTACGGTAACGCGTTTCACTGTTTTGTAGGTGGTGATTAAAACGTTCGCCGATTTGGCTGTTCTGTTGGTCAAATTTTGCGTCTACTTTCGCATCCAGTGTGCGTTAAAGTTCTGTTGACATTAATTTAAACTCGTCGCGTAACTGTGTTGCGTTTTCAGAACATTGTTTAGCGACTGCACTAATTTCATCTCTAAGTAATTTAGTTGTGGCTGCATGTGTATTATTTAATTCTTGTGCCACAGATCTAATTTCTTCACTACTGTTCCTAGCACAAGCCTTAATCTCCTCACATAATTGTTCTTTAGTATCATGACATTGCGCGGCAACACCTGTTCTCTGTTCGCTAAGTTGTTTGTTCTGTTCATTAAGTTGTTTAAAGTTGTTGTCTTGCCTTTCATTAATTTGTTGTTTGAGATTTTCATTAAGTTGTTTGTTCGATTCATTGAGTCGTTTGTAATTGTCGTCTTGTTCTTTCTTCGACTGTTTGGAATTGTTGTCTATTTTTTCATTAAGTTGTAGCAATACTGCCACAAATTGATCCCAGCCAAAATTAGCGGCTCTATTTTCTATGCTGTGTGTTGGTGTATCTGCATTTGTCACGTTTTCTGTAACCATTTCGTCATTCTGTAATTCTTGAAAAGGTCTGCCAATTGAATGTGCACTGTTGGTCACTACACCGGAATCAAATAAATCTGACGTATTTTGACTACATTGTTCATCTTCGTGAGAAACATTTATCTGTTCACAATTCAAATTTTGCAAACCGGGTGTGTCAAACTGAGCAGCGTTCATTGAAACGAAACGTGCGCGTCATCAATTGTTACATTTACTCTGGACATAATTGGATTTGTTTGCTCATCATTAGGATCAAAATCAATATTAGTGGTCGGTACGCACTGATTATCTGTAATTAGGAGATTATCACTATTACACTGAGTGTCGCAAATATTATCGGTCAAGCTATTCGAGTCGGCTATTTCACTCATTGCACATCGCGATGTACTGTTAACAGTTTTTCGCGGCATTTTTTCACAAATCAAAATTAAGCACTAAAATGAAACAAAGACGAAGCAAAAATGGAACAAACACAATTACCACAAAGAGCAATAAATTGCCGATGATCTGTGAAAGAAAGAGTGACAAATTAGTAAATGCGCCGGATGCAAACTACATTTAAGTAAATAAGAGCAGATATATGACTACTTCTCAGAGATTCACAAAGAAATACGATCCTGGCCGGTTGTCGCCAAGTGTAACCTCCCCACAAAATTAAATTGGAATTAAATAATTATTATTATGGATAGCGATTCTAATTTTTGTGTGACCTCAGAACAAAATTGGTTCCCATTTATAATCTCCGTGCACAAATGCATTCACATTTAATGTACCCACAAAATTCTTTTCTCATTTAATGTAAGCACGAAACAGAAAAATTCTTAAACCTCATAATAAAAAATAAATTCAGTAACCTGGTAAAATCTGGACGACAGCAGTGCTGCGTCGTGGCCCTGTAAGATCATTCTGAATAAAAAGCAAAAATTCTTACCTCAATAAAAACGGCGAATATATCTGCTCTTACCCAAAAATTTTTTCGGCATAGCTTCGTGCAATGCTGGCCTATACATTTGTGATTTGTGAAAGGAAGCAACTGATCTTTTTAAATGAATGCTTTTTTTAAAAAAAATTACTTTATATTACCAAAATTATTATTAGGACATTTTTAGAACATTTGGATGGCAGTTCAGATACATTACTAGATATGCGCGACGCTGCTTCTTTACCTTACACAATAATACTCCATCTCCAGATTCCCGACCAGAGCAGACTGCAGACAAGCGCAGACAACCTCAGACAAGCGACTAGCGACAACTAACTGCTACAGTTGCACAGTTCGTACTGCAGTCAACACTGCTCTCTGGTCAGCGATTCTCATATCGCAGACAGCGCATACCTCTTACAACCTGTCCTTCATAACACTTGTTTGAGAGAATCTTGGCAGGACGCAGCACCGTCCAGAAGCATTTGTCAGACAATTTCCTAGGACTGAGGAGAATCATGACATATAGCCTGTGTCTGTGTAGGCATACCATAATTTTTTCGGACACTGTACGGATATAAAAGATAACTGCACTGTTTGTGAAAAACGTGTATATATTGCAGTGTAATGCTACTCTGGCTTATGTTGCGACATGACCAGAGAAAACGAGTGTGTACTATCGGTAGGGTATGAGAGAGATTTTTACGAGGAAAATTATGTACACTGTAGATACTGAGATTCGTTCCAGAACCACAGTCGTCAACAGGAGACATTACCTGTACACCGATCGGTGTGAGACTGCAGCAGCAATCGTAATATTTAATTGTAGTTACACTGGTAAATACGTTCCTGGTTCCCAATATTCTTGTGAGTCTTGCATGTATTTGATCATCCGTAGACAACTTTTGCGGCGTTTAATTGTCAGTGCAATGTGGCGATCTGCACAAAATAGTTTTGCTGTTGAAAGTCTCGTCTGCAGAAAACCATGACGGATGGTGCTCCCACATCGGCAGCAGCAGCAGCAGTTTGACAGGTAAATTCAGTGACAAATGGGCTGTTCCATTAAGATTGCTACGGAGAATGTAGTCTGTGTTATTCTGGGAAGCATTGGACCAGATTTCTATTGCACATCCAGAGGGGGGACTTGGTTGTTATGTACATAGACATGTGACGTCGGTATAACACTGAGAACCTTTTAGGTGCAGTGCAACACCTCTCATTCCTGGACCCGCATCACAGCTATGCTTCATCACAATATCAACGGTGCCTAGGTGAACACGTATTTCGACTGGAGTTTGCCGGCCGGAGTGGCCGTGCGGTTCTAGTCACTACAGTCTGTAGCCGAGCGACCGCTACGGTCGCAGGTTCGAATCCTGCCTCAGGCCTGGATGTGTGTGAGGTCCTTTGGTTAGTTAGGTTTAATTAGTTCTAAGTTGTAGGCGACTGATGACCTCAGAAGTTAAGTCGCATAGTGCTCAGAGCCATTTGAACCATTTGAACTGGAGTTTCTCAGGTGTCAAGAATGAAATTAATGCCGCTGTGTAGGCTTGTGGGACCCAAACGGACACCTGTGTGTGGCTCGGCAGCTGATGTTTGCAACATCAATTCATAGAGGCCGACAGCGAACCCTGACTCCGGGGGGGGGGGGGGGGGGGGAGGCACGTGCAGAGTCGGCGACATTGGCGTATGGTGTCAGTTATGTGTTTTTATTAGTGATTTTTTGTTTAAAGTGTATTCTATCAATTTTACTGACCAATAGGATGCTGTGAATTAAGAAAAGACTACCCCATTACAGGAGAATAATATCGATTTAATTAATCTGTATACATTTTTTATTTCAACATGGTGTTATCAGGGCAATAGTTATGGGGAGGGTGTGCGTGTGAGTGGGTGACATGGAGCAGAACAGCACGTTAAGTGCAGAACACTAGGTTAATTTGCATAATTTTTATGTAAAACGCAGTACAATAGTTTAAGGGGGCGGCTGACAAAGAAGAATGCACCAGAAATGGCGTTCAAAAGCATGTGAAATTCGAAATGTGTACCAGAAAATGGTGGGAGGACACAACGAATTACTTAATTTGATATCAATGGGGATGACATGGAAAACCAATTAACAGAACAATAGGTTAAGTGCCAACAAAGCTCCAAACATTGGGTTAAGACATCCAGAGTACAGTGTTGAACATAGGTTATGCAACATTTTTCCCCATGTAATTACTTCTTACAAGACCTACATGTTTGCAAATGCAGAGAATGATGAGCAAGATAAATGCAGCCCCCACAAACTGAATTTTTTATAAATAAACAATATAGTCTTGAATTTTTCTGTTATGAGATCCTACCTCTCCACAAAAGAGCCACCAATTCCCATATAATCCATGCACTGCCTTCAATCCCCAAAATTGTTTAAATAAACAATATTACACACATTGTCTCAGTTGTTTAAACAATATTCCATACACAGCAATCGATTTCCGGACAAATTTTTTAACTAAATAAATAAACTATAATCCATACATTACCATAAATAATTAAATAATATTCTATACATTGTCTAAAGTGTTTAAACAATTTTCCACACACTGCAAACGATTTCCCTCCAAATAGCCGAACAACTGAGTCTTTTTATGCCAATTTCTGGAAGATAGGGTGGGAGGGGAAGGAGTTTACTAGTGGGTAGAGGTAAATTAATTGATCAATGACACTTAAGTGGTAAATCAAACTGATAAGTGTGAGAGGGGCTATTGCATTAACTCACACCTGAAAGTGTACCTGTAACAGCGAGGGGGGAGGTTTCCTGAGGGGGGAGGGGAGTGAGAGGTGGAGGGGGAACAATAGCTGAAGTGCCTGTCAATCAAAGGAGAACAATAAGTTAATGACCCATCAATCAAAGGAGAACAATAGGTTAAGTATCTGTCAATCAAAGTAGAACAGTAGGTGTGTCCCTGAGTGCATATGTGCCCCAGATGTAGGCAACTCGCACTAACAAAATGCACCACAATATATCTCGCTCCACTACTGTACTGACGTGACGAAGACCAAGAAGGCACGCCTATCTCTCCTCTGCACCTCTAGTGGAGCGACAAGGAATCGACAGAAGTACAGGACTTGGCGCCATATCTGAGATCCATTTGCAAAGCGTGGATGATTTCAGGGTGCTCGTTGAGGTCGTCTCCTGGCACGTCACGGAAGATTCCACTGCCTTCCATGCAGCTGGAGAAGTTAACCAAGGCCCTCCTACGAGAACTGCCGTGGATCAGCGATGAGACAAAAGTTAAGAAGGACTGCTGCAGATAGAGTTTATGGTTGTGGCTATCAAGCTTCAAAACCAACCAAACAAAGTAAAGCAGCCGCCAATCATCATCGTGTTGCAAATGGCATACCTCAGCGAAAGACACGACTGACGAAATCTTTGAATGGCTGAAGCTCCTGTATGCCATGTTAATCTATATTTTTGCACGGAGCCTGAATCCTAAACCAGTACTCAGCTACCAGGGAGAAGGTAAGCACGACAACCGCACCGCAACAGGAGTAATGACGAAACACAGTCATCCGCTCGTTGTGGTTGGCCTCATGTCGCCAAGTGGTGAGGATGCCTGTCCTTCTCAGGTCGAAACAGCAACGATTACGAGCAACAGCTGTCGAAGTAAGAGGTCCAGACGAAATCGGCAGGATAGGCGAGAGAAGCCAAGAAGCCTTGAGGAATGAGGAACTGACCAAAAGTGGATTCCAAATAATAAACAAAACACTGTATTAGAGGAACTATGTTCTGATGGGGGAGGAAGAGGTTTCTCGTCAACCCAGATCTGCGTCCAGCAGTCCAAAAATATTCCACGACAATTCAAAATCTAAATTTCTTTTACTTGACGTCTGTGGTTCCAAATTTTTTTTTGTCATCATACTGCCGGTTTAGGGCTATAACAACCATCTTCAGATTTGTTCTATAAAAACGTATACTAATGTTCTGCAGCCATAGTGGAATCCTCAAACGCTAAACACAAAATTAGCACTGGCAGCGTCAAATATATATATTTGAGACCACAGACGTAACCTAAAGGAAATTTTTTCTGTATTCGGGTCACTGATTATTTCACGACCATGTCGCAGCTTGTGAATCCAACATCTGGTCTGGCCACCTACGGTTCGTGAAGACTCTATACCGAATCAGACACAGGTATCAATTCCCTGGTCTCTACTAGTTTGTTAATCACACTGTGAGTCACTGGAAGGAATGACACTAACGGAAAAATGGTCAGTGTCAATAAAATTCACCAACAGACATAAACCTTAAGATATTATTTCAATCTGAAAGCAACCAATTTCGGCATTTCATTTGCCATCTTCAGAACCCATACGCTTCTGTCCAAACAAACGAACTTGTCGTATAGCGCCATAAATCACTGGATATCTTTATACAATTGCTTCATACGAAGACATGACAGCTGTCGAAAACGGAAAAACGTTCCACAGTTACCTCTGGGGCATCTGGTACCAATCACACCTTCAGCATCGCCATTCCAACGAATTTGAATTGACCTCTTGGGGAGTTTCCTCATATAGACAAATGGGAATCGGTGGATAACAGTCTGTTATGTTTAAGGAATGGGTGGCAAGATAACAGCGGATGGAAGTTGTGAGTTACGGGCTTTAAATGTTGTTTCAGCTGCAGCGGTCGGTGCAAAAGTTGATACAAAGTGCTTTAACCGCTAGCCACACGGTCGCCGACAAGCGATCGGCCAGTGCCAGTCAATTGGCGGTTTTTCCTAGAAAGCAGAAGTTGGGGGCAACGGCTGGCTGGCAAGAAGACTAGTGTGATGTGTGAGTGTAGTAATTCGATGTTTCATAGTAGCGCAAACCCAATCATAGCTTATACCCGCGACGCTGAGGTGCATTTATGAAGAATTTGATATACCGTTGTCACAATAACTACAGAAATGAGGTGATCACAGTAAACGATAGTTATTAACTATTGAACAGTTCAATATGATCGTGGAAAACATTGTGTCGAATAGAAGCCTAGCGCTACAGCTATCACCACTGAAAACCACAAATGTGGACATACTTTTTTAATTGCATTATTAGGTATTAGAAATATTTTTAATTATTTAAATATGTCACATCATCACATTCTTCACAGTCATATAACAAAAGAACGCAGTATGATATTTCTCACATATCTCCACGCATTTGCATAGATTGTTAATTGTTCTGTTTTTTAAACTAAAACTTAATTAGGCTTATATGAAGCTGATAACATGGGAAAACATGAGTAAAAGGGTGCAGCTACGGACCGAGAGAGTAGTATTGGTTTCGGAAGGAGGAGATGCGTACACTATTATGACAAAGAATTTGCAGACGTTTAAAATAGGGTGTGTTACTATTTGTCGATCTAGGATGGTACGAACGAATACATGTTCATGCGAATTACAACTGTTCAGATGCGAACATGACGCCACATAGTGTAACAGAGAACTTTTGAAACTTGAACCACTTTTTCAGTAAATAGGAACACCACTGCATTTACACAGTCTCTTCACCAGAAACAGCATAATCAACTGTTACAAGGATGCGAAACCTAGGGACATGGAAAGGATGGAACTGTAGGACAGTGTCATCTTGACCAATTTCACGACTTATGATTGTGTAACTATCGTTTACCTACAAGCATTTCCGCAACTGGGCAGGCAAACCTATCAGTATCCCGCTTATATAGAATCTAACCTTTATTATCGATACCTTCAGTCCAGAATTACAAACGATCGACGAGCTAATCATATAGGGAAAACGACTCTTACCGAACAGACGTTGAGGCATATTCAGAAGTTTCGAAAACAACATCCTCAGAACGTTATTGCAATAAAATTTTCGACTGCTAGCATAGCCGTGTTTCTTATAGAAACTATTATGCTCTACCTATGCTTGAGGTGTAAAGCTGTAAGGCCTTCAGACATGCCATTGCATCAGATCCCCGTGGACGTCTTGACACCAGACATAAGCAATAAGATCTAGACATAATTTCACAAGCTACGACATGGTCGCGAATAGAACAGTGACCCGAATATAGAATAAATTTCTTTTACTTCAGATATGTTTTATAAAACAGATCTGAAGATGGTCATTACAGATCGAAAGCGGTAGTCTGATGACAAAAAATTTGTGACCTTAGACGTAAAGTAAAGGAAATTTGTTCTAGAGTTAACTGCCGTAATAATTGTTATGATATTAAAGTAACTACAGAATAAAACTAGATTTTAAGGAACGGAGTGGTAATGAGCAGTTTCGTGAGTTTGTGAAGTTGGTGAACAGTAACTGCTAAATGTAAATCCAAGTTAATATAACTTATGTATATGAAGAGCTGTTGTGACGCCGAACCAAAATTTGGGACGAATTTCTTGAAGAAGGGAGGACTGTTACGCAGAAACTCTGTTCCCGGGCCCACTAATAAATTTTTGAAACTATTGTTCGAAATAGACGACAAAAGAAACAAGTCTCACACTCATAATCTAGAGCTTGTGTAGAGTGTAGTGTTGCAAAAGGAGGGCAACACTCTTAATTCATTGTTACACAATGGACAGAGCTATAGGAAGGAGCACAACTGAGGCAGTATGACGGAACTCAGAACGTCTGCAGACTCTACAATACGGAGTAATGTTGTGAACAGGATCACTGACACCTCTGGTTAAATGAGGAAAAATGTCCGTCTAACCTTCTTCAATTATGTGATACCTGGCTCTAATTACTCCTGCTTCCCACATCTCGTCCTCTCGTGTCTGGTCATTTCGTCTGCATCAACGATCCCGATGGAATGTTTCGCTAATTACTGCTGGGGGGACCCTGATATGCTACTTGCTACCATTCTGAAGACATCAACTACGAGACTGCAGGCCACCGGCTGGGTGGACTTCATCGGTTCTCGTTGCAGCTACTGGCAGGTCACTGCCGCGACTTACGGAAGAAGCGTATCTTCTGGACCTCCCGATGGTGATGGGCGAAACAAACTGACTGAAAGCTGCCTTCTACCATTTGCTGAGTGTGGGAAAGGGGGTGGGGGGTGGGTGGAGGGGCGAAGACATCTGACTGCTGCCCTCCAGGCTGTATATACCGCCTTCCTGGCTGTGAGCTGTAAGAACTGAGGGATATCTGCACTCTCGCCTTCACAACCTCCACGCAGAAGATGCTGTGGGTGCAGGTCTCAGCGCCCATACCTCTCGGAGAGCACCGAGACGCATCAGCGGGCTGCCACACTGACCCTTTATTTGTCTTGCTCCAAGGCACAATGCCTGACATGGCAAAAAGCTACGTGAGCCACTGGGGCGTTGCGTCTCGCATTACTCACTGACGCATGAGCGAGCATCTCCACCAATTCCCCGAGCACCGGAGAGACAATATTCACTGAAGCAGTCACGTTAATAAAATGTTATGACAGATACCGCTGTATTACTGCTGCCATTGGGCGTAAGACTAGAACACTCACCAACAATCCGAGCTCAGTCTCCGGCACTTGTAATGTCACAGCTTCACCTCTTCAAGCTCGACGTCCACTGACCGCGTGCCCCGAGGGGTGACCGTTACAGTACTTTTACTGCAGAATAGGCGGGGATCCATGAAGCCGCTCTCACTGCTAATTCGTCGCCAAGCAAATTTCCATTGTCTCTTTCCTCAGCAAGCATGAAGTAAAAGTGGTTTTTCTTCCTCTATCGAATACAGCAGCACTCTTGGGTTCAGTTAAAAATTATCTAATGCTCCGGAAGGCTGCGGTTTACGAGACAGAACGACTCGTGTAGTCTGTGATGTACGGAGCATCAACATCCCAGAGACGATCGACCGCGCAGGCACAGATCTAATTTATGCATATAGTACTTCTTTCCCGCCGATCAACGCATCTGGCACCTGAGTATTTGTTAGCATCATGGGGAGTGGCGCAGGCCGGAGGTGCCGTGAGTTTAAGAGGACGAAATGAGTGCTGGAGCGTCGGTACTTGTGCTCACTCTGAACCGTATACACTGGAATGGCAAAAGTCGTGGGGTAGCGATATTAACATGCAAAGATGACGATAGTATCGCGCACACAAGATGCACCAAGGACTGTTCAGTGGTGGAGATGTCAGTTGCGCTCCGATTCATGTGAAAAGTTTTCCGACGTGATTATTGCCGCACGACGGGAATTAACAGACTTTAGACTGCGGAATGATAGATGGAGCTAGACGCAGGCGACATTCGTATTCACAGTTGTTAGGTACGAGGTGCATTCAAGTTCTAAGGCCTCCGATTTTTTTTCTAATTAACTACTCACCCGAAATCGATGAAACTGGTGTTACTTCTCGACGTAATCGCCCTGCAGACGTACACATTTTTCGCAACGCTGACGCCATGATTCCATGGCAGCGGCGAAAGGCTTCTTTAGGAGACTGTTTTGACCACTGGAAAATCGCTGAGGCAATAGCAGCACGGCTGGTGAATGTGCGGCCACGGAGTGTGTCTTTCATTGTTGGAAACAGCCAAAAGTCACTAGGAGCCAGGTCAGGTGAGTAGGGAGCATGAGGAATCACTTCAAAGTTGTTATCAAGAAGAAATTGTTGCGTAACGTTAGCTCGATGTGCTGGTGCGTTGTCTTGGTGAAACAGCACACGCCTAGCCCTTCCCGGACGTTTTTGTTGCAGTGCAGGAAGGAATTTGTTCTTCAAAACATTTTCGTAGGATGCACCTGTTACTGTAATGCCCTTTGGAACGCTATGGTTAAGGATTACGCCCTCGCTGTCCCAGAACATGGACACCATCATTTTTTCAGCACTGGCGGTTACCCGAAATTTTTTTGGTGGCTGTGAATCTGTGTGCTTCAATTGAGCTGACTGGCACTTTGTTTCTGGATTGAAAAATGGCATCCACGTCTCATCCATTGTCACAACCGACGAAAAGAAAGTCCCATTCATGCTGTCGTTGCGCGTCAACATTGCTTGGCAACATGCCACACGGGCAGCCATGTGGTCGTCCGTCAGCATTCGTGGCACCCACCTGGATGACATTTTTCGCATTTTCGGGTCGTCATGCAGGATTGTGTGCGCAGAACCCACAGAAATGCCAACTCTGGAGGCGATCTGTTCAACAGTCATTCGGCGATACCCCAAAAAGTTCTCTCCACTTTCTCGATCATGTCGTCAGACCGGCTTGTGCGAGGACGAGGTTGTTTCGGTTTGTTGTCACACGATGTTCTGCCTTCATTAAACTGTTGCACCCACGAACGCACTTTAGACACATCCATAACTCCATCACCACATGTCTCCTTCAACTGTTGATGAGTTTAAATTGGTTTCACACGACGCAAATTCAGAAAACGAATGATTGCACGCTGTTCGAGTAAGGAAAACGTCGCCATTTTAAGTATTTAAAACAGTTATCATTCTCGCCGCTGGCGGTAAAATTCCATCGGCCGTACGGTGCTGCCATCTCTGGGACGTATTGACAATGAACGCTGCCTCATTTTAAAACAATGCGCATGTATCTATCTCTTTCCAGTCCAGGGAAAAAAAATCGGTGGCCTTAGAACTTGAATGCACCGCGTAGTTTAATATTCCGCGATCCACGCTGTCAAGAGTGTTTCGGGAAAAAGATATTTCAGGCATTACCTATCACACGAACAACGCGTGGCCCACGGCCTTCACTTACCGACCGAGAACAGTGGCATTTACTTAGAGCTGTAAGTGTTAATAGACAAGCAAAACTGTTTGAAATAACAGCAGAAATCAGTATGGGACGTTGACGGACGTATCAATTAGGACAGTGCGGCGAAATTTGTCGTTAGTGCGCTATGACTGCAAACGATCGATGGGAGTAGCATCTCTAACAGGACGACTTCGGTTTCAGTGCCTCTCGTGAGATCGTTAGCACGTTGGTTGGACCCTAGACGACTGCAAAATCATGGTCTGGTTAGGCTGGCTCCGATTTCAGTTGCTAAGAGCTGATCGTAAGTTACGAGTGTCGCGCAGACCCCACGATGCAATGGACCCAAGTTGTCAACAAGGCATTGTGCAAGCTGGTTGTGGCTCCATAATGGTGCGGACTGTGTTTACGTGGAATGGACTGGGTCCTGATTATGTTCTGCTAATTGGAGACCACTTACAGCCAGTCATGAACGTTATGTTCCCAAACAACTAAGATAATGTGCTGTGTCACCGGACCACAATTGTTCACGATTGGTTTGGAGAACGTTCTTGAGAATTCGAGCGAATGGTTTGGCCACCCAGATCGCCCGACATGATTCGCAACGAACATCTATGGTACATAATCGAGAGATCAGTTCGTGGACAACATTCTGCACCATCAACGCCTTTGCAATTATTGAGAGCTGTAGAGGCAGTAGCCGGCCGCTGTGGCCGAGCGATTCTAGGCGCTTCAGTCCGGAACCGCGCTGCTGCTACGGTCGCAGGTTCGAATCCTGCCTCGGTCATGGAAGTGTGTGATGTCCTTAGGTTAGTTAGGTTTAAGTAGTTCTAAGTTCTAGGGGACTGATGACCTCAGATGTTTAGTCCCATAGTGCTCAGAGCCATTTGAACCATTTGAAGAGGTGCTGCATTACGCCGGGGAAAGGAGGTCCGAATCGATGTCAGGAGGTATCCCATGACTTTTACCACATCGGCATACAGCCAAAATATTCCTATTACAGGAAGAAGCGGAATTTCTGCCCCTGTATACCTGATGTTTGATGGAGAATTCTGTATGTAAGTCTGTGTCGCCAATCATGACATTGGGCCCTGTTTTCAATCGGTCTTCTGCTAAGAGGACTTGATTGTCACCAAATAGTTCCTTCAGCCTGGCATCTGTCCCAGTTATGAGCTTGTCATCGTGGTTTTTGCGCACCTCCCGCCAGGTAAACACATCATGTCATCCCACTCGTTGTATTTAGTGACTCGTTCGAATCCTTTCAACCATTTCGCTGTGTCTTAACCAGCATCTCCGGAAAACACTGATGGATGCCTGGTGGGCAGCTGAACTACTACTGGCTTGGAATCCATTGGTATCCTGAATATGTGGACCACGGAGACGGTGTTTTATCGTGTTCCGGTTCCTGACCGTGTAGTGGTTGGCTCCTACATTACGTAATTGGAGCTACTGTGATGCAGCTGTCTTGAAGTGCGTCGCGTCTCCACCAAACAGTGTGGCGTTTGAATCACTTGAATCACGCTCAAGCCTAAATCCGAAAGAAGGTCGTCAATGAAGCTGAAAGCATATTTATTACTGACACCAAAGTACTGCAAGTACTCTTGGATGGAGAGCGTCGCTTTTTATACAGACTTCGAATATTCTAGAATGCTGATATTTACCAGGTGTAGAAGTATGAGACCAGAATTTCCCTATAGATGGTGCGAGCCTTCAGTGTAGGGTCCTTGAGACCGCGTCTGCAGCGCCATCAGCTTCCTTTAACGCCTGACGACGAATGTCAACACACAGTAAACCAAGCTCCACACATCGGTATCTGTTTCAGACCCGTAAACATGGCGAGCTCTGCGCCTACGAACTACGATTTGCGGACAGAATTGGTTTTTTGTTATGATTTGAAGAAAACTGCTGCAGAATAGCATCGAATGCTTGTCGAAGCTTTCGATGAACTTGCTAATGAAAAAAAGCAGGGTTTCAAGCGGTTCAAAAAATTCAAAAGTGGTGATTTTGACGTGAGAAATTACGAGCGCGGGAAACTACCGACAGTCAGAAGAGATGGAACTGCAGTCCTTGTAGGATGAAGATGATGCTCAAACTCAACAGAAATTCTTGGAACAATTGAATGTGGCGCAGAACGCCGTTTCTCTTCAGTTGAAAGCTGTGGGAAAAGTGCAGAATGTGGGAAAATGGGTTCCGCATGAACTGAATGAAAGACAGCAAACAAATAAAATGACCACGTGTGTAATTCTGCTTGCCATATAGAAAAGAAAGTCTGTTTCTCCATCGAATAGTGACATCTGATGAACGAATACTAAGCGTAGTAAGTCATGGGTGAATCCAGGCAAACCATCGAAATCCACTGCAAGACCAGATCGCTTTGGAAAGAAGACAATGCTCTGTGTTTGGTGGGATCAGATGGGTGTTCTCTATTGCGAGCTGCTAAACCCTGGAGAAACCGTTAATATTTATCGCTACCAACAATAAGTGATCGATTTAAATCGAGCGTTACGTGGAAAACGACCTGAATGTGGAAAAAGGGAACACAAAGTCATATTGATCCATGATAACGCCCCATCACACACAGCAAAACGGGTCAGGGAAACGATCGAGGCGTTCAGTTGGGAAATACTAGGGCATGTGGCTTATCCTCCAGACTTGGCTCCCTGCGATTACCATCTATTTGCATCACTGGCACATGCTCTCGCTGGCAACGCTTCAGTTCGTGTGGAATAGCGTGGTACTCATGACCTGCCGGAGAGGTGGAAGAAATGTATAAATAGTAATGGAGATTATTTTGAACAAAATATTGTTTATCAGTTTCAAACAACAGACGTGTAATTATTGCAACCAAATTCCGGTTTCATGCCTCTACGCCTGGTAGACATACTCGGAATATTCCACAAGATACAAACATTACATACGTAAGATATTTCAAGATCTTCCAGAAACGATAAATACTAAATATCAAACAATTGTTGGTGGTCAGATTTCTACTCCCGACCCAAAGACAGCGACTCTAACTACAGGCTCGCAGCAGTATCAACCATCCGTCACTGAACGTGAGAGATGACCCAAGACTTTTCATCACTGTATATAACCAGTGTTATTGTGGAAGTCGTGGAACGTAATGTAAATGATGTAGGTAACAAGGTGGTCTGTCTCATCAGCACGTGGCTTTGAAAGAACAGATTAATGCTTAACTGTAACAAAACACAGTGCATCTAGCTTCTGACACAGAATTCTTGTAAAAGCGAAATCTTTTGGCCCAAAATGGTCAGTATTTTAAGCAAATCATTCTAAATTCTTAGGACTGCGGGCAGAGGGAAGGCTTTCTTGGACGTATCAAGATCTCGTGCAGAAACTGACTGCAGCTATCGTTACTAAAAGAATGATCCCCAATACTTAAGCTAGTGAGACGAGACTACTTGTTTGCTACTTTCATTCTGTTATCTCGTATATTGTTATGTTTTGCCCCAACTCTATGTACTCCCCAAGAACATTCTTGTCTCAGAAAAAGGCTGTATTAACAGAAGAACATCGTGAGGGCTGTTGTTCTGGTCTCTCTCTGAATTCTATCAGCCCTGTACGTATATTCCATCATGGGACTTGTTGTTGACAATGTAGAGTTGTTCAGATCAAACTGCAACATTCATTCAGTGAACACTAGACGGTAGAACGATGTGCACGTCTACGGTATAATACTTCCTTAAGCCTCCTACATGGAGGTCTGCACTATTATGCAGCAACTGTTGAAGTTGAATCCCGAGTATTCACATCAAAGCTGAAAAGTTTTCTTATGACACACTCCTCCCACTACGTAGCCCGGAGATCGTCGCAGTAGTTGAGAACTTTCTCTGAAATGTGTTATTTATTCGCCTGCCCTGTCAACTTTTTCATGTTTTTCCATCTCTAAGGCGTGTGGTGGAGCCCACTTCTGACACCACTAACTGGTACCCCCTTCCCTGTTCCTCTCGCGAAAGGCACGTGGGATGATTGATTGTCGGTAAGCCTCTGTATAAGCTCTAGTATCTCGAATTTTCTCGTCATGGTCGTTTGGTGAGATGTGTTCCGGTGTGACCACAAGCGCCGGCACGAAGAAGAAGAACGCAAGAGAAGAGAAGGCTGTGAGACGACGTCAGCCAATAGCCCGCTGACTAGGACCGCAGCAAGAAAGGAGCGGCCTCTACAAGAAGAGAATATAAGCGCCGCTCCTGCCAGCTTCGGAGTTGGAAGAAACCACACCTTAGAAGAGAGTTCTGCGGCAGCAGTTGTTAATGATCCATATCCATTGCTTATATGGACATTGTATTTAGTGAAGGACACTGACTTATTTGCATGCCGCCCATCGCTTGCGACAACTCGTTGTAAATCGAAAGTTAAGTATTGTCAATCTTCTTTATTCTAATGAAAACTATTAATGTGATTTGCTTGAATTGTTGTATAGCTTTCCGAGAACGGAGCATCCTATAGGCACCCTATGAGAGACGAGTGGGCAGGATCCTACAAGATGCATGTGGGAGAAACTAATATGTTGTCCGACATGTACAACAATCTCCTATAATGTCTGCCACTGGAGTTTGATGAACCTCTCTGTAACAGTCTCGCGGTGACTGAACGAACCTCTGACAAACTTTGCCGCTCTTTGTTAGATCTTCTCTATCGCTTCTATCAGTCCTACTTGGGAAACGTCCCATATTGAAGAACAGTACTCAAGAATCGGTCGAACAAGCGCCTTGTTCCTTCGTGTATGAGCTAAATTTCAGGTTAAGATTCTTCCTACGAATTTCAGTCTAGGATCTGCTTTTCTACTATTTGTTTTATGTGGTCATCCATATTAAGGTCGCTCTGGATAGTTACTCTCAGATATTTTCCCACATACTGTTTCCAGCAATTTGTCATTAGTAGAGTAATTGTACAGTAGTGGATTTCCTTTCCTGTGTATGCGCAAATGTGTTATATTTACAAGGGTTAGCTGCCATTCGTCAATCCTCTGCAAATCGATACTGTCTTCTGGCGTTGCTGCATTCTTGTAGGCAACTCCATCACTTGCGAACAGTGTTAAAGGGCTTCCGACGCTTTCTACTAGATAATTTATATACACTGTTAACAGTAATGGTCCATCGGGTACTCCGGAAGTTACATTTTCATCTGTCGATTTCTTTCCGCTACGAGCGACGTGTTGAGTTCTAATGGTAACGAAGTCTTAAATTCAGTCGCAGATCTGGTGCGATACTCGGTAAGCTCGTTCTTTTTTCACTAAATGGCAATCCAGGATTATGGTAAATGCCTTCCTGAAATCAAATAATGCCGCAAGTACCTGAGCGCCGTTGTCCATTGCTCTATGGATCTCACGGAGGAACAGAGCGAGCTGAGTTTCTTAAGACCTCTGTTTCTGGGAATCCATGTTGATTTTTCTGGAGGAGATTTCCATTCTCCAAGAACGTCATAATTCTTGAGTACAAAACATGTTCCACAATTTAAAAACCGATTGGCGTCATTGACCTACACCTATAATTACGTGCATCTGAAAATGACCTGCCACTTAGTTTAGTCGCTAGGTATCCTTCGTTTTGTCAGCTACCTACGATAAACTGCTGCTACAAAGGAAGCAAGTTCTTTCGCATAATCTTTGTAGAACCTTATAGGTACCTTGTTTAGTGCAGACGCCTTCCCGTTATTAACTGAATGGATGGATGGAGTTAAAACTGTTGGCCTCTAAACAGCTCGGTCATCATCGCCATTTCATAAGATCTACATCTACATCTACATTTATACTCCGCAAGCCACCCAACGGTGTGTGGCAGAGGGCACTTTACGTGCCACTGTCATTACCTCCTTTTCCTGTTCCAGTCGCGTATGGTTCGCGGGAAGAACGACTGTCTGAAAGCCTCCGTGCGCGCTCTAATCTCTCTAATTTTACATTCGTGATCTCCTCGGGAGGTATAAGTAGGGGGAAGCAATATATTCGATACCTCATCCAGAAACGCACCCTCTCGAAACCTGGCGAGCAAGCTACACCGCGATGCAGAGCGCCTCTCTTGCAGAGTCTGCCACTTGAGTTTATTAAACATCTCCGTAACGCTATCACGGTTACCAAATAACCCTGTGACGAAACGCGCCGCTCTTCTTTGGATCTTCTCTATCTCCTCCGTCAGACCGATCTGGTACGGATCCCACACTGATGAGCAATATTCAAGTATAGTTCGAACGAGTGTTTTGTAAGCCACCTCTTTTGTTGATGGACTACATTTTCTAAGCACTCTCCCAATGAATCTCAACCTGGTACCCGCCTTACCAACAATTAATTTTATATGATCATTCCACGTCAAATCGTTCCGCACGCATACTCCCAGATATTTTACAGAAGTAACTGCTACCAGTGTTTGTTCCGCTATCATATAATCATACAATAAAGGATCCTTCTTTCTATGTATTCGCAATACATTACATTTGTCTATGTTAAGGGTCAGTTGCCACTCCCTGCACCAAGTGCCTATCCGCTGCAGATCTTCCTGCATTTCGCTACAATTTTCTAATGCTGCAACTTCTCTGTATACTACAGCATCATGGTACTCGTGAAAGAAGAGTACTCTTGTTAACACGGAAAGCGAATGCCACATAATGATTGCCAGAGCAATAGAAAATGCCACATTCAAGTTTCAGTAGATCTTGTCAAACCGCTGTCACATGTTGAAAGAAGCAAAAAAACAGTCGGTCAGCAAGAAATCTTGCTGATTGCGGAACTGAAAACCTCCGACCAATTAAACTGGGCAAGGGTCTTCAGATCGCACAAAATGCAAACAGTCGTCGTGGCATTGTTTCGTCATCGCCTAGACGGAGAGTAATTGCCTCGGTAACCAAAGGCTTCCCTCCTAGCAGCATACAACACACAGGACATCAAAACTTTGTGTACCGAGAGTGTGACGCCGCTAGCACTGCATTCCGGTGGGTCTTCTTACCGCAAGAGATAGCCATGCGTGATTAGGCAGTGGCGGATACGAAGCGAATGAGGATCACTTCGTCCCTTCTTGGAGTTCGAAAGGATGTGCACCATGCGCGAATAGTCGATTTGACCGACCGTAACTTGTGGTTAGCTACTTCCAGCCTCTGCCGTTCCTACTCATTAAACATTAGTACCGTCACCCATGTCATGTCATGTCATGAAGTGTGGTATTTCCTGGTAAGTTGCTTTCGCTGCTTTGGCATATTTCTCGTTCCTCTCGATGCCCATGTGTAGGGACCCAGCAGAATGGCACATCTTTCTTCTGCCTGCATAGGAGGTTGACAGTGTCTTGGATCATCTTAAATGTTCTCTCTGCTGGGTGAATTTGCTGAATAGCTTACAGAGCACTAATAAAGTTAGTGCTTACAAGAAAATTCCTTTCATCAAGAAGTGTCATTTACTCCAGTGCCATCTTCACCTCCCACAGATTTGCATGCACTGAAAAGTGACGTGGTAGGGGGAGTTTAATGACAAAACGACTGTAAAAACCATCCAGCACTGTTTAAATCCAGCACTTTTCTCTTCTGTCGATCCATTGGTAAAATCCACCATGTGCTCCGGATACTCCTAAATTAGATTAAAACACCGTTTTAAAACGAGAAGCAGAGTGGTAATTTTTGCATCCCGCCTGGATAGGCGGCTCGTGGATCTGCTCCTGTGAAGTGCTTCTGCAAAATAGGCCGAGAGTGAAGGACGCGAGTAGAAGCAGGAAAAGGTGAAGTACTTCGGTACTGGTTGTAGATTTTACTAGTTTACCATTTTTTTCCTTTATTGAGTTTCGATTCCCCCGAAAGGCGCCGGCTGGCAGCAGCTTAGTACGCCGCTCTTCAGCCTACAGAATTTGTTTTAAAAAGATGAAGATAATAAATAATGAAAACAGGCGACAAAATCGGTGACTGAAATGGTAAAATGGCAGAAAATCGTGTAACTTAAAACATAGAACAAAGGGTTGATGATGCTAATAAAAATACATATGAAGCATCATCATCATCATCATCATCATCATCATTTAAGACTGATTATGCCTTTCAGCGTTCAGACTGGAGCATAGCACCTTTATAAAATTCCTCCATGATCCCCTACTCCGTGCTAACTTTGGTGCCTCTTCTGATGTTAAGCCTATTACTTCAAAATCATTCTTAACCGAATCCAGGTACCTTCTCCTTGGTCTGCCCCGACTCCTCCTACCCTCTACTGCTGAACCCATGAGTCTCTTGGGTAACCTTGCTTCTCCCATGCGTGTAACATGACCCCACCATCTAAGCCTGTTCGCCCTGACTGCTACATCTATAGAGTTCACTCCCAGTTTTTCTTTGATTTCCTCATTGTGGACACCCTCCTGCCATTGTTCCCATCTACTAGTACCTGCAATCATCCTAGCTACTTTCATATCTGTAACCTCAACCATATTGATAAGGTAACCTGAATCCTCCCAGCTTTCACTCCCATACAACAAAGTTGGTCGAAAGATTGAACGGTGCACAGATAACTTAGTCTAGGTACCGACTTCCTTCTTGCAGAAGAGAGTAGATCGTAGCTGAGCGCTCACTGCATTAGCTTTGCTACACCTCGCTTCCAGTTCTTTCACTATGTTGCCATCCTGTGAGAATATGCATCATAAGTACTTGAAACTGTCCACCTGTTCTAACTTTGTTCCTCCTATTTGGCACTCAATCCGTTTATATCTCTTTCCCACTGACATTACTTTCGTTTTGGAGATGCTAATCTTCATACCATAGTCCTTACATTTCTGATCTAGCTCTGAAATATTACTTTGCAAACTTTCAATCGAATCTGCCATCACAATTAAGTCATCCGCATATGCAAGACTGCTTATTTTGTGTTCACACATCTTAATCTTACCCAGCCAGTCTATTGTTTTCAACATATGATCCATATCTAATATGAACAACAGTGGAGACAGGTTGCAGCCTTGTCTTACCCCTGAAACTACTCTGAACCATGAACTCAATTTACCATCAACTGTAACTGCTGCCTGACTATCCGTGTAAAGACCTTTAATTGCTTGCAAAAGTTTGCCTCCTATTCCATAATCTCGTAGAACAGACAATAACTTCCTCCTAGGAACCCGGTCATATTCCTTTACTAGATCTATAAACCATAGATACAATTCCCTGTTCCATTCATAACACTTCTCCATTATTTGCCGTAAGCTAAAGATCTGGTCCTGACAACCTCTAAGAAGCCTAAACCCACACTGATTTTCATCCAATTGGTCCTCAACTAATACTCGCACTTTCCTTTCAACAATACCTGAGAAGATTTTACCCACAACGCTGATTAAAGAGATACCTCTGTAGTTGTTACAAACTTTTCTGTTTCCATGTTTAAAGATTGGTGTGATTACTGCTTTTGTCCAGTCTGATGGAACCTGTCCCGACTCCCAAGCCATTTCAATTATCCTGTGTAGCCATTTAAGACCTGACATTCCACTGTATTTGATGAGTTCCGACTTAATTTCATCCACCCCAGCTGCTTTATTGCACTGCAATCTATTTTCCATTTTCACCACTTCCTCAAATGTTATCCTATTTCCATCCTCATTCCTATCCCATTGTACATCGAAATCTGAAACATTACTGATCGTATTTTCACCTACATTGAGCAACTCTTCAAAATATTCCCTCCATCTGCCCAAGGAATCCACAGGATTCACAAGCAGTTTTCCTGACCCGTCCAATATACTTGTCATTTCCTTCTTACCTCCCTTTCGAAGACTGCTAATTACACTCCAGAATGGTTTTCCAGCAGCTTGACCCAAAGTCTCCAACCTGTTTCCAAAGTCTTCCCAGGATTTCTTCTTGGATGCTGCAATTATCTGTTTGGCTTTGTTTCTTTCTTCAACATAACTTTCTCTGTCTACCTGAGTTCTAATATGTAGCCATTTTTGATACGCCTTCTTTTTCCTTTTACAGGCTGCCTTGACTGTGTCATTCCACCACGCTGTTTGCTTCATCCTACCTTTACACACTACTGTTCCAAGACATTCTTTAGCCACTTCTAGTACTGTGTCCCTGTACCTTGTCAATTCCTTTTCCAATGACTGTAATTGACTACATTCAGCTAACTGGTACCTTTCTGTGATCATTGTTATGTACTTGTGCCTGATTTCCTTATCCTGAAGTTTCTCCACTCTTATCCTCCTACATATGGACCTGACCTCCTGCACTTTTGGCCTCACAATACCAATTTCGCTGCAGATTAAATAATGATCAGTGTCATCAAAGAATCCCCTGAATAAACGTGTCCCCCTCACAGCCTTCCTGAATTGCTGCTCTGTTATTATATAGTCAATGACAGATCTGGTTCCCCTGCCTTCCCAAGTATACCGGTGAATGTTCTTATGTTTATAAAAGGAGTTTGTGATTACTAAGCCCATACTGGCACAATATCCTCTCCAAATTTACCCATAACCTTTTCATACCCTTCTGTTCGATTTCAAATCCTGGCATTAAAATCACCCATGAGCAGAACACTGTCCTTGTCCTTTACTCTAACAACTACATCACTGAATGCATCATAAAAACTATCCTTCTTATCTTGATCTGTCCCTTCACAATGCGAATATACTGACACAATCCTAATTTTCTTGCTAGACACTGTCAAATCTATCCACATCAGTCGTTCGTTTACATACCTTATTGCAACTACGCTGGGTTCCATTTCTTTCCTGATGTAAAGCCCTACACTCCATTGTGCTATTCCTGCTTTGACTCCTGACAGGTAGACCTTATATTCTGCTACTTCCTCTTCTTTCTCACCCCTTACCCGAATGTCACTAACAGCTAAAACGTCCAGCCCCATCTTACTTGCAGCCTCTGCCAGCTCTACCTTCTTTCCAGAGTAGCCCCCATTGATATTAATGGCTCCCCAACTCATTACCATTTGTTTGCCAAGTCGTATCTTAGGAGTCCCTGATTTGTCAGTTAGAGGTGGGACTCCGTCACCTCCAAAGGTCCAAGGCATTTTGCTCTGATTTTTGCCAGCATCATATTTAAAGTACCAGGGAAGCAGATTGCTAGCCTTACTTGCTCCGAGTCCCATTGAGTTTTATCCCCAACGGTTGAGGGACTAACCGGTGGATTTGGTAGTCTTTGCCGTATGAGCAGAAAGGTGACCACAACTCAGAATATGTCCGAGATGCCCAGCCTTATTCCAAAGTAACTGGTATCCCGACTGTCGGGATCACTTACTTGGCCACTCATTCGTTGCCTGTGGTTCATGAACTAGGACATGACTACAGGAACCCACACCATGAACCACACATATGAAGCAGACAGGTAAAAAAATAAACATACAATTAAAAAAACACGGCCACAGTCTGGTTTCTGTTCGCAAGAGATATAAAAATTTACACCCAGCGACAGCAGGGTTTCTGTTCGCAACACTTTGGAAAGACGAACAACACTCAACATTCACTTGAACACTGCACTAAAAAATTCGCACAAATATGAGACACCAAAGCCGAGGGCAGATGGGGGGGGGGGAGGAGCAACCTGGTCAGATGACGGGATAGGGAAGGGGGGAAGGAGAGGAAAAAGCGAAGTGGTGGGGGAGGGGGGAAAGGAACAGATGGAGGACGAGGACCCATAAGAGGGGGGACGGGTGCTGGGCAGAGGCGACAGGGAGTGGAGAAAGAGAGAGGATGGGTATACAAAAGGACTGGGGGGGGGGGGGGTGGAGGCTGAGAGAGGTTAGGAGGGGAGAAAACAGGATGGAACGGGGGGAAGACGGAGCCCGGGGAAAGGACAGAGGAAACGAGGGGGGTGCAAGTTTATTAAAAGAATATGAGTACATAAATGATTACTTAACTTTTGCTGAGATGAGCACGTATGTGCGAAGCTGTACAGGTATCAAAGCTAACTACTACTACGAGTTACAAAGGCAAAATCTGTAGTGGCTCGCCCACTATGATGCAGAAAAAATGTATCTTGGTCGTCTACTCGTGATCAAGTGGGCTGAATCTGGAGCGGTTGACGTCCACAGAGTCGGCTAGAGGGTGCTGTGGTCGGCGTTGTTCGTCCGCTCTCATAGTGCCAACCTACGAGAGCGCACCTACGTTGTGGCATCGTAGTTATCGATACCGAAGTGATCTTGTTTTACTCCGTGATGTCCAATTTAAAAATGGATCTGTCCATCATCCAGGGAGGAGATCGCTGTTTAAGAATTGGTATGTCTACTACACCAAGCTGTTCACGATATACCTTCCCTCTGATGAAGAAGAATTAGTAGTACAGCGGCTGGTAAACTTGGTGTTCAGCTGCAGCACCGACAACAGGGTGGTGGGAGACAGACTGCACTTTGTATAAATGTCGCACCATGAGGCTCAACAATATTTGCATAGAAGCCAGGAATGGGACTGGTCCGTAGGCACCTGTGCCGGCCTCGTGCCTTCATGGTGGACAGCGTCCAGCATCTTTAAATAACAATTTTGTGATTAGAATTCTGTAAACTATGTAGTGACTAGCTCCATCATAGCTCTGGCTCGCATGGTGCCGTAGAACCGTACAAGTAAATAAATACTGGCACCTAGTCTGTGTTCAGGATGTGTTCTACCAAGTGACAGCACCTGTTAGACTGCCATCAGCGAACAAGTGGTGACAGTGGTAACAAGTGCGTGTTCCAGCAGCGGATAATGGGATCCGGAAGAGGCGGCGGGTGCGATGTCCGTTTGCCGCATGGAGCCTCCAGCACGTGCCTGGCGCCCGTCCAAGCCCTGCGGCTAAGGCGGCAGCCGCGGAATGCGCACAGCCAGAGAGCGCCCATAAAACACGTCGCCGCCTTCCGCCAGCCTCTGCCGCTGACCTTTACTTACAAGGGTCGCCAACCGGATGGGGACCACGGGGCAACGACCACCCCTCCAGCACGTTGCGAATGGGCTTTCAACCCGCACATTTCAGGACAAATAGTATATATTTTAGGTGATTCAAAAATGGCTCTAAGCACTATGGGACTTAACATATGAGTTCATCATTCCCCTAGACTTAGAACTACTTAAACCTAACTAACCTAAGGACATCACACACGTCGATGCCCGAGGCAGGATTCGAACGTGCGACCGTGGCAGCAGCGCGGTTCCGGACTGAAGCGCGTCAGAAATGCTCGTCCACAGCGGCCAGCTTTTAGGTGGTAATACAGTCGAATTCAACAAAACATTCCATGTAATATCCGTTAAGTTTTTACTGGTTGCAGATGCACCTAACTGCAAACAAATGTTTTCACTTCCCGCATTGGCACTCCAGTTGCCACCGGGTTATTTATCGCTGGTCAATTTTGCACTGAAATTGAAGTTGCGAAGTTGTGCTTGAGTTTCCATAACCAAATTTTTCAGTTGTGATTGCTATTTTCTGGACAGCTCTATCGTATAGTTTAAGCACACCATACATATTTAAATTTCTAGAGTTTACTGAAAACAAGCTTCAGGCGTTTCTGGAAGAGGTCATTTTGTCTACATGGATGGGCATGTTCTCCTAGCATGAAACGGTTCCTGCACATTGCAGTCAACAGGCGACATATCATCTAAACCCAGCAATCCACGGAAGATGAATCGGCTGCCAAGATATTGTAAAGTCACTATGAACTACATGGCAGACTGCTCTAAGTATTTTATCAAATATTACAGTTTATTTCCCTTCCATCAACTGTGCAAACTATTACTTAATTTTCTCTTTCATGCCAACTGAACCTATACCGGTAGGCTGTTGTATGTTTGTGAATTTCGACCTGGAATGTAATGCCTGGAATTTACGTATATTTTCTTAAGCTTTTAATGCCTTAGTACCGGTGCCAAAAAATTTTCAAATGTGTGTGAAATCTTATGGGACTTAACCGCTAAGGCGATCGGTCCCAAAGGGTATACACTATTTAACCTATCCTAAGGATAAACACATACACCCATGACTGATGGAGGACTCGAACCTCCGTCGGGACCAGCTGCACAGTAGAGATGACGTAGGGCGGTTTCGGACTTGTGGGTCGCCATATGATCAAATGTGAATAAGCAGCTTATGTAAAACCGAGGAAAAGTTCCCAAGGAATGCATTATCTTGAGAGAGGATTTCTAAGAAAAGGTGGATGCACTGCTTTGTTGTTGTAGATAGACCGAGAACTGAGTTGGTTCCGGATAAACAAGTCATTACTTGACGTGCACTGAAGTACATTGAGGTGACAAAAGTTATGGGACAGCGATAAGCACACTTACGGATAACGGTAGTATCGCTCGCACAAGGTATAAATAGGAGGTGCATTGGCAGAGCAGTCATTTGTACTCAGGTGATTCACGTAATTAATACACTTTGAAGGCGGAATTGTAGTTGAAGCTAGACGTGTGACATATTCCATTTCGTAAACCGTTATTCCGACATTCACACTCAAGACTGTGTCAACAATATCAAATTTCAGGTATTACAGCTCACCACAGATAACATGTAACACTATCGACCATATTAGAGTCGAGAGACATTGCACTGATGAAGCAAAGAAAGAGATTAGTACAGTATGCAGTGTATAAGAGGATCTGCACAAGACAATATTCTTTGACGATTTGAGTTTATATGTAATTAAGAAATGTTTATAATGTTATGCAAGTAACAATAAGTATCTTTTATTTAACTATGTATAACTGCTTGTAAATTGAATTCAAGACCAGCTCAGGGCTAAAGTTAAAAATAGGTGAAAACCAGTAGGGATTTTCCGACGTTCTGGAAATTCGGAAAAGGAGGATATTTTTTGCTGCTAACGGAAGCAGGTACGAGAGGGGAGAAGTGGAATGAGTCAGACAGGCGCAACACACTGTTGAGGCAGGAGACGAAAGCTGATGCGCGCTTTACTCCACAGTATTGTTTAAACGAAGCTAAAGTTAACTGCCTAATAGAAATGAGTGAAGGGAAAGTGCTAAGATACAAGTTTGCAACGCTTTAGAGGAGATATAAAATTACATCTGTTCCTGGATGTGAAATGGTCTAACGCATCCATTACTTAGACTGACGCAGATACCCAGGAAAGCCAAACTCATATTTGCGCATAAATCGACGCCACGAAGACAAGTAATAATCTCTGCCGCTGCAAAACGGTACGTGCCTTCAAAGCACCCAAATCTCCAGCAACAGTGCTCACAACAACACTACTGAAATTAACCGTCCATAGTTCTGTATACGAGCTGTGTTGACAAATTTTTGCCTGTTTTGTTCAATAACCATTTAATTGTTTTTTTCTTATGCAAAACTACTCATTTAACCTAAAGTGTACTAAGGAGGGATCTTTTCATATATTAAAGAGAATGAAACCGAGAATCCATTAATGTGAAACATTATTGCGTAACTGAGTGTTTTCTTTCAAAGTAAATTTAAATTATCACTCAAGTGCCACAGTTAAAGTAAATGTGGAGAATTGTAGATTGCCTTGAAAATAAGTAAAGTAAATAACAATTCTACGTAGTATGTGAACTTGGTTATTGGGACCTTCTGTCCAAGAAATTACGTAAAGTAACTATTTCAATAAAACTAAGAAAAACCAAGTATGAAACCTTTTTCAATCATTTCTGTAATAACAAAAGTATGGTAAAAATATTTCTTGTGTATAATACATATTTTCAAAGGCAGTGTTGCGGACCTTACCTTCCGAAACGTAAGTAGGCATTATTGTCATTCCAGTGTTGTTTTCATGGACCAAAACTTCCTAAGTGTGTGCGTGCGACCAATGTTGAAAGCAGTCATTATTCAGCCATCTACGTGCATTATCCTGTTCCTTCAGTGATAGAAATTATTTAAAGAGAAAAAGTTTTAATAAGAACCAAAAGATAGTAAAGACCAAATTTGGTGAATTTGTTGAATAACGTCAGTCGATTCGTCATATTGGCTTGCGACAATGTTTTTCAGTGTGATTATCAGTCGCAAGAAGTAGTTTGACGAAAAAGAAAAGCTGCAACCAAGACTATACGGGAACTTCACATTTGACCGAGCTTTATCCATTATGTGGCATCTGAGGTCACTAGCGGTTGTTAAGGAGGTAGTTGTGTTCAAGTGCTTCATTTACCGAAGCTAGAATAAGATCTGAAGTACTAAACTTAATTGCAAGAGTAGCGGCCTTTAGACAGGACTAGAACATTTACTATGTCTACATAATATCGTTAGATATGTCTTAAGGCGACAGAACAGCACTCACATCGCCATGCGACCGTTATAAACGCAGTGGCCGGGGCTTTCAATTAACGACCGAATGCTAACAGAGAAGCAAAACTGGGTGAAATAATGGCTGAAATCAACGTGAGACATAGGGCAAAAGTATCCGTTAGGACAGTGAGATGAAATTTTGCGTTAACGGGCTATGACAGCGACGACCGACGCGATGGCTTTTGCTGACAGCACGACATCGGCAGGAGAGGCTGCTGGACTCGTTACCTTATCGTTTGGACCCTAGATGACTGGAAAACTGTGCCCTGATCAGATGAGTACCGATTTCAATTGTGAAGACCCCACCAGGCCAAGGACCCACATCATCATCAGAGCACTGTGCAACCTCATGGTGTCTCCATAATGTTGTGGGCTGTGTTTACATGGAATGGCTGAGTCCTCTGGTCCAAGTGAACCGATAATTGACTGGAAATGATTATGTTCAGCTACTTGGACACCATTTCAAACCAATCATGGACTCCATGTTACCAAACAACGATGACAAATGACAAGGCCTCAGTTTTTAGCGATTGGCTTGAAGAATATTGTTAACAATCCGAGTGAATGATTTGGCACCCCGATCGTTCGACACGAATCACATCGGGCATTTATGGAACGTAATCGAGAAGTAAGCCCATGCACAAAATCCTGTACGGGGAACATTTTCGCAATTATGGACGACTATAGAACCAGCATGGATCAGTATTTCTGCAGGAGACGTCCAACGACTTGTTGCGTCCATGCCAAGTCGAATTCCTGCATAGCGCTAGGCAAAAGGGAGATCCGACACCACAGTAGGAGATACCCCATTACTTCTGTCATCTCAGTGTCGTATTTTTGAGAGATAAGTTTCTGACTGACTGTGATGTATAATCGATACCACCGGAAGCTGCGACTGGCGGTAGTTGACAACACGTCATAAGAATTCCACATAGGCGATAGCGGTCGCGCCATTGGACGCCGCGGCCAACGACGCGAGCCCGCCGGGTCCTGCCTCCGTCGGCCGCCGATGGACTGGATGAAGGACAACCCCGCGGCTGTCAAGGGCGAGAGTAGAAGAGACTGTCATCACGTCTTGCCTGTCAGACTGCGTGTTTGGTGTTGTAAGAGATTGCTGCGAAACTTGGAAGTCGATACAGTATTGGACTACACGACTGAATCAAAGTTTAGGAAATATTCAATTACTGCTTATTGGTGCGGATTAATTATTTTGCTCTTGTGCAGATCCCTGCGGCGACAGTTCGCTCCTGCACTACTCTTGACCACCGGTGTTCCTGTTATTCCGGAGCCAAGGTAGCCCCTGAGGGCCGGCAACCCATATTACACCACAGAGGACGAGGATGTCTATGCGCAAGGCGTACCAAACGCACCAAAGTAAACACCGGCTATTTACGTACAAGATAATGGGAACAGACATTCCGAGCACCACTTCCTGGAGAGGGAGCTCGAGCCACGGCCTGCAGGAAGTATCACTACGCAAAACCTGATTGGCTGGAGACAGCTGTTTAGGGGCTAGAACCAGCCCCAAAGTTCAGTTCGCGTCCGATACCGACCTCGTGTACTGCTACCGTTGAAGATTACGTCTTCGTCTCTGACGTGGACTGTTACTAGTGTGTGTGTGTATGTGTGTTACCATGAATCTTTGTGGAAAATTAGAAGTGCAGTTTTGTTTGCCTTAATTAGGAGACTTTTGCTGGAATCGTTATTGTTACCTTTCGTTTGATGTTAGTCATCAACCTTGTGAATTTACACCAATAAAAGTTGTGTTTGTGAAAAATTGCGAATTGTCAGTCACAACACTTCGTATGTTGGTGTCCCACGGAGGGTCACCAAATTGATAACCTATGTCTAAATCTACGTCTATACTAAGCAATATGCCTTATAGTGCGTGACGGAGGGTACTTTTCGTACCACTGTCGCTCACTCCTCTCCCTGCACTAGTCGCGAAAGGCTCGCGAGAAGAAAATTGTTTATATGACATCGTAAGAGCTCGCATCTAATTTTTTCACGAGATATACGAGGTGCGTTCAGTAAGTAATGCAAGCCCTCCCCCTTTTTTTTTACTGCTGCTGATGTATGTGGATTTTCTTGGGGCCATCGCAGAATATTCCTACTTCAGCCGATGTAGTTTTATGAAGTTCTGATAGCTGGCGACGCTATACGTAGCCTTCAAAATGGGGTCTGTAACGGAGGTGGGTTCCTAGCAGAGAGGAGAGCTGTTGTTAAGTTTCGCTTGCCAGAAAACCGTAGCCTCGTAGATATCCATTGGCACTTGCAGAATGTCTACGGAGACATCGCAGTGAGTTTTCGGGAAGGCGTCTGTCTTGATTGCAACAAGGTCGCGCAGACCTGTCTGATCTCCCTCGTGCCGGCATCACACAAATGAGACACCTGCAATGTTCTAACGTGAGGACACTCTCATTCGAGGTGATCGACGGATCACAATCAAACACCTCGCTGCTCAACTAGATGTCTCTGTTGGTAATGCTGAAACACTCGTCCACCACCTCTGATACTAGAAGGTGTGTGCTCATTCGACTCCTCGCCACCTAACAGAAAATCATGAAGAGCAACGAAGGACCATCTGTGCTGAATTTCTTGTAAGTTACGAGGCTGAATACTTTAAGCTGAAACAAAACTTCAACCCATAGAGTGGCGCCACACCACCACTCAGCCGGTAAGGTCATGGTGACAGTCTTCTGGGACTGTGAAGAGGTTTTTATGTTCGATACGCTCCCTGATGTTGCACCGGTAAACTCTGAAGTGTATTTTGCCACGCTCAGGAAAATGAAGAAGCGATTTCATTGTGTTCGTCGCCACAAAAATGTAGGCCTATAGTTTTGTGGGTCTGCTCGATGAACTTTACTGAAAACGGAAATGTCTTTCACTATTTCCTAATCCTTAGGAACGCCTCGTTCGTCCAGCTACCTCCAGTTCACTGATCCTAGAAGAGGAGATCTTTTGCATACTCTACGCAGAATCGTTAAGGTATTTGATCCCGTCTCGTGATCTTTCCTCTTTTGAGTTTTTTTAATTTACTTTGTATTGCATGGTCACCTATTTCGACGTCTGCCGATCTGACATTCGGGAGACTAATTAAAGGAGGAACTGCAATGCGATACTCCCCACTGAAATACTTCGGTAAAAAGGAGTCTGGTATTTGTCAAGTCGGTGAATTTTTGGAATTCGTTGACAGCTTCGTGCGTGGCTTGCGCTAATTTTCGCTTACTAGAGTTTGTCTGTGAGGATTTGCCTACATTTATATCAGCGGAGATAACAGACGTAAATTACTACAGTTATCTTACTTTACAGAACACTCGCCTCCGTTTGACATTACATTTATCGTTTTCCATTGATCCCTTGGAGAGGAGTCTCTGGGATGTGGAAAGAGTCAGTGTTTTTTTTTTTTTTTTTTTTTTTTTTTGTACAATTCTAATGCAGCCAGATGAGCTATAATCCTTATGATGATATTCATCGATGAAGTAGAAGGAGTTGCCCAACAGGAAGTTCTTTAATTCACTCTTAAACCGATCTTTATCACTTACAAGACCTTTGATATGCTCTGGTAAGTTGTTGAATATATGAGTACCCATATTCCAGAATCCCGAAACAGTTGGTTAGGGATAATTCAAACCTCATTATAGCCTTCAAAGAAGACCATCTGAATTTAAAACACATTTACCAGGCACATGTCGGAACTGACATGTCGTTCAACGATTTTGTAAAGATGTGTGCTGATTGCTGGAATCATTCACAGTGTGGATTTCTCGTTATTGATAAAACAAGAAAACTGTGTGATGATAGGTACAGGCCAAACTTTCAAAAGTTTCTGCTTGACTAGCATCGTAAGAGTGATTAGTACGTCACTATACGCTGCACTATGGACAAATTCGCGTGTATGCCCAGCTCGCAACCCAGAAAATGTACATAGATGCGAAAATTCAGGCTATTGTGCATTAAGTTGGCGGTATGCGCAGGAAACTAGTGACGTATTACCAGACTATTCTGAGAATGGTGAATGTGTTAAATGAGTTAATTAATGAAGTCGGTAGGTAAGTAACCGACTTAACTGAAAAAGTCGAGGCTATTGACGTGAAAATAGATGTACAGTTCCTTGTTGTAGAGGAGGTGGAGCAGGGACATAGTAAGAGGAGGAAGAAGAGCGGATATATAAAGCCTCATGCTGCGGAGATGTCCGATTAGTATACACCGAGATGTCAACGAAGCAGAAAGTGATTCAGACGCGGAAAGCAGTTCGAGAAAAATTACGGTTGCTGACGTTACGGCATATGGATGGACAGCAAACACTAAGAGAGACCCTTAAGCCGGTTACTGAAGACAGTCTCAGCAAAAACAAAAACACTCGGTAACGATTGTGTTGCCATTGACGAATTCAGTATCCGCCACGCCCCTGGTCAGTTACAATATTCGGCGTTAGCAGGGACAGACCATACATGTTGGGTATGCATCATATAACTGTAGCTGATGACACAATACAGATTGGTGATAGGCGGTTTGAGAGAATATCCGGCTTAATGAATCTTATTGTCCTAAGATCCACCAAAAAACCTATTAATTATTCATTTAATGATAGGGAACCGTACAGTGAAATACTGCGCATAACTGATGTACATAAGATCGGGAAAAGCCTGAGCAACAAGAAATATAAAACCATTGTAAAACCAATACTTGATGGCGAAAGTAACAACCACAACAACAGTGGCAGCAGCAGCAGTGATGGTATTGACGTTGCACATAAAGCAGTGAACAATCGAATCCCACAGTATACATATTATGACGACCCCAACGAGCTAATAGATTGATTACGGCTGCTCATGACATCAGCTGCTGCAGGTAATACAGCTCATTCGAATGAAGTTGTTTCAATAACCTCTGACCTTAGAGAGAGAGAGGGAGAGGTATCATCGAATAAGTATGGAGACAGTAGTTTGAGAACAGCACAAACCAGCACACAAAACATACCATTGCAGGCATGTTATGATTCAAAGTTTGAATGACTTATGGCAAGCTGATCTTGTAGATATGAGGGAATATTCACATGAGAATAACAGATTCAAATATATTTTAATGGTTATTGATACATATTCCAAATTTGCCTGGGCATTACCTGTTAATACAAAAACAGGTGGAAATGTCGTGGATGTTTTTGAGCGTTTGCTACTGACGGGGACGAATCGATGCTCAGACAATCTCAAAACCGATTACGGCGGAAAAAATTTACAATAGATATTCCAAGACCGTGATGCAGAAGTACGGAATACATCACTACTCAACATTCACTCACCTGAAGGCAAGTATTGTGGAGCGTCTGAACAGAACAATGAAAGGTCGAATGTGGATGCGTTTTAACCTTCGCGGCTCATAGAAATACACAGATATCCTCCCAGAAATAACTGGTCAGTATAATCGAACCAAACTACCACAATAAATATGAGACGAATCGATGTTCGTGATAATGGATACATGGATACGGTGTACTATCGCATTAAAATGCTGGATCCACGCAGACAGAAATATAATATAGGTCATTTGCTAAATATCTCAAAACACAAGACAACATTTTAGAAATCATTCCTTTCGAAATGGTCAACAGAGGTATTTACTGTCTCAAAGATGCAAAGAAAGAATTCTAGAACTTTTATATTGAAGGATAGTAAAGGTGAAGAAATTTCAGGCTGCTTCTACAACGAGGAGTTGCAGAAAAGATCAGAACCGGATGTGTTTCTCACTGAGAGAGTCATAAGACATCGGGGAAATAAAGCACTAGCAAATGACTTTGTTTTCCTTTCTATGCAAAACAGTGGGAGTGATGCCGACGATTTCCTATATAATAGGGGTGCACAGTCCACAACCACTCCTTTTTTATAGTCCTTATAAAGATTGTTTTTGGTTCTGGTATTATAATAATGTTTTGCACTCTTTTGTGTAAAAAGAGACATGTTGTAAATGACAAAGAACGTCAATGAGTATATGTACTGAGAAGTAGTAGTTGGAATACCAAGTTTCTTAAAGAGGTCTCTGCATGATGATCTAGGACTGACACCAGATATAGTTCTAACGTCTCGTTTCTGAATTTTGAAAATCATTCCATAACTCATTAGTGAATGGAAGTAGGTCGAATAAACTAACTTTTTCATTTGTAAATGACCTATTTCTGCTATCATGCGTACTGCAAATGTAGCTGAACTAAGGCGTTTCATTGAGTCTAGAGTTTTCCAATTTAGGTTGTCATCAATTTGTAGCCCTAATACTTTGACAGAGTCTACAGGTTTAATTTCATTGTTTGAATACTTATACTTATAGGATCAGGTATTCTTTGTGAGGTACTAAACTGTATGCACTGGTTCTCGTCAAAATTCAGTGACAATCCATTTGGCCATGCGGGATTAGCCGAGCGGTCTAAGACGCTGCAGTCATGTACTGTGCTGCTCGTCCCGGCGGAGGTTCGAGTCCTCCCTCGGGCATGGGCGTCTGTGTTTGTCCTTAGGATAATTTAGGTTAAGTGGTGTGTAAGCGTAGGGACTGATGACCTTAGCAGTTAAGTCCCATAAGATTTCACACACATTTGAACTTTTTTTTTAACATTTGATAGTTACAAATATTTCCTTAGCTGATTGCTCAGTGAGATCACGGATGCTGTTTTTTTTTATTTTTTTATTTTGAGGGCATTCAGTAGCGAGAAAATGAAGTACTATAAGGCGACGGATGAGTCGAGAGTTTAGCATAATTCCAGTCAGTGGTATAAATATCATGTTTGACATCAACGGCCAGAAACAGGGTCGCACCTTTTGTGAATTTAGGCAGTTATAGTACAGTTGAAATTAACTGCGACATTTGACGCTAAACTCACTGGAGGGGACGTGACGCAGTTGCCAAGGTAACACCAAGGGCGACCCGATTTTCCCTACTACGCCGCCTGCGGTTCGGTTGACAAAGCGCCGCTGTTGCCACGCCGTGGATATACAGTACCATATGGTATCACGCAGTAGATACATCGACGTTCATCAGCTTTCGTAAAGTGGTATTTTCTCGCGTTGGATTGTTCTGCAGCCGTAAGGTATTGTGAACGAGTGTTTTTTATGGGCGTTGCATTGATAATAATAGCGCAGCACCTCTGAACACGGGATTCGCAGTAAAAGTGGCTGTACAAGAACTCACGCTGGTGGTGAAGATCTGCTCCAAAATATTCCTCCGAATTCAATATTAGTAATAGATAATGCACCGTTCCACAGTGGAGATGGATAATGCTCCAACAATCCAGTAGAGGACAGCTGATATTTTGGTCTAGGTACAAACAAATGTTCCATTAGATAAAGTCGATCCTAGCATGTATAAGGCGGAGTTAATGGAACAAGTAGTGCTGTGCAAGCCAAAAACTCCACGCTACCAGGTCGGTAAACTGGCTGACCCTATAGGACACAGTTTAATCAGCCAAAGAAACTGGTAAACCTCCCTAATATCGTGTAGGGCCCACGCGAGCACGAAGAAGTGCGGCAGTACGACGTGGCATGGACTCGACTAATGCCTGAAGTGGTGCTGTAAGGAATTGACACCTTGAGTCCTGCAGGGGTGTCCATAAATCCGTAAGGGTACGTGAGGATGGAGATCTCTTCTAAACAGCACGTTGCAAGGCATCCCAGATATTCTCAATATTGTTCATGTCTGGGAGTTTGGTGGCCAGCGGAAGTGTTTAAACTCAGGTTGGTGTTTTTTGAGCAATTCTGGATGTGTGGGGTGTCTCATTGTCCTACTGGAATTGCTCAAGTCCCTTGGAATGCACAATCGATGTGAATGGATTCAGGTGATCAGACAGGATGCTTACGTACGTGTTATCTGTCAGAGTCGTATCAGGGGTCGCATATCGCTCCAACTGCACATGCTCCATACCATTACGGAGTCTCCACAAGTTTGAACAGTCCCCTGCTGACATGCAGGGACCATGGATTCATGAGGTTGCCCCCATACATCCGCTCGATAAAATTTAAACCAAGACTCGTCCGACCAGGCAACATGTTTCAGTCGTCAACAGTCCAATGTCGTTGTTGATGGGCCCAGGCGAGGTGTAAAGCTTTGTGTAGTGCAGTCCGAAAGCCGATATCGATGACATTTCGTTGAATGTTTCGCACCCTGACACTAGTTGATGGCCTAGCACTGAAATCTGCAGCAGGATTCCTGGTATTCACAGTACACTCACGAAATGTTCGTATGTGAAAATTCCCACTTCATCACTATTGGAGATGCTGTGTCCCATCGGTCGTGCGCCGATCATAACACGAAGTTCAGATTTACATAAATCTTGGTACCCTGCCATTGTAGCAGCAGTAAGAAATGCGTCAGGCACTTGTCATATATAGGCGCTGCCACCCGCAGGGCCGTATTTTGCCCGTTTATATATCTCTGTATTTGAATATGCATGACTATATCAGTTTCCTTGGCACTTCAGTGTAAATCTGACCGAGAATGAATGGGCGTAGGCGAAAAGTAATGTGGCAAAAAAGAACAAGAAGTTTACGCTCAGTGAGGTTGAAATTCTGACAAAAGTAGGCATTGGAAATGTGAGCCCATAGGATTGGTTTCGAGTTGTCAGCCATAGCAAAAGAGTAGGTGAAGAGACATGGATTCATGACGTACTATGAAGACTTTTGAGTAATACATAACTACTCTTGTTGCCATGTTAAAATCTGCTACTTTTGCCAAAACACAGCAGAGTTTACAAATATTCATCCTGTGAACTGGCGACGTATCTTATGGTCTTTATGCAAATGGATAACATACCTTACACGCCAATGGATAATGTATCTTAACTGTCATCTCAAGTCCAGGGTGGCAATCAGGCATTCCACATAGCTATAAATTTTGGCCCTGTCTCAAAATTAATTAAAATGCCACTGTGACATTACAAGAATACTCAAATTAATATAAATGTCCAGTTCGGGATTTATCCTAAAATGGTAACACAACCTCTCCCTTTCTCATTCTACACTTTAATTTATCAAAGTTTTCAAGGTTCAAGTCATAAACAACAAGAAAGTTTAATTACTTTCAACTGTCAACAAATTAATTAACATGTTGGCATTGACTATGTGATTTTTAAAACTTTATCTCTATATATGAACCATGGACCTTGCCTTTGGTGGGGAGGTTTGCGTGCCTCAACGATATAGATAGCCACACCGCAGGTGCAACCACAACAGAGGGGTATCTGTTGAGAGGCCAGACAAACGTGTGGTTCCTGAAGAGGGGCAGCAGCATTTTCAGTAGTTGCAGGGGCAACAGTCTGGATGATTGACTGATCTGGCCTTGTAATGCTAACTAAAACGGCCTTGCTGTTGTGCTACTGTGAATGGCTGAAAGCAAGGGGAAACTACAGCTGTAATTTTTCCCGAGGGTATGCAGCTTTACTGTCTGATTAAATGATGATGGCATCCTCTTGGGTAAAATATTCTGGAGGTAAAATAGTCCCCCATTCGGATCTCCGGTCGGGGACTACTCAAGAGTCCGTCGTTATCAGGAGAAAGAAAACTGGCGTTCTACAGATCGGAGTATGGAATGACATCCCTTAATCGGGCAGGTAGGTTAGAAAATTTAAAAAGGGAAATGGATAGGTTAAAGTCAAATATAGTGGGAATTAGTGAAGTTCGGTGGCAGGAGGAACAAGACTTTTGGTCAGGTGAATACAGGGTTATAAATACAAAATCAAATAGGGGTAACGCAGGAGTAGCTTTAATAATGAATTTAAAAAAATAGTTCAAATGGCTCTGAGCACTATGGGACTTAACATCTGAGGTCATCAGTCCCCTAGAACTTAGAACTACTTAAACCTAACTAACCTAAGGACATCACACACACCCATGCCTGAGGCAGGATTCGAACCTGCGACCGTAGCGGTCGCGCGGTTTCAGACTGAAGCGCCTAGAACCGCTCGGCCACAACGGCTGGCATGAATTAAAAAATAGGAGTGTGGGTAAGCTACTACAAACAGCATAGCGAACGCATTATTGTGGCCAAGATAGACATGAAGCCCACGCCTACTACAGTAGTACAAGTTTATATGCCAACTAGCTCTGCAGATCATGAAGAAAATGATGAGATGTATGAGTAGATAAAAGAAATTATTCAGGTAGTGAAGGGAGACGAAAATTTAATAGCCATGGGTGACTGGAATTCAGCAGTAGGAGAAGGAAGAGAACGTAGTAGGTGAATATGGTTTTAAATTGTAAGACATTTCCAGGGGCAGATGTAGACTCTGACCACATCTATTGGTTATGAACTGTAGATTAAAACTGAAGAAACTGAAAAAAGGTGGTAAATTAAGGAGATGGGATCAGGATAAACTGAAAGAACGAGAGGTTGTACAAAGTGTCAGACAGACCATAAGGGAACAATTGACAGGAATGGGGGGAAGAAATACAGTAGAAGAAGAATGGGTAGCTTTGAGACATGAAGTAGTAGTAGGTAAAAAGACGAGGGCTAGTAGGAATCCTTGGGTAACTGAATTTAATTGATGAAAGGAGAAAATACGAAAATGCAGTAAATGAAGCAGGGAAAAAGGAATACAAATGAGATCGACAGGAAGTGCAAAATGGCTAAGCAGCGATGGCTATAGGACAAATGTAAGGATGTAGAGGCTTATCTCACGAGGGGTAAGATAGATACTGCCTACAGGCAAATTAAAGAGACCTTTGGAGAAAAGAGAACCACTTGTATGAATATCAAGAGCTCAGGTGGAAACCCAGTTCCAAGCAGGAGAGCTTCTGTAAAGTTTGGAAGGTAGGAGACGAGATACTGGCAAAAGTAAAGCTGTGAGTACCGGGCGTGAGTCGTGCTTAGGTAGCTCAGATGGTATAGCACTTGCCCGCGAAAGGCAAAGGTCCCGAGTTCTAGTCTCCGTCGGGCACACAGTTTTAATCTGCCAGGAAGTTTCATACTGCTTTATGTTTGTCGCCACGATATGTGAAGCAAATCGCCCGCTCTTTGCAAATGTAAAGTCTGTGTCTCATCGTCTTCGCTAATTTTACCACATGCGTGTGTGTGGCCCACCGTGAGACAAGAGCTCTCTCTGTGTTACTTTAATTCTCAAAACTGCTTTTATATGACGTTACTCTCCCCACCGCGATCCTACGACGTAACACAATATGGCTTCGGCCAACTGTTTCCTCGTTATAGGTGAATTCTTATTTTTCTTGCCTGGGTCGCCACTAGTCTCAGCTGTGTTTATTCTGAACGGTATTATTTTGTACTCGCCTTATTTCTTTCTGCGCTGCAGCTGGGCCTTCTTTTGTTGAAGTTAATTGGGGTTTCCCAATGCCATTAGCCACGTGCACTTGTCTCGCTGGTCTCCAGGCTGCATTCACTTCATCTCATTTACGCATGCCTCTGTCGTTATAAGGGTAGATACCGTTTTGTAAATCGGTACATGAGATTGCCATAATTACTTCCTGTTGACAATACAGAGTTATTTTGTAAGGATTTTATTCTGTATTGTACATATGAAGCTTATGTAAGGTCCAAAAAATGTGGACATCTTACAATGGCACTAATATTGTAGTGCAACTGAAATTGAGACAGGAACCTGAAACAGTTGTAATTAAACTAGCAACTGAGGGCAAAGCAGATCAATAGTTTATGAAAAAGCCCATCCTCACAATAAAAACAAAGTTATAACTTTTTTACTTATATCGTTTTCAAGATTTGATTCAGAAAACGATATGCTTCCAAGTTTAAAGAATAATCCAAATCTACAATTTAGAAGCAAAAACATGTGACCTAAAACGCACCAAACTCAAGTTCATAGCGATCCCTACTTTCCACTGCAAACCTTATGAATTTCTTTCACAATAACTGTGAACATTTGCATAATAATAGGCAGTTCATCATGAAGGTGACGAATTAAGCTACAAAGTGTGCGAGAATCAGAGTTCTTTACTGAATAGTTTATTTAAAATAGTTTGAGAAAGATTTCAGATCGGCTGGCTTGTGCGGCTTGCTGTTCATGCAGTCAAGCGAATCTGCCAGATTCCGCGCAGAACAGTCTTGGCTTCATCGCTGACGTGCTCAGCAGACGCTGGCAACTACGCTTGCATCCACGTACTCTGTAATGAGCTGTCAAAAGTGTCAACTAGTTTTATACGCACTACTGAGTCGTTTACGTTGTTTTTACTGATTTCTCCATATCTAATGGGGTTTATTGCTCTTAATTTCATTTTTAGAGGGCGTTGCTTCCTCCGCAAAATTACTTACCAGCTAAACAGCCCACATCCAAAATGAGTTGTATATCGTTCGGCAGTATTTATTTCTTCACACACTGTTCAGGTAACTAGCCTAGAAAAGACACATGTTCTAATAGGAACACTTTTACCCATATCCAGCAGCAACAATACTGCAAACCAGTGGCACAAGAATCAAGTGTAGATTATTCGACCTAAGTATCTGCACGCTGTGTAAGTGAGTTCGACACTCATGCTACCTGTTGATTCAAGATTACCCCAAGTACTCGGCCAGTCCCATGGAACCAAATAAGTTGTATTGGCATTACTGTAATAGCGTTTGACGAAAAAGCATACTTGTTACCGGTATTACGTACACCCACTACTGACATGTGTAGTCCACTGAGAACTTTAGTTGTGGACACCTTGCATTCTACATAGAGGTTTCCTCGTGGCATAGAAAAGCTCTCTGATAGCACTGAACCCCACAATGTGTGTGGCCTGAAACCTCAAACATCCAAGATAGTGATCTTCGTACCCCTTTCAGGGAGAACTCTGCTCTTGGACCACAGAACGTCCACTTGCTTGCACATTCTTGTCGTCCATCATATAGCAGCAAGACAAAATGTGTCGATCGGTCTGTAAATGCAAAAGCATCATTTACTAATTAGTTTAGCAGAATATAACGGTTTTCCCTTAGATAACCCTCACACGACTAGAATGATTCCTTCTTTCCCATTCAGGAAGAATTTTACGATCTCTCTGATGAGTTTGTTTCTGCTAATTTACTGTGTGTATTGTATAGGAAACTGATTAATACCTGCAATGCTATTCCAGAAATCTTTCATCAGGGATTATACCTCATCGCCTTTAGAGCAAACAGAAACTCTAAAGAAGGTCATTTCTTTGTTAATTATCAATTAGTCTACTGAAACATTTTACTTCAATTTTCGTATTCATCCCTGCCCTCCGTGTAAGTCATGTACCTTGCCAAGATGGGTTAGCTTGCATGCCTCAGCAGTATAGATAGCCAGCCATGCAGTCGGTACAACCACACCGAAGGGAAGAGACTAAACTACCCTGTGGTTAAGTTTTAAACATGGCTGTTTGTTTTAATGACCATTTCTAAATGAAAACTGAAACAAATGAGCCCTTGGCCACCATTATTTTTAGTGTTATTGACCAGGTTTCAAAACTTCTAAGAGTGCCTTCATCAGAATTAAACCGTTAAAACGGCCTATAAAATAGTTAGAAATTTATAGGAATAGGCATTTTTTATATAAAAGGTGTAAGTACTGACTAACAATAAAAGACAGAGGCAGTACTTACATGTCACATATAAAATAATTAACAGGCCAGAAGTGCTTTAGTCACAAAATATATAAAAAGGAATGTGTGAAGGCGAGGCACTATGGGCTGCTCGTACCTGTACAGCCACAGGTTGCAACGGACTCCCGTGGTTCCGGAAGTGGCACGGCAAGAAAAATGTAGGTAAACTACTGTAAACAGTGCAGTGAACGCATGATAATAGCCAAGATACGAAGGTAACCACAACAGGAGAGGTTCATAAGCGAAATAACTCTCTCGGTGACGAAAAGGTAGAAGAAACCGACATTTGTTTTGGACCATACTAGCTTCTCTCAAAACATGGAAAAGAAAGAGCTGGACGTGGAAGAAGTCAGTTTTTTCTTGCTCTTCGTCACCGAGAGAGTTATTTCGCTTATGAACCTCTCCTGTTGTGGTTACCTTCGTATCTTGGCTATTATCGTGCGTTCACTGCACTGTTTATAGTAATTTACCTACATTTTTCTTTCATTATTCATTATTTTACCCATTCCAGCATTATCAGTAACATGATTTCATATTCATAGACAGTGCTCACCCAACCAGTTCCGTTCTTCTTGCCACAAAACTTCATACTCTGACCATATCTAACTAAAACCTATCCATTTCTATTTTAAATTCTCTAACCGTGTGCCTGATAAAGGAGTTTGACATTCCAAGCTCCGACCCGTAGAATATCAGTTTTGTTTTTTGTGATAACAGCCTCATGAGAACTCAGTGCTAGGAAATCCGAATGAGGGACTGTTTTATCTCCGAAATATTTTACAGAAGTGGATGCCATTATTGAGCTATACAGTAGAGCTGCAAGCCCTTGGGGGGAAATATACGGTTGTGGTTTCCCTTTGCTTTCAGCCGTTCGCAGTTCCAACATAGCAAGGGTGCGGCTGTTGCTGCTGGGATTACTGAAGAGGCTGCTGTGCCACTTCAGGAACCATGGGAGTCCGTTGCAACCTGTGGCTGTACAGGTACGAGCAGCCCATAGTGGCTCGCCTTCACACATTCCTTTTTATATATTTTGTAACTAAAGCACTTCTGGCCTGTTAATTATTTTATATGTGACATGTAAGTACTGCCTCTGTCTTTTATTGTATGTCAGTACTTACACCTTTTATATAAAAAAATGTCTTTTCCTTTAAATTTCTAACTATGTTATAAGCTGTTTTAACGGTTTAATTCTGATGAAGGCACTCTCAGAAGTGTTGAAACCTGGTCAATAACAGTAATAATAATAATGACCAAGGGCTCATTTGTTTCAGTTTTAATTTAGAATCGGTCACTGAATCAAGTAGCCATGTTTAAAACTTAACCACAGGTCTGTTTAGTCTCTCTCCTACGCTGTGGTTGTACCTACTGCACGGCTGGCTGTCTGTATTACTGAAAAGGGTCCACACTCTTTTTTTTTTATCTCATTTTGTTCGTTATTGTTCGTTGCATTTGCTCGTGGCGGACGCCTCATGACACCCATTCAAGTTCGTCGTTGACCCATTTCCTCAGTTTTTTTGTTACAGAGGGCATCTAACCTTCTGACCGAACACGGTGAGGTACCGTGCCGGCACACTCAGAAGTATCACAATGATTTTCGCTTATAGCTTTCGACTCTGTCGTTCCCAGACCAGCGCCCATTACCTCAAATTGATACATTTACCCATCTCTATCGGCATAAAAGTTGTAACATCATCAAGGTATCACCCAATATAACGATGACTTTTGTCTTGTATTTATTTTAGCTGAAAATACATTTATCAATTTTAAACTTTAGGTTCTTTCAGAAAGCTTGAAGATACACATTTTATAAACTCACAATACCGCTTCTGGAATATACGAGGGCCATTCAGAAAGTAACCTCTGGTTGATTTAAAAAAATACACCAAATTAAATAAAAATATTTTAATATATACATCTTACAACTACATCTTTGCACTATTTTTCTACATAGTCTCCATAGCGATTGAGGCACTTATCATATCTCTTCACAAGCTTTGAAATTCCTTCTGCATAAAAATCACCCGCTTATGCCTGGAGCCAGCCTGTGACCGCATCTTTGAGCTCATCGTCGTCGTCAAACCGCTGTGACCCGAGCCATTTCTTCAAATGCATGAAGAGGTGATAATCACTTGGCGCCAGGTCTGGGCTGTAAGGTGGATGGTTGATAACGTCCCACTTGAAGGACTCAAGAAGGGCTGTTGTTCTGCGAGCAGAGTGAGGACGGGCGTTATCGTGCAAAAAAACGATACCGGAAGTCAGCATAACACGGCGTTTGTTCTGTATAGCCCGTCGTAACTTTTTTATTGTTTCACAGTACACGTCTTGATTAATGGTCGTACCACGTTCCATGAATTCAACCAACAACACCCCTTTGGCATCCCAAAACACCGTTGCCATCAGTTTTCTGGCAGAAAAATCTTGCGAGGCTTTTCTTGGTTTGGTAGGCGAATTTGAATGTGCCCACATCTTTGATTGTTCTTTTGTCTGAGGGTTCACGTACTTAATCCAGGTTTCGTCACCGGTCACGATTCTGTTTAACAATGGTTCTCCTTCGTCCTCATAACGTGACAGAAAGTCTAATGCAGGGGCCATTCTTTGAGTTTTGTGGTGGTCGGTAAGAATTTTGGGCACCCATCGTGCACAGAACTTACGGTAACCCAATCTTGCTGTCACTATCTCGTACAAGAGAGTCTTCGAAATCTGTGGAAAACCAGTAGACAACTCCGACATTGAGAAACGTCGATTTTCACGAACTTTTGCATCAACTGTCTGAACGAGTTCGTCAGTCACCAATGATGGTCTACCACTCCTCTCTTCATCATGAACGTTTTCTCGTCCACTTTTAAATAAACGTACCCATTCACGGACAACCCCTTCACTCATAACTCTTGGTCCGTACACGGCACAAAGCTCACGATGAATAGCTGCTGCAGAATATCCTTTGGCTGTAAAAAACCTTATGACAGCACGCACTTCACATTTGGCGGGGTTTTCTATTGCAGCACACATTTCAAACTGCCACAAAAACTAAACTAGCGCAGGTACGACGTTCACTCGACCACGGCTTGATGCCGACTGACCTGTTGAGTGCGTGAACGCACAGATGGCGTCGCTACTTCCCCCACAACCCGCACTGTGACCAATCGGAGGTTACTTTCTGAACCGCCCTCATACAATAATAAGCAGTATAGTTGTGTAGACGTACAGCTGGTGACTGGCAGTGCAGCTGTCAACGGAGTAAAAAGATGTCCTATTACAAAAGAAGCTGTTAGAAATCTAAAACAGAACAAATAATCGTAAGTGATTCAGAAAAATTAGCAAAAGCGTTGTACTAGTTCATATGGTGCTAATTTCGTGAAAATCTCTGTAATTTTGATTAAACCCGTAGCTACAAAATTGAAATCTTCGTATGTAAACTGATTTATAATGTTTCCCTTAATTCATCACACTCCCGCTTTTTAGCAGGATCCATGTCATCGGATCTTCGAACGTTACTTTTCCTCATATAGTGAGTGCAACAAGCGATGGAGGGAGGGAAGGGGAGGGGGGGGGGTGGAGGAGAGCTGACAACCCTCGAGCTTGTTAACGACATCCTGCCGCCTCTGGTCTTCTGAAGTTACCTCCCTGGCTCTGGCTGCAGTCGAAAGCAGTGCTCTGAGAATGTGTACACACCAGTGAAGCGCAAGTTCCATCCATTTTTTCTGTAACAAGAGATGTGCCATATCTGATTACGGTCTTTAGTATCATGATTGCATTGGTACTGTCTGTCATCTAAGCATACGCGTTCCCACTGCATGGAGAAGTGTTTCAATGTTCATAGCCAACGCCCAACAGTAAGTACCTTACCATACAAAAGGTTTGACGTCCGTCTTGTATGCCCCAGCCTCAAGACAGATGGGTCATGTTTCCAGTATTCATATAAAAGGAGCTTGTATCCCCGCTCCTTTTCAGCTAATAGTGCTGATGTCACAGCACTACACGAACTGCAAGTATTTTGCAGCGGGCTGGAGGCAGCAAGGAATCAAAGCAGACCGCGACGGTCGCAGGTTCGAATCCTGCCTCGGGCATGGATGTGTGTGTTGTCCTTAGGTTAGTTAGGTTTAAGTAGTTCTAAGTTATAGGTGACTGATGACGTCAGATGTTAAGTCCTATGGTGCTCAGAGCCATTTGAACCAAAGCAGATAGTTACATATTTTGTGGAACATTGTTCTAGGAAAACAAGGAAACAATATGTCAGTAAAATTTGCTAAAATAGTCTTGATGGCATATGTATTTTACTTAAACTGTGGATCAGTTTCGCTCTATTGTACTTAGGTCATCTTCAGATCTTGCACTCCATGGTGGTGACAAGAAGTGGGCTGGCTGTCTAGGCTACTCTAGAGAGGTGTAATCGACTTTTTTAGCAAATTTTATTTAAATAGCTATATTTTAGTAGTATGTTAAGGGTAGCCGCAACTGAAGTAACCCATATTTGACGAAAAAATCGCTTCTAGTTGTATATAAATCTGTATTTGCAGGAACACTACCAGTTTCATGACATCACATCCTCAGGCGTACATTTCAACAAGATACAAAACAATCAGTGGACATTACGTTCCAAAACGGATACTTATCCTAATAATTTAAGCCATATGACAACCAATATGAAATACTCACACGTTAATAAAACATCAAGCCTATGATATCAGAAGGAGGGAGACTCAACTTCTTCAAAATAAAAAGTTGTTACCCTCAGCAAGCAATGCGCAGCAGATCAAATCCACCCGTTGAAAAACTGACATATTAAAACAAGCTAACCTACACCGAAAAGGGCAAAATAAGAAGTCCAGGATAATATCATTGAAAACATGACCACTTTCGTGACATCAAATCACATGCTCAGGTGTACATCTGAACAAGATACAAAACAATCAGTCGACATTATGATCCAAACGAAAGCTTATCCTAATAATTTAAGCCAAATGACAGCCAGTATGAAATGCTCACAGGTTAGCAAAACATTGAGCCTATAACATGGGAAGAAGGGGATCTGCCTTGTTGAATAAAACGTTGTTACCCGCAATAAGCAGTGCGCCGCAGATGAAATCCACCAGTTGAAAAACTGACATGTTAAACCACGCTAACCTACACCGAAAAGGCCAAAATAAGAAGAAGTTCCAGCTAATGATGTCCAAAACATGACGGTTAAGGAAACTCACTTCATACCAGGAAATGCGAAAGTATACGTCCAACGGCCTCGTCGTGCAAAGCTACGCTGCTAGTCAACGTAATGACGTGTGCCGCGGCGGAGACCTCTAGTGCCACCACACACATAAGCAGCGAAATTTACAAATATTTCTGCGCGTATCAAAATATCGTGGGAACGAATGACGTCCCGTTACAGAGAACTATGGTAAAAACCATAAAATATTTAGTAATACATATAGATAAAAAACTAAAACAGGCTCCTAAAGATATAAAAACAGCACAATGTCATAGTTTTCCGAGTTATTGTTATCTGCTCCCGTATGTTCTCTATTTTGTTTTATCTATAACAACATAATGCCATAGTTTTGCAGACTGCTTGGTTGTTATCTGCTCTTGCGTCTGGTCTATTTCATTTTATTTATTTTTTATGACAAAATACTCTACAGTTTGTACGGTAGTGTTGTGTAATGGGGCCTCAATCATTCCTGTGATATTTGGTTAGTCGCAGAGCTGTTTGTAACTTTGCCTTTCATGTATCTGGTGGCGCCAGTGCGCTCCGGCCGCGCCATACAGCAGCAGGTTGACCAGCAGTGTAGCCCTGTGCAGGGAGGCTGTTGGAGGGATGCTGTCCGCGTCTTTCTGGTATGAAATGTGTTTGCTTTACGTGGTGACTTCAACGTTATTAACTGGGACTTTTTCTAATTTTGGTCTTATCACTGTAAGTTAAGATGGTTCAACTGTGACGGAACGTCACTTAAATTGACATTTCGAGAAAAATTAAAAGAGTTTTTTGTGTGTTAAAAAAATATGAAAGTCTACGTCCGTGTGCGCGGTGAATATCAAATATTAAAAAGTGTAGTTTATTATGGGTAAAGCTCGCAAACAGCGATGCGTTTAACTAATAGCCTTTTTGTATATAGCATCTGTGTAATGTGATGAAGAAGAACACAGATAACGTTTTTTAGGGTTTATATTTTTTTTCATAGCTTGTTTCGTCTAGAGGAAGACCGCCATTGTACCATAGTCTGAGGTTTAATGTAACTCTGTCTGTATGTTATCAGAATATATGTCCAATTGTTAATATATGTCCAATTGTTATTAGAAAGTGTTTCTTATTGAAGTAGTGAGCACCTCCCATAATAGCCACCATTAATTGTAGTTAATAACTCTATTTCAGAACTTCGTGTTGCGGGGAGCTCTCTTTTCCTAGCAGCATTTGGTCGGTCATTACGCTGATGATATTTTTTAGTTAGAAATTCAGTCTGTAATATTAAGTGTAAATGCGGGAGACTTCTCTATTTTGATCTTTTAATAGCTTCAAAGCTTGCAAAGCAAAGACAAATACCACTTATTAATGTTTTTGTACTGAATGAGTTTAGTATGTACTGAATGAGTTCAGTATGTTTAAGATTGGCCTCTTAACGCCTGTAAGTAGGCTATTTAGGTTTTCTTATTGGTAACGCCATGTAGCGCTCTGCATGAAAATCACTGGCTGTGCTGTGTGCAGTCTGTGGCTAGTTTGCATTGTTGTCTGCCATTGTAGTGTTGGGCAGCTGGATGTTAACAGCGCTTAGCGTTGTGCAGTTGGAGGTGAGCCGCCAGCAGTGGTGGATGTGGGGAAGTGAGATGGCGGACTTTTTAGAATGGATAATCTGGAGGTGTGTCCATCAGAAACAGTACATTTGTAAGAATGGATGTCATGAACTACTATATATATTATGACTATTAAGGTAAATACATTGTTTGTTCTCTATTAAAATCTTTCATTTGCTAACTATGCCTATCAGTAGTTAGTGCCTTCCATAGTCTGAATCTTTTATTTAGCTGGCAGTAGTGGCGCTTGCTGTATTGCGGTAGTTCGAGTAACGAAGATTTTTGTGAGGTAAGCGATTTGTGTAACGTATAGGTTAATGTTAGTCAGGGCCATTCTTTTGCAAGGATTTTAAAAGTCAGATTGCGTTGCACTAAAAATATTGTGTGTCAGTTTAAGCACAGTCATGTACAATTTTTCTAAGGGGACGTTACATATGGCAACCCTGCCAGGATACCTCACTGGAATCTTCTGATTTTTTCTTGTAGTTTGTGTAATTAGTGTAGCTATTGTTTATTGCTAGCGCATAATTGTGCAGAGAATCTCCTTTGTAGTTGCAGTCTTTCATTGTTGTACAGTAAAACAGTTGTGGCATGCATGTAGATTTGCGCCAAGTGTTTCGCAGCTGCGCTTGCAATTAACTAGATATTATTTTCAGTGCTGTGTAATGTGTTCTCTTGTTTTTGCTCTTCAAATTGTGCTTTTCTGTGTTATAGTGTGAAATTTTGTGACAATAATGGCGTGTGAAAAACGTGACACTAGGTTCCAAAGTAAACTGAGAAATAGTAGTGACGACGAGCGTAGCTTATCAGCACCACTGTGTAATGAATTAACAAACATTCGAAGTAGTAATTTGGTAATTGTGCATAGGGAAATGGAGCAGGCAGCAAATAATGGTGTAGACAATGAAACAAGTAGTGAACAGGGAAGCATTATCGATCGATCGGTTGGCAACAGCTCGCCTCAGGAATCCGAAATGACAGAACACAATATTGCAAATGCTGTAGACTCAGGTTTTGTGTCCTCACCGTTTTCTCAAATGAGTCAAGACACATTTTCTGCTTGTCAAAATGTGAATGTTGCCGGTGAAAATGCACTGCCAAAAAGCATAGAGAAACAGATTCCAGACACTAATACATTATTATTGCAATTAATGCAACAAATGGAACAAAATCAGAGACAAACACAGCAAAAGTTTCAAAAGTTAGACACAATGGAACAAAATCAGAGACAAACACAGCAAAAACTTCAAACGTTAGACACAATGGAACAAAATCAGAGACAAACACAGCAAAAGCTTCAAAAGTTAGACACCATGCTTGAACAAACACGTGAAGATTTAACTACTGAGTTACATAACATTGAATCGAAATGTCAAAAAGTCTGTAACGACGTTAAAACACAAATTTGTGAGCATTTCAACCTATTCTTTCGCGGCATGAAAATGCATTACAGAATCACAAAGTAGCCATAAAAGGACTGCAAACTATTGTTCATGAAAATCATGAGACCTTGCAAGCTAAAATTGACTCAGTTGCATCTACCGATTAGGTTACGCAACTTGCAAAAACTCAGGAAAACTTGAAGGACACAGTAGATACTCTGAAAATTGGTTCAGAAAGACACATGGAGGAAATTAATTCATTATCAGAGAAAGTAGTTGAACTTTCGGATCAGCTAAATAATTTATCTGCAAAGGTAGATGATAATCTGAATGACACAAAACCAGTAGTCTTTAATGACACAGAAGAGTGTGAACAAATTGGGAAATTCAAACAAAATCAGAATCAAATTAATACGCAACACCAAAGAGAAATTCGGGAAGTACAAGATCAGCTGACACAGGTAATACAAGAATTGTGTATTTCAGAGGACACTCGCGCTCCAATACGGGAAGAGGGACATAGAAATACAGAACAGCCACAAAATAATAACACGGGGTACTTAGGAAATTATGAAAGAAATTGGCAATGTGCACCGAATTTTGAGATGGAACCGCCGACATGACGTAACAATGACCGACATGCGACTCGTCGACACGATGATTTTGACTATAAGCTGTTTATTACTACACGTAAATTCAAAACATTTAAGAATTCCAGCAACGACATTCATCCACAAGCGTGGCTTCATGAATTCTATCATTGCTTTCCTCCCAACTGGTTATTAGAACACAGATTAGAATTTATGTGCGGCTATTTAGAGAATGAACCAGCTGTAAGAATGTGATCGGTCATTCACGATTGCCACAGTGAAGGAGAATGTTATCATGCCTTCCTCTCAGCATATTGGTCTCAAGCTACACAAGACCGAGTAAAACATAGCATCATAATGATGAAACATTTCGAACAATCTGAATTTTCCAGTCTTGTGAAATATTTTGAAGACATTTTGCACAAGAATCGTACCTGTCAAACCCATACAGCCCCTCAGAACTCATCTGCATTTGCTTAATCAAATTACCTGAACATTTACGACATATTATTTTGGCAGGACGTTGCAAAGACGACATTGAAGCTTTTCAGGGACTCTTACAAGAATTAGAAATTGACACTGACAATCACAGAACGCGAAAACAGGAATACAAAAATTACAGGTCACATCCGTCACAATTCCGCGATGACAGAAATAATAACTGGACATGACAAGGCTATTCTCACAACACAAATCGTGAACAAAACAGACACCACCCATATGACAACCACTGGCAGAGTAATAGTTACAGAGAAAGATCGTATTTCCGTAGTAATGATTATAACAGAGACAATCGTAGAAACAGACAATATGGCAACCAGAACTATTATTATCACGGGAGACAGAATAACTTCAGACGCAATGGTCCACCGTGCACTGATAATTCAGGGAGAAATTCTCCACCACTTAACCGACAAGAAAGAAACTTCAGGAATTACCGACATGACGACAGACGGTATAATCGTAACGACAGACTTGAATTGCATCAGAACTGGCGAGATTCAAACAGAGCAGGGCACTCTCGACAAGATGAATTTGTAGAAATTAGGTCTCCTAATCCCAATAACGATGCACGCCAACAAAGGGATAGCAGACAATGACTCGCACCGCAGCCAGCCACGTGCGCCGGCCGCCTTAGAGAAAAATAACATAAGACGCTAACCTTGAGAAGAATTTGAGCATTCCTTACCGACGTATACCACATGATAATTACTTTGAAGTTGAAACCCTGCGTAGTAGGAAGAGTAAAGGTTTACACCACATTTCACATGTAAAACCATTTATTGAAAGATAATCTGCTTTTTAACTTAGTCTTTGCTATAAAATTTTTCACTTCACGCTACTAGTATAATTTGTCACACTGAGAAACTGTTAACATGCAACTATGTTTTAAAGTTAAGTATCCAGTCTAGAATCTAGGGAACATTTTTAAACAGAAATTACGAATGCATTGTTATAGTGAACAGACGACACAGTGTTGTTATTTGTACATTCTTGCTTGTTAGTTGCACGATTACGTAACGACTATCAGGCTTACATACTTAGAACATATACTGGTACTGCTAATGAGATTTTAATGCAACATTTTGGTTTACTTGAAAATACATTCTGGATTTAAAGTACTTTCTGCGAGACACCAGATGACACAGTGGTTAGTTTATCTGACAGCTACACGATTTTATCACGATGCTACTAATGAGTGACAATTTACAATGTTGATTTTGCGATGTTTCTGTTTTATATCTGCACAGTTTTTCTGAATTCTTCTGGAAAGTAAAACATGTTTTAGTAGTAACTTCTGTGGCATAGCTACAATGAGACAGCCTTTTCCATAGCACAACAATACATTACAGCACAGTACTTTCTTCACCATGGCAATAAGCGTAATAAGTAAGATATCTATACGCAAAGCATTTCACTTTCATTTATCATGAGGTAACCACATTGACTTCTGCAGAACTTAGCTTTCGGAGGACGATAACTACGACAGTTCCACAGAGATTATCTTACAACAAGACGCACAGTTTAGCGCTAAAGTACACGTATTTGAATAATTAATTTTGCACTTAAAACATTTATTTTTAAAGATTTTTGAATTACAATGATACAAAGGTTTTCCATGACACATTTCATTCCACTGCTGTAATCTTAAACACGTGAGGGTATAATTACATTAAACCTCAGGGGGGTACACGCTTACTTTGTGTACCATGTGTGTGGCAAGCACAAGGAGTCCTAGCTAATATGGTATTTGCTTATACAACTTTGCACATCGGTACCATATTTCTCTAACACAGAATTACACAGCTATCTGATCATTTAATTGAGAGAGACAAATATTTATTTTACTACATCAGTGACAGATGTTTACGTAATTACACAGTTGGATAACTTCACACTTATGAAATTGTATTTTGTCTGTACTTCGTGAAATGTTCATATTTTTTCAGAACCATTGTGATACTATGAGAGCTTTGAATGATGTATTTGGTATGGGATCATGATTTTTAAAGTACGTTTGAGGTAGACGACACTTTTGACATGAGCAGATAATTTTTTTTAGGTTTTGAAATTATTGGAGGAAGCTATGAAGATTTTGAGATTTGGCTGAGGTTTTATGATGTTATGATGACGATGTGTATTACGCTGTTGCAGTATGTTTATGATCAATAAGCTGATGCTGTATGAGGAATTTGATTATGCTATGTATTTATTATGATGAAATATTGAAGAAGTGTCTACGAATATGCATATGTGTAATAAAGCAAGGAATAATGAGTAGTGGTTAGGGACTCTGGTTTGTGAAAAAGGATGTTCAGAACCGAGAATCGTACTTTAAGAGTTGTGAAATGTGTGTGTATGCATGAATGTATCACTATGCTGGCGAAATTTTTTTTGACACTGTTATATTTACAGGATTTTGTTTCTACAGATTTGCAACGCAAATTGACCTGTGAAATTTTTATATGAGACTGTCACTGTAGTGCAAACTGGTGTCGTAAATATTTCGGTAAGAAAGCTGAGTGACCACCTTCACGTAATGCATCATGGGCACCCAGCTGCGTGACAATTGCCTGGAAAAAAGCATTAGTGTGTGCCTTTCAGAGGCACAGGTGGAGAAAAAAAAGAGGCCAATATCCTCGCTATTGACATTCCTTTGTAGAAAGAATCGCAAATACGACACGCTCAAACTTGAAAACATATGATTACACTGTGGAGCTCTTAATTTATGATATTTACTAGAATGCCTAATGAAATGATGAGAAACATTTTTACATCTATTGTCTTTCTAGTTGAGAGATCGCTCAATTTGTTTAATATCTATTTTCTAGCTCCACTGCAGCATTGGTTAAAATAAAATTTAATAGATGTACTAATATAAATATTTTCTGTCTACAGATTCAGTAAATAATAATTTTATGATATACTTACAAAAAAAAATGAGGGAGCACAAAAAGACATTTCCCTTCACAGGAACTGCATACATAATTTTCTTTTCAAGTACTTGGTAATTTATTTTGTAGAATAAGTTGTGGTGCACCATTTAATTACATAGGTATTAAGATGTGAATATACAGTTCCCTTATCTGCATTGTTGTCTTTAGCGTAATATTTTTTCTGCTTGAGCTTTGTCATGTTTAGGTATAAGTTATAGCATTTGCTGCTGCTGTTTGTCAGGCATAGTGTTACTGAATTTAACTTTGTATTACTCTGTTAAGCCAGTTTTACTACTGATTTATTTTTCTTGTTGCTTCACATTGGCTCATATTAGTTGTAATGATGCATTTGCTGTGCTAATTTAGATTTGCTGCTGCTTGCTTTTACAATTTCCATTTTTTTTCGTTGCTGTTTGTATTAATTGTTTTGTGCTGCTGCATTGCCTCATCCGTTAGTTTCTCATCTGAGCTCAGTAGATTTACGTTAGCTTAAGAGAGGGTAGACTATATAAGAGAATGAGTTGCGATGAATTGGAAGAAATGCATTGAGAAGTTATACGAAAAAAGTACAGAAAGCAGGTATAGGTAGGATTTCTTGGAAATAAATGATGAGGTAAGATAATGGAAAATAAATAATGAGGTAAGAAATATGTGAACAGATAAATACAGAAAGCAAGCTTGGATTGGATTTTTTTGGTGGAAACAAATGTTGAAATAAGAGAAAGATCTATGGAATGAAGTTTTGGGTTGGACTGCAGTACCAAATGTTACCCTGAAAATGAACCCTGTCTTTCCTTTTGTGTTATTCCGCTATGTGTTTGTGTATGCTTGTGTACTTGTGTTTTTCCTGTCTTTATGTGTTTAGCTAATAAGATTTATGTTGTAGAATTTTTCTAGTACTAAGCTACTTTCACTATGGTGAGGAATACTGTTCTCCTCAAATATAATTTGCATTGATAATATGTTATTTTCTTTGTAAAGATGTTTAGACATTATTTATTCTGTTCAGTTTTAATGATCATATGTGAAGTTGATGTTTCAAAAGTTATTCTGATCTTTATGTATGTACTTATGTCACAATTTTTGTAACACTGATGTGCATGTTTATTTCTATTCTTTTGTAAAGCCTGTTTTACTACAAATGTTATCTGTATTGTTATGTTCTTTAATGAGGTATTTTGTACCTTTGTAATTGTATTCCAATGTTATAAAATTGTAATTGACACCAGTTCATCAAATTTATGATGGTCATAGTATATGCTAAATATGTGAGAAGTTGGGACTGTTAGTGTCTGGACATGTGTTAACAATTCAGCAAGGGACTGATTAACAGCATTGCTGGTTCTAAGGACAATTCCAAAAACATTGTGAGTGCACAAGTGGTGGTTTATGGACTTGCTATATTGTCCACAAGACTCTTCGATGGTGATAGTGCACCTGCACAGTCGCAGCAGATGGCTGCTGGCCATCTCTACAAGGACTACAGTGGGTCTACACCTTTGATGACTCACCAATACCATTATTTCTACAAGGACTGCAGTGGGTCTGCACCTCTGGTGGCCCACCAATACCATATTATCTACTAGGACTACAGTGGGTCTGCTCTGTGATGACCTACCTACCAATATTCTTCAAAACTTCGACTGACTTCGCTGTGGGTTTGCTCTGTTGTGGCCCATTACCTGTCGGCATGTCGAGAGTCTGCACTGTCTTTCCGTTGGAAGGACAACACTACTTCTCCAAGACAGCATGGAAATCCACTACTTCCATGTGCATTTTCTTTTACTGCCCAGACTTTGAGAAAAACACTGCTATTTTACTGTGATGACCGATCAGGACTGTCTTTATGGACTGTGAGAAAATTTTAGCTTTTGACCAACATTGTATCAATAAGTGTGTGCATTTGATTTCTTTGTTATTGTAATTGTGAAAAAATTTTAACAAATATGTATTGGCCAGTGCCCAAAACAATTTGTAAAATTTTTTGTGGGGAGCATGGGGGCTATGTAAATAGGCTATTTAGGTTTTCTTATTTGTAACGCCACGTAGCGCTCTGTATGAAAATCACTGGCTTTGCTGTGTGCAGTCTGTGGCTAGTTTTCATTGTTGTCTGCCATTGTAGTGTTGGGCAGCTGGATGTTAACAGCGCGTAGCGTTGCGCAGTTGGAGGTGAGCCGCCAGCAGTGGTGGATGTGGGGAAGTGAGATGGCGGATTTTTTAGAATGGATAATCTGGAGGTGTGTCCTTCAGAAACAGTACATTTGTAAGAATGGATGTCATGAACTACTATATATATTATGACTATTAAGGTAAATACATTGTTTGTTCTCTATTAAAATCTTTCATTTGCTAATTATGCCTATCAGTGGTTAGTGCCTTCCACAGTTTGAATCTTTTACTTAGCTAGCAGTAGTGGCGCTCGCTGTATTGCAGTAGTTCGAGTAACGAAGATTTTTGTGAGGTAAGTGATTTGTGAAACGTATAGGTTAATGTTAGTCAGGGCCATTCTTTTGTAGGGATTTTAAAAGTCAGATTGCGTTGCGCTAAAAATATTGTGTGTCAGTTTAAGCACAGTCATGTACAATTTTTCTAAGGGGACGTTACACGCCAGATGTAATTCTCCTCAGTTTTTGCCTTTCAGATAACCAATAGCAAATACAGAAAAATATGCCGTTTAATAAGCATAAAAGGTATCTCAGTTTCATTGTGAAAGTTGGTACATAAATGACCAGTAGCCCCTGAGAACCAAATTAATCATTACAGTTTGCGTAAAAGCACACATATTTTCTCTCCATAATAGCAGCACTCACGTGGACTATCTGTGAGAAGGCGGTGAGTCGCGCTCTGTGTATAAAATATTATTTCGTGCGTACTTCGGAACAGCCGATGTCCTTACGTACGTTATCGTGGTATTGGGGTATTTCAGACTCTCATGCTAGCCCACAACATTTAACGGAGTAAATAATATTGCAGTATTCAATATTTTTTTTATTAATTACTGTAAATATAGAATTTAACAGAACTACCAGTTCCGAGTACCGCGATACAACATGCCAGTTTTTTAACTCTCTGATGCCCTAATTGTTGAGGGTAGCAGCATTTTAATTTGAGAAGTATTAGTCTCCCTCCTTTCCATATTGTGTGTTTAATGTTTTACTGACGTATGCATCACATTCGTAGCATATGGTTTAGATTACTAGAATAGGTGTCCGCTTTTGATCATAATCTCAAGTGATTGTCTTGTAGCTTGTTTAGATCTACAACTGAGGATGTGATTTAAAATGATGAAACGGGTCTTGTTCCTGTAAATAAAGGTTCATATACAGCTAGAAGCGGTTTGTTCGTGAAATATGGGAAAGCAAGGGCTCGCTGTAGTACTTTGTCGTCTGCTTATGAGAAAAAATGATTTTTATGCTATAGCATCTGCCACGCCAGCACTTTGTAAAGCACTAATTACAACCTACAAGTAGATGATGCCATACTTAATTGCTCTGCTAAATCTTTGATATGTGTTAATTTTCTGTCCTAATACTTTACAAAATGTCGCAGTTACCGAGTCTTAAGAATAAATCACTGCTGTCCAGCATTAGTCTAATCAGAGATTTTAAATAAAGAAACATCACAATATTAGTAAATAGGTACCGCTGTTTGTTTTTCATATTAAATTTCGTAATTAAAATGTGTTATTCGAATTAAATCTTTAAAGATCAACATAAAAATTAGAACCATCTCCATTTATTTTCGCCTTCATATTCGTGGTTTCTAATACAAGCTTGTGCGGTTGCGTTCCACTCGAAGGTAGCTGGTTCGAACCATGACGGTGTATGAAAAACTACAGCAGCCCCTGGTCTAGGGGCGCAGTCTACTTAAAAGCTGTAATGATGATCTCTGCATTCCGAATTAATGCCCCTTTCGGATGTCTGGCTACTGACTCCCAAGTGGGAGGTGAACATAATAAAATGAATTGTACGATTTTACGAGTCGTAGTGTGTAATGTCAGAAGTTTGAATGTGGTAGAGAGCCTAGAAAATCAGGAAAGGGAAATGTAAAGGCTAAATTTAGCTACAGTGGTAGTCAGTGAAGTGAAATAGAAAAAAGGTGACAGTTTCTGATCCGATGAATACTTCATAGGAAGAGGAGCACAACGAGAAGAAGCGATCGACAATGCGAAATGGAAATTCTGAGGAAAGCAGAAGGAAGCTACAGGGAAATAAGGTGAATACCAAAAATGTCCAAGAACCAAAAAGGAACTAGAAGACTTAAAGTCCGAGGACGAACTGCTCGGATGAAAAACGAGGTGAGGTCTTTCGCTTGTAGTGTCCACTCTATACTTGGAAGAAGCAACGATGGAAATAAAAGAAAGATTCAAGAGAGATTAAAATTCAAGGTGAAAGGGTATCGATGATAGGATTTGCTGATGGCATTGCTGTCCTCCGTGAAAGTGAAGAATATTTACGGGACCTATTGAATGGAATCAACAGTCTACTGAGTAAACCAGAGAGTAAACCGGAAAAAGATAAAAGTAATGAGAAGTAGCAGAAATTGGAATGGCAAGAAACTGAACATCAAAGTGGTGAAAGCGAAGAAATTCTTCTACCTTCGGCGCAAAATTACCAGCGATAGACGAAGCATGGAGATCATGAAAAGCTGATTATTACAGAAAAAGAGGACTTTTCTGGCCCAGAGAAGCTTGCTGCAGAGAAGAGGCTTCAATCTGACGAAGAAATTTCTGAGAACTTACATTTTGAGCATAACGTTGTATGGCAGTGCATCAGGGACAGTGGAAAAACCGGAGCAGAAGAGAATGGAAGCGTTTGAGATGTGGTGTTACAGAAAATGTTGAAAATTATTAGGAATGATAGAATAGGGAATGAGGAGGTTCTCTACAGAAAGGTTAAGAAGGGAACATACTGAAACCATTGACAAGGAGAATGAACAGTAATGTAAGACATGTGTTATGAGATCAGGAAATAAATTCCGTAGTTCTGAAATGAGCGGCAAAGGGTAAAAACTATAGGGGAAGACAGTGTGAGCAATACATCAGCAAATAACTGCTCTGAAATGAAGAGGTTGACAGGAGTTCATGGCGGGCCGCTTCAAACCACTCACGGGACTGATGCCCGGAAGAAAAAGAAATGGCTACCAGTATTTGGCTGCCTAGTGAAGGAGACATTATAGCGTTAAATTCCTGATCACTTGATACGCCATGGTGTCGTCGTTTAAAATGAAAGACAATTCGTGCGTTGGTAAAAGCGACGGCCTATTTGCTGCTGTTCAAGAGGAGTAGGTGATGTGCCTGTAGCAGTTTTGTCGCTTATCTTTTCTTTCACCATCAACGCAAGTACAACACTAAATTTTGATGCATGTATCACAACCATTACACTTTACAGCTGCACAGCTGACAGGACGTGTTAAAAAGCACATTCAAGGGGAAATTAGACCATTCCACGGTGGTGCTGTCGGAGTAGGAGATCACGTGATTGGAAATGTCAGACGCAGCCTCTTTTGACAAGTACTGGCAGGTGCGGGCTTCTCATCGATCCCAGTTCCATCTCATATGCATGGGAAGGCGGGTCCTAGCGGCTTGCACCATCATTGTGCTACCCTTGGAAAGACGCAGGATGTTTTCACATTATGTAACTGCTTTTTGTATAGCTTTGTTAGAAAACTTTACGCCATATTGCATTAATTTTATAGTCTAGAATGGCAATAGAAACACATGATTCTGTAAGTAGTAGGTCGCATAAATTCCCTGTAAACTGAGTGTAGACGAAAAAGGGCCGAATGTAACTTTAACTCTGGTTAACAATTTCCCATGTGACATCCACACACTATAATTAGTCGGGCTGAAATGAACGGCGGAGAACAGCCACACTGTGGCGTACTAGGAGTGTGTGCATAAATACACACGAAATAAGGTATGAAAGAGCATCGTCATTCTTAGTCATAGCATTCGCCGGCGACATATGTTAGTGAAAGAGTTATAAAAACTACAAGAAGAAACAGGATACCATAGGGAAGAAATGGGGGATCCAGTATTAGAATTGGAACTTAAAAGAGCTTCGGAAGACTTAGGATCAAATAAGGTAGAAGGTATAGATAAAATTCCATCCGAATTTCTAAAATCATTGAGGGAAGTGAAAAGTACACGATTGTTCACGTTGGTATGTAGAGTGAACGACGCTGGCGATATGCCATCAGACTTTCGGTAAAACATCATCCACAAAATCCCGAAGAGTGTAATAGGCGACAAGTGCGAGATTAATCGCACAGTCAGCTTAACAGCTCATGCACCCAAGTTGTTGACAAGAATAATGTGTAGAAGAATGGAAAAGAAAATAGAAAATCTGTTGGATGGAGAATAGTTAGACTGAAGGAAAATAAGGACACGTTCATATTTGCCGGCCTGCAAAAAGCTTTCGACAGTTTAAAATTGTGCAAGATGTTCGGAATTCGGAGGAAACTAGGGTTAAGCTACAGGGAAAGACGCGTGATATACAGTATATAAAAGAACCAAGATGAACAATACGAGTTGGACACCGAGAACGAATGATCGGATTAAAACGGCTGTAAGACAGGGATGCAGTCATTCGCCCCGAGTGTTTAATCTATACTTCAAAGATGTAACGACGGGAATGAAAGAAAGGTCAAGAGTCGGATAAAAATTCAAAGTGAAAAGGTATCTGTTGTGGACTGGCAAGACAGCCAATCCACAGTGACGGGTAACCGAAAGGCACGCGCTTAAACTCAAGCAGGCTGGCGTGAGGTCTGAAACAGGATACGTAATGAATGTTATAAAGAAAAGTACGTAGCTGCTGGAATACTTAACTTTGATCCACAATTGGTGAACATTGGTCTTGTTGATACAGTATAATCGTCATTAGATACATAGCAAAGGATAATTGGCGCCTTGCTAGGTCGTAGCAATTGACGTAGCTGAAGGCTATGCTAACTACCGTCTCGGCAATTGAGAGCGTAATTCTCAGTGAACCATGGCTAACTACGTCGGCTGTACAACTGGGGCGAGTGCTAGTAAGTCTCTCTAGACCTGCCGTGTGGCGGCGCTCGGTCTGCAATCACTGACAGTGGCGACACGCGGGTCCGACATGTACTAATGGACCGCGGCCGATTTAAAGCTACCACCTAGCAAGTGTGGTGTCTGGCGGTGACACCACAGTATCAATGATAAGATTCTCTGGTTAAATTGCGATCCTCAGTATAGGTGAAGAAAAATTACAGGATTTGTTAAATTTAATGAAATCTAACGAGTACAGAATTTGTGTTGAGAGTAAACCGAAGAAGGATAAAAGTAATGAGAAACAGCAGAAATGAGAACAGCGTAAAACGAAACATGAGAAACGGAGATCACGCAGCAGATGAAGTTAGGGAATTCTGCTACCTCTGCAGCAAAATAGTCCCTGACGGACGGAGCAAGGAGGGCATTAAAAAGAAACTAGCACTCTCAAAAAGGAAATTTCTGGCCAGGGGGAATCTACTAGTATCTGCTTTTAATTTGAAGAAGAAATTTCTCTGGATGTACGTTTGGTGCAGAGAATTGTATACTACAGAAACATGGACTGTCGGAAAAACGGAACAGAAGAGACTCGAAGCGTTTGATAAGTGGTGTGTGGTGCTACAGAAGAATGTTGAAAATTAGGTAAAATGATTAGGTAAGGAATGGGGACGTTTCACACAACGGAAAACACTAAAGAATTAGGAAAAAAGAAGAAAATGGGCCACCGTGGACAATTATAACGTGACAGATTAATTTATATAAGCAGTACAGCAATGGAAAACTTCAAAGTGGAAGTGAAACTAAGATGTAACTGTGAAAACAGGCACGGTTAGCACTGTTAAGAAGTGTGTCACTTACGAATTCAATAAAGGAAGTGAAATGATATGTGTGGTATGGCAAAAGTTTCCCACCTAAATCTGAGGAACTTCGAGATTCACTTATTAAAGAGAAACATTTTGGTTTTAGACCACACGGCCAGATATCGCAATGAAGCATACTCTCTGTGTTAACGACCTGTCTCCAAAGTTCGATCGCCACAATCTAAACTGTTGATAGGAGACGGAAAGATCACAACTTTTTTGTTATCTGCTGTTTTCTTCGAGTATTTCAGAACTCAGGAGTATGCTCTCAACATCCCTATCCATATTTTACAACTTACGTTACATGTCAAGAAAGTAGGTCTACGGAATTAGTAGAGAGGGTGGAGGGAGGGGGCGGTGCATCATCAGGTTGAGTAGTCGTTGCTGAAAACCCAGTTTAATTCTTCATATTAGCAGTCACCTCAATAAATATTCTTGAACTGATTGTAACATCAATTTAACTGAATGTAGCACCAAGTTCATTTCACATTGCCCTATCGGCTGAACATAAAAAATCTGAACCTAGATAGCAAGTTCTTTATATTGAAAAGCGATACTCGAATTCCAGTTGACGCTGGACGTCGGCTTCCCCCACCACTGCACTGTTCCGGGAAGATGTGTGAATGTGAAGGCTACAGGCCGAAGGCTTAACATACGGAAAACTTAGGGAGACGTGCATGGGGCACAATCGAACTACTAAGAGGCGAATGTTGCAGCTTAATTTTATAAGCAGTATTTTATTACTATTATTTGTTACAGAATTTTATTTCTGCAAAAGCAATAACTTCACAGCTTGATTAAAAAAGTACAATAGATTGTGTTAATACTGTTACCAGAGCCGTACATCCTTGTTGTTTACCAAACTACTTTACTTACACACATGTAAAATCAAATTGCGATGGTTGTAAATTTACAGACATTTCGATTTTATGGTGTATAATATATCTGGAAATATGATTGGTGATGCAGTCAAATTCGTAGTTACCAGACTAAAATTTGTTAAACTGGACGTTGGCAGTGCTTTGTCAGTTTCTTAAAAAAATAAATAAAAAGTAAATTCGCACACACATATGTTGAATCATACACTGAAGTAAATTCAACAGCTTCTCTGTTCAGTCAAGGAGGTAAAAATCTTAGAAAAGTTAGCTTCTGGTTTGAACAAACAAGTCGTGGAGCTGGGCGCTACACTACACATCTATCTCTATCAACTCAATCTGTAACTAATGATGTACATCAGCAGTCAAAAGTTAGCACAATCAGAAAAATGTATCGAAATCAGTCTTCGATGGTGCAAAGTCTTGTCATCCCTTTAAGTACCCATTATAAATATTTCTATTACTGAAATAAAGTCGGACTTACCTGGTCAACAAATGATTGCCTTCAGTTCTGGGAAATGTTCCATGTCATGAACTTGAAGCTGATTTTACATAGGTTTATTTAAATATCTTCAATCTTGTTTGCATCTCAATCCTCTTGCTATTATTTTTCCCCTCCCTTGGGGAACATGTCTGTACGTATTTTTGGGAATGTGTTCTGCATTTTCAGTATCCAGACATCAGAACAATCCCTCCAATGTTTTTTCGTTCTCTGTTTCTTTCTTCGTTCCCCTTCTCCTATCCTCTCTCCGCTTCGGCGTTTGAGGTTCCCCTCTGGGCGCTCCTGAAGGCCAGCCCATGTGTCTGACGCCTAACAGGTGACTGGGTCACGCGTAATTCCCAGCCCGTGTCGATAGGTAGGGTTTGCACATACCCCCTGGTACAGGCCAGGCCCAGGGAGGGATGATTGGCTGAGCTGTTACCTTCCCAAATCGCCAATTGGTCCCTCTCTCAGGTGTTTCGGAGGTGTGACCTGAGGTGTGAACGATTACCTAAGGCGGGTGAGGCCCCAGTTGAAGGAGTGCGCCATTGGAGACACTGGCAATCATGGGGGATTTTCACGCAAATCTTCTTCTCGGTGTGGAATGAGGCTAACCATTCAAGGACCTTCCCAGCTGCACCTCTGTTCATCGTGGTTTCATGTACTGAATCTTTTCTATGGTTAATCCGTTTATTATTGGGAAAGGTGTTGATGCAGTTGCCGGCCCTGTGAAATCCTGCTCTCGTTCAAGCAATGGCACTTTACTTTTGGAGACTACTAGTGATTTTCAAGCACAACAACTGCTTGCAGCTTCATTTCTCCATGGCTATTTTGTTCGTGTCGAGGTGGATGAGTGCTGAATTTTTCATGTGGTTTTATTTGCACTAGGCTGCTAGATGCTCTGACTGAGGGAGAAATCCGAACTTAGCTCTCTGATTAGTATGTCATTGGAGTCCATTGGTTGATGAAAAAGGATGCATCCTTTGTGGCCACACAAACGTTTTTCTCACGTTTGATAGAGTAATGCTTCCCTCAAAAATTAAAGGAGGCTATGAAGTTATCACAGTCTGACCATACATTCCACACTCGAAGCGCTGATACCAGTGTCATCGTAACAACCACACTCAAATATCCTGTCGACACTCATCCAAATGTGTAACCTGTGATAGGGAAGCTCATTCGGACGATTATCTGCCTCCTCCTCCTCACTGCATGCAGCCTTCTCCCAAGATGGTTCTGTGTATCTCGATAAGAGAGCCATTCAGGAGATCTGGATGGAGGAAAAAGTGCCATACCCCGCTGATCGCAAGTTGTTTAACATCTGGCACTTACAGTACTGTTCTTGCAACATCTCGCTCTATGAAGGATATGGCCACGCAGAAGGGCGACCTCAAATTCAGCACCGCAGTTGTAAAATCTCCCATTGCCAATACAACATCCTCCGCTCCTCCTCCAGCTGTGCAGCCGGCCACCAAATTTTCGCCTCAAGCAACGAAATCACCTGCTACACAACCAACAGGCTGGAAAGCATAGAAGGAATAGTCCTGTGAAGACTTTTTACGTCCCTCCAGCCAAAAAACGTCTAACTCGTCATCTGCCAACCGCAAAGCCTCCAAGAAATCAAAGGCAAACAGTCTTCACCTTCGCTGGCTCGGAGATCCTCTACAGTGGTGTTGCTTTGTGATACCCTCACCTGGCCATCCTCCGTGTCGCCAGTGCGCACTGCCAATTGTTTTTCTGCCCTGGACTCCACAGACTGACCGAGGGAAATTGGCGATACCTTATAGATCTCATGGAACAGGGTCCTCCAGCTGTCCTCCAGCTCTGTACTCTGTTGCAGAGATTCTTTGAAGGCTGGCCTTCCTTTTTTCCCTCCTCCTCTCTCCCCACGATGACTCTCCTCCAATAGAACGATCGTGGTCTTAGGTCCAACGAGCAGGAGTTACAGATGCTCTTGTAATCGCAGCATCCACTTGTTCTCTGCCTCCAGGAAACAAAATTGCGTCCTCATGACTGCTTTGCCCTCATGCCTTTCTTTCTGGCCTGCTGTGACATTCCCCCCAGGCAGGCATTCAGGCTCGTGGGGGAGTCATGCTATTTACCCAGGATGACATTCACAGTCAAACATCCCCCTGAACATCTGGCTGCAAGCTGTTGCAGTCCACATTGTCCTTCATTTGCTTGACTTTTTCCCTTTGTACAGTTTATATCCTTCCATCATTCGATGCCACCAGGGCAGAATTCCTCCAGCTTATTAGCAACTCCCTCGCACCCCTTTTTGCTGCTCCGTGACTTTAATGTGCACCATCCCATTTGAGACCCTCCTATAACCTGTCAGAGAGGTGCCCTCTTGGCAGACTTTCTCAGTCAACTCAACCTCATCTGCCTTAACACCGGAACACCCACATTTCTTTCAGACTCCAAGCACACCCATTCCCATTTGGACCTCTCATTCTGCGCTGCCAAGCTTGCCCATCGTTTCGAGTGGTCCGTTCTCTCTGACACACACTCGAGCGACCATTTCCCGTGTGCTATCCGTTTTCTGACTCCTACCCCACCTATGTGCAAACCCAAATGGCAGCTTTCTAAGGTCGACTTGAGGCTTTACTCCTCCGTGGCGACCTTCAACGAACAACTTTTCCCCATTTGTGATGACCAGGTAGAATACATTAAAAACGTTATCATTACCGCCGGAGAACGTTCCATTCCTCGCACTTCATCTTTACCGTGCTTGGTAGACTGAGGCATGCAGCGACGCAATTCGCGCGTGGAGACGTGCTCTCCGCGTTTTTAACCCTCATCCTACGATGGTGAACTGCATTCTTTATAAACATCTGTGTGTGCAGTGTCCTCGCTTTCTTCGGGATAGCAAGAAAGCTAGCTGGATTTCATTTACTAGTTCTTTTATTGGTTCCACTCCCCGTCCCGACGACTCTCTGTGACCAAGGTTCATTCCCCAATTTCCGGCCTGACCGTAGCAGATGATGTCATAGTGGAACCCATTGCTATCTTCAACACCTTGGTCTGCTATTTTGCGGAAACTTCGAGCTCCATCCACTATCACACTGCCTTCCTCCATCGGAAAAGAGTGGAGGGGGGTCGGGCGATATCCTTCTCTTCTCAGAATCGTGAATGCTATAATACCGCTTTTACTATAAGGGAGCTAGAACATGCTGTCACTTCATTCGGATCCTCTGCCCCAGGGCAGGTCAATGTTCACATTCAGATGTTGCAGCACTTTTCTCTTGCAGGCAAGCACATTCTCCTTCATATGTACACATGCATCTGGGCAGAGATCAAGTTTGCCAGACGCTGGCGTGATGCCACTGTCATAGCCATACCTAAACCCAGTAAGGAAAAACACCTTCCCTCTGGTTATCACCACATTTCTCTCACCAGCTGTGTTTGCAAGCTGATGGAGCGTATGATTCATGCGTAGCTGGTACAGTGGCTCGAGTCTCGCAATTTACAAACTTCTGCACAACGTGGATTTAGAGGGCGCCTTTCTGCAGTTGACAATCTCGTCACTTTGTCAACACATCTTATACATGGTTTACTGCTAAAATACCATACTGTGGGCGCGGTTTTTGATTTGGAAAAAGCCTACGACACCTGCTGGAGGACTGGTACCCAACATACTCTCTAGATGTGGAGCTTTCAAGATCGCATGCACCATTTCATTCAGGAATTTTTTAAAAGACAGTGTTTCCACGGTACGTGTTGGTTCTGCCTTGTTAGACACCTTTATCCAGGAAACGGCCTGAGCGTCGTTCTCTTTCCTATCGCCATTAACCCTATTATGGCCTGTCTCCCGCCGAACTTCTCCTGCTCCCTTTTCGTTGACGATTTTGCGATCTATTGCAGCTCTCCACGAACTTGTCTCCTTAAGTGGCGTCTCAACGATGTCTCGATCGTCTTTACCCGTGGAGCATCGACAATACGTTTCGCTTTTCCACTGACAAAACGGTTTGTATGAATTTCTTTTGGCGCAGTCGGTTTCCTCCAGCGTCTTTACTTCTTGGATCTGCTGCTCTTCCGTTCACTGCAACTGCAAAATGCCCGGGTCTTATGCTCGACATGCTTGGTCCTCCACCTGGCTGCCCACTATACCCGATCCCTTAGTGTCCTACATGTTCTCAGCAATACTCCCTGGGGAGCAGATCGGACCACCCTCCTCCGTTTGTATCGATCCCTTGTCCATTCGAAACTAGACTATGGGTGTTTCATTTATGAATCTGCACGTCCGTCCATCTTACGCCGTGTCAATACAATCCACCATTGTGGCATTCGTTTGACCACTGGCTTCTTTTACACGAAACCGGTTGAGAGTTTGTATGCAGAAGCTGTCGAACTTCCACTGTTATACCGTCGTGACTTTCTCCTCAGCAGATACGCATGCCGCTTGTCTGCCATGCCTGGCCATTCCTCCAAAGCCTCCTTCTTCGATGACTCCTTTGACCGCCCCTATGAAGCGCGTTCCTGTTCTCCGTTACCTCCTGGAGTTCGCTTTCAACTATTGTGCCGGCAGCTTAACTTCGCGCTACCTGACACTTTACTGACGGGTGTGAGCCCTCGCCACCTTGGCTTCGTGCTTTGGCCCGTGTTCAACTTGGGGCAACTTGGACTTCATTCACTTCCTAGGGACAATATTCCAGACTCGCTCGATCGCAGTAAGTTTCAAAATCTTAATCATGGGTGCGAATCGGCAACTATATAAATCTGAAGAGGTTGAAAACTGGTTGGCTGATTTTTTCAACGTTTTCGTATTAAGTTTCTCGATATTTGCACGGAACTACGCTACAGTACCGTTGTGTACACTTATGGCTCTAGGACTGGCCTGAGTCGGGTGTGCCTTCGTGCTTGGCACCGACGAGTTTCGGTATCGGCTTCGGGAACACTGCACAGTATTTACAAATCTTTAACATAAAGCAGCGCGTCAGCAACCGTATATGTATAGAAAATAAACAATTTTTTTCAGCCTTCAGTTGCAAGGCAATTTTTACTCGTTTACCTAGGTTTCGATTCCAGTAATGGAATCTTCTTCAGAACCTATAAATTGAACCACATACGGACATATATTACGCACTGAAATGCATCATCAGTCTAATGATTGAATAATAAAGAAATCGTGATACTTACAAAAAATTAAATTATTTTGAGAGCCAAACACTGGCCATGTCACAGATTAAAATTTAAAACAATAAAGACGCATAATCATAAGATTATGTCTGTCAAGATTAAAACCATTAAGGCGAACGTTCGCCTTTATAGGTTCTGAAGAAGATTCCATTACTGGAATCGAAACCTAGGTAAACGAGTAAAAATTACCTTGCAACTGAAGGCTGAAAAAAATTGTTTATTTTCTACTCACAGTATTATCAGCGGAGCTCTTCGCCCTGTATCAGGCCACGCAGTACACCCAATGACTCAGGATTTTGAATTGTGTCAGTAACTCCGACTCTCTTAGTGCCCTTCAGAATCTCTGTACACGGTTCATCTCTTAGTGCGACGGGTACAGGAAAGGTTTCACTTGCTCACTCTTGATGGAGTATTGTAATGTTTATGTGGGTCCTTGGTCACGTCGGTCGTCTGGTCTAGTGCCAACGCTGCAGTCCTCCTACATCGTCCCAGTAGTTCTTCCATTCCCTCCGATGATATCTGCGTTGTCGTCTGTCAGCAGGTTATGTCAATTTGGCATCACCACCGGTATTCCCCTCGTGGGAAGAAGCTCTGGGGATTTAAATCTCTCCCAGTGGCTTGGACGACCTGACTTCGTCCCTCTCGGTTCATCTCTTAGTGCGACGGGTACAGGAAAGGTTTCACTTGCTCACTCTTGATGGAGTATTGTAATGTTTATGTGGGTCCTTGGTCACGTCGGTCGTCTGGTCTAGTGCCAACGCTGCAGTCCTCCTACATCGTCCCAGTAGTTCTTCCATTCCCTCCGATGATATCTGCGTTGTCGTCTGTCAGCAGGTTATGTCAATTTGGCATCACCACCGGTATTCCCCTCGTGGGAAGAAGCTCTGGGGATTTAAATCTCTCCCAGTGGCTTGGACGACCTGACTTCGTCCCTCTCGGTGGGAGAAGATGATTTTAATTAGATTGCGTACTGGGGACGTCGTTTTAACCATCGCCATTTGTTAAGTGATGATCGTGCTCATTGTCATTAACCTTTCACGGTTCGCATTTTCCTGACGGAATGCCCATTTAGTTCCGGATCTCCGTTGTCTCTATGGTACATTTTATGGACCTTTCTCCAAGACAAAGTCCCTATGTTTGGCTGACTTTCCTTTCGTCTATTCGACTTAACGTCTATCGCTTTTAAATCCTTTTTCGTCTTTGTATTCTACGGTTCTGAGATGTGCACGTATGACCTTAGTTCTTTTTGCGCCCTAAAACAAAACAATCTTGCCTGCAACATCTGTTACCAAAGTATTCTGGCTTTCCATTTAGAGACTTAATGAAAATAATTGGTGCTGTTGACCAAAGATTTTGTCCCTAATTTACTTACCCTTAACCCAGTTTCTTCCGATCGCTCACATTCAGTTCAGCCAACATGCACTTCTTCGTCGGAAGAGAAGTGCATCATATCTTCTGGCTGGTGTTGTTACCGCATTAGAATGAGTGTTTTTTCCAGCTTATATAGTCTCACGGCATATTCTGCACTTAGCACGGTCTTCAAACGAAACGAAAAATAAAGCAATTGTCATTCCGAATTGACAATATGGCTTTTCCTCCTTTTTCTTTTTTGGACAATTGTGTAAATTCCATAGTCCTGCTAATGTAGGACTAATCTTCAACAAGTATTGTTAACAAACTGCTTGGTCTGTGACAAGTATCTGCCTCGCTCTAGCGGCCCCCTTCTGCAGCGTTCCTTTTTGTTTTCCTCATCAACTCCTCACCAACTAGCCGACGCGCTTGGAGCGCTAGATAGGAGCGCTACGCTCGCGCTCACGCTCTCGGATCTCTGTTTGTTCACGCCTGGTGTACGCCTTATAAGCCTCTGAGTACAATGCCACAATGCCACAAAATATTTTGCCCGCTTTACAACACTGTGTGACCACATTTCAGAAACATGGTCAAAAGTAGAGAGTGGTGTTTAAAGAATTATCCAATACTACGAAATATTTTAAGTCTGTTTGTACCAATAAGAAGCACATAAAAAGCCTCTCGCAAGTCATACACCGTAGCAGTCAGGATAATAATATTTAAGTTCGTTTCCTTTTATTTCATACAATTTGTATGGGGTGATAGATTTACCATGTTCCTGGTTGAAAGGGAACCAGCAGATGTAGAATCGACTGTAAGGACTCAAAATGATCGGTATGGAATGATGATAAAACTGTTGTGGTAGGCTTGATGAAATGGGCAAATAAATTAACATAAATTTTCTTTTCTAAATGGTATGTAGGTCGGTTGAAGTGAGTCAGCAGTGGAGAGGATGCGAGCATATTTAAGGCACCGCGTCTGGGGCCTCGGGAAGTGAGTGCTTTTGCGCTTGGAGCAGCTTTAGCAAATACACTTACTGGTCTCCTAGCCGGATAACCTAGTATAAGTCACACAACACTTCATTGAAGCGTCTGTTCATCAGGTGGTGGCAGGTACCGCAGTCAAAACTGTGACCCAGTCACGTTTTGCAGCAGTCAGAAAGTGACTACCAGCACTTGATGATGTCGAATACTTGTTTCGATTAAATGTTTTCTGACTTCTGCAGTGTTATCCGGCGGCAGACCCAAGAAGTGTTTTCACTCGTATACAGTATGTTTCTCGAAAATAAATCACTCGCTATTTCAGTACAGTTGCGACTGCCAACTGTGACGGCACAGCTAAGTTTTCGACATACCCCTTTGGATGTCAGAATGATACGCATCGGTTGAGCTGATCCATAGTCTAGTTGCTCCCCACCCCCCACCCCCCACCCCCACCCCCCCACGTGCCCATATGCATCTAATAAAATATATTGTGCAACAGATAACTAATAGGACAGGGGTGGCCCCAACAAAAGATAACAAATAGAGGTATTACTTAACTAGAAAATAAAATAATTGTCCACGTTAATTTCTGTTTATTATAAAGTTCCCTAATTGGATCAGAAACTATAACACGGTCTATTTGATCTCAAGAAATGCAGAGAAGACGAAACTTGGCAATTATTAACATGGGACAGTACTATTCCAACACATGATTGTTGTCCGCCCCTGGTAGCTGAGTGGTCAGCGAGACGGAATGTCATCCCTAACGGCCTGGGTTCGTGTATTCAGCTGCAATCTCGTGGTTTTGCGGAAATTTTTGCGTGACATTCTGGACGTAATTTATACGCGTTTGTAAACTACAAACAAGAATAAGTGAAGAACATTGTTTCGGAAGCAAATTAACACGACTGTAGAACTGAAGCCATTTACCAGGAGCCAACTATGTGGATAAAAAAAGAGGAAACAGATGAAGTACAAACTGTGTTACTTTCCATGCTTCTTGAAGCCCTATTAAATAGTGAAAAGACTGAAGGTCCTAGTGTTTGGGTAAAGCAAGATCCCGAACTGAAACAACATGCTGATGGATCGGAGCGTAATTCTGTTAAAGAGCATTTGGGAATATCTTGGTCCACTGATTTTATCAAGAAGGATCCTGAACTAAATTTGGAAATGAATGTAACTGAGAATATTATTGACTCAGACCACTCGTTGGAGCTGTGACATATCATGTGAAGAAACTTGTCACGAGGATGAGATGAAGACAGACAGAGAAAAGTCAACAAACGAGTTTGGTACCGATACAAAAGATGTGATTATTCATAAGGAATGCTCAGTTGCCACCAGAAGTGACTGTAGTATGAGGGAAAAGGAATTTCATGTATATAGCTGTAATTTCTGCCTACACAGTTGTCCTTCAAAATACGGACTCATAATGCATGTGTTTCTGTACATTGATGGCATGATGCAACCACCTTCGTATGTTTGTAAGTCGTCTGGTGAGATATTTGACAGTAAATTTAGTTGAAAAAAAAAAAAAGTGGTCAGCGAGACGAAATGCCATGCCTAACGGCCTGGGTTCGATTCCCGGTTGCGTTGGAGATTTTTTCTGCTCAGGGACTGGGTGTTGTGTTGTCCTTATCATCATCATTTCATCCCCTTCGACACGCAAGTCACCGAAGTGGCGTCAGCTCGAAAAACTTGCACCTGGCGAGCCGTCTACCCGACGGGAGGCCCTAGCCACACGGCATTTCAGTTTTACTTGAATGTTACGGTAAAAACTGTAGTGGTGAATGGAATAAAATCGTAATCTACGAATGAGTCATGGGCAGATAAATCCGGAGTGGACACACAGATTGCCTGAATCAACCCGAAGAATAAAAACTACCAAGTCGAAGTAACATCACTCATCAAGTCACGACTTAGTCTTCGTTCACTGAAGAAAAACATAAGATTTATGGAACACAATCGGTCCTGTCAACGTGCATGCTAACACTTGGCAATTATCACACCCTGCTTCCCCCGAAGTTGCAGTTCCTCTCCATACCCTGCGCTCAGTAGCGTGGAATACTGAGAGTGTCGTGGTTCCTGTAGACGCCAACACATCTGCTGCCGTTTGCTGTAACAGTCCTTCTCTAAATATGCAGGTACTGCCCACTGTTCCGCTTCTCCAGATCAAATGTATCATTCGGTGTCTCCAGCCAAAGTGTCCTCTACCAGCAGAGACCTCTTTTCTCATCTTTGCCTATTCATGCAATTCCCGTGCACCAATGACAATAATTCTGAAAATACTGCCAATATTTTTGCTAACAAGACAAGTCTTTCCTCCCAACAAAAGTTTTACAGTGTTAAACAAGCAATTTCACTTCCACATAGTTCTTAAACATTTCTGAGTTATACTGCCACTCTTCACCTAAATTTCTTGCTTCAGCACATTCACTAGACCCTATGTCGACATTCCTTAGAGACCGTCGTCCTGACTTCATTTCTCTGTAATTTTTTTTAAGATTAAGAAATGAGGGCTCTTAAAAAGAAAAAAAGAATTCGCTACAGATCTCCCCCTGTACAGCACTCACGGAAGGTGCTAAACAAAGGTCCTTTGATTCGGCTGGATGGTACTGTCTGTAAAAACACATAATGTGCAAGTGCAGGTGAGTTCATCACGGTGCATTGTAAGCCGGGTGAATGTCGGCCTGGACCCCGTTTTGTGCAGGTTGGTTTATGTGGAAAATTATGAGAATGTGGCGCCCAGACGCCAACCACACACAGTGCCTTGTATTTTAGCATATATCACCACTAGCAGATGCTTTGTCCCATCCCACTATCTTTCTTCTCTGAAAGCCAAGAGGGAACTATTAGGGGCGCCTATCTGGACACCAAGTCATTACCGAGAACCTATCTCTCGACATTCGCTCATCATGGAACCACTGGCCAGAGTGGCCGAGTGGTTCTAGGCCCTACAGTCTGGAACCGCGCGACCGCTACGGTCGCAGGTTCGAATCCTGCCTCGGGCATGGATGTGTGTGATGTCCTTGGGTTAGTTAGGTTTAAGTAGTTCTAAGTTCTAGGGGACTGATGACCTCAGAAGTTAAGTCCCATAGTACTCAGAGCCATTTGAACCATTTTAATCATGGAACCAGTTAAACTACAGAAAAAATCACACGTAAAAAAGTCACTTAATCCTATAAATCACTGACATTACTTATGAGAAGCTTTAAATATTTTGTTAATTGACAGGAACAGAATTTGTATAGTAATTAAGTTGTGTCTATTATCAATAACACTTGAGACGTGCAAATCCAGCAATCGACTAACGTACACACACAGGATCTAGAAATGACGCCTCTTTCGCACATCAGGAACACAATCGATGAGCAGTTTTATAAACATGAACGTAATTCCGTCATATCATCATATACGTAAAACAAAATAAAGGCTGTATAGAATGACGGATTGTCTCAGTGCAGCTCCAAATCCGGTTGCATTCAGCGTATCTGAAATTGGTTTCACTCCTGTCCCTGGAACGGTGGGTCTCCTTCGAGGTTAAGAGTCAGAATTGGGGGAAGGGAACTAATTAACTGCTCCCACCGTGCAGAAGCGAGGAATGAGCCACGAAATTTAAGCTAGGCGCATTCTGTTTCGCTTATTTGCTTAAAGACCGGTAATTGAATATTGATTCTCCAGTCGGTAATATTGCACCTCTGGCGGGCTTTCGTGGATCCCACGGGCGTAAATCCGACAGGAGCTGATGGCGTGAAGCGCCTTGGATCACTCTCCGGCGCTATTCTATCTTAAATGAGAGTGCAAAACGATACACAAAAAATTCGACAACGTAGTGGCCACGAGCAGAAACGATCACAAAAAAACGTGAAATACACCTTCCCTTTTATTTTTTCTCCGCTATTGAAACTAGGCTCTCCTATATGTTTAAACGAAATACAGGTATGAAATAACACCTAAGTTCCTTTTTATTTATTTATTTACACGTCAAGTTCCGTAGGACCAAATTCAGGAGCAAATCTCCAAGGTCATGGAACGTGTCAGTACATGAAATTACAACCTAAAAGTAATAACAGAAAAAAGTAAAATGTTTATGAAACCAAAAAGAGTCAAGCCATAAGTTTAAGTTCACGCAATCAAAAATACAACATAAGAATTAGCTTAATTTTTCAAGGAACTCCTCGACAGAATAGAAGGAGTGACCCATGAGGAAACTCTTCAGTTTCGATTTGAAAGCGCGTGGATTACAGCTAGGATTTTTGAATTCTTGTGGTAGTTTATCGAAAAAGGATGCAGCAGTATACTGCACACCTTTCTGCACAAAAGTTAAGGAAGCCCGATCCAAATGCAGGTTTGAAAATCCGCGTATTAACTGAGTGAAAGGTACTTATTCCTGGGAATAAGCTGACATTGTTAACAAGAAGTGACAGTAAAGCATATATATAGAGAGGTTAATGTCAAAATACCCAGACTAGTGAAGAGGGGTCGATAAGAGGTTCGCGAACTTACACAACTTGTTGCCCGAACCGCCCGTTTCTGAACCAAAAATATCCTTTTAGAATGGGAAAAGTTACTCCAAAGTCACAAGTAACAGTGTTGGTGTACAGCATTATGAGCATCTGTACAGACTAAATTTCCAGTGTTTGCACCATTTGTTAACAGTTGCAGTTCATTCCCTGTCGATATCCTAGTGAAAGGGGCAAGAGGGCAGTACCTTCAGGTTGAATACCTTGCTGAAGGTGTCGTTGCAGCAAGCCGTGAAGAACTTGGGGCGTTAACACCTCGTTTCTCCCGAATGCAACTGTAGTTTCAACAACTGCTCTTACTCGTGCCATATGACTTCTTGAAAAGGTCGTTGTTTGAATCTGTGTCCAGGAATTTGTGTATGGAAATTAAATGAAAGATACAAGAAATACACTCTTACACACTCTTACTAGCTGCTAGTACCATTCAGTTTGTATGTATACAACAAACGTTTTGTATTAGTAGTTCTGCAAGACAAATGGTATTTTTTGGTTTTCTCTTTAGAAAAACAGAACATGCTGAAACTCTCAGGTCATACATGCTTCCAGTATGTAAGGCTGTGACAGTTTTGATTACTCTGGACGTTACAGCTATTGACAGAAAATCCAAAGAAATTCTGGTCGAACGCAAACTGCATTAGCGGCAAGACACAATCAATGGTAATGTTACTGAAGACACTGCCACAAAAGCAGAATTATTAATTACGATTTTTTAAAAATTTCTTCACCCAAGAAGAAGAACTGAATAGCACTTATGTCGAAACAAAAACAACTGCCAGTGTGAGTAACTTAGACTTAGTATCTTCAGTGTGGCGAAGCAGTTGAAACCTCCGGTCCAGACTGTCTACAGGGCAAATTTATTTTTGAAGTATGCTGTTACAATAGCTCCACACTTAACAATCACATACAGTCTCTCGCACGACGAAAGACCCGTACCTAGGGACTGGAAAGTTGTACAGATTCACCAATACTCAAAAAGGGACAGCCGGCCGCGGTGGTCTAGCGGTTCTAGGCGCTCAGTCCGGACCCGCGGGACTGCTACAGTCGCAGGTTCGAATCCTGCCTCGGGCATGGATGTGTGTGATGTCCTTAGGTTAGTTAGGTTTAAGTAGTTCTAAGTTCTAGGGGACTGATGACACAGATGTTAAGTCCCATAGTGCTCAGAGCCATTTGAACCATCAAAAAGGGACATAAGAGTATTCCGCTAAAGCCACGTCACGACTGTCGATTTGTAGTAGTATTTTGGACCGTTTATTGTGTTTGAACATTATGAATTATCACGAAGAAAACGGTTTATTGCCAACTACCCAACACGAATCCAGAAAATATGGTTCTTGTGCAACACAACAAGCTCTTCATTCAGGCGAAGTTATGAGTGCTATGGACATTGGGCCTCAAACTATTTTTAGCTTTCCAGAGGGTGTTTAATACAGTTCTTCACAAGGTAAAACTGCGTGCATACGGAGTATTGTCTCAGTTGTGCGACTGGATTCGTGAATTCCTCTCAGAAAGGTCACAGTGCGCAGAAACTGACGAAGAGTCGTCGGGTAAAACAGAAGTGAAGTCTGACATTCGCCGAGGAAGTGCTGTTCCTCATCTATATAAACGGTTTAAGATGTAATATGAGCAGCCCTCTTATCGGGTGATCAAAACCAACTGTAAAATGATTTAGCCAAAATATTTGTGTGGCGCGAAAAGTGGAAATCGACTCTGAATAACTAATAGTGTGAAGTCATCCACATCAGTAATAAAAGGAATACGCTAAATTCCGATTAAACGATAAATCACACACATTCAAAGTCTCACACACATGCAAAGGCTGTGAATTCACCAAATAATTAGCGACTACAGTTGCGAATAACGTAAATCGGAGCGAGCACAGAGATAACGTTGTGGGGATAGCAGACAAAAGATTGCGATTTATTAGTAGAACAGAAGATGCAACAGATGTACTAAAGAGACTCCTTACACTATGCTTATACGTCCTCTCCAGGAGATTTGCTGCATGGTGTGGGATCCGCACCAGGTAGGACTGACAGAGGACAATGAAAAAGTTCGAAGAAGAGCAGCTTGTTTTATATTATCGTGAGATAGCGGAGAGAGTGCCACGGATATGATATACGAAGTGGTCAGGAAGTCATTAAAAGATGCAGGATCTTCTCATGAAATTTCTAACACCAACTTTCTCCTCCGAATGCGAAAGTATTTCGTTGGCGCCCATCCACATAGGTAGAAATGATCATTCTACAAAACTAAGAGAAATCAGAGATCGCACGGAAAGATTTACGTGTTCGCTTTTCCCATGCTCTGTTTGCGAGTGGAACAGTAGAATGTTGCTCTAAGGTGGTTCTGTGAACCCTCTGCCACACAGTTAATTGTAGTAATAATTATAATGGCGTGTGACGAGGGCCTCCCGTCGAGTAGACCGCTCGCTTGGTGCAAGTCTTTCGATTTGACGCCACTTCGGCGACTTGCGCGTCGATGGGGATGAAATGATGATTATTAGGAGAACACAACACCCAGCCCCTGAGCGGAGAAAATCTCCAACCCAGCCGAGAATCGAACCCGGGCCCTTAGGATCAACAGTCCGTCGTGCTAACCACTCAGCTACAGGGGGGGGGGGGGGGGCGGACACAGTTAATCGTGAACTGCAGAGTAGTTATGTGGAATTAGGTATAGTCGTCGATGTACACTTACACTGGTTACACGTTACAACGTACGGGCCACAGTTACAATTAGTAAATTTCATTTTGTCTTTCACAAACTTCAAGCCATACTTCTGTTTGAAAGATGGTAAAAATTGCGTGAACTGCTAAAAAAAATGTTTAGTCCCACACACATGACTTCAACAGTTAGTGTTTTTTTTTGATCCGAAACGTCCGTCTGAATACTATTTTCAATCGCGAGAAATTGCAACGAGCAGCCATTTGTGTAACACTGCATTCTCCGTGTACTTTAGTACAGCGTTCCGTGTCTCCAGCTCTGGAGAGACAACACGATTCGTGCAGTCACTTACAGTCTGTCGAAAAGTGTCGAAATGTCGTTTCGGGCTTATACCATGCGAGCGTTGCCATTACATGGCACGTATGGTTGTCAGCAGGGGAAGTTGCCCACCGAATTGCAACATTCAGCTGCTGTAGTGAGACGCAAAGATAGGCTACCTAGCGGTCTCCAAGTATCAACAAAATTAGCCGTTAAGGGCGTCCTACAAAGTACTGCGCGTGAAGCGTGCAACAGTGCTCTACACTACCTTTTTCAAAGCAACTGAGAGGGCTGCGCCAGTCGACACAACACGCGATCGTCTCAATACGATCTGCCTTCGTTCTAGGTATTCCTTGCCAAGGAATCTTTCAGTAACGTGGTGCGAGAAAAAAAGTGGGCTAGGGAACACATGGATCAGTGGCATGGAGTCTTCTCCACCGACGAGTGCGAGATTTGTTTGGCGCCTGACGTTGATCGTAGAGCAGTGTGGAGACACTAGCAGTCCCAGGTACGAAGTCCTACGTCTTCAGAAGAGTGATAGGACAGTCATAATTGGGCGACTATCGTGTAAGGATGTCAACAGCCTCTCGTCACTATCGAGGGTAGTGTGAAGGCTGTGCAATACCGGGATTAGAGTTGTGCTCTACCATAACTTCGATTCTGTAATTTTGGTAAAGTAGATAAATGACGTAGTAACAGGTTGAATAACCGGCAATATGGATAGCATTCGTAGGAAAAGAAACATAAATGCATGTGTAAGAGAGAAACTGGGGACCGACGACATCTCTTAGTTTGTTTTGCACACAATTAGAACTGCACGTCGTGGGGCGGTGGGTAAAATATGATGATTGTTTATTGTCTTTGTTATACGCTGGGATTCTCACCCGAGCATAGTTACTCTTTTTGAAGTCAGCCAAAAAGCGATGGATAACATACTGGCCTTAGTTTCCAGTCTGCTTGGCCACACACTGGTCCAGCCCACTGAAAGAAATGTTTCTATTCTCTTTCTACTTAGCGAGATCAGGTCTTTGATTATAAATGAAAGTATAAATTTCTAGTTCATACATATATTGAGTAAAGTAGCTCACTCACAACAATTTGAGAGTCACTATGTTCAACTGACAGTGAATCTCCATATTCTAAACAGCACAAATATCAGTTCAGAGGAGACTTCTACGTTCCTACCAAATTGTCTTTCGCCCTGACTACTAAGTTCAAATTAATGTTCGAAATACACTCCTGGAAATTGAAATAAGAACACCGTGAATTCATTGTCTCAGGAAGGGGAAACTTTAGTGACACATTCCTGGGGTCAGATACATCACATGATCACACTGACAGAACCACAGGCACATAGACACAGGCAACAGAGCATGCACAATGTCGGCGCTAGTACAGTGTATATCCACCTTTCGCAGCAATGCAGGCTGCTATTCTCCCATGGAGACGATCGTAGAGATGCTGGATGTAGTCCTGTGGAACGGCTTGCCATGCCATTTCCACCTGGCGCCTTAGTTGGACTAGCGTTCGTGCTGGACGTGCAGACCGCGTGAGACGACGTTTCATCCAGTCCCAAACATGCTCAATGGGGGACAGATCCGGAGATCTTGCTGGCCAGGGTAGTTGACTTACACCTTCTGGAGCACGTTGGGTGGCACGGGATACATGCGGACGTGCATTGTCCTGTTGGAACAGCAAGTTCCCTTGCCGGTCTAGGATTGGTAGAACGATGGGTTCGATGACGGTTTGGATGTACCGTGCACTATTCAGTGTCCCCTCGACGATCACCAGTGGTGTACAGCCAGTGTAGGAGATCGCTCCCCACACCATGATGCCGGGTGTTGGCCCTGTGTGCCTCGGTCGTATGCAGTCCTGATTGTGGCGCTCACCTGCACGGCCCCAAACACGCATACGACCATCATTGGCACCAAGGCAGAAGCGACTCACATCGCTGAAGACGACACGTCTCCATTCGTCCCTCCATTCACGCCTGTCGCGACACCACTGGAGGCGGGCTGCACGATGTTGGGGCGTGAGCGGAAGACGGCCTAACGGTGTGCGGGACCGTAGCCCAGCTTCATGGAGACGGTTGCGAATGGTCCTCGCCGATACCCCAGGAGCAACAGTGTCCCTAATTTGCTGGGAAGTGGCGGTGCGGTCCCCTACGGCACTGCGTAGGATCCTACGGTCTTGGCGTGCATCAGTGCGTCGCTGCGGTCCGGTCCCAGGTCGACGGGCACGTGGACCTTCCGCCGACCACTGGGGACAACATCGATGTACTGTGGAGACCTCACGCCCCACGTGTTGAGCAATTCGGCGGTACGTCCACCCGGCCTCCCGCATGCCCACTACACGCCCTCGCTCAATGTCCGTCAACTGCACATACGGTTCACGTCCACGCTGTCGCGGCATGCTACCAGTGTTAAAGACTGCGATGGAGCTCCGTATGCCACGGCAAACTGGCTGACACTGACGGCGGCGGTACACAAATGCTGCGCAGCTAGCGCCATTCGACGGCCAACACCGCGGTTCCTGGTGTGTCCGCTGTGCCGTGCGTGTGATCATTGCTTGTACAGCCCTCTCGCAGTGTCCGGAGCAAGTATGGTGGGTCTGACACACCGGTGTCAATGTGTTCTTTTTTCCATTTCCAGGAGTGTAAATGCTCGCCACTAAAGTGGAAATAATAGTCGCCACTTGCCACACGGATTTGTAATTATCACAGACGGCACACTAATAGTTCTTTAGCAAAATCTAAGCGATGCAGGACGGTGTACAGTCCTCGCGAGTTCACTACCAGTTATTACAGAAAATACGCGTTTTCTCACAGTCTGTCTCTGACGTCATCATAGGCACAGCGCAATCCGACGTTTAACAGACGCGGATCTTACAGTGGCTGAGTGCGAAGTGAACCTTTTAACGGCCTCTCGGGCTGTATTTATATACGTGCCGAAGCGGACGGCCAAGGAATCATCTGCTGTCATCTGGCTTAAGCACACGGCAGCAGCCTCTGAACGACCGCTTTCTCGGACACACAATCTTTCGTAACAAAGTTATGAATTAATTTGGAAACTTCTTAATTTTTAACTGCATTCTGGTACGTTGTTTGAAATCACAGAAAAAGTTTCAGCTTGCTTGAATAAAAACTTTGCGTTGTAGAATTTTTATAGTGGAACTAACTGTAGATCGTTACCTCTGAAGCATAACTTTAATAGACCTCGAATTATTTGTTATTAATACTATGATTTTAAAATTTGTTATAGCTCTATTGTTCAGTAGGTTTTACCATATACTGTAACCAAAATTTTCTATCATCAAAATTGCAGATACTTAACCTACTACAAATTTGGTTTTCATTAAATTACTCAAAAATTATAAGAGGTAGCTTAACGTTGTATCTCTCTTTTCTTTCTTTCTTTTTGGTCATTAGTGTTCAGACTGGTTTGATGCGGCCCACCATGAATTCTCTCCTGTGCTAACCTCTTAATATCAGAGTAGCACTTGCATTCCACGTCCTCAATTATTTGCTGGATGTATTCCAATCTCTGTCTTCCTTTACAGTTTTTTCCCCCTACAGCTCTTTCCAGTGCCATTGACGTCATTCCCTGATGTCTTAACAGGTGTCCTATCATCCTGTCCCTTCTCCTTATCAGTGTTTTCCACATATTCCTTTCCTCTCCGATTCTGCACAGAACATCCTAATTCTTTATATTATTACAGGTGGCCGAGCGGTTCTAGGCGCTTGAGTCTGGTACCGTGCGACCGCTACAGTCGCAGGTTCGAATCCTGCTTCGGGCATGGGTGTGTGTGATGTCATTAGGTTAGTTGGGTTTCAGTAGTTCTAAGTTCTAGGGGACTTATGACCTCTGATGTTAAGTCCCATAGTGCTCAGAGCCATTTGAACCATTTGAACCTTTTTACAGTCTACCTAATTTTCAACATTAGTCTGTTGCACCACATCGCATAGACTGTTGATTCCGTTCAGCAGATTATGCAATTCTTCTTCACTTTCACTCAGGATAGGAATGTAATCAGCGAATCGTATCATTGATATCCTTTTAGCTTGAATTTTAATTCCACTCTGGAACCTCTCTTTTATTTGGGTCAAATGGTTCAAATGGCTCTGAGCACTATGGGACTCAACTTCTGAGGTCATCAGTCCCCTAGAACTTAGAACTAGTTAAACCTAACTAACCTAAGGACAGCACACACATTCATGCCCGAGGCAGGATTCGAACCTGCGACTGTAGCCGTCTCGCGGTTCCAGACTGTAGCGCCTAGAACCGCATGGCCACTTCGGCCGGCTTTCTTTTATTTTCACCATTGCTTCCTGGATGTACACATTGAACAGTAGGGGTGAAAGGCCTTTTTAATACTAGCACTTCGTTCTTGATGGTCCACTCTTATTATTCCCTCTTGGCTGTTGTATATATTGTATATGACCCGTCTCTCCCTATAGTTTACCCATACTTTTTTTCAGATTATCGAACATCTTGCACCATTTTACATTGCCGAACGCTTTTTCCAGGTCTAAAAGTCCTATGAACGTGTCTTCATTTTTCTTTATTCTTGCTGTCATTACTAACCGCAACGTCAGAATTGCCTCTCTCGTGCCTTTACTTTTCCTAAAGCCGAACTGGTCGTCATCTAGAGCAGCGTCAATTTTGTTTTCCATTCTTCTGTATATTATTCTTGTAAGCAACTTGGATGCATGAGCTGTAAAATATAAAATTTTGACTTTTAATTTCATACTTAATTATAGTGCAATACTTGTGCGATACGCACAGGCGCATCAATGTGATGGGGCGATACTAGCAGTGAACTGGGTTAAGTCTCGGCATAAGCGCTAGTCTTTGTATCTCACAAACGATACAGCGCTTGTCGCTTCAACATCATTCAATTTCACTCCATTATTTTACATCCCTACGTGACATAAATTGTATTTCTTAATTAATAACTTCTGCGTTTTTATGTAGCCAAAAGACTTAGTTTTGATACAAGTACAGTTTACATGCACAAACATTTAAAAGAACCTATATCTGCGCTGCACGCTGTTCTACTAACATACATCCAACGGATCATAGCAACGAAACTCCGAGGCCACCCAATCTTCACACATTCCTCCCGTTAGAACTTTGCGTTTCTCCTTCTTCTTTCCAGCGCATGATGCTAACTTGCACGCGATTTGAATATCGTCAGTCCACAAAACACTCTTGTTGCTAACAGCACAATTTATCCCAAACTTTTCATTCAGAGATCTCACGCTATATTGTCCATTTTTTTTAATAACCCATTAACGCTTTCTCTCGCTCATTTCCCGTTTCGTAATAATTCCTGCCCCAGTGGACCACTGCTTCATCTTCCCGCAATAGTTAAGAAAAGTATGCCTTTTCCTGAATGAGACCCAGTCCCACAGCCTGTTCCTTAAACGCTGTCTAAACAGGAATATCCCCCCCCCTCCCCCAATCCTCTCATGCCCTAACCGTAACAGTCTGTAACACCACAGCTCTTATGCTGTATGGATTTTTTTTTTTTTTGCTTTTGCTTTATTTAATGTCACATTGTTGACCTGTTGTAAATGTGTTTGAATCGATAACATAAAATTGTGTACTCTTTTCTTTGTCAAACCTTTGATGTCGTGATTTGATTCTATGCAAAGTAATGTATCTGTAATTTAAATTCTTTGTCCCATTTGGAGGGAACAAAACTTACTGTATATGATTGTAATTTTGTGTGAATAATTTTTGTAGAAGTGTCAATATGTGAAAATGTTCTGTCTTATTTAATATATTTGTTTGCTGTTGTGTAAATTGCTGATCCTCACTTAGTGCTCTTAGTTATTCTGTATGTAAAAGGTGTAGTGGTTCCCCTCGGGAACGGAACTGGGTAGCGCGCGCAAATTGTGGTTGGCCTAGGTGGAAAAGGTGGAACTGATAGTCAGTCGGGGACGAGCTAGCAGTCGGAGACGAGCTACGAGTCGGGGACTGCCAAGTAACCGATGCATATTGTGATGGTTCCGAGGGAGGCTTTTTCTGCTACTGTCCAATGCCTCGGATGGATGGATAAATAGCTGGAACTATTCTGGAATTTGTATTTATCATCGCCACCAAGAAATGACAGAGTCCAGCAATTCTACCTGCAATTCCACCTGCCAACATGCAGTTGCCACCACATTGCGCAATCATTGTATCGGAATACTACATTGATGTACAGTGAAGGATCAGCCTAATGGATGTGTTAGCGTGCTCAAATATAAGGTAATTTATATCTGAATTTATGTACCAACCTTGATTTTTCTCCTCATCATAACACCTCTCAGGTTCCTCTCCGTTTGAACTAAAGTAATTACCGAGTGTCCCTATTGAAAGAACTTTTATGACCAATGTTATGCTAATTAATGTCTCTTGAATTTAGTAAAAAGAAAGTTAAAGTTAATGTGGCAAGGAAGTGGGTTAAAGTAAATGTTCGATGAAAATAATTTTCCTATTAATACTGCTTGTTAAAGTGCTGTTGCCTACTGCAAAATTAAAAGTTCTTAAGACTGAGGTTTCTAAAGTTTTGCTTAGCTAATGATCACTTTGAAATCTGTAGTAAATTCTAAAAGGAGAGCCAGTTTCTTGCAATTTTGTTAGCATTGTGTTTCGATGTAGTAAAAATGAGAAAGCTGCAGTGGTGAAACGTTATACACTCTTGTTTGCTAAGTGTTTGTCTCTCTTGTGTATTAGAAGGGCATATTAATAGTAATGTTATAAAGACCATTCACTTTGTGTAAGCTCTGAAAGTAAAAGTGTGTTTCGCTATCTCTTGTAATTTTGCAAATAGTTTGTGCTGCTCTAACTGTTAGCTTCAATCTTAAAACATGTGTGTGTGAGAGTTCATTGCACTTGCGTGTGGCTAAGTCTAGGTTGTGTTTGTCCGTTACAGTTACTTATACCTACTTTCCTAAACGAGAACGTTAATCTTTCTCTTGCCTAATTAGGCTGGCGACCGTTTCCCTTATTCTATAAACAGTATAGTTAGGCAAAATTTTGTTTGTTACTATTCAAATATTTACGTAATTCAGACTTTCATTTCCGATAAGCCACCTCCGTTAGGAACAACACGGTCAACATAACAAAATTCCTCTCAGAGGGTAACACTGCTTTGTTGCTTTATACCATTATTAATCCAACAACATAACTCTGTTTTGCAAATTGCCTCCAGTTTTGAGGTTATGGTACAATAGTAGCAGAGTGGAGGTGTTATAAGTCCTCTTCTCTGAACCCTTCCTTTGACAATGAATTTTACCTTTTCAGATTCCACCATTACCTCACGAATCTGGTACTGCAAAAACACCTCACAATGGCGCAGGCAACCCAGACTACCTCTATTACCTCCTCAAGATACTTCTACTGTGCAATCCCTACTACAAATACATCTCCGAAATACAAACCTTGCACTCCAACACCTCGATGAGCATTTCAGACATCACCTCCATAAATTGTCGAATCTGTTGACGTCCTATTCTGATCTTGAGGCATCATTATTCATCTAAACCCACCCCTCATAGCACCCACATCCTCACATCCTCCAAGACTCCCTCTAAACACTCCCCAAAACCCAGTGCCGAAGCAACCCAAGCATGCCCACCAAAAACTTCAGTCCCATAGAAATTTCAGTCTTACCCAAAGCCCTAACCTTCAGCCAAACTCCCAAATGTAGCCATGTTGGAATATCGTCATATTGGACCTGTCGAAGACCTACTCTTCTTCTCCTGATCCCTACAGTGGGAACACTTCCTTACCACTTAACTCTCCAAATAAAGACAATCTAATCCCAACATTGATCCTTGCCTGTCTCAGTTTATACTACCATCAAACCATGACACTCACCCTCCTCCCACCTAACCACTTTCTAGGAAGCTTCCAACAATTCCTTACCTCCAACTTGGCCTCACTAACCTTCCTCAGATCCCTTTCTCAAAGCACTAACTCATCGACAAAAGAAAAGTCAGCCTTACTCAGTCTGAAAACGGACCCAGACCTAATCATCCTCCTTGCAAACAAAGGCTCCACCAATGTTGTGGTCAGTCACAATGAGTATCTGATGGAAGGCCTCCACAAAATGTAAGACTCCTCCACCTACAAGCTCTGCTGGAATGATCCCAGAAGTCCCACATAACCTCTTTTCCTTAGTGAAAAGCGTATGCCCTTCCCAGAACCTTTCACCTGACTCCATCACCCCCCTTACTCCAACAACCTTCTACATGCTCCCTAAAATCCACAAACCCAGCAATCCTCGGTATCCAATTGTAGTTAGTGAAACAATTATTGCTCTTGTTGACCAACATCTCCAATTAGTTGCCCAAAACCTAGCCTTCCACATCAAAGATGGTAACCATTTGATTCATTGACTTTCCACCATCTCCACCTCTTTACCTCCTGGATCCCTACCTGTCACTGTATATGCTATCTCCCTATACACCAACATCCATCATGCCCATGACCTCTCCCAACATCCCTCAAATTTCAAACCTACCACCTCATTCCTTATACACCTCATCAGCTATATCCTGACCCACAGCTACTTTTCCTCTGAGGAGAAGGTTCACAGAAGGACCCACAGCAGAGCCTTGGTCTCCTTCATGACACCCTCCTAAGCAAACCTGTTTATGGACCATCTAGAGGAAACCTTCCTAGCCTCCCAAAACTCCCAACTGCTAGTCTGGCTGAGGTTCATTGATGGTGATGTAGTTAGACTGATGTTTGGGGGTTACAGAGCTTTAATTAGATAAGGCAATCTGGGATGATTGATGGAACTGATTGCGCCTTCTGAAATTGTTTGATTCTCTTATATGGCACGTACGCATTTGCTCTCATTGGCAGAAATGGCAATGCATGGGCATCACCTGTTCATTATAAGTGAGTGCTACATGCCTCAACTAGTATTTCTGTACTTTGTAAATTATTATAAATACTTATGACCTTTTACTTCTACTGGTGTTTTATAGGCTGTAAGTTTTTAAAAATTGTTTGTTAATAGTTTGCGTCCTATACCCTAGCGCCACTCAGCGCCCTCTTCTAATTTATTATTTTCTACCACTCAGAAGATATATTATGCGTTATTGTTTAAAAAAATGCCTTTTGGAAAACATTATAAAGTGATTTACATGAATTATTAACTGATGAAATTGCTTTGTACAACGTAACGATATCATGCGGACGACTGAATACAGTTTGCTTTAAATCAAATACAAGAGACTTCTAACGTGATTCCTACACTGTTGCTAATCAATGCTATTGTGCGATATTTTGATAATCACTGAAGAAAATGACTGGATGAAAGCAACTTAGTGGGGCTCATTATCGATTTCTGGCAAAAGAAAGAAATGAAAAGAGAAAAAGAAGCACTGAAGGAAGTTCCGCACTTTGACGTTTGTATAAAAAGAATTTAGGTAGAGAACAAACACTCTTCTCAATTGAAATTACCGATGACCAGGTTCAAAATGGTTCAAATGGCTCTGAGCACTATGGGACTTAACATCTGGGGTCATCAGTTTCCTACAACTTAGAACTACTTAAACCTAACGAACCTAAGGACATCACACACACCCATGCCCGAGGTAGGATTCGAACCTGCGATTGTAGCAGTCAAGCGGTTCCAGACTGAAGCGCCTAGAACCGCACGGCCACATCGGCCGGCTCCGAAGACCAGGAACAAATACAGAGTGTACATAAATGTTTACCCCAATAACAAAACAATGTCTACAGCAAATGAAACGTGTTATATCATGTATGTTCTACTCATTAAATTTTGAACATTTCACATTTACGAGGTGCATTCAAGTTCTAAGGCCTCTGATTTTTTTCTAATTAACTACTCACCCGAAATCGATGAAACTGGCGTTACTTCTCGACGTAATCGCCCTGCAGAAGTACACATTTTTCACAAAGCTGACGCCATGATTCCATGGCAGTGGCGAAGGCTTCTTTAGGAGTCTGTTTTGACCACTGGAAAATCGCTGAGACAATAGCAGCACGGCTGGTGAGTGTGCGGCCACGGAGAGTGTCTTTCATTGTTGAAAAAAGCCAAAAGTCACTAGGAGCCAGGTCAGGTGAGTAGGGAGCATGAGGAATCTCTTCAAAGTTGTTATCACGAAGAAACTGTTGCGTAACGTTAGCTCGATGTGCGGGTGCGTTGTCTTGGTGAAACAGCACACGCGCAGCCCTTCCCGGACGTTTTTGTTGCAGTGCAGGAAGGAATTTGTTCTTCAAAACATTTTCGTAGGATGCACCTGTTACTGTAGTGCCCTTTGGAACGCTATGGGTAAGGATTACGCCCTCGCTGTCCCAGAACATTGACACCATCATTTTTTCAGCGCTGGTGGTTACCCGAAATTTTTTTGGTGGCGGTGAATCTGTGTGCTTCAAATGAGCTGACTGGCACTTTGTTTCTGGATTGAAAAATGGCGTCCACGTCTCATCCATTGTCACAACCGACGAAAAGAAAGTCCCATTCATGCTGTCGTTGCACGTCAACATTGCTTGGCAACATGCCACACGGGCAGCCATGTGGTCGTCCGTCAGCATTCGTGGCACCCACCTAGATGACACTTTTCGCATTTTTGGGTCCTCATGCAGGATTGTGTGTGGAGAACCCACAGAAATGCCAACTCTGGAGGCGATCTGTTCAACAGTCATTCGGCGATCCCCCAAAACAATTCTCTCCACTTTCTCGATCACGTCGTCAGACCGGCATGTGCGAGCCCGAGGTTGTTTCGGTTTGTTGTCACACGATGTTCTGCCTTCATTAAACTGTCGCACCCACGAACGCACTTTCGACACATCCATAGCTCCAGCACCACATGTCTCCTTCAACTGTCGATGAATTTCAATTGGTTTCACACCACGCAAATTCAGAAAACGAATGATTTCACGCTGCTCAAGTAAGGAAAACGTCGCCATTTTAAGTATTTAAAACAGTTCTCATTCTCGCCGCTGGCGGTAAAATTCCATCTGCCGTACAGTGCTGCCATCTCTGGGACGTATTGACAATGAACACGGCCTCATTTTAAAACAATGCACATGTTTCTATGTCTCTCCAGTCCGGAGAAAAAAAATCGGAGGCCTTAGAACTTGAATGCACCTCGTAATACAAGTAATATACTTCAACATTTAACTTACTTCAATACGAGTACCCCTAGTAAAATGCAAAATATACAGCCGGTATTCGATCCCTTGCCGCACTTTCTGCAACATGTCTGGTGTGATTGTGTCCATGGCATCTCCGATGCATTATTGTGATGTTACAACATCAGGAACTCCTATTTTGTACTCAGTAGCTTTCACATACCACTAAAGAAAGATATCTAAGGGGTAATGTCAGGCGATCTCCGAGGCCATAGAATTGGGCTGTTTCTGCCAATCCATCTGTTGGGAAAAGTTTCATTTAGACAATCGCATGCTTACAGAACGCCGGCCGCTGTGGCCGAGTGGTTCTAGGCGCTTCAGTCCGGAACCGCGCTGCTGCTACGGTCGCAGGTTCGAATCCTGCCTCGGGCATGGATGTGTGTGACGTCCTTAGGCTAGTTAGGTTTAAGTAGTTCTAAGTCTAGGGGACTGATGACCTCAGATGTTAAGTCGCATTGTGCTTAGAGCTATTTGAACCATTTTGAACTTACAGAACTCAGTAAGAGGGAGCGCCATCTTGCTGGAAGATCATAGTGTCTTGCATATCCTGTATCTCGGGAACGGCATAATTCACCAACGAATCTAGGTAAACATATCCAGTTACATTGCTTTCACAGAAGAAAAATGGGACAGTGACTCGATCACACATTAAACCACTCCATACATTAACGTTTTGACAGTGCCAAATGTGTTCTCGTATAACAAGAGGATTTTCTGCTCTCCAGTTTCAGACATTATGGTGGCCAACTGAGCTAGAAACATGAAATGTAGTCTCATCGGGAAAACGCAAATGCTTCAATAAATCATTTTTCTCATCCAGACGATTCAGCATGTCCATTGCAAATCGTTCACGTCTTGGACGATAATCTGAATTATAGTGCCTTAACAATTTGGACGTTGTACGCATATAATTTAGGACGTTTGCTAACCACTTTATGTACTGTACTCTTCAGCAATTGAAGCTTCTTGTAAAACTTGTCTAATCGATGTCTGTGTCGACTTCGTGAATGTGTAGGCAGTTGTAACCGCAGTCTCCTCCGAAACAGATTGTCTGCCGCTATCTGCCCGTTTCTGAACCAGCCTCGTTGCTAAAAGAATTTCTATCCATCTTGTTATTAACTTGACGTCAGATTCTTTCTTTCTGTAATGGGAAAAAAACTTTCGCTGCACAGTAATCGGTGATTTGGTTTCTGCTAGCCACACAACATATTGAGCTTTCTCAAAAAAGGTTCAAATGGCTCTGAGCACTATGGGACTCAACTGCTGAGGTCATTAGTCCCCTAGAACTTAGAACTAGTTAAACCTAACTAACCTAAGGACATCACAAACATCCATGCCCGAGGCAGGATTCGAACCTGCGACCGTAGCGGTCTTGCGGTTCCAGACTGCAGCGCCTTTAACCGCACGGCCACTTCGGCCGGCTTGAGCTTTTCTCCCGGGAGGAGGGGGGGAGAAGGGGGCGGGAAGCCATTTTTACGACATAGCTCAGACAGCGCTGCTTGTGGCGAAACTGTACAGAAACTTTGTGGGTTCCCTAGTAAACCTGTAAAAGGAAAAAAAACATTACCATAATAAGTACACTTAATATTTAATCTTGAAATCAGTTTTTTTTTTTTTTTTTTTTTTTTTTTTTTTTTGCCAGGGAACGTCAGGAGTCGTAAATAAGAGCCCAATACAGGGGCGGGCAAACGTTGCACGCGGCTCATGAGCAGCGCTGCACGTGTGCTGCTCGCGTGCAATCGCCGACCGGGGCAGTGACGACAGCCTGCAGGTTGCGGCAGTGTAGTACCAGGCTAGGCTGCGGCCGTTGATGCGAAGCGACCACTACGTAGTGAACGTTGTATTTCAAGAACCGGAAAATGGAGAGTGAATCAAGGAAACGGAGAAGTGGAGATTTGCTATCTTTTAAAAAGGAATGGGAGAATCTTTCTTTCTTTGTGCAAAAACGTGAAAATTCAAAATGTTTAATATGTGGCAGTATTCTCGCTGGTCAGCGGAAGGTTAGTATTGAACGCCATTATAATAAATTTCACAAGGACGTGTACAATTTATTGTCGGATTCTGAGCGGATGGGGAAATCGACTGAGCTTAAGAAGAGCGATCTGACGATACTAGATGAATCTGATGTAAGTTGCTGTTGTCACGAGAGAGCTGCGACTCTCTTTCGTCATGTCTCTCATCTAACTGATTTAACATTTTATGGAGCACTGTTTTCAATTTTTCAGGACGACAACAATGATAGCCTAGCGGTACGTGCAAGTTACAAGACTGCGCTTAATATAGCGAGAGCTGGGAAACCATTTGCTGAAGGTGAGTTTATAAAGGAATGCATCAATGACGCTGCTGATTTACTTTGCCCAATGAATGCAAATCAGTTTCGAGCTATCACTCTTTCTCGGCGGACTGTAAGTTGTTGTATAAGTGCCATGGCAGGTGACGTTTACCGTCACTTAAGGAGTGCAGTGCAGGAGTTTATTGCATTTTCCATCGCACTTGATGAGTCCACAGATATTTCAGACACCGCACAATTAGTCATTTATGTCCGCGGCGTGGACACTGCCCTGCACATAACAGAGGATTTTTTAGATATGATATCTTTAAAAAGCACGAACACCGGCGCGGACATCCTAAAAGCCGTTGAAGAAGCTGTCGATTCAGCTGGATTAAACTGGGAACGTTTGGTGTCAGCGACAACATACGGGGCACCTGCAATGAAAGGGGAACAATTGGGATTTGTTGGATTACTAAGAAAATAGCTACAGCGTACAGAAGAAGCATTGTACAGCATGCACTGCATTTTGCACCAAGAAGTACTCTGTGCAAAAGCAGCAGAACTGGAGGACGTCATGCAAGTGGTTATCCGGGCAGTTAATTATTTGAGATCCCACGGGCTTACACATAGACAGTTTCACACATATTTAGCTGAAATTGGGGAAGAGTACGGTGACATACCATACCACAATGAAGGCCGCTGGCTTAGTCGCGGTAATGTTCTCAAAAGATTTTTTCAGCTGAGAATACCAATAAATCAGTTTTTAAAGGACAAAGGAAGGTACGATCCCAAGTTAGAAGATCCAGAGTGGGTTGTCGACCTTGCATTTTTAGTTGACATTGAAAGGGTGCTGTAGCCACCTTTCATTAGTCCGGTAGCCCATTTTCACTAGCATTTCTCTTCCTTTTCCTTGTTTATCTTTCTTCATAACTCCCACAGTGGTGTGATTGAATGAATGTAGTTGTGTGTCACGTTGCTAGACGGTGGCGTAGTCTGCTGCAGAAAGTCTGCGATAGTCATACAGATTCAGCAGCAGTTGTACAGAGTAGCCAACTCTCGTAGTGGTCAAGTAGGCAAAGAGGTTTGCGCTACTTGTGAGAAATCCACCTGCATTAGGTTGGTGGCAGAAATGGCATCTTTGGGTTTTCCGGGCCACGCGGAGCGTGGAAGATGCTGGAGAAGAAAAAGGGAGCCAGTCTGCCGCCGGTACGGGAAGCGTCCACACCTGTGCTCCAGTCGAAGAAGGGTGAGTTAGATTGACCGCGTGGCTCGTTGTTACTTGGCGAGAGTAGAGCTGTTAGCTATTGGTCTCGCTTTTCAACTCCGAAACATTACTTTGCCTTGTCGCAGCAAGGAGTACAAAACTTCGGCAGATTTTTCTTTTAGTAAATTTCTGTAGCAGACATGGATCCGCCGGAAGAGCGTCACACGACGGTGTCGATAAGAAGTGAGCATTCTCTTCTGTGTAAATGTCTGTTAGCCTTGAGCTGTGCCTGTATTCGCTTTTATTTTTCTAAATATCAATAGCTTTGCCTTCTCGTAAATTTTCCTTGCTTTATGTGTCTTTCGTCATGGAGAGCCAAGCACGTGGTAGAACACTAGAGTTTGTTGGGCTGCCGTCATCACTAACTATCCGATCTCATGTTTGTTTTAAAGAATGTTAACTGTTCATTATTTTGTGATGTGATATTGTTGCAATTGGCCACGATACCTAGAAATTGCGTCTCCACAAACCACGTGGGCACGCGGGTGTACTGCGAAACGTGTACCGTTTCACGAGTTAATGCGATCAGTTATCAGGCAACAGCAGTTGTATGAATGATTCACACCAATGATTTTAGGTGTAGATTATAACGGTTAATGTATCGATGCTTTTCTTTAATGTTTTAGGAATTAATGTTATCAGGAATTGTGTACATGCCTCACATCCATGTCTTAGGGATAAATTATTTTATCCACAATTTTCTCTTGTATTCCGGGGCTACGTTTTTTCACCTAAGCCACTCACCTCGTTAGCTTTCCCATTAGCACATTCAACGCGTTTCCTTACGCACAGGTCCAGTGATTAGTTTCCTCTTTTATTTTAAAACAAATGCTTTAGATTAAGTCTTACTTTCAGGTGTGTTGCTGGGAGCTGATCTCCTGCACAGTGTTCATGCATTTTCTATTTTATTTTAAATTTTTGATTCTCGAGAACAGTCCACGGGCAATACTATTACTTATATCGCATCCCCCATGAGCGACATCAAACCGTATGCATTTTTATGAGTTTTTGGTCTGTGATCAAATTAATTTATTTTCCGATTCGGCCAAATCTTTGATTAGTTGCTTGGTTAGAATCGGTGGCGACCCTAATCTTCTCACGTTAATTTCACAATCAATAAGCATTTACATTCCCAATAATAACGTAATAACCCGTAGAAACAGGTTAGTTACAACATTACCGGACACATGAATGCATTGAACACAAACAACATTACCGGATACATGAATGCATTGAACACAAGATTGCAATGAGAAAATCAGCTGTTTGTGAAATGGTTGAAAAGGTGCAAGCTTTCACTAGCAAGCTTGAGCTGTGGGAACGACAGCTCTCATCACGAAACGCAGTTCATTTCCCTACTCTGTCTACTGTGCGAGAACAGAATTGCAAAGAATATGTTTCCGTACTTAGAGCAATAAAAGAGGAATTTCTCAAGCGATTTGGGGATATATCATATTTATCCCAAGCTTTTGGATGGTTCTCTAGACCATTTGCTGTTTCTGTAGATGATATTCATCCCAATTTGCAAATTGAATCAATAGATCTACAGTGTAATTCTCGTCCGAGAGACAAGTTCCTTTTGGCAAGACGTGTAATAGACTTTTATCACGACTTTCCACAGCAAGAGTTTCCTCGTCTCCATCGTGAAGCCGTGAAGATAATATCAATGTTTGGCTTGACATACGTTTGTGAGAGATTTTTTTCTGTTATGAAAATTAAAAAGTCTCGGTTAAGAGTAAACATCATTGATGAAAATTTACGTAACTGTTTGCGTTTGTCTGTATGTAGAAATTTTGTTCCAGACATTAAACGTATTGTAAACTCCACCGGTGATAATTAAATAAAACGTATGGTAGGTAACAGGTACTCTTTCAAACCATGATTTCTTCCAAGTACTCCTACTAACCTTATTCCTTTATTCAATAAACCAAGCTTGGAAACAAAACACACTACAGAGGAAGGAGCGGGGAGACGGTATGGTGCGGACGGGAGAGAAGCGGGTGGCCAACTTGCCCCTGTGTGCACGCAGTATACCTGTTCACTGTAAACGAGCAAGTGCACCGCACACTTGCAGGATTCCTGCCCGCCCCTGGCCTAATAAATAAGAGCCTAACCACTTTTCCTTACTCTTTTACCGCAATGTCGTTGTACTCTAATAAATAAGAGCCTAACCACTTTTCCTTACTCTTTTACCGCAATGTCGTTGTACTCTAATACCCAACAGTAACGAACAACACGCAACAAGGAACAATACCAACAGCATATCTTTGAGTCTTCTAGTTCCTTGTGTCGTCGCCTAATTACGTTGGTTGTTATTGATGCAGTTAAGGTCGTGCGAACCTCCGCGCTCCCTTGCCTGCGGCAGACCACTGCGCCTGGAAGGGAGCTGTCGTGATTGGCTGTGGCGGGCGTCAGCAGGTGTCAGCCGCTGCTGGCAGCTGACGGATGAAACAGCTGTCGCTGGCGGCGAAGGCAGCCCTCGGCTGTGCAGCTATTTGCGGATTGCCCGCTGTCGATACGCTCTGCTGCGCTGCACACATCTCCTCTGTTTCTCGCCGTATACAATGAGCGACACTACACTGATTAAAATGTTTTAACTCCTGTGTAACCACGCAGACAAGCAACGAATTTCTAGTGTTACCTGGGCCCAATGAAAAGTCATTATTACACACGAAAATTCTATGTTAGTAAAGAAACACTGAAGGCTCGAAAAGAGGTTCAGTGATACCTGTTTAGTGCTTGTTGTAATTATGAAGAAACAGTGACGATCGCGAAATATAATTTATTTCACCAATTTTAAACAAATGATATTCTGCAATCGTGACTGTTTCTGCATATGCAATTATCAGAAGTGAGATCGCTGACACTCCCAATCATGTTGGTTAAAATCATAGTGTTTGCTTGCTTATATACTTCTCCTTCTTCCCCTTCTTCGTCCTTTTCCTTTGGCCGTCCGGTGTGGCCGAGCGATTCTAGGCGCTACAGTCTGGAACCGCGCAACCGCTACGATCGCAGGTTCGAATCCTGCCTCGGGCATGGATGTGTGTGATGTCCTTAGGTTAGTTAGGTTTAAGTAGTTCTAAGGTTCAAATGGCTCTGCGCACTGTGGGACTCAACTGCTGAGGTCATCAGCCCCTAGAACATAGAACTAGTTAAACCTAACAAACCTAAGGACATCACAAACATCCATGCCCGAGGCAGGATTCGAACCTGCGACCGTAGCGGTCTTGCGGTTCCAGACTGCAGCGCCTTTAACCGCACGGCCACTTCGGCCGGCAGTAGTTCTAAGTTCTAGGGCACTAATGACCTTAGAAGTTAAGTCCCATAGTGCTCAGAGCCATTTGAACCAATAACAGTTACAAAACTTACTTATGTTACTAAAAAGGTGGAGGACATAATTAATGGATAAAGCTACATCATAATATAAAAAGGAGAATCGCCTGTTTAGCTTAACAATACCATTTTTGGAATATCAACTGTAGGAACATGTGTTGATGAGGCCACGAAAACGAAACCCCGTGATGTGAAATGTCAGGAGCTCAATCAAAGTAATTAATTCGAGAGCTTTGACTGGATTGGCTGATGGATATATGCAGTCCCCTCAGATTGTAGATAGCCTCCATCTGCACATCAGCCGTCTAGGTACATAACTTAGTGTTCAAATTTCGTACTATATATTCACATCTGAAGAATTTTACAATCTCGATGAGATTTATCAATTGCTAGAAGTTCTAGGCAAGCAGGTCAAAGAGTCTGAGCTCTCTCCATCGGAAATACCACCGGTAAGTACATATTCTCATTAATTTTCTTTTCGTATTGTTCTATTTCATGGATTTGTGTCCCAGCTGTTTACATTTTGTAGTTGATAAGTTTCTTCTGTTCCAGGTCACTTCGATGAGATCGAGAGGTGTGTTACACCACTCCTGACAAACCTATTGCAACAGCCATGTAAACACTAGTGTGTTCATCAAATCGTATTTCGTTCTATATTCTCGTTTAGAAAATCAAAGGTTTCTAGTTGATCTTCATGTTGTGACTGTTGTTGTTATAGCTGCCACAGGGATTCATGACGATGAGATACTGGGATGGATGGAGGAAATGGATGAGAGCTGCGGTTCTGTAAAACCCAATCACGTACGGCAGACTAGGTGGAGGCTGTACCTGATGGCCTCAGCGATATGGTTTCATCGGGGAGGACTGAGATTTTAGTAATTATTTTCCGCACTATGTATATAAAGAGACACATTTTCCAAGATGGAAGTTAGAGGCCCAGGTAAAACACATAGTTCAGTAATACAGCTCGACATCTATACGCAAGTCCATGATCTAGTCAATGCAGGGTCCAACTGTTCCAAGCTTACTGATGATGTAGCTAACAAGAATGGCCGGCAGGAGTGACCGAGCGGTTCTAGGCGCTACAGTCTGGAACCGCGCGACCGCTACGGTCGCAGGTTCGAATCCTGCCTCGGGCATGGATGTGTGTGATGTCCTTAGGTTAGTTAGGTTTAAGTAGTTCTAAGCTCTAGGGGACTGGTGACCTCAGAAGTTAAGTTCCATAGTGCTCAGAGCCATTTGAATCTTTTAACAAGAATGCATATATTAATGTCCAAAATGATGACAAGTATTTTTTTGTGGTGGTGGTGGTGGTTAGTGTTTAACGTCCCGTCGACAACGAGGTCATTAGAGACGGAGCTCATGCTCGGGTTAGGGAAGGATTGGGAAGGAAATCGGCCGTGCCCTTTCAAAGGAACCATCCCGGCATTTGCCTGAAGCGATTTAGGGAAATCACGGAAAACCTAAATCAGGATGGCTGGAGACGGGATTGAACCGTCGTCCTCCCGAATGCGAGTCCAGTGTGATTTTTTTTTTTTGTGTGTGTTCAGTCCTGGCTTACAAATGAAATTACAATTATAGGGATCATCCACAGCATACATCTCGATTTGGCAGAGGTACAGACGTTCGTCGGTCTTATAGCTTTCACAGTATCGAGTTTCCCATTGAAGCCCAAAACATACTCAAATCTGAGGCGAAGAATACTGGTATATCAGTTCATGTTTACATCGTGGATAATTGCAGTTCAGATGATCGTTAAGTCTCGAACAGAGTCGTGGGATTCTTCCATTTCTAGTAATTTGCAGGTCAGTGTAATATGTATGTGAACATGCTGTTATTCTCAGATAAGGAAAATAAGAAGAAAGACAGTATCATTGCTGCCGGATCAGGCATATATCCCGACTCATTTCCTGTCAGTTATCAAAAAATCGTAGCGTAAATCATATTTGCCTAAGATGTCTGAATTCCTTTTCCACAAGCGAGTTTTTAGTAAAGCATCAAATTCATTGTTCCACCAGGAAACTGGTACGTGCTATAATACCTACTGAGGAAAACAAATTCTTAAAGTTTAAGAACGCCGGCCGCGGTGGCCGAGCGGTTCTAAGCGCTTCAGTCCGGAACCGCGCGACTGCTACATCTACATCTACATCTACATGACTACTCTGCAATTCACGTTTAAGTGCTTGGCAGAGGGTTCGTCGAACCACAATCATACTATCTCTCTACCATTCCACTTCCGAACAGCGCGCGGGAATAACGAACACCTAAACCTTTCTGTTCGAGCTCTGATTTCTCTTATTTTATTTTGATGATCATTCCTACCCATGTAGGTTGGGCTCAACAAAATATTTTCGCATTCGGAAGAGAAAGTTGGTGACTGAAATTTCGTAAATAGATCTCGCCGCGACGAAAAACGTCTTTGCTGCAATGACTTCCATCCCAATTCGCGTATCATATCTGCCACACTCTCTCCCCTACTACGTGATAATACAAAATGAACTGCCATTTTTGCACCATTTCGATGTCCTCCGTCAATCCCACCTGGTAAGGATCCCACACCGCGCAGCAATATTCTAACAGAGGACGAACGAGTGTAGTGTAAGCTGTCTCTTTAGTGGACTTGTTGCATCTTCTAAGTGTCCTGCCAATGAAATGCAACCTTTGGCTCGCCTTCCCCACAATATTATCTATGTGGTCTTTCCAACTGAAGTTGTTCGTAATTTTAACACCCAGATACTTAGTTGAATTGACAGCCTTGAGAATTGTACTATTTATCGAGTAATCGAATCCCAACGGATTTCTTTTGGAACTCATGTGGATCACCTCACACTTTTCGTTATTTATCGTCAACTGCCACCTGCCACACCATACGGCAATCTTTTCTAAATCGCTTTGCAACTGATACTGGTCTTCGGATGACCTTACTAGACGGTAAATTACAGCATCGTCTGCGAACAACCTAAGAGAACTGCTCAGATTGTCACCCGGGTCATTTATATAGATCAGGAACAGCAGAGGTCCCAGGACGCTTCCCTGGGGAACACCTGATATCACTTCAGTTTTACTCGATGATTTGCCGTCTATTACTACGAACTGCGACCTTCCTGACAGGAAATCACGAATCCAGTCGCACAACTGAGACGATACCCCATAGGCCCGCAGCTTGGCTTGTGAGGAACGGTGTCAAAAGCTTTCCGGAAATCTAGAAATACGGAATCAACTTGAGATCCCCTGTCGATAGCGGACATTACTTCGTGCGAATAAAGAACGATGTTTTCTGAAACCATGCTGATTACGTATCAATAGATCGTTCCCTTCGAGGTGATTCATAATGTTTGAATACAGCATATGCTCCAAAACCCTACTGCAAACCGACGTCAATGATATAGGTCTGTAGTTAGATGGATTACTCCTACTACCCTTCTTAAACACTGGAGCGACCTGCGCAATTTTCCAATCTGTAGGTACAGGTCTATCGGTGAGCGAGCGGTTGTATGTAATTGCTAAGTAGGGAGCTATTGTATCAGCGTAATCTGAAAGGAACCTAATCGGTATACAATCTGGACCTACGGTCGCAGGTTCGAATTTTTCCTCGGGCATGGATGTGTGTGATGTCCTTAGGTTGGTTAGGCTTAAGTAGTTCCAAATTGTAGGGGACTGGTGACCTCAGAAGTTAAGTCCCATTGTACTCAGAGCCATTTGAACCATTTTTTGCTTAAGACGCTCGCCACCAGTAGAAATGCTACTTTGTTTCTGACACTTATTTTAAGTGCCTCCTCCCTCCTGTAAAGCAGTGTTCTTGGTGCCCTACAGCCTCACATACAACCTCCACAGAAGAACACACGCCATTTGCGGCGGCGTACCAGCTCGTATGTGGGTATGATTCAAGTCTGAGCTATCACAAATCACATGTTGGGGATAATCCTACGATTTGTTTGCTCACTGAGTTCGAGAAACTTTCATGGGAGGCTAAGAAGCTTTACAGCACCAAGATGCCCAAGATGTCCACGACCAAGTAAAAGGAGAATAATCATTTGTACATGAAGGCTGTTGACTCTCATACCTATGGGCAGCTTGTAAGAGGTCCGAGCAGATGTAATTTTGATGTATTGCTCATGCGCTGCCTGCGATATGCTAGGTATAAGAAAATCTCTGACCAGAGAGCAGTGTTGACTGCAGTAGGAACTGTGTAGCTGTAGCAGTAAGTTGTTGCTAGTCTGAAGTCTGCTCTGGTCTGGTATGGTGTATCGTGTTGGCTGGCCCGGTCGCGATGCAGCGATGCCGGAGCCTGAGTATTATTGTATAAGGTAAAAAGCAGCCTCGCGCATATGTAGTAATGTTATCTCAAGTCCCATGTAATTGTTTTAAAAATCTCGTAATAATAATCTTTCTCATAAAAAGTAACTTTTAACAACCATTCATTTCAATTTAAAGAATTTACTAATTTCTCCCATCCATAATCATCCCGATTGTTGCAAAAGAAAAAAAAATCAATTGCTTCCTTTCATAAATCGCAGATATATCGGCCAGCATTGCACGGAGCTGTGCCGGAAAAATTTATTGTAAGAGCAGATATATCCGGCGACTTCATTGAGGTAAGAATTTTTCCTTTTTTTATTCAGAATGATCTTTCAGGGCCATGACGCAGCACTGCTGTCGTCCAAAATTTACCAGGTTGAATTCACAGTGAATTATTGAAAAGTCATAAGTGAGCGACAATTTAATTAAGAGGTTAGTTACATTGTTTTATTACTAGGTTACTGAATTTATTTTTTTATTGGGACATTACACTGTATGTGAACGACATAATTATAATTTTTTACTGTTGAGAGGTTTAGGAATTTTTCTGTTTTGAGGTTACGCTAAATGTGAATGAATTTTGAGCTTAGATTAAATCAGAAGGAATATTGTGTGGAGGTTAATGTGAAAAGAATTTTGTAGGGAGGTTACAAATGAGAAAGAATTTTGTGGGGAGGTTACACTAAATTCGAATCATACTAATAATATTTATTTTTATTTTGTGGGGAGGTTACAAGCTATTAGATTGGGCAGCAGGAACTCCTTGTAGAGATCATTGTCGTCTAACGGGGAAGTTACACAGTGTTGCCTATAACACATGAAACATTAAGCATCAATTACCATGAGAAATATCCACTTTCCTCAATAATCTTGCGGGATTTCATGCTCACTTTATCATTGAGCATTTGGGTAAATTCGTTATGGAGAATGATCAGGTCAGCGTGCTACCTGACAGCATCGAGAACTATATCTCATTCGCCAAACGAATGACGCCAAGAATTACACACCGCTTCCTGGACCCGCTACCCTTCATGCAGGACCCACTCCAGGAACTTGTTGAAACTCTACCTCAGGATGATATTCAGATCACCTGAGATGTATATCCCGATGACGCAAAGTTTTAGCTTGTGACAAGTAAGGGGTTTCCCATACGAATATTTGGATTGCGTTGGGAAACTATAAAACCAGCCTACCTGCCACAGCTGCATTCTCCAGCAACCTTACAGGTATGCAGTATCGAATGCAGAGTTTGAGCATGCTGTGAATGTTTGGCAGGAGTTTAACACCCCACATTTGGGAGAGTATGCAGGACTTTATAAGCACACAGATGAGCATTTCCTAGTGAATGTTTTGAAGAAAAGATTGCTCCATCTATTGGGTGAAGAACTATGATCCATATGAATGGTGAAGAACTGTGATCCATATGAAGTAATGGTGTGCTATGTTGTAGAATTCCACATGCCCTCATACACGGCCGATAATCCTCATGTTATCGGTCTAATGAAAGACGAGGTGAAGGGATCACAGATGGGGTGTTTGTGGGTGTAAGATGCAAACTGTATGCATATCGCACGCTGGGAGGTACCACCCAGAGGTGGGCAGAGGGATTCAGTTGTGCAGCGTCAGGGGCCCTCGAGATTTGAGACTGTTTGCAACGCCTGTACAGAGATATGCTCCACCACAGATGCCTCACATGGTGTGGCAAACTAGTATTAGGTCTCGAGGGCATGAGGTGTACACTATGCTGCAGTCTAAAATCGGTTTGTTGGCTTGTGATGATAAACGAGGCATTTCTCATGACAGGTTCAAACTCGCCCAAACTCACATCAATCTCACTAGATGAGAGTGGTGTACGACTGAGAGAGAGAGTGAGGTTATGTAAGTATGTGGAGTAGTATGGCTCATTTATCATTGTGTCAATACATATAGTGCAAGTGTGTGTGTGTGTGTGTGTGTGTGTGTGTGTGTGTGTGTGTGTGTGTGTATGTGTGTGTGCACATGTGTGTGTGCATAAATAAATATATACTCACCATGAGTGGGTTTTGTCAATAATGTGGATATGTGCATCCATACGTATTCATACACCATATGTGTGTACATTGTAAGTAATTCCTGTAAGTATCCTACTGTTTAAGGTTCACCTGTTGCCAGACGTACAGCCTGACTAGCTTTAGTGTAGCTAGATCCCTTTCTATCCAGGAAACAACCTCATCCTGTGCTACTATGCACCCAAAAATTCTAAGAATACTCTCAGCCAGTGCTACTGTGGCCTTGAATATTGCGAAAAATATTCTTAACCAGTGCTACTGAAAATTGCAAATATTCTCAGACTCATGTTTTAGCCATCTTCACATCTCTTAAAGTCCTCAGCGATGCAGTGCTTCCAAAGAATGTTGCTAGGTGGACTATAAATGTTTTTTTTTTTTTAGTCACAGCTATTAGCAGTAGTAATAGTGTGTAAGTTCAAAGTATCTCTACAATGAAAAGATTGGAACGGAATTGTATCAAGTGATATTTATAGGTATCTTTGCACCGAAATATTGGAACTAAATTCTAACTCAAGAACTAAATTGTGAAGGTAATTATACCCAAAGAACCAAATTTTATCTGTGAGAAATGAATAAAGGAAAAATTCGTTACCATACATCTTAGTTGCTGTTATTTACAGAAAACCTATCCCAACAGTATGTGTAATGAATGTCACAGATGACATTAGTTTTAAACATGAGTGTTATTAACGGGATAAAATGTAAGGTGGTGAGTAACAAAATATGTTTAATGGTTCTATGGAATTGTACCTATGTGCAGCGAGTATTTCAGTATTGGAATAGGTAGCACATGACCATATTCCAGAGACATACAGGAAACATGTCTAAAATTATATCTCCTGTGCTTGGGGAGAACCATGGGTAAAGTTACTTACTACTGAAGTGTGAAAGAAAGTACACAGATTGTGAGGTAAAATTTTATTTGCACTGCTCCATGTTTTAGCCCACTTCACATCTTTGAAAGACCTTAGCGAAGCTAAGAATGTCCCTATTATACTGGCATCTCCTGTGTATGCTGTGAATGCAACATCTTTACTTGAGAACTGTCTACAGTCATCATCATAGAAATCCTGAGTGTCTGAAGTATGTTGACAGCTTCAAATGCCACTGACAAATGCTCTGGGGATGGTGCAGCACTTGCTCATTTACACAGCTCGTTGCAAAACACCGCTGAGCGGGCAATAGTTAATCGCACGGTTGTGTAAAACTAGAGCATACACTGTAGTGTGTTCTGGGAAATTTGCGCAAGATTCAAATTCAATTCGTACATCCATAGATTCAGATTAAATCATCTCGTTCCGTTTTGAGCAGTCTATTGCAGTGTAAGAATGCAAAGTAAGAATCACAGAACCCCATATACATGTAAAATGCTAGGCTCTATACATTTTCATTCCATCACCGACATGAATTATGATATGAGTAGAATTCGGTGTTCAGGTAACTCTGGTATTAGTTAACGTCCAATTGTCAAATTTGGCGGAATCATTTGCTACATTCGCTCTTCTATTGGTAAGAATGCACATACGATGAATCTGGGCTTCTTCAATTGAACCGAGGTTTTAGTGGCCCACCACGTATGTCTGCTTGCAGTCAGTAACACTGGGTGCTCAAAAAGTGCCCGTGAACAGAATATTAATGGTAGAAAAGTACCAGCATTCAAAACTTTTAAAAGCTTCAAATGCTCCTCATCCAATACAGTGATGTGTGTTGTTTTCCATATTATTTTATTGGTTGTGATCTCGTTCTCCTCTTGAGCTCCTTACAAGTTCTTGTTTAGCAGTCATATGAATTGGATACATGACCTGAAAGTATCCTATAAGCAGTTTTAGAGGTATCTCAAGTACTCTTCTACTGGTCTACCCACTGTCTCTATGAGCCACACAACGTTTTCTAAATCGTTCAAATTCGAAGAAGAAGAGAGATACGTTTTAAGAGTTGATGCAGTCATATGAATTGGATACATGACCTGAAAGTATCCTATAAGCAGTTTTAGAGGTATCTCAAGTACTCTTCTACTGGTCTACCCACTGTCTCTATGAGCCACACAACGTTTTCTAAATCGTTCAAATTCGAAGAAGAAGAGAGATACGTTTTAAGAGTTGATGCTATGCCTGCATTGCATGTATGGTCAGTCTCAACCCTGATAAGTTCATATCTTACTTATGAAACAGGAACGTTAAAGCATTACATGTAAGGTTCGATACCAGTGTAGCAGTATCATCCTTTTTCGTAAATGGATTGCACCATATGGTGCAGGAGATAACGTGCGCTACAGGATCCCATGGTGCTGCTGCTGCTGCTGATGCCAATCCCAACAGGTTGGAGATCGCTACACGTCCTGATGAGACAGTGGTGGCTGCTGTTAGCTGGACATGCCAGAGGTCGATACAGTTCACAACAAGCCAGAGGCTGCTGCAGGTCTCAACAAACCAGAGGCTGCTGCCGGTCTCGGCATTCCACAGTTCGCTGAACAAAGATGAAGAAGAAGAAGAAGTGTAGAAACGATAAACAGCCACAGACAAGTACATGGAGTGGACCAAAGACATGGAACTAAACAACATGTACTTTCTTTTCTATCGGTCGTTGGTGGTGCATCGTGGTTCTTCCACTGACTGACTGCAACTGAGACAGCATCTGTCATATATCATCCAACGTCATAATTATGTAACTGCATTCCTATTAGCTCACTCCAGTTTTCTGGTGGGGAAGGGACCAAATGCCGTGCTACTATCGGTTCCCATCGGAATAAAACCCATCACAAGTATCTTTTCTGAACTAGCTCAGTCGAGCCTCACACAGCGAGGCAAGCACCTCCGGGTCATTCAGTCTGGGATAGTGGAAAAGGATGGTCTTCTGCACTGTGGACTGACCGAGCAGATCCAGCACAGGCAACAGTCTCTATGAGAGCAAAATGCATCTTCAGTCCATCCCACTGCATCACCATTATTTGCTGAAAGGTATTCCCACTACACTCATCCATTATCTCCTTGCATCCCTCATGTAGAAGGCTAAGGGCGCAGTCCTCAGCTGTATGCTTTCAGGTAATACACTTATTAAACTCATCTCTGTCCATTACCAACATCTCGTCAAATAAACACATCTCCCACCAAAAATAAATTAATAAATTCCTTATATCCTTCAGATCGAGTTATTTTCTCACCAGTTAACAAGTGGAGAGGGGAGACAGCTCTATGACAACTCGATACATCCTTCCACTCCAGCAGCTCAGCACAGACTGAGTCTTCTTCCTGTCAAATTACATGTGGGGGAGGGCAGGGAAAGTGGGGGATGGGAGGAGAGGTAGGGGAGGGGGGAGGAGTGGGGCTGGTGACGTCATCAATGCGACGTCCCTAAATCTACCCCTCCCCCCCCCCCTATCTGAGTAAAGGTGGAGGGACCACCATTTTAAATAAATTAAAAGTGGCATAGAACGAACATTGTTTATCTACAGATATTGTGGCGAGCTATTGCGATAGTCTTTTCAGCTCTTAGAATGAGATTTTCACCCTGCAGCGGAGTGTGCGCTGATATGAAACTTCCTGGCAGATTAAAACTGTGTGCCGGACCGAGACTCGAACTCGGGACCTCTGCCTTTCGCGGGCAAGTGCTCTACTGGTACTGGCAAAAGTAAAGCCGTGAGGATGGGACATGAGTCGTGCTTGGGTAGCTCAGCTGTTAGAGCACTTGCCCGCGAAAGGCAAAGGTCCCGATTTCGAGTCTCGGTCCGGCACACAGTTTTAATCTGCAAGGAAGTTTCGTTTTCTTTTCAGTTCTTCTTCACTTTGGTAACTTGTGAAAATGATGTTATTTCTAGTTGGTCTTCAGAGCTAAACTACAGTGGCATGGCTCTCTTCTTTTAGGTTCTCCAGAAACAGTTGAAAAATATTATGCTTAATATACTTTCCTGCACATTGGTTGCATATCCTGTCAAGGTTTGAGCAGTATCAAGACTTAAAGTCGGTCGCGTTTTGTTAAGACTTAAATCAGTAGCGATTTAGTGTGCCAGATACGACTAATTTGGTCCTTCTTTAGCGTATAAGTGCCTTCTCTTATGTTTTATGTACGAAGCTTGCTTGTGTTAACAAACTTGTTTCAGGTACTCCTATCCAAATGTGTGCTGTTTAATGCATTGTGAAGGCCACGTAGACGACTGAAGTTTTAAAAAACGTATGGAGCAGCCATCTGACTATGGAGCTTGTACCTGCGTTATTTGGAGACAGGCTCGTAAACAGTCTGCTTTTTAATTTGTCATCCTGTTGTGAGTTAGTTGTAATTATTACTTCGCTATACGGTGAGGGGACTGTTAGGTACAGAAATTTGCTACTTATGTCGATGCTGCCATTGCTGTTTTTGAACTGATTGAATTGAGCGGCTTTTAATGCGGTAAACCGGCACCTCAAGTAGATAGCATTTTGAAAAGGCTGGGTGCCTGTCATTAATGGTATTTCGTAATTGTGTGCTCAGGCTATAAATTTTAAGACTTTTTCACTAAGATACACTGGCCTGGTCAGATGAGTCCCGATTTCAGTCGGTAAGAGCTGATGGTACTCAAAGAGTTCGAGTGTCGCCCAGACCCCATGAAGCCATGGACCCACATTGCCAACAAGCACTGTGCAAGCTGGTGGTGGCTGTATAATAGTTTGGGCTGTGTTTAAGTGGAATGGACTGGGTCCTCTGGTCCAACTGAACCGATCATTGCCTGGTAATGGTTATGTTCGGCTACTTGGAGGCCGTTTGCTTCTATTCATGGGCTTCATGTTCCCAGACAACGATGATATTTTTATGGATGATAATGCGCCATTTCACCGGGCCAACCTCCACTCGATTTGTTTGAATCACATTCTGGAGAACTCAATGGAATGATTTGGTCATCCGTATCGTCCGACACGAATCCCATTTATGCGACATAATTGAGAGATCAGTTCGTACACAAAATCCTTACGGACGGTTATAAAGACAACATGGCTCAATTTTTGTACAGGAGGCTTCCAGTGACTTGTTGATTCCATGGCACGACGACTTGCAACACTACTCCGGGCAAAAAAGAGGTCCGACACGATACTGGGAAGTGTACCATGCCGTTCGCCTCGTCAGTGTGTATAATTACTGTTTCTTTTTCTTTTTAACTGTTCACTGCATTGAACTTTGGCTGAACATTTTCAAGTTTTCATTATTGATGTTATAGCTCAAGTTCATATTAGCTTTATCAGGTGGAAATATTATTATTTTGATTTAGACACCCATGTTATAATTAGTACGCAAAATTTATGGTTACAGCTTGGCTTCATGTGGATCAACATCAGACTGTTAAAATGTTGTTTCTTGTGTCACCAGAAATGTCTCTCACTCTGTGAAAGTTAAAACAATGTTTCTGGGTTTTAATATTGAAATGTGAAATTCTGTATAATAAATTGTTTTAAGCAAAATATGTAATGTAATATCGGCTCAGCACCATCCCGTTTGCCACCCAGTTTCTACCACTTCTTGGTAATGTTCTTGTTGGCATTTGCATGTAATTAAGAAATCTTATTTACGCAGGAAAATCAGGAAGCCCTTGTAACCTACTCAAGACTGGATGAATAGGGTAAATTTACGTCATTTCCACAGTGACGAAAATTGACAGAGAGGGGAGTGTCGTTTGGAGAATTTCGTAGGGTAAATAAAGTGAATGTTAAACAGAAGTAAAATATGTGACAAGATAGGTGACCGATAAGAACCCAATGTAAAGCACAACAACTTTAAGTGGTCTGACCTTTTTGAAAGTTAGATGATACATAACTCAGTACGCAAAGCTCTGAGCACTATGGGACTCAACATCGGAGGTCATCAGTCCCCTAGAACTTAGAACTACTTAAACCTAACTAACCTAAGGACATCACACACATCCATGCCCGAGGCTGGATTCGAACCTGCGACCGTAGCGGTTGCGCGGTTCCAGACTGAAGAGCCTAGAACCGCTCGGCCAGTCCGGCCGGCTTTTGAAAGTTAGTTTACTTGTTTAAGTAAAACTGAACATGTTCTGAGTTGAGGAAAGAATCCGTTAAAATTCCCAAGTAATCACACATGTTCTTAATAAATAAACACAATCTTACTGTTATATGTCCAATGAAAGTTAACTGTGCGAAGCACTCGGTAACCACGCAAAATGGTAGGCATAGCACAGATAAATTGAACTCTAGACAGCTGAAAAATTATCTGCAGCGTTCCGGTAAAAATAACGACGTGCTAGAAATTAGAATTTCAGTGTGCTGACGTGCTGTGTGGATGTTAAGCCGATCCTGTGATAATTACTGTTAAATATGAAACACTGAACAGGAACACTTCTGCAAAATCACGTATTGTCTCTCCAGGCAACAGCAGCTTCGTAACCTACCGTATTTGCTGTAAAATGCACGCAATAGAACGGGAATATGTCATGTTTAGAATGGAGGATGCTATGATGTAAAATTTTACATGAATACTAACGAATGGACCTGTTATCGGAAATAACGTTACGATTGCAACACGCGATCACTTAAAGGCGACAGAGTAAAATTTACATAAGTGCACTTCAGTATCAAGTAAGTGACCAGGTGTTTTTTATGTAAGAAAATGTTTGAGTTACACGTTGTAAAATTAAATTGCAAAACAAGTACATAGAGCAACGCATGACCTCATAGTCGCACAAATACAAGTGGTAGGTGAACCGTATATGCGTTCGCAGCTCGTGGTCGTGCGTTAGCGTTCTCGCTTCCCGCACCCGGGTTCCCGGGTTCGATTCCCGGCTGGGTCAGGGATTTTCTCTGCCTCGTGATGACTGGGTGTTGTGTGATGTCCTTAGGTTAGTTAGGTTTATGTAGTTCTAAGTTCTAGCGGACTGATGACCATAGATGTTAAGTCCCATAGCGCTCAGAGCCATTTTTGAACCGTATATGCAAACATAAATAACTGTACACGATATAAGGCATAAAAAAGCTCAGCTGAATGGAGGGGTAAATGAGTTGAGTCTTCAGCTTACATTATCGAGTTTGTGTTCTGCACCAAGCCCCCTCGCTACTGATCTCAGGAGCAAAGACACGTAGAGCGTAATTTCACTCGCGGCGTGCATGCCAATTTCGCTACGTGAATCAGTGAAGGTGCAAATACCTTACGAAAGCTTTAAAATCCATAAGGTGACGCCAGTGTTTTCTATACCTGAATTCGGGACACGTTACAAAATTTTCATACTGAAAAAATGTATTTAACTGTAATAAATGCGAAATATCATGTTAATTTGTTGTAAAACATACATTAATGAATACTTTGTTAGTATCTTTTAAGCTGGAATTCGGGCAGATCTACTGTGTTTATCAGTGCTGTGATTTTCTTCACCACGTCACTATTCTTCAACAGATTCTGAAAAAAAAATTCAACACTTTTCATCATAATTCAGTCTAGTCACTATCACTGCTTTCATAGTTTCTACAACAAACTGTGTATTGTCACTGGTTAATATGTTATTCATGTGGGAAAATGCCCTCTTAGTGACAGCGTTAACGCCAGGAACGCAGAAGAAGACTTCGCCAATTTGAGTAAATTTAAAAGTTGCACAAGGTTCTAGCTGAAATGACAAGTCATTTCAACCCATCTTTTAGTTGGAACAGTGTTGTTAGCAGTCCATTCACCCATTTTCTCGCAAAGCTATCTAACACAGACATACGTAATTCAGGATATATAGTTTCATAGTTCTTAAAGGCGTGATGAATACAGAGCAAATGAAAGAGGTGGAAAGAAATAAGTCGCCAGGTTCACATGGAAGGCCAGTTCGGTTTTACGGAGAGTAATCTGCAGCATTGGCCTCTTACGTAGGTGACATTTACCGCAAATGACTCCAGTATATAAGAAAGGTAAAAGAGTGGACTGCCATAATTAAAAGATCAATATCCGTATCATCAGTTTGCTACAGAATTCTCGAATGCACTCTGAGCTCGAATGTAGTAAATTTCCCTGTGATAGAAAAACTTCTGTTCACAATTCAGCACGAATTTAGAAAGCGCCGATCGTGAAAAACTCAGCGTACTCTTTTTCCACATACTCACCGGCCAACCAAGGATGCAGGACAACAAGCAGGTTCCATACCCTAGATTTCCGGAAAGCTTTTGACACGGTGCCGCATTGCAGTCTGTTGACAAACGTCAGAGCACATGGAAAGGTTTTCAGATATGTGAATGACTGAAAAACTTCTTAAGTGATAGAACCTGATACGCTGTTAATCAGAAACAACGGTATCGTCAGGAATACCCTAGTTAAGTGTGACAGGATCGTTCTTATTCTCTGTGTATATAAATGACCTCACGGCAAGAGTGAGCAGCAGCTTACAACTGTTTGGTGATGACACTGTGATGTAATTTTAGGTGTCGTCATTGAGTGCCTGTATGAGCATATAGGACAGAATTTTCAGTTGGTGTGATGAATGGCAGCTTGCTCTAAATGTAGAAAAATATGAGTTAACGTGGATGAGTAGCAAGATACATTCCTGTAACGTTCGATTACACCATTAATAGTGCGCTGTTTCATACAGTCACCTCGCTGGAATATCTTGGCATAACTTCAGGTCAGTAATAGAGGAGGCGAATCATAGACTTCGCTGTATTGGGAGAATTACAGGAAAGTGTAGCTCATCTATAAAGGAGACCGTGTATAGAACATTAGTGCAACCTATTCTTGAGGACTGATGTAGTATTTGGGACCCCCACGAGGTCGGATAAAAGGAAGACATCTAAGTAATTTAGAGCGAGGCTGTTAGATTTGTTACCGGTAGGATCGGTAAGTGCTCAAACGTTACGGAGATGCATCGTGAACTCAAATGAGAATCTTAAACGACGTTCTATTATGAAGCACTATTACAGAAATTTATGGAAGCGGCATTTGAGGTCGACTGCTGAACGATTATACTACCGCCAACGTGCATTTCACGTAAGGACCACGAAATCAGGGCTCGTACGGGCAGTACAGTCGCATTTCCCTCGCTTTGTTTGTGAGTCGAACGGAAAAAAAAGACTAGTAGTGGTTCGTGATATATCCCCCCCCCCCCCTCCATTGTACTGTGGCTTGCGGAGTATGTATGCAAATGTAGATGTAGAAATAGGTAGCTTAATTTACCTTTCCAAAAACTTGAGGCAGATGTACAAAAATCGTTGCTTACCCGGAAAGAAAGGGATCATTGATCACCTTAGACACCAATAGGACAAGCAAATGACAGCGGTCATTCAAAACATTACCCTATGTTCCTCGCTCGGCGGTTAGCGCTGTGATTGCCTAGCTGAACCGGAAACAAACATACGACTTCCTCCGAGCTTCAAAGACTGTTTGCAGTCGATTCTTGATACAGAATGCCATATTTGCATTGCTTCAACAATGACTGATTCGCGAAATAAAATTACAGTGTAGTTGGAAATTGAATGTGGCTATGCAATGGGCAACTTTCAAACTTTAGGTTTAAGATTTGGGAGTAAGGCTTACAGGAAGAATTGTTACTTTAGTTTAGAAAAGACGTACTGCGACGTGTTTTCAGTTTAGCGACACCCCTATTGTCTCTACCGCGTGGAGACAGCTGATGAGCGACCATGGAGTTCGAGACACGTGTGGAGGAAGTTGCTGTCCGTGTGCAACTGTGCTTGGCTGCCATTTGTGCTTGAAAGTTGCTGTCTTGGTTGCGAACATAGCTGTCGTATTTCTGTGTTGCAGGTAGCTCATGCAGCTTGGGTAGTAGTTGTAATAGAATAGCCGGTACGGAAAATGAAGCAGCATCCGCACATAAACAGCTAGTATTATACAGAGGCGGCCAGAAGTCTTCCAGTCTAGGGATAAGCAGCTTAAAATGTTGCATTAATCAACGGAGAAGGCGGAATTATTTTCTATTTCGTGATTCAATTGATGCGTTATCGTGTGTTTCAAACAGATACACAGTATACGAATCATAAGAATATGCATATATATTATTCAACATGTGATTTCCCATAACAGCATTCCGTTACCTTATAACACAAGTATTCAAACGCGCTTTATGATAAAGCAGTAAACACAGTAAACGGTGGAGATGACGTTTGCACCTTCAGAGCTCCTCTTTCCTGTCTGCTGTCGTACACAAGAAAGTGTAGCTACGAGTGGCCACAGTCGACAAGGAGCGGAGAGGAAAAGAGACGAACCTAGAGGAGAGAACAAGCATCTTGCATATGCAAGAACAAAATAAGACATGTAAAGAAACGGGAGAAGTTGTACACAGAAATCCGTCCACTGTGTTGTAACCAATCTTATAAATAACATTTAAATGCCGTGTGACTAGGGCCTCCCGTCGGGTAGACCGTACGCTTGATGCAAGTCTTTCGAGTTGACGCCACTTCGGCGAGTTGCGTGTCGATGGGGATGAAGTAATGATGATACGGACAACACGACACCCAGTTCCTGAGCGGAGGAAATCTCCCACCCAGACGGGAATCGAACCTGGGCCGTTAGGCATGACATTCGGTCGCGCTGACCACTCAGCAACCAGGGGCGGATACCAGTCTTATAATCCCCCTTAATGCAACAAGTAAAATTATGTAAGACAGATATTTCTGTATATTATTCCAAACAGAAAATATAATATTTGAAGAGTTTGCATGGGAAAAAGTAGAAAAATAATATTAAGAGTAATCAGAGTAATGTTATTTAAAAACAAAGCATACTGTACGTTTCTCTGTGATCTCTATACTAATAATATATAAACCATAACTTACAAGATTCTCCTTTTTGTTCTTTTTCGCTGGTTGACTTTTATTGTTTGTTCAGTTAAAGTACGATTCATATAAGTGTGGATTTTTCTTAAAGTGCAAAATATATGTAATAACACTTGGAATTATTCTTTCATAAAAGTTAGTTAAGGACATAGAACCCTCAGACGTTCATTTGTCATGCGCTAATACCGACTAACCTTATCGTTGCATATGGAAAAGGAGAGTGATATTACTACATTTTTAAATGAAAAAGTTAATTAATGTGTTTATGCAGTGAGAAGGGATAGAATTTGAAACTCTAAATACCAATGGTAGTGTTGAAATTGTTTCACTAATATGCAAAAGGTATTTAACGTAATATTATTCTATCAGAGACTTCTGTTCTCATAACCAAGACTATAGGAATATGTACGTTCTTTAGTCGGGCTCGCGGCCAATTTTAATATTATTTTTGAACTTTAATTTGCTTAACTGTGGATCACTGGTAATCAACTAGTCGGTTACCTTTGATAAGAAAGTGATTAACAAATTAACAAAAAAAGACAATTAAACGGAGTGGCCTCCTTTCCGTCCATACGTGACACTGCCATACAAAAAATGTTTTATGCAGCCATCCAGGCCACGTCGTAACAGAACTGAGTAAATTCCAACAACAAGAAGTAACTTCGTAGTGAGATGCACCATCCAACGCTATAAATGGAGGAGTATCGTAGTGAATCAGCCTAGGGCAGGTGCTATGCCAAAACTTACTGTTAGAGATAAAAGATAAGTAATGAAAATGGTGAAACAAAATCCCAGAATAATATTAACAGAAATTAGAGCACATCTGGAAGGACATCTTGAGAAGGTGTTTCATGACAGTTCGTACAGTCCTGAAAAATACTGGGGGCAGTTCCAGAACCCCAAGAAGAAAGACATATGCAAGCAGAAGTAAAGAAGAACAAGCTTTTAGTATGTGCCAGTGAGTACATAACTGAGAAAAACGAATTCTGTGACCTTTTGTTATGGTCAGATGAAAGCAAATTCAATGTATTCCGAAGTGATGGCCGATTAGAGGGGTGGAGGCAGATGAATAATTGGTATGAGCCTAAAAATATGGATGCTACAGCCAAACGTGGGGGCGGCAGCATAATGGTGTGGGAATTTATGACGTCAAGCGGAGTGTATGAGCTAACTTCCAATAATGGCAACATGAACAAATACGTTTATAAGAATATACTACAATACAATCTGCAGAGAAGGGCTCAAAACCTAAATTTTGAAAATTATTTTTATTTCCCACAAGACAACGATCCTAAACATATCTCTGAAGTTGCAAACGTGGGGGCGCCAGCATAATGGTATGGGAATTTATGACGTCAAGCGGAGTGTATGAGCTAACTTCCATTAATGGCAACATGAACAAATATGTTTATAAGAATATACTACAATACAATCTGCAGAGAAGAGCTCAAAACCTAAATTTTGAAAATTATTTTTATTTCCCACAAGACAACGATCCTAAACATATCTCTGAAGTTGCTAGATTATGGATCATCTAAAACACACCACATTATTTAAAACGCTACCGCAGTCACCATACTTGAATTCAATCGAGAACATCTAGCAAGGTATGGAAGATAAGATCAGCAAACATCACATCACAAGTAAAACAAGACTGAAAGACATTACTCTGCAGGTATGGAATAATATCGATTCGGACTTAACCATAGGGCGCGTAGATTTAGTGCCAAGGCGTTTGGCCGTAGTTATTCATAGGAAAGCCATAATAACATACCTGTGTTTTGTTTGTTAGAATACTTATTTCCAGTTGTAGAGATAATACATTTTATCTTCCATTACAAAAATATATTTGAGCCGTGGCTGGCTCGCATCATGCCTTTTTTTATCATTGGTTGCAGTCCATTCAGTCCAGTAGCGTCTTATTTCTTCTTCGGTTACCGCCATAACGTTGCTGTCTTCTCTCTGTGAGTGGCAACAGCAGCGTGTATCGACACTAGTACTGCTGTACTATCTTTGGTGTGGCGGATATATTTTCCTGGTGTGCTTTCTGTGGCAGTCGGTCGGTTGGGGCAGAGCAGCGAGGAAGTCTCCATGGCGCGTGATCAGGCCGGAGCCGCTGGCGGCGTGCACGTGCGGCTGGACTTATGAGGCACTTCTTGTGAGTGTTACGAAGTTCGTCGCACACTGATCCTGGGCACTAAAGTTGAATGCTCACTGAACCTACTATCAAGCTTCAACTGCTATCACATCTCTTTGTGTTTGATCCTGGTTGTCACTTCCTGGTAGATTCCTGCCAGCAACAACGTATGTGCATTCAAGTCGGCTAGAATTGCAGCCATCTTCCTGTGTGGTGTTTAACTTAATTTACTTCATTCCTTCATTAATTAAGTGTACCAGCGGTATCTTCTGCTTTGTGGCCGTTGACGTTCTGGTGCCTGCCCTGGTCGTTGACGTAGTTTTTGGCAGTGTATTACCTCTGTCGTGTGGATACTGTCCAGCACGGCGTGTAACTCGACAGCAGGGGTGTTGTTGGTAGTTTTGGGCGTTTATTCTGACTTGGCTGGATTGGGAACCAGTATCCAGAATGTTGTGCTATTGACATCTTGTTGTCGTTTTGCTGTTCGGGTGGAGCAGAACTGATCTTGCTGGTTGGTTCATAGGCTGGCTTCGGTTGGGTTGCCTTCCGATTAAGAGGTTGTCGGTCTGGCTGCCTGTCTCACCTAAACGTGATTTAGTATTACCTTCCCAAGGCCGATCCTTCGAACCTTCTGAGCGCCGCTCCTTGAGTTTTACATATTGATTTCCTTTTTAGTCTTAAGTACTCTGTGTGGCCTTCAGCCAAGTTTTAGCTTATTAAAATTGCAAGGCTTTTCTTCTTAGGCCGCAAGCCATAAAAAATTGTTTCTTGTTTGGTATGTGGCCTTCAGCCGAGTTTCAGCCTTTCAAATTTAAAACTGAAAATTCCTTGTGCCTAGGCCTGAAGCCGTAAATTGGTTTCCAGTTGGTATGTAGCCTTCAGCCGAGTTTTCACACTTTTCAAATCAAAAGTAGAAATATTTGTCAAGGCCTTAAGCTGTAAGAAATGTTTTCTAGTTTTTATGTGACCTTCAGCTGAGTTTTCCAGCTTAAATTAAAAATTGGAAATTTCTTTGTCTGGGCTTTAAACCATGAGATTGTTTGGGTTTCGTGTGTGGCCTTCATCAGAGAGTTATGTGAAGCATTTTAGGATAAAGCCTTTAGCCTATTCAAGTTGAAATTAAGGCCTTAAGCCGTAAAATTGTTTTCTGCGTTGTGTGTGGCCTTCAGCCGAGTTTTAATCTCTCTTAAACAAAAAATTCAAAATCCTTGTCTTGCCCTTAAGTCGCAAGATTGTTATTCTTCAGTGTGAGGCCTTCAGCCGAGTTTTACATGAAATATTTTAAGCTAAGGCTTCAGCCTTTTCAAATTGAAAGCTCTTCTTCCTAGGCCTTAAGCCGTTAAATTGTTTTACTGATATGAGGCCTTCAGCCGAGTTTTCAACCTATTTAGATTTAACTTTGAAAATCTTTGTCTCAGCCTTAAGCTGTAACACTGTTCTTGATTAATGTGAGGCCTTCAGCCAAGTTCTATGGAAAAAAAATTTGAGCTAAGGCTTTCAGCCTATTTATAGTGAAGATAAAAGAATTGTTTTCTAAAGAAGTGAAACCTCCAGAAGAACTCCTGTGCCTCAATTCCTTGCTTAGGCCTTGTGCCTTGGATTTTCGATGTGGCCTTCAGCCGATATAAATTAAATCAAAGGAGGTCTTTCGTTACAACCTTGAGAGGTTTTGATTCTTGCTTGTGTGATTGTGTGTTTTAAGAAATAAAGTTATATGTTGAGTGCAACTCACAATAATTTATTTTGGCCCCTTTTCACAAATACAACCGCATCCGCTCTGCCCTGCTAGCCCAGTGATTTCAATATTTAATGTTTAATTTAAGTAAATAGTGCCATTAAAAATGTAATAAATGCGTGTTAAAAATGGATGAGATTTAATTATTTATTTGGCTGTGTACCTTTTGGTAGTTAAACGTTCATTTTTAGTAGTACACAGAGGACATTTCAATATTTCCGTCCGCACTCGTTCACATCACTAACAGTATCGTAATAGTATACATTCCCTTGTGTAATTTTGGGAATTATATTCCATATTCTGGCTCATAGGTTTCTAAAGAGTTGCCTGTAGATATAAGGAATATATGCGGAAACACTTCAATTCAGCCATCTCTTGTTACAGTTTACCATAATTTCAGGGTCTGAAGTATCTGTTTGTAGCATTATGTTGTAACAGGTAAGTTATTGTTAATAATTATCACAGACCAGAGTAAGTATTTAATAGCGGAAACTGCGAGTTACCCGAGCGTCCAGCACCAGTCACCTTCAGTACAAACAACGTGGAGCATGAATGGATAGAATTCTATTACAGTCTTGTGTAACAAAGAGGCTGATAGGCACTTTAACATACATCCAATTCGTGCACGACTCAGTAAAGTCACTCAGTAAATATACTAATCCCCCTGACGCTACTAATTATATAACTAAGAGACACAAATGAACTCGTAGCATAATACAGAAGATTACATCGCTAGATGAAGAAATGTGAATTATTGTCTCTCTGTAATAGCCGACAATCACCCTTTCTTAACATTACAATATCTGTAGCCAATTTTCGGGTCTGTTTGTCAACTAATTGCTTTTACTGACTCATCTTGGGCTTATTGTAGATTAATTCGCTTTCAGACCTCCTAACAACTCACAATACAACGCGAGCCGCAGTTTCCTTGTGACCGAACCTTAAGTCCTGATACGTAAAAGCCACGTATAACACTATATAGTAAGCTAGCGTTACCCTCTGGGAGTTCTTTTGAAATCTTTGACCGTGAGTTCACCTAATGGGTAGAGGGTATCGAACAGTAATTTCGTATATATGGCAGTTAATAGAATACTAAACAGGTTTTGCTTTGGAGATAATGAAAGTAGCAAATGCATACAAATGAAATAATAAACGGTCGCCAGCGTAGTTAGGCATCATAATTTGAAATATTATGTTTCAAGAAAAATGAATGTGAGTTACTAAACAGACTTTCATTAATACTCCTTTTGAATAGTGCAATGAATACACACGAATACCGGACGAACTGAGTAGTGGGTAGCAGTAGTTATTATTTACACAAATCAGCAATCATAGGAAGTTAAATGATATTTAACCCATTCTAATAATAGTTACTATCTCAATCAACAGCTAACTCAGCACCAACATGTTACTATAGACCTCACAAGACTAAAATTGGCATGGCAAGAGTCCTGGTTTAACTAGCAAATAGATACCACAAATGAGGTTAAATAACATTATACAAACACTCTTTATACTCACACTTTTATGAAAATGCTTCAGATTTCTTTAGTAAAAGCAGTATTTAGTCTATCTTCCTTATAAAAGAATATAATGGGGACCCATAAACTGAAACTGTCTTTACAGGCAAACTCTGTGACTATTTCAGAAACAAACTGCAATTTGCCAATGTTGATTTCTAACCCCACTTGAAATAATTTGTGTGGTCATATTTTAAAGCAAGTAAATTCAAATATTAAGTTCAATTAACTTCAGAAATTACTTGATGGTAATAATCAAAGCAAAATTACATTTAATATAGGTGCAATTTGTGTGTCTTATCCATTACCTGTGAAGCAGGTATTTTTACGGCAATACTACACACTTTGGCACTGAACCTTAGCACATTTAGTACAGAAGCAAACCATTGATTAGTTAGAATTCGGATTCTCGCTTTCTGCACATTTAGGATGGGACCCTGCATTGGTTTCATGATCAGGTCAATTTTAAGGTTCAAACACCTGTTTATGCCACTGGAATTATTATTGAAAAAAAAAACACTCACGCAAACATACTGATCCATACTATGATACATATCTGAGTTCCTAAATTTGGCGGAGCAGTGGCGCAATAGTGCTGGCAAACACGTGGCGGCTATGTGGTCTCAAACTCTTGATGCTGATTGCTTTTTATAAATTCTTATTGGCGACGCATTATCCTCCTTTTAAAGCACCATACGACAGAGGATTCAATTTGAATATAAACTGGCTTCCAAATGCCTCACTTGGCACCCTCGGTGTTAACCGCACAACGGCTAGCCACTGATTGCGTAGCGTGCTCACCAAATAGCCGTCCAGATCGACCGCCAAAACCACGTTTTAACTCGCGCCAGGCCACTTCCGTAGCGGAGGGGGTTCCCTACACCTTTTGCGCTCTACAGTACAAGATCCCTAAGCATGAACCAGCATTCAAAGTACAGTTCCTCTTTCAGAACATACATATTTTACAAAGTTTCATTATTTTTTAACATTATTTTAGTTTTCATAATACATATATTACAAACTTCAACTTCCTCTCTGACAATTCAATGACCTTCATTAGTAAAGAACAACTACTTCATAGTTACGTAGACACAGTTGCATAGTATGATCTAATTACTACCGATATTGGTGCTACAACAAGACCGAGATTTTAAAGCTAATAACAGCGTTCATCATACTACGAGAGATATCAACGTAAACAGCATTCCATAAATCCCAATATTAGACACAAACTGACTGAAATATGTTTGTAATGAAATGATAAACAGATTATTGACAAGAAAAAAAAGTTGCGAATGATAATTTGAAACTACTTCAAAAATTACTGACTTTTCACAAATTTTACTGCAAAAGAAATACTATGTATGTTCTTTTATAGCTGAGTTTCACTCTTCCTTTCAAGATACATAGGGTAGGATCGTATTCATATTCCAAAAGATACTTGATTTATCCGGTTGAAAACACGAACAAGCTTTATCTTATTTTTATGCATCACAGTTAATTTTAAGCTTTTTGAAGAAATACTGTTAGACGTGAAACCGAACAGGTAGGAAGGTAATGATGTGACAAGGTGATTGACAGTTTGAGAGAGGTTAGTTTAAGGATATTTGCTTTTTAGTGTTCTGTACCTCAGTCGGGAAAAATGAAATCTTTATAGGATCACTTTGCATCCATTCGTGTCTCTGTCTGTCTGTTGAGAGCCCTTTTTCTAATGAAGGAGTAGACTCACGCAGTTGAAATATATATCAAACTTTGAAATGTATGTCAAATATTAGGGTCTGTGGTCCCTTGGCAATGTAAACAGTGTAAGCTTCTAAGTCAATGCAATTGAAAAATATGGCCATTTATGTCATATGTTTTGATGCAATCTCTTTCATCAAAACCTGTAGATGAACTATCTGTGTAAACAATTAAGTTTGCACGGAACCCTCAGACTGCGAATCCTATCCGCGAGTGTCAAGTTTTCCAGATAATAACTTCGAAAGTGTAGTGGTTTCACACTCTTAGTCATGAACACCTGCCTCGTCTAAACGTAATGTAGTGGTATAAGTCATAGAACAGAGAGGGATAGTACACTGTGTGAAGTTACGCGTAGCTTGCCTACTCTCTACAACTATGACTGAAAATCGCATTGTAAGCAATCTATAGGGCACTATTCACTAAAAAGTCCATTAACGGTCTCACTCTGAGAAACCACTAAAAATATTATTAACAATCTTAAAGCCCAAGATCGGAAATGAGAAACGTCTGTATAAGCTGCTGCCCCGCCAGTTGGTGTGATTAAAATAAAGGAACGAAAGCTATACTTGATATCATAAGGTAGCTCAATGGGTTAACTACCCCATACTAAATGTCTGTGATTCGTTTGTCGGTCAGTACTAGGACCGTTTGCTAATAGTTATCACTTAGTTCACTTCTGGCAATGATTTGTTACGGGGAAAAAGTATCAAGTTTCGCATTAGTTCTGGTTCCACGAAAAATTGCAAATATCCTTGTTGTAACTGGCTGCATAAGTCATTTCTGAGGTCGGAGGAATATTAGTGCACACCACATCTAATAAGACCTCGCTTCACTTTACTTAATTATTAAGAAGACAAGATACAATAATCGTTAACTGTCGTGAAAAAAAAGAAAAAAAAATAGGCAATCATCAGTCTTAGTTTTCCAGAAATATGACAACTTGACACAAAACAGACAGTGTTACACCAATATATATTTGCGTCAATTTATCGCCCTAAATATTTACAAGAAATCGTCATTACACTACAAAGAACAAGAATGCTGAGAATTCATTAATCTATCATTTACTGTATTTACATCTGACATCTGGAGAAATGAAGAAATCTACATTACGCATTTAGATTAAAGATAAATATTTGTCAATTGAAATACGTAATCACTACGTCATTAAAGCCACTGGCTGCAAGGATGGTTTTTCATTTAGTTAATGGATAATCGATTTCAGCATTACGAGGCCCATCTTAAGATGCACCAGTTCACATGATCATGGGGCTGGCAGTCCCGAAATCCATTATGAATTAAAGAAATTAAAAACCACCCATTCAACTGGAAGCTAATTTACTTATCGCAAACCTTCACATAGCTGCGTTCCTACCATCCACTTCAACAGAAATTCAAGAAGTTCGTTAAGGCTTGAAGAAAATTATTGACTACCTATAATTTATGTTACATCTTTGCCTATATTTGTCTCTGAAGAATACGTAGTGTTGAGTTGTTAGTAACTGCTGTTGACCCATCAGTTTACTGTTAACAATTTACAACAATAACCTCTAAATCTATTGAACATCTAACCTGAACAATCGCTTTCATTTAGTTTTTATTTTAATATGACGAGATGGAATTATAGCTACCGCACACGTTTCACAGAATGTTTTTCTCTTCTCAATCAAACGTCCTACTTTGTGAGTTATGTTCTTATTATTCACAACCTCTCTTCCCTTTGCCCCCTCCCCTTCCTCTCCCCCTCAGGAAAAGAACTGATAGTAAATATATTCTTACTCAGATGGATATAATATAGATCTTCGATGAACCTTAATGTCACAGTGACAATCGGCATTACGACCCTTTGGAATGATAAGGTTCCAGCTGACAAAATGGAAGAAAATGTGTTGTTAGTGTGACAAGATTCTATCTGACTTCTGCTACAAGTAGAACGTACTCGGATTGTGTGGGGAAAGAGCAGAGTTAGAAGAACCAACTGATATCAATTCGTTAAAAACGTTGGGATGCATGGTTATTTGACGGATTTAACTTAATTGTTTTGTTACCTGTACTTTTTTGTAATTAATGATAAATAAAATAAAGGTCGTTATTTGTACAACCGTTAGTTTCCATTGATCAACTGTTATCATTCTAATTAATGGTAGGATTTAAATGGCGACAATGTCTACCCCACATATTCCTCATGTTTTAAAAAGAGGAAAGAAAAAAGGATATTTTCTTTTATGAATTGACTGAAGAAGCATGATTAGAAGTAAGTGACTCGTGAGAATAAATGATATGCTTGAATAGCATAACCAGATACTAACTTCTTGTGCTTTTCAGAGATTGTTTGCAGCTGGAATTTTAAGAAGAATGAAGACGGGAATGTTATTACGGTTGTCCATTAAGAAACAAGCGAATAATGAGTTAGTGAAACTTTGACATCAGTTTACGCGAAACAAATGAAGTGTTAGTTGTCATCTTCTCATTATAAATGGCCAGTTACTTTAGCTTGCGATATGATTTAAATGGTAAATTATGGTATGACTCTCTCCTGGATCGATTTACAATTGTAGTTATTGGTCCTATCATCTGTACACGTAAACGCCCAGCATGTAACAAGAAATACGTGATTACAGTACCAAAAAATAACGAATAATCCTGGTGAACATTGTCTGGTCACGTTTGATGGGGTGTTTTGTGGACTGCATACAATGTGAGCGTGCCGCTTCTGGTTTTGCAGAGCTTAAGCGGTCACATTCATGTAAAAATCACAGCACGTACTTGTAATACTTTGCTATGAAAATTACTGCATACTGGGTTTTCTAGGTAATATACCGTTTAATGATGAACGTGAACAATAGTCTTTAACAAAAAACAACAGTGGAAGGATATGTGAGTTCGTATCTACGCACAAAGGTAGCCAAGCAGGCCAAGGAAGCGGATGAAAATCTTTTTGAGAGAATTTTATCGTAGTCTGGCGAGATGGGTTTCAGACATCCAACCAGCACTAGTTGTCTGGTTTTCCTTAATTACATTGGACGAATTAATAAATGGAACTGCAAAGGGAAAGCAGCCTGTAGGAATCTTTAAATATGACAATAATTCCGCTATGAAACATGATTTTTGAAGTTTGCTTACTTATCGCTGCTTCTGAATCACTTCTTTGCTCTGATTTGACAAATTTTATCAGTTTTTTGTGTCACATACACTTTTTGACAAATCAAATAAACTCATTTTTCGTTTAAACGTAAGTTAAACATAGAGAAATTTTATTGCAAGTAGGGGAAATTTTATTTTAATAAGATGCAGTCGTTGACCACACTTTTCACATCCATCTGGTTGTTATGCAGGCAACTGTAGTTCATTGTTGACATGCTGTAGTGTTGTGACGTCATGTTCGTGCCGTTAAATGCAGTTTTGTAGTTTCTTAGAAATGAGATCCTACAAGTGTTTAAATAACCCTGACGTATTATTTTTGTGGTAGCTACACAATTGTTAAACGAAGTTATTACATTTATAGTTTCGTGAAAAATGTCTGCTACACTTACTTTGGTATAAGGCTTGACGATCAAGACAAAAGCTGTGTGCCACACAAGATATGGCATACACTTGCTGATACTGTGAAAAAATGGGAAGAGGGAGCTGCAAAATCGAATTTTGGGTGGTTAACGTTGAAGGTCAAAACGCAGAAACGCTTTACGATGAGTTACGAATAGTGTCACCCTATTCCATTTCCACCTACTATTCTTGAAGATCCACCACAGGAGAGCAGTAGAGTTGGTGCTGTGTCGGAAGGCACTTGCCCTGTTCGCTCCTTGCCAGTTTTCCTCGGAAGGGTGGTAGAGATCTGTAGTCGCCGGTAGGCGCAGTAAAAGAAGATTCAAAATTGGTTATTTATTTCCGTAAAAATATAGTGAAAGAAGAGTCAGAATTAGTTATTTATTTCCGTAAAAATACATTGAAAGAAGATTCAGAATTAGTTATTTATTTCCATGAAAATATAAGCGTCTTGACGCATGTCTGTCGTCGTCTGTCAATGCCAGCTGAGGAATCGCGTCGTAAGCGGCCTCCAGCCCCCTCACGACAGCTATCACCGTACACCTCATTCCAGCCGGTTGCTGCACCAGTGGTTCGCCGCTTGCAGTACGGGCTGTACCGAGACGCCGCGGCAGTAAGCGACGGAGGCGCGTGAATTGAACTTACATACGCCGACATGGGAGGTGCTCTGTCACATCCCGCCCACCACCCTTCCTCATTATCCGTCGTACCGCGATGACGGTTGCCCTGCAGCAGTCAAGTTCGACGGTATCGGCCTGCCATCAAGATGGGCCCTATCCAGTACACCAGTGTGTGAGCAAGGCTGGTGTCCTGATGCTGGTGGGAAGGAAAGACCTCCACTTCCTCCCATCTGCGACAGAGGCAGGCTGTGGTGTTGAACTCTGGTGATTATGGCGAGGTGGCCATCTCTCCCATTAGCGGCTGTTGTTGTCGTAGCATGCAGAAAATCTGCAACAAACTTAGGCCAGACGTCACTTCGCTGCAATCAGAGAATCGAGTGCGAACGTTATGAACGCCATCGATCCGTCTGACCGACCGCCTTGCGGACTGTATTCATGGAGCGAAGCAGTTACTATTACTTACCCGACATCTTTCGTCATGACTGCATAGGGCTTGCTATTACGAAGGTATCAGCTGCTTTCCTTCTGCCGTGCTTGCTTGATGAGTTTGTTATTGTGCTGGCTTAAGGTGTCGTAAGCACACTGGTTGGCAAAAATGTAGCAAGAAGATCGATACTAGCGCTGGATCAAATGCGTCCATCAGGACAGAGGCCACAGACAGACTCGCAAGCAATGCTCCACCAACGCCCTCTCGACCGCAAGTATTTAGATCGCCTTTGCGGACAGGAGTCTCCGTCTCAGTCAGTCTCAGTTACTAGCTCAGTCTCAGTCACCAGCGCAATCGTTCAGTCACTGGTGCACTAACTCGCCTTCTAGTTTGGCGTCTGTCATTCATCGCATAGCGGGACTTGTGCTTCACCAGCAGTGAGGCTAGCGTGGAATATCTTGCACCACAACACGCGGACCCTGTAAAGTTAAGTAGCAGCCATGTGGTTTACGTGAATAAAGAACTCTGTTAGTGGAGCTTCCTGACAGATTAAAACTGTGTGCCGGACCGAGACTAGAACTCGGGACCTTTGCCTTTCGCGGGCAAGTGCTCTACACTCCGCTGCAGAGTGAAAATCTCATTCTGGAAACATCCCGAAGGCTGTGGCTAAGCCATGTCTCCACAATATTCTTTCTTTCAGGAGTGCTAGTTCTGCAAGATTCGCAGGAGAGCTTCTGTAAAGTTTGGAAGGTAGGAGGCGAGATACTGGCAGAAGTGAAGCTGTGAGGACAGGGCGTGAGTCGTGCTTGGGTAGCTCAGTTGGTACAGCACTTGCCCGCGAAGGGCAAATGTCCCGAGTTCGAGTCTCGGTCCGGCACATAGTTTTAATCTGCCAGGAACTTTCATATCAGCGCACACTCTGCTGCAGAGTGAAAATCTCTTTCTGGAAATTCTTTTAGTATATGTAAGCAGTTGTGTTGTAGAAAGAGACTACTGTCCAGCAAACAACATCCTCTCCTTTGATTGCTATGGTACAAGAAGCAACATTGGCGACGAGGAAATAACAGTAGCGACGAGGATAATTCAGTGCAGATCGAAACTAACTTTACAGAAGATTTTACTTGCTTGTCTTGCGTTTTCGCTTGCTGGGGTGCTCATATTCAAGTTTCTGCTAATTTGTTGTTGTGTTCTTGCATGGGTTCCAGGAGGGAGACGCAGAACTAATTAAATTTCTCTTTTCAGAGGCTTTGCTTGCTTTTTTGCTATAAGGTATTTGCTTAAACCATGGAAATTTGGAAATTTGTCGTAAGGTCTTATGGGACCAAACTGCTGTGGTCATCGGTCAAGTCTACGCACTAGTTAGTCTAACAAACTAATTTACGCTAAGGAAAACACACACACCCATGCCCGAGGGAGGACTCAAACTTCCGACGGGGGCAGCCGCCCGGACCGTGACAAGGCACTACCCTGCGCGGCTGTAAACCATGGCTACCCGCCTCCCTCCACCCCTTGTCCCCGCGCCTTAGCCACAGACGGCCAGAGTGATGTAACACAAGCTTTTCAGTTTCAGAAACAACAAATTGCTACCCTACCAACGATGACACAACAACTACGGGCTGCACAATCTGCGTCGGGCGCACAACAGACCCACCAACCAACCCCACATGTCGTGCCTACCAGTACATCGCCGTTCAGGCAGTTTGACTACATAAAAGAGGGGTGGGTCTAATGCGAGACTCAGTTGCAAGCACACTGTCAAGTTCATCGTGTTGAAGGTACTGTAAAGATACGATACTTTCTTTCGATTGCGGGGTCCCCAGTGTTCAGGTTATTACAAAAACTATTCCCAACCGCGTTCCCGACGAACACAGCTATGACCAAGTTATCGCTGCGTTAACCGAGTACTACGACCAGCAAGTCCAAGTAGCTGTAGCTAGATATCAGTTCTTTCGCTTGCAGAAAAAGTCGGAACAGACGTACCGCCAATGGTACCCAGTATTAATGGGAATGACTAGGAAGTGTAAATTGAAGTATAGTTATGGCAACTTTTACAGTGATTTAATGCTTAGGGATGCTATAACATTTAATGTCCCAGATAGTAGAATACGAGTGCAGATCCTACTCTGATCCATCACTTCCTCAAGTATTGCAAATCTTACAGCAATATGATTCGGGTGCCACAGCAGCCCTCTGTTCGCGACCACCACAAGCAGGCACAACAATGAGAGTGTACACAGTTGCGCGGACAGCTACGTAGACACTTAAACGAGCCTGTGAATTTAGTGAGGCCTTGCCCCAGATGTTTTGCTCGCCATAAAAGACAGGACTGACCATCAGTAACGCAACATTTTATACGTGCGGAAAGAAGAGCACGTCCAAGCAATTTGTTTGCAACGGCATAAAAACGCCAATTTTGCCCGCTCCCAGAATAAACATGCTCATGCACATGCAGTGAACGCTGTATTTTAAAACCTACAACAGGTTCTGGCAAAAGTACGATTAAAGCTGTGCCTCCTGCTCGCGCGACGACGTTCTAACAGACTATTTGTCTCATTGCGAATTGATTGCCGTCGTTTGAACTTTCAGTTAGACACAGGTGCCTCAGTAACTTCGCTTAATCGTGACACGTGCGAACAATAGACTCCACACGCCTTTCTAAACCTAGCAAGCACCTCACTGCTGACAACGGACAGGAAATTCCAGTGCTCGAACAGTGTAGTTTGCCTGCCGCTTACAAATCTCACACGAGGACAGTGAATTTTACTCTCCTGAAATCTAGAGACAGTGAGAACGTATTCGGTTTAGATGCCTTTCATTTGTTTGGCCTTAGCATCCAAGGCAATGTACTTTTAGTATCGGCCTGTGAACCAAAAGAAAGTGTCGCTAGCTTGCTTAGGGAATTTCCTGAACTATTTTGAGAAGTAATGGGAAGAGATAATAACTATGTAGCGCATGTTACACTGAAAGACAATGCACAGCCTTTTCCCGGGCCCGCCCCGTTCCAATTACTTTAAGAGACAAAGTAGCCAGTGAACGTGGAAGAATTCAAGATAATGGTGTAATTGCTTCCATTCTAGTTCTCTTGTTTTGTTGCCTAAGCCTTGTGATCGCATTCGCATTTGTGTTGAGTTCAAAGTCTACAGTCAACCCACAGACAGCAGTTAACACTTATCGGTTACCTCGCCCTGAGGAACTTATGAACAGGCTTGGAGCAGGACGTTACTTTTGTAAGATAGATTTGCGTGATACCTACTTGCAAATTCCATTGGATGAAGAGTCACAGAAAGTGTTTATTGTAAATAAACACTTAGGAATGTTCAAGTATTTGCGTTTGCCCTTTGGCAGTGCTTCCGCACACGCTAATTTCAACGTACCGCACCCACCATTTTTCAACGTTACTTGAAAGAGCCGACTGCAAAACTGCCATTTTGTTCAAACTATCTTAACGATATAGTCGTCCGAGGTCGTACACCAGAGGAACATATTGCCAATTTACGTACTCTTTTTCGAGTGTTGTCAGAAGCGGCCCTCAAGTGTTGTCTCACATAGTGCGACCTTTTTCAAACTGAACTATCGTACTTGGGTCATGTGATAAACAGTCAGGGTGTACACCCCCCTCCAAACTCACTTGCTTGCAATCCGTGAGATGCCTGTTCCTCGTACTGTGTCTGAACTGCAGTCAGTAGGAGAAATGACGTAGTATATTCGGTTCATACCGAATGCCGCTCAGATCGCGGCTCTATTGCATCGCTTGCGTCGCAAAAATGTATTTTTTGCGTGGACTAAAGACTGTCAAGACGCGTTTCAGTAACTCGAAAATGCTTTGCTTAGTGATAGATGTTTAGTGCATTTTTACCCAACCAAGCCAGTAGTTTTCAAAGTCGACGCTTCTTTTTACGGAATCAGCGCTATGCTTTCGTACAGAACTGGTGCACAAGACAGACCTATTGCTTTTGCCTCAAAGTTGTTAACTCGAACTCAGTGCAATTATTCTCAAATAGAAAAAGAGGCTCTCGCTATTGTGTATGGTACGACAAAATTCCGTCACTATTTGTATGGTCGCAAGTTCTCTTTAGTGACAGATCACAAGCCTTTTCAGTCGTTGTTTCATTCTTCAAGGACGTTTCCTATACATACTGCTCAAAAATTGCAACGATGCACTTCGTTGCTTTCGTAGTATCAGTAAGAAATTGTGTACAGAACCGCAGCAAAGCATGGCAATGCAGACGCCCTATCTCGCCTTCGCATTGGCCCAGACGATTTTGATGCCTTTGCCGCATCTTCTTGCCAGATCGATGGGCAGGACTCTGAATTGTTGGAATCTTTTCCCTTTCATCACAGAAAAATTGCACAGGCCATGGACGCAGACCCAGACATCAAGATTTTGCTGCATTACGTTCGCATATATTGGCCTCGCTCATTGAACAGTATCCGCGCTTTGTAAATTTCAGAGACAGCTTAATAGTGTGCACATTCACACCACGTCACTTAATAGCTGTTATAAAGCACTTAAAGCACTTTATGCAGCAAAATAAATTTTTACGTCACATCTATAGTCAACACAACTGCTCAGATCAGAGCATCGCTGTCCTCTCTCTCCTTGCTACTGCGTACGACACTACTGGAAGGCCCTCGCTACGTAGCCAATCATGACTGTCGATTTTCGTTATTATGACTTTTAAATTCAAGTAGTTATTTTATAAACCCTTGGAGTGTGCTGCTGGTACGCCCCTGATATACACTAGCTGCCGACTGTGACGTCGCTGGTGCCCGTGGCATACCCGTATACGACCAAACGTCGACTCGGTGTTCGATGCGACCGCTTCGACCGCGCAACCGCTCGATCCCACGCCGTGCTGAGCTGCAGACCACCGTCTCAATTAATGGCGCTCTCGGTCATTTTTATTTCAATGGCTTCCTTAGTTACACAGTCCCGGAAACCGTACGTGCGAGTCACGACGGATATTTCGTCAAATTTTACCTGGTGTTCGTTTTCGAAAGAATGCTCAGCTAAAGCAGATTTCTCGGGTTATCGTAGGCGCCGAAACCACTCATGCTCCTTCCTGCGTTTTTCCACAGTGCGTTCGATTTGTACGATGTAAGACTGGCCACGCTCGCGAAGCTTTTTGTAGATCCCAGGTTTCTGAGACCTGCTGCGCCTTTAACTGGGCTCAGTAATTAACGGATTCCTGTCGGAGGTCTGAAGATCGATTTCATCTTGTTTCGTTTGAGCGGACGGCAGCCGCAGGATCAACAAAAAACTACTTTCTTTTCCTGCGTTTGGTCCCACGGACGTGGGAAACTTGGCTAGCTCTTGGAACACCTCAACGACATTAAGGGCAGTTTTATTATTTTCGGTTCAAGAAATAGTTTCTTTTTAAATTGCATTTTTCGATCCATAAAAGTGTTCAGAATCCACTCCTGAAACGGTTTTGCCGAATATGGAACGAAAATATTTGTTATTCGCGGTTGAACAAAAAATGCACCTGCCTGAAAGCGGCCTTTTTCACATACCAGTTTTTTTTCCTTTGGAGGACGAGTTATTGTACCGGTGGTATGGAGGAAACACACAAAATTCAAAAGAAAGATTGAACGCGTGTGTTTGCAAGTTAGCCCCCAAGCATTTGCATTCTGGTGCGAAGACTGTGGAGATTGCTACTTTCCTGGCAGTGAGCACCTTCAACGAAGGGTATTCAGCAATTCTGAAGACCATGAACAACGATGGACGTCACTCTGTGACTCTATTGGACGCAGTTCGCCAAACATTCGGAAGACCAGCGGACTCAAGCGGCCGAAAACCGCTTGTCACCGGCCGTACCAGCGGCTCTGGAGCAGTGCAGGATGGCCCAGATTGAACAGAACGACCTCCATGAGGAAGAAGAAGGGCTAGTTTATGGACCCGGAATAGCAGATTGAACGTAAGTTGCATAATAATGCATTTATATGTAGTCAAAATTTCAAACGCGTTTTTCTCGAAATGACTCTTTTTTTATCGCGCGGTATCGTAACTTCAAATCTACTGAACCGATTGGTATGATTCTTTGTTTCCGAAGAAGCTAACTAAATTGTCTAGGAGTTGTACCGCTTTTATTCCGATCCATCAACTATAAATATTTTTACTTGGCCGACGATTTCGAAAAATAGATGAAAAAACAATTTTTTTCAAATGACCTCCATTTTGTTTCCTATGGTCCAAATAACCTAAGCGACTCCTGAAGAATCTTATATACTTCGCTAAAGTCAACTCAATTTTGATTTCAGACGAGCCGGCTGACCTGTGACATACCGCGCGTGGAGGTCTACATCGAAATTTTGTTTCGTTCCGACGACACTTCCGCCTTTGCTCTTCGACATTTCCGGTCGAAAAAATTCTAGTTTGTAGAGGAAATATCAGTAAACATTCTAACCAAATCTGACATTAATATTTATAATACATCCCGAGAAAAAAATTCTCAAAGAACATGGTTTGTTCGGGCCAAAGATAGTAAACCTCCTCTTAACACAAACATCCACTTGACCATGAAGGTAGAAAAAGACGATGCATTGCCTTTCCTCGAAGTCCTCGTCCACCGCAAACGAAATGGATGCCTTGACCACAGCGTCTATAGGAAACCCACCCACACCGATCTGTACTTGCACGCCATCAGTCATCATCATCTGGCACAGAAGCGCACTGTCTTACAAACATGGGTACGTCATGCAGGAATGATATCAGACGCTGATAACCTGCCCCATGAGCTGAGCCACCTACGTAAAGTCTTGGGAACATAACGTTTATCAACTAAATGAAGTGATTTCAATAAAGACTCACACTAACACCACTGATGAGGAACAGGAAAAGAAACGTGGTTTTTTCCGTTCTTTGGTTCCGTGCGGGGCAAGTTAAGCCACCTGTTGAAACGACGCAAGATCAAATCGGTCTTCGGGCTACCAAAAGAAATTTATCAATTACTGAGACCAGTAGAGACTCAGCAGGTCTCAGAGGAGAGACTCCCCAACGCAGCCCCCTCAGATTTATTTGTAAGAGAGCTCAGTGGGCAGTCCGTCAAAAACTGAACGCAGATAAAGCATGAAAACAGGAAGAAGGGGTATTGAACGGTGAGAAAAAAGCAAAATAGAAACAGCGAACGGTTCAAGGACAAGAAATAATGTTTAGAGCAGCTTGCAAGAAGAACGGCGTCCTGGATAAGTGTAACTGTGTTAGGCTGCGAACCCAGCGAGCCGTGTTCAAATTTCTGTCATGCCAATATTTTTTTCTACTTTTTTTCTTTTGTTAGCTGTGTTCAAATTGATGCCTGTGTCGTGGTGTAACGTATGTTTACAACAGCGAGGTGGAAGGTAGGAACCTATAATGACAGTTGATTCTGCGCAACTACTCCGTTAGCACCCGAAAGCAAGTGGCTTTCGATTGAGAACTGCAAACGTTTGATGACAAGGCGACAAGTCATCCGAATCATCCACCGAAAAACACGTCTGGTGTGTGATACACGGCATTAGTGAAGTACGTGTGTCATATGAACACAGGAATCTCTTGTCGAAACACCTAATTTGTACACCTGGTAAGTGAGTAAGATTCGCCTCCTTGCCCGACATAGGTTTTCGTGTGAATGTGATCGCTACCAAGGAAATGATGAAAACATGATAGTCTGTGACATTAGGTGCAAAAGATGAGCGCAACACTTTCACAATCACACAGTTTTTCTGAGCTCTGTCAAAATATATATTTTTTAACGTTTTTGAAGTTGCATTCCGTTATGGAAGTTTTGACACTTGGATTCCTTTGTTGTAACATAGTTCCATTCGCTTACTTGTCGTTTTCATTTCTGTGAGTCATCTGTGCGATACCTCACCTGCTCTCACTGTTCATCCTGTTTACTTGCGACGGCAACGTATTCTTACCTCACCGTTCACATTCTATAACCAATGTCTACTGTGACAACTGCCAAGACTACAGAAAGAGAACAAACAAGTCAATGGCCGGACGGACAGTTCATAATGTTCAAACAACTTGCGGGAATTCAGTCAGGTAATATTTACAGCGTCCGCCTATACTTTGGTGGGAGTACACCCATTTTCAAGGCACAAACTGCAACGGACAGGCGATGTACAAGCAAATTTAAAACCTCGGTTCGTGGAGTAGTTCAGGAAAGTTAACACACACACTGAACACTAGTGTCACCAAAGATGAACAAAGTCAAAGGTATCGATAGCGAAAGACTGCGAACTAGCAGGTGAGTTAACATTGACTCTGTCCCTCTGTTTTTTGACAAGGGAGAGAGCAGGTTCCATGCAGAGTTTAAACAAAAACCTCCATACCTGTTTACAAGGCTGCTCGATAATTTAATCTCAACGCTTCCTTAATAACACTGTCCTAATAGCTGGACGGCCATGTTATATAACTAGGGTGACCAGTATCCAAAGAATTTTCGGCAATAGCAGATCTACTTGGCTGCTGTAATCGTGTGTGCCGTTTATGCTCAGTACATCGGTCCTCCGCGGTCCTGATACTCTGACCAATGTATGCCATGCCACAGGTACATGCAATGCGATATACACCTGCCTCACGCAAACCAAGATCATCCTTAACGGAACCTAAAGCACTCTAATTTTAGATAGAGCTCGGAAATCACATTTCACATCATATTTCCGTAAAATACGACCGATCTCGTTGGAAGTGCTTCCTGCGTAAGTGAAAAAGGCAGTACACTTAGGTGTCGACTCAGTATTACCATCAGTCATCCGATGCACAGTTGGTCGATAGTGCAACGCATGTTCAATCTGTCTTTCACTATAACCATTCAGACGAAGTGTAGCTTCAAGATGGGTCAGCTCAGCTGGCAAAGTCTCATTGTCGTAAATGACATGTGCCCTGTGTACCAAGGTACGAAGTATCTCTTCACGCTGTGCCGGATGGTGACAACTATCAGCCTGTAAATACAAGGTGTGATTCAGAAGTTTCAAAGACATTCGTTTCTGAGTAGGGGAGTGCGCGCGGACCGGTTCCGCCGGGTGAGGGAAGTAGTGGGAGTCTCAGGGAACGAACTGACGCTGCGGCAGTTGCCTCCGGAACTCTGGAGAGTGCGTATCGCTTGCAGCGTGAGTGCGTGTCATTGACCTCGGTCGAAAAGTGGGAGAGGCGAAAATGAAGCAGCACTTGGAGCAGAAGTTATGGTCAAGTTCAAAGTGACAACACTGCCGCAGCCACCTTACAGCCCCGACTTGGCTCCGAGTGACTTTTTCCTCTTCTCCCGAATAAAGACAGGCCTAAAAGGGAAGCAATTCGACGCCATCCAGCAGAATTTGACGAGATCCCTTGACAGCATGACACCTAAGGCCTTCCAGAAGGGCTACGAACAGTGTAAGACACACTGGTAACCCTGCGTTAATGCTGAAGGATCATATTTTGAATAATTTTAGTCCGCTGTACTTAAATGTCCAATAAATTTCTAGTTCTGAGTTTAGTCTTGAAACTTTTGAATCACATCCTGTACAAGTCAGTGCGAGTACGTTTCCAGTAAACTGCATGTCCTAATAATCCATCAACCCTGCTAACCAAAACGTGAAGAAAGGGAAAGCAACCAATCCTCTTCCAGTTCCATCGTAAAACGAATGTTCCGGTGGATCGGGTTCAGATGTTAATAAAAGGCATTGAAATTCTCCCTACACTGAGCCAAAACAGCAACAAAGGAAAATCATAGGTGCAAAAGTGCCAGTAGAAGAAATAACGGTAGTGAGATTCATGCGTAATTTTGGTATTGTTGGAAGTAAGATGGACACGGCAGTATATTAAGTGGTATGACAGTCACTGTATATGTACAGTGTGACTGAAGCCATCGTGGGTTTTATATACAAAATAAGAAAAATAAATAAATAAAAACCAACACACTCTCATGTATTCACACACAAACACACAGTCCTCCACCATAACATCTCCATTGTAAATTTTCAGTGTAAATAACAATTCGACAGGAAGTTCTATTTGGTTATGGATTATCACCTGGGAAAGGAAAACAATTGCAATGCAAAACATTAAAGAAAACCACAAGAACCACAGTACATGGTACATGGTAACAAGGCGTATTCACATAATATTAGAGGTTCTCAGATTTAGTAATTCTTTCTTAAAAAATCAAATTTATGCATCTACAGATAGTAGAGGACATTTTTCCTGTCGTTTAATAGAAACAATATGAAAACCCACTGATGATGTCCTAAATTCAGAGAAACATTTCTGTGCGAAAGAAGAAAAAAAAAATGTATCCCTTGTTGTGTTCTGCTCACTAGTCTAATATAGGGTGACTAGAAATCCTATTTTCTCGGATCGCTAGACAACAATTCAAGCAAATCGTGTTAATGAATTTTTATTACAGTAAGATAAATGACAGTACTTAAATATGAGAAATTACAATGAGATGTCGCAAGCAAAGGTCGACGTGCAACATATGCAATCTTTTCAGTATATACAATTCGTAACACAAGAGAAGAAACACTTTTCCAATGTTGCTGCAGTCGAACTCGTAGACTGCCTGGATTTCAAGTGCTAACTGAGCCAGACGGAGCGCCGCTTATATTCTCTTGGCCCAGATGTCGCCCCTGTCTCGGTGTCGTCCTAGAGAGGGGTTCGTCAGAGAATATTAGCTGACGTCGTCTCACAGCCTTCTCTGCTCTTCTGTTCTTGATCGTCGTGTCGGCGCTTGACGTTACCCTGGAACATCCCGAAAACATATTTAAGTAAAACGTTAATGATGATAATGACAACAATAACAACAACGGAGAGCCACGGTCGTCAGTAGTGTCTAGAATGCAGGGCATGTGCAAAAACAATGACAAATATATAATAAAATTATCACATGTAAGTGTTTCACGCTTCACTCGGGATGACTCACGGTATGCTTTTACATTACGACAAAGAAGTTAACAATGTCCTTGCGGTCTCAAAGTGGCCATGTATTCGTAAACATCAATAAAAAAATAGGTTTGACATGATTTACAGCTTCTATTCTTGAATTTCATATCTAGATTCTCAAAAGTTCTCAAATTACATGTTTGGGAAACATTCGGATTTTGTGGTGAGGAAACACGAAATAATTTCTTAATTATGTTCGATTTTAGGACAGTGTTGAGAGCGAGGCACAGACTAACGCGAGTGAAGAAAATGTTACTGAAACAAATGAACGTGTTTCTACTGAGTGAACTAAGTGAATGTGTTTGTACTGAGCAGAAGGCTGTAAGCAATGCCATGTATGACTATTAGTTGAAAACCTCGGTAATTCGAGCCCCAGAAATCCAAGCCCTCCTCTGATCCGAGGTAAACAACACATGGCTACTACATTAGGAAAAATCGAAAGAACGTCACGAATAAAATCGAAAATACACTGGGAGCCGCTAATGTTATTTCAGCCGTAACCAGTTAGCCAGTGTTTGCTTAGGCTCAGTGCGGTGTGTGTGTGTGTGTGTGTGTGTAGTCGGGTCGTGTTACGTATTTGTGATTGTTCCTGCATTTTTCGCCAACGTGGGGGCTGACTCTTCAAACCAGAAGGCGAAATTTGTTTCTTTGAAGAGTGAAAGCACTGAAAAGATTGGGCAGACTATAAAAAAGAGGTAGTGACACAGTTGCCCTTAGGCGAGGTTACAGTAGGTGGCCTGCAACAAAACAGAAGCAAACTCAGTGTTGTGGCATGCTACCAAAACGTCTTGTTCTTCTCCAAAACAACATCAAAAATTCATCGATCGTAAAACCATGGAAGCACCAGGCTACAAAAAAGGCTAGTGTTGCCCTTTATTTGTGGTTTACTCAACAGCGACCCAAAGGAAGACCGATAAACTGTCTGATGATCCAGGATTCATATCTGCGGTGGAAAGCTATCTGCTGACAAGTGCTGCTATTGAAGTGATACAAGAAAGAACAAGAAAAATAGTAAAAAGTAAAAATCTGTCATTGGATAAAGCCTGCAATTGTGATGTGACAGGGCTAAATTATAGAAATGAAGCTGTTTATCCAGGGGACAAGACATCAAAAACTAGGGTAACTATCCTAGCTTGGAGCAGTGTGTCAGGAGACCATAAATTTCCAGTTTGGTTAACTGGTAAATCTACCATACCAGGAGCGTTCAAAAATATACAAACGTCGGCATTAGCATTTCTGTATAAAACAAAAAAGTACCTGGATCCACATCTCAATCTTTCAGGAGTGGTTTTTTGACACATTTCTGCCAGGAAAAAAGAAAAACGAACTCAGCAAACAAAAAGTTAGCACTCAACGCAATTCTTAGTCTAGACAACGTGTGATGTCATCTTGACGCTGAAGAGCTTTGTGGTGGAGACACTTATACAGTTCTGTAACCTTGTCTAACCAACTGCCTATGGAACGCTGACGTGTTTGAAAAAATGTATCGACGTAAGTTGATGTAATAACTTATGTATTCTACAGAAAAAGTGCCGCAATGTACAGAAGATGCCACCCCCACCCCAAAATAAAAAAAAAGCGATTCGAAGGATGTTGTCTTCTGGCCTTCAGAAGCTGGGGACCATGTAAAATCAGAAAAACTAGAAACGTCTTGGCAAATTCTTTTAGAGAAACATAATGAAAACGAAAGCGAACTGTTGTTAGATCCCGTTCGGCGTCTTACTGGGTGTCAAGATGTAGACAACAATTAAGTGTAAACGTGGTTGAACCAAGGCGATTAGTATGAAGTGATCGGCAGCGCTATTGTGGAATTGGCAAATACAGGAAACGTAGATTCTAGTAATGAAGGGGAAGAGGATGGTGTTGGTGCCAACAAAGTGAGTTATATTGATGGAACAACGTTATTACAATTAACGAAGATGACGAGACTAGGCTGCTACGAACACAACTTACCGATTCTATTTTCTGAAAATAAAATGTTTACGACAGTAACAGTTGTACAGTAATTTATGTAACACATATGTGCTTACGGTACAACAAATTCGAAGTAATACGTTATCTGATGAAATAACTTCGTTTACTATAATAATATTCTCATCAAATTCTTAATCTAAATACAGTGTCTCCAAACCTGTCGTTCTTCGTGAAATCCAAGTTTTCCAAAATTCGAGCTTTACACGGTCCCAGTTACCTCTAATTACTGAGGTTTTACTGTACGTGTCCAATCCCTCTTCCGCATACACGAAATTGGAAAGAGAGCGTATTTATTTGGAATAAAGTCTTGCATAATGCCAGAAGGCATGAAAAGAGGAAGTGTTAAAAAATAAGAGTAAGAATCAAAGCGTTCACAGCTAATTAATTTAGGACTGGATGGAGTTTTGACAGAAGAAGACTGAAGGAATTTAAAAATACGCAAATAATAAAGAGGAACAACTTGTGTAAGGTGTCAACAAAGTCGAAAACCAGTAAAGGAAATTATAAGACAAACAAAAACATGAAAGAAACTTCTCTCTTTTCCCGGACGCACTCATATTTTTTAAGTCCACTCGTCTTTGCGAGATACAACTGTTCTTTGCTCAGTCGTTTCTTCCTGGAGGAGGAGCTTTCTACTGGCGGTGAGTTTTTATTTGGGGCTGCTTTTGTCGAAATGTTCTGCAAGCAATGAATATCTCTCTTTCAGAAATGTTGAGAGGTGAGCTAAATTCTAACCGCGAGCCGACGACAAAGTAGTTCAAGAGTAAACATCATCTCACTTAAGACCACCACCGCAGCTTAATTACTTGCTAACCCCGATATGCGAAAGTCTGCGGCACGTATCCTGTAACCTTGCGTCTGCAAGCGAGCACTGAAGGGTCATATGGTGGCTGGTGATAGTCTTCCGGCAGTTGTCATTTAAAAACAGTTAATCACTAAAGAATGTCAGCAACGAAACCTCTCTCCCTCTATAGCTCTGTTTATTTCTCCATGGCACGCAATTCTAAAATGAAAACCTATCACCGATCCGAAGATTGATATAACCACTTCAGAACTTTACTAGATAAAGTGACTAACGAGACCTATCAGCTGGATCATCCAACGAATAATACAGGGTAACTAACGTCTGACGTAGTGTAAATAGGCTGTTTAGGTTTTCTTATTGGTAACCCCACGTAGCGCTCTGTATGAAAATCACTGGCTGTACTGTGTGCAGTCTGTGGCTAGTTTGCATTGTTGTCTGCCATTGTAGTGCTGGGCAGCTGGATGTGAACAGCGCGTAGCGTTGCGCAGTTGGAGGTGAGCCGGTGGTGGATGTGGGGAGTGAGATGGCGGAGTTTTGAGAGCGGATAGTCTGGACAGAGACAGTAAATTTGTAAGACTGGATGTCATGAACTTTGAACACTATTAAGGTAAATACATTGTTTGTTCTCTATCAAAATCTTTCATTTGCTAATTATGCCTATCAGTAGTTAGTACCTTCAGTAGTTTGAATCTTTTATTTAGCTGGCAGTATTGGCGCTCGCTGTATTGCAGTAGTTTGAGAAACGAAGATTTTTGTGAGGTAAGTGATTGACGAAAGTTATAGGTTATTGTCAGTCAGGGCCATTCTTTTGTAGGGTTTATTAAAAGTCAGATTGCGTTGCGGCAAAAATATTGTGTGTCAATTTAGTTCAAATGGTTCAAATGGCTCTGAGCACTATGGGACTTAACATCTGTGGTCATCAGTCCCCTAGAACTTAGAACTACTTAAACCTAACTAACCTAAGGACATCACAAACATCCATGCCCGAGGCAGGATTCGAACCTGCGACCGTAGCAGTCGCGCGGTTCCGGACTGCGCGGCTACAACCGCTAGACCACCGCGGCCGGCGTCAATTTAGTGATGACCAGAATACGTAAAGTGAGAAATATCAGTATGTTCAGTTCTCCTCAGCTGTTTGAAAAGAAAATGATGTAAGAGGTTTATCAGCACAGTCATTCATTAATTTTTCCAAGGGGACATTACATATGTCGACCCTTAGCTGAGGATACCTCACTGGAATCTTCTGATTGTTTCTTGTAGTTTGTTTAATTGGTGTAGCTATTGTTTATTGCTAGCGCGTAATTGTAGAGAGAATCTTCTTTGTAGTTGTAGTTTTTCATTGTTGTACAGTAAAACAGTTATGGCATGCATGTAGATTTGCACCAAGTATCTTGCAGATGCGCTTGCAGTTAACTAGATATTATTTTCAGTGCTATGTTAATGTGTTTTCTTATTTTACTCTTCCAATTGTGCTTTTCTGTCTTATCGTGTGAAACATTGTGACAATTATGGCGCGTGAGAAACGAAACACTAGGCTCCAAAGTAAACTGAGAAATAACAGTGAAGACGAAAGCAGTGTGTTAGCGCCACCAAGTAATGAATTAACTAATGTTCAACATAGTAATTTGGTAATTGTGCATAGGGAAATGGAGCGGGCGGCAAATAATGGTGTAGACAGTGAAACAATTAGTGAACAGGGAAGCATTATCGATCGATCGGTCGGCAACAGTTCGCCTCAGGAGTCCGAAATGACAGGACACAATCTTGCAAATACTGTAGATTCAGGTTTTGCGTCCTCACCGTTTTCTCAAATAAGTCAAGACACATTTTCTGCTCATCAAAATGTAAATGTTGCTGGTGCAAATAAACTGCCGGAAAGCATAGAGGAACAGATTCCAGACACTAATACATTATTATTGCAATTAATGCAACAAATGAAACAAAATCAGAGACAAACACAGCAACAGCTTCAAAAGTTAGACACCACTCTTGAACAAACACGTGAAGGTTTAACTGTTGAGTTACATAACATCGAATCGAAATCTCAAAAAGTCTCTAATGACGTAAAAACACAAATTTGTGAGCATTTCCAACCTGTTTTTTTGCGTCATGAAAATGCATTACAGAATCACGAAGCAGCCATAAAAGAACTGCAAACTATTGTTCATGAAAATCACGACACCTTGCAAGCTAAAATTGACTCAGTTGCATCTACCGGTTCGGTTACACAACTTGCAAAAACTCAGGAAAACTTAAAGGACACAGTAGATACGATTTCAACACAAATGGACACTCTGAAACTTCGTTCAGAAAAACATACTGAGGAAATCAGTTCACTATCGGAGAAAGTAGCCGAACTTTCGGATCAGTTCACTAACTTATCTACAAAGATAGACGATGATCTGAATGACACAAGACCCGTAGCCTTCACTGACACAAAAGAGTATGAACAAATTAGAAAATTCAAACAAAATCAAAATAAAATCAATACACAGTAAAAAAGAGAAATCCGGGAAGTACAAGATCAGTTGACACAGGTAATACAAGAATTACATATTTCAGAGGAGACTCGCGCTCCAACACGGGAAGAGGGACTTAGAAATACGGAAAAGTCACAAAATAATAACACAGGGCATTTCGAAAATTATGAAAGAAATTGGCAAGGTGCACTGAATTTTGAGACTGAACCGCCGAAACGGAGTAACAATGACCGGTATTCAACTCACCGACATGATGCTTTTGACTATAAGTTCTTCATTACTACACGTAAATTCAAAACATTTAAGAATTCTGGTAACGACATTCATCCATAAGCATGGCTTCATCAATTCTCTCATTGTTTTCCTCCCAACTGGTCATTGGAGCACAGGTTAGAATTTATGTGTGGCTACCTAGAGAATGAACCAGCTGTGAGAATGCGATCGGTCATTCACGATTGTCACAGTGAAGCAGAATTTTATCATGCCTTCCTCTCAACATATTGGTCTCAAGCTACACACGACCGAGTAAAACATAGCATCATAATGATGAAACATTTCGAACTATCTGAATTTTCCAGTCTTGTGAAATATTTTGAAGACATGTTGCACAAGAATCAGTACCTGTCAAACCCATACAGCCCCTCAGAACTCATCCGCATTTGCTTAATCAAATTGCCCGAACATTTACGACACATTATTTTGGCAGGACGTTGCAACGACGACATTGAAGCTTTTCAGGGACTCTTACAAGAATTGGAAATTGACACTGACAATCGCGGGACGCGAAAACTGGAACACAACAATTACAGGTCACATCCGTCACAATTCCGCGACGACAGAAATAATAAATGGACACGAGAAGGCTATTCTTACAACGTAAATCGTGACCAAAACAGACACCTCCCATATGACAACCGTTGGCAGAGTAGTAATAATTGCAGGGAAAGATCACCTCTCCGCAGTAATCACTATCACAGAGACAATCAGAGAAACAGACAATATGGGAACCAAAATAATTATTATCAAGGGAGACAGAATAACTTCAGACACAACGGTCCTCCGCGTAGTTACGACTCAGGGAGAAGTTCTCCACCACGTGACTGACAAGAAATTAATTACAGAAATTACCGACATGACGACAGACGATATAATCTTAACGACAGACCTGAATTGCATCAGAACTGGCGGGATTCCTACAGGCCAGGGCCCTCTCGACAAGGTGAATTTGTAGAAATTAGATCTCCAAATCCCAATAACGACGCGCGCCAACAAAGAGACAATAGGCAATGACTCACACCGCTGGCACCCACAAATCGTACTTATGAAGCTGACGACGTAGCTGCCGTGGCTAGTAATTACGTAAAAATGGAAGACATTAGAGACATGGACATCTTACTCCAGGAACACGACGTAAAACATAACAACATTGCATATCCTGTAATTCACATTACAGAAAATGACGTAAAATTTACGGCAGTACTTGAATCTGGCAGTCCCATTTCAGTAATTAGTGAAACAGCCTTTAGCAAATGCAACAAATCGAACGATTGCCCCACAATTCCGTTACGTAAGATTCAATTACATAGTGCAATCGTTGGAAAAAGTGTAGATATACGCCAACAAACCAACTTAGAATTCTTTTGTCAAAGCTACAGTTTCTCTATGAACTTCCTTATCATTCCATTATTGTCAACAGAAATTATATTAGGAGTAGACTTTTTGAATGAATACAAAGCAATCTTAAACTTTCACGATGTTGAAATGAGTTTAGAGAAAGAGGGTAAGTCAATAGCTTTGAAATTTGAAGATTGGCTCTCAAACCATGACGAGAAAATTAATTGGCTTTACCTCCTGTTAGACAACAGTTCTGAATTTTCGACGGAACTTGACACTAACAGTCACTCTGCAAGTACTGACAGGGATGTTATTGTCGGCGTATTTGATACTAATGAGTTAATTCAGAATAAAATTCAAACAATAGAGAATTGTAATGACACTGATAGGCAGGACCTTTTTGAGATTTTACAAGCACATTCCACAGTTGTTACTCACAAAACAGGAGCAATCATGGGATTTCAATACCAATTTCACGTTCGTTAGCATACTAAATTTTGTGTTAGACCATACGTAATTCCGGCACATTATAGGGACCGTGTTAGAACAGAAATACAATCTAGGCTTGACGAGGGCATTATTGAGCCTGCAGTAAGCTCATACAACAATCCATTACATGTTGTTGAGAAGAAAAATGGATCAATGAGGCTTGTCTTAGATTCGAGACAAATCAATACTATCGTCATTCCTGAATCAGACAGGCCGCAAACGTTGGAAGAATTTCTTCAAAATTTTAATGGTGTAAAAGTGTTGTGTTCCATTGATCTCAGATCCAGCTCTTGTCAAATCGAACTTCATCCAGAATGTAGAAAATACACAGCTTTCCTTTGTTTCGGCTTTTGTTATCAGTTTCGGAAACTTCCTTTTGGTTTGAACATTACTTCGGCAGCATTCATTCGCAGGCTAAATTCCATATTACCTGAGTTCCTAAAACATCACATCACCTTATATGTGGACGATATTCTAATAGCAGAAGGTTCATGGGAACAATATAATCGCATCCTCAACAGTTTGTTACGTATTTTTGCAGAATCTGGAATTACAGTTAACTTGGAAAAGTCTGGATTCGGTAGGTCAAAGGTGAGGTTTTTGGGACATATTATTTCTTCTGAAGGCATTCAGCCGGATCCTGAAAAGTTAGAAGCAATCAGAGCCATTCCAGTTCCATCCACAAAAAAAAAAAAAAAAACAAGTCCGCAGTTTTCTAGGTCTCGTAAATTTTTACCGTCGTTTTCTGAATATGCAAATTCTAGTTCCATCCAAAACTTTGTTCTCTCACTGGAAAAAATACTATTTGGAACTGGGACGAACAAGCACAGTTGGAATTCAACTCTTTGAAAGAAGCGCTACTTGACGCGCCAATACTAGCTCATCCAGATCTGTCACAAGAATTTTGCCTTAGGGCGGATTCTTCTGAAGTTGGTCTTGGTGCCCATTTATTTCAAGAAGCCATAGAAAATGACACTACGAAAACCATTGCTTTTGCTAGCCGAATGCTAACAAAATCTGAAAAAAATTATTCCGTTACTGAATTAGAAGCTTTAGCTATCGTTTGGGCATCTAATAAATTCCATTTCTTTCTTCTTGGTAAGCACATAAAAGTATACAGTGATCATCGTGCATTACAATTTCTTATGTCTTCAAAATTAAATCATGACAAGTTAAAACGTTGGGCATTGTTTCTGCAAGAACTCCAATTCACTACATTCCCGGCAAGGAGAACATTGTTGCGGACGCACTGTCACGCGCACCGGCTGGGCTTGAGAAAAGTAACACAGAAGACAACCCCGAGAAAGATTTCAGTATTCTTTACATTCAGAAAGTCGCCTTCGAAAACTTCATTACCACATCGTTAAAGGGCATTGCTCATGAACAAGATAAAGATCCGATCTGGAAAGACATCAAAAGCAAATGGCAAGAAAAGACACACACACAGATTCGGCATTATTATCTAGTTAGAAACAACATACTGTTCAAACGCTTGCACTGTTGATGACAAGCTATGGGTACTTTGCATTCCTGACGATTTTGTTAATAAACTCATTTGGTACATTCATTTCAGCTACGCACATTTTGGTCCACGAAAATGTTATCGTATTCTTCGGACGACTTGGTATTTTAACAATATGGAAAAGAGAATTCAAAGAGTCTTGTTTATTTGTAAACTTTGTCAAGAGGCTAAACCATCTACTATCTCACATCGTGCTCCGTTGTTTCCTATCATCCCTTCTAAATTAAAAGAATTTGCTGCTGTTGATCTCTTGGGACCCCTTGTCAGAACATCGAATGGGTTTCGGTGCGTTCTAGTAGCTGTTGAACTTACTTCAAAATTTGTTTCTTTCACTCCGTTACGTGAAGCCACTGGGCGGTCTGTATCCAACGCCTTTGTTAAAAATTTCTTACGTGAAGTTGACCACGTTGCTAAAGTCATTTCAGATAACGGACCGCAATTCAAGTCTGCTGTTTGGTCACGCTTGCTTCGGAATCATAAAATCAAACCTGTTTTTATTTCATTGTACTCACCACACTGTAACCCGTCTGATCGGATTATGAAAGAAATCAATAAGCTTTGCAGACTTTATTGTCACAGAAAGCATCAGTATTGGGACAGATATTTACACTTATTTCAAAACGTGCTGAATGAAATGCCTCATGACTCCACTGCTTTACCACCTATTCTTGTACTGAAGAATAAAGAACCACCGAACAGAATCAGAGAGCTTGTACCTTTTCCGAATACACGTAAACTTCGACACAAAGACATAATTGATTTGGCTATTAAAAATATAAATTCTGCTGCAGACGAAAGGAGAAAACTACACGCTAAAGCAAATGCAAAGAAACTGCATATTGGTCAGAAAGTTCTCGTTAAAGCTCATTCATTGTCACATAAGAAGAAACACTTGAGTCACAAATTCTTTCTGGTTTACAATGGACCTTACAGAATCCGACGTATGCCACATGATAATTGCGTTGAAGTTGAAACTCCGCGTACTAGTAAGAGCAAAGGTTTACACCATATTTCACATGTAAAACCGTTTATTGAAAGATAATCTGCTTTTAACTTAGTCTTTGCCATAAAATTTTTCACTTCAAGCTACTAGTACAATTTTTCACACTTAGAAACTGTTAACATGCAACAATGGTTTGAAGTTAACTATCCAGACTAGAACCTAGGGAACATATTTAGACAGTATTTACGAGTGCATTGTTATAGTGAACAGACGACACAGTGTTATTGTGTGTGTACATTCTTGCTTGTTAGTTGCACGACTACGCAGCGACTATAAGGCTCACATACTTAGAACATATACCGGTACTGGTCATGAGATTTTAATGCAACATTTAGGTTTACTTGAAAATACATTCTGGATTTAAAGTACTTTCTGTGAGATTAAAGATGACTTAGTATTTGGAGAGCTACACGATTATACCACGACGCTGTTAATATGTGACACAATTTTCATTGTTGCATTTGCGCTGTATCTGTTTTATATCTGCACAGTTTTTCTGGATCATTCTGGAAAGTATGACATGTTTTAGTAGTAACTTTTGTGGTATAGCTACAATGTGACAGCCTCTTTCGTAGCACAACAATACGTTACAGTATAGTACTTTCTTGATCACAGTAATGAACGTAATAACTACGATATCTATACGCACAGCATTTCAATTTTGTTTATGATGAGGCAACTACATTGATTTCTGCAGAACTTAGATTTCGGAGGACGATAACTACACTTCCACAGAATTATCTTACAGCAAGACACACATTTAGCGCTAAAGGACACGTATTTGAGTGATTAATTTTGTACTTAAAATATTTATTTTTAAAGATTTTTGAATTACAATGATACAAAGGTTTTCCGTGACACATTTCATTAGATTGCTGTAATCTGTAACACCTGAGGGTATAATTACATTAATCCTCAGGGGGGTACACACTTACTTTGTGTACCATGTGTTTGGCAAGCATAAGGAGCCCTAGCTAAAATGGTATTTGCTTATACAAATTTACACATCGGTACCTTATTTGTCTAACAAATAAATCACACAGCTATCTGATCGTCTAACTGAGAGAGACATACATTTATTTTATTACTGTTTACGTAATTACACCGTTGGATAACTTCACACTTATGAAATTGTATTTTGTCTGTACTTTATGATCTGTTCATATTTTTCGGAACCATTGTGATCCTATGAGAGCTTTGAATGATGTATTTGGTGTGGGATCATGATTTTTAAAGTACGTTTGAGGTAGATGACACTATTGAAGTGGTAGAGACTTTTTTTTAGGTTTTGAAGTTATTGGAGGAAGCTACAACGATTTTGAGATTTGACTGAGGTTTTATGATATTATTACGATGAAGATGTGTATTATGCTACTGAGGTATGTTTATGATCAATAAGCTGATGCTATATGAGGAATTTGATTATGCTACGTATCTGTTATGATGAAATATTGAAGAAGTGTCGACGAATATGTATATGTGTAGTAAGGTAGGGAATAATGAGGAGTGGTTATGGACTCTGGTTTGTGAAAAAGGTTGTTGGAAACCAAGAATCGTACTTTAAGAGTTATGAAATGTATGCACATGCATGAATGTATCACAATACCGGCGCCATTTTTTAGGACACTGTTATATTTATAGGATTTTGTTTCTACACATTTGTAATGCAAATTCTTTACCTGTGAAATTTTTTATATGATACTGTCACTGTAGCGCAAACTGATGTCATAAATATTTCGGTAAGGAAGCTAAGTGACCCAGGTGGCGCCCAGGTGTGCCAGTCGCCTGGAGAAAAAGCCATTAGGTAAAAAAAAAGGCCATTATCCTCGCTATTGACATTTCTTTGTAGAAAGCATCGCAAATACGACATGCTCAAACTTGAAAACATATGATTACACTGTGGAGCTCTTATTTTATGATATTTACTGAAATGCCTAATTAAATGATGAGAAATATTTTATGTCTATACACCTGACTATGACTACTGCCTTTCTAGTTGAGAAATTTTTTTACTGCCTTATGAAATGCCATATGGCTAGTGGATGATGTTTCAAGCCTTCCTTTGTACATATTTGCTCATTTTGTTTAATATATAGTTTCTAGCTGCACTGCAGTTTGCATTGTTGTCTGCCATTGTAGTGTTGGGCAGCTGGATGTGAATAGCGCGTAGCGTTGCGCAGTTGGAGGTAAGCCGCCAGCAGTGGTGGATGTGGGGAGTGAGATGGCGGAGTTTTGAGAGCGGATGATCTGGACAGAGGCAGTAACTTTGTAAGACTGGATGTCATGAACTGATATATATATTATGACTTTTGAACACTATTAAGGTAAATAAAGTGTTTGTTCTCTATGAAAATCTGTCATTTGCTAACTATGCCTATCAGTAGTTAGTGCCTTCAGTAGTTTGAATCTTTAATTTAGCTGGCAGTATTCGCGCTCGCTGTATTGCAGTAGTTCGAGTAACGAAGATTTTTGTGAGGTAAGTGATACATGAAAGGTATAGGTTTATGTTAGTCAGGGCCATTCTTTTGTAGGAATTATTGAAAGTCAGATTGCGTTGCGGTAAAAGATATTGTGTGTCAGTTTAGTGTTGATCAGATTAGGTAAAGAGCGAAATGTCTGAGTACGTTTAGTTCTGCTCAGCTGTTTGAAAAGAAAATAATGTAAGAGGTTTATCAGCACAGTCATTCATTAATTTTTCTAAGGGGACGTTACAGTAGGACCAGAACTGTGATGGAAATTAGCTTTATATAATTGCTAGTGACGCAAATAGGTAAACTGCAATAACGATTCTTAGATCAACAAAAACTGAAAACCTCACCTTCCGTCTTATAGTTTGGAATCAATATGTTAGTTTACCCTCTGCACCTAAATGTGTGGTAGCAAAAATAAATGTGCAAAATGGTTCAAATGGCTCTGAACTCTATGGGACTTAACATCTGAGGTCATCAGTCCCCTAGACTTAGAACTTCTTACACCTAACTAACCTAAGGACAGCACACACATCCATGCCAGAGGCAGGATTCAAACTTGCGAGAGCAGCAGCAGAGCGGTTCCGGACTGAAGCGCCGAGAACCGCTCGGTCACAACGGCCAGCTAATAAAAGTGCATGTTTAACTAAAATTACGTGTGAGGGTAAATTGGTTACAGGTTTTTGTGAGCAAAGGGGAAATTATATTGCGACGAAAGGTCACTGTTGGAGCAAGTACAGACAGGCAATGTACAGAAGTGGAAATTAGAGTGATGAGGGCGTGTATAATTCCCGCCAAGGAATTGTTAGACAGACTGTAGATGAGAAACGGTTCTTAGTGCATGGGACTGCAAAACAATGAAGAGGATTTTAACGAAGAGCGGTAAAACTATGAATCACAAAGTTAAATCAGAATACTTTTGATCACAGGCTGCCACTGTTGCAAAAAGTGAACAATCCTGTTTGGCAGTCACTAAACCACTGATCACAGAAAGGTGTAAATTCAACATGGATCACCGATTGATGTTGTGTTGTTCGATAAGCAATTTATTCTGCACCGCTATCTTCATCATACTCTATAAGCCACGTTAGAAGTGATAGACCGTATTACCTCTCATTTTCTCGTCGTGATCATTTTGCGAGACTTGGGTGTGAGAAAGTAACATGTTCCCTTTCTGTCGGAATTTCGTTAGTAAATCGCACTGATACACAATGTCTCGCTAGCAGCTTCTGTCTCAAGAACTTATTGACCCCCTTGTCACACTCTCTTGTCGGATAAACGACCCCTTGATGAAACGTGCCACTCTCCAATGGACATAGTATGTCTTCTAGTAATCCTTCATGCTTAGGGTTCCGGACAGATGGATAACAATGAAAAAACGGACGAGTGATTTGTGACCCTCTTTTTCGTGGATAAGGTTGTCCTATGAGGTCAACTTGACAAACGGATTGAATACCCAACGAAAGGGTACCACTTTACTATGCGAACAAGGAATGTCAGAAAATTGAACGTGGTGGGAAATCTAGAAAATCTAGAAAGGGAAATGCAAAGGCTTGGTCTAGATATAGCAGAGGTCACTCAAGTGAAGTAGAAAGAATATAAGTACTTCAAGTAAAAAGGATATAAGATAATAACAACAGAGGCATTAAATGGTATAATATGAGTAGGATTACGTACGAATACGGAGGGAGGGCACAGAGTGAGCTACTGTGAGCAGTGCAAAATTAGGGTGTTCCCATTAGATTCGACAGCAAACCAAAGCCGTTAACAATAATTCAGGAATGCAGGCAGAAGATGAAGAGAGAATAAAAGAGCATAACAATACTGAACGAGTAATTCAATACGTAAAGGAAGACGATAATCCAAAAATCATGAGAGGTGCGGAATGCAGTTATAAGTGAAGAAGTAGAAGAAAGAGTTTCGGAAGAATATTGGCTTGATAGAAGGAATGAGAACTAATTGAGTACAGCAATAAATTCTAGTAAGCAATAGCGAGTGCTCTGTTTAAGAACCATAAGAGGGGGAGATACACCTGGAAAAGGTCCGAGACACTAGAATATTCTAGCTGGGTTAGATCACGCTTAGACAGAGATACGGAAACCCGATATTGCTTGTAAAGTGTACCCAGTACCAGATGTAGACTCAGATTACAATTCAGTAGTGATGAAGGGTAAAGTAAAATTTAAGACCAACGGCAGGAAGAATCAGTGTGGAAGGAAACGGGATACTGAAGTACTCAGAAAAGATGAGACCATTTTAAATTTCACTAAAGATATGGACACTGCAATAAGGAATAGCAGATTGGGCAGTTCAGTCGAAGAGGAGAGGAAATCTCTAAAAAGAGAGATAACAGATGTTGGACAGACAAAAATAGATGCAAGGAAGGTAGCTGCGAAGAAACCTTGAGTAACAGGAGAATTACTTCAATGATCGACGAATGAAGGAAGTTCAAAAATGTTTAGGGAAATATACGAATTCATACATATCATAAAAATGTACGTGGATGTGCTCATGTTACACATCTCCTAAACCACTGGACCGATTTCAACAAATTTGGTAGACATATCCCTTACTGAAATGAGATTTTCACTCTGCAGCGGAGTGTGCGCTGATATGAAACTTCCTTTCAGATTAAAACTGTGTGCCGGACCGAGACTCGAACTCGGGACTTTTGCCTTTCATGGGCAAGTGCTCTACCATTTTCTTTTCCCGGTAATGTTCGTTGCGTTTGGTCTGGACGGACGTCATAGAACATTCTCACAAGATGATCGTTGATTCCTCTACTCAGTACTCAGCTGTTTAATTACAGAGGCCCAGCGCCTCTCTGACCGAACACTTTGATCTACCGTGCCGACAATAGTTTTGGAGACGCTGGGTATCGATCCCAGTACCTCTGAGCTACCAAAGCACGACTCACGCCCCGTCCCCACAACTTTACTTCAGCCAGTACCTCGTCTCCTACCTTCCAAACTTCTTTCAGGAGTACTAGTTCTGCAAGGTTCGCAGGAGAGCTTCTGTTATCAGAATGAGATTTTCACTCTGCAGAGGAGTGTGCGCTGATATGAAGCTTCCTGGCAAATTAAAACTGTGTGCCGGACCGAGACTCTAACTCGGGACCTTTGCCTTTCGCGGACAAATGCTCTACCGACTGAGCTACCCAAGCACGACTCATGACCCGTCCTCACAGCTTTACATCTGCCAGTACCTCGTCTCCTACCTTCCAAACTTTACAGAAGCTCTCCTGCGAGGCCTGCAGAACTAGCACTCCAGATTTTCACTCATTCTGGAAACACCCCCCAGGTTGTGGCTAAGCCATGTCCTCGCAATATCCTTTCTTTCAGGAGTGCTAGTTCTTCAGGGTTCACAGGAGAGCTTCTGTAAAGTTTGGAAGGCAGGAGACGAGGTACTGGCAGAAATAAAGCTGTGAGGACCGGTCGTGAGTCGTGCTTGGGTAGCTCAGTCGGTAGAGTATTTGCCCGCGAAAGGCAAAGGTCCCGAGTTCGAGTCTCGGTCCGGCACACAGTTTTAATCCGCCAGGAAGGTTCAGCTTCTGTTATGGTTGGAAAGTAGGAGGCGAGGTACTGGCAGAAGTAAAGTTGTGGGGACGGGGCGTGACTCGTGATTGGGTAGCTCAGATGAAAGAGCAAAGGTCCCGAGTTCGAGTCTCGGTCCGGCACGCAGTTTTAATCTTCCAGGGAGTTTCATATCCCTTACTGTCAGGCAACAATCGCTGTGGTGGTAAAAACCACTTACCTATCGAAGTTCACGCGATATGAAGCCATAAACAATGAAATGCATGAGAAACTGCCACGTCACTCATGACGTTTAAATTTATTATCTCTTTGCTACTAATTCTGTTCGCAATATATTTCGCAGACAGTATCCACACAATTATATAATTGAACGACCCATAGTTCAAGAGATATGACGTCATAAACACTGAGAAGAAATAAAAAATACCGCATCATGCATGAAGCTTCGACAAAAGTCATTTATTCTTTACCACTAAGACTCTCCTACAGTCGTATCAACTTAAGGTAACCCCTGACAACTAGCAGCGCTTTTGACAGCAATCAAATGCGAAGCTCAAACGACTGTAACTGCAAAACCATAGCCGTCTATAGAGTTATGAAGAAGCGTAGCCATAGAGATGTTTACAAAATCGCGTTTTAGATGGCAAAGCACCTAGGTCCAGATACGGAAACTGAGCATGTAACTACAAATATTGTTTATAATCAAGTTTTGAGTTTGTACTTTGCATGCAATGTTTCTTAATTTGGACACTGTATTTGTACATTTGTACGTTAAACATATTTCTTCGTGCGACTGTTTCATAATTTCAAAGGTGTTTTCACGAAGAAGTGGAAAGTTTTTTCGATATTTCGCTACAAATAGATCATTTTTTGTTTTCGTTTGTGATAGAAAACTGGCAAAAGGAATACCCGAGCATGCCGGGTTTATCAGCAGTACAAAATACAAATCACTGAGGAACGAAATAAATAGGACGTGCAGGGAAGCTACGGCAGAATGTCTGCAGGAAAAATGTGAAGAAATCGAAAAAGAAATGATCGCCGTAAGAACTGAATCACCATATAGAAAAGTCAAAAAATGGTTCAAATGGTTCTGAGCACTATGCGACTTAACTTCTGAGGTCATCAGTCACCTAGAACTTAGAACTAATTAAACCTAACTAACCGAAGGACATCACACACATCCATGCTCGAGGCAGGATTCGAACCTGCGACCGTAGCGGACGCTCGGTTCCAGACTGTAGTGCCTAGAACCGCACGGCCACTCTGGCCGGCTCAAAACAACCTTCGCTGAAATCAAGAGCACCGCGGTAACATTGAGAGTGCTATGGGAATTCCACTGTTAAATACAGAGGAGAGAGCGGATAGATGGAAAGAATAAGTTTAAGGCCTATATGTGGGGGAGGAATTGTCTGAAGACGTGATAGAGGAAGAACTTGTAGTTAATATGGAAGAGGTAGCGGATCCAGTATTATTATCAGAATTTAAAAGAGCTACGTGAGACTTGAGATCAAATAAGGTAGACGGGATGGACAACATTCCAATGGAATATCTAAAGTCATGGCGGAAGTGGGAATCAAGAGACTGTTGAAGGTAGTGTGTAGCATCTATGAGACAGGTGTCGTGCCATCAGATTTTCCGAAGAGATAATCCACATAATACCGAAGACAGCAAGGGCAGTAAGGGCAAGAACTATCGCACAATTAGCTTAACACCATATGCACCCAACATGCTGACACTAATAATATACAGAAGAACGGATAATGAAATTAAGAATGAGTTAGGATGGGATCAACTAGGCTTTAGGAAAGGTAAAGGCACCAGAATGTCAATTCTGCTGTTGCGCTTGATGATGGAAGTAAGACGGAAGAAGAGATACGCTCACAGGATTTGACGCCCTAGAAAATGAATCTGCCACTGTAAAATGGTGGAAAGTGTTGGAAATTCTGAGAAAAATAGAAGTAAATTGAAACAAAATGTGGGTAATATATAATATGTACATATAGGAAGATGGTAGTATAATAATCGAAGACCAAATACGAAGTGCTCGGATTAGAAAGAGTATAAGGTAAGGATGCAATCTATCGATTCGACTGTTCAATCAATACACAGAACAAGCAATGACGGAAGTAAAAGTAAGGTTTAAGTGTGGGATGAAAATTCAGGTTGAAATGATATCAATGTTAAGATTCACTGGGGACACTTATTTCAGTGAACACGAAGAAGAATTACAGAATCTTTTGAATGGAATGAGTACAGAATATGGATTGAGAGTAGACGGAGCAAAGACGAATGGTTCAAATGGCTCTGAGCTCTATGGGACTTAACATCTGAAGTCATCAGTCCCATAGAACTTAGAACTACTTAAACCTAACTAACCTAAGGACATCACACACATCCATGCCCGAGGCAGGATTCGAACCTGCGACCGTAGCTGTCACGCGGTTCCACACTGAAGCGCCTAGAACCGCTCGGCCACAACAAAGACTGAAGTAATGAAATAAAGAGAAATAAAATTAGCGAGCAACTTAATACTGAAGTTGCTGATCACGAAGTAGACAGAGTTGACGAACTCTGCTACCTTCGGAGCAAAATAACCCATGGCAGACTAAGCAAGGAGGATATAAAAAGTAGACTAGGACGGGCAAAGAGGGAATTTCCGGCTAAAAAAGGTCTGTTGGTATCAAACTTAGGCTATAAATTAACTAAAACTAAAAACTCCGTCCTGACAGGCCTTGGAAGGCCCAACGGTACCGCTCGGCCGCCGTGTCATCATCAGCCCAAAGGCGTCGCTGGATGCAGATATGGAGGGGGACGTGGTCAGCACATCTCTCCCGCCCATATCTCAGTTTACGAGACCAGAGTCGATACTTCTCAATCAAGTAGCTCCTCAATTTCTCTCACAAGGGCTGAGTGCACCCCGCTGGCTAACAGTGCTCTGCAGACCGGATAGTCACCCATCCAAGTTCTAGAACAGCCAGCGAGACTTCGGTGATCTGACGGGAACGGGCGTTACCATTGCGGTACGGCCGTTGGCTAGGTTTTAAATTGAGGCAGAAATTTCTGAGAATGTATGTTTGGAGCACAGCATTGTATGGTTGTAAATAATGGACATTGGGGAAACGGGAACATAAGCGGATCGAAACTATGAGATGTGTTGCTACAAAAGAATATCGAAAATAAGGGGGACTAATAAGGTAAGAGTAGGCGAAGAAAGGAATTTACGGATACCACTGACAAGAAGAAGTGACAAGCTGATAAGACAAGTGTTAAGACATCAGGGTTGCTAGTGGGAACTGCAGAGGGTAAAAACTATAGAAGACGACAGAGATTGGGGCACATCCAATAAATAATTGAGGACGTTGGATGCAAGAGCTACTCGAAAATGACGAGGAGACAGAAGAGTGCACGAGTAAAAAAAAAGTGAAAAAACCTCCATACGAATTTTAGACTGGGATTACTTTCCCTTCAATTTTTTTCGTATTCAACTTCTTTCTTGATCTTGACTCCGTGTATTTTATGGTAAGTACTGTTTCCAGTAACTTTTCGCCAGTACTGTAATTGAACATTAGTCGGTCTGCTAGCCTTTATAGACGTAGTAAGTAACGTTGCTTTACGTTCAGGACCAACTTCCAATGTTTGCTACAATGACAGATTCCCATCAGTCCTACAGCTGTAGGAAAGTAGGTGATTGTTTAGTCATTGTTTCGAACCACAGTTTCCTTTCATGGGTTTTTAGTTCGTACACGTATATAGGAAGGCAGAACCCCTTTCTGTAACGTTCCAAGGGTGTATCTGTATTGAGTGGATCAATTTGTTGTATCATGAGTAAAGCGGACTGAAATTTACTGTGGAACTTACTGTTTGTCGATGTAAGCCACGAATGTCTCCTTGAGAGTAAGATAAATAAAATACTGCACACTTTGGAGCAAAGTACATACGCAGTGTCAAACAGAGTAAAATCTACTTCGCAGCCAGAAAATCAATAGCGGGATGACGTCTGACATGATCAGTGATCAGTGATGGTATGTGTAGATAGTAACGTAGATAAATTCAAAAACAATGAGCAGTGTTCAGTGAAGGAATTTATTCTCAGAAGCTGAACGAGTTCTTTTTTCATTGCCAGTGAAACAACAGTGTTGAAAATGCTTCTCGCTAATAACATAAATGCTAAGTAAAATTAGCAGGAATGCAGTGTGCATTTTCAATTTGTCAGCTACGCGAGGATGGAGCATTTAAAATGAAAGTTCATTAAATAAAGCGGTATGATGTGAATTCTCATCATCTTTCATTGGAGAACTTTTATTTGATCACTCTGCTACAACGAGTGCACAAAACAAAGGATTAATTGTTCTTGTTTTGCAGTTTGACTTATTTATAGATGCGCTGGAAGCATCTGTGCTAAATGTTCGCTCTGTAGTTTCCCTTGTGTTATGAGCAAATAGTCAGTTTCAGTCATTGTGCATGAAATATGTATGAAGCACTTATTCTGTTATATGAAAAACGAAGACCATTCGCTGTGGGGTTTTCATTTTATTCGTATAATATGAATATGTCTGACCATCGACGTGTGCTGTAAGTCTGGACGTTTGCTGGGGTTTTTAGAGGAACTCTTAGAATGGCGAATACATGAAGATTTTTTTTTAATTCTGCGAAAGTAGCGAATTATGAAAGTGACGTCTGCTGATGTATTACTTTTTAAGAAAGGAGAGTGTTTACCAGTGTGAAATTTTCCCCCAGAACCCACAGATTCTTTCCCTGCTACTTTATTTAATTTGAGCTGCATTGGGATAAGTCCTCTTTACCACGCCAAACACGTTTTATATAAAGACACTCACAGGGATGTGCTGCAGCCATGCATCGTTAATTGGCAAACAGAACTGGCGCGAACTACGTCCTACAGCGGCAGATAGCATAAGTTAGTGAGAGAACAGACGTCGGAACTAACACGTGCTATGCTTGGCGGTGCAGTCACTCTAGGTGCGAAGCTAAGTGTCTTTTTTTTAGTTTGTGTCATAATCAAAGTAGATTAAAGGAAGTTTCTTTATCAGTTAAAAGTGATTTATCAACGCCAAAATATCCAGGCTAATAGAGTTATACCAACATCAGCTGGACAGTACTGGTTTTACGGATGAAGGTGGAATGTTTGGTTGGACATCATCTCGTTGGCACTTTCACATCGGTCGCACGGTCGGTCAAAATAGAACGAGATATGCAAGGTGGTTAGGCCTATCACTTAATCATTGTAAGTGTCAGGTTTCAAAGTAATATAAATGTATTCGTCTAATACGACAATGTTATTTTATCTCATTTTGTGGAATCTAATCACGAATACTTCGAATGTTACCCGAATTTACGCACAGGATGCCAATTGGAGTAAAGATAGTGGTCTAACTTTCTTCCATGTCCTCTATGGTCTTTCCAGTGTAGTCGTGTGACCAAAAAAAGTGGTTAAATCAAGAGACCCTTACAGAACCAATCAGTGTACAGTAGCCAGTACACGTAAAAATTAAGGCCCTGAAATTTTAAATAACATGAAATGCATTATTAGTGCTGAGAAAGTCCAACGCTAGTAATCTCAAATTATTACAATAAGTGAAACATCAAAAATATAACCACACTCATTAACATCTGAGACAGCTTATTCTCTTAACTACCACATAAATGATTCAGCAACCCTTAGTCAAAACAATTTTTTTTAATAAGAGATTTTGCAAGAATAGCTTAACATCCATAGTTGTATAACAATTCGATGTATTCTTGCTCTCTAAAAGGTTTTCCGGTCATCTATTACCCGTCGCTTGCATTGCGAGTGGTTTCGCATAAGCTATTTAAAGAACTAACCTGTTAGAAACACTCCAGCTAACCGCGAACGGTGTCACGCGCTCAATGGCAACCGCAACATCAACAGTGCATCTCCACTAATTTCAATGATACGTGAATTTATGTGCAGTTCGAAAATCATCTATGCATCTATATTCAGCGCTAGCCAAGCAAATCTTTCATGACTGCCTGAGACTCTAACAAAGCATAGATCGTCATTCCTTTCGAAGAGACGTAAAATATCTAAATTTTAGCCAACATCAGCTAAAGGCCTTATTTAGAAATCATAGGACGAAACTTTTTGTGCTGATCTGGAACTGCTATCCAGCAATAACTGTCCCTATTAACTAACCACGAAAGATATTAAATACACTCCTGGAAATTGAAATAAGAACACCATGAATTCATTGTCCCAGGAAGGGGAAACTTTATTGACACATTCCTGGGGTCAGATACATCACATGATCACACTGACAGAACCACAGGCACATAGACACAGGCAACAGAGCATGCACAATGTCGGCACTAGTACAGTGTATATCCACCTTTCGCAGCAATGCAGGCTGCTATTCTCCCATGGAGACGATCGTAGAGATGCTGGATGTAGTCCTGTGGAACGGCTTGCCATGCCATTTCCACCTGGCGCCTCAGTTGGACCAGCGTTCGTGCTGGACGTGCAGACCGCGTGAGACGACGCTTCATCCAGTCCCAAACATGCTCAATGGGGGACAGATCCGGAGATCTTGCTGGCAAGGGTAGTTGACTTACACCTTCTAGAGCACGTTGGGTGGCACGGGATACATGCGGACGTGCATTGTCCTGTTGGAACAGCAAGTTCCCTTGCCGGTCTAGGAATGGTAGAACGATGGGTTCGATGACGGTTTGGATGTACCGTGCACTATTCAGTGTCCCCTCGACGATCACCAGTGGTGTACGGCCAGTGTAGGAGATCGCTCCGCACACCATGATGCCGGGTGTTGGCCCTGTGTGCCTCGGTCGTATGCAGTCCTGATTGTGGCGCTCACCTGCACGGCGCCAAACACGCATACGACCATCATTGGCACCAAGGCAGAAGCGACTCTCATCGCTGAAGACGACACGTCTCCATTCGTCCCTCCATTCACGCCTGTCGCGACACCACTGGAGGCGGGCTGCACGATGTTGGGGCGTGAGCGGAAGACGGCCTAACGGTGTGCGGGACCGTAGCCCAGCTTCATGGAGACGGTTGCGAATGGTCCTCGCCGATACCCCAGGAGCAACAGTGTCCCTAATTTGCTGGGAAGTGGCGGTGCGGTCCCCTACGGCACTGCGTAGGATCCTACGGTCTTGGCGTGCATCCGTGCGTCGCTGCGGTCCGGTCCCAGGTCGACGGGCACGTGCACCTTCCGCCGACCACTGGCGACAACATCGATGTACTGTGGAGACCTCACGCCCCACGTGTTGAGCAATTCGGCGGGACGTCCACCCGGCCTCCCGCATGCCCACTATACGCCCTCGCTCAAAGTCCGTCAACTGCACATACGGTTCACGTCCACGCTGTCGCGGCATGCTACCAGTGTTAAAGACTGCGATGGAGCTCCGTATGCCACGGCAAACTGGCTGACACTGACGGCGGCGGTGCACAAATGCTGCGCAGCTAGCGCCATTCGACGGCCAACACCGCGTTTCCTGGTGTGTCCGCTGTGCCGTGCGTGTGATCATTGCTTGTACAGCCCACTCGCAGTGTCCGGAGCAAGTATGGTGGGTCTGACACACCGGTGTCAATGTGTTCTTTTTTCCATTTCCAGGAGTGTATGATCTCATTCAGATGTAACAAAGTTTGCGTTGGTTGGTTGGTTGTTTTTGGGGAAGGAGACCAGACAGCGAGGTCATCGGTCTCATCGGATTAAGGAAGGACGGGGAAGGAAGTCGGCCGTGCCCTTTGAAAGGATCCATGTCGGCATTTGCCTGGAGCGATTTTGGGAAATCACGGAAAACCTAAATCAGGATTGCCGGACGCTGGATTGAACCGTCGTCCTCCCGAATGCGAGTCCAGTGTCTAACAAAGTTTGCGTTTGTTTAATCTTGAATTGATGTGATGCCAAGTTTTGTATTTGACAGGAGTATTGGAACAACCTGCGTACCATTCCAGAGTACCGTTATCCAAGATGGTGGCATTGACGGCGATGACGCCATCGAATATGGTGGCGACGACGTCATCCAAGATGGCAGATTTTGGCGGGAAGTTTGAATTTTCACGGGAAAGTGCCATTCTATACAGAATGCGGTCCAAAACAGATACAACACGGAACATAGAGACACCCAACACGAGTAAGCTCAATCTTTATAGAGGGCGCTAGAATATGGATGTAACAAATAGACACACAGACTTAGAATCTGTTAAATGACCCAGAATCCAGTATAGAATGCGGTCCAAAACAGATATAACACGTACCACAAACATAGAATCTGTTAAATGACACAGCATTCTGTATAGAAACGGTCCAAAACAGATATAAGAAACAGAGACACACAAACAAAGAATCTGTTACACGACACAGCATTCTATGTAGAATGCAGTCCAAAACAGATACAACACAAAACATAGAGACACAGAGCAAGCACAGTCTTTATAGAAAGAGGTCGAAAACAGATGTAGCACTCATACACAGAGTTAAAGAGTACAGATATCAGAGCACTGAAAATGTACTTACCAGGTAATGGAACGTCCTCTAAGCGGGATCGTTTGTTGCTTCCACTGGTACTGTCGGTGCTGCTGACGGATCCTGATCCCCTCATATCGAAACTTTGGTAACGACGATAAACGCACTGGACCCAGTATAGGAGCAGAGTGAGGACGAGTTGGGTTGTGGTCTGGTTTATATAGGTTCTATGACGTAGAGTCAAGTGACTAGTCCAGTAGCGAATAGGAGAGCAGCTTTCCAGGGGTAGTGGGTGGTACGTCATGAAGTACCACAGCGCCCCTAGTGGGAAAATGTGACACTTGTCAGTTGTTCATTGAATATCGAAGTGGTAGATTAAAATTGAAATCGAATTAAGTACTTGGGTAATTCATACGTTAGATGCGGGATGTGAGTGTTAGAATATTTACGAAATACTATGTCCAGAGCGTGTATAGAGGGAGCGCTCGGCCGCTCGCGGACCTGTGACGTCAGGAGATGACTCAAGATCATCAGCTTTCTCTATCGCAGCGTCACGGTGGCGAACTCTGATGGCACGGATATGGACCAAGTCAGTTGCAGTCCAGACTCAGTGGCGAACACACATAGTTGAAACTAGTTAAATAGTAAAGACAAGTGCATTTTTCTCGCCGTTTTCCTAGGTGTGACGCATTATCATGTTCGAATTTGAACTTCCCGCCATTTCCTGGTTTCCTGGGGGGGGGGGGGGGAGGGGGTTAAGTTAGTGGAGGTAGCACAACTGACCTTCTTCCCGCCAAAATCCGCCATCTTGGATAACGTCACGGTGGCGCTCTCTGATGATGATATCAACTAAGCCAGTTGGGCTCTAGAGCTCATGGAGAACACACATGCTTGAAACTGCTTATATAATAAAGACAAGTCCCCTTTTCCTGCCATTTTTCTTGGTGTGACACATTATCCTGTTGGAATTTGAACTTCCCCCGTTTTTCTGAGCGGGGGGGGGGGGGGAGAGGGAGTGGCACTTTCCCGCCAAAATTCAAACTTCCCGCCAAAATCCGCCATATTGGATGACATCATCGCCGCCATCTTGGATAACGGGTACTTCGAAATGGTACTCAGGTTGTTCCAATACTAAAGGGTATCTGAACCCTGCACTTAATAGGTTTGTTAACTAAGCACATTCAAATATTAGATATCGAATTTTTTTCACCAGTAACGACACGTCTGGACTCGAAACGAGGAGAAATTTGTTTTGTCTTACTGTGACTCGAACCCAGCACCTATTACCTTGTTTTATAACCATGAACAGACTATAGTTATTAGTTTATTTCAAGAATAGCGATATATACGCATGTTTGACGTTAACCATTGAATTGTTTTCCAGCAGTAGGCAGAACTGACATGTTTGAACCTGAAGCAATGTGATGAAAAGTTCTATTTGTGATTGAGAGTCGAAACCGGATCCTGTGATTATTATTGTCCGTGCATTTAAAGGCATTAAAAATCAAAAATATATTTGCCTGTAGTTCGGTCGCCTATAGCTAGAGCTTTAAATGACATGATAAAAAATTTCGTACCAAATCAGGATTCGGACCCAGAGACACGTCTTTCACGGAGATCTTTAAGTGCTTGGAATCTTGGTAAAACAAGAAATGAGGAAACAATATCGTACCGAAGGCATCAAATCCTCCGAAAAAGGAATTACGAGTTCGATTTCCATTCCAGCATTAATAATTTTAACGTCTAAAGTTCAAATAAAATAATAAATTAAGGCCTGTGACCTCTATGACGATGGGCCCATTAAATAAAAGAAAATTGTTATAAGAAAGCTGATGGCAGACTTGATGCGACTTTCGCCTCTGATGTGGCCGAACTGAAACTGACTCTGTTCCTGTCGATAGCAAAGGGGCATCGTCATTAATGTGGAGTTAGAAGCATGGTGTAATTCTGCGTCCTTCATTTGGTGAAAATGGTCTGTAAGTGCCTGTCAAATATTGTCACTTGAAATTAGGATCGAATCGAAACCTTAGGTATACAAAACTACACCCATGCTCATAAATTAAGGATAATGATGATAAATGGTGAAACAACGCTCTGGTGGGCGGTTTGCGGGTTTAAATCACCTCGGGGTATGACCATGCGGTGCATTTGACTTGTGGTCGTCGCACGGTGGCGCTGGCAGGAGTCCACATCCACAGAGATGTGTTGGTGCATCTCACAGTACGGTGACGCGAGTAAGTGTGCCGATGTTTTCAGACGTGCTAATGGTGACTATGTGTTGAAAATGGCTCAAAGAACACATATTGATGACGTTATGAGGGGTAGACTACTAGCGCGACTGGAGGCTGGTCAAACACAACAGGTCGTGGCACGGGCCCTCCGTGTGCCACATAGGGTGATCTCAAGATTATGGCAACGATTCCAGCAGACAGGAAACGTGTCCAGGCGCTACAGTACGGGACGTCCAAGAAGACCGGTATCTCACCATTAGTGCGCGCAGACGGACACGGAGTACTGCAGGTAGCCTTGCTCGGGACCTTACCGCAGCCACTGCAACAGTTGTCTCCAGATACACAGCCTACAGACGAATGAACAGACATGGTTTATTCGGCCAGAGACCTGCAAGGTGCATTCCACTGACCCCTGGTCACAGGAGAGCCAGTAAGGCCTGGTGTCAAGAACACATGGCCATTGGAACAGCGGTCCCAGTTGACGTTCACGGACGAGTCCAGGTATAGTCTGAACAGTGATTTTCGCCGGGTTTTCAACTGGCGTGAACCAGGAACCAAATACCAACCCCTTAACGTCCTTGAAAGGGACCTGTATGGAAGTCGTGGTTTGATTGTGTGGGGTGGGATTATGATTGGCGCACGTAGACCCCTGCATGTCTTTGACAGTGGAACTGTAACTGGTCAGGTGTACCGGGACTTTTTACACCAGTATTTCTGCCTTTTCAGAGGTGCAGTGGGTCCCACCTGACTCCTGATGGATGATAACGCACGGCTCCACCGAGCTGCCATCGTGGAGGAGTACCTTGAAAGAGAAGATATCAGGCGAATGGAGTGGCCTGCCTGTTCTCCAGACTTAAACCCCAACATGCACGTCTGGGATGCTCTCGGTCGACGTATCGCTGCACCTCTTCAAATCCCTAGGACACTTCAGGAGTTCCGACAGACACTGGTGCAAGCTGCTGGACCACCTGATTCAGAGTATGCCAACCCGTTGTGCTGACTGTGTACGTGTGCATGGTGATCATATCCCATATTGATGTCTTGGTACATGACCAGGAAACAGTGGTGTTTGGTAGCGCATGTGCTTCGGGACGGTTTCTCAACTTATCACCAATTCCGTGGACTTAGAGATCTGTGTCATGTGTGTTGCCTATGTGCCTATGCTATTAGCGCCAGTTTTGTGTAGTATCACGTCGTGTGGCACCACGATCTGCAATAATCCTTAATTTATGACCATGACTGTACTATCAGTCCAACAGATCATTGTGTCATGTTCTTGTCCTGACCCAAGACATGCACACTGAATGAGAATTCTGACTCTTTGGAGGTGGATTACAGCCTGTTCAATCCATTTGTCTTTCTTTGCACACATTCCCATTAAGAAGCGAACTCCGCTGCCAATCCGTATTTTTAACTTTATTTTATAAGCAACGAAATCAAATCATATGACATCCATCTGCACGAAATGATAGCAACATTGTAGGATGAGAAAGTTTCTACGTCAAGTTTCATCTTCCACTTGAGATTGGTTGTGGTCTAGTGGCAAACGCAGCGCAAAGCCGAGACACCGATCGCTCTCCTTTATTTTATAAACCACATTTCGTTGTCAGCATTGATTATGCAGCATACGACGTGGTGAATATTGAAATATTTAATCTACCGTAGTGGCCAAAATCTACACTTTTGCGTGTCACCTAGTTCCGCTGATGAAGGGACTGAAAGAATACAAACGCAGGCTTGTTGCGGCCATTGTCACATTCAATAAAATTTTTCTGAGCTTGTGACCGCATCGTTAACACAAAACCACCGACGTTTCGGTAACATCCTGAAGAAGGTCACTTCCAACAGGGACCGAAATTACAGTGGTTTTATATGCTGACAATGCGGTCACAAACCCAGAAAAAATTTAATGATGACTGAAAGAATGTTTGATGACATACAGGAAATTATTCGCATAGTTCAGGGAGATGAAAATTTAATTGCGATGGGTGACACGAGATTTTGAAACCACATATTAAACTGCAAAACGTATACAGTGGCAGATGTGGATATTTATTGGTTATGAACTGCAAAGTAAAAGTGAAGATGGTATCTTGATAAACAGAAACAATTAGAGGTTGTTGAGAGTTTCGGAGTGTGCATTAGGCAACGACTGATAGAGACAGGAGAAACGATTACAAAAGAAGACGAATGGTTAGCTTTGAGAGATAAACTGGGGAAGCAGCAAAGGGTCAGTAAAGAGACATGACGTCTTGGGACAGCGATATGTACATACACAAATAGCGATAGTATCACATGCCTAAGGTATACAAGGGCAGTGCGTTGGCGGAGCTGTGATTTGTATTCAGGTGATTCATGTGAGATGGTTTCCGATGTGATTACGGCCGCCCGATGGGAATTAATAGACTCTGGACGTGGAATGGTAGCTGGAGCTAGACACGTGGAACATTCTGTTTCGCAAATTGATGGGAATTTAATATTCCGAGAAGAAGAAGCGATTTGACGCGATTTGACGCAAACTAACACAAGGATCTCGAACCACAGTGGCAAGAGTACCAATTTCCGTTTCCTCGTTAGTAACATTCCTTTGCGGGATATGTTTCCGATGCATTAAACGTCCAGTTGTTCTCGATTTACCATAAAAATATTTATATGTAGGACGTGCAGGGTGAGTACGTTGAGGATATCTTTCAGCGTATAAGTCTCTAGCTCTCACTAAATTTCATTGGTATTCTCCGTAAATGAGAAACATAGCGACTTGTTCTGGAAGGAATACATCATACACATTCGCTTGATTCGACGATACTAGTCTTACAGTTCCTATTAGAGCTGTATTGCGAAACCGTCGAATGGTGATTACATGTCAATGGGGGCGTTAGGTGGATACGTCGTATTCGGCGGATATCTACTACACTACTGGCCATTAAAATTGCTACACCATGAAGATGATGTGCTACAAACACGAAATTTAACCGATAGGAAGACGATGCTGTGATATGCAAATGATTAGCTTTTCAGAGCATTCAGACAAGGTTGGCGCCGGTGGCGACACCTACAACGTGCTGACATGAGGAAGGTTTCCAACCGATTTCTCATACACAAACAGCAGTTGACCGGCGTTGCCTGGTCAAACGTTGTTGTGATGCCTCTGTAAGGGGGAGAAATGCGTACCATCACGTTTCCGACTTTGATAAAGGTCGGATTGTAGCCTATCGCGATTGCGGTTTATCGTATCGCGACGTTGCTGTTCGCGTTGATCGAGATTCATTGACTGTTAGCAGAATATGGAATCGGTGGGTTTAGGAGGTTAATACGGAACGCCGTGCTGGATCCCAACGGCTTCGTATCACTAGCAGTCGAGATGACAGGCATCTTATCCGCATGGCTGTAACGGATCGTGCAGCCACGTCTTGATCCCTGAGTCAACAGATGGGGACGTTTGGAAGACAACAACCATCTGCACGAACAGTTCGACGACTTTTGCAGCAGCATGGACTATCAGTTTGGAGACCATGGCTGGGGTTACCGTTGACGCTGCATCACAGACAGGAGCGCCTGCGATGGAGTACTCAACGACGAACCTGGGTGCACGAATAGCAAAACGTCATTTTTTCGGATGAATCCAGGTTGCGTTTACAGCATTATGATGGTCGCATCCGTGTTTGGCGATGTTGCTGTGAACGCACACTGGAAGCGTGTATTCCTCATCGCCATACTGGCGTATCACCCGGAGTGATGGTATGGGTCAAACGTCTCGGTCACCTCTTGCTCGCATTGTCGGTTCTTTGAACAGGGTCGTCACATTTCAGATGTGTTACATCCCATGGCTCTACCCTTCATTCGATCCCTGCGAAACCCTACATTTCAGCAGGTTAATGCAGACCACATGTTACAAGTCCTGTACGGGCCCTTCTGGATACAGACGTAGATGTAGATGTAGATGTAGATGTTCGACTGCCTCACCAATTGAAAACGTCTGGTCAATGGTGGCCGTGCAACTGGCTCGACACAATACGCCAGCCACTACTCTTGATGAACTGTGGTATTGTGTTGAAGCTGCATGGGCAGCTGTACCTGTACGCGTTATCCAAGCTCTGTTTGACTCAATGCCCAGGCGTATCAAGGTCGTTATTACGGCCAGAGGTGGTTGTTCTGGGTACTGATTTCTCAGGATCTATACACCCAAATTACGTGAAAATGTAATCACAAGTCTGTTCTAGTATAATATATTTGTCCAATGAATACCCGTTTATCATCTGCATTTCTTCTTGGTGTAGCAATTTTAATGGCCAGTAGTGTATTTGCACGGTAGACGAGAGAGAATTTTCAGAACGTGCGCTTCGTTTTCGTTGGGTTGTTTGGGGAAGGAGGCCAGACAGCGAGGTCATCGGTCTCATCGGATTAGGGAAGGACGGGGAAGGAAGTCGGCCGTGCCCTTTGAAAGGAACCATCCCGGCATTTGCCTGGAGCGATTTTGGGAAATCACGGAAAACCTAAATCAGGATGGCCGGACGCCATGCGCTTCGATAAGTGCCGAAGTAATAAGGAATACCACTCAATACATGGTAAGAAAACTGCAGCACTGTGTTGATACCTATGGTCTTCACTTTGAACACCTTTTGTAAATGGACGTTCATGCCACCTTTTTGACCTTCGTTGACCTTCAAAAAATCTTACTGTCCCACATCATTGGATTCGTCTCGATAGCCGCTATCAGAAAATAAGTACCAAACTATAGCATTCCATTTAAATGCTTTCACTGAAAGCGGGAACTATTTTCATTTTTCTAAATTACACATTGAGTTGCATATTACCGAAACTGATCTTGTTTGTATTACAGTGTGTGCGTTACTGATTTGTATACGCTATGTGTACAAAGGAAGTCAGCTTTTCATTTAGGCTATGCGAGTGATCAATTTGTACGTTTTGTTGGTGCGGAGTTTGTTGGGATACATGTGCAGGTAATTATATAGAGTTTTCATGGTAGTTTACCGTAGTAGCTAGTTGGTGATGACAGTAGTAATATACCGATAATCAGTTATGTGCGACGTATGTAGATGACCTTAATTAAGCCTGTTTCTGTGTGATGGGGCGGAGGTTTGATCTTAATTCTGTTTACTGTATTGAAGGTATTTATTTGTTTGTATTACCTTGTTTGAGCACTGCTTCGAAAACTAAACAGAGATGCAGATTAAATTCTGTTTCAGCGTTATTCTATTATTTTTCGAGGTTATTATGAAACCTTTTATATTTATTGAATTAACTGCTAAACAGAGGCCCCTCCCGCACAACCCCCAGCCGAAACCACACTCACACCCTACGCTACATCAGGAGAAACTGAGATTTAACTTCTCTGTTATTCATGAGAACGAGTTCACGACTTTTGATTCGACATTATTAACGAAATTATTCATTTTCAAGTCTATTGTGTCTGAGCACTTCACAAAATATTGAAATGCGATTTATAACTTCTTCGTGTTGGAAAAATGATCTTTGTATCTTTCTTCTCAAGAAGTGTCGTTTTCTTTAACGCATCTCAACTGTCAACTACTCAAGTACATTGCAATTCAGATCGAAAGAAGGAAAAACTGTCCTACAAACTATAACCGAAGAAGATTCTGACTGTTACTACACTGAAATTGCACCAAGTTTCAATTGACAGTTAGAGATTTATTCCAAGAAATTTCTTTAAGTTTTTATTCTGTAATATCACTCGTAATAAATATGTTAAAACTCTTACGTCCTGCGTGAGATACATCTCATTTCCCTCTACCTTTGTTTCAAGCAAAAATTAATTAACACCCTCGAAAAAGTAAATGAATTCCATCTGGAACTGTCTGTAGTTCTTCTGAAAGGGTACACGTGTCGGGTCTTTCATCGGCTACTGATTACACTGGGTTCCCTTTGCTTTGAAGAGAACGTAGGACGGGGAAAGAGAACGATTTCAGGAAATAAAATTAACAAGAAGTGGAAAGAAATTAAATACGGCGCCGACACGTGCTCTAACCTTACGATGACGCTTATGTAAGAGGTCAAAGCTACTTATTTGCTCCGTTTCGATTAGGATGATGTGTACATGTATTATATAGACTGAACCGTCAATAAAGGCGACGAATGCGTTACATGTATTTGTGACTAAAAACAAAGTAACTATACTTTAATGAAAGAAAACTGACAGAGTATTAGTAGAAGATATAGCTTACGGATGAATTTGAGGAATAAAAATATTTCAGGGGAGAGCAGACTAATGCCCGTCCTGATGAAGTGTTTGAAGACTGCCGGCCGGGGTGGCCGAGCGGTTCTAGGCGCTACAGTCTGGAACCGTGCAACCGCTACGGTCGCAGGTTCGAATCCTGCCTCCGGCATGGATGTGTGTGATGTCCTTAGGTTAGTTAGGTTTAAGTAGTTCTAAGTTCTAGGGGACTGATGACCTCAGTAGTTAAGTCCCATAGTGCTCAGAGCCATTTGAACCATTTTTTGTTTGAAGATTGATGAGAAAAGCGGGATCGTATGGTGACCAAGGGAGAAGGAAAGCGGATAACCAATGAGGCCAACAACGCAGAAGGTGGAATTAGTTATATACACAGTGACCATTAATTGTGAATCCCACGTAGTTGACAGAACGTCAGAACAGTAGACACTCCGGGATGATGATGGCATTGAAACAGAGGATGACACGCGTAAAGCTGAAATACTAAACACCTTTTTCCAAAGCTGTTTCACAGAGGAAGACCGCACTGCAGTTCCTTCTCTAAATCCTCGCACAAACGAAAAAATGGCTGACATCGAAATAAGTGTCCAAGGAATAGAAAAGCAACTGGAATCACTCAATAGAGGAAAGTCCACTGGACCTGACGGGATACCAATTCGATTCTACACAGAGTACGCGAAAGAACTTGCCCCCCTTCTAACAGCCGTGTACCGCAAGTCTCTAGAGGAACGGAGGGTTCCAAATGATTGGAAAAGAGCACAGGTAGTCCCAGTCTTCAAGAAGGATCGTCGAGCAGATGCGCAAAACTATAGACCTATATCTCTGACGTCGATCTGTTGTAGAATTTTAGAACATGTTTTTTGCTCGAGTATCATGTCGTTTTTGGAAACCCAGAATCTACTATGTAGGAATCAACATGGATTCCGGAAACAGCGATCGTGTGAGACCCAACTCGCTTTATTTGTTCGTGAGACCCAGAAAATATTAGATACAGACTCCCAGGTAGATGCTATTTTTCTTGACTTCCGGAAGGCGTTCGATACAGTTCCGCACTGTCGCCTGATAAACAAAGTAAGAGCCTACGGAATATCAGACCAGCTGTGTGGCTGGATTGAAGAGTTTTTAGCAAACAGAACACAGCATGTTGTTATCAATGGAGAGACGTCTACAGACGTTAAAGTAACCTCTGACGTGCCACAGGGGAGTGTTATGGGACCATTGCTTTTCACAATATATATAAATGACCTAGTAGATAGTGTCGGAAGTTCCATGCGGCTTTTCGCGGATGATACTGTAGTATACAGAGAAGTTGCAGCATTAGAAAATTGTAGCGAAATGCAGGAAGATCTGCAGCGGATAGGCACTTGGTGCAGGGAGTGGCAACGGTCCCTTAACATAGACAAATGTAATGTATTACGAATACATAGAAAGAAGGATCCTTTATTGTATGATTATATGATAGCGGAACAAACACTGGTAGCAGTTACTTCTGTAAAATATCTGGGAGTATGCGTGCGGAACGGTTTGTAGTGGAATGATCATATAAAATTAATTGTTGGTAATGCGGGTACCAGGTTGAGATTCATTGGGAGAGTGCTTAGAAAATGTAGTCCATCAACAATGGAGGTGGCTTACAAAACACTCGTTCGACCTATACTTGAATATTGCTCATCAGTGTGGGATCCGTACCAGATCGGTTTGACGGAGGAGATAGAGAGGATCCAAAGAAGAGCGGCGCGTTTCGTCACAGGGTTATTTGGTAACCGTGATAGCGTTACGGAGATGTTTAATAAACTCAAGGGGCAGACTCTGCAAGAGAGGCGCTCTGCATCGCGGGTTAGATTGCTCGCCAGGTTTTAGAGGGTGCGTTTCTGGATGAGGTATCGAATATATTGCTTCCCCCTACTTATACCTCCCGAGGAGATCACGAATGTAAAATTAGAGAGATTAGAGCGCGCACGGAGGCTTTCAGACAGTTGTTCTTCCCGCGAACCATACGCGACTGGAACAGGAAAGGGAGGTAATGACAGTGGCACGTAAAGTGCCCTCCGCCACGCACCGTTGGGTGGCTTGCGGAGTATAAATGTAGATGTAGATGTAGAAACCGCGCGACTGCTACGCTCGCAGGTTCGAATCCTGCCTCGGGCATGGATGTGTGTGATGTCCTTAGGTTAGTTAGGTTGAAGTAGTTCTAAGTTCTAAGTTCTAGGGGACTGATGACCTCAGATGTTAAGTCCCAAAGTGCTTAGGGCCATTTGAACCATTTTTTGAATAACTAACATATGGGAAATTGAGGATTTACAGAGGATAGAAAAACTGAGATAACACGTCAAAGGGAAAACCGCATAAGGTGAGATAACTATGAATGTTAAATATTATAGAGTGCGGCTTATGATATATTTACGATACAAAGACGTGGTAAAATTATCGTCGGATAGTACAAAATCCTAGTGTGGTTTCTGACTCTCTACAGTTCTTTAACATCAGCGATATAACAGAATAATTTGTAGATAATCCTAAGCGAAAATAAAACTAAAGGCGTCAACATTAAGAGTGCAAGAGAATATCACTGTTGAATCAGAAGACAAAACAAATAGGGAAAGAGGACACTGCAGGTCTCCAGGAGGGGGAGAAACTCTATGACGAAGTGATAAAAAAAAACGTGGTAGTCGATAGGGAAAACAAATGGGATCTAGTGTAAGAGTCAGAGTTTAATAGAACTTAGGAACACAAGCAATGAAATAAGGCGGAACAAATACATAAAATTCCGTTGAAATTTATACTCATTGGGAGAAGTTGGAATTATTCGACTATTCAAGTTGGTTTGTAGAATGTGTGACTCTGGAGAAATTCCATAAGACATTTAGAAAATATCGTACACAAAATCTCGAAGACAAAATGGTTCAAATGGCTCTGAGCACTATGGGACTTAACTTCTGAGGTCATCAGTCCCCTAGAACTTAGAACTACTTAAACCTAACTAACCTAAGGGCATCACACACATCCATGCCCGAGGCAGGATTCGAACCTGCGAACGTAGCGGTCGCGCGGTTCCAGACTGTAGCACCTAGAACCGCTCGGCCACCCTGGCCGGCCTCTCGAAGACAGCAAGGGTTATTAAGTGCGAGAACTATAGCACAATCAGCTCAGCATCTCACACAGCCAAATTGCTGACAAGGATAATATACGGAAGAGTGGAAAAGAAAATAGATCTGTCTGAGCACTATCAGTTTGGATTTGGGGAAGGTAAAGGAACGAGAGAGGCAGTTCTGACGTTGCGCTTGATGATGAAGACAGGGATGCAGTCTTCCTACCTCCTGTTCACCCTATACATTGAAGAAGATGACGGGAATAAAATAAAGATTCAAGAGTAGGATTGAAACTGAGAGTGAAGGATACTGATGAAAAGATTGGATGATGACATTCCCACCCTCAGTGAAAGAGAAGAAAAATTCCTGGACGACTTGAATGGATTGAGCATGCTAATGAGTACATAATATGGATAGAGAATAAATGGAAGAAAGACGTAAGTAATAAGAAGTAGCAGAAATGAGAACAGAGGGGATGTTAACATCAGAACTGGGGATCACGAAGTAGACGAAGTTAAGCAATTCTGCTTCCCAGGCACCAAAATAACCCATGATGGACGGAGCAAGGAGGACATAAAAAGCAGACTACCACTGGCTAAAAGGACTTTCCTGGCCAGGAGAAGTCTATTACCACCAAACAACAGCCTTAGTCTGAGGAAGCAATATCTGAGAATGAACGTACGGAGCACAGCATCGTACTGATGTGATTCTATGAATCACATATGAGTTGGAAAGCAGAAATAGGAATGTAGCTGTTTGAGACGTGATGCTAGAGCAGGATGCCGGAAATTCTTCGCGGAATCGGCGAGGGGAGAGACAAGTGTAGCACAGTGACAAAAAGAAGGGACGGGAATAACGTCTATGGTACGTGAAGGATCCTTAAACGGTAGAAACTGTATGGGAATATGTCCAACAAACAATTGAGTATGCGAAGCCCAAGCGCAAGTGCCGCCCTGAGATGGAGACAGGAGAGTATTCTGTGACAGGCTGCCTCAAACCAGTAACAATACTTACGGAAAAAAGACTTCACCCTAGAGATTAAGTAAAAACGTCGACGATCTTGGGTCCTGTTTAACGTAAAACTGTATATTTGGTACAGAAATTAGATATAACAGTCTCAGTACTGACGTAACCTGTACACAAGGTGCATACGCAAATGACACTACAACTATGTCAAAATATTTCAACTCTTTAAAAGAAAGATAAAACAGGATAAAAAATAACAGTGACAACATTAAAGTTAACCGTACAGTTAAAAACACCAAATTTAAAACTTTGCTGCTCCAGTTACCTATGCATAATTTAATACTATGATACAATCATAAATTATCAAATCAGAGGAAATACGAGTAATGCCAAATTTTCAAAAATACTGGCATTTACAACTCTCTAACTGCAAGGTCAGTCATCTTAGAAATTCGTTGTTTCCACGAGAGAACAATTATTACATATGGGACCCAATTTTTTACTAGCGCAGAATTCAGTGTGAGAAACATTAGAAAGTTTGAACGAAAAGTGTCGCGGACAAGCGCCGGGCGTTTGAGAGACGAAAAGATCGAAAAAGAATGATATAATCGTTAATTAGAGGTACCTACAGAAGACAAAAGTCTAGTTAAATTCACACGTAATCTGTTGGTTTGGAGGTCTTGAGAGAATGACAGGTTCCATAATGGGATTCACAAGAGAAAAATAAAAAAGAAGATTGTTTCCCGCCAGAAGGATGAGGCGACCAAATGCAAAATGGAATTGCCAAGATTGAGAACCGAGAGTACCGGAGAAAACCGGAAAATAAAATCTAGTATATGCATATTTTTGAAGAGGTCAAGGTCAATTATAGACTGCAGCTTCAAGGAAAATGATTTTACTTCATGAATTACGTGACATCGTATTCCTCCAGGTTTAGTTCCAATGTTTTCAGGTCACCTACTTGTTAACTACAGGCTAATCAGTCCTTTACATAACCGCCGGGCGGGGAATTCTTTCCCCGCCGGCAGTCAGCAATTGGCGGTTCTGGTCGGCAATATAAACCCATCAAAAAAGTTTTGCATCACCCATGTTCCCAGAATTCCTGAAGATAGACGCTGACTGTGGATATTGTATCACCGACACAGTCCCTTTGACTGTTCCGAGATGTCACTAAACCCGCCCAAAAATGTAAACAACCATTCATGAGTAGCGCCTGTTAGACGGAGGGGGTCCAACAGCCGATCAATTCCAGTCATTCCACCAGGAAGCAGGTACACTGCTCATGTTGTCTATAGTTCAACCATGCCTAAACAGTCAATACCGCGGTTCGACCGCGTCCGCATTATTACTTTGTGCCAGGGAGAGCTATTAACAAGGGAAGTGTCCAGGCGTCTCGGAGTGAACCAAAGCGATGTTGTTCGGACAGGAAGTGTCGATGACATGTCTCGCTGAGGTCGCCCAAGGCTACTACTGCAGTGGATAACCGCTACCTACAGATTATGGCTCGGAGCAACCTTGACTTCAACGCCACCATGTTGAATAATGCTTTTCGTGCAGCCACAGGACATCGTCTTATGACTCAAACTGTGCGCAATAGGCTGCATGATGCGCAATTTCACTCCCGACATCCATGGTGAGGTCCATCTTAGCAACCACGACACCATGCAGTGCTTTACAGATGGGCCCAGAAACATGCCGAATGGACCGCTCAAGATTGGCATCACGTTCTCTTCAACGGTGATTGTCGCGTATGCCTTCAACCAGACAATCGTCCGAGACGTGTTTGGTGGCAACTCGGTCAGGCTGATCGCCTTAGACACACTGTCCAGCGAGTGCAGCAAGGTGGAGGATCCCTACTGTTTTGGGGTGGCATTATGTGGGCAGACGTACGCCGCTGGTGGTCATGGAAGGCTGTACGGTACGTGAATGCCATCTCTAACCGATAGAGGAACCATATCGGCAGCGTACTGGCGAGGCATTCGTCTTCATGGACGACACTTCTCGCCCCTATAGTGCACATCTTGTGAATGACTTCATTCAGGATAAAGACATCGCTCAACTAGAGTGGCCAGCATGTTCTCCAGACATGAACCCTACCGAACATGCCTGGGATAGAAAGGGGCTGCTTATGGACGACGTGACCCACCAACCAGTCTGAGGGATATACGCCGAATCGGCGTCGAGGATTGGGACAATCTGGACCAACAGGGCCTTGATGAACTCGTGGATTGTATGCCACGACGAATACAGGCATGCATCAATGCAAGAGGACGTGCTACTGGGTATTAGAGGTACCGGTGTGTACAGCAATCTGGACCACCACCTCTGAAGGTCTCGCTCTATAGTGGTACAACATGTAATGAGTGGTTTTCATGAGCAGTAGAAAGGACAGAAACGATGTTTATGTTGATGTCTATTTCAATTTTCTGTACAGGTTCCGGAACTCTCAGAACCGATGTGATGAAACATTTTTTTTTATGTGTGTATTTTCCTATCGATGCGAGGCCCGTGTGTGTGTGTGTGTGTGTGTGTGTGTGTGTGTGTGTGTGCAGTGTGTATAGAGATCTTGCACAAATAGCACGTGTTTGTTGGGGAAAGCAATACAGTGTATTGACTGAGAGTGTTTCAAGCGATATGAGGAGATACAAGTATTTTGCGCATTTGCCAAAGAATGTTCATGCATGATTTATACCTGTGTACAGAATCAGGGCAGGCGGTAGGGAGATTATTTCAAGAGGAATTTCCTGATGTTCAAGTTCCTAATTGGAGTGCAATTCACCGATTGATAAATAAATATCTCGAAATGGGCAGTGTCTTGACAGGAAACCAGGACAGCCACATACAGTACCCGTACAAGCAACTCTGGATAACATTGGGTAGGCTATGGAAAGGTCTCCTAGAAAATCTGTTTGACGTCTCTCTCAGTAAATTGGAATTTGCTATAGCTCTGTTAAAACGGCTAGAAAGTTACTGAAGTTACAGCCCTATAAAAGAACTGCAGTACAAGAACTTTAACTGGATGACTGACAAAACGATGGTGGTCTTGTGGATGGATTCTCAATTGCGTGCGTGACGCCCAACTAACTTTCTTTCTGACGAATCATGGTTCCACCTAAGTGGATATCTTAATTCACATAACAAACGTTATTGTTGCTCTGAAAAGCCTAGCGTAATATACGAAACACCCATACATGATAAAAAAATTTGTGGTACGCTATTAACGGTGAGAGTGTAATAGGCGTTACGTGTTTCCAGGAAACAGTTAAGAGTTAGAGATAAATGTACAACATTTGGCGGAAATTTTTTGGCGAGTTAACTGAAAGAGACCGTGCTTTCGTTACATTTTGGAGGATTCGGCGACGGCAACTAGAGCTAACTACTCATTACAGGAAATTCATAAAGTGTTCCAAGATAGATTTATCACTAACAGCGAATGGCCTCCTTATTCCCCCGATTTAGCCCCTGCGACTTTTATCTCTGGGGATTATTAAAAGAGAAAGTGTATAAATCAAATCCTCACACTTTAAATGAAGTTAAAAATAACATTCGTCAAGCAATTGCTGCCATTTATGAGACGGAACAGCAGGATGTAATGAGCAATTTCCTAAGCAGATACGAAAAATGCTTGAACAACGAAGGAAGGCAGTTCCAGCGGGATAGGGGAGTAATTTACTTTACTTTTTAAGTATTTATATTATGTATGTAAGGAATAAGTTATGCACCAAACGATGCTATACTTAAAAGGATGTGTGGTGTCTGTTCTTTCGTACATGTCCGAAACAACAGACACCACACATTCATGCGTGCACGGTGGCTCCGCCTTCTTCAGTGCTGATGCACAAGTACACCCGACCACTCTGCCGTCGAAGGGTGTACAAGGCAGGGGCGTCAGAAATTAAAAAATGGAAGTCGTGTTTTTTATAATTTGGCACCTGAACATGATAAAGTGATCCGAGAACTACCTTCCGACACCTTTTTTTAAATTACATTAAAGTTTATTGTCACTGAAAAAGAGAAATATTTAAGCTTTCAGGAAAAGTTGTTTTTTAGCGTTACTCTATATTTATCACGCCATATCTCCTAAATTGTGTGTCGCACAGCAAAATAATTTTATAATTGCCTTCAGTACTATATGTTGATGACGTCTGCAAATTTTCTGCTCAATAGAGTCAGTAATAGTGAAGTAATAAATTAAAATCTCACGTCTGATGCAGAACTTTTACCAAATCATCATCCGAAATATAGTAAGCGACAAACTTTTCCCCTTTAAATTTTTTTGTGGGGGTGTAACCGAGAAAAGTTTCAGGAAGGTTTGAATTTAATTTTATAGTTTGTTCGAATGCGATGGGTGCAACCGTTTGTCCTTTGTGAGCGATGCATTGTGCGGTTCGCAGGCGCGACGCTCAGTCAGTGTGGCCGTCTCAGTTGCAGGTGTGAGCTCGTTAGTGGGTGTTGTACAGCAGCTATTTCAGTTCATCTGTAAAGATGCTTGAAAGACTAGTTGTTGATTATTAGAGTAAGTATATGTGTTTGTGGTCACGCTGAGCATTCACTGTTTATGTGCGCATCCAGTAGCATCGTATGGTTTCTTATTTTGTATATTCACTTATTTCATTAGCATCACATACGGCTGTCATTATGTCATCCACGGATTCAGCGAGCGAGGTCGACGTGTCAGTTCTGTGTCCACCAAGGAAGCGAGCAAAGAAGAAATCATTAAGTTCTTCTGAGAAACACATTGCTTAATGTGTATAAAATGGAACTGTTACATCCAGAGCAGACGATGAGTGACATTATTTCGAAAACAGCTGCAGCTACAAGTGTTGTACGTTCTTTAGTGCATCGTGTGATAAGTGAGCACAAGGCCACACACTCTTTGAAGTCTGCCAAGAAAGGAAAATTACGACAGATACTTTCTGAAAGTGTTGATGACTTCGACAGAAATGCGATATGAAGGAAAGTACACAATTTTTTTTTTTCGTAACGAATTGCCAACAATTGACAAAGTGCTTACAGTCGTGAACGAAGATGCAGATCTGGGCAATTTTCGGAGAACTACATTTTATAAGTTATTGAGAGAAATGAATTTCAAATATGTCCGGCGTGGGTGCGATAGCATGCTAATAGACAGGGATGACATCATTTTATTGAGGCGGCGTTATCTTCGATCCATTAAACGGTGGAGAGGTGAAGGCAGACCCATTTACTATTTGGACGAGACGTGGGTGAACGCAGGAGATACTCGAAGTTACGTCTGGGTAGATGACACTATAAATTCCTCAAAACAAGCGTTTCTGTCCGGATTATCCACCGGAAGCAAGGGCCCATAAGGTAAAGGGAAACGTCTGATTATCGCACACATTGGCAGCATAGCAGGGTTCGTTGAATGATGTTTGTGGACTTTCGAATCCAATAAAAGTGGAGATTATCATGAGGAGATGTGCGCCGAAACCATCGAGAAGTGGTTTCAAGATGTTCTTCCTCGGCTTCAGGAAATTGCAGTTATTGTCCTTGATAACGCGCCGTACCATTCTCGGAGAAGAGAAAAAATTCCCAATGCGAATTCCAATAAGCACGAAATAGCAGAGTGGCTAAAATCTAAAAACATCGATTTCGAAGACGGTATGTTGAAGAAAGAACTTTTAGATATAGCTAAAAATCACAGAACAACCTACAACGAATAAGCAATAGATGAAGTGGCGAAGAATGCAGGGAAAACTGTTCTCAGAATTCCTCCGAACCACTGTGAATTAAATGTCATCGAGTTAGTGTGGGCCAGAATCAAAGGCTATGTTGCAGCGAAAAACAAAACATACGTAATGTCGGAAGTTAAAGAACTGCTAGAAGAAGCAGTAAGAACAGTGACTGCAGAGGATTGGAACAAGTGCGTCCTCGATGTCGCAGAAAAAGTGGAAACTCAAATGTGGAAATTAGACTGCATTATAGAGGAGAGAGAGGAGCGGTTTGTTATAAACATCAATGAAAACAGTTCAAGTTCGACAGAGTGAACGTTGTTTCTCCTTTATCATTATTATTACTGGTATTGTTATTAAAATTAACAATTAATTGTGTTTGAAAGTAGCGTTTTATTAGCAACCTGAAATAAAATAAATTTGCTTCGACAGAATGAACTCAGTTTAACATTATTGTTAAATTTATTTCGTACATTGTTGCCCAGGCTTCTCACGGTCCGCAGCCAGCCGAACACCGCCAGCTGCAGAGCGTGCGCCAAGGATTTTCCACACCCCTACGTATCACGTGAACACCGAATGCTTTCTCTGGACACGCGCGTAGTCGCTCACGTGACACTGTTTATGTTTCGTCCCAGCTCTCGGTGAATAGTCTTTAGTCCGTGCGGAGGTAACAAACACGGTGTCTGGGTGGCTTACTAGTGCCGGCACGGTAGCTCAGCGTGTTCTGTCATAGGGTTTAGCTGCTCTCTGTGATAGAAAAACAGAGTGAACGGACCAACGAAAAACCTGGCAGGGTATCATAAGGCGTCCGCCCCGAACAAATTCAACGAACAGTATAGAACAAAACGGGATAAAAGAGAATCGTTAACGTAACTGCCTAGCAAGCAGGATTTCCTAGCTTCGAATTCTGGATTGCCACATATTTACACTCGTCGCCGCTGATGTCGCGCAAAGTCCTGATGCAGCTGATATTAACAACCCCTCCCGTACCGTTCCTTTTCTCCTCCCTGCTCCGTCAGTTTAAATCATACTATATTTATAGCGGACCTGCTGTCGCCGCGCCGTGGACACAGCAGCGGGCCTTTCCGGCTGGCCGCATGCCGCGAAATCGGGTGCGTTCACGATTGATCGCCCCGTGATACAACTCGTAACTGCAACACTGTCATATGTATAATCACTCAACTGTTATTTGATGTGCATGGTCCTTGTTTATTGTTTTACGACATTTTGTTTTTTTTTTATTTTTGTCATTGTTAATGATCTCTGCAAAGCTTCTCTTCACTATTTGATTAATTACTTGTTTGGCTGTGAATACGTTGCGGAAATGCGAATCGCACGACGGATATTATACTACTACGATACGATTAGGAAGTGATGTTATCATCAATATTAGTATGAACTGTGATCTCTCTTCTGTTCATTGCTGCATGGAACCAAAGAGTTTCCAAATGTCACGTTGAGACAGATATTGCCATGTTTCAAACATACACTGTGTTAATTTACGATGCTTGTTGGCGGGAGTATGGCAAGGTGAAAAAGAGAGAGTGAGGGAGAAGTGAGAGAAGGTGATATATACGTGTGTATGATAAACCCCATCCCTCAAAAACATTTCTCTTCATACCTCCTCTGTGTTGCCACAGACGACATTTCACTGATCTCATGTGTACTAAAACTCAAGTACACGCGAGGTGCCTATTTGCTTCCAGCGCCTGAGTGGAATGCATAAGTTCTAATAAACGTTCACCAACCTATGGTCTTCTATAGTTGTTGTCCCCTGTGCAGAAAACAGCACGTAGGTTGTGAATCTGTAATCTTGAGGCTGTAAGAAACTCTTAGCGAGGAACTTTTGTTTTAGAAATGATTAAATTTCCTATTAGTTTGTTTACACGGGGTGCCAATCGCTTTTTATTAGCAGAACACGAGAAACTGCACAATTACGTTCCTTTTTAGAATCACAAATCAATTTATTCTTCAACAAATTAATGAACTGCATATATCCGTAATTAGTATCACACTGTTCTCAACTATATGTCCAAACAACCGTATATTGCCAATAAAGTCTTACCTAATACTAACCGCGACAGACTACACGTTTGTCTTCCGACACTACCGAAACGGCTCTGATTTACACACTGGACATTGCTAACGAAGTCTTAACTTACACGGCGGCGGACATGTCCGTCCACCCAGACTGCCGAACCAGCTCTGATCTTATAGCCGAACCACTTCGCCTGCCATCCAAGTTAGACGCGATCAAAAGATCACCGAAGTGCTTTGTCTGACTTTTCGTCTTCGGCTGGTTATTAACACTTGTGAACAAATGGAATGATAGCAAGCTATTGAGAGATGTTAGACGCTTTAATTTAAAATTCAAGTAAATACGCTGATAACGGAATATTGTCATTTTGGCGCGCAACTACCGAACGCAGCAGCCAATCGCGGAGAAGGACCACAGTTCACGCGGTCTTTCTCATGATACCCGTACCGAACAAACCATCTGTCATCGGTACCTCACAACACATTACGTCATCTTGCCACAGCTGCCTGTTCAACTGCTCTAGAAAGAGCTTCTTGTATCTATAAATGGAGGCTGCAAAGCCAAAAATATTTCATCTGATGTTAAAGTACAGTTGTTATGCCATCCCAGACGTTCTCTATGGCTGTTAAATGAGAGGACAGGGCAAGGCAGTCAAGGATTCGTTCATTCCTGAAGCGTTTGTGGTGTTTACTGCTCGTCGTGTTTGCATTATTCTGGTGGAATATGCACTTTTGTTCCTTCGTCATGAAGAGAATAACAAGAGTTTGTCATTCTTGCCACGTACTGGTGAGCATTCAGCCTCCCTTCAACACTTATGTAATAAGTCTAGGAGCTAAAGAGACATGTGCATCGAGAACAGTTGCTTTTTTGACCTTTCATCAGGTACTCTCAGAAGCGAAATTAGCCGCTAAACAAAACTTAATGCCACTGAATGTCTCAACAGTCTCTGGTTTTGCATCATCTCTGTTCTCTGCACTATGGTGGCAGTTCAAAAACTGAAACCAGCCTCCAGTGATGTGTTCCCGACAGTACTGGGACACTCTGCCTCTTACCTATGCCGGGATTACAGCTGTCGCTAAATGTCTACTCGTGAAAGCCAGTTGTATGTTCTCGCAGTGTAGTCCATCGGAAGGTCTCGTGCCTACTCTTCTTGCCACGCTACTGTTCCGGGTCCACCTCGGCATTACTCGTTCTAGAGTCATTGCCACTGTTCGTGGGATGTGTCGATATGATCCTTCCATGTCCCTCATGCCAATAAATCGACATTTATCAGAGCCTAAAAGATGTCGGTAAACTGAACGTGCACGTCATGTAGCCGTGGGTTGTTCCGAACTTCACCTGCAAAATTGCGACAACGTTGCGAGCGGTTTACATTGAGACGACACGACGTACTATGTGATACTTGATCCGACTTGTCATAAGATGCGCAAGCATCGGCGGAGTGCATAGAAACAGAATGGAAGCAACTACTAATTGACACTGGGACGACGGCTATGCAACACCGATACTCGCTCTACACAACCTGTGTCCTACGATACAGGGCGATAGAAATTTAGAATCATCCGAAGTAGCTCAAAAATAAGTTTTATGCAGATGAACCGAAGTTACATCCATCTCTGTTGGTCTTTTGTCAGTAAAACTTACTTTTCGCGTAAAAAATTAAAAACCACTCTTTTGGGATTCGCATGTATTCTCCGCTATGCAGCCTTTCTCATTTCATCTTGAGGAAACTGTTGCATAATTATTATAGTCTGCGTATTATAGTCTTGCCTGTTACAGTCTGACATCACAGCTTGATAATGAACTGATTTCCCTTTCGTTATTGCCCATGGCTATTGTGATAGTTCCCAAATAAGTAAATCGTTGGGCACGTTTGGAAAAGTTTACAGTGCACAATGTAGTTACTGGTCGGTTTACGTTTGGTGCGTTTTAGGTCCTGGATTCAAACAATTGAAGGAGAGAAATACGTTTTTCCATTCTCGAGAAAACACGTGACACTTCGGAGCAGTGTTGCCAACAGCTAAAGTGAGCTCCCCAACAGTTTCAAGTGCGAAAACCACTAACAAAAATGCTCCCACTCTCATGATCGCTAAAATTTCCACTAAAAGTTTTTTTAATTATAAATGAAAGAAAACAAAAGATACATTATTAATCAGTTTCCTTTATTATTAAGTAATAAAATATTCACAAGCATTAAATGAACAAAGACTAAATAAATCAGAGAGTCAAGGTTAGGAACATACAAAAAGTTCTATAACAGCTAATTATTTAAATTAATTATTCTTCTTCAAATGAACCATTTTTGTCTGCATCATTATCGTCCGTTTCAAACTGATACAATTCTTTGGTACCAACTTGATTTACAACGTTTATTGCAATGTCATATTCGTTGCAGCATTTTCCTCCCAACCTCAAACCACAGCGTATTCTTAATATAGCAGTAAAAATATTTAACTTCATTGTATTCCTCTGCTTGTTTTTTATTACTGCTAGTCTCCCAACATCGGCATTGGAAGGAGGCAGTATTAGGAGAGTAATCGCAAAAGTCGCTAATTCCTAAGATATGAATTCCCCTTGAGCATCTTTGAAATGCAATACTTCATTCCAAAATTTTTTTGTACCTTTGGTCTCGTTCCAGTTCAACGAATGAATTTGTCGCCACTCTTGATATAAATTCTACACTTTTATTGAACTGAGCCATTATATCAATTATATTTTCTTTGTTGTGATTAAGTGCTTGTTTAATACTTATTCTGGAAATTTTTGTCATCAACGGAAAATTTTCTGGTAACTTCTTTTATATTTCTTCAATCAGGCTTAGTATAAATGTTATGCACCGATTACGCACCATTGCTTCGTCTTTCGGTGGTAATCCTTTTTCTCTCATTTCAAGCAACTGCTTTTCAAAGCGGAATCCCAAATAACATGTTCGATCGAAGAAATGACGAATAATTCAAGTAAAAACATTAACTTTATTTTCAGGCAACGTAACTTTGCTGACAAGTACATCTATCAGGTTGGTCAACTCATCAAAGAGTTTTGTATGATCTGTATCTTTGACTCTGTTTATTTCAATTAATATTGGACATAAAAATGAAACATATGCGTACCCCCATGTACCATGGACCTTGCCGTTGGTGGGAAGGCTTGCGTGCCTCACCGATACAGATGGCCGTACCGTAGGTGCAACCACAACGGAGTGGTATCCGTTGAGAGGCCAGACATACGTGTGGTTCCTGAAGAGGGGCAGCAGCTTTTTCAGTAGTTGCAGGGGCAACAGTCTGGATGATTGACTGATCTGGCCTTGCAACACTAACCAAAATGGCCTTGCTGTGCTGGTACTGCGAACGGCTGAAAGCAAGGGGAAACTACAGCCTTAATTTTTCCCGAGGGCATGCAGCTTTACTTTATGGTTAAATGATGATGGCGTCCTCTTGGGTAAAATATTCCGGAGGTAAAATAGTCCCCCATTCGGATCTCCGGGCGGGGACTACTCAGGAGGATGTCGTTATCAGGAGAAAGAAAACTGGCGTTCTACGGATCGGAGCGTGGAATGTCAGATCCATTAATCGGGCAGGTAGGTTAGAAAATTTAAAAAGGGAAATGAATACGTTGAAGTTAGATATAGTGGGAATAAGTGAAGTTCGCTGGCAGGAGGAAAAAGACTTTTGGTCAGGTGAATACAGGGTTATAAATACAAAATCAAATAGGGGTAATGCAGGAGTAGGTTTAATAATGAATAAAAATATTGGAGTGCGGGTAAGCTACTACCAACAGCATAGTGAACGCATTATTGTGGCCAAGATAGACATAAAGCCCATGCCTACTACAGTAGTACAAGTTTATATCCCAACTAAGTCTGCAGATGATGAAGAAATTGATGAAATGTATGATGAGATAAAAGAAATTATTCAGGTAGTCAAGGGAGACGAAAATTTAATAGTCATGGGCGACTGGAATTCGAGAGTAGGAAAAGGGAGAGAAGGAAACATAGTGGGTGAATATGGATTGGGGGAGAGAAATGAAAGAGGAAGCCGTCTGGTAGAATTTTGCACATAGCATAACTTAATTATAGCTAACACTTGGTTCAAGAATCATAAAAGAAGGTTGTATACGTGGAAGAATCCTGGAGATACTAGCAGGTATCAGACAGATTAAATAATGGTAAGACAGAGATTTAGGAACCAGGTTTTAAATTGTAAGACATTTCCAGGGGCAGATGTGGACTCTGACCACAATCTATTGGTTATGAACTGTAGATTAAAACTGAAGAAACTGCAAAAAGGTGGGAATTTAAGGAGATGGGACTTGGATAAACTGACTAAACCAGAGGTTGTACAGAGTTTCAGGGAGAGCATAAGGGAACAATTGACAGGAATGGGGGAAAGAAATACAGTAGAAGAAGAATGGGTAGCTCTAGGGGTGAAGTAGTGAAGACACCAGAGGATCAAGTAGTTAAAAAGATGAGGGCTAGTAGAAATCCTTGGGTAACAGAAGAAATTTTGAATTTAATTGATGAAAGGACAAAATATAAAAACGCAGTAAATGAAGCAGGTAAAAGGGAATAGAAACGTCTCAAAAATGAGATCGACAGGAAGTGCAAAATGGCTAAGCAGGGACGGTTAGAGGACAAATGTAAGAATGTAGAGGCTTATCTCACTAGGGGTAAGATAGATACTGCCTACAGGAAAATTAAAGAGACCTTTGGAGAAAAGAGAGCCACTTGTATGAATATCAAGAGCTCAGGTGGAAACCAGTTCTAAGCAATGAAGGGAAAGCAGAAAGGTGGAAGGAGTATATAGAGGGTCTATACAAGGGCGATGTACTTGAGGACAATATTATGGAAATGAAAGACGATGTAGAAGAAGATGAAATGGAAGATACGATACTGCGTGAAGAGTTTGACAGAACACTGAAAGACCTGAGTCGAAACAAGGCCCCGGGAGTAGACAACATTCCATTGGAACTACTGACGGCCTTGGGAGAGCCAGTCCTGACAAAACTCTACCATCTGGTGAGCAAGATGTATGAAACAGGCGAAATACCCTCAGACTTCAAGGAGAATATAATAATTCCAATCCCAAAGAAAGTAGGTGTTGACAGATGTGAAAATTACCGAACTATCAGTTTAATAAGTCACAGCTGCGAAATACTAATGCGTATTCTTTACAGACGAATGGAAAAACTGGTAGAAGCCGACCTCGCCGAAGATCAGTTTGGATTCCACAGAAATGTCGGAATACGTGAGGCAATACTGACCCTACGACTTATCTTAGAAAATAGATTAAGGAAAGGCAAACCTACATTTCTAGCATTTGTAGACTTAGAGAAAGCTTTTGACAATGTTGACCAAAATACTCTCTTTCAAATTCTGAAGGTGGCAGGGGTAAAATACCGGGAGCGAAAGGCTATTTACAATTTGTACAGAAACCAGATGGCAGTTATAAAAGTCGAGGGGCATGAAAGGGAAACAGCGGTTGGGAAGGGAGTGAGACAGGGTTGTAGCCTGTCCCCGATATTGTTCAATCTGTATATTGAGCAATCAGTAAAGGAAACAAAAGAAAAATTCGGAGTAGATATTAAAGTCCATGGAGAAGAAACAGAAACTTTGAGGTTCGCCGATGACATTGTAATTCTGTCAGACACAGCAAAGGACTTGGTAGAGCAGTTGAACGGAATGGACAGTGTCTTGAAAGGAGGATATAAGATGAACATCAACAAAAGCAAAACGAGGATAATGGAATATAGTCGAATTAAGTCTGGTGATGCTGAGGGAATTAGATTAGGAAATGAGACGCTTAAAGTAGTAAAGGAATTTTGCTATTTGGGAAGCAAAATAACTGATGATGGTCGAAGTAGGGAGGATATAAAATGTAGACTGGCAATGGCGAGGAAAGCGTTTCTGAAGAAGAGAAATTTGTTAACATCGAGTATAGATTTAAGTGTCAGGAAGTCGTTTCTGAAAGTATTTGTATGGAGTGTAGCTATGTATGGAAGTGAAACATGGACGATAAATAGTTTGGACAAGAAGAGCATAGAAGCTTTTGAAATGTGGTGCTACAGAAGAATGCTGAAGATTAGATGGGTAGATCACATAACTAATGAGGAGGTATGGAATAGAATTGGGGAGAAGAGGAGTTTGTGGCACAACTTGACAAGAAGAAGGGACCGGTTGGTAGGACATGTTCTGAGGCATCAAGGGATCACAAATTTAGCGTTGGAGGGCAGTGTGGAGGGTAAAAATCGTAGAGGGTGACCAAGAGATGAATACACTAAGCGGATTCAGAAGGATGTAGGTTGCAGTAAGTACTGGGAGATGAGAATCTTGCACAGGATAGAGTAGCATGGAGAGCTGCATGAAACCAGTCTCAGGACTGAAGACAACAACAACAACAACAACAACAACAACGACATGCGTAACTAGTCTCATTCGCATACATAGCGTGCAATAACTCTGTCATTTGACACCTTTCGCGCACTTTAGCTAGGGAAAAATGTGTTTCAGCTCTGACCATTTACTGTATATTCTTGATACAGCTGATTCTATTGCTAACCACCTTGTCTGGAAATCTTGAACTATTTTTAGCGGTTTCTGTCCATCGCTGATGGTTTTGTATAGCCCCTTATAAAGAGACTGTCTGGAAGCGGAGCGACTAAACCAAACACGTCTCTTTAATTAAAAGCTCCAAAATTCTCGGTAAAAATTCTTTTACAGCAGCCGAAACAATGAGTTGCAAGGAACAGCATAAGCAATATACTCTTTTTTCACTTTCGTAAATACTCCACTATTTACTCCAACCATAACAGAGGCATTTCTGTACCAGTGCCCGTTAAATTTTCAAGTCGCAAATCGAATCGTTGTTGTGTCTTCTTTGTAGCAGAGACAATAGCTTCAGCATTACACTCGTGCACTTCAGCAAGGTCAAGGTTTAATTTGCTGTAATAAATTAAAACCAATCCCAAGTATTTATGTGCAGCAATTCCAATAGATTTAACAATTAATAAGCTAAATGGTTGATCTTTGCAATCTTGTTTTAGAAGGCCAGTGAAATGCGGTGCTCACACTTTTTTGATAACCGAGGCTCAATTATTTCGGTGGACCTCAACTTTTTCGATATGTTTTACAATGCTGTGAGGAATTACCCCTCCCAAATGGTCGACTATACGTTTACTTAGTATGCTTGGCCGTGAATAACGAATGTCTTGCTTCTTTCTTTTCTTTATTCGCAATGGGCTCTGACTTAAAAGCAATTTTAGGCTGCATAGGTACAACCTACAACAATGTAAGTAGTCAAAGAGGGCTCAAAGACGTGAAATAGATCAATGAATGACTAATCAATTAAAAATTGTTTGCTTACCTTTTTATTTTGTAGATGCTTGTTTGACATCCCATAGACTTCAAATCTCAATAGTCATTCGTTAAAACTGTACCACGTAAGTGCACTTCGCTACCTGACCAATAGTACTTTCAGTAACTTGAAGCCAATCTTTTAAATGTGGGTCTTCAAGCCAAGAATCCAGAAACTTTTGCGTATATTGTGGTTTCGACATAGCTATACACGTATGAAGTCGTGAAATAACACCATACATTGAAAATCGCAATTGCGAAGTGCAGTTACTTTTTCTGCGCATCTGACGTGACGCACCCTGCGTGAGCCAACATGTGCTCAGTGATTATTTGAAAAGACAATGAAATAAGTGAGCAGCCATTGTTTGAAATCGTTTGCTGCACTCCCTTCACCTGCGAAAGCCGCCTTCGCTCGTTAAATGAACTATAGCTAGGTGCTGCTAAATACTGTTCATTATACAGGGAATCCGCCGTGAATTTAGTATATCGAGTATTTAGTTCGCTAGATGTCACATTTTAATGCATGAGCGGTGTCTTCACAGTAAAAGTAAAATACTCCTGAAATCACATAAAGTAGAAATAACATATTTCGAAACATATAAATAGCTTAGTGGTTGAGAGATCGCATTTTTAGTTGCTGAAACTGAATTCTACTGAACCACTATAAAGTCCACCAGTCACTAAAAACAATATTTCGCCACTAAAAGGAGACTAGAAACCACCAGTTTTAGTGGAAAATCCACTAAGTTGGCAACACTGCTTCGGAGGTTGTCCGCGACGTGATTGGTAGCTACGCGCCAGACGCGATACTATTGCCGCCTATTATGGAATGCTATGCAGAGTAAGTTTCTCTTTTTCATGTGCTGCCGATACAAGCCGAAAGTTGAAACTAAAAGCCTGATTTGAAGAAACACCAAAAGTCATCATCTGATAATGCTGACTGGATTTTTCTTTAGTCTAAGATTTCTGATAGAAAACTTCGTGAGAGGCATATAAGAGATCGTGTTGCTTTTGATTGACAGCTGAACAAAGTCGACAAGGACTTGTAGGGATATTTATCACCACAGGCTTCTTCCATTTTTTCAGAGACACTGTCTACGCCTCCTCAGAGTTCGCCACACACTGCTTCAGCATCGACTGTTGTAAGTAGGCTGTTTAGGTTTTTATATTGGTAACGCCACGTAGCGCTCTGTATGAAAATCACTGGCTGTGCTCTGTGCAGTCTGTGGCTGGATGGAATTGTTGAAATATTCTCTATTGTAGTGGGCAGTTGGCTGGTAACAGCGCGTAGCGTTGCGCAGTTGGAGGTGAGCCGCCAGCAGTGGTGGATGTGGGGAGAGAGATGGCGGAGTTTTGAGAGCGGATGATCTGGACGTGTGTCCATCAGAGACAGTAAATTTGTAAGACTGGATGTCATGAACTGCTACATATATTATGACTTTTGAACACTATTAAGGTATATACATTGTTTGTTCTCTATCAAAATCTTTCATTTTCTAACTATGCCTATCAGTAATTAGTCCCTTCAGTAGTTAGAATCTTTTATTTAGCTGGCAGTAGTGGCGCTCGCTGGATTGCAGTAGTTTGAGTAACGAAGATTTTTGTGAGGTAAGTGATTCATGAAAGGCATAGGTTAATGTTAGTCAGGGCCATTCTCTTGTAGGGATTATTGAAAGTCAGATTGCGTTGCGCTAAAAATATTGTGTGTCAGTTTATGCAGTCATTTATAATTTTTCTAAGGGGACGTGATCTCACTTCGTGCCCATAAACGGTTCTTCTGAATACTCCTCAGGCTGAATAATATAATACTGTGCGAAACTCAACAGTTGAAGAAATATTATCCTAGGTTTATTAATGTGGAACCATTATTCATATATGCACCACACTGAATAAAGTGCCATACTACGTGGTCAGAATAAATAAACAAAATAAAATAAAATAAAACTGTGGCGGCATTTGTAACGTAATTCACACACTTTTGCCAACTTACCTTATAAGATATTGAAGCGCCTGTATTGCTCTGAATTACGATACAAAGTTCCTTTGAACGTGCACACATTTTGCATCGTAATTCAGAATGACACAGGCACTGCAATATCGTATTTATCCACCGACACCGGGCAAGTGATATCCGAGTAAAATGTCACATTTAGACGGGAATACACGTAACGGATGCAAAGGTACAGGTTGTAGACGCGTGGTTGACGATATATGGAATTTTGGGTGAGGCCGTGAGTGTGGCACAGGTAGCCAAAAGGTAAGACACCCGTTCCTGATAAGCGGAAAATCTACATCCACACTCCGCAGGCCACCCAACGGTGTGTGGCGGAGGGCACTTTACTTGCCACTGTCATTACCTCCCTTTCCTGTTCCAGTCGCGTACGGTTCGCGGGAAGAACGACTGCCGGAAAGCCTCCGTGCGCGCTCGAATCTCTCTAATTTTACATTCGTGATCTCCTCGGGAGGTATAAGTAGGGGGAAGCAATATATTCGATATGTCATCCAAAAACGCGCCCTTTCGAAACCTGGCGAGCAAGCTACACCGCGATGCAGAGCGCCTCTCTTGAAGACTCTGCCACTTGAGTTTGCTAAACATCTCCGTAACGCTATCACGGTTACCAAATAACCCTGTGACGAAACGTGCCGCTGTTCTTTGGATCTTCTCTATCTCCTCCGTCAACCCGATCTGGTACAGATCCCACACTGATGAGCAATACCCAAGTATAGGTCGAACGAGTGTTTTGTAAGCCACCTCCTTTGTTGATGGACTACATTTTCTAAGGACTCTCCCAATTAATCTCAACCTGGTACCTGCCTTACCAACAATTAATTTTATATGATCATTCCACTTCAAATCGTTCAGTACGCATACTCCCAGATATTTTACAGAAGTAACTGCTACCAGTGTTTGTTCCGCTATCATATAATCATACAATAAAGGAGCCTTCTTTCTACGTATTCGCGATACATTACATTTGTCTATGTTAAGGGTCAGTTGCCACTCCCTGCACCAAGTGCCTATCTGCTGCACATCTTCCTGCATTTTGCCACAATTTTCCTATGCTGCAACTTCTCTATATACTACAGCATCATCCGCGAAAAGCCGCATGGATCTTCCGACACTATCTACTAGGTCATTTATATATATTGTGAAAAGCAATGGTCCCATAACACTCCCCTGTGGCACGCCAGAGGTTACTTTAACGTCTGTAGATGTCTCTCCATTGATAACAACATGCTGTGTTCTGTTTGCTAGTCCCAGTTCAGCACAAAATTTCATTGTCATTCCATTCTACAGCTGATGGTTGTCCACATTCGCAATTTCGAATACATATAATGTAACTTATCTTACTGTAACGAGTAACTTCGCACAGGAGAAGTAGCAAGTCGAAAATTTCCGCGTCGACCGCAGTTGTCTAGTGATTCTACGCGCGCAGTCCGGAACCGCGCGACAGATACGGTCGCAGGTACGAATCCTGCCTCAGGCATGGATGTGTGTGATGTCCTTAGGTTAGTTAGGTTTAAGTAGTTCTAAGTTCTAGGGGACTGATGACCACAGTAGTTAAGTCCCATAGTGCTCATAGCCATTTGAACCATTTGAAAATTTTCGTCCTGATTCATCAGAGTAGCTGATCGTAGCTACTCAAAAAAATTGAAACATTCGTGTTGAAAGACCTCACGAAAAACCGCCGGTGAACCATGTTTGATATTTGTGGCACTGTATGAGTGCACGCAGTTCATCATTTTCTTTTTCAGTCTTTTGAGATTTAAATAATGATGAGACATAATAATGTGCTTTTCAGGGGAGCTTATGACTGCAATTGAAAGTCAGACGTAAACATCGTTCATATTGTCTTGTTGTATGGCGAGTGACACGCCATTTACTGTATCGCGTATCATCCCAATGGGAATGCAAGTGTCGCACCGATAAGCTCCCGTCGTACGCCCTTTATTGAAGCCTGCATTTTGTATATCGTGCCGTTTGTCATTGTGATCCGCGCTCTGGACACATCCAGAACCCATCAGTTTTCATCGGTGTGAACGGCTTTTTCCTCTGATGAAGTAAGCTAGTATATGCATGGATAGATGAAATTTAAATCAACATATCCCACAGGCGTGGACCGGAGTGTAAGTATTTTATCATTCGATCAAGTTATTCATAGTGTGGAACTGTCCATTTCTGTCGGCGCCATATTGCGGGAGACGGGAGATGCAGCGAACACGTGATGGCTGCATTGCGCAACGGCTGTGCGTGCTCAGTGCACGAGCGCACGCGGCCTACAGCGTGCTAGGTCACGCACGGCGCGGCGCTGCCGCTGGCAGGCACGTGGAGAGGCGGCCGCTCCACATCAAATTACTGCCGGAGCGTCGCCAAAGCCCGGCGGCTTAACAGGGCAGCCCTCTGAGGATCAAGGGCGCCCCGGAAACTATCCAGCCGGCGCGGGCTCGGCGGCGCAATCCGTTACTTAACGGCAGCTCCGTCACACAGCGCGCCGGGATCAAGCTTACCGGAGGATTCCCGGAAGAGGTCTGCGCCTCCACTTTAACGGTTAATCGGTTTTATAAAATATCTATCACAAAATTACCAAGGTTTACAGGACAGCTACTGAAGACCGACCTACTGTAATCACAGTGGGTGAAAACTGCGCTTATATACTTCGAAAAAGATCAAGCTTGATGATCTTAATGCTGCTCCCTATCCTTCAATTCGACACACTTTTTCCCAACGATGGATGACGTAGCGGAGACCTTGGTTGAATAAGTCCGCGTTTTGCCTGATATGCAAAGGTCTCACACTGAAAATCACATCGCCGTCATTCTGAAAATGCCTGCCACGCTACGGTGTCTCCATCCCAGGAAAGAGGTCACTGTTATAATGTGACGAAGGATTCTTGCCATACACTTTCACAACTCAGCATGGATTATTGCTGCATTGTTAGGTTTCAGATGTGGAAAAAGAAATATCGCATGATGCTCAAATTTATCAGTGAGATGTGACATTTTGTATTAGCATCCCTAGAGATGTGCAAGGGTACTGTAGCGCAGGGATTTCAGTGCGCACCGGGATTGAAAGTTTGTGTATATATAATGCGTAACTTTACGTTTGTAGAAGTTAAAAATCTATGACTACCTTCGTACTCCAAAGGTAAGCTGGCTGAAGTGGCCACCGGTTCTAGGCGCTACAGTCTGGAACCGCACGACCGCTACGGTCGCAGGTTCGAATCCAGCGTCGGGCATGGATGTTTGTGATGTCCTTAGGTTAGTTAGGTTTAAGTAGTTCTAAGTTCTAGGGGACTGATGACCTCAGCAGTTAAGTCCCATAGTGCTCAGAGCCATTTGAACCATTTGAACCAAAGGTAAATCCCAAAGGGTCGATAGAACACATCAGACCCTGTATTTCTCCCAGGGGTTATTATAAAGAGCACTAAAGATTAGACTATTGAAAAGTGCTAAAAATAATGTGATGAGCCCGAGATAAAGAAATGCTAAAAATAATCGGTGATGCCGATTTCTGTGGAAGTTCCTTAGCAGAAGAAGCCACGGTTTTGTGGCGTATCCCCTGCAACATCCAGGAACAGCAGGAGGAGCAGTGGTATGATGGACGTTTTTCGTCACACGTAATTGACATGTTTCACTCCTGTAGTAATACCGACTTTGTTAAATTTCTTTGCTTTCAGTACTATATTTTTTATATATTATTACTGATTTTTGTAAATGTCAAATACAAAGAGAGTATATTTAGATTGGTGAAATTGTTTTGCAAGTTAATTCTGTTATGGAATTTTTATTTAATATTATTATAATATATTGTGATGTATATAAGTGAAGTACTATAGCAGTTAGGTTACTGTTTATGCCATTAAATGAACAAGAAGACCAATGAGAGTGGAAAGAAGGCAAGAGGCATGGAAGTGCACTGACAATGATTTGATTTATGTATTGAAGTGAAAGGAGTACCTGTAGACGAGGTTTAGACGGTGTTGTGTGGAAAAGATGAGAAAGAGGTTCTGTAATGAGAAGTTAAAGCGGAGTGGTACTGGAGACATTGCAGACAAAGCGAAGATTGTTATCAGAGACAGTGTATTGGCATCGTGGTGGAACGTTTTGTCCAGCTTGTAAACTGAACATCAAGCATATAAAGTATTTGCAGACTTTGGAGGCGGTTCAAGGAAAAAAAAGGGGGGGGGGGGGGAGAGAATATATTGACAGCGGAAGAAACAGAATTAAATTCTGGTCCGAGGTTTCACGTCAAGAAGAGAGGAAAAGAAGAATTCAAGACTCTTTTAATGGCGAATGGTACACGCAATGCGTTTGAAGAATTCAGTGTGTAAATGGACTCTGCATTAAATATCGCTTTTAGCGGAAGGTGAGTGAACTGTGTTTCACGGAGTGGCAAATAACGTGAACTTCATTGGTCGGCGAGGTGAGAGGCTTATTTGGACTGTCGAGTGAGGACGAGCTATGGCAGATTTACAGACTGTTTTGGTAAAAGATGAAAGTTACTTGGACTCTTGTACACGTGGAATAATTTTCATCACTGTAATTTACGGTGAGAGCACAGTACGTAAGTGTGGAAATTTTAAAGAGACGTGCACTTCGCTTGGCAAAAATACTAGTTGTGTGATTGAATTGTTTGCTATAAGCAACGTGTGTTTTCAAGTCATACCCTATCAAAACCGCATCCAGAAGGTTTTCATGGAGAGATAACACTTCTTATCTCGTTGTAGGAGTTCTGGAGTCACTATTTCAGTATTTGTTTTTGAATTTATCAATCTCAGAGCAGGAGCAGACGCCATCTTGGTACAGCAGCATCGAGGGGGTCAGAGATCACGGCACCCAGCTTCCTGTACCTGCATCTCCGACGATCTCAAGTACGAGAGTCGACGACACACATCTTTGAAACTTACACATTCAAAATAACAACAAGAACATGTATGTACATTGTAGTACATCGCAATCTTCAAAACGTCATTGCCATTAGTGATTTAATGACATATTAGAACACCGTGAAACACTAGGAATTCAAATAATAAAATCAATACTAACTTACATTATGAAAACTGTTGGAAATAAATTCGAATACCAGTTTTTGGCTTATCTGTCACTATGTAAACACCAGTAGTGATTGCTTTTGCAGATATTTAACTTACAGCTTCTGTGTTTTTACAATTAATTACGATCATGTTACTAGCGAAAATTTTCGATGATTAACACAGCAAAGTATTATAAATTCATGTTAGGGAATTCGCATAGTAATGATGCTTTGTGGTTCTGCTTAAATTTAAATGCAAACATTGGTCAGTTATTAATACGAAATTCATCAATAGTTTATTATTGTAATTTATTCTTATGCATGCACTTTTTTTGGTGTGTGGTGGGAGTGGGTGTTTTTGAGTAGGTATATCGGTTGTCAAAGAGGAGACATGAGGCAGGGTAACAACAGGAAAGTTCTGCTTGCAGTGCCTGTGACTTAACTGAATAGATGTAAAGCGCATAATAACATGTGCAGATTAAGTGTCAGACGGATAGAATGGAACAATTGACTTTCGAGTCAGCGAGATATTTCGGAGAATTCGTACTTAGTGAACAGCTGTATATGTTAATTTGGTGAAAGCGTATTAAGTGGAGAAAACGTTCATTCCAGTCGAATTCTTGACTAAACCCATGACGTGAGATGATGCCTCTAGTTCAAATATGGGTTATATGTCTTAGTAAAAAAAAAATAAGAATAACAATGGAGGGAATCTCTGATCCATGGGCATGTCTATAAAGTAAACCCTTTGCCTGAGTTATCTTGCAGGCTTGTTATAATTAACAATTGTGTCGGCAGATGTAATCATTAAACAATATTTTGTGTTCTATTACAACATGGAAAAATCTTCAAATAGTTGATTTAGTTTCTATTCTTCTTGAACAGATTTAGTAAAATGACATGTCCCTTCATAGGGGTATTTAAAATGGCATCTAAGTATGATATACTAATTTGACTGAAAAAAAGGACCTGAACTACATTAATTATTGTAAATGAGTCTAGTCACTATGACATTATGAGTGGTGTGCTATATTATTAAATAGTGGCGACTTCCACGTTTTTTGTGTTAGAACTGAGTGTGTGAACATTCCATGTGGTTATCAGAAATACGAAGAAACTGAATACATTGATCTGTCAATTTAAAATAGGAATTTTCTGTTCTCGAGCTCTGTGTATGCGTTTAAACTGAAAATATTGAAGGTGTCGCACTTAACGACTCTTCTCGTGAATGGATGGTCATTCGCAGTGGCTATGAGTTCACCGAACCTTGCTCCCATCGACGTTCTGATTTTGTCGTGCTGTCCCCCGAGTAGAGTCCCGCTATTATGCTTCTGCGTACCGGACCTTGGGCCCAGTAATCCCTTCTGGAATTTGGCCATACCTGCCGGCTGACGTACCTTTTAAGCCTCCCTGCATCTCGCCTTCCACTGTAACATACGAAACTTTAATGGGTGGAGTACAGGTACTACACGTTACCGCAACATAGCACACAGTAATACTGTCGTAATTTTTTTTATAACGATTGAATTTTGCAATAAATATTAATGTACATCCACGGTACATTTTAAAATAAAGGTACTTCCACTTGATGTTTATTTTAATTCATTTACTCATAAACGAAAACAAATCAAACATGGGTGCGCAGCAAAAGTTACAGGAATCACTGATTTAGGTAATATCATTAATTAAATCTTTAGTCAAACCTCACTAGACCCAAAATCTTGTTTAACAAATTATTACTGGAGCCCAACAATGCGTTTGTCCGTATGGTGTTTGGAGCGGTGGTGGTGTAAATTCACATTAACATTTTCTAGTCTCACATGCCGGTAAAAATACTGGGTGGCTATAATTAAAATGCAGCTGCTGACGGAGGCCAGTGTGGGTTGTAATTATCGCATGACAGTGAAACAGTTTAGATATGCTAATCCATTAATGGGGAACCGATTTGCGCTGGAAAAAAACAGTTTCAGTTTCGACCACCAGGTGCAAATCTGCCGCTATACAGCATCTACGTCTCCACTGCTCATATTCAATAAATTGTGTAAGCGGCAGTTAATAATAAAATAAACATTATGCGTTTTTCGCTTGTTTGATTTTCCTGCCCACGTCCCGTTCGTAATCCAATACGTATGGAAACATTTCTATACATCTTTCTTGCATACACAACGCCAAATTTGCACCTAGTGGACAAAACTGGAACTAAATTTTTCCTGCGTAAACCGGTTCTGCATAATCGCGTTACAATAGCTACCAAGCTCCGCTCTTCACACTAGACCTCTGTGAGTAGCTGCACTTTAATCATAGCCACCCGATACTAAAGAAGTGACATCTAGAAGTACACAATATCCAACTAGAACACGTTCGAGATCGCTCACTGCTTTACAGGCAACACTGGATTCTGACAAATCCTAAAATCAATTCGGTAAGATTCCGCAGGGCTTCCTACGGAGCTTCTGGTGAACCGAGACACTCACAGTAACGCAGAACATGAAATCCATTGGTCCTCCTAACGCCACAAGCAAAATTCATCTTTTGCCACACGCTATGATTCGCTGCACCCTTCTATAAACTACGACAGAGGTCAGAGGCTAGTGGTTTCTCCGAAAGACAAATTCACTATCTCACTAGAAAACTTACCGGTATCCCATACAGCACATGGACTCAGCGAAAAGGAACAAAATACCAAGTGGGGCCCCAGCAGAAAAATAATTTTAGGAGAACTGTACTTCGTTAAGACCGCCCGGCTAGCCGCCTGTTCTAACTCGCTGCTTCCGGAGTGCCGGTCCTCGGCACGAATCCACCCGGCATATTTGAGTCGAGGTCCGGTGTGCCGGCCAGCCGGTGGATGGTTTTTAAGGCGGTTTTCCATCTATCTCTGCGAATGCGGGCTGTTTCCCCTATTCCGCCTGTTACACAATGTCGACGATTGCTGCGCAAACACTATCTCCAAGTGCCCTTACACCTTAATTACTCTACCACGCAAACATTTGGGGTTACATTCATGTAGTAACGTTCCAGTGGGTTGGAGGGCGGGGGTGAGAGGGTGGGCCTCACTGGTGGCCGAACTGCATAATGCGAGGGTTCTCCAGAAAGTAAATTTCGATCGGTCGCAAAATGGAAACCACTGGGAAAATCCGGTGAAGTTTTGCACAGATGTGCTGGGCAGTGTCTCTACTATGCCCGTCGATCGTGTCGCGTCACTCTTTTAAGTTTTGAGTGAACAGTGAGCACCTAAAGATGCGTAGGGAACAGCGTCTCCTGCCAAGTATGAGGGCCTGGTTAGAGATTTCGCCTGTATCATGCAGGCCACATAACACAACTGTCGAGCAGTTACTTCTTCATGCCAATTCTCGGCCGCACACTGCAGGGGCAATGAAGACGCTCCTGCAGCGATTCTGATGAGAAGTGTTTGATCACCCACAATACAGTCCGTAATTGGCTCCTCCAGAGTCTCATCTCTGCTCACAAGAACCGCTGGCTATGAAGACACTCGAAGTTTGAGCGGCGACTATGTAGAGAAGTAGGTGGAAGGTATACCTAACAATTGCAAACAAAAAGTTTCTGGTTTTCACTGTGGTATCCATTTCGTGACCAATCGGAACTTACTTTCTGGACAACACTCGTAACTCTGGGTTCGGTGTGGGGCGGCGGTGGGGTGGGTGGACTGCTGTGGTCTGTTGTGGGGTTGTGAACCACTGAGGGCTACGGCGGGACGAAGCCTCTACGGTGTTTCTAGGTCACCGGTTTAATACACAATACTTTATTACTTTACATTATTCGAATTTTTGAAAAAATGAAATGTCGTATGGCATTGCTGGCCCTGGAGTCCCCATTCGGGGAAGCTCGGCCGCCGTATTGCAACTCCTTTTTAGATGACGCCACATCGGCGACTTGCGAGTCAATGATGATGATGGACACACAACACCCAGTCCCATCCGCTGATAATTGTCACTAATGATGACAACAGTACGATCTTGAACATCAGCGGAACAGGAATTACGCTTCGCAATAAAGAATCGACACCACGCGATGTTATGCCTGCATACAAGTTTGGAAATGAAAGTTACTATGTGAGATGAATCTGTCTCCAAAACCCTGCGCATCTATGTATCTGTGCCTCGCCTAATAAGAACATGTATTATGCACATAAAAATATTGATAAGGAAATATATACTTACAAATACATCAAATAAACTCAGTGGTGATCACTGAATAAAACTTTTGGGTTAGGAGCATGTAACATAAGTAGTAAATACAAATTACACACATTACCCAAGAAATAATACTGAAAACCGGCTGGAGAGGCCGAGCGGTTACAGGCACTACAGTCTGGAACCGCGCGGCCGCTACGGTCGCAGGTGGGAGTCCTGCCTCGGGCATGGATGTGTGTGATGTCCTTGTGTTAGTTAGGTTTAAGTAGTTCTAAGTTCTATGGGACTGATGACCTCAGAAGTTATGTCCCATAGTGCTCAGAGCCATTTGAACCACTTGAACTTACTGAAAACAAACTAACCAAAAATCAATCACGTGGAAGGACGGGGCCAGAGTTATAGGTACACAACATTCACCATTTCACTAACTTTGCTACCATTTAAAAAAATATACTGTGTATACTAAGAGAAACAACCTGAGATCATCAATACATTAAACAACAAGTAAAAAGGGAACAACACTTTCGATAACAGCAATAGCTATAAAATAAAACAGGGCCCTTTATCAAATTAAAACTCTTTATAGACAATCACATTTAAACAAACATGAAACTAAGGCATAACGGCCTGAATTTTAGAACTAAAAAAATAAGTAAATATGAAATGTCAAGAATAGGCGCTGCCTCTATCTCCAGCGAGGAACAAACTTCGGCGCCGTAGCTAATAAAATAATTATTGAGTGGATAAGCAAATTTAAAACATCTTTAAAAAACGAGAAAGAGAAGAAAAAACGTTGAGAGTCAAGGAACTCTGCCCTGCGTAAGACCGGTCACAGTTAATAACGCGCGGCTAGACAATAAACGGAGTCCAGCAAGGCGATGACCTGACACAATAAGGAATAACTAAAAAAAGTCTGTTTGCATCTAGGACCACGCATAAGAAATACGGTCAGCTGGGCCAAACCAAATGCGAGGTCTAAAAAAGCCAATAACGTTACACACACAGGGAGAGAGGGAGGGGGGGGGGGGAGGTGGATAGGACGGCGGGGAGGACCGCGGGCGGACTACCATTGAATAAACTACTAAACCAAAAAAGAATGAGCAGTTAACAACAGAAGTAGTTTCCCATACTAATTAAAAAACTTGATCAAGTTTAGAAACACATTACACTATTAAAATCAGGGGTACCGAACTGACGTAAAGTAACTGGCTACTTAGGCTCTTAGAACGTGGAAAATTACATGAAAAGGTTACTAGATCACAATTACGTAAGTTAGCCATCGGCAATCTTCACTGACAGCTTAGGCCTTTAGAATGAGGATAGCAGCAGATGGTTCAGATGGCTCTAAGCAATATGGGACTTAACATCTGAGGTCATCAGTCCCCTAGACTTAGAACTACTTAAACCTAACTAACCTAAGGACATCACACACCTCCATGCCCGAGGCAGGATTCGAACCTGCGACCATAGCAACCACGTGGTTCCGGACTGTAGCGCCTAGAACTGCTCGGCCACAGAGGATAACAGCAGTTACATGAAACAGTTAATAGATTACAATTACATAATTTAGCGAGCGGCGACTTCCTCGACGAAAATGGCGCAGGCAAGTACTGCGTGTAGAAGCATAGTTGCGAAGATACTACGATCCAGGAGCCCCATAAGGCAGCATACCATACCGTCAGGGGCGCTGTAACAGACTAAAGACGCGTCTGAGTCCGGGCCATCGCTACACACTCAACACTGTCACAGTTACACCGCTCAGCGAGTTGGGTAAAGCTGAGAAAATGTGTTATAGAACACACACACTGGATCACAAAACAAGATGGCAGAATAGAAAAATAATTCCAGAAGTACTGCTGAGCATCGACAAAGAAACCTGCACAGCCAGATTTACAAAGGCACCGGGATCGAGACAGGCGGGCTAGTGAGACTGTTATACGGCAAGAGCAATCACGCTAGCTTTCAAAAGTTCCGTCTATGTTTTCAGACAAGAAGTGCGTTTTTCAGAGACAAAATTTACACCAGGTGAACAAGCGACAAGTGGGTTTAATTCTGCGGCCCCGAATCAACTAACACACTCATCTAGATAACCACACGGCAAATTAATCAATTCAGGAAGACCTGAGTGAGCTCTACACTAAGAAAGGACTTGACACCAGAAAGCCGTTGTACACACACAAAGCTCCCGTCGCTTAAAGTCGGTATGCTCCGAAAAAAATTTGAGCCACGTGACCCCTTTGACACAGAGATGAGACGACGTCGCCGCCCAAGCATCACACCTCGATTCCCGGATTGTGACACCACCACCACGCCCCGTAGATAAACAGCCCACTCTATACGGCACCCGCGAACGATGCGGGCAGTTCGTAAATGGGAAAGGGAGCCGACACACCTCATTTGCCTCTCCATAACTTGCAGTCTGTTTTCAAAAAATGTTCAAATGTGTGTGAAATCTCCTGGGACTTGACTGCTAAGGTCATCAGTCCCTAAGCTTAAACACTACTTATCCTAAGGACAAACACACACACTCATGCCCGAGGGAGTACTCGTACCTCCGCCGGGACCAGCAGCACAGTCCATGACTGCAGCGCCTCAGACCGCTCGGCTAATCCCGTGCGGCTGCAGTCTGTTTTCTTGTTCGCTCTATGGACCTGTCGTGGAGTCTCTCGAACCTGGTCTCTTCTTGTAATGTCTCGATCCTTGGTTGCGCCATTTGCTCCTCTGATTTTGAGGCAGGCCGCTGTTGCTATTTTCCCCAACAGTGCCATGCATCCACTCATTGTCTCGTGAGTTACCGCACGAATTTCGCTTTGGGGCAGTGCTAAATCTCTTTTCTTCTCGTTTGTGCCAGTCGAGGTCAATTAAAACTAGTCTAAATGCCTCCAGGTCCCTCGTTTCAACGAAGAGGACAGATTGTTTTATGGTCATTTTGCATGGTATTAATGAGGAGGTGAATCAGTTCACCAGTACTGAGATACAGATTCCGTTTTAAAAGCTCCTCAGATGTGGCAGAGAAGACAGAAAGCGTGTTGCGACTAGTGGAGGGGCCTTTATGATGCTCAATCGTACCCTATTCTAGGGTGTACAACAATGAACGCTAGCTGTCACAACAAAAGGTGAACTATTTAACACGCAACCCCGTTTCGTGCTTGTGACCATCTAGGCGGCTTACATTCATGTACATGTTTCCGTACTCGTTGTTGGATATCAATGTAGCTGGTGTACCCATATCATTTTCACATTACATTTACCAGATTTTTTTTTACAAAAGTATTTCATTTTTTACACGTTAGCTATGTATTAGATGCCATGCTAATTGTTAGTGCTTCCACATTACATCATTGATAAAGTTGTGGCGCTGTACATGTCCGTAAATTCAGAAAAGCGTGCACTCTCAATATGCAATGTGTTTACATTTGAAAATTAAATTGCCATGATTTTGTATTATCAACTGTAATTAACATTTAAATGAAGTTACTGGCAAAATAGGACACTTCTCATTAAGTAAATACACAAGTAGGACAAAATGAGGGATTCGTGCTGTTTTTCATTTGCTGTGTAATTGTGGAGGACTTGATGTTATGACAAACATTTACGTCATAAGATGACATAAGAGACTTCATAAAGTAAAATTAAACTCCGTCCGAATAGGCCTCTGAAGACCCAATGGTACTGACCGACCATCATGTCATCCTCAGCCCATAGGCTTATTCATTGTGAAATATTAACTTGCATAGTTTTAAGGATATCAAAATATTGTTGTGTCATCGGACGCACCTCATTATTCTGAGATCGCAGCTGCATTCATATTTCGTGGAGGTATGTTCCGTCTATGCAACTAACTGGAGGCAGTTTGTTTACTGCCATACGCGTTTCGCTTCTTTTATTTGTGAAGCATCTTCACTGGCCTGTGATAAGGTGTCTTTTTATACATACGATAAAGGTATTACATTGTGGATACAATATCTTATCTTAGATTTTGTCGTATTTTGCTCTTGTTTTTTGGGTTATAATCACCTTTTGTAGCACAAATTTCGTAATTTGTATAAAAAGAAACATGTCTTACATTGTGTAAAAGAAACGTATATTACCTTGTATAAAAAGAAACGTAATACAGACCACTGAAGATGCTTCACAAATAAAAGAAGCGAAACGCGTGTGACAGTAAACAAACTGACTTAAATTAGTTGCATAGACTAAACATATCTCCAAGAATTATAGCAACTACGGAAAGACGGAAAAGAGAAAAAAATGACGAGTGTTCATATTTGCTTTAATACTTGACTGTGAGTTGTTATAGATTCTTTCAGCTTTCTGACACACCACCACCTCTTGGAGCATTGTCTCCTGTACAAAGGCCACGCGAGAAACAGCCGTCCAAATTTCCAGCTTTGGAATTTAGCGAGGCGACTCTGCTCGCCTCGGCAACTCGACTCTCCCGTACCGCTCACCTAACTTGAGCTGCAGCGGCGCGCCCTCTGACCTAGGCCAGCTAGCGATCAGCCGTACAACAAATTCATCTTACCTCGTACCAATATTGGGTCGCCGATTAGCTCCCCTAACTACTCGTTACGTTACGCACCTCTACTTAATGTGGCACATAGGCTCGCTGATTTAGCACGTTAATTCGCACCAGATTTGACATACTTACGTGATAAATAAATACATGCGAGAACAATTGTGTAAATAGCTTCGTGATGGTGCATGAAACAGCATGTACCTCCTAGAATATAACATCTATTATAAGCAATAATTTACTAAATCTAACACATATCATAAAAATTATAGCATATTAATTAAGTGCCCAAATAAACATAAATCATATGAATTTACGGAACAGATCGAGGCAGCTTTACGTTTACTCATCTGAAATCACATTTCGCGTTGAGCACTTCTTTATAGCACTTCACTAACACAACACAGCGCACGATTGGTGTTATGGCGTTGAAATTGAGTACTTTCGCAGTTCAGTAACATCTGCAGAATTTCATGTTCCCCTTGGCCACGTACTACACTGAACATGCGTCAGTTCGCAGTCACCGCCAGTGTTGAAGGACGATACCTGTCTATATACGATTGTGGTATAGTTACAAATAATCGTATGACTTCCCGAATCGATTTAAATCAAGCACTGAATGGCAGTGGAAGCGATACATTCACGAACAGGATAACAAGCAAAAACTGATTGATAGCATAGGCAAAACACTTGATATAGATCGATATTCCAAACACTCTGCCCATGTTCACACTAGAAAACGTCTTTTGTGCAATGTAATTTGTTCGACACGATATATGAACTAAAATTTTAACGTTTCAGTAGAGTTTAAAAAAAAAAAAATTGCTCTGAGCACTATGGGACTCAACTGCTGAGGTCATTAGCCCCCTAGAACTTACAACTAGTTAAACCTAACTAACCTAAGGACATCACACATATCCATGCCCGAGGCAGGATTCGAACCTGCGACCGTAGCGGTCTCGCGGTTCCAGACTGCAGCGCCAGAACCGCGCGGCCACTTCGGCCGGCCTCTTGAGTTTCACCGCGTATAATTAGAAACTGTAAAACTAATACTACCCTGCACAGAAACCGCCCATTTAACCCTCCTTACAACTCAATAGAAAATTGCGTTCTAAATTCGTCAATATCCTAGATGCATAATAAAACACTTACCCCCAGAACTATTCTCTTAAACATAGTACGAAGCTATCTCCAAAGTTTTACATACAGATCTATTCAAAACCCTTCCAAAATAACATACATCGTAGAATTAACCCACGTAATATACCTTTAGCCCCCAAAACTTAGCTCATAATTTGGACGTAACTGAATGATTCACTCCCGCAAGCAATTAAAATTTTAATGAGGTCTGATGACCTTCAAGCACCAAATTTTGCATGAACAATAATCACACCTAAATTACACGTATTACACGAGAAACACATCCAAAATACTATAAGAAACATATTTCAATAACCACTTGAAATTTTCCCCAAACCTTAGGTAAAAATAATTGATATTCCTCTCTTACGTGAGTAACGAAACTAACTATATTTTGCCGACCTCCACCCACCAACAGCCAAGCGGCCAATGTCGACACTCTCCTTGCACTAAGTTATGGCTCTATACATTTTACATACATCTTAAATCCAGGTCGCTTACTCTTTATGCCGAACACATATAGCCCCCAAAATTTCTTACGTACTACACATGAAATTACACTCATATACATACTTATGTTTTGACATCTTCAGACAAACAGAAATACTACTTAACACAGAAAAACCCACAAGCACCAACACTCCGCAGTCAACCGAAAGTACATAAAGACGGAATGCCAATGAGACCTGTTATCAACTTCAAGAAAGCGCCAACATACCGCATAGCCAAACACCTCCAAAAGTTAGTTACAAAACACTATAAAGTAGAAAACAACAGAACAGTGATAAACACAGGAAACCTAATAGAAAATATACAGAACATACAGGTACCACACACAGCATCACTGATTTCATTCGATATAGAAAATATGTATACCTCCATCCCTATCACAGAAACAATAGAAATCATAGAACAAAATCTCTCATCCCACAGCAACCTCACCACAGACGCAATAAAAGAAATAACAGATATGCTCAGACTGACAACTGAACAAAACTACTTTCAGTTTGAGGAAGAATATTATCTACAAACTGATGGACTGCCCATGGGATCCCCAATATCAGGAACACTAGCAAACATTTTCATCAGTCACCTTGAAAATCAGATATTTGATAAGATAACCACAAATGAAAGTTTCAAAATCACATATTGGTACAGATACGTGGATGACATTATTTGTTTGGTAGACGAGCCAAGTGAAAAAATAGATGAACTCCATTCAGAAATAAACAAAGCTCATAAGAACATAAAATTCACACTTGAAAAAGAAAAAGAAAATCAAATAAATTTGCTTGACATTACAATTAAAAAAGAAAATGGAAAACATACATTTAACATCTTTAGAAAACCAACAGCCACGGACACAATAATACATTCCACATCCAACCACGCCCAAAGCCAGAAATTTGCAGCACTAAGACACATGTTACATAGATTAAACAGAATCCCACTCAGTAAGAGAAACTATGAACAAGAAATGAACATGATCATACAAATAGCTAGGAACAACGGGTATGACACACATGTGGTACACAGGCTCAATCAAAAAATAAAAACACAAATAAAAAACAAACACAACATTTCCACAATACAAAAGAACTCACAAGCTGAAAACTTACAAACACACTCAACAAACACACACAATGACAACACCTCACAGAAAAGAACCAGATGGTACACCATGAGCTACACACATAAACTAACACACAGAGTTGCAAACATCTTAAAGAGACAGGGCTTCAAAATAGCATATAAGCCTGGGCAAACCCTTCAATCACACCTAAGCCAGCCAGCTACCAAGAGGGACAAATTCCAACAATCAGGAATATATAAACTTGAATGTCAAAGTTGTGATGCAGTATACATAGGCATGACATGCAGGAATTTTGAAACAAGATACAAAGAACATATCAGATGTTGGAAGTATGAAACAAACCATTCCACATTTGCAGAGCATTTAAAACACTACAACCATCATCCTACAAACATGGAACAAGAAATGAAAATAATGAGAATAAGCAATCATGACAAACATCTTATACAAATGCAAGAAAACTTCCACATCCAGAAAGCCATAGCAGAAAACAAACATGTGATAAATGAACAAACACACATCAGCACAGGCTCCTTACTACACTTAATAAAGGAAATGATAACATAAAAAAAAGAAAATAGTATATAACACCAAAATACACACACACACACACACACACACACACACACACACACACACACACACACACACATACACAGCCCCCCTCAAAAAAAAAAAAAAAAATAAAATATGTATACATCACACCAAAACACGCACACACATACACAGGACATAAACAAAAATAATTAAATACAATAAAATAAAATTAAATTAAATTAATATAACACCAAAACACACACACACACACACACACACACACACACACACACACACACACACACACACACACACGCGCGCGCGCACACACTCAAGCGCACACAGAAATGCGTACAGGAACAGACCACATATACTTCGATAGTTACACTCATAAGTTTGGCAGTAATATTCGATCTTCGGCAAAAACATTTGACAGTCGGCAACAGAAACCAAAACATTGCATTAAAACAAGCGTTCAGTGCATAGTGCTGTGGAATGCAGAAAAAACAGCAAATTGGCGCTCATAGGAAGAAGAACAAGACCAAAAATGCAACAGGAGCGTAATATGTAAGAAACTGTCTACGCAACCTGTAAGTACAGTTCAAAACATTACTACTTAATAGGAAATACCAACCACCAGAACTGTTTATAACCTATAGGCACAGTGACAAAAATGTAAATAAAATAGCTAACATATGTACATATTACAGGCCACTGATGATGCCTTGCAGAAAATAAAGGCGAAACGCGTATGGCACTAAAATTGTGTTTTATTCAGTTGCTGTCAGACGGTCCATAAGTAAAAATCATCAACATACCGTAGTATACTTATGTTTGTACAGACCTCATCATCACTCACAAAGTGCAACTCTCCCGCAGTTGCTCTTATAACATTTATCTCGCAATGTGAGTACTTTTGAATCTCTTTTTTGCTTTTTTTGAACTGCTCAAACCCGAGACCTGCTTCCTCATTATGTTTACAGGCAAAATGTGTGGCAACTTGCAGCATTACAAGGACGGAACCACGTAATTTCACTTAAATTTAAAGTCGCAAAAAGAACTCAGACCACAAAAATGTGCGCTTATCTGTTTATTTACAGTAAACAACTCATGTAAATTAATTTTGTGAAGTGTAATTAACATTTCATAAATAATATTTCAGAGATATAGCAGCAGTCAGGCTGTGAATGTTTGCGATCGACTGTAGTGCATCTTTCCGTTTTAGAAAATAAGTGAAGAGCGTTCCCGCTCGGATCTCACTCTATTATCTAGTAGCCTTCAAACTGATAGGACGCACTACAGCTGCGTTCCTTGTGCATCATTAACTAATCGCTCTTTTGTGTATACAAATCTGATGTGTCATGTATTAGCTTTAGAACCATCTACAATTAAATTAAGGTAAATCAGTTAAGTCTCAAGAGCACTCATTTTATCAGTTCTCCTAATAGATATATGAAACATGAGATGTTTTAAGGCTTTGTTGTTACAGCCAACGACCAATACAACCTTAACGGATCGTGGCGTGGAGATGAAATGACCGAATACAATTTGTATTCAGCCATGTATTCGTTTGCAACTTTCTGCAGTGTCACGAAGATTAACTGCCTTTCATCACTAAGCGTTGAATGCAAGAGCGGAGCCTTAAATGATGTGGCCACAGACTCCAAGCTATGATTCCGTTTCGCCTTAAATAACCCATACCGGCCGCGCTATTAAAAAAAATGTAATTTTTCTAAATTTTATAGCATTTGTCTAGAAGTCAATTTAGCCGCTAACGAAGATCCATCCACCATCAATAATGACCGCCTGCTAAAGATAATTTTAATTGTTTTCTTTCCAGTGATTAATTTCAGTTTCTATTTAAAGTCGAACTATCATTTATTTTAATCATATTGTGCGAGCAGACGCATCAAACTGCAGGAACATCATTTTTAGTTTCGAGAGATGCATACTTTCTTTCTGCGTCAATCTCGTTCATTTCATTTACAGGCTGCATATCTGTAATTTCACCCCTCTCTAAACACTGTTCCTTCAAACAATGGTTTACATTATCCCTTCTTTTCTCTTCCATATCTATTGATTTCTATTGTACATATTACAACATCAGACCAACCCTCAGTTTCGTATAACCAAACAAACAATTCATTAAACACTTTCTTTGCCTCGTTTTTGTCTTTTCTCCATTCAAGATCTCTTGCTACTCTACTCATATATTTCTCCCGTGATCATCACTGAGGCAGTAATAATTTCAATGTTTTACCATACCATCTCCAATCATTGACAGAATATTCACTTTCTTCCTTACCACATCATCTCCTAAACGAATAGTTTCCCATTTGTAGATTTTCCCAACCTACCTCTAATTCATCGGTAGGATGAACTTATATTTGTTATTTCTTTCACACATTGAGTGGTACAACTATGTCCAGTTTTGTCTGTCCAATATTTCTTGAAATAAGATGTCCTCGCATGTGCGTGAGTATTTAATTGCGTCACACTGTTTTTTGAAGCGTTTGTTCGAATATTTAAATTTTTTTAGTACAGAAAATATAGTATAACTTGTAGCGATGCTACACTGCACTTCTTCACATGTCGGCAACAAAACAGTGAAAAGGTAATCAAGTCTCTAGAACTATACATAACGAAAGATTGATTTTTATAATTCATATGTTTCCTATCTTATTACGATCTAACAAAACGACCAGATGCTTCACATCTCCTCTTCCCTGAGGAAGGGGACCTGCATAATCTAAACTGACAGTTTGGTTTGGTCTTTGAGTAAGTACTGGGTTTAAGGGTAAGGCATTTGATAGGTTAACAGGTTTCGCCTTCTGACAAATGGAACAATTTCTTAATAGTTTGTGAACTTTCTTGTGAAGATTGGGTATGTAACAATAAGCTGAAATTTTACGTTTACCTTTCTCTGGGCCATAATGACCCCAGGGGAGGTGAGTATACCACATGGGATGTTCCACATAATCTTCAGGAATACAGACACCACCTCCCTGTTGAAAGCGAAGTTCGATGAAACAAAACTCCATTGTGTAGTTTATAGAATTTTAACAACGCGTGATCAGGATTGTTTTGAAGAAGTTGCTTAATTTTTAACCGCTTTCGATCGGTGTCTTGAAGAGTGTTCATTTGACGGCAAAGACGAATAAAGTAACTCCAATGCAGAGGATCTTTCATAAGAAGTTTCTTATGGTTAGAAATCTGTTATGTTAATTCAGCGGGCAGCGGCAATCCTTCCGGTATACGTGACAATGTATCATCAGTAAAGCTATTCTTGCCCTTTACGTAAATAATTTCAAAAGCATACTCCTGTAAAAACAGGCACCATAGGGTAAGCTTAGGACGCTTGATTTTATGTACATGAATATAGTAATTAAAACGGCGAAAAGCCCACACAACCGCTAATCCTTCTAAATCAGTTACCGAACACGATCTTTCAAATTTCTGTTAGAACTCGACTGGCAAAATTGATTACTTTGATTTCATCTATGTCACCGGTTTTGTCTACTTGATACAAACAGGAACCTAATCCTTGAAATGATGCATCGCAAGAAATCCAGAAGTCTAAACTCATGTTCGGATGACTTAAGATGTTACTCGTTAGAAGAGGTTCTTTAATTTTCTCGTTCTGACATTCTGAAGCCCACATCCAGTGGACGTTTTCCTTGAGTAAACTCAACAACGCTGGACTTCATTGACTGATCTGGAATGAAACGACGAAAGAATGAAGTTAATGCGATGAAACTTTTTAATTGCCTTTTAGTGCAAGGTACAGGAAACTTTTTTTGTAGCTGATAACTTGCTGGGATCAGGAGAGATGCCTTCAGAAGAAATTAAATCTCCTAAAAACTTTTCTTCTCTATTGGCGAATTTAGATTTTTGTAAGTTAGCTGTAACTCCGAAATCAGAAAATCTTTGAAAAATCTTTTGTATTAGGTCCAAATGTTTCTCCCAGGAAACTGTCGCTATAAGTGTCATCAACGTAGTAACTCCGGACCTAGCACATGATCAAGTGCTCCAATAGAAACACCAGAACTAATGTTGGGACCAAATGGTACTACTCAAAAATGATAAGAGAGACCAGCTAAGATGAATGCTGTGTACATTCTGGATGATAATAGTTTTACCTGCCAATAACTACGTCGGAGGTCAATTGAAGACAGGAGTTTCACACCATGAAAACTTTGTAATTGTGCCTCCAGGGGTTCAGGTCGTGTACATACTGGTATGATGATCTTATTGATATTTGTCGCGTCTAACAAGTCTAACGCTTCTATCCTGCTTGAAAATAGACAATAAGGGGCTACTATATGGACACTTGAACGGTTCTATGATTTTCCACCTTAGCATCTTACGAATTTTTTGCTTAACTGCTTCTTTAGGGGCCTGCGGAACAGAGTAGGTCGTTTTACAAAAGGTATCATGGGGTTTCACCTTCATGTCGAATTCATAGTTAGCTATGATGCCTGGTTTCCTGGAAAAAATGTAGACAAACTTTGCTAACAATTCATTAAGTTCATGTCTTTGTCGATCGTTTAGGCAGTCTGTTTTCAAGGTTTTCATATGTAATTCATCTGCAGTGGGTAACAGTCAGGATGATTGTCGACGACATCTGACTCGTCAAGTTACATTGCTGATTATACCGTTGTTCTCCGTTATAGTTATTCCATCGCCTCCCCGAATTGCGATTTCCATTGCGCTTTCTGTCATTGTGGTACTGGTAATTGCCGTTATAATTTAACGGTGAATTTCCATACTGCTGCTGCGTAGTCTGGTAAATGGGATTATATCTGTTTTGGTTTTGATATCTATTGTGTGGCTTTCCGTTACGGCGATTGAAGTTGTTATTATTATAAGGCTGCACGTTAGGCTGACCGGATTTAGGTTGGTATGACATTCCATTGGTACCGTTTGTAGCCTGCTGTTGCGGAGCGTTCACATCATTATAATTATTCTGCCCACTATCACGCACGTCTTCATGTACCATGTCTAGGTTATCGAGCACGGAAAGAAAAACTTCTTGGTCGTCCTCATTTACATTAATCAATTTTTTCCTAATTGAGACTGGAAGTTTAGATTTCAAAATCATAATGACATCTTTCGTGGAGATGGGCGTGTCCCAATATTGCATATTGCGTAAATACTTTTCAAAACAACGCCTAAGACCTCCTCCTTTGTCGTTAAAGGGTTCAGCACTATACACCTCCTTTTGGAGTCTTTTCTGGATATCAGAGCTCCAAAACTTATTCAGAAAGTGTCTCTCAAAATCGGAATATGTATGGCATTTATCTACGATGTCTCTCCCCCAGATTGACCGTTCTACTTGGACATATCCTAGCGTGAACTGAATTCGTTGTTTGTCATTCCAAGTTTCTGGAAAAACACCTGAGAACGACTTCAGAAAAACCATGGGGTGAATGTTCCGCTTTTCCGGTATGAACGGCTGGAAAACTCGATGTCTTAAAACACTTTCATCTCATTAGTTCAACTAACGTCAACTGATCATTGTGACCACGCGACGTTGAAATTTTGTCACATGTACAATTTGCTGGTGGGGAATGTTGTACATGATACACTGGATAATGCCAAGAATCTGGTTCAGGCGGTAAATAATGTGGATAGTCACTTTGATTATCGGTCTGAAATTCATTTACTTGTCTCTTAAGCAGGTCAGTGTCGTTAATTGTTGCTTCCACTCAGGAACATCATGACTAAAGGCTCTCCTTATTTCTCCAAATTCACTAGACAAAGTGTCACCAGATGTTCCAGGAGCAGTTAAAATCTCAACCATGGCAGATTTAACTGCGTCTTTCAGTTCGGACTGTACTTTGTTCTCTATGTAGTGTTCTTTTGAGTTCGTTCCATTCCGCAAATTTCTATTAATTGTGGAACGTATACCTGCAGTGACATCATTTATCTTTTTGCTAATATTGACATCTGACAGGCGTTGGGCAGTATTTTCAACTCGTTCCCCTCCTCCTTCTGTCAGATGGTTTACTTTCTTTGACACATCACTATAATGTTTCAAAGAGTAGTCCGCGGTAGATTTACATACTTCCACCTGTGCTTGTAAGTCCGGAAACTTACGACCAATGTTGGTATCAGAGGATTCAACCATGGAAAAGACACTGTCTATTCTGCCAATTACATTTGCGCCTAGTTTGTTCGCTTACTCATTGCCAATAGTTTTAACTTTTCCTTCCATGGTGTCATTTTCACTTTTAATTTGGCTTTGTATTTCACTGATAACAGAGTTTATATTACCAATAAGCACTTGAGTATCCTCTACTCGCAATTCAAGAGTGTTTAGCTTTCTGCCAACTGTTCAATTTTTTCCTGCAACTTGGCATCGACATCGGCTGTCTGGGTTTGTAAATCGCTCACGCTGACTGTAATGTTATTTACGAGAGAGGCTAATCTTTGTTCGATCTGACTGATGCCAGTTTCAACATTTGTCATGTTGGTGGAAACATTCTTTATTTGTCTCAAAGGGTGTGTTTTAAGGCACCAATTTTGGTTTCAAGATTGTCACTTTTACTTACTAGATTACCTATTTGAGTGTCAACATTACCCGTGTGAGTTTCAAGAATAGTTTTCATACCGGCAAACATTTGCATTACGTCGGATAGCGTGTATTCTCGCGACTGTGACACGGACTGTTGCGCCGGTACATCGTGTATCATGTCATCATGTAATCCTTCAGCTCGGGATTCGGGCCTATTAACACCTGTTCGCGACCGTAGCTGCTCTGAGTTTCATCTGCCATCTTAGATTCAGCGTAATTACAATAACACAAAATTAAGAGTCACTTATGAGGCGTGCCAATTCTTTCGTATCCTGAGTTGTCAGATGTTAACCATACGTACTTAACAGTCGAATCTGATCCTTGAAGTGGTCATGCACTCTCGCGACCACGTGCTCCCGCCGGGCATTGCGTGTACTGGCTGTCCTGACCTCACTGTTGCTCCGTCCCAACTCCCCTCGCTCTACGCACGACGACCCGGAAATACTAGAGAGCTCTACAAAGATGGTACTGCAGTGTGCGCTATAGATAAGCGCTGCTGCTGCCACTCACGGAGAGACAAGGCCAGCAAACGTGGTGGCGCCAGTGAACAGAATAAGAAAACGAGACGCCACTATCGCTATTAAAAGATGCCGAGCTTTGAACGGCATCAACTCGAGCTGCACGCGGCTCACATATCTAATTCCTTCCACCTTAGCTTTTACAATTTCTACTACGCTTGATTCTACAGTTTCAGTTTTCGAACTTCGTTCTGTTTTCACGGAATTTATCTCTGTTTTTACGAAACCTAGTTCCGTTTCAACGCGTCCGTACCAGAATGCATTGCTCCAATACTAGATTGCATTTCTAGCAAAATTTGCTTTAATTGTGAGAGTGTATTATCTGAAAACTTGTTTCCCCACCATGATTTTGGAGTATATGCCCCATTAATAAGTTCCATTTCAGCACTCCCATGTTCAGACTTAGAACAAACTGGTCCACTAGTATTATTTGCACCACCACATTAGATAGTTGCTCATTCGTTGTAGACTCCATCACTGCGATTTCACACGTGTTAGGGCTGTTGGCGGAATCACTTAACTTACCGGTCGCACTGGCTGCTTCTGATGCATTGCTGCTGCCAGACGTGTAGATGATGCTGATGCCAAAACTGACAAACGTAGTCGCCGCCAGTGGCCCGCACTGCCGTAGCTGCAGTCAGTCTTCAGTGTTGTTGGCCGCTGCAGGATCGAACCCAGCATGTCTCTGTGCAGCCTTCTCCTTCTCACGCACCTAGCTTACCCCCACATAACCAATGCTACTGATCTGCAGGCACGCAACTGCTGCAAAACTTTATGCTTGGAGCCACCACGCAATCTGATTATCATGTAATTGATCTGGGACCGAACATGGATCGCAGAATATTGTAACATGTTGGAATTCCTACCGCAATTATAGAGGAATTAAATTAATATCCCGGACGAGGAAACCGCGATAGCGGCGGTACCCAATAGTTACAGATAGTGTAGTTGCTCGTCCAAACAGTGACCCATAAGAGGCAGCCAGTTGCGTTTTTACCTGCGGTTACTCGTCCTGTAGGAACTTGGTCTCTGCACGGCTCGGTTTAAAAAGAATAAATGGTTGTAGGCACAGGGTCGAGCCGAGCACGTCTGCTTTCATACCCCGCTGGTAAATGGCTGCAAATAATAACTAGTGATCTTGCAGTCAAAAAGTCTAAGCATTGGATAGAACTGCGAGGAAATAAAATACATAGAAAAACAAAATAAAGTTAAATGCAGAATGAGATTTTTACTCCGCAGCGGAGTGTGCGCTGATATGAAACTTCGTGGCACATTAAAACTGTGTGCCGGACCGAGACTCGAACTCGGGACCTTTTGCCTTTCGCGAGCAAGTGCTCTACGAACTGAGCTACCCAAGCACGACTCACGCCCCGTCCTCACAGCTTTACTTCCGCCAGTACGTCGTCTCCTACTTTCCAAACTTCACAGAAGCTCTCCTGCGAACCTTGCATAACTAGCACTCCTGGAGGAACGGATATTGGTGAGACATCTTCGGCACACAGTTTTAATCTGATAGGAAGTTTCATATCAACGCACACTCCGCTGCAGAGTGAAAATCTCATTCTGGGAACATCCCCCAGGCTGTGGCTAAGCCATGTCTCCGCAATATGGGCCGTGAGTCGCGCTTGAGTAGCTCATATGGTGGAGTACTTGCCCGCAAAAGGCAAAGGTCCCGAGTTCGAGTCTCGGTCCAGCACATAGTTTTAATCTGCCAGGAAGTTTTAAAGTTAAATGAATAATTTAATAATAAACGACCTGTTATAATGTCTGCAACTGATACGGAAGACAGGGAATTATGGTGAATAATGTTAATTCAAGAAAGAAAATCTTAAGTAAACTGGAAGTGATTCTACTAGATCCATTTAAAGTACAGACAAAATATACCATTATCAAATTCAGTAAATTTACGCTGAGAGCGTTACGAGAATGGTAGCAAAATCCCCTAACTAAGTAATGATCAAATGTATGCGACAAATAAGTCCATTTCGTAATCACAATACACGAAAACTCACAAGTTCAAAACAGTTCACAGATCAACCTGGTGATTTACAAATTATCACACGCGATGCACAGAATAATAACTTCATATCTGCCTATCCCCCGTTCTACATCTACATCTACATCTACATTGATACTCCGCAAGCCACCCAACGGTGTGTGGCGGAGGGCACTTTACGTGCCACTGTCATTACCTCCCTTTCCTGTTCCAGTCGCGTATGGTTCGCGGGAAGAACGACTGTCTGAAAGCCTCCGTGCGCGCTCTAATCTCTCTAATTTTACATTCGTGATCTCCTCGGGAAGTATAAGTAGGGGGAAGCAATATATTCGATACCTCATCCAGAAACGCACCCTCTCGAAACCTGGCGAGCAAGCTACACCGCGATGCAGAGCGCCTCTCTTGCAGAGTCTGCCACTTGAGTTTATTAAACATCTCCGTAACGCTATCACGGTTACCAAATAACCCGGTGACGAAACGCGCCGCTCTTCTTTGGATCTTCTCTATCTCCTCCGTCAACCCGACCTGGTACCGATCCCACACTGATGAGCAATACTCAAGTATAGGTCGAACGAGTGTTTTGTAAGCCACCTCCTTTGTTGATGGACTACATTTTCTAAGCACTCTCCCAATGAATCTCAACCTGGTACCCGCCTTACCAACAATTAATTTTATATGATCATTCCACTTCAAATCGTTCCGTACACATACTCCCAGATATTTTACAGAAGTAACTGCTACCAGTGTTTGTTCCGCTATCATATAATCATACAATAAAGGATCCTTCTTTCTATGTATTCGCAATACATTACATTTGTCTATGTTAAGGGTCAGTTGCCACTCCCTGCACCAAGTGCCTATCCGCTGCAGATCTTCCTGTATTTCGCTACAATTCTCCAATGCAGCAACCTCTCCGTATACTACAGCATCATCCGCGAAAAGCCGCATGGAACTTCCGACACTATCGACTAAGTCATTTATATATATTGTGAAAAGCAATGGTCCCATAACACTCCCCTGTGGCACGCCAGAGGTTACTTTAACGTCTGTAGACGTCTCTCCATTGATAACAACATGCTGTGTTCTGTTGGCTAAAAACTGTTCAATCCAGCCACACAGCTGGTCTGATATTCCGTAGGCTCTTACTTTGTTTATCAGGCGACAGTGCGGAACTGTATCGAACGCCTTCCGGAAGTCAATAAAAACAGCATCTACCTGGGAGCCTGTATCTAATATTTTCTGGGTCTCATGAACAAATAAGGCGAGTTGGATCTCACACGATCGCTGTTTCCGGAATCCATGTTGATTCCTACATAGTAGATTCTGGGTTTCCAGAAATGACATGATACGCGAGCAAAAAACATGTTCTAAAATTCTACAAGAGATCGACGTAAGAGATATAGGTCTATAGTTTTGCGCATCTGCTCGACGACCCTTCTTGAAGACTGGGACTATCTGTGCTCTTTTCCAATCATTTGGAACCCTCCGTTCCTCTAGAGACTTGCGGTACACAGCTGTTAGAAGGGGGGCAAGTTCTTTCGCGTACTCTGTGTAGAATCGAATTGGTATCGCGTCAGGTCCAGTGGACTTTCCTCTATTGAGTGATTCCAGTTGCTTTTCTATTCCTTGGACACTTATTTCGATGTCAGCCATTTTTTCGTTTGTGCGAGGATTTAGAGAAGGAACTGCAGTGCGGTCTTCCTCTGTGAAACAGCTTTGGAAAAAGGTGTTTAGTATTTCAGCTTTACGCGTGTCATCTTCTGTTTCAATGCCATCATCATCCCGTAGTGTCTGGATATGCTGTTTCGAGCCACTTACTGATTTAACGTAAGACCAGAACTTCCTAGGATTTTCTGTCAAGTCGGTACATAGAATTTTACTTTCGAATTCAATGAACGCTTCACGCATAGCCCTCCTTACGCTAACTTTGACATCTTTTAGCTTCTGTTTGTCTGAGAGGTTTTGGCTGCGTTTGCTCTTGGAATGAAGCTCTCTTTGCTTTCGCAGCAGTTTCCTAACTTTGTTGTTGTACCACGGTGGGTTTTTCCCGTCCCTCACAGTTTTACTCGGCACGTACCTGTCTAAAACGCATTTTACGATTGCCTTGAACTTTTTCCATAAACACTCAACATTGTCAGTGTCGGAACAGAAATTTTCGTTTTGATCTGTTAGGTAGTCTGAAATCTGCCTTCTATTACTCTTGCTAAACAGATAAACCTTCCTCCCTTTTTTTATATTCCTATTAACTTCCATATTCAGGGATGCTGCAACGGCCTTATGATCACTGATTCCCTGTTCTGTACATACAGAGTCGAAAGGTTCGGGTCTGTTTGTTATCAGTAGGTCCAATATGTTATTTATAAACGAACCCATTACTTGTAAAGCCTCGTGTTTTTAAATGGTACATCTCTAAACCGCTCAACTAGGGATGTTGTAAATTCTGGGCGTTTCCGTAATACAAGCGGAAAAAGTTGGTGTCCTACTTTGGAGAACATTAAGACATCTCGAAATGTAAAGTCCCGTCAGAAGTTAAAAAATTGGTAGCGGCCTTCACCGCCCAGAAGCAGACACCTCCACAATCGAATACTACACGTTACCACAGGCAGGTTTGCTTCCTTTCAAACTCCCATAAGAGGGTCCAGAATCGCTCCATTGAGCTCTTTACTCGATGAGTCCCATTTTCCTTTTGACTCCTGCAGTGTTCGGCCTACTGTCTGGTTTCCCATTGGCTGACGGCTGTCTCTCCCAAAAAATACACCGTTCTTAAGCTCTACAGATACTATTTGACTCAACATGACCACCACCCTCACTAAACTAATATATTAAAACAACATTTTTGTAAAGAAATGTTATAAACATTCTGTCACAAACCATTTACAATAAATATAAATAAATATTTGTCCATAAATAAATAAGCCAGTATTCTGCGCTCACGATAAATTGCCACAGACTGTTGTTAAATAGGTTTTTAATCAGGTATTTAGGCCTGATCGTCAGAAACGTATTTTGGCACTCTTTTGCAAAGCTGGTTCAGCTAACACATGCGACTGATCCCCTCTTAAATTATGATGATTCTGTGTTATCAATTGTAATTAATATTTAAACCAACAAAAAAAAGCAGAACCTCACACATTAAAAACATTTCGTATAAATGGAATGGAACAAACAGAAACCACACTTGGAAATGGGAATCGCTTCCCGAAACTCGTTGTGTAAAAATGAATAAAAAAACCGTGACTGGTAGTAGAAAAGTTATTTATAAACGAACCCATTACTTGTAAAGCATCGTGTTTTTAAATGGTACATCTCTAAACCGCTCAACTAGGGGTGTTGTAAATTCTGGGCGTGCAGTTGATCCAATGAATCTTAAAACTCTGTGAAACATATATTTTAACACATGTTGCAGCTCTTAAACATGGTTTGACCCTTCGGTTAGGTCTGGATGATTTGGAGTTGTTCTTCGCAGAGATGGTTGTAGAAACAATCCGAATACAGTTTAACGCTGCTTACAGGACTACACAAGTAAATCCTCTTGTTAACGGAAACTGTTAGCCAGTTGACGCCTCTCTATTGGATGTTGGTGAGATTCAAGTAGCGCATGTAAATAAAGAAGCTGATACTAACTTGACTGATAACTGTCATTTAATTATAGTGCATTGTCATTGTATAGCGAAAATGTTATTGAGTACATCGCAAGCAATGTGGTAAGACAGTTATTTTTAAAAAAATGTGTAAAATATTCAGCCGCCTTATATTCAAGTTGAGAAAAGAGCGTATTTATTATAATGAAAGGCAAATTCGGCTTATTCAAACCCTTAAGCGATGTTTTAACATTATGTAAAATAGCTGAAAAACTTTTCCTAAATAATTTATGTTTGTTGCAAAAGAAAAATATAATTATGTTACAAGTGAAAAGTTTCATTGTTTAAAGGTGTGCTATTTTCTAATAATGACCATATGTTTATAGCACAGAAATAATTGAAGAGTCATGCTGTTGTTGGTGAGAGACATTGTGAAGTGCTATTTCACTTACGGGCCTCATTACTTGTGTAAAAATAAATCTGGAGAGGAAAACAGATATGACGAACATTTACAAACTTTGTCCAATTTAAACGGCAATAAATGGTTGCTAATTAGTATTGCCTAGACAAAATACTACTGCAGACTACGTATTCGCAATTTGTGTAGATAGGTGCATTTGCTGACTTGTCTAATAAAGCTTATTTCATATGCATTCATCCTGACATATACCTTGTGTAACATGGTATTTTTAGAATATTTTGAACTTAAAGAATCATAACAGAGGCCTGTCTGTAACATTCAAAATGTTCAAATGTGTGTGAAATCTTATGGGACTTAACTGCTAAGGTCATCAGTCCCTAAGCTTACACACTACTTAACCTAAATTATCCTAAGGACAAACACACACACCCATGCCCGAGGGAGGACTCGAACCTCCGCCGGGACCAGCCGCACAGTCCATGACTGCAGCGCCCTAGACCGCTCGGCTAATCCCACGCGGCGTCTGTAACATTCCTTAAGTTTCGGAAGTACAAGACCAAGGTTCTGTGGTGATTGAAAACTTAGTTACTGTTTCAAGGTGTGGTTTGTGTGTTACAAAGTAACTTATCCAGTTGCAGTAGGCACTGCATGTTCCTTTACAGTTACACAATAGCTATTAATGGTTTGGAGTTTCAGGAAAACTGTCTGAAACTAAAGATCTAGTGAGGCCATCACTTCTTATAAAATAAATAAATAAATAAAATCGGCCTCGTGTGGGGAGATTGTGGAATAATAATTTCGCTATTGAGAGGGGTTACTCTAAGTAACTGGATGCATGTGTTTAATTTCGCTGCTGAAATACTGGCCTGTTTGTATCTGGCCAAACCTAAATCTATCATTGAGCATTTGGTTGTTACTTTGTTCTATTTCACTTGATTTACTAATACCGACCTTTACCAGTACCATGTTATATTCATTTTTAATCTTTCCTTTATCTGAAGCATAAACGTTTTCATCTAAAGTAGAGGTTTGGTCCCTACAGCTATGTCCTAATATCCTGTAGTGACAGTTGTTTGCCAGCCGGGGTGGCCGAGCGGCTCTAGGCGCTACAGTCTGGAACCGCGCGACCGCTACAGTCGCTGATTCGAATCCTGCTTCGGGCATGGATGTGTGTGATGTCTGTAGGTTAGTTAGGTTTAAGTAGTTCTAAGTTCTAGGGGACTGATGACCTCAGAAATTAAGTCCCATAGTGTTCAGAGCCGTTTGAACCAAGTAAAGTTCTATCCGTGTAACCTTCTGCTAAATTTTCAGATGAAGTATAAAAATCTGTCTTATAGACAAGTAATTTCCTACAAGAACAAGTAACATGTTTAAAAATATGACTTCAGATAATCGCCTGAATAAAGGGAAATTTGCAAAATGTAAATTAATCTGATACTGAATCTTTGATGCGCATTTACATGGATAAGTTGTGTATTAGGACCACGCCATGTTCCCTCTCCCTTCCATGAAATCTTGTTTCCGGTGATAGACTGATCTGTACCGTACCTAGAGCTCTTGGTGGGACTGAAAGGTGATAATTTCGTTGTGATGTGGCGAAGACAACGCATGTGAACATCAAAAAAGACTATGGTAACAGATTGACCTGTAACATAGCCTAACGTTTAAGTTTACCCCACATTTGCCATATTTAACGCAAGTTTCGTCATAAAAACTATAACTCCAGGTAAATTCAGTACATTAAGTAACGACAAGACCCCTGAGTATTTTGATGCCTATTATGTACATATATCGTAAATAAACTAGGAAAAATGCAAGGGAGTGCCCACAACACAACGTTTAAATCATTTAGCATAATTAGGCGCTATGAGTAATAAGAGTAATCTCATTCGGGAGAAAGACGAGTTACTATATTGGCTATTATTTCAATAAACTTGTAATCAGCCAAAAAAATTATTGCATATTAGACTGACTGGGTTTCTTTGATTGTAATATACCTACTGTGTGGATGGAGTTCCCTTACAGTGTCAACAAACTTTTTGTTTTAAACATGAAACGATTGTTACACGTAATTGAAATTAAAGTAAACTTACTGTAGAGCCTTCGTCCCCGAAATCTTTATCATTCTTCGTACGTTTTGTGTAAAAATGGATACTAAACCATACGAAGATGAATACTGAACTAATTTTTACAGATCGTGCTTTCTACTTGTCAATACTGCTCGCTTATAGCGTCTGGGGTTACACTCTGGGACGATGTATGTAAAGTTCTATCGCCTGCGCTATGTTGCTTTCATTGTGGTCTTCAGTCCGAAGGCATGTTTGAGGCCGCTCTCCATGCTGCTCTATTCCGTGCAAGCCTCTTCATCTCCGAATAACTACTGCATCTTACAGCTTTATGAATCTAATTACTGTATTCATGTTTTGGCCGCCCTCTACTATTTTTATTCCCCACATTTTGCTCCAGTACTAAATTGGAGATACTTTGATGTTTCAGAATGTGTCCTGTTAACCGATCCATTCTTCTAGTCAGGCTGTGCCACAAATTTCTTTTCTCACCAAGTCTATTCAGTACATGGTTACGTGAGCTACCCGCGTATTCTTCAGTAGTGTTGTAAAGCACCACATTTCAAGTTCTGTTCTCATACTGTCTGTACGTTTATTGTCAACGTTTCACATCCTTACAGGGTTACACTCCATACAAATTCTTTCAGAAAAGACTGCCTGGCACTTTAATCTATATTCGATTTTTACAAATTTACGAGGGCTGTCTGGAAAGTAGGGAACGATAGATTGCGGAATGGAAACCACAGTGAAAATCACAACTGTTTTATTTGCAACAGTTAGCAACTTCCAGCTACTTATCTCCATAGCCGCCATCCGAGTTAGACGTTTTCCATAGCGTTGTACCAACTTTCCAATACCCTCGTTATGGAAGGCAGCCGCCAGTGCTTCACGCTAATTCTCTACGCTGGCGTACAGCTCGTTGTCTGTGCCAAAATGTTGTCTTCACAGACAGAGGTTCTGTAAGTAGGCTGTTTATGTTTTCTCTATGTAAGTAGGCTGTTTAGGTTTTTTATTGGTAACGCCACCTCTGTATGACAATCACTGGCTGTGCTGTGGGCAGTCTGTGTCTGCTTTGCATTGTTGTAATACTCGCCATTGTAGTGTTAGGCAGCTGGCTGTGAACAGCGCGTAGCGTTGCGCAGTTGGAGGTGAGCCGCCAGCAGTGGTGGATGTGGGGAGAGAGATGGCGGATATTTATAATTTGTCATGAACTGATATATATATTATGACATGTGATGATATTAAGGTAAATACATTGTTTGTTCTCTATTAATATCTTTCATTTGCTAACTATCCCTATCAGTAGTTAGTGCCTTCAGTAGTTTGAATCTTTTATTTAGCTGGCAGTAGTGGCGCTCGCTGTATTGCAGTAGCTTGAGCAGCGAAGATTTTTGTGAGGTAAGTGATTTGTGAAAGGTATAGTTTAATGTTTGTCAGGGCCATTCTTTAGTAGGAAATTTTGAAAGTCGGATTGCGTTGCGCTAAAAATATTGTGTGTCAGGTTAAGCACAGTCCTGTAAAATTGTTCAAAGGGGACGTTTCATATGTCGACCCTTAGCCTAGGATACCTCACTGGAATCTTCTGATTTTTTTCTTGTAGTTTGTGTAATTAGTGTAGATTTTGTTTATTGCTAGCGCGTAATTATAGAGAGAATTTCCTTTGTAGTTGCAGTCTTTCATTGTTGTATAGTAAAACAGTTGTGGCATGCATGTAGATTTGCACTAAGTATTTCGCAGCTGCGCTTGCAATTAACTAGATATTATTTTCAGTGCTATGTCAATGTGTTCTCTTATTTTTGATCTTCAAATTGTGTTTTTCTGTGTTGTCGTGTGAAATACTGTGACAATAATGGCGTGTGAAAAACGTAACACTAGGCTCCAAAGTAAACTGAGAAATGACAGTGAAAATGAAAGCAGTGTGTTAGCGCCACCGAGTAATGAATTAACTGACGTTCAAAGTAGTAATTTGGTAATCGTGCATAGGGAAATGGAGCGGGCTGCAAACAATGGTGTAGACAGTGAAACAGGTAGTGAACAGGGAAGCATTATCGATCGATCGGTCGGCAACAGCTCGCCTCAGGAATCCGAAATGACAGGACACAATTTCGCAAATACTGTAGATTCAGGTTTTGGGTCATCACCGTTTTCTCAAATAAGTCAAGACACATTTTCTGCTTGTCAAAATGTGAATGTTGCCGGTGCAAATGCACTGCCGAAAAGCGTAGAGAAACAGATTCCAGACACTAATACATTATTATTGCAATTAATGCAACAAATGGAACAAAATCAGAGACAAACACAGCAAAAGCTTGAAAAGTTAGACACAATGGAACAACACCAGAGACAAACACAGCAACAGTTAGACACAATGGAACAACACCATTTGTAAAAATTTTTGTGGGGAGCATGGGGGCTATGTAAGTAGGCTGTTTATGTTTTCTCTATGTAAGTAGGCTGTTTAGGTTTTTTTTATTGGTAACGCCACCTCTGTATGACAATCACTGGCTGTGCTGTGGGCAGTCTGTGTCTGCTTTGCATTGTTGTAATACTCGCCATTGTAGTGTTAGGCAGCTGGCTGTGAACAGCGCGTAGCGTTGCGCAGTTGGAGGTGAGCCGCCAGCAGTGGTGGATGTGGGGAGAGAGATGGCGGATATTTATAATTTGTCATGAACTGATATATATATTATGACATGTGATGATATTAAGGTAAATACATTGTTTGTTCTCTATTAATATCTTTCATTTGCTAACTATCCCTATCAGTAGTTAGTGCCTTCAGTAGTTTGAATCTTTTATTTAGCTGGCAGTAGTGGCGCTCGCTGTATTGCAGTAGCTTGAGCAGCGAAGATTTTTGTGAGGTAAGTGATTTGTGAAAGGTATAGTTTAATGTTTGTCAGGGCCATTCTTTAGTAGGAAATTTTGAAAGTCGGATTGCGTTGCGCTAAAAATATTGTGTGTCAGGTTAAGCACAGTCCTGTAAAATTGTTCAAAGGGGACGTTTCAGTTCATGTGAGCAGAGGTGAAACTCAGAGGTAGACAATTACGAGTTGTATTGTGGGTAATCAAACATTTCCAATTGAAAACGATGCAAGAGCATCTTCATTGCCCCTCCAGAATGTGGCTGAGAATTGTCTTGAAGAAGAAAATGCACGGCAGTTATTTAATGTTGGCTGCATAGCTTCAGGCGAAATTTCTCAGCAGGCCCTCGTACTTGGCAGAAGACACTATTGTTCTAGGTATCTTTATGTGTTCCCTGTGGGCTCAGAACTAAGAAGAACGGCGTAACGCGATAGGCGGGCATACTAGAGACACTGCCCAACACACCTGTGAAAACCTTGATCGGATTTTCACTGTAGTTTCCATTTCGCGACTGATCATTCGTTACTTTCCGAATGACCCTCGTATCTTCTTCAGAAACGATTTTCTTTCAATTCCCAGTCTACGGCTTATATCCTCTCTACTTCAGTAATCATCAGTTATTTTACTGCCCACATAGCAAAACTCATTTACTACTTTAAGTGTCTCATTTCCTAATCTACTTCCTTCAGTATCACCTGGTTTAATTGACTACATTCCATTACCCTTGTTTTGCTTTTGTTGGGTTGGGTTGTTGGGTTGTTTGTGGGAAGAGACTAAACATCAGTCATCGTTCTAATCGGAGTAGGGAAGGACGGGGAAGGAATTCTGCCGTACCCTTTCAGAGGAACCATCCCGGCATTTGCCTGGAGCGATGTGGGGAAATCACGGAAAACCTAAATCAGGGTGTTGCTTTTGTTGATATACATCTTATATCCTGCTTTCAAGACACTGTGTATCCCATTTAACTGCTCTTCCAAGTCCTTTGATGTCTCTGACAGCATTACAATGGTACCGGAAAACCTCAAGGTTTTTATTTCTTCTCTCTTAACTATTTCTTACTCCAAATTATTCTTTTATTTCTTTCACTGCTTGCTTACTGCAAAGATTGAATAACATCGGCGATAGACTACAACCCTGTCTCACTCCCTGCTCAACCATATCTTCCCTTCGTGCCCCTAGAATCATAACTGTCGTCTGATTTCTGTGCAAGCTGTAAATAGTCTTTCGCTTTCTATATTTTCTGTGTCTTACCACTACTACCTTCAGAATTTCGAAGAAAGTACTCCAGTCAACGTTGTCAAAATCTTTCTCTAAGTCTACAAACGCTATAAATTTATGTTTGCTCTTCCTTAAGCTATGTACATCTACATGGATACTCTGCAAATCACATTTAAGTGCCTGGCAGAGGGTTCATCCAACGACCTTCACAATTCTCTATTATTCCAATCTCGTGTAGCGGATGGAAAGAACAAACACATATATCTTTGCATCGAGCTCTGATTTCCCATATTTTACCGTGGTGATCGTTTCTCCCTGCGTAGGTCGGTGTCAAGAAAATATTTTTGCATTCGGAGGAGAAAGTGGATGATTGGAATTTCGTGAGAGGATTCCGCCGCAACGAGAAACGCCTTTCTTTCAAGGATGTCCACACCAAATCCCGCATCATGTCAGTGACTCTCTCTCTCTCATCTAGTTTGTGATAATACCATACGTGCCGCACTTCTTTCGACTTTCTCGATGTACTCCGTTAATCCTATCTGGTTCGAATTCTACGCCGCGTAGCAGTACTCTTAAAAAGGACAGACAAGCGTAATATAGGTAGTCTCTTTAGCACATCAGTTACATTTCCTAATTGTTCTGCCAATAAAACGCAGTCTTTGGTTTGCCTTCCCCACAACATTTTCTATGTGTTCCTTCCAATTTAAGTTCTTCGTAATTGTAATTCCTAGGTATTTAATTGAATTTACGGCCTTTATATTTGACTGATTTATCGTTTAACCGAAGTTTAAAGGAGTCCTTTTAGCTCTCATGTGGATGACCTCACACTTTTCGTTATTTAGGGTCAACTGCCAATTTTCGAACCATTCAGATAATTTTTCTAAATCGTTTTGGAATTTGTTTAGATCTCCTGATGACTTTATTAGTCGATAAACGACAGCGTCATCTGCAAACAACCTAAGACGGCTGCTCATATTGTCTCCCAAATCGTTATATAGATAAGGGGGGACGCCAGAAATCACTTATGTTTTACTCGATGACTTTCCGTCAGTTACTACGAACTGTGACCTCTCTGGAAGGAAACAACAAGGAAATCACGAATCCAGTCACATAACCGAGACGATATTCCACAGGCACGCGATTAGTATGGGGCTATTGCATCAACAAACTCTGAAAGGAACCTAATTAGTATATAGTCTGGACCAGAAGACTTGGTTTTATTAAGTAAATGTCGTGAGACTAGAGCCTCCCGTCGGGTAGACCGTTTGCCGGGTGCAAGTCTTTCGATTTGACGCCACTTCGGGACTTGCGCGTTGATGGGGATAAAATGATGGTGATTAGGACAACACAACACCCAGTCCCTGAGAGGAGAAAATCTCCGACTCAGCCGGGAATCGAACCCGGGCCCTTAGCATTGACATTCTGTCGCACTGACCACTTTCTTTTTTTATCTAATTGTGTTCGGTATAGTTCGTTCCTTTTGTTTGGGGCAGCCGTCGTAAGACATCCGTTTAAGTTCGTCGTTCATCCATTAACTCTGTTTTTTTTTTTATTACAGAGGTCAGCTAACCCTCTGACCGAACACGCTGAGCTACCTTGCTGGCTTCACTCAGCTACCGGGGGCGGACCGTTTTATTAAGTGATTTAAAGTCGCTTCACTACTCCGAGGATATTTACTTCTACGGTACTCATGTTGGCAGCTGTTCTTGATTCGAATTCTGGAATATTTACTTCATCTTCTTTTGCAACAGATTTCGTAAGACTGTGGCAGCCCTGCTTTGGCAGCACTGTCTTAGATAGTATCTCCGTCGCTATCGCGCAGAGAAAGCATTGATTGTGTCTCGCCGCTAGCATACTTCACATACGACCAGAATTTCTTTGGACTTTCTGCCAGGTTTCGAGACAAAGTTTCGTTGTGGAACTTATTACAAGCATCTCGCATTGAAGTCCGCGCTAAATTACGACCTTCTGTAAAAGGTCGACAATCTTGTGGATTTGCGTCGGTTTATATTTGACATTGTTGTTTTCTTTGTTTCTGCAACAGTGTTCTGCCTCTTTAATATAAGTTATAGCGTCATTATTGCGTCCCATGTTCCTGTATTTCTCTGAATCCGTACAGATCTTCCCCGAGGTCGTCTTCTACCTGTTTTTCCATTCTTCTGTGAAGAATTCGTGTTAGTATTTTGCAGCCACGACTTACTAAACTGTTAGTTCGGTAATACTCGCACCCGTCAGCACTGGCTTTCTTTGGAATTGGAATTATTATTTTCTTCTTGAAGTCTGAAGGTATTTTGCCTGTCTCATACATCTTGCACACCAGATGGAAGAGTATTGTTATGATGGCTCTCAGAGAGCTATCAGTAGTTCTAACGGAATGTCATCTACTCCCGGGACTTTTTTTCGACTTACGTCTTTCACCGCTGTATCAAATTCTTCTGGCAGTATCATATCTCCAATCTTATCTGCATCTACGTCCTCTGCGATTTCTATATTATTGTACTCTAGTTCATCTCCCTTGTATAGAACCTCAATGTATTCCTGGTCTTCTTTGCTTAGGGCTGGTTTCCCATCTGAGCTCTTGTTATTCATACAGTGCTTCTCTTTTCTCCAAAGCCCTCTGTAATTTTCCTGTAGGCGTTATTAGTCTTTACCCTAGCGATATCTGGTTCTAAATTGGTACATTTATCCTCTAGCCATGTCTGTTGAGCCATTTTGCACTTCCTATCATTCTCATTTTTTAGACTTTTTAGACCTTTTGCCCTGTTTCATTTGCCGCATTTTTACGTTTTCTCCTTTCTTCAGTTAAATTCCATATATCTTCCATTGTCCATGGATTTCTATTAGGCCTAGCCTATTTATTTATTTGACCCGCTTCTGCCTTCGCCAGCACATCTCTCAAAGCTAACCATTTATGTTCTACTGCGTTCCTTTCCCCTTTTCTAGTCAATCTGTGTCTTCCCACTGGAACTCTCAACAACCTTCTTTAGAAATACACATTTCCCATTTTCTTAATTTCCTACCTTTTAGCAAGTTCTTCAGCTTTAATTTACACTTCATAACCAATAAATTGTGATCAGAGTCCACATCTGCCCCAGAAAATGTCTTACAATGTAAAACATGGTTCCGAAATCGCTGTCTTACCATCTTTCATGATTCTGAGACCAAGTGTTAGCTATGATTAAATTATGCTCTGTGCTAAGTTCTACCAGGCGGCTTCCTCTTTCATTCTTCTCGCCCACTGCATATTCCTCTACCATTTTCCTTCTATTCCTTTTGTTACTGCCGAATTCCAGTCCCCCATTACAATTACACTTTCGTCTCCCTTAACTATATGAATAATTTCTTTTATATCATTATACATTTCTTCAATCTCTTCGCCATCTGCAGAGCTAGTTAGCATATAAACTTCTACTTCTGTGGTGGTTGTTGACTTTGTTTCTCTCTTTCCTAAGATAATGCGTTCGCTGTTCTGTTTATAGTAGCTTAGCTGCAATGCTACTTTCTTTTTCATTATTCAACCTACTCCTCCATTACCTCCACTGCGCTGTACTCAGAGGTGACATTGTATCTGGCTGTAAATGCTTAACGTTAACAGTTGTAATTTAGTAATTTCCTTTCGCACTATCGTGTACGACGCCACTTTCTTTTGCTTTCTGCAAACACGGAGAAAATGTGTTCAACTTGCTTCTGTCTGATTGCGATGTTCCATCTCTACGGTAATCTATCAGTTCGATGAGCCGGATTAGGTTGGGGAAGAAACAGTAGATACATACTAAGATTAGATAATGAAATATGCTGTATGAATCAGTTACAAAGATTAGCACGAAATGGAAGGAGATGGGTGCTAGTATGAAACCTTTTGGAAGACTGATGACGCTGTTTTGCGGACGAACCACGTAATGAGCATGAAAATGCTGAGCCCATGATGACTGTAGTTTACGTTCTGCAGATGAAATCCGTTGTATCGATAACAGTACTGCACTGGTAACGTTGTAAGCATGAGTCGACAAAAATTAAATTTCTGTGATGTTGTGTTGTAAGCTTTCTGGAAGACTTATTGTCTTCTTGAAGAACTGTCCACCTCGAAAGTGGTCATAGAATCATAGAAGAGTTCTAAACTTCGTTGTCGTCATTCGGTGGCAGATTCACTCCTGCACCGCCACCAGACGAGAAGACACTGTAAATTGTACAGTAGTCTATGTTTCACCCATTGTGCCAGGTAGAACCATCACCTAACGTCAGTTAAAAGCTTCTCCTTAGCTCTGCGTGTGCCGTTCACCAGCATTCTTCCCACACCAAGCAATGCTCAGCTAGTGTAGCACTATTAACAACCTGAAGGAATAATGACAGTAGACACCGTCTTGATGTCAGTGTTGGTCGTTTATCAGCGTGGTATTTAAGAGGAAATTACGAACAGAAAGTGCAGGAGGCTCCGATATAGTGGTCCGATTTTAGACTTGCGAACGTGCAATGGACATAAACATATAGAGAGGTAACAGGCGCAACACATATTCCATACATAACCCATTACATTTTCATGGTCTCGGATGTGTTCTTACTGCAGGTCAAAGCCAGTACTCGAACTTTTCAGTTTATTCAGCGCCCTCTATAAAATGCTAGTTTACCTGGCCATAAGTATCCTCAGATCAGTTCCCCAAGAACACGTGTGAGACGTACCAGGTCCGCTCAGCAATATCAACATATCAGCAACTGAGACATCAAGAGAAAGTCGTATCAAATATTACAAAATCATTGTTTCCTTATCTTTCATTAGGATCCCTTTATTCAATGTACGGCAAAATTCTGCTCTGCTCGTATCACGGTTCCACTATGTGTTGCATTGGCCCGATATCGAATACACACACGGAAATATTTTGGATATTTGACTGGGCAGCATAAATGTTGAGGAGAATACTGGAGCTAGAAATATTTCTCGAAATATAACGGCTGCATCTACAGGATATCTTTATGAAATCTGCGTACAAAACACACACACACACACACGCACGATGTCCAGTTTAGCCAGAGAAGCTTCCTTTGGCAGTGATTGCCTCGCACCTTGAGTGGGGGTCTTCAGAAGTGGATGCTCTCCTACAGTTGGGACTGATGCTCCTATAAGACTAACCATGTTAAGGGATGTCTCATGTGGGCGAGCCATGTAAACGTATGTGGCTAAGAGCAGAGGCCATTCACCCGCATAGCGCTTCCGCGAGTGCTCCGCGAGCTAGTTAGAGGACGCGACTAGTGGGCAGATATTGAGTTACGGCCTTCCGCTCTACAACCCTACGTCAGGAGGTAGCGAAAGGTCATTCACCTACCACTGGCTCTAGCAAATTCTCAAGCGGCGAGCAATGAACACAGATAGAGCGGCGCGGGAGAGAATACCAAGTTCCATATCTCTGCCAGTCGCATATTGATTTCCAATTTCTGTTTCTAAATTTGAATATTTTCTTTATATTGTGTACCTCGAGATGAGCACCATGTTAGAATTTCTATAGGATGTTAATTTTCTTGGTGATTAATTTGTAACGTTATACAGCAAGAGAGGACAATTTGATTACCTCTGTCCTAGTTTTAGTCGTCATTTCTGGTTTGATTCAGCTCTTCATTGCCTTTCGTGGAAACAACACTTCTCTTTTAAGCATAATCGAAAATTTATGTTACATATTTTTAGGCATGCCCCTGTGATTCTGCCTCCGCCCCCTCAACAATCTCTTCTGCTCAAATATTTTCCCAGTCGTTTCATTACGATTTTATTGTAGATTTTTATTACTGACTCATTGCAGAAAGTCTTCAGAAATCAATACAGTAGTATCTAAATCAGTCCAAACATACCTACAGAAACAGAAGAAATTGTAAGTAATGCTCTTGAAAGCATTAGTGAGTGCTCTGTTGCGAATGGTCTCACTCTCAGTTTCAATTTCAAAAAGACAACATATTTAGTTTTGCCCATCTGGAGCCACTACACCAACGATAAGTGTAACATATGGTAAGGAATAATAACTAGGAATGAAACTTCAAAATTTTCGTGTGTCCATATTAATGAGAGTTTAAATTGGAAAGAAATAAGTTTTGTAACTCCTAAAACAACTTAGTTGAGCAATTAGAATCATTACAAATGTTGTGGAGAAGCAAACAAGTAAGATGACTTATTTTGAGGATGAAAGTGTTCACTGATCAGAGACATGCTGCAAGAATAGCATGTTGTCCTCACCCACGGTCATCTTGTTGAGATCTGTTTAAGCTGGGTACTTTGACTACTGCTGCACGGCATATTTATTTCCTGATGGAGTTTGTTGTAAATAATCCACAGCATTCGAAAGAAACAAAGATGCACATAATTACAATTTCAGAAAGAAAAATGACATTTATTACTCCAGATTAAGATTGTCTTTAGTACAAAAAGGGGTGCACAATTTTGAAATTAACGCTTTATCACTTACTCAATGATATAAAACAAGTGAGAAACAACAAAGTTAAGTTTGAAAACGAGCTGAAAAAGGTTATTCCTGACAACTCCTTTTATTCCGTAGAAGAATGGATAGCAATTATTAACGCACAGTAGTATAAAAAAATTTGATGGTCAATAGATAGACACGTTTATATCTGAACGTCTAATGTGAATGTAAAATGGTTCGTTCCACATCATTTAACATAGAAATGATCCATGGGCCATAAAACTAACTAACTAAAAATCTACATTCATTATTTGATCAATCGATGTGATAGAATTTGCAACCTGTATCAAGTAAAACTATTGGTTATGTTATAAGATATAATTGCTTTTATTCACCAAAACGCTATCTTTTTCTGGATCACAGCTCATTTGTTTGTAGTTATGTTTTACAAAGTTTATGTTGAAACATGTAACATCCATCCATTACACGCTTTGATTAATAGTAAAAATAAGACACTGTTTAAAATAAAATTGAGTACACAGAAGACATAGTTGCAACGTGTTCTTAAGGCTATATATACTTATAGAGAGACTGATGGTCAATTGAAATGAATTTGCTGGTACTTAACCATTGCATTAGAGGGCGAGTTCACGGCCTAAAATTAGTTTGTGGCTCGTTTGCTTAAATAGGGCTCCGGTTATGCGCTCTTACATTGTTGTTAAAGAAGCACAAATTAATGAAATGGCCAGCCTAAAGAAGAGCACCAGATTGTGTTAGTGTTGTTCGTCTTTTGTATTATCAGGTCTCGTATCATATATAAAGGGCATGAAGAGTGTCAGATGTCATGGTGTAGGGAACCATTGGGTATGGCCTCAAGTCACGGCTAATACTCGTCAATGGAGCTACGATAGCAGAGTGATACGTAATGGACATCCTGCATCATCATGTGTGACATCACATGCGACGAATCGTGATTCCATTTTTCAACAGAACAATGCTCGTCCACACATGGCACGTGTTTTTATTAACTGTCAGCATTACGCTGAGGTACTCCTGTGGCTGAAGAGATCCAAGATCTGTCCCCTGTAGAACATGTGTAGGGACAACTCGGATGTCATCTCAATCCGGTATCAACCGTTGTGTGTCAGCTTGTCCTAGACAATAAAATGGCTTTATTTCGACGTCGTACCGATGAATGTGCTGATACTTCCTAGTTCTTTGTAATTTCAACTAGATTTTGTAATCACTTAAATAACACCACATACCCTCTCAACCCGTGGAGTTCTGTTTCGTTTCCTCCTCCCATCCTGGGTTTTTCACCTTCTTTCTCAGGCAGTGTATATCCACTGTATTAACAACAGCGTCTTCTGGACGTTAGTTATTTCTTTATGACAACGTAACAATAGCCTGGCGGACATGTATTCGTTTACTATACAGTATTATTTTGGAGTTGTGGTGTAGCCACTTCTGACACTAGTTCTGTGTGCGGGATGGTTTCTTCCGAACTGTGACAGGTGCAGAGTTAGGAAAGCATGGGCAATTTGCACCTTATTTATGAGTAATTTGTTCTTTATTTATTCACTAATGACTTCATACCGCAGTACAACGTTCGTAGGTGCTGTAGTAAATGCTTTGCCTCACATGCAGTGTGTGAGTGTTCGCGGCAAAATGCTGACTCAGTCTAACAGTGGCTGCCATTGTTGGCGTCCTCGCTGACCAAATGGCGTGTCAGCTGGATGGTGATAGAAACATATAGACACCGTGATTTAAACTACTACCCTTAGACACTGGCTGGTGTGACAGGTAAAGGTGGCCGCTGAGCAACCTGACAATGATGGGTTCTGTTGAAAGTCTGAACCCATCAGCATTACCTGCTGGTCGGCAGACTAGTGGCTCCAATTAATAGGCAACCTTGTCCGCTGGCCTAAGCATACAGTCACCTGTCTGTCGAAAGGAGGATACAGAATGATTAATTTCCTGAATGAAAATTTCACTCTGCAGTACAGCGTGCGCTGATATGAAACTTCCTGGTACATTAGAACTGTATGCCGGACCGAGACTCGAACTCGGGACCTTTGCCTTTCGTGGGCAAGTGCTCTACTGACTGGGCTACCCAAGCATGGCTCCCGATCCGTCCTCACAGCATTACTTCCGCCAGTACCTCGTCTCCTACCGCCGCAGGAGAGGTTCTGTGAAGTTTGGAAGGTAGGAATCGGGGTACTGACGGAAGTAAAGCTTTGAGGACGGGTCGTGAGTCGTGCTTGGGTAGCTCAGTCGATAGAAAACCATTCAAGCAGCGTCCTGTGTGGGTTGTCATCTCACACCCTTATAGTGAAACTGATCACTAAAGGAGAATGTCCAGAGCAAGAGTGTGTGACTCTTTCAAAATAGCCTGCTGTTTTTGTTTCGCACAAGGGGAAACTTGCCGCAGCTGTAGTAATTGAGGTGTTTGTGGCATAAAAAAAAACAAATAAAACTTGATCATTATACATATTTCGGATATCATGAAGACCCCGACTGTAACTCAAACCCGGGATCTCCTGATTACATGGCAGACACTCTATCCATCTGAGCCACCGAGGACACAAAGGATAGTGCGACTGCAGGGACTTATCTCTGGCACGTCTCCGGTGAGACCCACACTCTCAACTTATTGTCCCGCACTATATTCATAGTGCCCCTGCCCATTGTACTGATTACTCGCGGCTTTACTGCCGATTCCCGTAAGGGTTCGGGTACTGTTTGTGCATCTGCACATAAGAAGATGGTCAAATGGCCGGTGACCGTTAACTAGATATATACATATATACATACACACACACACACACACACAATATATATATATATATATATATATATATATATATATATATATATATATATATATATATATATATATATATATATATATACACCCCTGGAAATGGAAAAAAGAACACATCGACACCGGTGTGTCAGACCCACCATACTTGCTCCGGACACTGCGAGAGGGCTGTACAAGCAATGATCACACGCACGGCACAGCGGACACACCAGGAACCGCGGTGTTGGCCGTCGAATGGCGCTAGCTGCGCAGCATTTGTGCACCGCCGCCGTCAGTGTCAGCCAGTTTGCCGTGGCATACGGAGCTCCATCGCAGTCTTTAACACTGGTAGCATGCCGCGACAGCGTGGACGTGAACCGTATGTGCAGTTGACGGACTTTGAGCGAGGGCGTATAGTGGGCATGCGGGAGGCCGGGTGGACGTACCGCCGAATTGCTCAACACGTGGGGCGTGAGGTCTCCACAGTACATCGATGTTGTCGCCAGTGGTCGGCGGAAGGTGCACGTGCCCTTCGACCTGGGACCGGACCGCAGCGACGCACGGATGCACGCCAAGACCGTAGGATCCTACGCAGTGCCGTAGGGGACCGCACCGCCACTTCCCAGCAAATTAGGGACACTGTTGCTCCTGGGGTATCGGCGAGGACCATTCGCAACCGTCTCCATGAAGTTGGGCTACGGTCCCGCACACCGTTAGGCCGTCGTCTGCTCACGCCCCAACATCGTGCAGCCCGCCTCCAGTGGTGTCACGACAGGCGTGAATGGAGGGACGAATGGAGACGTGCCGTCTTCAGCGATGAGAATCGCTTCTGCCTTGGTGCCAATGATGGTCGTATGCGTGTTTGGCGCCGTGCAGGTGAGCGCCACAATCAGGACTGCATACGACCGAGGCACACAGGGCCAACACCCGGCATCATGGTGTGGGGAGCGATCTCCTACACTGGCCGTACAACACTGGTGATAGTCGAGGGGACACTGAATAGTGCACGGTACATCCAAACCGTCATCGAACCCATCATTCTACCATTCCTAGACCGGCAAGGGAACGTGCTGTTCCAACAGGACAATGCACGTCCGCATGTATCCCGTGCCACCCAACGTGCTCTAGAAGGTGTAAGTCAACTACCCTGGCCAGGAAGATCTCCGGATCTGTCCCCCATTGAGCATGTTTGGGACTGGATGAAGCGTCGTCTCACGCGATCTGCACGTCCAGCACGAACGCTGGTCCAACTGAGGCGCCAGGTGGAAATGGCATGGCAAGCCGTTCCACAGGACTACATCCAGCATCTCTACGATCGTCTCCATGGGAGAATAGCAGCCTGCATTGCTGCGAAAGGTGGATATACACTGTACTAGTGCCGACATTGTGCATGCTCTGTTGCCTGTGTCTATGTGCCTGTGGTTCTGTCAGTGTGATCATGTGATGTATCTGACCCCAGGAATGTGTCAATAAAGTTTCCCTTCCTGGGACAGTGAATTCACGGTGTTCTTATTTCAATTTCCAGGAGTGTATATATGTATGTATATATATATCTATATATATATATATATATATATATATATATATATATATATATATATATGCATGTCCGAAAGACCGGATACCATGTTCATATATCAAAAATGAATGTTGAAATTATTATGAAACCCGCAGTAAATTAATGAAATGTTGTTCAGCGGAACTTAATACTACAAGTATATTGAATTATTTATGTTTCATGGTAATACATCCTCAGAGCGACTTAAATTCACTGTTGTCAAAACACTTCACAAAAAAGGAAGGAAAACATTGGTAAAGAGTTACCAATCCATCACATTGCTGCCGGTGATACAAAATATTTGGCGTACTGTTGTATCTTGTACAAGACTTTTTGCAAGCGGTACGGGTAAACTTCATCAGCGGCAAATAGTTTGTATTTAAAAAAAGACTGTAAACTGAAGAGGTTGTATCTATTTTGATAGATGGTATAGTAGAGGCAATAAATTAGAAATTATTAACGTTGGGAATATTCTGTCACTCGGCTAAGGCTTTTCGCTGCACAGACCACAATATCATAATGCAAAAGTTAAACTATTTTTGAATAATAGGCACAATGGGTTCATAATTTTTACATTATCTGAATGACAGAAAACATTGTGTATCAATATGAATGCAATCTTCGTGCAGCTACATCGGTCCTTCCTGAGATTCTGCGACTAACTGAATTGATTTACATCTAGAAATAATTTTTTCTCGGAAATTAATTTTAATGCGTACCATGTAAATTGGCTGAAAAGTTGGAGCTGAAAATTTATAATGAATTATGCATATTTTTTTTTATTTCCACTTCAATGACGTAACAATAGGTACTCAGAATCTGAAGAAATGAGACAGTGTACAAGGTTCAATTTTGAGCAGTCTTTTTTTATGAGATGTGTAAATGATCTATTTGGGATTTCAGAAGATGCAAATTTTGTCTTTTTCTACGTGTTAGAAGTACAGGAACAAAAATCACCCCCCCACCCCCTTACTAAAAGGGAAGCTAATGAATTAATCAAAGACATAAATCGATCTTTCAAGGCATTGGATTACCACTGAATTTTGACGAGCCTCAATATATACTATAACAATAATACGTGACAAGTCTCTAAGTTTACCAGAAATATTTACCATTAGTTAACAGGCCCATTTTTTTTAATGCGAACTGGTATGCTGGTTTCAGTTGCGATAAAGCGTATTTGATGAACCATTAGACCACTTTACTTACAAGACAAACCTCACGACCAGAACATTAACAATTTATAAACACAAACATTTTAAAACTGACTTAAGAAAAAAAAAAAAGAATGGAATATCTTGGAACAGAAGTACATAAATGCTGTCTGAAATTTTTTAAATTAGCAACATCCGAATGGCGATAGAAGAAATTAGCACCAGAAATAATCTTTAAAGAATACCACGAAATAAGACATAAAAGGTCCATGTCACTTATAGCAGCAGTGTGCAAATGGCAGCTAGTATCAGTCACACTCTACGGCCACTGTAGCAATTCATATAAGACGAGCTAAATAGACGGTCTCTGGCAACCACAACTCGAATGTTCTCCTCAAGCCTGTACACCCGTGGACACACAGCACGTCCCAGTGGCTAGCAGTATCAGTCACGCTGTATAACCACAATGGCAATTCACAAATGATGCTCCGAATACCCCGTCTGAGCCATGAGATACTTTGCATGCATTTCACGCATATGTCCACTTGCAGACTAAAGCCTGCCTGAGTCATATCTAGTATCAGACGCTCTATATAACGGCTGTAGCAATTCATAAGCGATGGCCCGAATACACTATCCGGGCCAGTAAACTCTCGCGTGGGCTGCACACATTCGTCCAAATGCAGACCAAAGCTCTCCTGAGTCCTACCTAGTATCAGTCGCTATATACAACCACCACAGCAACTCATAAATGATGGTCCCAATACATTATCTGTACCAGGAAACGCTCGCATACCGCCATAGGAATTCATAAGTGACTGGTCAAATACAATGTGTGGTCCAAAATACACCTGCATGCTTTCTACATGTTCGTCCACATCCAGGCGAGAGCTCGCTCCAGTCACATCTAGTACCAGACTCATTATACAACGACTGTAGCAATGCTTAAGTGGTGGGCAGAATGCACTGTCTGAACCAGAAAATGCTCGCATGCACCTCGTTATGTTAGTCCCCATGCAGACTGAAAGTCGCCAGACTCATATCTCATATCAGACACTCTATACAGCCGGCCGAAGTGGCCGTGCGGTTAAAGGCGCTGCAGTCTGGAACCGCAAGACCGCTACGGTCGCAGGTTCGAATCCTGCCTCGGGTATGGTTGTTTGTGATGTCCTTAGGTTAGTTAGGTTTAACTAGTTCTAAGTTCTAGGGGACTAATGACCTCAGCAGTTGAGTCCCATAGTGCTCAGAGCCATTTGAACACTCTATACAATGGCCATAGCAGTTCACAAGTGAGAGGCCATGTACACTGTCTGCACCAGGAATCACTCGACTGCATTCCCCATATTCGTCCACATGCAAACGAAAGCTCGCCACTGTCACACTAGTATCAGATGCTATATACGACGGCTGCAGAAATTCAGAAGCGACAGGCTGAATAAACTGTTGGGACTATGCACTCCGCATCTTTGCAGACCCACAGCTGGCTCCAGTCAGGGTTCAGTCACACGACACAACAGTCACAGCTGTTCATAAGCAATGGGCCAAATACACAGTCTTGATCTGGAGACATTTGTATGCACTGTAGCCTCTCGTCACATACCTGGTCCTCTTTGAAACTAAAATTTATTCTAACTGGCCATGAAAAATTCCCATATTTCATATAGAATCAAGAATTCCTGTTTATAGCAGAGATAATTAAATAAAACAATAATAAGAGCCATTGGAGTAGGGTATTACACGCAAAGAAGCAAGGAGTTTTATTGAAAGGATTTCTAACCAACGTCCCTTTTCTTTCACAACTATCATATAAGGCAAACGCACGTATTGTTAACGTCTGAAGCGTCTGGGTGTCCTTAGCGGTTCTGAGCTCTTAGCGTCTGGGAGTCTGTGCGTTAGAGACTTTAGTGTCCTAGTTTTCAGCGTTAGAGTCTTGAGAATTCACGTCTCCTAAGTTCATACGCCACTGCTTGAAATAGTGAACTTCATTGGCAGCCGGGTTAATTAAAAGTAAATTTAGGCTCGCTTACTTTATTGTCGAAAGTACGAAAACTTATAGAACTGAGATAACGCTAACATCCAGCGAACGTCACCATCGATAAAAGATTGATATCATTAATTCCAATCTCAGAACTTCAGTTGTTGCCGAAGCTACTATTCAAACATCGCATCGCAACTTAAATTTCGATTATAGACGATGTTTGGACATTTATTATCGGGCTTAAGTGTGGCCATTCATAGTGGTGAATCATAACAAAGAAACTGTGTTAATAAAAACCAAGTTAAGGAAAAACTATAGTGTTACACGATTTCAAACAGAGTATCACGAGAAGTGAACCGTGTATTGGATTCTTTCCGGACAATAATAATAATAATGATAATAATTTTAACGAATAAGACATCGTGCTGTGTTAAATGAATCCTGCGATTTTTGAAGGAATTAATTCAGTTTACATATCTACACAAGTCAAAGATATCAGTTCATTCTGAAACGCGAATCGGCTGCGTGGCTGCCTTGTAACTGTTAATGAGCATCTTTGGCAGCAACCGCTAAACAACGCAGCTAGCCCATGGTAATAATTTGAATTTAAACTTATTAATCAACAAATATTGACTGCAATAACGAATAGTGTTGTGTCGCTTTTACGTTATCTCAGCGAGGTGAAGAATATTGGCTGGGCGTAGAAAAAGGACATTACGCTTTCGTGCCACTAGACAGCACTCCACACATTTGTCCACCCGAAGACAAAACCTCACCCTGGGCATAATATGTAATAGACGCTCTATGTAATGGCCATAGCAGTTCATAAGTGATGGGTCGAATATGCTGTCTGGTCCAAGAAATGAACGCATGTACTCCGCATGTCCGTCCATATACAGACTAAAGGTCGCCCCAATCAGACCATGGCTCACCAGAGTCATATCTAGTAATTCATACGAGACAGTCTGAATACACTGTTTGGGCCAGGAAACTTTTCTCCACCTGTAGATCCATATCTGTCTCAAGTCACGGCTAGTATCAGTGACATTACACAACTATCATAGCTATTCCTATGCGATGTGCCAAACATACAGTCTGGGCAAGGAGCTGCTCACATGCACTGTGTACGTTAGTCCACATGCTGACCCGCAGCACGCCCCTGTCGTCTGCTGATCGTTGCTGCTTACTAACAGAGCTGCTCACCACCAAGTTGTTCCTTTTCGGATCAGAAACACGTTCCGCCTCCCATCCGCCCTTGGCTGCCCATTCCTCAAGGAAGAGGCAACGCCCTCTTTCGAGCTCGGAGGAGTGGCTCAGAAGGTGATTTAAATCGGTGGGCCTTGACTGATTATGAGCTTGCACAGTAATACCACATATACATTTCGTATTTGTTGCAGAACTCTCAAATCTGTAAAAGTAAGTGTCTGCAACAATCAAAAACACTAGACGTTGAAGGTGTTACGTTTTGTCACTAAAGACAGACCACCACCACAATTCGAAAATCCAGAGTCTAAAGTTTAGCAGTATGTCTCTTTCTAAGTTTCATAAACGATGAAACTGGTTTATTCTCCATATTTCTACCCACTAATGATTTATGGAATTATTTTCTGGGAACATTCAACGTACACGAAGAGTATTTTTAGAATACGGAATCATTTTATTGGAATAGTATCTGACTGTAGACCGGCAATGGCAAGGAAAGCGTTTCTGATGAAGAGAAAATTGTTGACATCGAATATCGATTTAAGTGTCAGGAAGTCTTTTCGGAAAGTATTTGTATGGAGTGTAGCCATGATGGAAGTGAAACATGAACGATAAATAGTTTAGACAAGAAGAGATGGGCAGATTAGATGGGCAGATCACTTAACTAATGAGGAAATACTGAACAGAATTGGAGAGAAGTTGACTTTGCGGCACAATATGACTAGAATAAGGGATCGGTTGGCAGGACATGTTATGAGGCATCAAGGGATCACCAATTTAGTACTGGAGGGCAGTGTGGAGGGTAAAAATTGTATACTTAGAGCAAGAGATGAATGCACTAAGCAGATTCAGAAGGTTTATGCTGCAATAGTTACTTGGAGTGTGTGTGTGTGTGTGTGTGTGTGTGTGTGTGTGTGTGGGTGTGTGTGTGTGTGTGTGTGTGTGTGTGTGTGTGTGTGGTATGTGTGAGATAATGTACATTGCCTGCAGACATACATATATTGCCATTATCAGTATTTTTTTCTCAAAAACGGTGAAAAACCTAAAGCAACATCTGAACTGGAAACAACCTTGGCGAAAATTTCACGGACTTAGCATTAGAACAGAAAGGCTTCAGATACTTGGGAACACATGTGTTTCATAAACTAGTAGAGCACACTAAGTGGCATGTAGAATATAGGATGGAATTTAAGTCCGAATTAAAGAACGGTCCACTGGGTAACGTCTTGTGTAATATTGAAAAATATCTTCACAGAAACTCTTAAATTTAGTTCTGCACGTTAGTTTACACTTAAAATTAGCTCTGCAACTCAGTAATTTTGGAGTCGTTTCACTGTAATTCAACTGAATTAAATTGAATGTAAATCCCTGACTTACTTCCACATCTCAGAGACCACTCATGGTGACCTCCATCGATTACAAATAATGAAGTCTAGTGCAACTGCAGACTGAAGATGCAAAGCTGTTTCGCACATTTTGCCTTTTTACGAATTTTCATGTTCTACACATTGTACAGAACGTTGACCAAGCTGACTTTAAAAATTTAACAAATGAAAAAAATCTGAGTGGTATGGTCCAATAAGTATGACCGTAAAATTCTTTTACAATAGAGAAATCGACTTAGCATTAAAACAAATCATTCTTTATCTAGCAGGAAAACATATTCTACATAACCTCAGTCAAGATGTATTTTTCCAGCTGGTTCGTACTGCAGCGTCACTGCCTCTTTTGCGTTTGTGTATGCACAATTGGCAACAAAAGTACATAAGTTGTTCTAGATATTTCCTGCCAGCTGTAAGGAAAATACTTAGAAGTAAGAAAGAGTGTGGTTATGTAACAGTATAATTCTTGTAATAATCTTGAAAGAAGTAGCACATATTTAATTCTCAACAGCTCCGTTTCTACTTTTATCAGTTTCTTTTACTTCTTGATTGACATCAGAAAGCATATTAAGTGGTTAACTGAACATTCTGTTGTAAAGTTAGGACGTATGTAACTCACTTTCGAAAGGATATAAGTGTAATAAAATTACACTTTTTCCAGAACACAGAAGTTACTCTTTCATTTTCTGTAGGACCTGAGTCTCTTTCACGTTTTGTGGCCGTAGTAGGAGCTTTTGGCGTCCCACAAAATTTCTCTTGCTTTGTATAATCCAATCAGCTGCGAGATTTCATCCGCAGACCAAATTTTCGAAGGCATTGTTCCCTTGAATGAATAAATCCCCAGAGCTGTTCTCACACTGAGGACACTCTTCAACTTCTAAACATCTGAGAGCGGCGTAGAAGCCTGTCCACACGCGAGTTTGTTGTTGTAGCTTTCGGAGAGTAGTTTTATTACTTCAAGGCCTTTGAGTTTCAGGTCAGTGTGGACTTGAGAAATCATGCGCTGGATAGTCTTCTTTTAGCTGGAAAACATGCATGTACGATATCCAACAAAAGATTACACAGATTCAGCAGTGATATATAACAAATTGATGTTGGAAGGATTTGCTGAACTCCGCCCGCGGAAGGGGGGTCAGGGGGTAAAATAACCGTCAGGAGACAGCTGTATTGTACATTGTACATTGGCAGTATTGTAAAAGAGTCTGACCTACAAATAACTGATAATGTTTCAAATATGACTTACATTTTTGTTAATGCGGGAAAAGGAACTGTTGCTTATTCTGTTTTAGTGCATTCAAACCAACTGTTCTTTTTAAGTAGGATAATAATGCCAGACGAAAGATACGGGTGCTCACGACCGTGTTCCTGGATCCTGATCAAACAAAATTTAGTTTGAAATTGCTCTAAGTTCTGATCTTCGCCTGGCCCATGTTGTTGTCGGAAAAGTTTTTGTTTGTTATCCGACGAACGTAATACCAAGACAGCAATTGTTGCTTCATATCCATCTCTCATGCTACTCACACGTAGTCCTACACTTCTTTGATTTATTTTGACATTTAACTGTTGTACAAGAACAGACAATAATTTTACAATGCTATGAACACATACTTAAAAAGAGTCCACTTTATCTATATTTATATGTAGCACTGTTTAAATGATAGTTTTTTCTGTACTGTTTTCTTCCACAGAATACCAAATTGTTTGAAAAACTTATTTTTATCATACCTGCAGTTTTGTATAATTTTTAATTTCGCTTGACATGGGGCACAGATCTAAAATGGTAGCAGAAGTAAAGAGACTGCTATTTTTTTTACATGTAATTTTCTGCATTCAACCCACTGATTTCATTTTAGGAATATTTGTAGAAAAACAATAACTTTTATGTGTTTCTGCACACATCAAACTGAAATGAAATTTATTTATTTCAATGTCGTTGTTGTTATTTCAACACTTACTTTTGCATGTCACACTGAAAGGTGTCAGGCAAATCCAAAACCTTCCATGAAAACCCTGACATGATAGCAAATCCGGCAGTATGTGACATAGCTCCAAATAAATCCTGACATTAAATTAACCAAAGTAATACGATCAACGAGTGAGCAAATGGAATACCACAGACTAACACAAGAACGCCTAAATGCGTGTCATACCTTCCCACCGTGAAACAGACGCAATTCCGAGGGGAGAAACGAGGACAGAAGCCGAGAGCAGAATCGTGTAGGCTAGGAGACCCTACGATAAGGGACGGACACCCACGTTGCCAGCTGACCGCCAAAACCATCCTCCCCCCCCCCCCCCCAGCCAATGTTAAAAGATAGAGCCCTCCAGAAGAACAGTATAGATCTTACGATAACACTAAAAGGGCCACACCAGCTGCTAGTTTTAGCATGAGACTTTTTCGCGTCTCTGTTACGTTGCAAACGTTAAAAACATGCCCCACAACGAAAAGTATAACGTTTCTCATTGGACAGACAGAATTTTTGTAGGCGGAGCTTACGGTTAACATTGAGACCCTGATTGGTCAGTTGAAAACACAGCCAGATAGCTTTTTTTAAACAAACTTTGGTAAATTGTAGTAAGGAAAAGTTAGTTAGAGAGTTGCTTCCGAGACGGCGAGATGTGAGGAGCTGCGGCGCCCGCCGCCCCCTGACGCTGCCTAAACACCGACAAGGTAATGAACGCACGCGATGCCGCATTTTTGAGCGCAGAAGTCTCATCTGTTACATCCCCTTTTTACGTAATACTAGTGTAGATCGTCAATTAAAACTCATGGTATTCACATTTGCTACGTGAAGTTAAAATCTGAAACGCGATGATTTTTCTGTTATATAATTATTGAGAAGCCACATCAGCCACTGTAATTTACGACAAGTTAAATAAGTAATTTAAGATAATTGAGGGTCACTGTAGACCATTTTGATAGTTTTCTCTTTTGTGAATCTTAATTTAAGCTTAGATTATAGATGTGATATGGCATAGGTCATCCTTCGATCCATTGTAGAACTTGGAAACCCATTCAGGAAATATTAGTTCACATTTTTGTTGAAAGCAGTTGGTTTTTATCATCCTCTATTAAAACATTTCCTTTTATCAATAGTGCAATTTATAAACAATGTTTTGTGAGTAGAATAAAATTTCCAGTGGTAAACTTAACTGCTTTTTCGACGTTATTTTACCAGCTAAGTAAAAATAGGAAAGCCTTGAACCCCTTCCACTGAATTTAGTTAGTATTAAGATTCTTTTTACAGGGAGTGCAGTGGAGCTGACGCTGAAATCATTAAATATTTGATTATATCAACGCTAGTCTCACTGAACTCTTCAGAACTCTACATGTCATGTGTGGTCTGGCGTCTCCTTACCAGCAACAGGTCCCAGGTTCAAACTAGTCAATTTCCTAAAAAAACACGCTCAGAGCGTCGTTGCGCGAAAGTGGTAGGGAGACACGACTTAGAACAAACAGCGAAAAACGCAGAATGTTAGAACACACATATTAGTTATCAGGGTGAGACGAACACGACTTTACAACGGTGGAATGATATAGAAATTTATTGAGACAACTTACAGGATCGTATATCGTATACCGTATGATTTTGCGACACGTTTCATGATCAAATTCCCATCCTGAAACACTCATTCGTACATACAGCCATGTTGAGCTGGGATCAACATGCGTCTCATTATTCCACTACCGGCTGGTTCTGGTATTTAGAACTGTTACGCTACTTTCACTTTAGTTTGTAAAAAAAATAGACATTCTTAAGAATAATAACTGCTTCCATTTTGCCAAATAGTGATTTCCGAGTGAAATTCCGGCCGTCGATAGGAGAAGTTACACCAGATTTGCCATTGTTACTACCCTGTACGGTTGTAGAAGGTTTCTGTAAAATGTGAGGTGCAAATTTAATTGGATTCTTGCATGACCAAGAAAATGCCTAATCTATATTAGCGTTTTAAGAAATCTCAGAGGGAGTGTAATTTTATATCCGCTAGATTCTTACATCTTTTATCACATTTTCGACTTTTTACCAACATTCGTATCTACTAATTTTCGTAAGGGTGCCGATAATCTCGCCATTGAGCGCCCTTCGACCACACACACACACACACACACACACACACACACACAGAGAGAGAGAGAGAGAGAGAGAGAGAGAGAGAGAGAGAGAGAGAGAGAGAGAGAGTCAGAGAGAGAGAGAGAGAGAGAGAGAGAGAGAGAGAGAGAGAGAGAGAGGGGGGGGTGGGTGGTGGTTGGGGGGGGGGGGAAGAACGAACAGCTCTGGCTTAGCGGACAATGCGCTAATGTGACGATTAGTCGGAAACCTCTCCTCAGGGTTTTATCGAGTGACGCAGTAAGACACGAGGCATGGTGATCCGTCACAGGAGGGAGAGACGTTAATGTCGGCGGCTCAGCTCGTGCTGCTACAAAGAAATTGGCCACGTGCGAGCATCAGCTTCCATCATCTCCATTCTCCTAACTCCATCGACCACGACAGAGACACAACATTACGCTTTCTACACCTAATCAGTGACATCTTCAAGATTTACTTCCACATTCGGCGAGTGTTGTATGTAAGTTACAAACCTGGAGTACAATCGTAATTTAGTAGAAAGTGTATAATGATGCCCTAAATTGAATCGTGTAAATCATTAACTATATATACTATAATATTTATATCTGGAAAGAACGCTCTTACTTGCTCTTCCTAGTCCCCTGATTCCCAAGGGCGGGATGTAATGCTTGAATGATACGAATACGTAATAAATCGTGTGTGGTAGGTGTAGAATAATGTATCACCAACTGCACATAATCGCATACACAAACAGTAATTTAATACTGTCAAATGTTTTTTATTCCAGTCTCTGATCACAATATCAATTCTTTAGACGATGACCGGTTTCAGTCCGTATTGATCATCATCAGATATTTTTTACACCATGTCCGAAAGTGATAAGGCCATAATGGCATCGTCAAAACATATAAATATAATCAGCACAGCATCGTCACATGGATCTAAAATAAGGTGCAGAATAGGCCACATCGTCCACATAGTGATTATTGCAACTGCCAGTTGCGTTGGTAAGGCACTGCATTCACATTTTGGAGAATGGTTCCCGAGAATATCATCTTACGATCGTATGGTGAAGATTTCGACTATCTACCATGAATAGAAATTGTAAAACAGGCAATCCCCAAAACTGCTCCTTTTCGTAACCAAAATTCATGATTTTTTTGGGGTTTGCTCAGGAACTGCCCTTCAACAAATAGTTCCTTTATAAGCCACCTGAGGCTCACTATAGACCACACCTAATACGAGAGAACCAAACGATTTGCATGGGTTGGATTAGGTGTGTAGTGTTTCAATTCTGATCCTGTACTGTAGTGTAGTTACAGAATGTCAGTTCTTCCGGTAGGTATACGAATGGACTCTAGCCTATCCAGAATACTTGACCTTTCATTTCTGCAATCAACAGTACTCGAGATGTGACCCCTCGAAAAATAACATTTTTGTGCGTGGCTTTTTGAAACATTTTGCCATCGTCTTGCGTCAAATATTCAAGTAAACATTCGGTATAGTCTAACGGATGCACAGAATAGCTGTGATTAATTGACTGTGTTTGTTACGAATCGGTCACGTTGTCGGGGGGATTAGTAAGTCTTCAAGACTTCGCGATTTGCAATTTACAATGTCCTCGACTTCGTTTTCTGTTGCCCTAAAGACTAAAGACAATAAATGTGACAATGTGACTCATGAGCTCTTGCGAAATTCTTAACCTAAAAGTAATCTGTCAGTGAATAGTGGTTCAATTCACACAAATACGTACACTGACCCAGTGAGGGAGACAACGCAGTGAGTAAATGACATGATTCAGAGATTACTGGAGTAAAATAGTGCTTTTTTAAAATTTTGCTTTATCATTAACGTTCAATGACAGTTCTCCATTGAAACCTGGTAGTCAAGGGAATGCAGCATTCGGTTAAGATTGTGGACGGGGCCGTAATCAGTAGCGATTGGTTGCCTTTTACAGTTACAATTTGTTTTAAACCCGTAATTCCAGACTCAACAGTAAATAAAAAGACCACACGTTATTGGTTCAAATGGCTCTGAGCACTATGGGACTTAACTTCTGAGGTCATCAGTCCCCTAGAACTTAGAACTACTTAAACCTAACTAACCTAATGACATCACATACATCCATGCCCGAGGCAGGATTCGAACCTGCGACCGTAGCGTTCGCGCGGTTCCAGACTGAAGCGCCTAGAATCGTTCGGCCACTTCGGCCGGCCACACGTTATTAATGAAGGAATAAACAACTGCGTAAATAATAGTGTTTTCAGTGATTTACAATTTAGCAAGTCACCATTAAACACAGATACAGCAGATAATGTTTTACAAGCAAGTCACTATGATCTGGGCAGGAGGCCTTACACGACAGGAATGGCAATAAATTATGAACTGTTTAAAAATCACTGCAATTTACAACTTACAGGTATTGAAATATTAAAGGTAAGTCGCCACAAACACAGCAGAAGGTATCAGACACCAGGAATGGCAGTAAATAAGGTTATAAGGCTTACTGCTAAAATAAAAATACCAAATTTGAATTTTAAGGCACATGACCACAATCACGGCTGAAGGCCTTACACGCCAAGAACGGCAATAATATAAAAAAAAATTAGAAACCTGCTGTAAAACAGCAAATACCATAGCAAAGGTTAATTAACAAACAAGCAACTGATCGCCAAACGGGTGAAATAAGATGACAGTGAACTTTGTAACACAACCCTTAACATCCACTGAACACTACACTGCTGGATTTATTCCATAAGGCGATCAGAACTATTAACTAGACATATATGACCTTTAATGTAGGCGTTACAAGGTACTGTAATAAATAATGCAATAATAAAACACAAGAAGCAGTACGTAAGTTTCTTAAAGGGTACTGAGGCAGATTATATCCGCAGAAGGCGCGCGCTGAAGGAGCTTTACACTAATCTACTGGCTATCAGACCTCCTTTTAGAACAAACAAGAACCAGGGAACCACAGAAGGTGCTCCAGGAATCGACCTCTGAGAAGATCCGGCAACAAACACTTTCGCAAGCGATGAGATAGGCAGACAAGAGTTGCATTCGTTTCACAAGACGGTAACTCAGACTAGTGGCAGTCTAAGGAACGACTAATGATAATCTTGCTGAAGCTACCTGACGTCCGATAAACCAAATGCAACGATGGAAAAATACGCCAAAGCTGGAACCGGCGGTCTGAACTACGTCCCCAGTATAGTGTATTTGGAGCGCCCGGATCGAGAAAGGAATCGCTGCCACCAGAGTAGAAGAATCACCAACCGGCTCACAATCAAGAAAGCTGTCAAAACTACACGCTTTACCTGACAGCGACGGCAAGGTGGGGAAACGTATATTGCCGTTACATATACTAACCCCCAGGGCAGGTAATTGGGGTGTTAGTGGCCACCACGCAAGAAAATATACCGCTGGTTGAACTTCACAAATTGTAAGACGTTGAACGCAGTAAATAGTAATAATAAGTCGATGAAAGCTAATGAGATCCGTCTTCTCCAAGCACTCCACTCGCTGCTCTTCGCGTGGGTGACACTACGAGCAGCAACATGAACCCAAGTCACTGTAGGATCGCGAGATATCGGAATGGTGGAGGCTCCTCTACTTGGATTGAGATGCACTCATCTTAAAGCTTGCTGGATCCGGCTTGTGTCGATGTCGTGCACCCTCGTTATCACAGCCCTTCCATCCGGCAGTCTATGCGTGGTGCCAGTGGTCCCGGCGTGTTCTACACTGCGCGGACCTGTCTTCTTCTGAGTCCCCAAACCAACTGGTCCACTCACACGACACGGAAAAAAAATCGACGTCGCCCCAAAGATAGGGCAACAGCTACTACATATCGATAACCGCCGCTGCTGCCACTAGCGAACAGGCAACGCTTGCGAAACCGACTGGCGCCAGTCAACACGAGAAGAAGACAAACAACCGCAACCATGCCAACTAAACGATACCGTCTGGCCTCCAACAGAGGGCGGTAACCTTCAGGCAGCACCAACGCGAGCCGCAGCTTGGCTCATCCATGTTTAGCACAAATTCCTCCTTCTTGTCTACCTTTCAGTAATTTCGAATAACTTGTAATCTTACCATCCAATATTTGTAGCTCGAATTAAAGGGCGATCGGAATTGAGTATGGGAATGGGAACACGCTACTTTGCTAACAGAGTTCAACAGTGTCGCATAGCACGAAAACGAGACTCCGTACTTTATGAACATAACAGTTCATTGATTTCAAGTAGACAAATGTTGCTCTGAAGGAACAACAGTCCAGATCATTTTAATTCATTTATTAAGTTTTTGCAAGTAATGAACTTTCTAACAATGGCTGGACCCAATCGCGCTTGTATTCACAGTAAAACGTGTTCTTCTTTCACACTAAAGTTTGCCATTGCTGTGTTGCTTTTCTGAATTAATCTTTCAAATTATACCTGTCCACGGTAGGCTTTATATGACTGTTCATATAGTAATGTGTTCTACCAACGGCAGTTACTGACAGTGGCAATTCTGTTTCGTCCACTGATTTAATATATAATTCTGTGCAGTGTCCGCAGATAAACATATTATTATCGTACCAATGGTTGTAATAATTCTATAACAGTTCATGATTTCAGCAATTTCTCAAATAATTTTGGTGTCCCGTACTTACACTGAGCTAGCAAAACATGCAATACCTCCTAATATTGTGTCGGTCCTCGTTTTGTTCGACTAGTGTAGCAACTTGACGTGGTGTGGACTCAACCAGTCGTTGGAAGTTCCCTGTAGAAATATAGAGCCATGCTGTCTATATAGTCGTCCACAATTGCGAAAGTGTTGCCAGTGTAGGAGTTTTTGCACAAGCTGACCTTTCGATTATCTCCCATGATTTTCCGATGGGATTCATGTCAGGTCATCTAGGTTGCCAAATCATTCTCTCGAATTTCGCAGAATATTCTTCAAATCAGTTGTTGCCCTGTGAAATGGCGCACTATAATCCATATAAATACCACCGCTGTTTGGGAACGTGAAGTCCATGAATAGCTGCAAATGGTCTCCAAGTAGCCGAACAAAACCATTTCCAATCAATGAGCAGTTCAGTTGGACCAGAGGACCTATTCCATGCAAACGCAGATCATACCACTATGGATCTGCCACCAGCTTCCGCAGTGCTTTATTGACGACTTGAGTCCACAGCTTCGTAAGATCTGCCCCACTCTCGACTCCTACCATCAGCTCTACCGACTGAAATCGAGACACATTTGACCAGACCACGGTTTTCCAATCATCTAGAGTCCAAACGATATAGTCATGAGCTCAGGAGAGGCGCTGCAAGCGATGTCGAGCTGCTAGCAAAGGCTTCGCGTTGGTCGTCTGCTGTCGCAGTAGCACTTAACGCCAGATTTCAAGGCACTGCTCTATGGATACGTTCGTCATACGTCCAATATGGATTTCTGCGCTTATTTCACGTAGTGTTGCTTGTCTATTAGCACTGACAACTCAACGCAAACACCGCTGTTCTGGTCGTTAAGTGGAGGCCGTCGGCCACTGCGTTGTCAGTGGTGGGAGGTAATGCCTGCAATATGGAAATCTTTATCGATTTCGGAAATGAAGTTGCCCATGCCTATGGCTCCAACTATCATTCCGCGTTCAAAGTCTGTTAGTTCGCGTCTTGATGGCGTAATCGCTCCTGAAACCTTTTCACGTGAATCATCTGATTACAAACGACAGCTTCACCAATCCACTTCAATTTTATACCTTGTGTACGTGATGCTACCGCCATCTGCATATGTGCATGTCGCTTTCCTATGACCTTTGACACCTCAGTGTAAATGCGACCTTAGAGCGAAACCCAGCCTACTAAACGTGAGTGTTGTTGAACTTAAAAACTGAAAGACAACGTCCCTGCCGGAAAAAGAGCGTGCCCAAATCCGAAAGTTCCAGAGAACCAACGGTGCATGAGGGGTTCGATTTACTACGTCATAATATTATCAACATAAGTACATGTTAAAAACTCCACTACAGGCTGACTTTTTGATTTGTACGGAAGTAAATTGACATACAAAAATTGAATCACAAAGTTGTGCACCAGTTTTCATGCAATCAAAATTATGGTGCTATCGGTAGTTCTCCATAGCTTACGCACGACAAGTCGGACGAACATATTTACGTTATAAGGAGTTTATTTAACCGCTTCTTCTTGTTGTTGTTGTAATCTTCAGTCCTGAGACTGGTTCGATGCAGCTCTCCATGCAACTATCCTGTGCAAGCTTCTTCATCTCCGAGTAACTACTGCAACCTACATCCTTCTGAATCTGCTTAGTGTATTCATCTCTTGGTTTCCCTCTACGATTTTTACGCTCCACGCTGCCCTCCAATGCTAAATTTGTGATCCCTTGATGCCTCAGAACGTGTCCTACCAACCGGTCCCTTGTTCTTGTCAAGTTGTGCCACAAACTCTTCTTCTCCCCAATTCTATACAATAACTCCTCATTAGTTATGTGATCTACCCATCTAATCTTCAGCATTCTTCTGTAGCACCACATTTCTAAATCTTCTATTCTCTTCTTGTCCAGACTACTTATCATCCACGTTTCACTTCCATACATGGCTACACTCCATACAAATACTTTCAGAAACGACTTCCCGACACTTAAACCTATACTCGATGTTAACAAATTTCTCTTCTTCAGAAACGCTTTCCTCGCCATTGTCAGTCTACATTTTATATCCTCTCTACTTCGACCATCATCAGTTATTTTGCTCCCCAAATAGCAAAACTCCTTTACTACTTTAGGTGTCTCATTTCCTAATCTAATTCCCTCAGCATCACCCGACTTAATTCGACTGCATTCCATTATCCTCGTTTTGCTTTTGTTGATGTTCATCTTATATCCTCCTTTCAAGACACTGTCCATTCCATTCAACTGCTCTTCCAAGTCCGTTGCTGTCTCTGACAGAATTACAATGTCATCAGAGAACCTCAAAGTTTTTATTTCTTCTCCATGGATTTTAATACTTACTCCGAATTTTTCTTTTGTTTCCTTTAGTGCTTGCTCAATATACAGATTAACATTGTGGAGAGGCTACAACCCTGTCGCACTCCCTTCCCAACCGCTGCTTCCCTTTCATGCCTCTTCTCATAAGGAAACAAATTTGGTGTTTACTATTGATTTAAAAAAATGAAAAGTAGTTTTCGTTTGCAAATCTGAACTTTCTGCAGGCAATGTATCGCTACGCATAGAGAAGCATTTCTATACAGACGGGATGTTAAAATCGATCTTACGTTTCTTCCAATACGACACTACTTCCTGACAAAAATATCTGCAAATAGTTTTCATTCTTCTGCATATTTCCACCAGATTAATAGTTCCAGCTACCTGCCGTCGCTGCACAGCGACGAGGTTTCCTCACAAGATTCTATACAAAACAACCATTGGCCATAAGGCCTCACTGATAACTGAGACAGTGGATGAGACGTGAGACAACTAGATTCACTTCACTGGTCAATTTTTGATGCGTAATACTGCAGGGGGTGGGGTTACGTTATCAGTTACCATTTCTAAACAGTTAACAGTTTTTGATAAGAATACTTTTGTAGCAGTAGCTGTCAAAACACACAACATGACACGTACATACGTGTAATTTGCCACAAACAATATGCAACTTCTAACGTGTATCAACAGAACAACAAATACTCGTGAACCAGGAAGTAGTAACATCCCGAAGAACCTGAATGCGGAGGTTATAGACTTGTGACAGAGCGAGAACTGAGATACGGGCCCAAAAAGCATCTGCGCTGATAAAACAGAGCCGGCGAGGACTGAAGCGTGTAATACAAAAAGCGCTAGCCGTGTAATGTGTTTTACTTGCACGAACGGCAGTGCTCTGTCACCCGTGGAAGTGCCATCACAATAGCCTCACGTGGAAGCGTCCCAATAGTCCTCTTCTTCGTGTTTGACTGCGTTCGAAAGAGGCAAAACTACCTGGAATTTGCGATACACGTATTCGACGGATGAAGCGCAACGCGTTCGATAAAATAATTTGAAAGGCCTCATCGGGCGGAAAAGCAATGATGGACGAACAAGACATGTGGGAACGATGGCTACACGTTAAAGCTAAAGCTGTGTTCACACGGGAACGGAAATCGAATGTGGAGTGATAAGGTATTTGTACCGTCGTAACGTAGAGGTTCATGTCGCGAAGTACGGTAAGAGGTTGATGAAAGAGTAGGCCACGTCGGATTTTGTTGCGTGAAACAATGCGCTGCAAGATTGTTTTTTACATATATTGGAACATGGATATCCGAAGTTAATATGGCGTATTTCATAGCTCTTATGTTCAAACATGGGCTCTATGAAAATATCGCAGTTCAAGACAACGATACATTGAAGGTGTATTGAAGATACGTTAAGAAAACTAACAACTCGTTCGATAAAGTGTAGGGAACGGTACGCCGTTGGGAAATCTACTGTTGTAACTCTCGGTGAAAATGTGTGGAAGGAAGTATAAACTCTCCATAACTTTCATCCAACAAAGGTCTCCACTGGTAATGTAGCAGTCAAAACATTGAGATGAATTTGAAAAGTGTGGAGGCAAAGAAGACAGAGGAACTGACACATGGGATTACGTTCCATTGCTGGGCGATCTTGATATTTTATCTCGTTACTAATGTAGAAAACCTCGTTCACTTTCCTGAAATAGCATTTTTGCTTCGGGGTAAACGGTTTACGGTATTTTAGGGATCTATTTCAGACATCTTAAGGGTTCTCGAAACATTAACAGCTGCACTATATGCCTCAGGATTTTTCACTGTTTTCGACAATTGTTAGGTCACACTTTCCCCTGACACCTAAATATTTCATAAAAGTTTTCGTTCCTTTAATTTCTTGTCCTGCACGAGAAGTGCATTTCTTTATTCTATTTTACATTACTGTGCCTGCAAAATAAAATATTGCTGCTCGACGAGGTAGGAGTGATATGTGAGTGCCACTGCAGAACGGAATATAACATACAGTTGTTAATCAAGAGACGGCAACGCAGTAGACAGAGACAACAAAAATGAACAACATCAAAAGGAGTTCCAGGGAGAAGTGAAGAGCGGATTCTTTGAAATAACGACAGAGAAGAAGGATTGCCGGCCGCGGTGGCCGGGAGGTTCTAGGCGCTTCAGTCCGGAACCGCGCGACTGCTACGGTCGTAGGTTCGAATCCTGCCTCGGGCATGGATGTGTGTGATGTCCTTAGGTTAGTTAAGTTTAAGTAGTTCTACGTTCTAGGGGACTGATGACCCCAGATGTCCCATAATGCTCAGAGGCATTTGAACCATTTTTGGAGAGGGATTGCTACACAATTTTTAAGTGATGTTGTATGTTTCAATCAGTGAACAATAGACTTCTATGGCATATAAAAGAATATATCTGTAATGAAAAGGGAACTAACTTTATAATTTAGTTATATGCGGGAAAATATGAGCGGTAGAACTATGGTTCAAGATAATGTAAATGGCGAAATCAAGTGCCGAAGAATGGGTATTTTTTGTTTATTAACAAGAACAATATTTTAGTTTTATGTTTTACTCAGAAAAAGTTGTTGTTTTCAGTAACCACTACTGAGTGAGCAAACTGAAATATTTTATCCACTTGTTGATCATCTGTACTTTCTAACGGAACTAGTTTGAAAACATAGAAATATTATTCCCAGCCAAAAGTAGTACAATAAAGTGAGTAGCCAGAAGAATAAAGAATCAGTGTCCTTTACAGAGAAGTAAAACTCAGTTCCGTTGTTGGCTGTAGACAGCTAGCTGTGAGAAGAAGCAGATTACATAACAGCGACACTAATTGATCGAGCACTGATAACGGTGTCAAATATGGTAGGCCCACGAAAAAATAAAATTAAAGTGTTTAATTATTTATAACTCAAGTTACATGATATAATCTTCAGTAACCTCATCGAAAAATTGGAGATAATGGTGTAGAAATTTAGCGTATGCAGGAAACTGTTGATTCATAAGTAGCTACCTTTAACTTACTTAATTACACTCATTCATTGGAAGTGAAGAAGCTAATGATTTCCTTCATTGGAAGCTATTACAGACGTGTCCTTTCTCCGATACCTAGATCCGCAGTTGCCACAGGAGAGAGCTGTGGTTGCGGATCACGTTGAGGCACACTTCCACTGCGGTCGTGGCCACCGGCCACGCTGTGTTCCACATCCTTGTTCTCGTCCTCAATCACTTCCATGTTCACGCTCCAGTGACGTGTGAGGGTGACGTAATGAAAAGTATACACACCGAACGGCAGGGATACCACGTAACTAGCGCTGCGCCCTCAGCCTGTGAGTCTGTTTCTATGGTGCCTTACATACTACAGCTGAAAGTGTGGAGGGTCAAGATTTCTTATTGCTAAGAAAGTTACACAGTTCATCAGTTCATAAAACTTCTCATTCGTTTGACCTGAAATACAAATAATAAAAATGTTTCTACTCGTGAATATACCTGCTCTAATGACTCGATAAACGCACCATGAAATAAGCTGGAGTTACACACAGTCATGGTAAGGTACGGCACAGTGAGACAGCCTGGTGCTATAGCAAAACTTCATAAATAGCGATAGCTCAGACATGCCATAGGATGTCCAAAAACAAATTTCCATAGTATGGGACATGTATTCGGGTTTTATGAATGGGTCAAATGGCTCTGAGCACTATGGGACTCAACTGCTGTGGTCATAAGTCCCCTAGAACTTAGACCTACTTAAACCTAACTAACCTAAGGACAGCACACAACACCCAGCCATCACGAGGCAGAGAAAATCCCTGACCCCGCCGGGAATCGAACCCGGGAACCCGGGCGTGGGAAGCGAGAACGCTACCGCACGACCACGAGATGCGGGCTTTTATGAATGTTCAAGACACTGTACACCTGTATCTGGCACAGCTTGCCAAATTGTGAACATGATGTGCGGGCCGCGTGCGTGCCAAGATCCGGTCTGTCTTTGTTCGGTAATTGTCGGAAGTACTCACTACAGGGAGACATTTCATTTAGCATTGTGATGCGGTATTTTTCGATCGGCACGTCTTTCTTTAGTTCTGCAGAATCGTTGTGTCAGCTCTGTTTACCCTTCGCTTTTGGTTCGTGGTATAAAAGAAGTTCACAGGTCTAGTGGCTGTTTAAACAAAAAGAATCCGTCAAGTTGTAACGTGCGCGTGGGGCACACAATACTCTTTAAAACCTGTACTATGGTAAGTGAGTGGGGTTCACCTTACGAGACAGGATTTTTGTATAGATGCTGACCGCGTGTACCTGAATGGAGGCAAATCAGACTTACACCCACTCTGTAATAACAATGATACGTCAAGTAAGTCCGAAATGCAACTACACGTCAGGACGGACAAAAAACAACACACAAGATGCTACCAATTTGTTAATAATACGGCCTAATTAGGCATTAACTGAGTTTCTTCCCTGTACAAGTTGGCAGATATTCGTGCAAAGCAACACGTAGTAACACTGCATAATATAGTAGAATTTTAGAACCAGAAAATCTATTGAACTGATAGTTTCACGTTCTGTACTGATATGGAAAAACCATAAATACATAACACTACACTATAATGTATACTACAAAACTTCGTACTGTCTATTGATCTGATTAAAATCGGGCATAGGTTACCCTAGAAATAGTAATTTCGAGCCACAAACAAAATGTCAATTTTAATAAAGATAAAACACTGATAAATTTTGGTTTTTATATTGACTTCAACTTTTGCTGGTAAAATCAATTTAGAACACTTCAGAATTCAAATGAATAAAAAAAATGGGGGAGGGGACCCTGAAACTGTTATGATCACTGTATTAAAAAAATTAATTACTGACACCATTATGCGGTCAAGATTTCCAATATATGAGTTACTACTCTCTTTATCTTATTTCCTACTCATTTAAATACCTTTATATCTGTCTCGAAATAATTAAACTTCATTACTAAATCAATATTAAAGTTATCTTCCAACTTTATCAGACCTTCGTTATTCATTTACTGGTTCATTAACAAAACAGTTCTTTAAACACCATTCTAACATAGTTAGGTCTGCAAGTAATTATTATTAACACAAAATTTAATTTTTCATTTCGGGACAGTCGGATTGCACAACATTTGGAAAGGACCCTATCTAGGTTAGTTGTGAGGATAATTAAATGATAGGAAAGTTCTGGTAAAATTTAAGTTGTTATTGAACAGTATGGAACAAAAGTAACGCTGGTCCATACGAATACAGTACTAAAAGTTTCAACCTGTTTGTATCGATGCGGCGGTTGGCAGGCGGCAAGATGGCGAGGCACGAAGCACACATACAACCACAGCTATGACTCTTGACGTATCGGCACTTTATTTCTTCATAGCGTCGCAATACTTTTCCATTTAGTGCCTATGGAATTTTGCCATGCTGTATGGGCGTTGAAACGGCATACCCGAGGCTCAATGAAACTACGTCTTCCAGGAGAGCCTCCTCGCTCCAGAACGTGTTGCTCAGACCAATGCCCAACTCTAACTACAACTGCTGAGCCCGTTGTGCCGTGCAGCGCCCGTGCGCATTTTCCCGCGCTCGCCTGCAATCCACCTTTTACCGCTCCCTTACAGACAGGGTATTCACCTTAAGTTTTGCATTCTAATATCCTAACACATTGCCTACGTACGGACCAGACGCACAGTTACAATTTTTAACATCTTACAACAGTTTCAACGTTTCTTACATTTCAATTCTGTTACAATATTGCTTGACATTTGACATAAACATTAATATTCACATTGAAACTCGTTTACAGTTTTCCTAACACAATGACATGAAACAAAAAAGAAATGAAATCAGAACATCAATTACACTAGTTTATCGAAAAATAAGAAGAAAAAATATACTTATGTGTACAATAGTACAGCGTCGTTGTTGTTACAAAGTGATCTATCGTCATAAGCTTTTAAACTGAATGAAAATTACAGGAGAAAAGGATAAGAACTCTCATTATCTATTATGCCTTTATACAACCGCGTAAATGACGGGTACTGCAGATTTGCTATGGAACGACATTATAGACACTATAACACGGTGCACAAGAATTTAAAGATTAAATTGATAATGAAAAAGCTAACAATTACAACCATAGACAGATGGGATTCATTGTTATGTACGTAAAGAAGCGCTCTGTGGTACTTTTGCAGGGACGGAGCACATGTACGAATCGTACATTTTCGGAAGTCACATGCATTATTCCACTGTCAGTTGCAACCGTTACCGGAGGGATTAAATGACGAGTATGGAAACTATAAATTTCTAAATCTACATCTACAGTTATACTCCCCAAGCCACCCAACGGTGTGTGGAGGAGGGCACTTTACTTGCCATTGTCATTACCTTCCTTTCCTGTTCCAGTCGCGTATGGTTCGCGGGAAGAACGACTGCGGAAAGCCTCCGTGCGCGCTCGAATCTCTCTAATTTTACATTCGTGATCTCCTCGGGAGGTATAATAAGTAGGGGGAAGCAATATATTCCATACCTCATCCAGAAACGCACCCTCTCGAAACCTGGACAGTAAGCTACACCGCGATGCAGAGCGCCTCTCTTGCAGACTCTGCCACTTGAGTTTGCTAAACATGTCCGTATCGCTATCATTATTACCAAATAACCTTGTGACGAAACGCGCCGCTCTTCTTTGGATCTTTTCTATCTCCTCTGTCAACCCGACGTGGTACGGATCCCACACTGATGAGCAATACTCAAGTATAGGTCGAACGAATTACTGCGATGTACGATGGTGAAGCCGAGAGGTATGCCTGGAACGATTTTTGGATTTAAAACCCACTATTGTTGAATTAGTGCGCCCCGAAAGCTGAGTGGTCAGCGCGGCGGTCTGTCACTCCAAGGGGCCCGGGGGTTCGATTCCCGGCTGGGGCGGAGATTTCCTCCGCTCAGGGACTGGGTGTTGTGTTGTCCTCATTATCATTTCATCATAATCACTGGGAGGCAACGGGAAACTACCACTGGAATCACTTCCCTAGACGCTCAAGCGGTGGACCTCTCTGAAAAGTTTTTAAGTATTGTTTATTGAAGCAAAAAGAAGAGCAGGAACGAAAATTTGAGCATCCGGAATCGACTGCAGAGCTCCCATTTTAAGTGGACCTGATTGCACTCTGCCGAAAGTGTGACGCTGCAAGCTGAGAAACAACTCATTTCGGACTTGATGGGGATACACGCAAAAAGAAAACTGCATTTGGGAAGGAACAAATTCCGACAAAAAACACTGCCCATTTCCCTGAGCTCACAGCGGTTAAAAATCCGGTGGTTTGAAAAATTCATTGTAACCTTGAATGAATTACAAGGACACTGGCAATCTTACGAATTGTTTTCGACAGCGCTTGCCATTTCATTTGAAACCGGCCCTGTGCATGTGCAGATTGATGTAACTGCCATTTAGAAGACAAATTACTGCACGTTGAAACTTTCCAAGAAGTCTACGTTGTTTTCCACAGGAAGAGTTTCCACGTCTTGTTAATGAGATAGCACACGTGATAAAATATTTAGATCAGCATATCTGGGCGTGAACGGCTTTTTTCCATTAAGAAACTAACACACGATTACGTAGCAACCTGGGTGCGAAAACATGAGAAATTTTCTGTCTGTCCGTATGGTGACACTTTGTATCATACAAAATTGTATTACGTCTTAGGTGCTTCAAAAATAATCGAATAATGCTGAAAAACTGCGGTGTTTGTAATTTATGTTTCTGTTGTGGTACTCATGCCAGGGCACAGCTCTTGTGCTCATTCTTCGCCACTCTGTCTCTAGAAGTTGCCTAGGATTACAAGTTAAATGTTGACAGTCAACAGCCGGCCGCTGCAGAAGAAGAAAATGTGCATGCTGAACTGCCACCAGTTGAAGGTCACAGTTGAGGTGCTAAATGTGTGCTACTGCTAAAGACTGCACATCATTCCTCATTCTTTGAATGCAGTAATTTACGACTACAATTATCTGTCACCTTCTTAATGTCATTTCATTGTAAGATAGCCATTTTTGTTACTGCTTTTGTGGAATAAAAAAAATAAGTTAAAAAAAGCAGTTCTAGGTGCTTCAGTCCGGAACCGCGCAGCTGCTAGGGTCGCACGTTCGAATCCTGTCTCGGGCACGGATGTGTGTGATGTCCTTAGGTTGGTTACGTTTAAGTAGTTCTAAGTCTAGGGGTCTGATTACCTCAGATGTTAAGACCCATAGTGCTTAGAGCCATTTGAACCATTTTTTGACAATTTGCACTATAATACACCACACAAAACTAAATTCGGGTCACGCATTTAACGAAATAAACAGGGTGGGAAAATAAAACTGTCCCTAGAACTGATTTCGGTACTTAGTGACAACATGATGTAAACAGTAGAGATTGTTAGGAATCGGAACATAATCAAGATGGAGCAACAGCACTTACTGCGCGTTCGACGCAAATTGCTGAAGTATACTATCTGATCAAAAGTATCCAGACATTAGTATAGGGTGTGTCCACCCTTCGCCTTTATGATCGATTGAACAGTGCTAGTGAGACGTTGAAGGAAGTGACTGAATGTCCATGGAGGAATTGCGGCCCATTTTTCATCAAAAGCCCAAACTAGGGAAGGCAGTAATGTTGGATGCTGAGATCTGGGGCTAAGTCGATGTTTTAACTCATCGCCAGAGTGTTCCATTGAGTTCAGAACGGACCTCTTGGCAGGCCCGTCAATTACACAAATGTTGCTGTCGATAAACACTTGCCTCACAGAAGCAGCGTTATGGTAGAGTGCAGGTACAGTCAACGTCTTCGCATTGAACAAAATGCTGTAAAATGTGTTGATATCCTTCCGTATTTAGAGTTATCTGAAGTACAGTAAGGGACCCACACCACAACCACGAAAACACTCACATACTACATTCTCCCTACTTCGGTGTTAGCACTACACATTATGGCAGGTAAGGTGCTCCACGTATTCGACAATTCTAAAGCTGCCATCGGATTGCCATATGGTACAACGCGATTCTCACTCCATATCACTCGCTTTGTCCAGTATAACCTCTCTTTACATGTTAAAGCGACCCTTAGCATTGACTACAAAAATGTGTGTAATAAAATGAAATACCTGCAGCTGTCCTTTCGACGTTATTTATTATATTGCTACCAGTTTCGGCGTTTCAGTACACTATCTTCTAACAATACCACCACTTGCAAAGTAGGCTAGAAATCAGAGTAATAATGTTGCTCACGCAGCATATGTTCGCTTTATCGGGCAACAACAAAGTTATTGATTGTGGATGGTATCGTCAGAATGGAAATAATGAGGTCACTGTAAAAAAGTCATTAATTTGGGCACTTATCTTGAATGGATTCCCACGTAGATTTCGTCGAAGTCGTTATGGCTCATCTTGTTGATTCTAGGGTGATTCCACCTTGACTGCTAGAAGGTCCAGATCTGTATTTTAGCAATATTTGAAGACCTAACAAGTGCGTTTTTCAGGAAATTCTTAATGATCAAACAAACCCAGATCAGAACAATGGTATGGTAGAAATAATTTTTGACTTGGTGTTCACGATCCACATTTTTATTAAACTTCTTGTAAATTCACATATACTTCTTCTTAATTGTCACATCATCAAGAAATCAGTTTTGTATTAATCTTCATATATTTAATTTCCACTTTAACCAAACACAAGACTTGACTGTTCTTCTACAAAGCGAAATAACTACTTAACTTCTGCAAAGTGAAACAAAGACTGCTCTGTGCGCATTCGTGCCAAAACGGTTACAAGTAAGTCAAAGATTATGACAGTTTCACAGAAATGAATACACACAAGAACCATATCACTGTAATATAACGATACATCAGAGTACCTATACATTAATAAAACCAAATGTGAATATTGTCACAAAAATATGTCTATTACTTCGCAGAAAAGTAGTACGATATTACTGGCATCGAGAGCCGGCCGGTGTGGCCGTGCGGTTCTAAGCGCTTCAGTTTGGAACCGCGTGACCGCTACGGTCGCAGGTTCGAATCCTGCCTCGGGCATGGATGTGTGTGATGTCCTTAGGTTAGTTAGGTTTAAGTAGTTCTAAGTTCTAGGGGACTGATGACCTGAGAAGTTAAGTCCCATAGTGCTCAGAGCCATTTGAACCATTTTGAACTGGCATCGAGAACTGGGGTTGGAGTGCCGTAATGGTCACGTAAATAAAGAACCATAACCATCTACAGGCCATAACTGACGCTGAGGAAATCAACTCCAGTAATATACGCGATCCCATCAGTCGACAAACAAGTATGAACTGATTTCCGTAGACTGTAACAAAGATTTTTGGACAACTTGATTGTGGAGAGAAGCAGCGATTAGTATTATTAATCAATAATTCAAAGACAGTCTTAATCGCATTTATTATTGTCATAATACTGCCAACCGGTTTCAACGGCCGTTATGTAGACAGGAGTGACACCACGAGCAGTCGACCAATGGTGTAAACGCCCAGAAGATGACCACTACGTCGGGTTGAAACCAGTTGGCGGTATTGTTGTTGTTGTGGTCTTCAGTCCTGAGACTGGTTTGGTGCAGCTCTCCACGCTACTCTATCCTGTACAAGCTTCTTCATCTCCCAGTACCTACTGCAATCTACATCCTTCTGAATCTGCTTAGTGTGTTCATCTCTTGGTCTCCCTCTACGATTTTTACCCTCCACGCTGCCCTCCAATACTAAACTGGTGATCCCTTGATGCCTCAGGACACGTCCTACCAACCGATCCCTTCTTCTAGTCAAGTTGTGCCACAAACTTCTCTTATCCCCAATCCAATTCAATACTTCCTCATTAGTTATGTGATCTACCCATCTAATCTTCAGCATTTTTCTGTAGCACCACATTTCGAAAGCTTCTATTCTCTTCTTGTCCAAAGTATTTATCGTCCATGTTTCACTTCCATACATGGCTACACTCCATACAAATACTTTCAGAAACGGCCTCCTGACACTTAAACCTATACTCAATGTTAACAAATTTCTCTTCTTCAGAAATGCTTTCCTTGCCATTGTCAGTCTACATTTTATATCCTCTCTACTTCGACCATCATCATTTATTTTGCTCCCCAAATAGCAAAACTCCTTTACTACTTTAAGTGTTTCATTTCCTAATCTAATTCCCTCGGCATCACCCGGCGTAATTCGACTACATTCCATTATCCTTGTTTTGCTTTTGTTGATGTTCGTCTTATATCCTCCTTTCAAGACATTATCCATTCCGTTCAACCGATCTTCCAAGTCCTTTGCTGTCTCTGACAGAATTACAATGTCATCGGCGAATCTCAAAGTTTTTATTTCTTCTCCATGGATTTTAATACCTACTCCGGATTTTTCTTTTGTTTCCTTCACTGCTTGCTCAATATAGAGATTTAATAACATCGGGGAGAGGCTACAACCCTGTCTCACTCCCTTCCCAGTCACTGCTTCCCTTTCATACCCCTCGACTCTTATAACTGTCATCTGGTTTCTGTACAAATTGTAAATAGCTTTTCGCTCCCTGTATTTTACCCCTGCCACCTTCAGAATTTGAAAGAGAGTATTCCAGTCAACATTGTCAAAAGCTTTCTCTAAGTCTACAAATGCTAGAAAAGTAGGTTTGCCTTTCCTTAATCTAGCTTCTAAGATACGTCGTATGGTCAGTATTGCCTCACGTGTTCCGATATTTCTACGGAATCCAGACTGATCTTCCCCGAGGACGACTTCTACTAGTTCTTCCATTCGTCTGTAAAGAATTCGCGATAGTATTTTGCAGCCGTGACTTATTAAACTGATAGTTCGGTAATTTTCACATCTGTCAACACCTGCTTTCTTTGGGATTGGAATTATTATATTCTTCTTGCAGTCTGAGGGTATTTCTTCCCAAGAAAATCTTAACAGGTACCGCTTCCACTCTACATGAGAATTAGCGATGGACACGTGCACACAAAACGATTTTAACCAGTACAAGAAATCCACGGGACAGGAAATGAACTAGAGAGGTACTCAACTTTGTACTGCGATTGAGTTTCAGAAACCATAACTCTCCATCGAAAGGTTGGAACTGCAGGACAGTAACAGCATAACCCGAGACATGGGAGGGGGAAGGGCCTCAAATATCACTCAGCCACCGTGGTAGTCCGATCCCAGTTTGCTCGCGTCAACCACTGCCAATTATTTGCAACATAAAACACGTCAGCGGCAGACAATATTCTGAGGCATGAGATACACAATCCTAACTGCACAACTAGTTATCAATATCTTGCAACGATATGCTCCACAAGTGAAACCAAAAGAATTAACCTCCGTGACTTACTTGGGCAGTCACGGCTCTTAAAATTTGATTAGCCAATCCCTTAAAACCATCACTAAAACAATGGCATAAAATCACGGCTCTTAAAATTTGGTTAGCCAATCCCTTAAAACCATCACGAAAACAATGGCATAAAAGTTAGAATAGCAAGAACAATCTCGGCGCACATTTAAAGGCCAGACTAAAGTAATGACATAACGGGTAGAAAGGGAAAAATATTTCAACTCAGCTTGGAACGCCAAACACAGACTTACGCACTACTTAGTTACAGTTGTAGCTACGTGTTTAGCCATGCTTCGTGTCTGTTTGGTGGGCGTCGTTACACTTCCTTAATTGCCGTCAGGTTACCAAGTGACGACACCAATTTCAGAGATAAGCTACTGGAGCAATTCCAAATGGTTTTTAGTACACTGGAATATTTATTTAATATGAACACCATCTACCAAAGCAACTCAACGACTCCAATTCATTCGGCCTGTGAAATCTGTAACCAACTCGACGGAACTTGTCCTTCCAACCTCGAGGAAATCCCCATCATGGCCAGAAGATTTGCATTGTAACGGTTAAACTTGCAATAGCGGCTGGCCACTGGCCACTCTCCCTCGCCATGCCGACTCGGCCTCTAGCCGTGCTGCATACACAGTCACTCCACCTCATACCGCGGATACATGCACACCAGCCTCCCAGCAGAGCGCACGCACAGCAGTTAAAATCCTCCGCCGCCAAAGATGTGAAGAAGGCAAATAAGCATCGAAGTCGACTCAACGATGAAAAGACAAAGGATGGAAACTGGCGCCAGCAACGCACCAGCTCAGTTACTTTGTCACCAAAAGTGTAGTCGTACAGCAGTCGATTTCTTCTCCTACGCAGGCACAGTATGTTACATTTCCAGTGTCAGACCTTGCACCATTTATTAGATCTCTGCAGGCCTTACCGTTGTTCGCTACAGTGTCGTGACGCTGCTGCCTTCTTACAGACAACCCCATCATCTGCAAACATCCTCACAGAGCTTCCGACATTATTCGCTAGATCATTTGTATGAATTATAAGCAGTAATGGTCTTATCACACTTTCTTAGGGTACTCCTAGAATTAACACACATCCGTAATTTTTTCCGTTAAGAGCAACGTGTTCATTTCGACCTGCAAGGAAGTCTTGAATCGAGTCACAAATCTGATCCAACACTCAATAGGCTCAGATTTTTTTCACTTCACAACCGTGCGGGACTGTATCACATGCCTTCCTAAAGTCAGGGGAAACGGCATCAAGCTGATAGCCTGTCTCTACAGCTCTGTGGGTTTCATGAAGTCACAGATACGGCTGGCGGCTATAGCAGGAACATGTGGTATTCGGTTACACCATTTTTTTACAAAGCCAGTTTAACCGCACTGTTAAAACAGCTCAGAATAACCGGTTTCTGAAATAACTGATTTTCAGTTTTTCATTCCTATTACTTGTGGTTATAAACATAGAAAGGGAACAAAGATTGAAATATTTTGACTTTCTCAATTTCAAGATACATTTAATCAAACTATTACATTAAATAATTAAAGAAAGGAAAACTTAGTCCGTCCACTGTTCGCTGCTTTTCTCGAAAAGTAGTAAGTGGTTGAATACTACAAAAAAGCACCAATATTCTCCTATTGATTCTAATGTTTCGAAACTCTGCAGAAAGGTAAAGTTGTAATCGGAAATTATACAAGTATTTAGACACTACGAATAGTCAGTGTTAAAGGCGAACACTAAAGCTGTATATGCTTTCCCTGTTAATTTGTCCGTTTTCGAGGGCTAAGAACGGATGAAGGAATGGTATGTAGTCAAAGCTGCAGATTAGCTGCTTTCCGTTCTTATTCTTAACTATGCATGAACTGTTAAGTTTTACGTGTCCTCCTTGTATTGTGTCACAAGTTGGTTGTGGCTTCTCCCGTTTTGTACCTTTTAAAGCAAGTGGAGCATTGTACTTCACTGATAAGGTATTTCGTAAAATCGTTCCTGACTAGGCGTGGTGCCATTCTGTAATATAACTGATGTCAGACCGATTATGTTGCTACTATGAAAGTGTTTCAATTTGAACGTGATCGTGCGTATAATGGTTAAGGTATCGGACTAATTTCGTTTCTCTATTTCTACTGCAGCAGTAACAGAAAAAACGGGAATCGAACGAAGGTTCTATTAGTAATGACATAAACTGTAATTAAGTAGAAAGGCACGGTCGGCTGCCTAATTAGGCAAAACTGAACCACGTACTAGCATGGTTTATAAAGAAACTCAACTATTTTGACTGAGTGACTACGTATTGAAATTCTGTTTTGCTGATAAGAAAAGTTCAGTTTAGCAAGCAAAGTAACAGTGGTTTGACATGAACTACACAGAAGGAATATTAATGCGTTCAGGCAACAAGTGGCTCTCAATAACACTTACTATCTGTACAGTACTTTAGGAAGCTAATGATCGCTATGGGTAAATGACTGCTAATGGGGAGCACTACTAATTCGGACGAGAGGTTCTTTTGTCACTTTAATTATTGGAAATTACTGGCGTTCAAGTAGTCTTCAGGTAATGACAACATTTGTATTGATTATTATTTGTGTTATCGAGGAGCGTTCACTTCATTATGCTATCTAACTCAAATGGAACATGCAGTACCTGAATCTAGTATAGTTTTAATAGTTGTAGTCAGTTGCTTATAATAGCACACAGATGTTAGAGAGTGGAAAGTTGTACTTCTTGACTACTGCTATTGTAATATGGAATTTAAATCTGGCTCAACCAATAGCGTGGGGACCCAGGAACTAGTCTGTCAGTAAACTCGGATCTAAGCTGAATATTTCAATCACAATATTAGAAACACTGTTAACTACATAACACGCGAAATCATAAACACTCTTATTTCAATAAGAAGAATCTCTGAACTGAATACTTTATATCTTCTCTTAGCTGTCGTACTTTGATGAAACTTTTAACTGTCCTTTAATGAAAAATACGTGGAGTGCTTAAAAAGTTATGCTCACTAAATAATTATGAAATTTATTACTCCACAAAATCTGCTAACTGCAGTGAAAGTTTACTGAAATGACTATTCAGTTCAGTAAAGTAGGAAACTAGGAAACTTCGTAGCACTTAGGATAGGACACTTTCTAGGTAAAAGACTAAGGATAAAACAAGGGTGCTCAACACAAAGTTTACCCAGCACAAACTTATTACTGAAAAAGAAACAGCATAAGTGGCCCATGCATTTATACAGTACCCAACTGGTAATTTGAGATGAGGGTGTTGGCAATGTCGGTCTTCTGTACTATTCCAAAAAGGCGGCAAAAGTATCCATGGCTCTTACTGTGTAACTAGCTCTGAAAATGTCCTCCTTAGAATCGGATTTTCATAGTGCAGAGCCAGCAAATGTATGCCATAAATAATAAGCCAAATTACGTCCAGAGGCTACATCTTGCAGTTCTTCTCACCTCGTTCAACTCACAAGATGCGCACACCTTGCTTGCTAGCCACCGACTAACTCATGCCACAAAAGATCTCTGGAGTTCGACCTCCAGATCACTTATTCGATTCCTGTCAAGCCAGTTTCGTTGCAGAGGTCCTTCTTTCCATGACTTACTTGATTACAAACCTACATGTCCTCTGCATGAATCAGTATTATCAGTAAAATTTTAACATTTTCGCCGGACGGTGTGGCCGAGCTGTTCTAGTCGCTTCAGTCTGGAACCGCGCGACCGCTACTGTCGCGGGTTCGAATCCTGCCTCGGGCATGGATGTGTCTGATGTCCTTAGGTTAGTTAGGTTTAAGTGGTACTAAGTTCTAGGGGACTTATGACCTTAGATGTTAAGTCCCATAGTGCTCAGAGCCTGCCATTTAACATTTTCATCATTTTACAGAATATTATTTTTCAAAATTACTTCCATCGATTCATTATATTGATGTAAATTGATATAAATAATGAGTAAAACATTAAACAGATGTTACATCAAAGAGCTTGCTAATACAGAAGTCACATTGAGTAAAAGCAGACAAAAAAGGCCATATCAGACAAACATACGTATTATCGTTAATAATGTAACATAAAAAGAATGCCAGATTCGAGACTAATTGCGCATGGCAGGTGTAAGTGCGACTATTATAAGAAGAAGTGATTACAGGAGGGTAAGTCGCCACAGGAGGCACCGATTGGTTTCCAGTAGTCTTCACTATAATTATATACGAAAAAGCAACATTGTTCTTACACCCACCAAACTGAAACCAATGTGCGCTGTTTCTCTGTGAATTCAATCCTGTAAGAATATCAGCATTCGCATACTGCCATAGCGAATTTAACAGATATGAAGTTTCTCATGAACTCTGGTCTTTGCGCTTGCTCGTCGTGAATAGTGATTAACGGCTGTTAAATTGAATTTTTATGCCACTCGCAAACCAAACACTCTGTTTCCTACGCTAGCTTTGTTAACCAAATATTTACTATCCGCAGGGGCTGGTCGCTTGCAGACAGAGGTTTATGTTATTGGATCTCGATACAGAGAGGTTTAGAGGGCAGCACGTGGCAATTTGAGCTTTATTTACTGGCGCCAAGGGCAAATATTGCAGTGGCCTACTGCAATCCATACAGATAAAAGAGTATGCACTCGTATAAGTCATGAAACGAGCGCGTGTCTCTCACTCAGTAGTAGAATATTTCCAGGCAGGAGATATGAGGAACAACAAACAGGCGACTTTTAGACAAGCGTCTGTGAAATTCTTACGAAGATGTTGCTTCTGCTTCTCCAAAGAACATAATGTCATCGAGAAAGAAGATGTTTGCTCTAAAGGATAGGCTGTCACTATGAACATATTCAAAAGACGAACTTAGAACATGTAGTTCAGATCTGGGAAACACAGATCAATTGTGTTCATAGACGTTACAAACCATGGTACAGGCAAAATAAAAGACGGGAGAGACCCATCTCGAACTAATGGTACACTCCCCGCTAGACATCTCAATGCATGAGTGACGTCACGGAGAGAACTGCCGTGGGTTAGGGCACAAGCCTATGCCCGCTGAACAGAAGACACTGACTGCGATTACTCACTTTCAGTCACTATCAGGCAGCTCAGTTACTCCTTCTAGTTCTCCATCTTCAGACTGAGAATCACCGTAAACACTGTCGCTGTCACATTCTACGTCACCTAACCGTATTATTATTTTATCTACTGCAGTGTCGAAACAGATTTCTTGCTGCATGTATTCTCGCTCAATTTTTTCAATATTTTTGAAATGGTATATGGTACTTATCGGTATTAAGGAAAACGTGTAAGGGAGGACCCACTAATATAACTTTCATTCCACACAGTCTGTTTATTTAACAATATATAACCACAAAATTTTCTTTAACAAATGAACAAATTTGTAAAATTCTTTTGACCTTAAACCTTAAGTTGAATAAGCTTTTACAAAAGAAATCTGAAGTGCTATATTGCAAAACAACAAACAATATTGTGGTGTCACCGCCAGACACCACACTTGCTAGGTGGTAGCTTTAAATCGGCCGTGGTCCATTAGTACATGTCGGACCCGCGTGTCGCCACTGTGTGATCGCAGACCGAGCGCCACCACAAGGCAGGTCTCGAGATACGGTCTAGCACTCGCCCCAGTTGTACGGACGACGTAGCTAGCGATGCACACTGACGAAGCCTCGCTCATTTGCAGAGCAGATGGTTAGAATAGCCTTCAGCTAAGTCAATGGCTACGACCCAGCAAGGCGCCATTAGTAACATTGCATGTATATATGGAGTCTCACTTATATCGTCAATAGCGATGTACCAAGGATGGATTAAAGTTAAGTATTCCAGAAGCTGCGTACGTTTCTTTATAGCATTCATTACGTATCCTGTTACAGACCTATCTCTTGCCTGCGTGCACTAAACGCGTGCCTTTCGGCTACTTCCGTGGCGTGGCTGTCTTGCTACGCCACAACAAATATGACAATGATTACAAGACGGTCGGACCTGCAGCCCGTCCGTTATCGGGTGAAACAGCTGTGTTTACTGCCTGGCTGGACACAGTCTGTCTTATTAAATGCCTTTTTGCAACACATGAAAACTTTGTAAGCACCATTGATGATAAGAGTGATTCAATTGCTCAAAACAGATGACGTAACCTTTAATTACAAAGCTGTATGTTGAAAGGTTCGGGGTTAAGACGCACACCTGTGCTTAAAGGTTAAACAGATTAGGAAACAATATCCCAATGATAAGGTTTGCTTCAAAGCAACCAACCTCTTAATTTCAATCTGCAATCATGGTGCGTCTGGGTCCCACCCCGTCCCTTCTGACAATTTTATCTTGACTAAAGCCCTGCTGACAGTTGACTGTTAATATTTTCAAAGCTAATTGTCACTGACGAAACGTCTTAAAACATTACTTGTGAACACTTATTACAAGAAAACTCACTCGGCGGAACCACAAGGTCCAGCTAAAATACATCAATAATGACCCGGTCTTTCAAACACAGCAACAACAACTTAGTACAACAGGTTGTTCAGATTGTAACTAATGCCTGAGAAATGCAGTTACAATCAGAGAACTGAACTGGTTAACACGTAAATCTTACCACAAGTTCCCTCTTTGTTTAACGGCAACCTGTGCCTTAGTACAATTGTTCCGGCTGTATTTACGATCAGGAGCTGATTCATTAAACATCAGTGATCGTGTACAAACCAAAAAGGAAAGGCAATATAATAGCGGGACAAATTTTCAAACTGCAACTAGAGTCAGTACTGTGGCCTATATTTACGACCAGAGATCCGACGGAGTAAAACTCTGAGGGTCCGGTACAAACGAGAAAATAATAAGGAGGGCGGGTAGACAAGGACACAAATCACCACGAGGATACAGAACGGTACTGCCTTTTATCAGCAAGCAGTTTCATCGATCCACGGTGCGTCGGAGCAATTACTTAGTGGTACTGAGTGGTGCCGATGAAAGCCAGGTAAAAGAGGGCAGCCAGGCCACAAGCGGTCGTCCGACACGAATGTTGCCAACCAGCCAACGGGATGTCGGCCTGCTTCTTGTAGTCGACACTGACCTTGGTAAAGTACTACGGTATCTTCGCTCTGCATAGGCCCTCCTTACGCAGCTCGCCCCTTCGGCCCCTCGGACCTCGTGACTACCTCTTGTCGCGACGCTACCACCAATAACCAAACTACGTGCCTCACTCTCGGGCCAGCGAACCCAGTATATACCGTATATCAGCAAGCAAAGACCTGCTAAGGGCACAACACACAGATACCAACTCTTCCTCATAGATATTGGCAATGGCGTTGCAAGAGGGATAGTCGATACTACACCTGAACCAGTAGCGTCAGACAGAACAGTCTACTAACTCAATGGCGCCACGGCTCAAGTGAATCCAATCTCCTTTACTCATTGGATTAAATTTCTTATCACACAAATGTTTCACATATTTTACGTTGCAGACAACGTTCCTAGAAGCTACCTAAACTTTCACAATAGGCCAAATATTCTGTATTGGATTTAATTCTGGGTGGTGAGGAGGAAGACGTAAGGCAACATGACCTGCAGTCTGTAGAATCTTGTCGACGGAATACTCGACGGTCCTAAACAGATTTCCGCATGTCATCCGAGAATGGGATACATTCCTTTGTAAACCACTTTCTGGTATCGTCTTTAGTCAAATTAGACGGTTGAGCTTTATATATTTTAACGTCGTGATACAAAATATTACGGAGAATTAGTATATAGTTAGGTTAAATGGGGAATCACTTTTTCTGTCAATCACATTTCATAATTTGGTTGGTTTATGTGATTGCGGTAATATCGCGTTGCTTCGTTTGACTTCGACATAACAAAGGCATTAGGAATAACGCCATTTTCACTGCCTGCATGAATTATGGCGATGTCCCCTTGATACCGGTTTGAGGAGACCGCGAGTTGTATTATCGCTCCATGATTTCCCGCTTGCGTGTGATGATGAAATTAAAGCTTTATCAACGAAAACACAGTCTCTCTTTTCCTCCCTAAATCTTTTTAACTGCTTTAAATACGCCATTCTTTTCTCTCGAATGTCACTTCTGCCTAACAGTATGAGACTGCCTCGATCTTTTTTTTTTTTTTTCTCCAGCGGAAAACCGCATTACACTAGTGTCGTAACCTTGAAAGTCTATAACCACTTTAAGTTTTTTATATGGAGTTTCAAATTTCCTTCCTCCGCCAGATTCCGATAGCATTTAATTTTCTGAACACTGGTACGCCGGCCAACGTGACCCAGCGGTTCTAGGCGCTTCAGTCTGGAACCACGTGACCGCTACGGTCACAGGTTCGAATCATGCCTCGGGCATGGATGTGTGTGATGTCCTAAGGTTACTTAGGTTCAAGCAGTTCTAAGCTCTAGGGGACTGATGACCTCAGATGTTAAGTCCCATAGTGCTCAGAACCATTTGACACTGGCACGACAAACGTCTATGGCACTTGTGCTCTCAGCTGAACTGGCTGCACCAGACCTTTCCTTCATTGAGCGGATTCATCTTCCATAAACATTAAAACGTTATGTGCAAATTTCTCGAGACTGTCTATTCAGTTTTCTGCCTTTCAGTTTTGAAGTACTAATATGTGTCATAGTTTCAGTCTGAAGTCACTGCAGATTAGTAATACAAACATGGAAAAACACACAACGCACTCACGTGGCAAACTGAAAGCAGCCAAATGTATCAGTGCTGAACAGTACCTCTCTACGCATGCGCAGTGGTCACCTGACAGTTACGCTATTATGGTCGCGAAGCTTTCAGCTACCTGGCGTGGAGTGTACCGCACGGAAAGTCTATGAAAGGGTCAAAATCTTCCGTTCTATGTCCCGTCTATCCGTTTGGATGTTGAAACACGGAGCAGCAGACAGAAAGCAGAAATATTCAATTCAGCATTTAAAAATGCATTTGCGCAGGAAGACAATACCATACTAATGTTAAACCGCAACACAAACTCATAAATGGAAGGTATTGATACCAGCACTCGCTGTATTGGGAAACAATTAGGACTGCAAAAATCGAAAAGACACGAGGCCCTGGTGAATTTCAAGTTACGTGTTAGACTGATAAGGTGTGGTATTAGCTCCTTTCTTAATTCATATTAATCGATAATCCCTGCCGGAATAAACAGTGCTGCGAGACTGAAAAAGAGCGTAGGGCAAAGTATCTGGTACGTAGTTTTACAGTCTAATATCGCTGACGTTCGTCTCTTTCAGAGAGCATATTATAAGTGATGTGTTGTTCCTTTTGACACATCGAAATTAAACACATAACCAGTTTTTAGTTGCCATACACTTCATTATTACAAACACGTACTCTTAATGAAATTAACAGCAACAACGATTATAAGAAAAGGCATCTGCCCTACAGAACCACCAGCAGGATTCAGATTAAAACATTAATCCATTTAAGTCCGCTATACACAGATCTTTCAAAATTTACTCAACCAATTTTCACTAACTGAGACAATGTTGATAAAACCACCATCAATTAAATTTAACTGACTTAACTGAATCAGACAAACCTCTTAAACATGCTTCATGACTTACATAGAAACTGGCTTTCACATAACTCATATCTAATTCTAAAACTGCTTCCAACAGCTAAAACATCTTCCATGGACTGATCATAAGCAATTCTAACAAATTAAAAGTATTATCATATTAATACACTCAACTAGGCTTCTCTTTAGTATTACTTACAGGTAAGAGGCTCACATACATTTCATCCCCAGAATATAATAATATCATATTCGATAGTTGAAAATTAGTGATGGATGCGAGCAGGCCGAAAAGTTCTAACAGATACTGGAGATTCACGGACCAGAAGATGAAGCAGAACTATACTCAACTTTGAGCTACAATTAAGTTTCCGGAAAACCACAACGCTCCACCGGAAAGTTGGAATTGCAGGACACTAACAACGTAACCACAGACACCGATCCAGGTCCTTAAATTTCAGTGATACCCCGATCGGAGTTTGCTCTTGTCGACCACTGCCAATTATCTGAAACATAAACACATCAGCAGCAGACAACATTCTTGCGCATCAGATACACACATCTGCCCAACTGGTTGTAAATAAACCTTTAATTATGCACGGCACAAAATGAACCCAAGAAGAACTAATCTACGTGAACACTTGTCTAGTAAAGGCTTTTAGAATTTTATTAGCCATTTCTCTAGAACAAACAAATAAAATAATAACACAGAAAAAGGAAATAGGGAAAATTATTTCGGCCCGCTCTCGAACGCCAGGCACAGACTCACGCACTACTTGGTATGACCTCTAGCTATGCATTGAGCACGGCTTCATGTCTATTTGTTGTGCGTAGCTAGCACACCCTCACATGCCGTCAACATACCAGGCGGCCATACCAAATACCGTGACAAGTAACTGAAACAATCAAGATAGTTTTCGGTGCACTCGGGTATTCAGTTAACATGAACAGAACCCACCAAGAAACAATTCGACGACTCCAGTCCATTCACTTTGAGTAACACGTAATAGACGCGAAGGAATTCTGTTCTTCAGATATCAAGGAAATCTGAATCGCCGTCGGCAGCGGATCTGCATTCCAACGGTAAAGACACAGCAGCAGCTGCCCACGCTCCTCCGTCGTAGCCGGCCGGTGTGGCCGTGTGGTTAAAGGCGCTTCAGTCTGGAACCGCGGGACCGCTACGGTCGCAGGTTCGAATCCTGCCTCGGGCATGGATGTGTGTGATGTCCTTAGGTTAGTTAGGTTTAATTAGTTCTAAGTTCTAGGCGACTGATGACCTCAGAAGTTAAGTCGCATAGTGCTCAGAGCCATTTGAACCATTTGAACTTCCGTCGTACCGACTCGGCCACTCGCCACGCTGCATACATCCACAGCGCCACACGTCACTATAGCTCACACAGCTGATACCCGAACTCAAGCCCCCAGCAGAGCGCGCGCGCCGCAGTTAAATAGCCATCCCCCAAAGGTGCGAAGGAGACAAGCAGGCATCGAAAATCGGCTCACAACGATCGGGATGACAGTCGATGGAGACTGGCGCCAGCAGCGCACCAGCTCAATAAGCTCAGGTGAAATGGAAGATTCAGTCTTCCTAGAGGTCAAAAAAAAAAAAAAAATAAAATAAATAAATAAATAAATTAAAAAAAAATAAAAAACAAATAAAAATAAAGTTCAAATGTGTGTCAAATCTTACGGGACTTAACTGCTAAGGTCATCGGTCCCTAAGCTTACACACTACTTAAACTAAATTATCCTAAGTACAAACAAACACACCCATTCCCGAGGGAGGACTCGAACCTCCGCCAAGATCAGCCGCACAGTCCACGACTGCAGCGCCTTAGACCGCTCGGCTTACGTCGTGCGGCCCTAGAGTTCCAAAAGCTGTTAGACATGGTAGCACGTAGTCGGTTACTATCTAAAATACGATCATGCGGAGTATCTGCCCAAATATATGACTGTCTCAAAGAAAAATTTCTAATACAACCAAGCACGTTATATTGGACAGCGAATGTTCTACCAAAAGCTACAGCGTAATGTTCTCAGTATACACGACGATTATTCGTTAGGAAGAGAAGCACTATGTTCGCTAACGATTCGATTGTGAGCTGACGCTTGACTCGGAGGGAAACCGGTTCGAATCCTGTCGGTGTGAAATTTTCACTGTCAGTATTTGACCGGCAAGGAAAGGAGAGATGGCGGCGTCGATTGCGGATCACGCCTCTGCGCCAATGTTCTGGATCAAATTCCAAACCTCTGCGCATTGCCTCATGAAGTACGGGCATGTTGCACTGTTGATTGTGATCCGTCCCCTTGGATGGGGACGTGAAGCTCGGCGACCCCTAGGAGTTATTCGGGAGGAGGAGGCCATGTGTCGGCACAGGTTTCCACTGGCTCATTTCCCATCACGCAATATCACAGACACAACACTACACTGTCCCCACGTTTCAGATACGCACTTGACATTTCGTAAGAGGTCAGTGAAGACAATGGGAAACAACCACAAGCATGACTTTGACAAGAGTGTCGATGGAAGATTCCTGCATCTGCTCCCCTACCCTCATGCTCCGACTATGCGACCGCTATAACTAATCATATTTCTAATTATGTGATTATAAAACCAATAAATAAAGATTTTTATACTTTTGTTGTGTAATGAAATTATTGAATGCTGCGAACAAATCTTTCTCTTTGTCCTCACCTTTTAGAACATAGGAGGTTCTGGTTACCCGTACGGAATTAATCAAGCACGATTACTTTCCTATAACATACTAGATATAAGGCGGTCGTATCGAGATATTTGTTTTTGATGAAATTATAGATTACATACTATCATAAAATACGCTCCTCTTCTAGGTGGGACGTAAGATATTATGTACATCGTAGTTGGTATGTAACATTATGTTGTTACATGACTAATAGACAAATGTCAACTTTTCAGAAATCGTTGAGTGCGAAGAATCAAATTATCTTTCAATTTGATAGTTCGCTCGAGCAAATACACGGCGTACCAAGAAGAAAGCTACCGACAAGGAATGAATTGCAGTTGTGAAATATCTGCGATATTCCCGCTCCAGGTTTCCAGTTAACAAGTCAAAGAGCAAAAAAAGACGGCACTTAAGGCTCTTCACTTTAAGAGAACGTGGTCATTAGACAGCCTTTGACATAGGCGCTCTCCCCCAGCCTCCAAGTTAAATGAAGTCAAATGCACCATTAGCTCTCGTAATAAGAAGAAGACTGTACCATAATTGAGATATGTCGAAAGCGTTCCTTCTCATTTAGAGCTTCTGATGCAATGACTCTTTCCATCAGCTGTTCTTGCAGGGATCAGTGTTGGAAGTGAAACTGGGTTACTTATAAAGCTAACGAGTGCGCTATTTCGAAATCTTAGAGCCAGAGCATAAGGTAATATAATTTAAATGAAGACAAGGTACTCGTGAGTTGAAAAGTGGAACATTTTTCCAGAAAATTAAAAACTAAGGGATTGATATATAAACTTCGTTAACATTCCTCGAACGCCATTTATTTCAGCGAGGTTGTAACGCCGGAAATACATATCCTCCTATTTCCATCTACTGCACTGCAAATTTTTTTCCTTATTTTGTTACCTGAAGATATAACATTTCTGTGTCTTTGTATATTGTAATTGTTTTACTATTTGTATATACAGGGTGTAACAAAAAGGTACGGCCAAACTTTCAGGAAACCATGTTATGTGGACATGTGTCCGGAAACGCTTAATTTCCATGTTAGAGCTCATTTTAGTTTCGTCAGTATGTACTGTACTTCCTCGATTCACCGCCATGATTTCATACTGGATACTCTACCTGTGCTGCTAGAACATGTGCCTTTACGACACAACATGTAGTTCATGCACGACGGAGCTCCTGCACATTTCAGTCGAGCGTACGCTTCTCAACAACAGATTCGGTGACCGATGGATTGGTAGAGGCGGACCAATTACGTGGCCTCCACGCTCTCCTGACCTCAACACTCTTGACTTTCATTTATGGGGGCATTTTAGAGCTCTTGTCTACGTAACCCCGGTACCAAATGTAGAGACTCTTCGTGCTCGTATTGTAAACGGCCGTGATACAATACGCCATTCTCCACGGCTGCATCAGCGCATCAGGGATTCCATGCGACGGAGGGTGGCTGCATGTATCCTCGCTAACGGAGGACATTTTTAACATTTTCTGTAACAAAGTGTTTGAAGTCACGCTGGTACGTTCTGTTGCTGTGTGTTTCTATTCCATGATTAGTGTGATTTGAAGAGAAGTAATAAAATGAGCACTAACATGGAAAGTAAGCGTTTCCGGACACATGTCCCCGTAACATACTTTCTTTCTTTGTGTGTGAGGAATGTTTCCTGAAAGTTTGGCCGTACCTTTTCGTAACACCCTGTATATGCATTTATGTCGATGTATAATTGGTTTGTTTTGTGAATATTATTTGTATTTATACGCTGGGTCTGGCCGAGGGAAAACTATGCAATCGAACGAATACATCGATAGGTCGTGTGGAGAACCAAAGTGTTTAGGATCTTTGGTAGTGTTAACTCTGTCGCGTGGAGCGCGGGCAGAGGGGAGTCGGGCGGGAGTAGTGCGATGGAGCAGGTGTGTTGAGTGACGCTCCCGCGAGTTGCCGCGCTTTCGGGGTTTGGCAGCATGTAATTGCGCTCGACTTGCTATGATAGTTTCTGACACGGTGTCGCGGACGGGAAGCATTAGCTGGCGCACATCAAGAGCCCGTTTCGCCTGGTGACAGTGTCGAGAAGAAGGCGCGCCAACATCCAGCTTGTGCAACAGCGGCGGCCGACAATGAGTGACTGTCGCCACCTCCTCGACCGACGCCCTCAAACCTTCAATCAACCAACAAGGAAGACTGGAAGCATGTAAAGTTTTGGAACTGTATGGCAGACCTCAGCTTTTAAAATTGTTGCATCTCAAAATTACAGCAACTTAGCATGAACCTTTGTTGCTCATTGTCCCAATTGCATTACCAAGCAGGGCCCCTTCCTTTTCCGAAATGAACCCGAGTATCGTTGAAATTCAGACGCCAGCATTAAAGTAATATCATTCTATTTCACTGCTTTAATTTCAAAGTTCAGTTAAAGTATTCATAGCTGCCTACAATATTTAGATTACACAAGCACAAATTAAGAGTGCGAGTTTTGTTAGCATATTTTAGCTTACCTGTGACTGCAGCTCAGCTTGGTACGTACTAAATGTTACTGTTGTTAATTGTCCAGAATCATTTAATTCAAGTTCAAAGTTAAATCTCTTATTTCTAAATTGCGTAGATTCAAGTAGCTTTGAAATGATTGTTGAGGTAGCCCAAGACTAACCTTACATTACTGAATTTCGTAGTGCTTCAGAAACAAATCTCACTATTTATTTCAGTCACTAAATTAACTTTCAATCTTCCGGTTGTATTAATTCTTTTGCTAAATTAAGTCAGAGTGTAGCGAAATTTATTACTTCTGACAAACTTTCAGTTTTCACACAACACGTGTCAATCTTCAGTTGCCACGCTTTTAGTGCTAATTATATGTGCAATAACCTTTCTTTTTCAGTTAGTATAGTAGTTGTCCATAGGACTGGCGACCGTAATTTTCCCCAAATCTCAAATATCTAATTACCGCTAGTTGATTGTTAACGTAAGGGCCGCACATTTACTTTCTTTATTGACTGTATCCCTTTTCAAAATTAATTTCCACCAGTTTCATTTGCATTTTTCCTTTCATTTAGATGTAACCCTTTCCTCCCTCTTTACCGACAGATTAACTTCGGTGACGATTGCTTTTCCCAAATTTCCATTAGGTGCACACGGTTTAATTTTTCACTGTCATTAAGGTCGATAAGTGAGGGGGAGGCTACAAGGTGACGAACGAATGGAAGAAGGTTACGTAACTGATTGTCCGCAATATGTTCGACTCAGCGCTACCACCAGATTCAGTTTATCGTGCGGGCCTGTGTCCGGCTGGTGTTGGCGCTACAACAACGTCATTATTAGAGGACGAATAACAGAATAATACAACGTACGGCTCGCAAGAAGGATCCTACAAGATTCAAGAAGTGAGCCATAGAGGTATGTCAGGGACGTACTACGTAATACGCTATGAAGAGCAATGACGGACGGAACACGATGAGTGTTCGATCACTAACGTCCACTAACAATGTGCCGACGATTCGTCTGTTCCAACCGGGCCTCTCTGAGAACACATCATATGAATTAAAATTTAAAAAAAAAGCCGGAGAAATGAAGAAGTTTAAAATGCAATTGAAAGGCAGCACAGTTTTGATATTGTACTATGCTATGAATCACTACAAGAGCACAGCTGAATGGCTCCAGCATCTTACCAAGATAACACAAGAAATACGACTCCAAAAAGATTATTCGAAATATCAGAAGAACAAAAATATCGTACGGACGAAATCAGTCCAGAGTTACATCTGTCTTGTAGGTATGAGGTTTTAACGATCGATACAGCAAAACAAGTGAGTAAATTCAAAGTACGTGCACAGCTCCATCGCTTACGTATTGTATGAACAATCCGTAAGTGAAGACTTTGTAATAGTACGGTGTGATGCTCCCTTTCTTTCGCAGTGCTAGTTACGTTAATATTGTGTTTGTATTAGTCCGTCATCCTCACTTGTAACAAGGAAGTCTTGCATGCCTCTCCCAACACCGCACAGTTCTTCTTAACAATACAGGCACTGCAACATTTTATTTAGCCACTGATACCAGACAGCGACTTTCAGTTAAAATGTCCTCCATTGTACGGGGCTTACATAATCTATGTACGTGTACAGGATGTGACGCAGGAACGACGACATAATATGAAAGTTCGGGTCTGACCCTGAGTCGTGAACGGACAGCCAATCAGTTTTTATCGAGAAACCGTGCGGCGCGGACGTGCTGTTTACGTCCATGTCACAGGGCGCACGCTCTGTGTTTGACTACTTGATCCAACCGCTTCGTGCGTCGTAGTGTTTTCATCGATAAGAATTTCCAAGTCTCACAAAAAAATCGACGCTGAAATTCACTTTCAGGGCTCAATTTGCTCGGCTAACAGCTCTGGAAGCAGAACGATTTCCCCGAGACGAAGTAAAGATACCGAGTGACGAATTAGTTGATACATACCTTTCCATAGTCAGCAGCCGAATATTTCCCGCATTAGGAGTCACCATCGTTTTGCCAACGGCCACGCCAAAGAGGGCAGAGGAGTGGAGAGAAGTTCAAGACACCCTGTTGGCCTTGGGGTGAGAAACTGCTCCTAAAAGGTAGAAAAATCAGCATGATCGGTGGCATGATGATGCAAAAGGCAACGGAAACCAAAAGTTGCAACTGACAATAACCTGGCAGCAAGCCCCCTTTCCGCTAACGACATGGCAAAAACACACAAAACGCAAACAAACAAATACATCGTCAGTATTTGCGATCCTGCCCCTCCCTCTCCTCTCCTCCCCCCTCTCCTTCTAGCCAACGGCTGTGGCCTCCTTGCTGAACATATCCGCAACCTAAATGGCAAGCAGAAGCCCAGTCAACCGACTAAAATCCTTCCCAAACCCGCAACTGCCACCCAACCCCCTACCCGATCCCAGTTCCTCAAATCCCCCCCACTCAAGTCCACCACATCCAAGCAACGGCGTGTAAGGAAGGACAAGAAGGAGAAGCACTCCAAGGGGAAAAAGCACTCCACCACCCCCATCCCAACCACTTCCACACCCTCTGAGGAGCCTGCGCCCCCGACAGCACCTGTCGTCGTCCTAGGAGGGGACCAGGAAACACCGGCACTGGAAGGGAACCGTGAAACCGGGCAGGATTCGGATGGTTTCGTGCTGGCGAGAAAAACGTTTCGCCAGCCGAAGCTTCCGCCAGCCCGGGGAGTGGAACCCACCCCGAACAGATTTCAGGTGGTTGCTGATGAGCCAGAGACAACAGAAAACACAACACAAACACAGAACCAAGTCGCCCACCACCTCCCCCCGATTATCGCAGAGTTTTCACAAAGCTATGAAGAGCTCTTCGAACTGTTGAAAGCAGAAATCGGGGAGGCAGTTTTCAGGCAAAACCTGCTGGTGGAGACAAGATTAAAATCACATTACACACACTTGAAAACTACTCTACAGTCAAAACACTTTTTAAAAACAAAAACATACCCCACTACACGTTCCCCACAACTAAAACTAGAAACAGAAACATTGTGATAAGAGACCTTCCAAGACGAGTGTCCCCCCAGGCGATCAAAACAGATTTGACTGCCCAGGGGTACGTCGTCAAGACGGTCCAGCAGATGGGCAACATCAACAGCAAGTGGCCACTATACCAGGCCACACTCCCGGATATCCCCCAGAACAAAAGGCAGATAAAAATGGTTCTGGCTGTGCCTGTCACCACTGAACCGCTGCGCCGTAAGAACAAGACGGTGCAGTGCTTCAGGTGTCAGGGCCTGAATCACATCGCCGCCTACTGCACCATGCCAGTAAGGTGCAGGAAGTGCGCCGAGGCCCACGACACAAGAACATGTACACTACTACACACGGACCCACAAATAAGGTGCTGTGTGGCAAAAACCACACGGTGGGTTACCAAGGTTGTGAGGTCCACAAACGACACACACAACAGGCAAAGGGCACAAAGGCCACCCCCCACACATACAAACAAAACATCATAAACCCACCCAGACACACAAGAAAACAAAACATGACAACACACATGGACAAGGCCTGAGTAAAACCAAGGCCGGACACACCGAGGGCGACTAATGCGGAAGTGGTTTCTCCTCCGAGGAACCATGAAAGCGTGGCCCAATCATCACAACACCAGACACTATCACGAGAGCAACACCGGGAAACACACGGCAACAACAACCAGGTCCACCATGACGGAGGAAGCTCTAGGGAACCCCACACACACTCCCCCCCCCCCCCCCCCCCCATGGATCAGGTGTTAGGCGTAACGGTGCAGACCATGAACCTCGTCATGGAAATGATGAAGGAATTCAGGGAAGCCCAGAAGCAGAACACACAGATCCTCGTCGCCCTTCAGGCAACAGTCCAGCAGTCTCTCCCCTCTGCGACTTCCTCATTAGTATCAAAACCCCATCATGAATAGACGACCGAATATTCAAGGCCTGACAATGTGCGTCTTTAACGCAGACGGCATTGTTAATCAAGAGGTCGAGTTCAGAGAACTCATGAAGGAGTTCTCCGTCGACATATGCATGATGGGGGAAACTCACCTAAAACCGGGAATAAAAGCGACAGTTCCCAACTACGTTAGCTACCGCAAAGACAGGCCAACCCAAGGCGGAGGAGTGGCCATATATGTAAAAAGAGGGATCCCCCACCACCAGGTATTCTTACCAGCTACCAACAAAACCGAAGCAGTGGCGGTGGAAGTAACCACTGCCACTGGACCCCTAACAATTGTTGCAGTCTACCGACCCCCAAATGACCAGATAGATGAGGGAGACATAGCTGCTCTAGGGAAAATTGGAGGCAAACTCATAATAGGGGGACACTTCAATGCCAAACATCCTGATTGGAATTCTAGAGTAACCTCCAGAGCAGGCGCCAAACTGCAACAACTAGCGCGCACCCACCACTTCGAAACATGGGTTCCAGTCGAGCCCACACGTTTTCCAAAAAATGGAGGCAGGCCCGACGTGTTAGACATAGCTCTCACTAGGAGGATCGCAGGGTTTGTGACCGCAAGGACAATCAACAGAACGTCCTCCGACCACAACCCAGTGATTCTGGAGGTCGATGTGGGAGAATGGGTAGCACTCCCACGGTACCAGACATCGTACAAACGTACAGACTGGGAGTGATACCAAGAAACTGTCACCTCTGATATCGCTCGCGCTCCGCCACCTACTGCCGAAACAGTTGAACAAGCGCTACAAGACCTAACAGGCACCATCTTGCAGGCAGCGGAAGAAGCCACCCCTCCAAAAAGGGATGGCCCACCGCCGCAAATACAGCTCCCGGAACACTTGCTAGCTCAAATTCGACATAAGAACAGAGTGGCAAAAGAGTGGAAGATCACCAGAAATCAGGCCACCAGGAGGCTGCTCAATCGTCTACAGAGAGAACTGAAGGTAGCGCTCAGTGAGCACAGAAACCAGCAATGGCAAAACCGCCTCACAGCTCTCAAAGTAGACGATCATACACTATGGCAAGCGACCAAACAGTTTACAAAAAGACGCGCTAGGATGCCGCCACTGCATGGCGAGCGGGGATTGGTCTACAGCCATGCTGGAAAGGCCAACGGCCTCGCCGACTCATTCGAGAAACAGTTCCAAGCGGCAGAACCCCAGGATGAAGAGCATGAAGTAGTAGTCAATCGTCAACTGACTGTCTTCCTCAATGCCGAGGAAGATCCGGAGGACGAACCCATACTTTTTGCCCCCAAGGACGTGGCAAGAGTAATCAGGTCCCTCCCTACAAAAAAGGCACCAGGGCACGATAGTGTCAGAAATCAGTTAGTCAAAAATCTCCCACCCACAGCAATCACACACCTCGCGAACGTCCTCAACGAGATTACTCGATCCCGTGTTTTCCCAGCTTGCTGGAAACATGCGGAAGTGGTCGCGATACACAAACCAGGGAAAGACCCTCTATTCCCGCAGCACTACAGGCCGATTAGCCTCTTGCCAACTCTCAGCAAGATCTATGAGCGCCTCCTGCTAAGACCCATACAAGAACATATTACCAGAGAGCAAATTCTGCCAGATTTCCAATTTGGGTTCTGGCAGAACCACTCTGCCCCACAACAGGTCATGAGAATGGTTGAAGCAGCCACAGAGGGCTTCAACCACAGAGGCTACTTCGGGATAGTGCTACTAGACATAGCCAAAGCCTTCGATTCAGTATGGCATAGAGGGCTACTCTACAAGTTGTACACACAAGGGTTTCCCGGGAGCATAGTTCAGCTGATCAAGAGCTATCTCACGAATAGGACTTTCTCCGTCAAAGTAGAAACTGCAACCTCCCCCAGAAGGCGTATTCGTGCTGGGGTGCCACAGGGATCGGTCCTGGGGCCCGTATTGTACAGTTTGTACACTGCAGACACTCCATCGGCCCCCCTGGTGCACACCGCACAGTACGCTGACGATACAGCCTTCTACACGAGAAACGCGAATAAGGACCTGGTCATCCGTAGGCTACAAAAGGTTTTAGATGACACAGAAACTTCGGCCCATCGCTGGCGCATCACCATCAACTCTGGAAGACGCAGGCAATGCTGATTACCCGCAGGCTCGGAAGGCGCGAACCTCCTCAACGCCCCCCCCCCCCCCCCACCTTCACCTAAACGGAACCCAACTCCCCTGGCGCAGAACCGCCAAGTACCTTGGCGTAACCTTGGACTCTCGTCTTACGTGGAAACCCCACATAGACGAGGTCCACAGTAAGGTCTGCGCCAGAATGTCCATCCTATACCCTATCCTGAGCACCACCAGCTCCCTTCCCTGCCCAGTAGCAGTAAATGTATACCAGGCCCTGATCCGGCCAGTAATAGAGTATGCGTGCCCTGTCTGGGGATACGCGGCAAAGCAGCACCTGGACAAACTCCAGAGGCTGCAGAACCGCGCCCGCAGAAGGGCACTGCGCCTACCTCTGGGATTCCCCACAGACGACCTGCACGCCGCAGCCGAAATCCCACTCCTGAGAGAGCGTTTCCAGGATCCGGCAAGGGCCTTCTATGAGGGTTCTTCCAGATCCGGAAACGCACTCATCCACTCCCTAGGTCGGTATGACATGTCCCGCGATAAGCACAAGCACCCTATGACGATCTTCGACGACTAAGTCGAAGAGAAAATCCCAACACACAATCCCTAATCCTGTTCATTCCCACATAACACCAATCTTCTCGCCTACCTCAGGCAAGTACCAGACACACTCACAACAATCATCACATTACCACAGACACCATAAAAACCATAGAAAAATCACATACACACGTTCACAGGGGAGTAAAAGCCGAAAGGCTAGAAACTCCCCCTCACACTTCCCCAAAGAGGGGAAAGTAATAGATGAGAGCAGCAGGGCGCACGCTCTGTGTTTGACTACTTGATCCAACCGCTTCGTGCGTCGTAGTGTTTTCATCGATAAGAATTTCCAAGTCTCACAAAAAATCGACGCTGAAATTCACTTTCAGGGCTCAATTTGCTCGGCCAACAGCTCTGGAAGCAGAACGATTTCCCCGAGACGAAGTAAAGATACCGAGTGACGAATTAGTTGATACATACCTTTCCATAGTCAGCAGCCGAATATTTCTCGCATGTCACCATCGTTTTGCCAACGGCCACGCCAAAGAGGGCAGAGGAGTGGAGAGAAGTTCAAGACACCCTGTTGGCCTTGGGGTGAGAAACTGCTCCTAAAAGGTAGAAACATCAGCATGATCGGTGCCATGATGATGCAAGAGGCAACGGAAACCAATGCATTAAAGACACATAGTACGTATCCAGAGGACATGTGACCTGTATTTGAAAAGTCTTGTGATTATCTCTCCATTGGCCAAATATTCCGGACTAGTACCCCATTCAGATCTCTGGGGGTACCTCCTACCAAGGAGGAGATGATCATTAGAAACCGACCTAATAATCAACGGAAAGATAACGTTCTACGAGTCGGGACATGGAATATCAAAAGTCCGAATGTGGTAGGGAAGCTGGAAAATCTAAAAATGAAAACGTAAAGGCTCAAACTAGAAATTGTGGGTGTGAAGAAAGTGAAGTAGAACGAAGACAAGGATTTCTGTTCAGGTGAGTGTTATGAAGTAGGATTCCTTATGAATAGGAAGGTAGAGCACAGAATGAGCTACTGTGAACAGTTCAGCATAGGGTTGTTCTTATTAGAATCGACAGAAAACCAACACCGACAACGACAGTTCACGTATACATGCCGATGTCGCAAGCGAAAGATAAAGATACAGGGAAAATATATTAGGATATTGAATGGTTAATTCAGTACGTAAAGGGAGATGAAAATCTAATAATCACGGCGAACTGGAATGCAATTGTGGGGGAAGGAGCCGGCCGTTGTGGCCGAGCGGTTCTAGGCCCTTCAGTCTGGAACCGCGCGACCGCTACGGTCGCAGGTTCGAATCCGGCCCCGGGCATGGATGTGTGTGATGTCCTTAGGTTAGTTAGGTTTAAGTAGTTCTCAGTTCTAGGGAACGGATGGCCTCAGATGTTGAGTCTCATAGTGCTCAGAGCCATTTGAACCACTTTTTGGGGGAAGAAATTGTAGGAGAATTAATTGAAGAAAAGGTGACAGGAGAATATGGGCTCAGGCCAACGAATGAGACAGGAGGAAGACTAATTGAGTTCTGTAATAAATTTCAGCTAGTAATAGCGAACACTCTGTTCAAGAGTCACAAGAGGAGGTGGTATACTTGGAAAAGGCCACGAGATAAGGAGGGATTTCAGTTAGATTACATAATGGTGAGGCAGAGATTCAGAAATCAGATATTGGATTGTAAGCCATACCCAGCAACAAATATAGACTCAGATTGCAATTTAGTAGTGATGAAGAGTTGGCTGAACTTTAAAAGACTGCACAAAGAGTGGGATACGGAAGTCCTAAGGAATCAAGAAATACGCTGTAAGTTCTCTGAGGCTATATACAATGAGATGTCGAATAGATCAGTTGGCAGTTCAGTTGAAAAGGAAAGGACGTCTCTAAATTGAAGGTAACTGTGAAGAAACGATGGGTAACAGAAGTAGTACTTCAGTTGATCGATGAAAGAAGGAAGTACAAAAATGTTCAGGAAAATTCAGGAATACAGAAGTGCTAATCACTTAGGAATGAAATAAATAGGAAGTAAGAAGAAGTTAAGGCGAAATGGCTGCATGAAAAATGTCAAGAAATCGAAAGATAGCTGATTGTTGGAAGGACTCACACAGCATATCGAGAAGTCAAAACAACATTCGGTTATATTAAAAGCAAGGGTGGTAACATTAGGAGTGGAATGGGAAGCTCACTGTTAAATGAAGAGGATGGAAAGAATACATTGAAGGCTCCTATAAGACGAAGACTTGTCTGATGACGTGATAGATGAAGAAACAGGAGTTGATATAGAAGAGATATGAGATCCAGTATTAGAATTTACAAGAGCTTTGTAAGACTTATGATCGATTAAGGCAGAAGGGATGGACAATATTCCATCAGAATTTCTAAAATCATTGGGGAAGTGCCAAGAAAACGACTATTCACGTTGATGTGTAGAATGTATGAGTCTGACGATATGCCATGTGATTTTCGAAAAAAACATCACGCACATAATTCCGAAGAGTGAAGGAGCGAACAAGTGCGAGAATTACCTGAGAGTCAGTTAATTGCTAGTGCATTGAAGTTGATGACAAGAATTATATACTGAAGAACGGGAAAGAAAACTGAGAATGTGTGTGGCTTTACTAAAGGTAAAGGCGCCAAAGAGGAAGTTATGAAATTGCTTTTCATGATGGTAATCAGAATTAAGAAAAACCAAGACAATTTCATAGGATTTGTCGAACCGGAAAAATGTTCGAGACAGTCAAATGGCGGAAAGTGTTGGAAATTCTGAGAAACATGGGAGTAAGCTATACGGAATGGCGGGTTATATACTCTATGTACAAGAGCCAAGAGGAAATCATAAGAGTACAACACGAAAAAGAAGTACTCATATTAAAAAGAGTGCCAGACAGGGATGTAGTCTTTCGCCCTTCTGTTCAATCTGCACATTGAAGAAACAGTGACGGAAACAAAAGAAAGGGCTTCAGGAATTTGATTAAAATTCAAGGTGAAAGGATGACAGTTATAAGATTCGATGATGACACTGATTTCCACATTAAAAGTGGAGAAGAATTACAGGAGTTGCTGAATGAAATGAACCGACTAATGAGTACAGAATGTGGATTAAAAATATATCGAAGAAAGACGAAACTAATGAGAAGTAACAGAAACGAGAACAGCATTAAACTTAACATCATGGTTGATGACCATGAAGTAGATGTAGTTAAGGAGTTCAGCTACATAACAATCAAAATAACTCATGGCGGATAGAGCAAGGAGGGCATCAGAAGCAGACTAGAACTGGCAAAAACGGTATTCCTGGTTAAGAGAAGTCTGTTAATACCTAACATCTGAGGAAGAAATTCCTGACGATGCACATTTATGGCACAGTGTTGTGCTCTGTCAAACTCTTCACACAGTATCTTATCTCCCATTTCATCATCATCTACCTCCTCTTCCATTTCCATAATATTGTGCTAAAGAACATCGCCCTCGTGTAGACCCTCTATATACTCCTTCCACCTTTCTGCTTTCCCTTCTTTGCTTAGAACTGGGTTTCCATGTGAGCTCTTGATATTCATGCAAGTGATTCTCTTTTCTCCAAAGGTCTCTTTACTTTTTCTGTAGGCAGTATCTATCTTATCCCTAGTGATATGCGCCTCTACATCCTTAAATTTGTCCTCTAGCCAGCGCTTCCTGCAGATCTAATTTTTGAGACGTTTGTATTCCTTTTTGCCTGCTTCATTTACTGCATTTTTGTATTTTCTCCTTTCATCAACTAAATTCAATATCTTTTCTGTTACCCAAGGATTCTATTAGCCCTCGTCTTTTTACTTACTTAATCCTCTTCTGCTTTCACTATTTCATCTCTCAAAGCTACCCATTCTTCTTCTACTGTATTTCTTTCCCCCATTCTTGTCAATCGTTCCCTAATGCTCTCTCTGAAACTCTCTACAACCTTTTTTCCAATTTATCCAGGTCCCATCTCCTTAAATTCCCATCTTTTCGCAGTTTCATCACTTTTAATCTACAGTTCATAACCAATAGATTGTGGTCAGAGTCCACATTTGACCCCTGGAAATGTCTTACAATTTAAAACCTGGTTCCTAAATCTCTGTCTTACCATTATATAATCTATCTGACACCTTCCAGTATCTCCAAGACATCTTCCATGTATACAACCTTCTTTCATGATTCTTGAACCAAATGGTAGCTATGATTAAGTTATGCTCTGTGAAAAATTCTACCAGGCGGCTTCCTCTTTCATTCCTTATCCCCATTCCATATTCACCTACTACGTTTCCCTCTCTTGCTTTTCCTACTATCGAGTTCCAGTCACCCATGACCATTAAATTTTCGTCTCCTACACTATCTGAATAATTTCTTTTATCTCCATACATTTCATCAATGTCTTCGTCATCTGCAGAGCTAGTTTACATATAAACTTGTACTACTCTGTTAGGTGCGGGCTGCGTGTCTATCTTGGTCACAATAATGCGTTCACTATGCTGTTTGTAGTAGCTTACCCGCAATCCTATTTTCTTATTCATTATTAAACCTACTCCTGCATTACCCCTATCTGATTTTGTATTTATAACCCTGTATTCACCTGAGCAAAAGTCTTGTTCCTCCTGGCACCGAACTTCACTAATTCCCACTATATCTAACTTTAACCTATCCATTTCCCTTTTTACCTGTCCGATTCAGGGATCTGACATTCCACGCTCTGACCCGTAGAACGCCAGTTTTCTTGCTCCTGATAACGGCGTTCTCCTGAGCCGGGAGATCCGAATGGGTGGCTATTTTACCTCCGGAATATTTTACCCAAGAGGACGCCATCATCATTTAACAATACAGTAAAGCTGCATGCCCTCGGCAGAAATTACGGCTGTAGTTACCCCTTGCTTTCAGCCGTTCTCAGTACCAGCACAGCAAGGCCGTTTTGGTTAGTGTTACAATGCCAGATCGGCCAATCACCCAGACTGTTGCCCTGCAACTACTGAAAAGGCTGCTGCCCCTCTTCAGGAAGCACACGTTTGTCTGGCCTCTCAACACATACCCCTCCGTTGTCGTTGCACCTACGGTACGGCTATCTGCATCGCTGAGGCACGCAATCCTGCCCACCAACGACAAGGTCCATGGTTCATGGCAGGGGTTAAGGGAGGTAGTATGAATTAAGTTTACTTTGAGAGTTCGCCCCCCCCCACCCGTTCCCTCCGGGATTCCTGTTTTTGAAGGGGAAGGATGAGTGTTGCGTGATTGGAGGAGGCATCGCACGTTTACCAGAAGTGGCATTAAGGTCACGATTCGTGGAGAGGTTCAAATGGTTCAATCGGCTCTGAGCACTATGGGACTTCACAGCCGGCCGCGGTGGTCTAGCGGTTCTAGGCGCTCAGTCCGGAACCGCGCGACTGCTACGGCCGCAGGTTCGAATCCTGCCTCGGGCATGGATGTGTGTGATGTCCTTAGGTTAGTTAGGTTTAAGTAGTTCTAAGTTCTAGGGGACTGATGACCACAGATGTTAAGTCCCATAGTGCTCAGAGCCATTTGGACCATTTGGACTTAACAGTGGAGGTCATCAGTCCCCTAGAACTTAGAACTATGTAAACCTAACTAACCTAAGGACATCACACACATCTATGCCCGAGGCAGGATTCAAACCTGCGACCGCAGCGGTCGCGCGGTTCCAGACTGAAGCGTCTAGAACCGCTCGGCCACTCTGCCCGGCTCGGGAGAGGCAGAGAGGCAGTGTGTACAGCAGCACGGACAGCGCAGGTCTGTGAGACAATCGGAAGCTGTTTGTTCTACCGCAAGTGTCACTTAAAAGCTGATTTGGCTGAGCATCTTCGGGACACAAGGGACCTGAACCGAGAACGCGAATGGACACATTAATCCGTTGGTAAGAAAATGAAACACTTACAGCCTTCCTTATGATTTTATTCATTTTGTGGCTACCAATTTCGGCGCTTCAATGCGCCATCTTCAGGCCGTATTTGATACTGAACTGGTTGACACGATCCCTATGTATACCGCATCAGTGACCAACATAACTGATTACGGAGACTACTTGTAATATTTGGTGTCGGCACTCCAACCGTCAACTGCCAACTGATTGAGTAACCAGGCGAGCGGTGTGTCGTCGGGTCGCCATCCACACGTTTTCTGGCGGCTGCAAGTTTTTCCATTGGTTGTGGTCGCTTTGCACGCCCAGTGAGCAACTTTTTCTTTTTCTTCGCTTCGGTGCCGAGGCCACATACAATTCGTAAAAAATTATCTTCCTCTCTACTTTGAGCGTTACAAAATAGGTCGATTATCAGCAGTTGTTCATAAATTGTTTTAAAGTTGGTTCAAATGGCTCTGAGCACTATGGGACTTAACATCTGAGGTCATCAGTCCCCTAGAACTTAGAACTACTTAAACCTAACTAACCGAAGGACATCACACACATTCATGCCCGAGGCAGGATTCGAACCTAAGACCGTAGCGGTCACGCGGTTCCAGACTGAAGCGCCTAGAAGCGCTCGGCCACACCGACCGGCTGTTTTAAAGTTGTTTCTTCTTGAGGGTGTGAGTAAAAATCTTCATACAATGATGTTCAATCCTAATTTGGCACAGTCCCTCCACTACCAGGCAACCTAAGGCTAGTATTGCGTACCAACGCCCTTATCACAAGTGGCACAATCTGACGTTCGCCAAAGTGAATAACGCTCCCCTGCCACCGCACCGCCAGCGCCAACATTGGGCACCTCAGAGGTTCTAACAGCTTATGCTGCACACTCCGTGGGTGGATGATGATGACGACGAAGATTCTGCAACGGAAGTTGTCCCAGCGTCCGAAGCTTCGGTGACTCATGATTAATAAATTTCTGATGAGGTGTTGGACACTAAAGAGGATGTCGAAACACCACATTCATCTGTTTCAGTGAGTGTCCCTGCGCTTGAAAACCTGCAGCAGACCTACCTGATTGGTTACATCAATCTCAGCAGCATGAGTCCAACAGTGAACAATTGCTGCGTGATACGCTAAGACTGGCAGATGTGGACATTGCGCTATTGTGAGAAGTTCATTTCGAGGCGTTTCCCGAATTATATGGCTTGTTGACAACGCTTGTTGCGGTACGGCTATATTGGTGCGAGATGGCGAAGAGGTTGACTAGGTGATGCATCTGCCACGGTGCAGAGGGCTGGCGATAACCATCTATGCCCCATCTGGCATAAACAAGAGACTCGATGGGTCGCGTTTCTGTTCGGAGGAGATCACGTCTCTCTTCCTGGGACGCTGTGATAACTGCATCCTTGGTGGGGACTTCAACAGCGTGCTTGCCCCACAAATGTCAATACACAAATTACACCACATTTCCTGAACTCTGTTGGTACAAGAAGTACGTGTTCTAGACACTTGGGAAAGGATGCTTGGCGACCTCCCGGGATACACATCTGCAATGAGTCACTGTCAGTCGACTCGGTCTCCTCTACGTCTCCCCTGATGGAGCGGCAGCGACGATGGACGCAGATGTTAAATATGGCCGTTAGCCTTTTCTGATCACAGCGCATACGTCTGCATTGTCTCTCTCCATTGTCAGAAGGTAAGGAGAAGTCATGGATGCTGGAAAACCAATTTAGCGCACGTTCAGGAGCCGGAATGTCGTCAACTCACCGTAGACACGGGGATCGACTGTTGAGATATCCATCTACGCTCAAATGGTGGATCTAAAGCGTCAAATCAGTACTAAGGCGCTCGATGATCCTTTGGTATTGTCTCTATCAGATTATTACTCTACACTGCTACGAGAACTCATGACAAACCAATCGTCCCCTAACAAACAGGCAGAGATTCGCTGCCTCAAGACGAAGATCATCTCATATACTCCACGTCGTTTCAAATGTGTTGTGGTGGGAGCCTGGTGTCGAGCATTGGATATGGTCCTGTGAGTCACCTTTATCAACATCCATATCCAGAATGAAGCATCCGGCTTATATTTTCCCGATGACGGATATGATGGCACAATGGCTACTGGCCACATTCGTTTATTTCGTCGGTGGTGGACGTATCCTCAATTCGGTGTTCTCAGTCTCTCAACACTAAATAGTGGGTTGGCGCTTGTCAAGTTCTGTGCGAGGACAGCGGCACTGTATGTCAGCACAATGGCTACGCTGTGGACACATCGCTGCAATAACATCCCTGATCTCCTTATTGAAGCACTGATGCCTGCATTCCACCTTCCGTCCATTGCCGTTGCACACGTCACGCAATCTCTATCACATATCAAGACCTTTTGTCCTTGAATATAGCTATGTGTGGGTTGAATTCCCAACCAAGCTCGGAATGTGGTTGAGAGACGCCGCTCCACGCTCTGTGGCCCTTGGTGCGGCATGCCATCCACTGTGGCTTTCTGTGTACGGCAGCGCGCGCTTCCTGGTGCCTTGTCGCTAATGAGAACGCAAGACGCGGATTCTGCTGCACAATATCGGTATGGCTGACTCCCCTCCTAACCCCCCCCCCCCCCTACCCCCACTGCATGCAATGTCGCCTGCGGACGGTCAGTACACGCGTGGCTGGCCTCGTCTCGCATTTTATCTCAGGACTGCTCCACATGCGATCCAGTCACGGATGTTACTCTCCTCGAAAGAAACGTATTTTCCATCTAAGAAACATCAAGGTCTGATGTGGATCAAAGGAATATCAGTTTACTATCTTTTCCGAGGCTTGACTACCAGACATTCTTATTCTTACAGAAACGACATGATTCTTTGGTGATTTTTCACGATACCAGCAGCTTTTGGCCAATTATTTGGGCATCGTTTTCAAGGATTTCAAGGATTCCCTCCTCTCTCCCCCCCTCCCCCAAATCACCTGTTGGGATGCACCGGACAGGAGAAGATGACATGATGGACCCTGGCATGGCACAAATATATTTCTCCACGCCTCAGCCGTGTGGTGGGGGTCTGTTACTTGTCTGTTTTTCGTTTCATTGTACTGTGCTAGAGAAAAAAAGGAAAGAAAAGAAAAACACTGTCATGGTACAACATCCCAGCGTTGTAACTGTTGAACGTTGCTTTTCTTCTTGTTACTTATAGCCTGTCTAATGTATAGTTGAATACGATAGAGGAGAATCAAAATTAAATACATATATTTTCTTAGTGGTTCTAATGCACAGTGGCAATGACTGTTATGCAAGCTCTATTGTAAAAGTCTCCCATGAATTAAAAAAAAAATTCAGAGGTGGCGAGCGGAGTCAGAAAGGCCAGGCTTCGGGTTTCGACCCCGGCCCAGCCTATCTTCACCAACCTGAAGCTGACCGCTTTACTTAAAAAATGGTTCCTGGATCGAGTCCTGCTAATGATTTATTTATATTTTTAACACTTCTCGTACTTTTTCATACGTCGTACATTTGGAAGGTAATATGATGAAAAGACTTTTACTAAATGTGGAATGCTATTCGATAAAAAATTAAATAAATAAATAAAAGACAAAAGAAAGAAAAAAGCAGTTGAGGTGATCACTCGTGTAATGCGTGAACTATGGGTTCGAATCCAGGTCCGGCACAAGTTTTCATTGTCGTCATTCCCTTATAGAGTTGATGGTAGTTCGTATTCGAAATTACGAATACTTGTCATGTGTTTTATAATGACTGCAGTCGCCGCAGTGCCTGTTCCTTCGGACAGGGATCCATGTTCTAAGGAACATAACATCGCGCTTCCGAACAACCCAGAGGCACTGCAATACATATTTATCCCCTAATACCCGCCAGCGACTTTCAGTTAAAATGTTCTCCTCTGTATGGGAATAACATAATGCCTGTACGACTACTGGTTGTGACGCGACGACATACCGACATTTGGGTATGACTGTAGACGCGCGGATAGCCAAATTATTTAAGGCCACCGCTCGTGTAAGGGGGGACCCTGGGTTCGTGTTCCGGTCCGGTACAAAGTTTCACTGTCGTCATTCCCTAATGGAATTGATGGTTGTTGGTATTCGCAGCTGTGAATATTTTCATCTATTTAAAAACGGATGTAGTTGCCGCAGTGCCTATTCCTTCAGACGTGCAAGCATATCCGATGAACCTTGCATTGTACTTCTGAATAACATAGGCACTGCAATATTGTATTTACCTGCCAATACTAGGCAGCGACAGTAATTTGAGAAATAAAAACAATTATGCATGACTGACACAGTATTGGGGAGTCAGAGCTGAGCCGCCCGGGGTGGCCGAGCGGTTTTAGGCGCTACAGTCTGAAACCTCGTGACAGTTACGGTCACAGGTTCGAATCCTGCCTCGGGCATGGATGTGTCTAATGTCCTTAGGTTAGTTAGGTTTAAGTAGTTTTATATTCTAGGGGACTAATGACCTCAGAAGTAAAGTCCCATAGTGCTCAGAGCCGAAATGTGTGTGAAATCTTATGGGACCTGACTGCTAAGGTCATCAGTCCCTAAGCTTACACACTACTTAACCTAAATTATCCTAAAGACAAACACACACACCCATATCCGAGGGAGGACTCGAACCTCCGCCGGGACCAGCCGCACAGTCCATGACTGCAGCGCCTAAGACCGCTCGGCTAATCCCGCGCGGCAGTGTTCAGAGCCATTTTTCGTTAGAACTGAGCTACAAGAAGTAGTCGCACTCGATATAACATTCACATTTCCCCATTTTGGTATGGGTGATCCCTTTGAGCACCATTGCGAACATTGGCGTTTTGTCTCTGGATCGTACTGAAAAAAACCAACTTTTATCACCAGTGATAACACGGCTCAACAATTCTGGATTGATTTCCGTTTGCTCTAACAGATCGGTTGACACATATTTCCGTTTCTCGCTGTAGTGGTGTGAAATTTTTGGGGACAATTTTAGCACAAATCTTTCTCATACCAAGATCCTCTGTTATTACTAGACGAACTGTTACTCGATTGATGTTCAGTTCTTCTGCAATCATTTTCACGGATAATCTTCGATGAGATCGTACGAGTTCACGCACCCTGGCCAAGTTGACATCCGTCCGTGAGGTTGATGGTCGTCCACTGTAGTCTTCATCTTCATCCGTCCGTGAGGTTGATGGTCGTCCACTGTAGTCTTCATCTTCAACATCCGTTCTACCTTCACTAAACATTTCATGCCAATGAAAAACTTGAGCTCTTGACATAACCTCCTCTCCAAAAGTCTTCCGAAGCTCACCGTAACTTGTCGTCGCGTTTTCACCCAATTTAACCCAAAAAGAAATGGCACACCGTTGCACAATAGTATGCGGTCCCATTTCCTTGAAGAGAGACACAAACACGTGTTAACTTATTACAGTACAATTCATGACTGAGCGGGTTGCATCGATGTGCCGCTTGGACTAGAAGCAGCTTATAGACCAAGGTCAAAGATATTGTGCCTACGCAAGCCTGCAGGGTTGTCACATCTTTAAAAGAAAATCAGTCTCATTACGTTATTGTCACACCTCGTACAGACGCATATAAATGTTGGCCTACACTGTTAGTCTTAATATGTTATTAAATTCTGAAACATGTTTTACGCTAGCGTGTTACAGCAGACTGAAAAAAAATCAGTTAAAGCTGCGTAAGTCACCTCACTCTGTTCGAGCGCGATGACGATGATGATATTTGATTTGAGGGCAATCAACTGCGCGGTCGTCAGCGCCTGTACAAATTCCCAATTTTTTCACAGTGAAATTTTTTTCACAGTCCAATCTAGCCACTGTCACGAATGATGAGAATTGTTATGAAATGATGAGGGCAACACAAACACCCACTCCCCGGGCAGAGAAAATCCCCAACCCGGCCTGAAATCGAGCCCGGGACCCCGTGATCCAGAGATAGCACTGCTAGTCACTAGAGCACGAGCTGCGGTCAATGTCCGAGCGCGACGCTCAGTGTTAACGCAGGCGCCTGCCCCAAACTGAGGCTGTGATTGTTGACTTCAAAAAATGTTCAGATGTGTGTGAAATCTAATGGGGCTTAACTGCTAAGGTCATCAGTCCCTAAAATTGCACACTACCTAACCTAAATTATCCTAAGGACAAACACACACACCCATGCCCGAGGGAGGACTCGAACCTCCGCCGGGATCAGCAGCACAGTCCATGACTGCAGCGCCCTAGACCGCTCGGCTAATACCGCGCGGCTTGTTGACTTCCAGGAGGCAAAATACGACGTTGTGAAAAATCAGACCCGCTTTGAATTGAAGACTTTATAGGAGATGAACAGGAAGATATCATCACATCTAAAGCTAACACAGTCCTTACGAGAGTAATGGCGCCATTACTCTTCACGGTGCTTATCAGTGAGATGGTCGATGAGTTTGGAAGGATCGCGGAGATGTTCGCAAACGTTTATATAGTATACAGAGAAGCCACATGGATAGGAAGTTGTAAGGAAAACCAGAAAAATTGACAGAGACTCGATGCTCGGTTCAAGGACTGTCAGTTGAACCGTAACACTGGAAAACGTAACGTATTCTGCAAAAAATAATCTAGGAAGATACGTCGGGGCTATCAAAAATGGAAAGGTAGAGAGAACTACGAGGACGTGCTGAAAAGTGATGCCACCGAATTTTTTGTGTGTAAACTCTTAGAGCTTTTTAAATAAAAGAACATCACACATCTTTATTCTTCATTTCTGCATTTTTGTTTCTCGACGTGTTCATCCCGGGACGAACGCATTGCTCCCATAGCGAGACACATTTGTTGATACCATCATTGTAGAATGTTTGACTTTGTTGACGGAACCACACCTACATCTACATCTGTATGGATACTCTGCAAATCACCCTTAAGCGCCTGGTAGAGGGTTCAGCGAACCACCTTCAAAATAATTATCTATCATTCCAGTCTCGAACAGCGCGCGGAAAAAACGAGTACCTTTATCTTTCCGTGTGAGCTCTGATTTCCCTTATTTTATTATGATGATCGTTTCACCCTACGTAGGTCGGCGTCAACAAAATATTTTCGCATTCGGAGGAGAAAGTTGGCGATTGCAATTTCGTGAGAAGACTCCCTCGCAACGAAAAACGCCTCTCTTTTAATGGCGCCCACCCCAAATCCTATATTATATCCGTGACATTCTCTCCCCTATTTTGCGATAATACGAAACGTGCTGCACTTCTTTGAACTGTCTCGATGTACTCCGTTAATACTATCTAGTAAGAATACCGGACCGCGCAACAGTAGTCTAAAAGAGGAGAGACAAGCGTAGTGTTGGCAGTCTCTTTAGTAGATATGTTGCATTTCCTAAGTGTTCTGTCAATAAATCGCAGTCTTTGGTTTGCCGTCCCCCACAAAATTTTCCATTTAAATTGTTCGTGATTTTAATTTCTAGGTAAGTAATCATTATAGATCCCACTGATGATGCCTTAGAACAGAAGAAGTCGAAACGCGTATGGGATAAATAAAATAACTAGCAGCAGGAAAAGGCAGTTTGATTTGCAAAACAAGTATGTATGTAATTGAATTTACGGTCGTTAGATTAGACTGATTTACCATGTAACCGAAGCTTATTACGTCACAGATATTTTTGATCGTGTTCAGTTGTATATCAACGTACTGGTGCACAGCAGATGTCTAAATTTTTTAAAAGTTCTCAGAAACTCAAAACGTAGAGAGTTAGCTTTCGGTCGATGTGCCACCCGGAATATTAGCAAGGCGTCACGCCAATGTAACTGACGTCAGGATAAAAGGAGAGCATTGACACACAGCCTCCGATCGAAGCAGGCAGAAACACAAACGTTGCCATGCTGCATAACAATGGACTGTGCGCTAATTCTACGCATCTTCAACGGAGGCAGAAATAACAGTGCTCAGCGAACCAGAATACCTACCGAATTACCACAGGGAGGTGCACTGAGGGGTCTGGTAAATGAGGGCAAATACGCTCACACATCTAGAGCCATCGCGCCCTGGGAGTGCACTCGGTCCGTTAAATAGTGCTGTGCCACGAATAAGTACAGGCATGGGTTTAAGAAGTTCTTGTAAATTTCATGCAGCTGCGACCGGAAGTTATCATATCGGATGGAAGGCGCGGGTGATGTTGATATTTAGAAAACGATTCTGCGAAGCAGGTTAACGACGCCGCTTGCAGGCGAGAAGGCACGGACCGGTGGGCACTGTTTACAAGTGTGAAGTAATCAGGGCAGCACACGGCACCGACGTGCTGTGAAGAGCCCATACGCTGCAGTTACAACAACGCATAGTGATCTGTGTGTAGGGGCCGAAGCGGGCTGACGAAAACTGACCAATTATTAAAGGGAACTCAACTTGCCCCTCCAGAGGAACTATGTCAGAGGCGTAGGGCAAAGACGCATAAATAAGCGGCCTCCGAGGCTTAAATGAGGCAGTCGTGTCGCCATTCTGTCCGCTTCTAGAAGCGGTTGAAGTCCAGCCACGATGACCTCTGGTGATGGGTAACGGTGGCCAACCGGCCCGCTGAAGCTATCATCAAACTACGCTGAACGGACGCTCCGTAACTGTGGCGAGGCGGGCCGCACGTTGGAGCTACACTACTGGCCATTAAAATTGCTACACCAAGAAGAAATGCAGATGATAAACGGGTATTCATTGGACAGGTATATTATACTAGAACTGACATGTGATTACATTTTCACGCTATTTGGGTGCAGTACCCAGAACAACCACCTCTGGCCGTAATAACGACCTTGATACGCCTGGGCATTGAGTCAAACAGAGCTTGAATGACGTGTACAGGTACAGCTGTCCATGCAGCTTCAACACGATACCACAGTTCATCAAGAGTAGTGACTGGCGTATTGTGACGAGCCAGTTGCTTGGCCACGATTGGCCAGACGTTTTCAATTGGTGAGAGATCTGGAGAATGTGCTGGCCAGGGCAGAAGTCGAACATTTTCTGTATCCAGAAAGGCCCGTACATAACCTTCAACATGCGGTCGTTCATTATCTTGCTGAAATGTAGGGTTTCGCAGGGATCGAATGAAGGGTAGAGCCACGGGTTGTAAAACATCTGAAATGTAGCGTCTACTGTTCAAAGCGAAGTCAATGCGAACAAGAGGTGACCGAGACGTGTAACCAATGGCACCCCATACCATCACGCCGGGTGGTAATCCAGTATGGCAATGACGAATACACGAATACACAATGTGCGTTCACCGCGATGTCGCCAAATACGGATGCGACCATCATGATGCCGTAAACAGAACCTGGATTCATTCGAAGAAATGTCTTGCCATTCGTGCACCCAGGTTCGTGGTTGAGTTCGCCATCGCAGGCTCTCCGGTCTGTGATGCAGCGTCAAGGGTAACCGCAGCCAAGGTCTCCGCACGGGTAGCAGGGGTTGTGTGCCGTGGACTGGGCGGTTTTTTAGGTTAGATGGTCTCGGGCAAGTACAGAAAGGGCAACAGCCTCAAAGGGTGCGGGGCAAAGTCAGGACATGCGGGGACCAAGCAACAATCGGTGTTTTTAGAAAGGATAGATTGCATGCAACCGGTGGTGGCGTGTTTGTTGATGTTAGTAGTAGTTTGTTCTGTAGTGAAATAGAAGTGTATAGTTCCTGTGAGTTATTATGGGTGGAGGTTACACTCAACAACCGATCTCGGTTAATAATTTTCTACTTTTACCGACCTCCCGACTCAGCAGCATTAGTGGCAGAACAACTAAGAGAAAATCTGGAATACATTTCACATAAATTTTCTCAGCATGTTATAGTCTTAGGTAGAGATTTCAATTTACCAGATATAGACTGGGACATTCTGGTGTTTAGGACGGGTGGTAGGGACAGAGCATCGAGTGACATTATACTGAGTGCACTATCCGAAAATTACCTCGAGCAATTAAACAGAGAACCGACTCGTGGAGATAACATCTTGGACCTACTGATAACAAACAGACCCGAACTTTTCGACTCTGTAAGCGCAGAACAGGGAATCAGTGATCATAAGGCCGTTGTAGCATCCCTGAATATGGAAGTAAATAGGAATATAAAGTAAAGGGACGAAGATTTTTCTGTTTAGCAAGAGTAATAGAAGGCAGATTTCAGACCACCTAACAGATCAAAACGAAAATTTCTGTTCCGACACTGACAATGTTGAGTGTTTATGGAAAAAGTTCAAGGCAATCGTAAAATACGTTTTAGACAGATACGTACCGAGTAATACTGTGAGGGACGGGAAAAACCCACCGTGGTTCAACACCAAAGTTAGGAAACTACTGCGAAAGCAAAGAGAGCTTCACTGCAAGTTTAGACGCAGCCAAAACCTCTCAGACAAACAGATGCTAAACGATGACAAAGTTAGCGTAAGGAAGGCTATGCGTGAAGCGTTCAGTGAATTCGAAAGTAAAATTCTATGATCCGACCTGACAGAAAATCCTAGGAAGTTCTGATCTTATGTTAAATCAGTAAGTGGCTCGAAACAACATATCCAGACACTCAGGGATGATGATGGCATTCAAACAGAGGATGACACGCGTAAAGCTGAAATACTAAATACCTTTTATTCAAGGCTGTTTCACAGAGGAAGACCGCACTGCAGTTCCTTCTCTAAATCCTCGCACCAACGAAAAAATGGCTGACATCGAAATAAGTGTCCAAGGAATAGAAAGGCAACTGGAATCACTCAACAGAGGAAGGTCCACTGGACCTGACGGGATACCAATTCGATTCTACACAGAGTACGCGAAAGAGCTTGCCCCCCTTCTAACAGCCGTGTACCGCAAGTCTCTAGAGGAACGGAAGGTTCCAAATGATTGTAAAAGTGCACAGGTAGTCCCAGTCACCAAGAAGGGTCGTCGAGCAGAAGCGCAAAACTATAGACCTATATCTCTGACGTCGATCAGTTGTAGAATTTTAGAACATGTTTTTTGCTCGCGAATCATGTCGTTTATGGAAACCCAGAATCTACTCTGTAGGAATCAAGATGGATTCCGAAACAGCGATTGTGTAAGACCCAACTCGCTTTATTTGTTCATGAGACCCAGAAAATATTAGATACAGGCTCCCAGGTAGATGCTATTTTCCTTGACTTCCGGAAGGCGGTCGATACAGTTCCGCACTGTCGCCTGATAAATAAAGTAAGAGCCTACGGAATATCAGACCAGCTGTGTGGCTGGATTGAAGAGTTTTTAGCAAACAGAACACAGCATGTTGTTATCAATGGAGATACATCTACAGACGTTAAGGTAACCTCTGGCGTGCTAGAGGGGAGTGTTATGGGACCATTGCTTTTCACAGTATATGTAAATGACCTAGTAGACAGTGTCGGAAGTTCCATGCGGATTTCGCGGATGATGCTGTAGTATACAGAGAAGTTGCAGCATTAGAAAATTGCAGCGAAGTGCAGGAAGATCTGCAGCGGATAGGCACTTGGTGCAGGGAGTGGCAAGTGACACTTAACATAGACAAATGTAATGCATTGCGAATACATAGAAAGAAGGATCCTTTATTGTATGATTATAGGATAACGGAACAAACACTGGTAGCACTTACTTCTGTAAAATATCTGGGAGTATGCGTACGGAACGATTTGAAGTGGAATGATCATATAAAATTAATTGTTGGTAGGGCGGGTACCAGGTTGAGATTCATTGGGAGAGTCCTTAGAAAATGTAGTCCATCAACGAAGGAGGTGGCTTACAAAATACTTGAGTATTGCTCATCAGTGTGGGATCTGTACTAGGTCGGGTTGACGGAGGAGATAGAGAAGATCCAAAGAAGAGCGGCGCGTTTCGTCACAGGGTTATTTGGCAAGCGTGATAGCGTTACGGAAATGTTTAGCAAACTCAAGTGCCAGACTCTGCAATAAAGGTGCTCTGCATCGCGGTGTAGCTTGCTGTCCAGGTTTCGAGAGGGTGCATTTCTGGATAGGGTATCGAATATATTGCTTCCGCCTGCTTATACCTCCCGAGGTATCATGAATGTGAAATTAGAGAGATTCGAGCGCGCACGGAGGGTTTCCGGCAGTCGTTCTTCCCGCGAGCCATACGCGACTGGAACAGAAAAGGGAGGTAATGACAGTGGCACGTAAAGTGCCCTCCGCCACACACCGTTGGGTGGCTTGGGGAGTATAAATGTAGATGTAGATGTAGCTGATAGTCCATGCTGCTGCAAACGTCGTCGATCTGTTCGTGCAGATGGTTGTTGTCTTGCAGACGTTCCTATCTGTTGACTCAGGGATCGAGACGTGGCTGCACGATCCTTTACAGCCATGCGGACAGGGTGCCTGTCATCTCGACTGCTAGTGATACGAGGTCGGTGGGATCGAGCACGGCGTTCCGTATTACTTTCCTGAACCCACCGATTCAATATTCTGCTAACAGTCATTGGATCTCGACCAACGCGAGCAGCAATGTCGCGATACGATAAACCGCAATCGCGATAGGCTACAATCCGACCTTTATCAAAGACGGAAACGTGATGGTAGGCATTTATTCTCCTTACACGAGACATCACAACAACGTTTCACCAGGCCACGCCGGTCAAGTGCTGTTTGTGTATGAGAAATCGGTTGGAAACTTTCCTCATGTCAGCATGTTATGGGTGTCGCCACCGGCGCCAAGATTTTGTGAATGCTCTGAAAAGCTAATCATTTGCATATCACAGCATCTTCTTCCTGTCGGTTAAGTTTCGTGTCTGTAGCACGTCATCTTCGTGGTGTAACAATTTTAATGGCCAGTAGTGTACATTGTACGAGGAGCGAGAGAGCTGCTGGCCTCTGAGTGACATCATCCAGTGGATTGGAAGCTGCCGTCGGCAGGAGCGGGGCTGGAGCACGAACTCGCGGCCCTCAGTGTGTGGAGCTGTCTGCTGTCACTGGCCGAGCTGTCCTGGGCGGACATCCGGAGCTGCTAACGCTCACTGCAACGACGGTGGACGGCTGTTGCCCTTCGGCGCTCTACAAGGTATCCGCGAGTTGCGCCTGAGGGAGCAGTCAGCCGTATCCCGGGCTACTGGCACAGCCAACACGCGCGGCGGCCACATAACGTTTTGGTGAGTAGAAGCGCTACGTCTGCAGGACTGGGCGACCGGCCGCTGAAGCTGCAGATTCCGTCATTGGCATCGGCACTCAGCCACGAACGCAAGCTGCACGGTGCCATCACTGGGACCAGCGAAAGGCTGGCTGTGTACCTTTGATCCATCAAATGACGCACTTGCCGGTGTTTCTTTGCACGCCTCAGAGTGAGTCGCCCCTCCCTCCCAAAACCATACCTCTCATTCCTTCTGGCTTATTACAACCCTTGAGATCAGAGGTTTGTAACAATAGAGAGGCTTTTGGAGCTCAAGGACACATTCTGTCGTGCAACCATTCTGTCTGTGTCGCTAAAACCAGAGAGGATGACAGTCTATTGTCATTGGAACCACAGCAAGCTGATCGGTGACGGCCTGCCTGCTACCTGCTTCCTGACTTCTGCACCAGGATGTGGCCAATCTAATGGGTACCACAGCCATGGTCTACCATTTCTGCCCTCTGGATTTGACTCGATTCTTTAAACAATGAAATAACATTAGGTACCATCGCAAACTGTGAAGTTTCATTTCGTTTTCTGCGCTGATTGTGGACCCTTCACTTATTTTGTCAGGTGGTGTAACTGGCTTATGGGGCGTGTTAGTTTTGCAAACTGTTGTTTTCAAATGGTTTGAGAATGTGCAGAGGATGCAGAAACCCCTAGACATCACTTGGAAATGACAGCACATGGGAGGAGACCCAGTGGAGGTCCCACTAGAAGATGGATAAACAAAATACATGAAGACCATTTTCAGAAAGAAGTAACATTGTAAGCTGTGAAGAGAGAGAAATTTTATAATGGTAGGAACAGAGGAACGCATATTGCCACCAACGTCCTAAGCTGATCGCTGGAAAGATATCGAAGTGATGTTTTATTCCTTGTAAGGTATTCACAAAGAAATATTCTTTCTGTAGCCAACAAACACTGCCCATAACTTTTGTCGTAGATGAAATCAGAGTACCCCGTCTTTTGAGACTATTAACCGGTTTTCATTCACCGCTTTGATTGCTGTTAGCGATTTCCCACTGTGCTCCCATAATTCCTACGTACTTCCCCTTGCCTGATGTATATTAATAATACAGCTGTTTAAATGTTACATTACCCTGACAACTGTTTTTTTCATTTTAACAACAGTGAACAGGTCTCAAACATGACCCATCTCTGTGATATCTATAAAATAAATTTCTCTTCCGAAAGAGCTCTTCCTCATCATTTATGTTGGCTTTCATTTTTCTCCCTTATCGACATTAATTTTAAATGATACGTTATAGAGTCGATATTTTTGTAGATATGTTTGGAAGGCGTCCATCTACATACAGTTATGTTTATTTTCATCAGCACCAAAACCCAACCGAATAACATCACGTGATCTACAAAATTATGTTTCTAAGATATTCAATGCTTGATCAGACTGCAGTGTCTAGAAATAAGTTTGTAATTTCTGTCCATGTCAATCGCTATTAAAGCTTCCTGGTTGTGAACACTGTAATCTAAATCCGCCTTCACCGTCAATAATCTACGTTTTAAGCCTAAACACTTAACAACGCGTTATTGCGCTGATGTGAACACACCAGTCGTCACTCAAACGTAGTGTAACTGAACAATGTTTAACCCCGAAAATTAAAATCTACAAGTCACAACGCAGAAAGAGCAACAAACTAAATAAATAAATTGCCTTCAGAATTGATACATAAATACCGCATAGTGCTAGATAATTATAAGGTACTTACTGGGTATAATGTTCATCTTGCTTTCGAAGTGCAGGAAATCGGTGTATTGGGGGAAATGAGCCCTATGGCTTCGGCGTACAAGCGCAAAAATTGTCAGTTACTGCCACTGCTTCAGTAACTGTGTAGTACGTGAGGCATCATGTGTAGACAGCATAAAAGGTTTTACAGCTATCCGTTTCGCTTTGGCGAAGCGTCAACCAGACATCCAAGGGCCGGGAGGGAGTGGGTGTTCAACCACTGAAGCTTTCTGCATGTCGTGATATCATGGAGGGAAGCTGCGCTTGTACCGTCTGCCAGCACCCGTGAATAAACACTGCTACGTCCCATGCGGTAGAAACTGACCTTTGATCTCGGAGAAACGACTCTCTTTCGTAGCTTATTCGCCATCACTGCTGCGTCACGAGCGAAAACGTACTTGTAGCTACTCGGTACAGTTGCACGAGCTTACAAAATAACACTCCGTGAAGCTAATTTTCGGCTTTCGACGTTTATTTTGAAATCTGTCCCATCCGTGAATGGTATTTTCCAAAAAATTAACGTTACAATTTATTGTTGTTAATATTGTGGTGGAACTTCAGTTTGCCCTTTCGAAGTTGGTATTATTTCCACGTGTTAGAAATCTGTGATAGAATTTTTCACAAAGTCAACTGGTGAGGAATAAGAGAGGGCGCTGAATCAATCGCATTTTGTTTTTTATAAACAGTAATGCAAGTTTAAGTGTCAACATTCTCTGTAGAAGAAATTTATGTATGTCGGATGTCTCGTCTAATGGCCGACAGAAGCTGTTTTCTCTGAAGTATTGGCAGATTAATTTATCGATATTAACGGTGGTTGTGGCGCTTGGCTGTAGACTAAATTAGTTGAAGAAATACAACAACCATTATACTTTATAGCTTTTTTTAAATGCCAAGGCGCGTTTCTGGCGTAATCTACCTTCAGTCGGCATAACACATGTAAGTCGAGAAAGGGGAACAGAAATTTATGGTTTTTTAATTTCATTAGAATTCTGTTTAGGCCGCTACTGTATTTGATATGCAGATGTGTAACTAATTTATGAAATTTTTTAGAAACATTTTATTGTGTAACTCTGTGAGGTTCAGATCTAGCAAAAAACGTAATAGAAATAAGACAAAAGACCATAATTTTCTGTTATTCGTCGTCAGTTTGAGAATTTAGTACCCCCCCCCCCCCCACACACACACACACAAAGAAAGAGAGGAAGTTAAGCACTCAGAAGAGGAGGAAAATACGATATGAAAATTCACAGTCTGAGAGGGTGTTTTATCTCATTTCAGTGTTTACAATACCGAGTTCAATTTACAAAGCAACCCCACTGGTCTGGATGCATGCTCTGATTCGGTTGGTAAGGGGGCCATAATGCCGTTGTATCTCCTTCTGAGGCAAGCTGGGCCGCAGCCGTTGTAAATGGTCCTTGATTTATTGGATATTGACACTGGGACAGAGTTGACGTCCAAGCTGTCCCCATACATGTTCTGTCGGGAACGGATATGGGAATCTTGCTGCCACGCAAGTACCTCAGTATCACACATACAGTTCAAGGAGACACCGGCCATGAGTGGACAAGCATTGCCTAGTTCAAAAATGGCACCACGATACTGTGACATGATGGAGAACACATACTGACGCAGGATGTACGTGGTGTACCGCTGCACCGTGAGAGTCCCCTCTGTCACTACCGGGAAGCAGTAAACGACCGTGATTTCACTCAACTGTTCCGTCCACTGCAGGATGCAACCATATGGTGCCGCAGATCTGAAGTTGGCCAACATAAAGTCCGAGACCGGCCGTCATTTTTAAAGAAATGATTGCTGTGACGTTGAGTACTTTAGAAATTTGTAATTAATAGAATATCACTGTCATATCTCTATATCATGTTATCTAAAATTATGACTACAAGCCATGACCTGAAGTCATAACCGACGCTTTCCACTACCATGACGCCGGGAGTAACACTTCTGTGCCTCTCCAAAACTTTTAGAGAGTGGGAATTTTTCCCTGGCTGCCGCCATACTCCCCTGCAATGACCATCCTGGTTAGTGGAGAACCGCGATTCATGGCTGAATACTACGCAACGCCATTCGTCAATAGCCCATGCTCAAAATGGTTCAAATGGCTCTGAGCACTATGGGATTTACTTTCTAAGCTCATCAGTCCCCTAGAACTTAGAACTACTCAAACCTAACTAACATAAGGACACACATCCGTGCCCGAGGCCAGATTCGAACCTGCGACCGTAGCGGTCGCGCAGTTCCAGACTGCCAGACTGTAGCGCCTAGAACCGCTCGGCCACCACAGACGGTAGCCCATGCTCCTAGGCAAGGTACCATTTGAAACGCTGGCATATGTGATGTGGTGCTAACGGCAGCCTGTGGATGGGACGGTAGTTGCCTGTCGAGCTGGTAGTAGTCGCGATCAGTGCTGCAGGATGACGCATAATGTTTTTGGATGACAGGAGCGCATGTGGTGGTCGTATATGATCGACTGCAACCTTCATAAAGAGAATGCCTGTCCTCATGGGGCACTGCCACACCTGAATGCACCACAAATCTCGATATTTGCACGATTAAAACAACCGGTCAAATGCAAACCCACAATAAAGTCTCTTTCAAACTCAGGTGCTGATAAGGCAGGCTCACACTGGTGCATAGCACCTCCATGTTCTTCATACTTGTCACTCGACATCTGACGCTGTTCACGCCCTTATATACCCTACAAGCCTTGGCAGCAGCGCCAAAGATGACCAGGATTAATGCACTCTGAAGACTGTTTACCGATAACAGAGAATCGCAACCCTAACCAAATGAAGTTATACTGTTCCAAAGACCTTTTCATTTCTCAGACATACATGATGTATATAGGTACTCTACTCATGCACGTAGGTAATGGTGGTGTGTACACGCACCATGTTACATTAACATCTGACCGTGTCTTCTGAGAAATTTTGCTAAGCATATTCAACTCAAGAAGTGTGGTAGCTATGCGATGCTATTAAAGACGTTATGCAGGCGGAGATATAAAGCTATTACGCTAATTGAACATGGGTGAACGTCCAAAAAGTTTGTAAGTATAAATAAAGATAAAAAACGGGGCTGGTGGCTGAATTTGTTCAAGTAATGTTTTGGCAGATATTTGCAATTTTGCTTTCTGGATGTGTTGATGGAGACAGCGCAACATGTTGTAGCACTTTTTTTACGTGGAGTGTGGTCCTGGCAGGATGCCGTGCGAGCGTCGCTTTAAATTGGTATAATGTTTATCGACAGCTGTATCTTATTAACACAAGAACACAAACGACATCAACCGAAATCCTTGACATCAGAAGAAGTAACTAATATTCCGTCCAGGAATAAGTCTTTAAAATAGGCACATCACAAAATGGCAATAACAAAAATTATTCTAATCAGATGCAATATTCTTAAACAATAACTCCTCGGCTCTGGTGACACACAAGTGGGACACCAATCAGGAGAAGATATCACCATATCAGCCCGTTGTAATAAGGTGGCACCCGGAATATCACTGCATGCTAAAAGTCACATAATAACTTTATTCTTGCAAAACCTGTCAGCCTCTCACCAATGGCTTGTGCTTCATTAAACCATAACACTTGGTGCTCTATGCACGTGTGCAATAACTAATCTCTTCCCTGTTCCTCATCTCTGGCTATGAGCTGCCGTCTTCTTCTGCACATGGGGCAAAGACACCATTCGCTCTCCACGTAGACGACGTCCACGTACAGCTTGGGCGTGCCCCACGTTGACCGTTGCGACTCACAACACGCTGCACACCGTGTTCTAGTCACTTTCTCTGCTGGCCATCAACTAACATTAACGAAAATGCAACCCACGCCGACTACTTTACTGGGACCGCAGCACCACATCCGCTCCTTACTGCTCATCGGAACATTCAGGGCCAGCCGCAGATAGGCAACCCCGGCCGTCTAGAAAAATCCCGTACCCGTCACCATGCCACGGACTGACAGCTGCCACGACAGCGGCCATGGCGCTGACCTCCAGATGACTTGACGGTATATCCCTGTACAGCAGAATTCTCTTGGCTCTGACGTGCATGCATAGGAAGCTTTGACGGTGCGCTCTGCAGATTGTACCCTGCCGAAGCTGCCCTCTGGTGCGAGAACAGCACTTGAACTGCACATGCGCACCACGCCGTGCCGTGAAATTTCAGTTTCATGGCACAACGTGCTTCATGAGGTACCCAGTGTCAACGGAAAACATCGGTTTATAATTCTTAATAAACAATAAATGTTATTTATATACCTGTTTGTTAGAGTTGTCCCAAATTAGTCAGTGGTGGTATTCCCTTTTAGGATGTGTCATTTCTCGCCTATTGTACGGATGAACGCTGCCACGTCTTCGTTCCTGGAATTATTGCGCCTCGTGCGCTGGCCCGCGCCGAGCTATCTGAAATATTGAGCCATGCTGGCTCTATGGCCATACACAATTGGGCAAGTTTTGCCTGTGAGGATTTTGTGAACAAACTGACCTCTCGATTATGTCCCGTAAGTGTGCGATGGGATTTATGGGACAAATCATTCGCTCGAACTATCCAGAATGTTCTTCAAACCAATTGCGAACAACTGTGGCCCAATGACCTGGTGCACTGTCATCAATAAAAATTCCATTGATGTTTGGGAACATGAAGGTTGTGAATAGCTGCAAGTTGCCGAATATAATTATCGGCTCAGTTGGACCAGCCACCACCTGCTTGTACAGTGCCTTGTAGACAAAATAGTTCAAATGGCTCTGAGCACAATGGGACTTAACATCTGAGGTCACCAGTCCCCTAAAACTTAGAACTACTTAAACCTAACTAACCTAAGGACATCACACACATCCATGCCCGGGACAGGATTCGAACCTGAGACCGTAGCAGTCACGCGGTTCCAGACTGAAGCGCCTAGAACCGCTCGGCCACAGCGGCCGGCCCTTGTAGACAACTTCACTCCATGGCTTCGTGAGGTGTGCGCCACATTAGAACCCCAACATCGGCTCTTACCAACTGCAGTCGGGCTCATCTGAGCTTTCCAGTCGTCTAAGATCCAACCAATATGGTCACGATCCCATGAGAGGCTCTGCAGACGACGGTGTGCTGTTAGCAAAGGTACTACCGTCAGTCGTCTGCTGCCATAGCACATTAAAGTCAAATTTCGCCGCAATGTCCTGACGGATAAATTCGTCGTACGTCCCACATTGATTTCTGCGGTTATCACACGGGTTGTTGCTTGTCTGTTAGCACTGACAATTCTACGCAATCGCTGCTGCTCTCGGTCGCTAAGTGAAGGCCGTCGGCCACTGCGTGAAAGGCAATGACTGAAATTTGATACTCTCAGCACACACTTGACACTGTAAATCTCAGAATTTTGAATACTGTAACGATTTTCGAAATGGAATGTCCCGTGCGTCCAGCTCCAACTACCATTCCGCGTTCAGAGACTGTTAATTCCCGTCGTACGACTTTAATCACGTGAGTACAAAAGACTTATCCGTCAGTGCACTTCCGTTTTATACCTTGGGTATGCAATACTACCGCCGTCTATATATATGATGTCGTAGGTATATCCGACGGAAGCGGATGGTACAATTGATGTGAAGAGTGAACTTTGTTCATGATGGGTGTCACATCAAAACCAAGCATGAAAGCAAATTTCCCTGCAATGTTTGTATTAAAAAGAAACAACGAATTCCGTACTCCAATTACTAACATGGTTAAGACATTGTCGGTTGCTAAGGGGGGGGGGGGGGGGGCGAGAGGCAATGCCATTCTCGTGCGACGTCCAAAATGAGTAACAGCATTACAATGGAATCTCTGTCACCATAAGTTTAGCGCGGAGCAGCACAAACGAGATAATCACTACCGTAATCTCATCAACCACAGCGACGTCATTGCAATCGGTGTTTATGATTCACAGTCACGTTCTGTGGTCGCGCGATCTAATTATTCTTGGCGGCTGCCGGTGGCTTGTGCAGTCATCATTACAATCGGCCGTGGTAGTAACTGCCGTCCGTGTGTCTCGATGGCGAAAACGTGCTCACAATGCATGCCATTGCCCCCTGGTCTGAGCCGTGTTCGATCAGTCCCACAGGTCTAGACATTGGCTGAATGTTCGGAATGTAATTACATCCGACATCTGCCGGTCGCCGAACTGACCACAAGGGTTTGTCGATTCCGCTAACTGGACGACAATACTTCGCCCTGGTTCTCTCTTCCTTGCTACAGACATTGAATGCTGGATAGAAGTGGCAGGCAACAGCTCTTTCTGTTATTTATTACATCTTTTTTAATAGGCTTTCACGTTAGTTCATAATCGTGCAAAATATCGACATGTTAAAAAATTGCTGAATGTATTGAGTGACCACAAATGAAAGACTAAAATATGTAATTCCACAAGGAACTTGTTTCAGATGACCATTGGTCACTGTTAGGAACTGTTTACGAAAATACTGAAGGAAAATCACGGAGTAGACAAATGTAAAAACGATAGATAAAAAAATGGCGTCACCTAAAATACAATTCAGCACCATGCCTAATACAGTGTAGGAAACCCGTTGGATATCAAAACTTTTTCTAGTCTTCTCGGAATAGATAAATGCAGCTCCTAGATGGTTCTCAAAGGAATCTTCTACCATTATTCCTGCACAATAATAAAAGTTTCAGGTAACAATGATGGAGGTGGGTATCGATCTCGCACCCTTACCTGCAAAGTGCCCCATGGAATTGTGGTAGGTCCGGTGTTGTTTTCTATCTATATAATTGATCTTTTGGATTGGGTGAATAGCAATGTGCGGCTGTTTGCTGATGATGCTGTGGTGTACGGGAAGGTGTCGTCGTTGAGTGACTGTAGGAGGAAACAAGATGACTTGGACAGGATTTTGTGATTGGTGTAAGGAATGGCAGCTAACTCTAAATATAGATAGATGTAAATTAGTGCAGATGAATAGAAAAAAGAATCCCGTAATGTTTGAATACTCCATTAGTAGTGTAGCGCTTGACACAGTCACGTCGATTAAATATTTGGACGTAACATTGCAGAGCCATATGAAGTGGGACAAGTATGTAATGGCAGTTGTGGGAAAGGCGGATAGTCGTCTTCGGTTGATTGGCAGAATTTTGGGAAGATGTGGTCATCTGTAAAGGAGACCGCTTATAAAAAACTAATACGACGTATTCTTGAGTACTGCTCGAGCGTTTGGGATCCCTATCAGGTCGGATTGAGGGAGGACATAGAAGCAATTCAGAGGCGGGCTGCTAGATTTGTAGCCGGCCGAAGTGGCCGTGCGGTTAAAGGCGCTGCAGTCTGGAACCGCAAGACCGCTACGGTCGCAGGTTCGAATCCTGCCTCGGGCATGGCTGTTTGTGATGTCCTTAGGTTAGTTAGGTTTAACTAGTTCTAAGTTCTAGGGGACTAATGACCTCAGCAGTTGAGTCCCATAGTGCTCAGAGCCATTTTTTTGCTAGATTTGTTACTGGTAGGTTTGGTCATCACGAGAGTGTTACGGAAATGCTTCAGGAACTCGGGTGGGAGTCTCTAGAGGAAAGGAGGCGTTATTTTCGTGAATCGCTACTGAGGAAATTTAGAGAACCAGCATTTGAGGCTGACTGCAGTACAATTTTACTGCCGCCAACTTGCATTTCCCGGAAAGACCACAAAGATAAGATAAGAAAGATTAAGGCTCGTACAGAGGCATATAGGCAGTCATTTTTCCCTCGTTCTGTTTGGGAGTGGAACAGGGAGAGAAGATGCTAGTTGTGGTACGAGGTACCCTCCGCAACGCACCGTATGGTGGATTGCGGAATATGGATGTAGATGTAGAAAGTAGACCACAAAGGGTCACTAATATTGAGACTTGGTGACTGCTCGCCAGGGAGCACGCGACAATTTATTATTGTACTCATAAAACCTGTCATGGACGATGCGGGCTGTGTGAGCATGTACACTGCCGTCTTGGGACACATTGTTATTGGAGAACAAACGTTGTAGCGTGGTATGGACATGATCAGCCAAAAGGGTCACACAGTAGTTGGCAGTAATTCTATATAGAACAGCAACCATGTTTCCCGTGGAACACCACGATATGGCTGCACAAATTATCACCGAATCGAATCCCCCGCCGTGTTTCACTCTTTGGACGTAAACTTGACCAGAAGTTGGAAACAGTGTGAAACGGACATAATCCGACTGAATGACTTTCTTCCACTGCTCCATAGTCCAGATTACATGGCTTCGGGACCACGTTTTTCTGTGATGGGAATTTGTATCACAGCTGACTGGTTTTGGAATTCCCTGAAGTTCCCTGCATTTGGGGCTCCCATCGCGTTGTTTTGTTGTTGACTGGGATAGCTTTTCGTTTAATTTTTGTTCGTTGTTGATCGTTGGATTTGATCGTTGCGGATGTCACATGACATCAGTTTAAGTTCGTTTGTTGAACCTTCCACTCAGGTTTTTTTTTTTTTTTTTTTTTTTTTTTTTTTTACAAAGGCCAACCAGCTCTCTGACCGAACACGCTGAGCTACCGTGTCGGCGGGATACCTGGTGCTACCTCCATTTTTCAGTGACTTTAGCAGCTGTTCTCTTCTCATGTTTCATGGAATCATCTGGCGAGCTAACATCCCAAAAATGTTCGGGCTCACATGCGGTTCCTCTTCGTCGAAACGTCGGCTCAAATTCGTCTATGGCTCGAACAACCCGTGTCGCATTACACGCCCTAAATTAGATACTTGTGACCCTTTGGTGAAATTGTCTGGCCTATGGCAAGTTTGCGAAATAAAAAGTTAACATAACATATAGTAACAGTAAAAATAATATCGGTAAGTAAATTAACAAAATAATGTAGGCCACATACACTCCTGGAAATGGAAAAAAGAACACATCGACACCGGTGTGTCAGAGCCACCATACTTGCTCCGGACACTGCGAGAGGGCTGTACAAGCAATGATCACACGCACGGCACAGCGGACACACCAGGAACCACGGTGTTGGCCGTCGAATGGCGCTAGCTGCGGAGCATTTGTGCACCGCCGCCGTCAGTGTCAGCTAGTTCGCCGTGGCATACGGAGCTCCATCGCAGTCTTTAACACTGGTAGCATGCCGCGACAGCGTGGACGTGAACCGTATGTGCAGTTGACGGACTTTGAGCGAGGGCGTATAGTGGGCATGCGGGAGGCCGGGTGGACGTACCGCCGAATTGCTCAACATGTGGGGCGTGAGGTCTCCACAGTACATCGATGTTGTCGCCAGTGGTCGGCGGAAGGTGCACGTGCCCGTCGACCTGGGACCGGACCGCAGCGACGCACGGATGCACGCCAAGACCGTAGGATCCTACGCAGTGCCGTAGGGGACCGCACCGCCACTTCCCAGCAAATTAGGGACACTGTTGCTCCTGGGGTATCGGCGAGGACCATTCGCAACGGTCTCCATGAAGCTGGGCTACGGTCCCGCACACCGTTAGGCCGTCCTCCGCTCACGCCCCAACATCGTGCAGCCCGCCTCCAGTGGTGTCGCGACAGGCGTGAATGGAGGGACGAATGGAGACGTGTCGTCTTCAGCGATGAGAGTCGCTTCTGCCTTGGTGCCAATGATGGTCGTATGCGTGTTTGGCGCCGTGCAGGTGAGCGCCACAATCAGGACTGCATACGACCGAGGCACACAGGGCCAACACCCGTCATCATGGTGTGGGGAGCAATCTCCTACACTGGCCGTACACCACTGGTGATCGTCGAGGGGACACTGAATAGTGCACGGTACATCCAAACCGTCATCGAACTCATCGTTCTACCATTCCTAGACCAGTAAGGGAACTTGCTGTTCCAACAGGGCAATGCACGTCCGCATGTATCTCGTGCCACCCAACGTGCTCTAGAAGGTGTAAGTCAACTACCCTGGACAGCAAGATCTCCGGATCTGTCCCCCATTGAGCATGTTTGGGACTGGATGAAGCGTCGTCTCACGTGGTCTGCACGTCCAGCACGAACGCTGGTCCAACTGAGGTGCCAGGTGGAAATGGCATGGCAAGCCGTTCCACAGGACTACATCCAGCATCTCTACGATCGTCTCCATGGGAGAATAGCAGCCTGCATTGCTGCGAAAGGTGGATATACACTGTACTAGTGCCGACATTGTGCATGCTCTGTTGCCTGTGTCTATGTGCCTGTGGTTCTGTCAGTGTGATCATGTGATGTATCTGACCCCAGGAATGTGTCAATAAAGTTTCCCCTTCCTGGGACAATGAATTCACGGTGTTCTTATTTCAATTTCCAGGAGTGTAGTTGCCATTTGGCGAGAATAATGTTTATTCAGAAAGCAAACTAATAGCGAAAGTGGTCGTATTTAGAGTTACTGTTACACTCGAGCGCATATCCATTGACACAGTTCGATCACTCACAATCTCCTCGCGAAATACAAGTTCGATACTCCACCTCGTTAACTATGTGAAAAGTAAAGGGTTCACAGCAGGCGCGCGGCTGCTCTCCGCCCAGAGACTATGTCCCGTGGTACCACACAACGCGACATTTTCTACGTCGTTTCACTTCCTAGTTGCCCAAAGACCGACTGACCGCTTTCGCGTCTCAGTCCGAACTGTACCCTTTGGTGGCTCCAGCCGAAATGTACTCATTGATGTCTAGACCGGAACTGCTCTCTGCCCGTCTCCGACCGCGTTTCCTGCGCGCCGAACATCTTCGCTCAACTGACTAGCGCTGTTCCCTTTCCTGAAGCCGTCCATCTGATTGGCTACAGCTTATTCTACATTGCTTTACATTTAACATATTTAAATAATCAATGCTTGACCACTTACACGTTCTAAATAAAGTACCAATAATATCCAATACATAATAACGTTAAATTCTTTTACGCAAAATCAGTAGAATTTCCTTCTTAACTTCGAATGTCACGGCCAGTAGCCTTGCATCAATATACTTTCGGAAAAGTAAATAAAGAGCAAAAGTAACTATTATGCACTAAACTTTACAACAAATATTCTATTACCTACTGATTGAATAAGGTGTCATGCTGTCACATTTCAGTGTGTTTTGTGTGGAGGAAATGATGATCTGTTGCGTAATTAAAAATACTGATAATTTAAATTCACTATATCTTTCAAACAAATAAAGTTACAGAGTTGATATTCAAAACATTTGTCATTTTAATGATACGCATCTGTATGAAACGTCGATCGTTAAGATTGACCGAAGCGTTCAGGTTTTAGCATTCAGGTTTTATTAGAAAACTTGTTAATTTCACTTTAACAATAAATCCTTAGCTATTATAGATATGACCAATATTCAAGTTTTATTGGGATCAGCATAAAAATTTATGGAGGATGGCAGATTATAATTACTATGGCTTGATTTCCTGCATTACTACAGAATTAATTAATTTTCATAAATGTTTCCCTTTATGGCCGATCGTAGGTCCGGCATGTTTAACACTGCTACGTCTCCTTGGCCACAAAAGCTTTCTACTGGGTTTCCCTGTGACGGAGGTTCTCGTCTGTCTCACTCGCACATTACAGCGCTTAGGCTTCAATAGATAATAGACGCCTGTGAGTTTCCCCATCTTGTGGTGAATCTGCGCCCTTTGTGGCATTCGGTCCTGGACGACAGAGTTAGTTTCACAACACCTGTAGGCTGACTCTTTCGGCCATATATTTAAATGAGAGTGCAATGCTCGTTAACTCACAATCTGCAGTGACCACCTTTCACAATCACTCAATATACACTATCGCCAGCGTTGTGACTTACCGTATGATGTTTCTCCTGTATCTCTATATACGCGATATCTTCGAACGGTGATTCTTGAAACAAATATTTCGGCTGCCATGGTTACCCACTAGACAAACAAAACGATTTGCCCACGTTCGAATTCACATATTTCGGATAGAGCGCACTTCCAACTACACAGAACACTTTAGTTATCACGACTGAAACTTGCAATGCATTGAGGACATTGCACTTTTTTCGCGGCCAACAGTGCAGCTTGCAGGTTTTTCTAGGGTCTGCATTTACGTTCAAACAAGCATTTGTCGTCGTATTTCCATGTTTTTGGCCAACCTCTGTAAATTACTTGTTCAAGTAACACTCCTGAGGCATTACTGGAACATTATACCGTAATTCCCACCTTTTGTAAACTTTAATAGCTGTCGAAAATTTCAATAATAACAATCTCAGTTTAGTGAACAGTATATATCGATGCAAAGAAAGAGCTTCACTTTAGGTTAGAAAAATGCTCTTTAACACCAAAGATTTTGAAGTCTTGTGGTGGTCTGTTCAACACCGCTGTTGATGAATAACTTTTTTGATTTGCAGGATCCGAATCATAGGTCCTACATAAACGTCATTTCTCTTTTGTGTTCCCTAAATAGATGAAATTGTTCCTTCCAAACAGATGCAACAAATTTCTTCGAAGAGAACATGTACTCCAACGTAGCTCCAGAAATACTGGCTACCAAACCGTAACCCACTTGAGACTACAGAATGATAACCATATACAGGGTGGAGAAAAATTGTGGCACGAAATTTTAACCCTGGATAGTGGATGATAGTAGGAACCAAAATTACTAATATTGTGTAGGTCGACAAAGCGCTCGGATGGGCCGTGGGACTTGGCTCTGAGCACTATGGGACTCTACATCTTAGGTCATAAGTCCCGTAGAACTTAGAACTACTTAAACCTAACTGACCTAAGGACATCACACACACCCATGCCTGAGGCAGGATTCGAACCTGCGACCGTAGCAGTCCCGCGGTTCCGGACTGCAGCGCCAGAACCGCACGGCCACCGCGGCCGGCAGGCCGTGGGATTTCCTGTTGCCGTTCTCGACGGGCAGCGCTGTAGTTGTCGGTTCACACATACAAACGTCTCTTGCCCCGTCACTGCCCTAAAGTGATCTGCACACGTGTCGAATAGGTCGTGTTGTTTGTTTCCACCTCACGTCAGAGGTATTCACACGCAAGCTTCGCTTCGGAGCACACACACGTCACCTGCGATTTAGTCATACAGTAAACATGGCGGAACGGTATTTGTTTGAAGAACAACGAGATATGGTTTTCGTTATGAACTATCCGACGGTAATGCGTATAAGGAACGGTATACATCAAAACGCCACCCACACCCGCAAACGTTTCCAGCAATTCACCGGCGACTTAGCGAAAAAGGCTCGTCTGCGGGATATCATGGTGATGCTGGAAGACCTCGAACACGACGGGATGCTGCATTTGAGGAGACTGTTCTCGAGCGCTTCGAGGAAGCACCTATGACAAGTGCTCGAGCGGTTGGACACAGCAAAGGGGGTCACTCATTGGTTAGTCTGGGAGGTTTTGAGGGATAACGGCCAGCTTCCATTTAGTTTCCACCCTGTCCAAGACCTAAACCCTGTGGCGGACTATGAACACACGCTAGGATTCTGACGGTGGCTTTTGCCACGCCACTGTGTTGTTTACCGACGAGAGCACCTTCCATGTGGATGGCCTTTACTACACCCGAAACGTTCATTACTGGACAAGGAGAAATCGTCACGTCACGTACGTCCACGGACACCAGGAAAGATTTTCGCTCAAAATTTGGGCAGGCATTGTGGGCGATCATTTGATTGGGCCAGTCTGCCTACCTCCTCGACATACCGGGGCAAATTACCATCACTTTTTGCAAGAAACTCTACCCGGCCTGCTGGAATGTGTTCACCTGGACATACGACTACGCATGTGGTTGCAGCATGATGGGGAAGAGAGGAGAAGAACCTCTTTCTTTGCTTAGGATGGTGATTGCTACTGGGAACAGGGATTGGATTTGGCAGAAGTTTTCTGCCGAAGTAGCAAGCTACTTACTTTTAACAAAATTTATTCAATTCTAAATACATTTAAATGCGAGGAGTCCCACCTTGATACGCATATAACACCGTACAGTTTCACTGTGGCTCCATTCACACTCTTTTTAATACAAGTGATCTATAACATTTGTTAGAAACAAGTTCTGCTAACTACTGTATCACTAACTATTCTCTTACTGATTCCATGGCTTAAATAATCTCTGGCCTCTTGGTCTAACTATTCAATCATTGACCCCTTGGCCTAACTCACTAATACTTAATGATTCCTTAGCCGAACTCGAACTTAAAAGAGGCAAACACCATAATATGTCTCGTTCCAACTATTAAATACTCAACAATAAGTATTTGAGACAGAGGCAATATGTATCTGTTCAATAATATTTCAATGAAAGCAAAACCTAAGGTGCTACCTACTTAACAGTTGTCGTTGTGTCCACCAGAGCTATGAAGTTTCTATCACTCCATCAGTAGCTGATGCTAGGCTCCGCTGCCAAGGGCTCCTGTCCCAGCGTCACTCGTTGACTATTGCTCTCTGAATACTCACCGAATACTCGATGAATACTGACTTGCCACTGCTCGTGACTTCGGTACACGATTTTGAAAGATATTCCTATTCGACCACAGCTTTTACAAGCTTATTGTTTGGTGATTCTGCAATATTCCGTCTCTACAAACTCACACTGACTTAATTCTGCCTGGCAGAGTTCCTAGTCAGAATCTTCCTACATATCTGTAAGGCTCTGGGACGTTCAGTTTCGGTGGGCAGCTGTTCAGGTCCATGATACTAAATGCCGCACGCATCATCCCTTCTCAGAATTACTGACTAAATTATTACAACATGAGATGTTGTCCCGCATGTTAATTTGATTTGTAATCAAAATATTATAAGGTCTTGACACAATGTTATTTGAAGTGTGATCTGTAGTCTCAGGATGAACCTGTCCTTTGGGTGCCACTAACTGTGCTATTTGTTTCTAATAAAGTGTATTTTTAACAGTAGCTGGTTGCTGTTTTTAACTTATTGTAAGAATTAACCCGTATTTTGACACAGACATCGTCCCACCATGTCAATTTTCGACATGATACTAGAGAAAATTTCTTTTGTTGCAGTATCACAACAGTAGAAACCAACTTTGGAAGATCAGCTTGGTTTTTAAGGAGATGTAGCAACATGTGAGGCAATACTGACCCTATGACTAATGTTAGAAGATATGTTAATGAAAGGAAAATCTACGTTTGTAGCATTTACGTGTTTAGAAAAAAGCTTTTTACAATGTTGACTCGAATACCATCTTTGAAATTCTGGAAGTAAACACAGGGAGCGAAACAATATTTACAACTTGTAGTGTCCAGACAGCAGTTATAAGCATCGAGGGGCATGAAACGTAAGTAGTGGTTAAGAAGGCAGTGAGACAGGATCTTAGCCTCTCGCCATTGTAATACGTCCGACTGCGGCCACTTTCTCCAACGCACCACGTGCGGCCGAGCCTGACACCCTGGGCCTAGCCCCAGGGTGCAGTCATTCTGCAAGGACACAGCGGGAAGCCGGGGTGGATGCCCTCGCCTACCTCAAGGAGGGAGACGTTACGAAGGGCCCATCTGACAACTAGAAGCGCGCCGAGAGCTGATGGATACCTGCAGCCATTAGTACGGAATGCGACGAATGTACTTGCGAAAGCATGTCATTTCTTCTGGCCTGGCAGCATTCTCCTTACCTGTCTTAGAAAGCAGGGATGTGCTGACAATTCCAGCACCCCATGGGCACAGGGAGGAGCGCACAAAAAAACGCGAGGAACTGAAGCAGGGAGGCGTGTGAAAGAAGCCAGGATTCTTAAGAAGATGTTTTTCTCAATAGTGAGGACATTCCTTGCAAATGACGGCTGCCAGCAGATTTTGAGACAGAGCCCAAACATGAATCTGTCCAGGGCTCACGAAGAGAGAGCGGTTAAGATAAGTGTTGTGTAGCTGCTCTCCCAACAGCCTCGGAATGCAGGAAAACATCTTAAGAATATGAAATCGCGAGAAAGATGCCGATTCACGAGCCACATGTCAGCCCACGCCAGATGGAAAATTTCCACCCCGCACGGAGAGGCGTGACGATGAAACGGCGATCTGCCATTTGGTTGCATTTAAAATTTCGTCCGCCAATGTCAACGTTGAAAGGAAGAATATTTCGATGAGGAGTTGAGCTGGGAGATGGATGAGAAGAGAGAAGAGAGTCGTGGAAACACCTCCGAATCGAGAAGACATGGGCGCTCTTCCACCCAGCGCGAACATCCGCCTTCCGACACCGTGACAGCACAGCTTCGGCCACGCAACAGACAGCTGGCAGACAACGCGGAGATCGTACCTGGGCCCCGTCGTACCTGGGCCCCGCCGTAAATCCGTGATTGCTGATGGCGACCAACCCTTGCAGCACAGCTCCGACGCGACCCGATTCACCGACGCAGCGCCTGCCGCCGACAGCAATATAACATGAACGATTACGAAGAATGCTGAGATGATTCGTTCCCTCCTCCTCCCCCTTAAAAACTGAATCGTGTCTACACCCTGTCAAATCGGCCCTGAGAGTTATAGTTTTGTTTTGGTTTAAGTAAAAAGCACCAAAATAAATACATTTCTTTCATGTTTTGATCATACAAGCAATTTTTTACATTCATACATGAACCCTTTAATTTTGTACCCTTTTGTTTGATGTCATTTTATTTCTCGACTTCACTAGATTTGTGGCGCCCAGTGTGGGGCGACCTCGTTGATAATCTTCATGGTATCTGATGTCACAAAATAATTTCTCGAGTTCGCAACACCATTGTTATCCAATCTGCACATCGAGCAATCAGTAAGGGAAACAGAAGAAAATTTAGAATAGGAACTAAAGTTCGCCGGCCGTGGTGGCCGAGCGGTTCTAGGCGCTACAGTCTGGAACCGCACGACCGCTACGGTCGCAGGTTCGAATCATGCCTCGGGCATGGCTGTGTGTGATGTCCTTAGGTTAGTTAGGTTTAAGTAGTTCTAAGTTCTAGGGGACTGATGACCTCAGAAGTTAAGTCCCATAGTGCTCAGAGCCATTTGAACCATTTTTTTGAACTGAAGTTCAGGGAAAAGAAGTAAAAACTTTGAGGTTTACAGGTGAAGTTGTAATTCAGTCAGAGAGAGGAAAAGACATAGGAGAGCCACTGAACAGAATGGACAGTGCCTTCAAAGGAGGACGTAAGATGAACATTAACAAAATCAATACAACGGTAACGGAATGTAGTTGAACAAATCAGATGGTGCTGAAGCAATTAGATTAGGAGTGACACACATAAAGTTATATATGAGTTTTGCTATTTGAGTAGCAATATAACAGATGATGGAAAGGGTGGAGAGGATATTAAATGTAGATTCACAATGGCAAGAAAAATGTTTTGAAAAAGAGAAATTTGTTAAGACCGAATATAGATTTAATTGTTAGGAAGTCTTTTCTGAAAGGATTTGTGTGGAGTGTAGCCATGTACAGAAGTGAATCCTGGACAGTACGCAAATTGTACAAGAAGAAAAAAAATGTGTGAAATCTTATGGGACTTAACTGCTAAGGTCATCAGTCCCTAAGCTTACACACTCTTAACCTAAATTATCCTAAGGACTAACACAGACACCCATGCCCGATGGAGGACTCGAACCTCCGCCGGGACCCGCCGCACAGCCCAAGACTGCAGTGCCTTAGACCGCAGGGCTAATCCCGCGCGGCGGACAAGACGAGAATACACGTTTTTTAAATGTGGTGCAGCAGAAGAATACTGAAGATTTCATGGGTAGATGACATGAAGAGGAACTGCATACAACTGGGTAGAAAAGAAATTTGTGGCACAACCTGACTAGAAGAAGGATTCGGTTGATAGGTCAGATTATGAGACATCAAGGGATCACCAAATTAGTGATGGAAGGAAGTGTGGGGGGTAAAAATAGTAGAGGGAGACCAAGTGGTGAATACAGTAAAAAGATGCAGAAGGATGCAATTCGGAGATGAAGGGGTCTGCACAGGATAGAGTGGCACGGAGAGCTGCATGAAACCAAACATCATACTGAAGACCATAACAAAAATCGGAAAGAACATTGAATGCAGGCTTAATGTGAGACGCCCGCTATGCCGTCCGTCGAGTGGGGAAGTAGGGCTGGTCGTGACCAAGGTCGCGAGGCCGGAGCCCCGGCCGCCTGCGGCGCGCGGCCAGTCGGCCTGTCGCCGCGGGGCGCCGCATGGCGGCGCCATTAGCGTCTGGCGCCTGCAGGGTAGGCAGCCGGCGGCGCGCATTCAGCCGCGCCACAGCCCCAGCGCCACTGGAGGTCACTGGAAAAGTACCCGGCTGCCGTTGCAATTACGCCGAGCTGTGGCACGGTGAAACAACGTAGTAACAGCTAAGCAAAGGAATGATAACTGTGATGCAGAAATAATTTAAACCAGAATGAAAAATGCTCCTATCGTAGCACAAAAACAGCCGAATTAGGTATGTAAAAGAAGAGAACTAGCTTTTCGACTTATCTGGCACCTTCAAAGGTTTTAAATCAAAACATCTTCACATATTTGCGATTTTCTGCTTACACAGGGTGTATCAAAAAGAATCATCAGATTTGGCACGTCTGCGTTTCTGAAACTAATAAACATGTACAATGAATGATGAATGGGAAACTTAAAAGTTTTTTTTTCTTTTCATATGTTTTCACAGGTGTTCAGTATGCCTCCCCCCCCAACGAGATGCCAGCATGTTTCAAATTTTTCCCACACTGCAGTGACCATGTCTTGAGTTAAAGCTTCCACTGTTGCTGTTATGTGATGTCTCAGTTCATACATTGTTGTTGGTAATGGAGGCACATAAACGGAGTCTTTTGTAAAGCCCCACAAGAAATAATCACACACAGTCAGACCCGGTGACCTTGTAGGCCAGTAATGTAAGGCTGAATCATTTGGTCGAGTGCGACCGATCCATCGTTCAGTAATCGTTTGATTTAAAGATTCTCTCTCTTCCAGATATCAGTGAGGCGGTGTCCCACCCTGTTGGTAAGTGAAGTCGATCGAATAAGTCTCCAACAGCGGGAAAACAAAGTTCTCAAGCATATCGAGATATGTGCTTCCTGCAACAGTGTTCTTGGTAAAGAAAAATGGACCATACACCTTTTTCCGTGTAATTGCACAAAACACTTAAATTTTGGAGAGTCCGTCTCATGTTCTCCAGGACATATTCGCCTTTTTTTGTACTACAGCACGAGCTCTTTGCCAACGCCCATGTCGCAACGGTAACTTCAATTCCCGTCAGATTACGGAAGTTAAGCTCTGTCGGGCTTGGCTAGCACATGGGTCTGTCGAGCGCTGTTGGCAAGCGGGCTACACTCAGCCGTTATGAGGCTGAGGCCGGGTGAATGGTGTGCTGATCACATGCCCCTCCGTTTCTGCAGCCAGTGACGCCTTAGGGTTGAGGACGACACGGCGGCCGATCGGCATTTGGACCCTCATGGCCTGTTAGGACGGTATTTCTTTTTTTTTTATGTAGGACTTTTCATTGTGGTTCCCAGCCTTTACTCTAGCATAATTTTGACTTTAGACTGGCTTAATTTGGAATCCGATGTCGATTTTTGTAGACTCAGAGGACCACTGATCTGGAGTAAGTATCTTTGCTCTCTTTCGAACCATGTTGCTAGTATGGTGGCACCGGCTAAAGCTTTGACAAAACAACACGACGACCATTAAAACATGCATTTGTTTACTTTATACAAAATTTGAATCGATTCGCACAAGTTTGAAACACAGGAGCGTTGCGCGTAGTAAAACTCGCAAAAAACGTGCTTTTTGCACTTAAAATCCGAATAGAGCTGGATTTTTGAAAGCAAGTTTTATCGTTAGAATGTACTTTCTATTTATTTGATCCACCTTTAACCGTTTCCGCGCTTTTACTCCACGTAAGAACGTATTTTGCCTGCTACATTTAACTTGACTTAAAATTATTGTATCTCCCCAACAGAAATTTATTGGAGGGAAACAATTCGTTTTGACCTTATCCATTTATCTACCTTCGTGCAAAGTTTGAAGTAAAACGTATTGTTTTGAAATTAAAATCCAAATGAAGCAACTTATCTTAGACTAACGTCCGATACACCGATGGACAAAATTTGAACCATCAGTCTCGCTGCAGTCCAGAGTTATTTAGGGATCACTGTTGTTTCAAATAAATCCGAAAGACTGTGACTCTCTTTGCACGTAAATTTCGAACAGTAGCCGTAAGCTGAGCATTTATTTCAGGCCAATTTAAATCTTCAGTAGATTCGTACAATTTGCAAAAATAGCTACAGTAAGACAAATGTTCGAATGGTTATACAAATGGCAGCTGGTCCGGGTTAAGCCAAAAACATTTTATCCCATGTTCCTAGCTCAAAAAGGAGACGAACGCCAAGACCTCCCCCACTCCCAAACCGCGATTCCAAGCACGGACATTCCAGACATATTTGTTACGGCACTTCCCCGCTGTAACGGTTATCGCATGTACAATGTGTCCACTGCATCCTGACCGCCTCAAATAACTTTTCGTCCACAAGCATAATAAAACAATGTGTCAAGCGAATGATATTTAGTTACCAGGGGTGTGGCGTTACCTGCAAACATGCAAACCTGCATCTAGCTGCTGTCTGTCGCAGATTGCCATTCTTGGGCGCTAATATAGTTCTGTTTAAGCTGATGCGTCCATGAAACGGGGTCTAATACACAAAATCGCCGAGAACGCTTAACTGTTAATTGAGTGAATTCTCTACTTATGGACCTAAATTTGCATCGGATTCTGTGATAATAAACCCTGCTGTAAGTAAAAATTTCACTGAAATTAACAGAATTCTAAAAATTCTAAAAAGGAAAGCTCATTTGGTAGCTGCGGTACTGCAAAAATAATTCTGAAAAGTTGTTTCAGCTCATTAAGTAATATCCTTAGTGACATATGTAACTCATCATTGGCTCAGGGAATTTTGAAGTCGGGTTAAAATATGCAGTTGTTAAAAATTCATCATTAGAAAGTCGACAAGAAAGATTTAAAATATTATTGTTCAGTTTCTCCACTGACGAAAACTAAAACTCCGCCCGAACAGGCCACGAAGGGCTAGCGGTACCTACCGGCGGCCGTGTCATCCACAGCCCACAGGCATCTCTGGATGTGGATATGGAGGGGCATGTGGTCAACACACCGCTCTCCCGATCGTATGTCGGCTTACGAGACCGGAGCCGCTACTTCTCAGTCAAGTAGCTTCTCAGTTTGCCTCACAAGGGCTGAACGCACCCAGCTCGCCATCAGCGCTCGGCAGACTGCATGGTCACCCATCCAAGTGCTAGCCCAACCCGACAGCCCTGAACTTCGGTGATCTGACTGGCAGTTACCACTGGGGCAAGGCCATTGGCTTTCCTCATGACGCCCTTTCCCAAAATATCTGTAAAGGTAATGTTCAGTTGCTTAGCTGAGAGTGCTATTTACATATTCATTGAAAAAAAAATTCTACAAGTCTTAATTAATAAAACATCAATAGCTGGTATTTTTCGTTACCTTTCCAAGGTGTTTGATTGTACAGATCATGTTACTCTTTCAGAGAAACTTGAGTTTTACGGAACTGATGGCTGTATGTATTGCAAAAAAAAGAACACACACACACAAAACATTTTATTGGATAAATAGAAAATTTTAGTGACTGGGGTGAAATCAGATAGAAAGTCCCACAATGTTAAATTTTGGGTCCACTCCTGTTCCTCATATATGTCTCATTTTCCATTTAACATTCAAGCAGCAGAACTGGTACTTTTTGCAGACGATAGTAGTTTTATAATACATCCCGTTTTAGAGTAAGGAATAGAAGGAATTTAAATGATTTTTCTTCCAGAGAATTATTAATTGGTTCTAAGAAGATTTTAAAAAACGCTCTATATTCAGTTCTGTACAACAAATAATGTGTTATCAACGGATGTACCACTTCAGCAGGAGCCAGTCCGTACTGTAGAATGCTCCAAATTTTTGAGTGTATATAGAGCTGAAAGCTTGAACTGAGTGACTTATCTTAGTGAGCTTCTTAAACAATTAAGTTCAGCTACATTTTCCCTCTCTGTAGTTGCTAATCATGGAAACAACGAATTATCCTCCTGACATATTTTGCATATTTCGACTGAGTGATGCCTTACGGAAAAGTCTTCTGGAGTAGCTGACTACTTAGAATGTGCTGATTGCACAGAAGCGTGCAATAAGAATAAAAACAGGTTTTCAGCACAGACGTCATGTAGGTACCACCTCAGTAAGTCAGGCCTTTTTACGGCGCTGTTACGACACTTACACTAACTAATGAAATTCGTCATCAATTATCCGTTACAATTTGAGAAGGACGGTGATGTCCCCTCCTACAACACTAGTGGAAAAAAAAACCATCATTAAAGCTGTCACTGGCTCAGAAAAGAGTTCAACATGCACCAAACATTTTCTTAGATCATTTCACCAATAACGTAAAATTCTGACAGGGAGCAGAGCAAGTTTAAAGTATTACTTAAAATCATTTCTCTGGAACAAATCCTTCTATTTCACTGTCGAATATATACTTAAAACTATTAGCCAGAGAAAAGGAAACTTATTTTTAATTGTAGTTGCACGATTCGGACTAAAGAAGTATGCTCATTAATTTTAACACTAATAATGTATACATATTCTGTAAACTGACTTTCGATAAAATAGTCGTTCAAATGCTCTATGGAACAAGTAAGTAACTAACTTGAAGTCCAAAGAATTTCTACATTTTCCAGAGAATAATTATGTTGCTCTATTTTTCACGCAATATTCTTCAGGCTAAGAATATCGTGCACTGCCTGTAGATCATCAAATTAAACATTGCACATCAACATTACTCTTGAATTATAGTCCTGAAATAGAAGCCTTTTGTTGGAACAAAGTGGGATATACATTCTTGAACTAGGTATTAGAACCACAGCGCAACTAATTTGTAAATAATCCACGTGCAGTTAATGACAATTTTGATCAATCTCGCCTGGCGCAACCCATGTCACTAAGTCAGTCGCATGCAAATATTAAACAATGACTGGCGATCAAACAGCTTAAAATGAAATCTCCACTAAACGGCGTCAGCCTCCGGCCTCTCCAGCGAATCGAATTACTGCGTAGCGGCGCGCTACTTTACTGGAACAGAATCAAAATGATTAAGACAAGCATCATATTAGAGTTTGGAGTTGTTTGCAGAGAAATAAAAATGAACTGACGATGATTCCGCCATTTTCCAGGTACACAAATCATTATTTTATTACGTATGTTTCACTAAATTTGTGATATCCTAATTTTTTTGGTTATTTTATTTTATTTTACACTGTGTGTTCTGTGGTGCCAACCAAAATCAGGCACAGGTCTAGATTAGATTAGTACACTATGTCACCACTGTAGAATTTTGCTAGTCCTAAGCTGTGACAAGTTTGTTGTTATGTACAAATGTGTCTTTGTGTACCTAATATGAACGTATCTTCCTGCTCGTTGGTAAATACTGCATGCTGTTATGTTGCTGTGTTAAGGCCATACGTTTCACTGCACAAACATACGTGTCTGTGCAGTGATACCTGTGTCCATGCCACAGCAACATAACAGGACTCAGTATTTACAAACGAGCAGGAGAAAACGTTCAGCTCAACTACACAAAAACACATTTCCTACATAAAAACCAATTTGTCACAGCCAAGGACTAGCAAAATACAACAATGATGACATGGTGTACTAAATTACAGCTGTGGCTAATTTTGGTTGGCAGCTACAGGACGCATACAATGTAATAAATAAATAAATAAAGGAAGAGAACACTGAGTATGTCATAACTGTGATGTAACATGTTTTGGGCTAAAAAACAAAAGAATAATTTCTGTGCTTGCAAAAAGGTGAGCCCACCCTTAATTAATGATTGATATAAGGTTTATGCCCCCCCCCCCCCCATGAACCATGGACCTTGCCGTTGGTCGGGAGGCTTGAGTGCCTCAGCGATACAGATAGCCGTACCGTAGGTGCAACCATAACGGAGGGGTATCTGTTGAGAGGCCAGGCAAACGCGTGGTTCCTGAAGAGGGGCAGCAGCCTTTTCAGTAGTTGCAGAGGCAACAGTCTGGATGATTGACTGATCAGGCCTTGTAACACTAACCAAAACGGCCTTGCTGTGCAAGTACTGCGAACGGTTGAAAGCAAGGGGAAACTACAGCCGTAATTTTTCCCGAGGGCATGCAGCTTTACTGTATGGTTAATGATGATGGCGTCCTCTTGGGTAAATTATTCCGGAGGTAAAATAGTCCCCCATTCGGATCGCTCGGCGGGGACTACTCAAGAGGACGTCGTCATCAGGAGAAAGAAAGCTGGCGTTCTACGGATCGGAGCGTGGAATGTCAGGTCCCTTAATCGGGCAGGTAGCTTAGAAAATTTAAAAAGGGAAATGGATAGGTTAAAGTTAGATATAGTGAGAATTACTGAAGTTCGGGGGCAAGAGGAACAAGACTTTTGGTCAGGCGAATACAGGGTTATAAATACAAAATCAAATAGGGATAATGCAAGAGAAGGTTTAATAATGAATAAAAAAAAAATAGTAATGCGGGTAAGCTACTACAAACAGCATAGTGAACGCATTATTGTGGCCAAGATATATACGAAGCCCACGCCTACTACAGTAGTACAAGTTTATATGCCAACTAGCTCTGCAGATGACGAAGAAATTGAAGAAATGTATGTTGAAATAAAAGAAATTCTTCAGATAGTGAAGGGAGACGAAAATTATTGGGTAGTAGGAAAAGGGAGAGAAGGAAACGTAGTAAGTGAATATGGAGTAGGGGTAAGAAATGAAAGAGGAAGCTGCCTGGTAGAATTTTGTGCAGAGCATAACTTAATCATAGCTAACACTTGGTTCAAGAATCATGAAAGAAGGTTGTATACATGGAGGAATCCTGGAGATACTAAAAGGTATCAGATAGATTATATAATGGTAAGACAGAGATTTAGGAACCAGGTTTTAAATTGTAAGACATTTCCAGGGGCAGATGTGGACTCTGACCACAATCTATTGGTTATGAACTGTAGATGAAAACTGAAGAAACTGCAAAAAGGTGGGAATTTAAGGAGATGGGACCTGGATAAACTGACTAAACCAGAGGTTGTACAGAGTTTCAGAGAGAGCGTAAGGGAACAAATGGCAGGAATGGGGGAAAGAAATACTGTAGAAGAAGAATGGGTAGCTTTGAGGGATGAAATAGTGAAGGCAGCGGAGGATCAAGTAGTTAAAAAGACGAGGGCTGGTAGAAATCCTTGGGTAACAGAAGAAATATTGAATTTAATTGATGAAAGGAGAAAATATAAAAATGCAGTAAATGAAGCAGGCAAAAAGGAATACAAACGTCTCAAAAATGAGATCGACAGGAAGTGCAAAATGGCTAAGCAGGGATGGCTAGAGGATAAATGTAAGGATGTAGAGGCTTATCTCACTAGGGGTAAGATAGATACTGCCTACAGGAAAATTAAGGACACCTTTGGAGAAAAGAGAACCACTTGTAACAATATCAAGAGCTCAGGTGGAAACCCAGTTCTAAGCAATGAAGGGAAAGCAGAAAAGTGGAAGGAGTATATAGAGGATCTATACAAGGGCGATGTACTTGAGGACAATATTATGGAAATGAAAGAGGATGTAGAAGAAGATGAAATGGAAGATACGATACTGCGTGAAGATTTTGACAGAGCAATGAAAGACCTGAGTCGAAACAAGGCCCCCAGAGTAGACAACATTACATTAGAACTAGTGACGGCCTTGGGAGAGCCAGTCCTGACAAAACTCTACCATCTGGTGAGCAAGATGTATGAGACAGGCGAAATACCCTCAGACTTCAAGAAGAATATAATAATTCCAATCCCAAAGAAAGCAGGTGTTGACAGATGTGAAAATTACCGAACTATCAGTTTAATAAGTCACGGCTGCAAAATACTAACGCGAATTCTTTACAGACGAGTGGAAAAACTAGCAGAAGCCGACCTTGGGGAAGATCAGTTTGGATTCCGTATAAATATTGGAACACGTGAGGCAATACTGACCCTACGGCTTATCTTAGAAGCTAGATTAAGGAAAGGCAAACCTATGTTTCTAGCATTTATAGACCTAGAGAAAGCTTTTGACAATGTTGACTGGAACACTCTCTTTCAAATTCTGAAGGTGGCAGAGGGAGCATGAAAGGGAAGCAGTGGTTGGGAAGGGAGTGAGGCAGGGTTGTAGCCTCTCCCCGATGTTATTCAATCTGTATATTTAGCAAGCAGTGAAGGAAACAAAAGAAAAATTCGGAGTAGGTATTAAAATCCATGGAGAAGAAATAAAAACTTTGAGGTTCACCGATGACATTGTAATTCTGTTAGAGACAGAGAGACAGCAAAGGACTTGGAAGAGCAGTTGAACGGAATGGACAGTGTCTTGAAAGGAGGATATAAGATGAACATCCACAAAAGCAAAATGAGGATCATGGAATGTAGTCGAATTAAGTCGGGTGATGTTGAGGGTATTAGATTAGGAAATGAGACACTTAAAGTAGTAAATGACTTTTGCTATTTGGGGAGCAAAATAACTGATGGTGCTCGAAGTAGAGAGGATATAAAATGTAGACTGGTAATGGCAATTAAAGCGTTTCTGAAGAAGAGAAATTTGTTAACATCGAGTATTGATTTAAGTGTTAGGAAGTCGTTTCTGAAAGTATTTGTATGGAGTGTAGCCATGTATGGAAGTGAAACACGGACGATAAATAGTTTAGACAAGAAGGGAATAGAAGCTTTCGAAATGTGGTGCTACAGAATAATGCTGAAGATTAGATGGGTAGATCACATAACTAATGAGGAGGTGTTGAATAGGATTGGGGAGAAGAGAAGTTTGTGGCACAAATTGACTAGAAGAAGGGATCGGTTGGTAGGACATGTTCTGAGGTATCAAGGGATCACCAATTTAGTATTGGAGGGCAGCGTGGAGGATAAAAATCGTAGAGGGAGACCAAGAGATGAATACACCAAGCAGATTCAGGAGGATGTAGGTTGCAGTAGGTACTGGGAGATGAAGAAGCTTGCACAGGATAGAGTAGCATGGAGAGCTGCATAAAACCAGTCTCAGGACTGAAGACCACAACAACATAAGGTTTGTGCCTCTCTTGTAACGTAATTCTGTCGCTCAGCACATTTTTTCACATCAGCCTAGCTTTAGTGTTTTCAGTAAATATAAAAAGGGCGCATTGTGGGTCAATATAAGCGGGTTATCACTGGGGGGGCGTTGAAGATCATTATTGCCTTTCTTGTAACTTCATCCATTAGGATGATATGAAAAGCTGTATAAATTTTTTTTAATTTTTCAATTGATTATAGCTACCTCTCCTGAAGATGCGATGAAAAACATAACACAGCGCACCATTCAAGTAAACATGTCGTTATTAAAAATGTAACAAAAAATTGGCTTTTGTAACACCCCAATTATAGAACCCATAATGAACACCCTTTCTTTGAAAAAAGAAATAGAAAAATCAGGCATCCTGACAGTGATGACAGCTACTGAAAACAAAAATTTACCCTCCTGACAGTTTGATTGACAAGAATGTTATGTAAATACCAATGCTTATCAGAAAGAAAGGACTGAATGAAAGAATACCATATCATACGAAACAGAAACTTTAAAGGAAGAATTTAAAAAGTTATTATTTACGAAGGTTAAAGCCCAGACCATAAATTGACCAAAGATAACATTTATCTTAGAAGAGAATTGTAGCCGCGTCGAGCTGTTAAGTTCGCTGTGACTACAATTTAACTCTGCAATGCAGATGTTAACTTCGCTTCTCTCTTTTACTCTTGCAATAGTAGTACGCATGTTAAGCTCTACTAGATTGTTTTAAAACCGATCTGAAGTATAAAAGTTTTACGGTATAGACTGGAAGTATTAATCAGGAGTCAGACTGAAGTAAAATCATCTTTATCGTTTAGACAGATAACGGGATAGTTGATATATGTGACAGAAAAATATCTCGTGTGATTACTGACTGGTGATGGGACTTAGCCTTCGTGATACTTAATAGTCATGAACATCAAAGTACACAGGAAGAGACTGATCGCCAACATAAACTCAATTATTAGACTTGAGTAGGCAACAGATAAACGTAATCACGAAGGACTTACAATTGCGCCGTGTTGTCAGATGCTATCGTCAAAGTTAGAATTGCTGATGTTAACTGACACAATCCCCTGAATGATATACCGGTGTGTGTGCTCAGTTTTGGGACAAATAATTACGTAGAACAGTAAACCTCGAGTCAACTTTAATTCTTCGTGTCGCCTACATCATTTAATGGACATTTAAAGTGTATTTGTGGAATTAACTGATTCTTCGGATAACATAAAAGTGAAATGTGATTTAGTGACAATTTAACTGAAAACAGCAATAAGTTTACACCGAAATACGACGCATTCTGAACATTGCACAAGAGTATGTTATCTCTGGAATTACGTCGCGTAGTAGCTGAAGATGCGATGTAGCGACGCCTTGATGACGAAATAATAATTAACAACTCAGTATCCTCGTAAAATCATGATGTAGCCTCGGCTGGGCTGATGGATTGATGATTCAAGACATTATATTTTCAACGTTTGAATACTCATTCTCAAACCGGGCATAAGAACTACAGTCAGCAAGTTCGCGTAAACTGAAAAGTTTGTCGCGAACTTCCAGAGGACTTTTGATATTTTAGATCAAGGGAGTCATCGCGTCATGGAGTGGTGCATTCGCTATATTTATAAGTGGAGAAGATCGAGAGACATCGAACACCATTGCTTTAATTACAAGCGAGGGCGGCGCACACACTCCGGAGTGCTGCTCCATCGAGACGTTGATATCAGTTTTGGGAGACATCATCATCATCATCTTGGACAGTTTCCAGCCACTGGCTGGGTCTGTCGGGAACACAAGCCTCTCCATCGTGTTCTGTCTTTCCACCATTCCCCCTCTTCCACCTTCGTCCAGTTCTATCCTCTTCTCGTCACACATTCCTTCACTCCCTTCACCCATCTATCTCTTGGTCTTCCTCTGGGCCTCTTCCCCTCCAGTTGCAGATCAAACATCCTCTTTGGAATTCTTCCCTCATCCATTCTCTTCATGTGTCCATACCACTGCAGCCTTGATTTTTCTATCCTGTCCTGTACTGGTTCCTCCTTTAGTCTTTCCCTCACATACACATTTCGCAATCTGTCTCGTCGTGTTACACTCAACCTGCTCCTCTGGAACTTCATTTCACTAGCCTGTATTCTACTTTTGTCGCTTTTGTGCATTACCCATGTCTCACTTCCGTATGCCAATATGGGGACAAAGTAGGTTCGGTATATAATTCCCTTGGATTTCTGTGGCACCTCCTTGCTCCAAATAAGCCCCCTAATGCATTTGTAGAACTGCCCTGGTTTTCTGCACCTTTCATTTATTTCCATTGCGTTTCCCCCCTTACTTTCAATCATGCTTCCCAGGTACTTGAAGTTCTCTACCACTTGTAGTTTTTCCCCTCCACAAGTTATATCCACATTTGGCCTATTCTTCTTCCTTGTTGTGACAATTATTTCACTTTTCTTTGCAGAGAAATGCATTCCATATTGTGCTGCCGTTGCCTCCCATACATCTAACTGCTCTTGCACCTCCTTCTCGCAATTTCCCCATAACATCAGGTCATCGGGAAAAAGCACTGCTTTCATTTTATGATCTCCAATTGCATCTGATACTTGCTGTAGGATTTCATCCATAACAATAATAAACAATAAAGGCGAAAGTGCACCTCCCTGTCGCAGCCCATTTTCCAGCTTGAACCATGCAGTACGTTCCCTCCCCACTTTCACACAACTCTCACTTCCCTCATACATTTTTCTGACTTTTCGTGTTCCCGGGTTCGATTCCCGGCGGGATCAGGGATTTTCTCTGCCTCGTGATGACTGGGTGTTGTGTGATGTCCTTAGGTTAGTTAGGTTTAAGTAGTTCTAAGTTCTAGGGGACTGATGACCATAGATGTTAAGTCCCATAGTGCTCAGAGCCATTTTTTTGACTTTTCGTGTTATCTCTTCATCTATCCCTTTTGCGTTCAGCACAGCCCAGAGCTTGTCCCTACAGATACTGTCATACGCCTTCTCAATATCTAAAAAGGCCATGATTAAGTCCTTCCCGTACTCATAGTGCCTTTCCTGCAGTTGCCTTACCGCAAATATGAGGTCCGTTGTTGATCTTCCCGGTCTGAAACCATACTGCTCCTCTTGCAGTCTACTTTCAATACTGCTTCTTATTCTCTTCTCCAGGATCTTTTCATAGATTTTTCCACAGTGGCATAGCAGGGTGATTCCTCTGTAGTTCTCACATCTCCTTTTATCCCCTTTCTTGAAGATCGTGACTATAATTCCTTTCTTCCAATCCTCAGGAATTCTGTTCTCCTTCCACACCACCCTCAGCACTCTGTATAGCCACTGGGTTCCTACTTCTCCTGCTGCTCGTATCATATCCACTGTTACTTCGTCCCAACCTGGTGCCTTGCCCTCTTTCATCCTCTTTATGGCTTCTTCCACTTCATTCCAAGTTAGATCATCAATTTCCCCACTATTATAATCGTCTGCTGCCTTAGGCTCTCCAACGCTGTTAGTTACCCGCTTGGCGGCATTCAACAGATCTTCAAAGTACTCCTTCCAAATCTTTTTGAGCTCATGCATTTCCTCCACAACTCTTCCATTATTATCCATGATCCTCAGGCACTCGCTTCTGTCGTTCCTCTTATTTCTTACCGAGGTGTAAAGTACTTTTTTGTTCTCTTCACTGTCCTCTTCTAACATTCTTGTCCATTTTTCCATCCACTTCTTCTTCTCCGCCCTTACTATGGTCTGTGCCGCTTTCTTGCTTTCCTTATATTTTACCCTAGCTTCCTCTGTTCGGGTCTGGAACCATTCTCTGAAGGCTTTGTTCTTTCGAAGTACTGCCTCTTTACAGATGTTGTTCCACCATGGGGTTTCCTTACTTCTCCTCTTTGTGCTAGTTCTTCCGCACACAGTCTCAGCTGCCTCAACTAGAGCCCTCTTAAAATCTCCCCATTCTTCTTCCACTGTTCTCTGATCTTCCTTTGGCAGCTGCTTCCTGATCAGTGTCTGGTACTGGGTCCTCCGTTCATCCTCTTTCAGCATCCATGTCTTCAACCTTTTCTCCTGTGTATCTGTTGCCCTCCTATCTTTTTTGTCTCTCAGGGTGGCTACCAACAGCCGATGGTCACTGTCTAAGGCCTCAGATGGAATGACCTTAACATCTGTGAGGCTGCTCATCATCTGCCTACCCACTAGTACATAGTCTACTACTGAAGTTTGGGACCAGTCTCCACTGTACCAAGTTATTTTGTGGCTACTTCTCTTCTTGTACCAGGAATTTGCGATCGCCAGCCCATTCCTCTTGCAGAATTCCAGAAACAATTTTCCTTCTCTATTTCGGTTCCCCCAGCCCTCTGGTCCCATTATCTCCTCGAATCCTTTCCTGTCTGTGCCAACATGTGCATTGAGGTCCCCTATTATAATCTGATTACCTCCATTTAGCTGCTTTTGCATGTCATCTTCAAATTCCTTCTTCTCCTTTTTTGTACACCCCACCTTTGGGGCATATGCTTGGATGATTTCAATGCTTTTTCCTTTCACTCGTACTCTGGCTTTTATCATTCGATCATTGATACCTTCCACCTCCTCCTGCAGACCCTCTCTGACCACTATTGCCACTCCATTTCTTCCCCTCTCATTCCCTATCCAGTACAGTTTACATCCTTTACTTAGTGGTTTTTCACCAGCTCCTCTCCACCTAGTCTCAGCAAGTCCCATGATGTCCAATTTCCTCCTTTCCATCATTTCTACAATTTCTTCTAACTTCCCCGTTAGAGTCCTTACGTTTAAGGTGCCCAGTCGTAAACCATCTCGTAATCCTTTTCCATTGCTTGGTCGGTTTCCTTTAAATCCGTTCCGTGATCCGAGGCATGTTCCCTTTTTAAAAGCAGTTGATTTATCCACTACTGGCTTGCTAGGCCTATCGCAGCTTCACCAGAGCCCCGTTAGCCGTCACGTTTCAGGGTTCCCATAGGGCCTTCCCAGCTACCGTAGCGGTCCTGGGGCACACGAAGTCCCCGCTGTACATCGCCCCTATAGGCAGTCCCCTACTTTGTGCCGTTGCCCATCTCCCACGACTTGGACGAGGGGTTGGACTTATGGGAGATTTTGGGAGACAGTATCTGAAAAATAACCAAACCGCGCGAGGAGTTTTTTTTTTTTCTAATGGTTACAGATTGGTGTTGTCCTGATCGACGGACGCCGTTCCACGTCATCTCGACTGGAACAACCATCACCATCGAGCCGAGACAAATCAAGACGTCACATTTTGAATCTCCTTAACTAGCATACAGTACAAGCACGTGGAGTAGCCTAACTCATACACTTGCTGGAGAGGACACGAAACGAATGGAAACAAAAGGATAATGCACAGTGGTCATTCAGTCAACCGCTTTCAGTTGATGATGTGTGTGTGAGTGTAGCAGTAGAGGAAATAGTATTAATTTTATTTATATGTAGATAACTTTTACCGTAATATTGGACATGTCGTGGTATTACAGTTTAAGAGCAACGAAAATAGCACACAGGTTGGTGCATGAAATGTGTCACCATTTTTTTCGCACATAATTTAGGAATTGCGCTAGAAATCCCGTTGAGAGTCTCAACAGCAGTAGCAGCACAGCTCGGAGAGACAAACGAGTTACGAAATGACGCATAATTCACGACACCGTCGCTAGGAGACTAGTTTTTGCAACATGGCCGACAATAGACGACTAACAGCAAAAGCAGCGGTCGGCAGCTGTGTTACGAAACTAAGAGTACTGTTGCGACTCAGAGGCACTGGACCATCTGCAAGAGAAACATTCACAGGTTGCTGGGAGCGAAGCAGCCTCGGCCGAAGCGTGTTGGCTCGCCGGAGTATACTGAAGCGGTACGAGGTACTATACAGAGAAGCCCCGGAAAGTCGTGCAGAAAGGCGGCAGTGCAACTGGGCATATCTAGACTCTCCATCCAACAGATTCTTAAAAACAACCTCCGGATGTACTCGTAACGAGATAACCTCTGCTTAGAAGCTCACTGTAGAACAAAACCAGCAGAGAATACTCTTCGCCCGATGGGTGGAGGACAGGGAACTAACTCTACGACGTTTGGTTTTCAAAAGAGCCGCATTTTCAATTTGAGAGTGTGTTTAAAAAACAAAATTTACTCTTTTGGACGCCTGAAAACCCGCAGGTGCTTCATGAACGACGACATCACGCTCCTATGTTTACAGTGTGGGTCGCAATTTCCAGCCACCGACTTACTGGCCTTTTTTTCTTTGAAGAAACTATAAACATTCCGCGTTATATGAGCAGGCATCGCAATAACTTCGTTCCGTAGCTTCTTGTTACTGCCCTGCTCTTCAGCATGCAAGGTGGAGAAGGCCGTATACTGCAAACGTTGTTAGTTTTCTTACACAAGCGTTTCGACACGTGGGTTATTTCACTCAGATTTCCAGGCTGCTTCAGTCAAGGACAATTTTGCCCCTCCCAACCACCCTCCTCCCGCCCCACATAATACTTCATTCCGCAACCCATATGACTTCTTTCTTCGGGGTACCTAAATGAAATAATTTTTCCAAAACGCTCACATGTTTTAATGGTCCTCAGACACCATATTCTTCAAGCTTGCAGCGAAATAACGGAAGACTTGTGCCGTAGGGTTACCCATACCATCAGTGTTCGAATGAAGGAGGTTAGGGATCAGTGTGTCGGACATACTGAGCATGTACTAAGTTAGAACAATTCTCCACAGAGTGTTTCCCATGGTAATATATGCTCCTTTGAGTTTGTCTTGACAGTAAAGTATTTAATCAAAACCAAAAGAGTGACATTTCATGTTCCACGCTGTAATTCGTATATACAGGTACTTAAATACTTACAAATCTGTATTTGGACGAAGCCTTATGTTAGGAACAATCACGACACTTGCTACAAATAGTTTATGGAAACCACGCAAAACTTAAATTGGGACGCCCAGATGAAAATAACCTCCATCCACCCAAACACAAGCCAGTCTTCATAAATAGTGCCAGAACATTCGGTTTACCTGTAGCGCAAAGCACTATTTTACGAAGAAGTCGTTTAATAACGTAAAAGGCTAGTGCTGAACTGTTCATTAATTTCTCATCCCCAGCCACTGCATGCACCCCACAAACTATGGACACATTATTTCATAATGTAACACCACACAACCAATTCACTTCAGGACCATGTAATCAACGAAGAGATGTTAGAAATGCTGCTCACGTATGTAGAATGTAACTTAGTTGAACATTAACTGCAGTAATAAGACAGATGACTAAATGTAATATTATTCTAGTTTCTTGTTGCTTTTAGCCATTAGCATTGTGAAGATAACAACTCCAAATTGTCTGAATGTCACACTGGTGGATCGCTCAATCTTCTACACTGTTGTGTCAGCAATTGCTGTGAAGGCTGCTGGCCCTCTTGAAGAACCGTATGTTAGTATGGCCTCCCCACAGAAACCCTTCTGATGTGATTGCCTCTACGTGAACAGAGCTAACTGAGCACGATTTAGAGAAGCAAAGCGAATTCTGAGAGAAGAGGATTCAGTGGAATCGGAGGAAGTCGCAACAGAATTACTTTGGGGGATGGGGGGAGGGGCGGGGAGGCCTCAGCAGCAGTTACGTTTCCTGAAACCGAGGAAATTACAGTACACCGACAGGCGATCAGTGTGAATCTAGCGAAGCTTGCGAAAGAGTGAACTAGTGCACAAAGCCGCCCAAATTTCATTAAGTTAGAACGGTGCTAGAAGAAGCCGAAGCAGATAGGAAAGAAATTTATGCCTTAGGAAAGCCGAACCAGATGGCAAATAACTAGAAGCAGACAGAAAAGAAATATAAGAGAGAGAGAGAGAGAGAGAGAGAGAGAGAGAGAGAGAGAGAGAGAGAGAGACATTAATGCAGAGGAGAAATATAGGAAAGACAAAGCAGATGCGGGAGAGAGGTAGGACGGCGTAGGTTAAACAGAAAAATTCAAAGCAGATATGAAACAATTTTTGTAAAAGATGACAGACTTAGATAGAAAACTCGATCCCAATTGCAATCAATGGCCGAACAACAGGGGAAGATGGAAATGGTGGAAGGTAACCGTTCAGGCTGCGTCGAATGTGAAGAAAACCGAGAAACAAAAAATCTCACATTTTCAGAGGATTCAGACTGTAAAGCTGGCCGTGGTGGCCACGCGGTTAAAGGCGCTACAGTCTGGCACCGCGCGACCGATACGGTCGCAGGTTCGAATCCTGCCTCGGGCATGGATGTGTGTGATGTCCTTAGGTTAGTTAGGTTTAAGTAGTTCTAAGTTCTAGGGGACTGATGACCTTAGAAGTTAAGTCCCAAATAGGCCGTCCACCACGAAAATTTCAAAGTCTCAGTCAGAGCCCATGTTAATACATGACGTCACGTCTAATGACGCGGCGGGGGCAGAGCCCTTGCAAACAGTAAACAATGCCAACATGTTACAAATGCTAATGAAACAAAACGCAGAATATATGGCAACCTTAAAGATACAAAATGAACAGTTAAAGACACAAAATGACGAAATTAAATCTGATCTCATAACAATCGAGACATGTAATGACACTTTACGTAAACGTGTGGAACTTATAGACGTCACACTGACCAAACAGATGACTGAACTCAGTACGAAATTTTCCAAGCTTAATACGATACAAGAAAAGACTACAAATGACGTAGCACTTTTACAGACACAAGTAAAAAACTTAATGTCATGTGTGAAGCTCTTACTGAACAAATTCAAACAAAACCTTCAGTACACGACAGCATTGAAAAACGAATTACTGACGTGCAAAATAAATTTGACGATTTTGAACAACACATGACTGACAAATTACAATCTGATGACACAGCTCATTTTCAAAATATTAATAAAGAATTTCATGATTGGGTAGAGAACAAAGACAAACATTTTGATAGATGCATACGTGAAAATTTACCAACAATTGTGCACGACTCCGTAGCGGAATACATCACTAATAACAAACAGCTGATTAGTGACGCAGTACAGTCTTGTCACTGCACCAATGAAACAATTCACGGATCAACCACAGTCTGAATGTAACGAAAATATCAGTCAAAATATACAGTTCAGAAACCAATATACATACGAGTATGACGCACACATACCGCACACGACAAACACCCAAGAACAAAACACACCACAACAACACATACCACGTCGTGCAAACACAAACACAAGCTATTATCATGGTGAACCACAGCAACATTACCGTAATTACCAGCCATCTGAACATTACAGTAATTACAGTGGAACAAATCCATATCATAATGCAAAAGAAGAAGAAAGCTTAATAAAACACAGGCAATTTCAGACTTATATCCCAGAAAAGCGAACCATTCAGCCGGTGCTTTTTCTTGAATCTTTTAGTAACGCATTTCCACGCACTTGGAGTGACCGAAAAAAGATTTCGTATATTGTCGGTTTCATCCAAGGCGATGCAGCTGTCTGGGCATACAGTCAAGCTGACGTATGTACCACGCATAGTGAGATTGAGCGTGCCTTTCTGAACAAATTCTGGTCGCAGTCCGTTCAGGAGCGACTCAGAAGACAAATTTTAGAACCTGAAACTTTTAACAGTAAAAATGGTAACTTACGCAGATATTTTGAAAAACACTTGAACATGGGACATTTTTTGGACGAACCAGTGATATACTCCGTGCGTTGAAGGCCAAATTGCCTTTCAACATTAAAGAAAAACTCTTACATATTCCGGATGACGATCCAGATTATTTTTTAACAGCTTTAGATTCGGTTGACATGTTACTAGAAGATCAGCGCTTCGCGCGGCGAAAGAGCAGCCACAATGTTTATATCAGTGGTATGCAAAACATGCAGGCTTGCCAACTCAATTCTGGCGCGCCCACAGTTGGATACGCGGTACAGCAAAAACAGCCAACTCACATGCCGTCTCACTACGGAAATAAAAATCAACACGCGTATTCCAATACAAACAACAGTTACAACAGTAATAACACTTCATGCGGCAATCCATACAAAAGGCACCGCGGTAATAACTACAACAACAAAGGTAACAATGGATACAAATATAACAACAAAAACACAAACAGAAACAGAAACAATAACAACTACGAGCCAAGACAGCATCAAGGCTGGACTCGTAGCGATCAATACTTTCATGCAAACACTGCTATACCACAGGAGCCACTACGACAAAATTGGAGCATACCTTACGACCGACAGGTAAATCATAATGAGCAACAGCAACAACAACCGTAAGTTTTCGGAGATCGCAACAGGCAATATCCGAATGTGAACGTAATAGAAGTGACACCCGATACACAACCTCAATCTGTGTCAGTTCCTAATACAAATGCTAATCCAACAAACTAGAAACAGTCACTTCTATGTCCCGGGTCGTGGCTGAAGAATTCTTGGGGGGCCACTTCAATGTGAATCAGTTATTTGACACCACCATTGAACAATAAAATATTGATATGCCTACTAATTGTAAACAAAAGCTACCTGTTTTATTTATAAGATACAACCACAATGAGAATATATCAGATGAACTTTTGCAAGACAGTACACAATGTCGTTCAAACACAAATGAAATTGTTTTAGCCTCTAGCACTGGTGTAGTAGGGGGGATTCCAATTACTATTATCTTAGATACAGGTGCAGCTGTAAGCGTTTTGTCTTTTAATTTCTATACTGAGGTGTGTGAATTGGAGCCTGTGCCTGAGTTTCCTGCCCAAAACTGTAAAAGAACTACTGCTCTAGGTAATAAGTCATGTAGGGTTAAGAAGCAAGTTTTTGTAAACATTAAAATAGGTAATAGAACCGTACAATGGCCATTCCTGGTTGTACAAAATCTTGTGACAAATTGCATATTAGGATTATATATTATGAGCGAGAAGGACTGCATTATAGACTTCTCCAAAGGTAAATGTATTTTGAATGATAAAGGCAGTGTAATTATTATTGATTTGGACAGGGGAACTCTAAAGCATGACAAACACTGTACAGGGTACAAGGTGCAGTTAGTACCTGATAATGACATTCAAGACACGCACACACACTCCTCTGACACAGAGCTAATGGACTTGAAAACATTGATTGATCATAAGATAAATGAAGCTACAGCTTTCAGTTTACATGAACGTATGAAACTACAGGAAGTGGTATCTAAGTATTTACAGGTTTTTACCAAACGATTAGGTGTTATCAACACGTATGCCTACAAGATTGAAGTTAAGCCTCACAAGATCTTCAAGCGCAAGACATATAACGTACCGTTATCTCAACGATCTGCTGTGTGGCAAGAACTAAAACAAATGTTAGACAGGAAAATCATTGAACCATCCACCTCACCTTACTGTAGTCCTCTACTTGCTGTCAAAAACCAAATGGTAGCATTAGGCTAGTGTGAGACGCACGAGCAATTAATGAAATAATTTTACCGGTTCACACAAAACCCGAAAATTTAGAAGAGCAATTACAGAAATTTCTAGATGCAACATATTTTTCCACAATAGATGTCGCTAATTCATTTTGGCAAGTAGGTATCACTCCTTATTCTTGGAAATATACTACATTTATATTCGGGGGGCAAACCTATCATTTTTGTGTTCTACCCTTCGGATTGAATGTCAGTCCTGGAGTATTCATTACAGCCCTGGATACCGTGCTTGGCGATGATTTAGTTGAGACAGTCACACACTATGTAGATGATATACTGATAGATACACAGTCTTGGAATGAACACATTGATACACTTCAAAGAATTTTAGAAAAATTTGCACAAGTTGGAGTCACAGCCTATCTTAGAAAATCAAAATTTGGTTGCAATGAGATAAAATATTTAGGACATATCATTAATTCGCAGGGCATACGTCCTGATCCCAGTAAATTAGATGCTATCAGAAACTTTCCTAGCCCTCGAACAAAAAAAGCAATTAAAATAATTCCTTGGGCTATGCTCATTTTTCAGACGTTTTTTAGCACAACCATCTGTTAAATCTACTCAGTAAGAATCAAGTTTGGGTCTGGTCCGAATAGTGCCAGAATGACTTTAATACAATTAAACAAGCTTTAGTGTATGCAAACATATTGAGCCATCCAGATTTCAATTTAGATTTTTGTATGACTTGTGACGCTTCATTTTCTGGCTTGGGCTGTTGCCTATTTCAAGTTGTAAAGAATAAAGAAAAGAAACAGATCAGAATTATTGGATTTGCAAGTCGTACTCTAAGTGAATGTGAGTGTACATACTCCACTACTGAGTTAGAAACACTTTCCATAGTCTGGGCATTCAAGAAATTCAATTATTATTTATTTGGCAAACATACAGTAATTTATACCGATCACCAGGCCCTGACATTTTTGTTAACTTGTAAACTTGTACATCCTAGACTATCACGACGGGCAGTTACTCTTCAGAACTACTCTTTTGAAATTAAGTACATAAAAGGTAAGGACAACACCATTGCCGACGCTTTGTCTAGACTTCCACAAGGTATGAATGAAATCAACAGTGACTTAGAAAACATAAATGACTACAGGATTCTCTTAATGCAAGACAAGCAGTATCACCAATATTATATTTATACGTGCAGAAACACGGCTAAATTACAAAAATCTGATCCTCACTGGTATAAGATAATTGTTACACAATGATGTATTATTTTATCGCCGACATCCAAATGCTACTAACTGGCGTGTATGCATTCCCAAAGAATCTGAACATAATTTGATTTGGCACACACACTTAGTTGGGATCATTATGGGACGAAAAAGTGTTTGGCAAAGCTCAGCACATACTGTTATTTTAGCAATACGAGAAGAAAAATTTACAGGAAACTGAAAACATGTGTCGTATGTCAAAAATCAAAACCTCAGAATTTATCCACAAAAACAGATTTACATTCTACCGAGTAAACCCCTGGAAATTCTGTGTACTGACGTAAGTGGACCGCATCCAGCAAGCTCTGGAGGCGTCAAATATATCTTAACTTTGTACGATATATTTTCTAAACATGTAAAACTTTATGGTTTAAAATCCGCCACTGCAAATGCTATAATACGCCGATTCTCAAGTGATTACCTGATTCACTTGGGGAAGACCTAAAGCAATTCTGTCAGATAATGCAGCATACTACTCTGGGTACAAATGGAGAAATTTCTTGAAGGACAATAACATTAAAAGTGTATATATTTCAATGTTTAGTCCACAATTTAACGTGACTGAGAGACTTTCCCGAGAACTAAAACGATTCATGAGGACCTATATTTCATCAAAACATACTAATTGGGTGTCCTACCTAAGTCTTTTCGCAGACATACATAATAACGTAAATATGTACAATACAAATTACACACCTAACGAGATCATGTTCAATTGCAAACAGAACGATCAATGGATATAACCATTACCTAAGTTGTGAGACAAGGAAATCACACCTGAACGGAAAGTAAAAGAAGTATTGACTACACTGACACATCACGCACATATACGAAACAAACATCACACAAACATAATAAAAACAAAACAAAAATTCACGGCAGGAATGCTTGTACTACTTCGCACTCATCATAAATCTATAGCACTCAAGCGACGCAATGCTAAGTGGCGTCTGCTATATGAAGGCCCTTATATTACTGTTAACATACCGCATCCTGGTGCGTATCTGTTACAACATCCTAGAACTAACCAAATTATTGAGCTACGTGCACCGAGATCTTAGAGTATTTCATGCTAAGTAATGTGAAGTCATATCCATGAAAACACTGCTAAGCAACTTGCAAAACTCTGTTTGCTACAACATAGATAATAAGTAGTACAGAAATTTTCATTTCAGCTGTACCCGTGACGCAGTTCAAGACAGAAGAACTTTTCTTTCAACGCCGCGGCACTACCAAGAAGATTGAACTTTAAGGTAAAATTTATGATTACGTAGCAGTGAATGATATATTAATTTTTCACGGAACATTTGTGACTGTAGGCACCACTGACTTGGTATGACACCTGACGAACCGACAGACGTCATCTGTGAAGTGATCTTTTACTTCAAGAAATAGATTAGACGCACATCTCTCAGCAAGAAAAGCATCTACCAGTATCCAAGGCCACACAGACACTATACACACACGCACAAAACGCGAGGAATCTAACAGTTTTCCTTCTCTTATTATTTTGAATATTTATTGAGTAGTGAAAACGCCTGCTCTTGCCTACTGATGTAACGAATGTTGTGTCTAACCTATCTTAATTTCAGATGACATCACAAAAAACATCGATAAAATCCCAGCAAAACCGTTAAAGAGAACGTAAATATCTGCAATTCATGTAATCGAATGTGACATAATGTAATAATGATGTAAACATGTTTATTTGTAACTGTATTATGCTTATGCTAAGAAATTATGTGACGTGTATATGTATGATTACTTATATTTTTTGAAAAATGATGTATAATGTAACTGTTACTATGTGAAAATTTGAACGATAACGAGTGCCAAAATGTGAAAACTTAAAAAAAAATTGGATAGTGAACCACTGTTCACGGACATTAACGCACATTACTAAGTCTGCAACTACGCAGAAACCTATGTGAAAGAAACTGTTAATGACATTCATCATGCATCGTACCTTTGTAAATGCGATGAACGATTTCTTTGATAAGTAACTACGAACATTTAGGTGAGCTATATTTAACAAATAACTGAAAATGTGAAGTGCATAATTGGTGCATCGTCTAGTGACATTACTACAGTATCTAACTTCAAGATGTTAACTGTATCCAATTGTCACAACGTGCCTGTCCAGAAAACAACACGACGAGAGGAAGAATTTTGGCTGGAACTTCAGGGAATGAAATGTTCTCGAAATGTGACGGACACACTTACCTGGACTATCCAGCTATCCAGCTATCCAGCTATCCGAGGTTCTGCAACCAAGCTTCCACGAATATTGAAAACGAACTGCATATGGACCAATTACTCGAGGGTCACGTCCGATCTGCCATAAACAATGCTTTTTGTCACAACGAAGTGCATCACAACGACTATAATGGAAACAGGAAATTGACATGCTTATGTATCAATTAAGTTGTTATTCAGCGATGTTACTGTGATGAAAAAACTTTACCACGACGACACTAACCTGTGAAACGTTACTGTGCAGCAGATGAATATAAACTGTAATAACGACACGATATGTATAGGTCAACGCACCTGAAACAAAAAGACATTTTCCTTTGAAGCATTTCAATGCAATACTATGTAACTAAGAACATTCAACAATCTAAAGTTGTATTGTATTATAAGAAGTATTGTAATTTTAAAATTAAGTTACCTGTCATAGAATGTACTCTTCATACGTAATCTCGGTGGAATATTTTCTTTGTGCAACGACTAAGCAACCCACGCGCACAAGAACAATATGAACTGCAATACTGTGCCGCGTGATCTAAATTTACGATATAACGGCAGTGCCGGAGTCACATAGACGCTTCTGCGCATGCACGCACTCTGTTTTGCCAACATAAGAACTTTTACGGCGCACGCGCGTCATTCAAATTTTGTATATAATATACTGTATAATGTATGTCATGTAAATAGCTGTAGATAGCTTAGATTTTATTGTGCCTTTAGGTGAATCGCTCGCCTGCAGGTGTGTCCTTTCGGCTCGCAATTCAGGGGGCAATATAAAGGCACATTTGCTTGCCGTGCATGAGTTTCCTCGGAAACGCGAAATCTTAATTAAATAATCTCTGACAAATAAATAAAGGCTATGGCACAGAACTGCAGCGCTATGCCGCTGATAAAACAAAATACAATTACCACACTCTTATGTTTCATTAAGAAGAAGTAGGTCTTGTACAATAGCTGGTGCGGGAAGCACGTATATTTTATTAACTGGCACACCGCCATATTTGATGTTATATAAGAACACTGCGAGTTGCAATCTCACTAGGCACTCGACTCTGTAAAGATTCTATATTTATGAAAGTAAGTTGAATTATTTAACTGTAGGCTTATTCGTTGAATATATCCGATTTAACTAACTGTGTAAACTTTTTTATGTTTAGTAGACAGTCACCTCTGTACGACGTATTGACAAGGCTGGCAAATTGATATAATATTGAGATTTTGAGTCCACACCCACCGCAGCAGTCTTTGGAAACGATTTAAACACGAAGTCAGATAATTTGAGTTACATTTCACGGTCAAACACGAATAACATTGCATTTACGAAAAAGCCATTGTCAAGCGTCTGATACCAAATAATTAAACGTCCACGTTCCAGATAAGCAAATATTAATTACAACCAATCACTATCATACATATACAATAATTAATATTATATTTTACTTATTTATTTATTTATTTTATACCTCAATGTGAGGGTCACGCATCTCCCGACTGCTATTTGGTGCTGATGGATATACGGTCTGCTGATGTTGGGGAAATGTGTCACAACTGCATAAGAGTGGTTCATATTCTGAGCTGTTCGTTCCTTGCTTACTTTTCCATCAACTTGTATTGCTTAATTTGGTTATTATTTGTGGGATGTTACTATATCGTTAACTTTGATTCTGCGAGCTGCCAAAGTGAGCAGATCTTATTCTCGTTTTTCATATAGACTTTCACATTTTTTGTGCCGCTCCACAATATTAGTTCCATTTTGTAATTTGATCTGATTTTTAGAGAACTGTGTTCTTTGCTTTCTTAATGTGATATTTATCAGTCATGAGAGTAAAAAAATATCTGTTGATCTTAGTCTTCACATAGATCACACGATTCTTTACATTGTCCTACAGCTTATCCATGGTTAGGTGACCCACTAATAACAAATATAACACCAGAAACAACTTGATCTCATGTGGCGGCATTATCGTTGTGCACAGTGGCCAAACTCAACGAGCAGTTATATTAAGAATTCATAGAACAGAAAGAGCATTCCAGTAGAGACTCTTGACCCAGAACTAAGACGCCCATTTCAAGTGCTCTAGTATACAAGTGTAATACACTCCTGGAAATTGAAATAAGAACACGGTGAATTCATTGTCCCAGGAAGGGGAAACTTTATTGACACATTCCTGGGGTCAGATACATCGCATGATCACACTGACAGAACCACAGGCACATAGACACAGGCAACAGAGCATGCACGATGTCGGCACTAGTACAGTGTATATCCACCTTTCGCAGCAATGCAGGCTGCTATTCTCCCATGGAGACGATCGTAGAGATGCTGGATGTAGTCCTGTGGAACGGCTTGCCATGCCATTTCCACCTGGCGCCTCAGTTGGACCAGCGTTCGTGCTGGACGTGCAGACCGCGTGAGACGACGCTTCATCCAGTCCCAAACATGCTCAATAGGGGACAGATCCGGAGATCTTGCTGGCCAGGGTAGTTGACTTACACCTTCTAGAGCACGTTGGGTGGCACGGGATACATGCGGACGTGCATTGTCCTGTTGGAACAGCAAGTTCCCTTGCCGGTCTAGGAATGGTAGAACGATGGGTTCGATGACGGTTTGGATGTACCGTGCACTATTCAGTGTCCCCTCGACGATCACCAGTGGTGTACGGCCAGTGTAGGAGATCGCTCCCCACACCATGATGCCGGGTGTTGGCCCTGTGTGCCTCGGTCGTATGCAGTCCTGATTGTGGCGCTCACCTGCACGGCGCCAAACACGCATACGACCATCATTGGCACCAAGGCAGAAGCGACTCTCATCGCTGAAGACGACACGTCTCCATTCGTCCCTCCATTCACGCCTGTCGCGACACCACTGGAGGCGGGCTGCACGATGTTGGGGCGTGAGCGGAAGACGGCCTAACGGTGTGCGGGACCGTAGCCCAGCTTCATGGAGACGGTTGCGAATGGTCCTCGCCGATACCCCAGGAGCAACAGTGTCCCTAATTTGCTGGGAAGTGGCGGTGCGGTCCCCTACGGCACTGCGTAGGATCCTACGGTCTTGGCGTGCATCCGTGCGTCGCTGCGGTCCGGTCCCACGTCGACGGGCACGTGCACCTTTCGCCGACCACTGGCGACAACATCGATGTACTGTGGAGACCTCACGCCCCACGTGTTGAGCAATTCGGCGGTACGTCCACCCGGCCTCTCGCATGCCCACTATACGCCCTCGCTCAAAGTCCGTCAACTGCGCATACGGTTCACGTCCACGCTGTCGTGGCATGCTACCAGTGTTAAAGACTGCGATGGAGCTCCGTATGCCACGGCAAACTGGCTGACACTGACGGCGGCGGTGCACAAATGCTGCGCAGCTAGCGCCATTCGACGGCCAACACCGCGGTTCCTGGTGTGTCCGCTGTGCCGTGCGTGTGATCATTGCTTGTACAGCCCTCTCGCAGTGTCCGGAGCAAGTATGGTGGGTCTGGCACACCGGTGTCAATGTGTTCTTTTTTCCATTTCCAGGAGTGTATTTGTGACAAACATTACATAAAACTCCCATTGTGGTACCACATTATTCAAGCATGACTGCCTCTCGCTTTTCACGGGGATGTTTCATGTTTAACTGGGATAAGATTTAGATACTGCCTATAGCTCAGTAAACTTTTTAGAAATGTATAAATATGTTTGGTGACTTCCGTGCGAACAATTTAACTGCTCTTGCCAAATCTTGTGTTTGACTCATGGTATAATTCTTATTTTGGTGTGGATTCAGGACAGCACAGTCAAGTCCGTCAGTTTAAACTGTCATAACGCAGTGATTAATAATAAGACCCGTGTATCTGACGTGTAATGTGGTGTCGCATGATATCCAGTTTCTGCTTTTTAGTAGAGCTGTGCCACCTTCAGATTACAAGAAAACGTTGTAACGGAAGTTTTCACTTTGGTGTACATGAAAAAAAAAAACTTTCTATACCCGCATCTGTATGACGTTAATATGCTTCGAGCTGCATCTATATCAGGCATCTCCAGAATATATTCTCGTTTTTTTCCCTAGATAGATACATTTCAAACTAGCTGCTGTTGCAAACGGAATGCAATCCAGAACTAACTGTGAAGTATTAAGAAATGAAGTGTGGTGCCACGTACTTATTGGTGGTTAACGATGGAAAATTAGAACTATGACCTCAAAAATGTGCGCTACGACTTACAAAGACTGCACATTACTGTGAGCTGATAATATTCCAGTGTCACCGGCCACTTCTTTTACGTTTTAATTGTTAGTAGTTTCTTTTCACTGTGACTCTCATTTTGACACCAGCCGTTATAGTTGGCTAAATTTACATCTTTGTACGCGCTCTGCAACCCACTGTGAAGTGAATGGTAGGGGGTACGTGACACTGTATCAGATATTAGGTTATCTTGCCCTTCCAATAGTGTAAGGAGCGTTGGAAGAATGACTGGTTAAATGATTCGTGAGCACGCTGTTATTAATCTAATCTTGCCATTACAGTTCTTTGGGAGCTCTGCATAACCATCTAAAGAACGTACGTATATAGCATCTGCGCAAAATTTGAGTAACGACAAAGCAGTGTATTTCTGGCTTCGTGATATGTTACGTACAAGCACGAGGCCACTTCGTTCTGTTTCCACCTCCATTACGTAAACCGGTTTCGATTGCCGGCCGGGTTGCGTATTTTCTCTGCCCGGGGACTGGGTGTGTGTGTTGTGCTCATAACTGCATCATCATTATCATCATCATTCGTGACAGTGGCTAGATTAGACTTCGTAAAACAAAAAATTGGACTTTGTAAAATTGGGACTTTGTACGGGCGCTGATGACCGCCCAGTTGAGCGCGCCACAAATCAAACATCATTTCCCGTTACATAAAGCACATTTAAAGAGATGGTCAGGTGTACCATATTTGACGCACTAAATCCGTAGTTTGATTAACTGTCCTATTAGACTGCATGATCTACAGGTTTGCAGCTCGCAGAACTTGGTATGTGCTCTCGTGACTTTGTAGGTATTTTGGAAGTTTTCATTTTTTATTTTTCGATTATTCTACCTACAGATGACTCATGTAACGCATTGTGGTAGATTCCTGTCACATGGTGTAAATGTGTCGTAATTGCGGTGAAAAATATTATGTTTGTATCAACACATTCTATTGAATGTTTGTAAATCATGGATTCCATTATATTTCTTTCTTTTATACATATAAGGGGTGTCTGAAATGGTACGCTCCAACTTCAGTTTGTTACGGCACCGAAAGTAATAAATATATTCTCGCCATCTTTGGCTTCCGTGGCACACTACCTCAAGAAGTTTGTATACCCTTCAGTCAGTTTCGTCATTTACGCCTTTGGTGGCACACACAGCTCCGAGTCTCTAGGCTCCAGCCATACTCGGCGCAACGTAGCCCTACCAACTGTGGCAATGGGCGCTACGATTCGGTTCTTTAATCATTAATTCGTTCAACAGGCGCTTGGTAGACTCTGTCCTTGACATACTCCACAGAAAGCAGTCCATCGGTGCAATGCCAAGTGACTTAAACGACGAAGAACGCCCACAGCGAATTATATACGTTGTTATGTGCCGTCTGGTTTCAACACTATACTTATTATCGTATGGATGCATCTCTAAACATTCCCGAAGGATTCAGGTGGATGGTCGGTCTAAGGATTAGCAGCTCCTGTGACGCCCTCCGAACAGATTTCGGTGGCGAACGTTGAAAAGCTTTGTGTCAGCTTCGCTTGTTGCAGGTCGTTCAGTATGACGCTTCACATCAACGCTGCCTGTTTGCTTAAAGTTCCCGTACCATCGGTGTACCGACGTCCGCGACGGAGTTTGAAATTTCCTTCGAACTTACGCGTCCGGTGTGGTCTGAATAAACCATTCTACCCAATGGTTCAAATGGTTCAAATGGCTCTGAGCACTATGGGCCTTAACATCTGAGGTCATCAGTCCCCTAGAACTTAAAACTACTTAAAACTAACTAACCTAAGGACATCACACACATCCATGCCCGAGGCAGGATTCGAACCTGCGACCGTTGCGGTCGCGCGGTTCCAGACTGAAGCGCCTAGAACGCCTCGGCCACTCCGGCCGGCTCTACTCACTGGGCCTTTTCCTGAATCGTTGTCATTATGCTTCATTCACGACAACCTGAAAAACACGCAAACAATACTTTGTGAGTTTGTCTGTCACATAAGCCAAAATGGTGTGAATATTTTAATTAGTTTGGGTGCTACAACGAATTGAAGTTGTAGCGTATCTTTCGAGACACCCTGCATGTCTAATGTTACCTGACTGAAACTCGATATGCTGTTAAAGACTTCGAGACCATGAACGATGACAACTGTTTCCCATTTCGAATCTAGAAAGTTCTGACGGAGCATATCACCGATTTTAATTGATATTTTGGAAAGCTAAAATACTGATAATTGCATAATGATTTACACTGATCAACCAGAACATATAACCACGGACTTACTGTCGATATAAACCAATCCAGGCAATAGCAGCGTCATCTGGATAGCAATTACTGTTAGGCAGAGACACACATGTTGCATGTAGTATCAATAAGCGTGCTGTCCGTGTGTAGAATGGGGAAGGCGCGCGATCTATCTGAGTCCGACCGAGGGCAGACTGATGGCGCGGAGGCTCGGCACGAGCATTTAGGAAACTTTCGGGTGTTCGAGGAACTCGATAGTGTCTTCAACACGTGGCGAAAAAACGTCCAGACGTCGTGGGGTTGGGCGGTCTCCCCTCACTTCAGATGTCGAACGTCGTAGGCTGGGCAGACTTGTAAAACAGGCCAGGTGGCGAACTGTGGCTGAACTGACATCAGACTTTTCACCAACTGCGACATGGTCGCGTATACAAACAGTGATCCAATACTGTCAAATGTTTTTTATTTCAGTCTTTGATCACAATATCAATTCTTTGGACGATGACCGGTTTCAGTCCTTAATGATCATATTAAAAAAGATCTGAGGATGGTCATTACTGGCTGAAACCCGTCATCGTCTAAGGAATTTATATTATGGTCAAATACTGGAATAAGAAACATTTGACATCAGACTTTATTGCTGGGAGGAGTGCAAGTGTGTCTGAACACACAGTGCACCGAACATTCCTAACTATGGGCCTCCGCAACCAACGACCCATTCATGAGCCACGAAATCGGCAACCACAACTGAAATGAGCACTTGACAGTCGGTACTCGACGTTGGCGCAGTGCCAGAGCATTACATGCACTGATGAATATCGATACCTTCTTCATCATGCCGATGGGAGGGTGCGAATCCGTCGTGTTTCACGAGAACAGCTCCTTGATACCTGTACTGCAGGAATGAAACAAACTGGCTGCGGCTCTGTTATGCTATGGGGAATATTCGTGTGGGAGTCGACGAGCCCAGTGGAGCTCGTGCAAGGCACCACGACGACAAAGGATTATCGTATACTGGTGGCAGACCAAGTACACACCTTTATGACGATAACGTTTCCCGATGACAGTGGCTTCTTTCAACAAGATAACGCGCCGTGTTACAAGGCTAGGAGTGTGATGGAGTGGTTCGAGGAACACAGCAGCGAGTTTCAGTTAATGTTTTGGCTCTCTCAACTCTCCATACCTGAAAAGCATCGAACACATTTGGGATGTGACTGAACATGGCGTCAGTGCTCATCGCCCCGCTCCCCGTATTGTACGGAACTTGGGAGACTTGTGTGTGCCGATGTGGTGCCAGTTTCCACCAGCGACTTACCAAGGCCTCACTGCTTCCATGACATGAAGCGTAGCTGCTGCTATCCCTGCCAGAGATGGACATACCAGCTACCAGGTACGTGGTCACAAATTTCTCGCAGATCAGCGTACATTTTCGTACTGCTGTATCATCGTGAGGAAAGATGTGTTTTCCTTTACCTCTCTTTCGCTGTTTGTTTTCGGAATGTATGTAATACGTTCATTAGTTAATATAATAGTATTTTGTTGTGCAGAAACATTTACGATTTGATTCAGTCGGGGTTCCGACGCGAGTCATTTATTTGCGTGAAATGTCTTTTTACAGGTTACCTTAAACATTTTGTACTACAGTGTGAATAGAATATTGCATACTTCGAATAAGATTTTTATGGGTGTGGTACTACAGAATGATATCATAAAACTATAAAGTTTCGGCTGTTATTGCAGGTTACGTTTATAGCTAATGTCAGCAAGATGAAGGCCACCTCCAGTAGTAACAAGAAGTCGGCACATTCTTGATTGGATGACACGCTTGTACACTCTGAAGAATCTTATCGAAATGGACTTTAACCATGATAGCATACGCTCATATACAGCGCTCAGTGAGATTTCTTTTCTAGAGATATAGATATTTCCATTGTCAGACTGACCTACTTCCTCATTTGACAGTATGCGAATTTAAGACCGCTACGAACGATATTCTTGACCCTAAAAGCCTTTCTTTAACAGTAAGGCCGATGTGAGGGTCTGAAAAGCCCATACGGAACGGACTCAGCAGCTGTGCACAAAGAACGCAGTGTCGGCATGAGACATAACTCCAGACTTCCCTCGAGTGTTCCCGGCTTTCTTCGGTCCGTTCTTCCTCCATTGTGAAGCCGGCAGTGGCCACACAACTGCAACTAAGAGTGTGCTCTATTCCTGGTTACAGCAAGCAGTCGACATGAAGCCGAAAGCAAATGGTGGGTGAGCACTTGTAAAAAGTGTGGGAAAGTCTCGTAGTTAATAACGTAGGAATTAATGTCTTTTATTCAGAAAACTAGAGTACCCGGTTATTACAAAACAGAAGACCGTAGTTCTTGTAGTATTGAAAAGAATTCTGGTAAACAGATTTTGAACAATTAATTATGGTTTCCTGGATACTTGTAAACATTCTGCAAAGGTGGAAAAAGTCTCAGGTGCAATATAATTACGTGACAATATCTTCTCGTTTCACCTTTTGCTTACAATGTTTCTGACCTGAAGCTGAAGCTGAATATTATTCTCCCTGGCCCAGCATACTGATGTCCAACTCATAAACACTCTTCCTCACGCAAACAATGTGTACATAACAACTGGTCAGAAGTTTTGTAGATCTTGTTTTCAGTGTATAAAACAAAGAGGAGCGTAATAAACGAGGCTGCAGCTATTGCTCGAGCTTATGGGAAACTATTTTCGTCCCGCCTCCCACCCCACCCCTTTGCCAATTCCCCTCCTCCCGCCAATGGGGAATCGAGGTGCACAGCCTGTATTCCGTCTTCTGTTACTTTTGATCCAACCCTTAACGATTTTAGTGGATCATGTTAGGATAGGGGTAATATAGAGCAGTGTGAATTCAATCAATTCATTTGCAACAAGGGAAATTAGACAGAGTAATACGGAGGCACAGAGGAAGTAGGTGGAGGGAGAGCGAGTATAGGAATGTGGGTGATGGATAGTGGACGTAGAGAATTAGGAAGAGTCAGAGTAAGACGAAGGGATAAGGTAAATAAATGAACTGTCTTCTTCTTGTCAATGTCAAAATGTAGGCACTATTCGTGTCTGGACTTCACATTTTTGAGACCACTGGTTTCTCAGTCTTCCCACTTCTTATTTTCTGGGGGCTGGTACTTGTTTACAATGAGTGGAATTGTGTCTGACATAAGTTAATTACGTCTATTTCTTCTCATATAGTCTCATATTCTATGAGATCCATCCACGAGCAATATTTGACACACCTTAAAAGTCTCATTTTAGCCAAGCATATAGGGCCTTTTTTTTTTCAACTCACATTTCACCGCCATAGAGTAACGCAAGTACACACACTTGTTTTGTAAAACTTTCCTTATCATGGTCTTTAAGGTTTTATTTATAGTTTCAAATATCTTCTGAAATTCATTGACTTTATTCTGCACATCATTATCGTTATTTAAGTTGATATCTCACTGTAAATACCAACAACAGGTGATTTGTTCCAGTCCCTCGTGTAGTTCCAGTCCCTTGGCTAGTGGGCCACAACATCAGTTTTAGTGATGGATATTTTCGGATTTTAAGATTAATGGAAACCAGTTCAGCTGTACTTGTGACATGTCTCATTTCTTTGTATCATCTTCAGGTTGTCTTGACTTTAGCACAGCTCGGTAATATAGCTGAAGTGGTTTTCATTAATCATTAACATTAATGTCACCTGAGGCCTTGATTTACTATAATCTCTTCTGTTTTTGAGCTGGCGGGATTTATGATTATTCTAGAATCTTCATATAAGTTTTTGATTATCTTTAGAAGAAGTGTCGAATACCCGCATTCTTCCATTACTGTCCGTACTCTGTTTGTAATGAACGAGTGAGAGGTTCTCTGAAAGACAATAAAAACAACGTCTGTTTCTAAATTGACTTCACGTTGTTTTTCTATAATTCTTTCAATATTAAAAATGTTATCGTCCGGGAGTTACTCTCCCTAATCCACTTTGTTCTTCCCCCGTGAGTGCAACTGCTAATGCTCTCAGACGTTTTGTTAAATGTTATAAATTGCATTTAAAATACTTATAAGTACCTCTGTAACTGTTGCATATACGAGTGGCGTTTGAAAAGTCCGTGCAAAGTCCGAGGATGGCACTACCGGCGCGTATCGACGTCATGTTTAATTAGTAGCATCTTCGGATAGAACGCACACCAAGTTTCAGCCGTATTGGTCTATTTATTTGTGTTTGGCATTCGTATGAATCAAGGAAGTCGAGTGATCGTCAAAAAATTGACGAAAAAGAATTTCGTGTGGTGATTAAACATAACTTTATGAAAGGCAAAACGCCCTAGGAGACTAAAGAGAAGCTTGGTAAATATTACGGTGACTCTGCACCTTCGATTAGAACAGTTTATAAGTGGTTTCAACATTTTCGGAGTGGCCATATGGGCACAAGTGATGCCGAACTTTCTGGACGCCGTGTGGAAGTTAAGACTCCACAAATCATTGATAGAATCCATGATATGGTGATGGATGACAGAAGAGTTAAGGTGCATGAGATTGCTAGTGCTGTAGGCATCTCGAATGAACAGGTACATAATATTTTGCATAAATATTTTGAGATGAGAAAGCTATCCGCAAGATGGGTTCCGCGATTGCTCACGCTTGACCAAAAACGGAATCTTGTGAAGTGTTGCAAGGATGGTTTGCAGCTGTTCAGGAAGAATCTGCAGGATTTGAAGTGTTGTTTCGTCACTGTGGATGAAACATGCATACATTACTATACTCCTGAGACCAAAGAACAGTCTAAACAATGGGTTACCAGGGGAGAATCAGCACCAAAAAAGGCGAACACCATTCCTTCGGCCGGAAAGTTTATGGCGACTGTCTTATGGGATTCGCAAGGGATAATCCTCATCGACTATCTGCAAAAGGGTAAAACTATTACAGGTGCATATTATTCATCGTTATTGGGGCGTCTGAAAACCGAGCTGCAAGAAAAACGCCGGTGATTGGACCGAAAAAAGGTCCTTTTCCATCACGACAATGCACCACCACACACCTCCGCAGTGGTGGTTGCAAAATTAATGGAAATAGTATTCCAACTCGTTTCACGTACCCTCTGTTCTCCAGACTTGGGTTCCTCGGACTACTATTTGTTCCCCAATTCGAAGAAATGGGTGGCGGGACAAAGATTTTATTCAAGCGAGGAGGTGACTGCAGCAACTAATAGCTATTTTGCAGACTTGGAGACTATGTCGAAAAATAAAAAAGGTTTTCCCCAAACACATGAATACTTTTTATTTTTGTATGGACTTTTCAAACGCCCCTCGTATTTATTAATCCTTTCTTTAGAAAAAATAGACGTTATCTTTGCGGTCTTCCAATCAGCAGGGATTATTTAACTTTGCCAGCAGTTGCTGAATAAATATAAAAGTCTTAACTCACACAATACTTCTCCATAGTTAATTAGCTCGTTATTTATTCCAATTGGGCCGCACGCTTTACGACACTTTAGGCTCTTTCAAACACGTTGGAGCTCGCCTAATGTTATAGACTCAATTGGCTTTTTATACTGGTGCGTCACGTATTCTCTACCGTATATGAGTACATGGTGACTGTTCATTCGAACTTGTCCGAAAGAGCAGACACTACGTGGCATCTGCAGCTGCGATACATATTATGTAAATTGAAAGTGGAGTGGGAGAAAGGAATGGGAAGGGAACGGACTGATGATATCACCTGCATCGCACTTTATGCTGAATCAGTGGGTACGAGTGAAAATGTGTGCCATACATGGACTCGAACTCGGTATCTCTTGCATGCTAGGCAGTTGGGTTAAGAACCACTGCACCACCCAGACATAGTGCTAATCGGAAATGCGCGGACTATCTAGGGACGCTTTTCGGCTAGCATTCCCATCTAGCGCCACCACAGTTTATACACAGTCCCTGTCCTACGTTCTTACTAATTTTAGATTCCCACTGGAGGTCAAACGCAAATCTGCTTCTGGTAGTGGCAATGTTGATTGGCTGCGAAGCTAGTCGAGATAGTTTTTGCGTTTGCAGTTAAGGCAGCGCAGTGCCCAGTAAGCAGGAGATCTCAGGTTTGAGTCCATGTCTGGTACATATTTCCAGTCATCGTCCCTGATTCCGCATAAAGTCCTGATACGGATGACATCATCAGCTCTTTCTAGCTTCAGTTTACATAACATTCCTCACCTGTTGCAGCAGGTTCATTATGCCACTATGCTTACAATGTTTATCCCTTGTTCGGTTTCTATAATTCTTTCAGTGAAGATAGAACCCTTATAGATTGTTTTTTGTCTGTCTGACTATTAAGACTCCCTTCTCAGGAACGGGTAGAGGTATGATGTTGAAATTTATGTCACATACTAAGGTGTAAGTTTTCTTGGCGGTGTGAACAATTTAAGCTCATAGATCAATGCAGTCGATTGAAATAGCCATGTATGTCACATAACTTAATACTCGCGAACTTACTTACCACAACCTATAGATAAAATATCAACATGCATGTTGGGAGTGGTCTAGCGCAAGTCTGGCCGTAGCAGCCGAGAGGAGCAGACGTGTTGTGTGTTTCCAACTGCTGTACGAGCAGTCTCGCCTTGTTTCTCCTGAGGCTGCAGCGCAACAAGATCATGGCGAATCAATATGGAAAAGTAACAGTGAAGTTCTCTTTTCGAAAAGACTTCGCCAGGCCAAAAACACTCGATGTCGAGCACTTTTTAAAGGAGGAGGACTAGTTCCCACCTGCTGACATCGTCAGCCTTTACTTTGCGATCATTAAGTAGTACAGCCTATGTAAAACTTAATAACAATGCTACAGAAGAGTAGGTTTTTGAGAGATGAAGCAAGGGCTCTGCTTCTGCCATACAGGCCGGCCGCGGTAGTCTCGCGGTTCTAGGCGCTCAGTCCGGAGCCGCGTGACTGCTACGGTTGCAGGGTCGAATCCTGCCTCGGGCATGGATGTGTGTGATGTCCTTAGGTTAGTTAGGTTTAAGTAGTTCTAGGGGACTGATGACCACAGATGTTAAGTCCCATAGTGCTCAGAGCCATTTGAACCATTTTTGAATCTGCCATGCAGACAGAAATGCTGGTTGACCACGCAAGATTGGATTGTGGACTGTACACATATTCAAACTACCCTAAGAACTCCCAGCAGCAGAGACTTCATCATGGTGCTCCGTCCCAACGACAAGGTACATGACCACACGACAGAAAATCTAAGATGTATCCAGTCCTCAATGGAATGTGCTAAGTGTACATTGAACTCTGATGATATGTACCATCATAACTCTCGATAGGAGGCTTAGGAGGCTGCTGGCCATAGTTATTTATGACAGATGGGGAAAAGAGTTCCTCCAGTGTTGGATCACACAGCTTCCACAGCATGATGTTGTACTTCCACCAAAGCTAACGACCCTCCCAGCCACTTACGGAACAGTGCTCACATCTCTGCCAGTTTACACACAACAGAACAACGTTGCTATTACAGAAAAACTATCCTTAGACTGACGCCTGGCCGATCAGTCAGCCTGGCCAGCTGCAGAACTCCATACAGTGCCATCGGTACCAGTGAACACTGCAGCCAGTGCTGGCAGCAGGATGACAGTCGATCCACTCATCATGTGAACCAAGCCTTTGTGTGGGTGAGGTTTGAATTAATGCCATCATCTGACATGGATGGTGTTGCACGAAAACAGTATTCACTGAAACGCCAAAATCTATGCCGCCGGACTGCGTCAGAATACTGCAGCACCGTCTCTCTGGAGGGAGGAGAGTTGATCATGCAGGATGCCAATCATTCATGAGGCTAACGCCTTTGCCACTGACTCCATTACTGCAGAATGGACCACGGGATGGTGGCATCCGTCAGCCAATCCACTATGGCCAATAATGATGAACAGGAAGGTTCCAGTGCAAGCTACTAAACTGCTCGGTCCTTTCCTATGAACCACTGTGACTTGAACAGACTTCCACATCGACGTGGTGGGCCAAGATTGTCCAGACCAGCTAGTACCCAATCTGGGGACAAGTGAGGTGCTGTCAGACGATCCAGTCTGAAGAATGGGAGGGCCACCATTGATGAGGTGTGATGTCACTCGTGATGTCCGCTTCTCCCCACAATCACAATGGATAACCTCACCTAACCACTGCACCACCATGTTTACCGCTTGGCCACGATGAATATCAGCATGGTTAGCTCCTCTGCCAACATCCAACTCCAGAGAGAAAATAGCCACAGAACTTCACATTCCTTCAAGAAGTGTGAATGAATGTACTCTTCGACTTCTTCAGTTACACAACTTACAAGATGCCTGGTAGTCCCCCAGACAATGGCAGTGCGATTTTAGGGCCTGATGGTTCCCATCCACTAGAGACTTAGTGGTCATAGCTCTTGACACCCAGTTCATTAATGTACACACACCATTGGGCACCACCAAACATCGTGACCAGGCCAGATTCTATTTCATGGAAATCACCCACCCCCTTCTCCTAGGATGATATGAAAACAGCGTCTTCGCTAGCGTTTTCTATTGCGTCCTTCCTCCCAAAGGACCAAATCCAACACTACACGTCTCCTCTGGAAATGGTGCGGTGATTCATGACCTTCACTTGCACGACACGTGGGAAAAGGCAAACAGTAACAGCCCTGGACACATGCATCTTAATAGTCATTCCGCGAGCCGACTGGATCGTATATATGTGTCACAAGGTCTTACACACGGTGTGGTGGCCGCTGAATGACGGCCTCTTGCTTTTCCAACTGTAGCGCCTATATCTGCGCAATGCATCCCCACTCCAACAAGTCTGGCATAGTAAAGGCTTTTGGAAGATGAACTTCACTCACCTCCAACACATACACTGCCGTCGGAAAGTCGTCACTACGTGGACCAACTGTGAAAAATGTTATTCCTGATAATCTTAGACTTTGGCGTGGTGGCCCCTCAGTGCAAAACCAGCTATCTGCACGACACATGAGCAGTTTGGGAAGGACACAGCGGCATGGCACCAGTAAACACTTGATTTTTACTACGTGACTCTCAGGGATCTCGACGGTCTACTCCCATCGCCCGACGGACAACGAGAACAACACCAAATCAAGGCTCACGTGCTACCGTTGATGAAGCGCCGATTATAATGCTCCGAAGTCTGTCCGTGACAACTTGGTCAAACAGCCGCAGAGGTACTCACCATGCACCACATTGAGGGAGACGTGATGACATCGCTGATGGTTAATCATACGCCTTAAAACGCGAGATGTCGCACTTGTCCAACTGAAGCAACCACAGTGAAAACCAAAGAGGATCATATCAGCGCACACTCCGCTGCAGAGTGAAAACCTCATTCTGGAAACATCCCCCAGGCTGTGGCTATGCCATGTCTCCGCAATATCCTTTCTTTCAGGAGTGCTAGTTCTGCAGGGTTCGCAGGAGAGCTTCTGTAAAGTTTGGAAAGTAGGAGACGAGGTACTGGCAGAAGTAAAGTTGTGAGGAGGGGGCGTGAGTCGTGCTTGGGTAGCTCAGTTGGTAGAGCACTTGCCCGCGAAAGGCAAAGGTCCCGAGTTCAAGTCTCGGTCCGGCACACAGTTTTAATCTGCCAGGAAGTTTCATATCAGCGCACACTCCGCTGCAGAGTGAAAATCTCATTCTCAAAGAGGATCAGTTTCATTACCTTTAGCAGGAAAGAACCATAGCTTGTGAGGCCACTGTGAAAGGATTACAGCAGGTGACGTGCAACAGTGACAATATTAACAGAGAAAGTCTCGCCTCGAGCGGTGGGCAACGCCTTGGTGAAGGGTGAAGTTGCTTTGTTTTAAGAGCCTGATTGATTACCAGTCGCATTTTACTGGATGTTCCGTGACTTTATGATGCCCCACTGAGTAACAATGTTTCATAACTCATGTCCTCAGGCTGCACTGTACCACTTACTTCTGTCCTTGGACATCTTATACTGCTACACAAGCCAGCGGGAGAGCAATCGGTCAAAGACTATTGGCCACTTACAGTGCTCAACGCGACTACAAAATCGTCGCCAGGTTTTTGGCAGACCACATTAAGACGACGTTGCCAATATTCCTCACCCCCGAACTGACGTCTCAGGATCGAGATGCCAACATACAAATGTTCACTGGTAATTGCAGGGACTTAATAGAATGGCTCTGAGCACTCAGTCCCCTAGAACTTTAGAACTACTTAAACTTAAATAACCTAAGGACATCACACACATCCACGCCCAAGGCAGGATTCGAACCTGCGACCGTAGCGGTCGCGCGGTTCCAGACTGAAGTTCCTAGAACCGCTCGGCCACGCCGGACGGCGACTTAACAGAGATCGTTCGGCAAGCCACCACAGAGAGGCACACGAAATTGTTGTAATTATTACTGAGCCGTGGCGTTTTGCTGGCGCGCCAGCGTATTGGCAAGTACCTACCCTTCGCGCTCTTATCTTTGCTTGTGGCACGTACTGAGTCTTGGCTGCCTTATCTTTGCCGGAGGAGTCAACTGGAGGCTCTCGCCAAGGACGTGAATAGTTGGCGTTCGATGTTACCTGAGGCCGGAGTGCGCTTGTAGTGGAGCAGGAACCGACCACGTGTATGGGGCAGCTTGGTGGAGAGCCTTTCCTGTCGCCTGCGAGGAGGCTTGTTGCTGCTTGGCATCCGTGCTGCTAGTTTCGGACATGGCAGTATAAGGTCGTCCGCTGCCTTATTGTCACCTGGTGTACCCGACGCAAGCCATATCGGACGTCCAGCGAACAGTTAAGTGACATTGTACTTAGGAAATGTGTGTGAAGGTGTTGAGGGCTGCTACCTCACTTCTGGTAACTGGAAGCACATGAGTATTACCATGGAAGTAAAGGTGTGCCTATGAAGAGTTCATGGTGTATAAGACAGGTATTAAATATTAATATAATGCACGAGCGTGCCTCTTCCAGCTCGTGGGAGATTGTTGTTAGATGTAATACGTAATCAGCTGCGAGGCTGTAATCTGTTCACCAAATCTACTGCATTCGACTGTTTGGTAGCCTTAGCGCAGCGAGTCCTAGTAAAGCTTATAATGAAATTTTCAGAATTCTACTCTTTACGGTTTTCACCCTACCCCCATGAACCACGGACCTTGCTGTTGGTGGGGAGGCTTGCGTGCCTCAATGATACAGATGGCCGTACCGTAGGTGCAACCACAACGGAGGGGTATCTGTTGAGAGGCCAGACGAACGTGTGGTTCCTGAAGAGGGGCAGCAGCCTTTTCAGTAGTGTGTGTGTGTGTTTGAGGTTTACAGGCGCTAAACAGCGTGGTCATCAGCGCCCAAACGCATAAAAACAGGAACACATGCAGTGAAGGGACAAAGACGAACAGCGAACAAGGAGAACGGTTAAAAGACACAGACCTGACGCAGTTCCAAATCCTCACATACAGAGGCAAAACAAGAGGAGAAGGAACACACTAAAAAGGAAAGGAAACACAAGGAAAAGAGAACAGAAATCGAAGGGAAACAAGGAGGGAATAGTGACTGGCTGACCTCTTACCTAAAACCTGGGTGAGCCAGTCACCCAGCAGCACATTAAAACCCACTCCCTAAAATCCGAGGCAACAAATTGGACAGGACACAAAACCGTAAGACCTTAACGACAGTCGTTGCGTCATCTTGTAAAATAGAGGGCAAATCCGGTGGCAAAGAAACCACTGCCCTCTGGTCAGAGAATAAAAGACAGTCAAGTAAAATGTGGCGGACAGTGATCTGGACGCCACAAGAACTGCAGATTGGGAGGTCCTCCCGCCGGAGTAAAAAACCGTGCGTTAAGGGACTGTGCCCGATGCGGAGGCGAGTGAGGAGAACCTCATCCCGCCTGCATGACTGGTAGGACGTACACCATGGCCGCGTGGTGGCCTTGACCAGACGCAGCTTATTTTCACCGACTGCCAGCCACTCCTCTTCCCACTGACGCATAACGCGAAAACGCAGGAGGGAGGTAACAGCATGGAAGGGGACGGCACTTTCAACAACGTGAGGGAGGGAACAAGCATCTTTGGCAGCCACATCCGCCAGTTCGTTTCCCCTAATACCCACGTGCCCCGGCACCCAGCAGAAGGAAACCTCCTTCCCCTGCCGTTGCAGGTGGAGGAGGGCATCATGGATGTTCTGAACGACCGTATCCGTCGGGTACAAGTGTTGCATGGTCTGAAGGGCACTCAGGGAGTCAGAACAGATGAGGAACATACCTCAGCTGCTCCAAAGCCCGCAAGATCGCAAACAATTCGGCATCAAAGATGGTAAACGCTGCAGGAAGCCGTAACTTGACGACTCGATCAGGGAAAACAACAGCACAACCAACAGAGTCCCCCTGTTTAGAGCCATCCGTAAATACTGGTACATGGTCGGGATGCTGGTTTAAAATATCATAAAATAAGGAGGTAAAAACAAACGCAGGAGTGCAGCTCCTCCGGTACTCCGACAAGTCTAAAAGGACGCTGGGCCTCTGGAACAACCAGGGAGGCAGGCGAGTAAAACCTTGTCATCGGGGGGCCACACGCTCCACACCAAGGGACTCAAGCAAATGCTTGGCACGAATCCCAAATGGTCTCGTTGCCCTGGGACGACTGGAAAAGAGACGTTCCATAGGCGATCGGGCAACGGTAGGGTACGCAGGGGAGGTAGGACAGGCAAGGAATTGACACACCCGTCGCACCATGAGGAGTTTCCGCCGGATGGCGAGCGGCGGTTCCCCTGCCTCAGCACACAGGCTGGGGTGGGACTGGTACGGAAGGCACCAGTGGCCAGCCTGATACCCTCATGGTGTACTGCGTCAAGAATCTTCAGATACGAAGGCCTTGCTGATCCATACACGGTGCAACCATAGTCAAGACGCAATCGGACGAAAGCCCTATAAAACTGCAGCAGACGCGCCCGATCTGCTCCCCAGGACCGATGGCTCAGACACTTCAAAAGCTGCAGTGCCTTCAGGGCCCGCACCTTGAGGTCTTTAAGGTGAGGCAACCACGACAACTTGGAATCAAAAGTGAGGCCCAGGAACCGCACAGTATCGCTAAAAGGAAGAATGGTGTCCCTCAGACGCAATTCAGGGGAGGTAAAAGGACGTCGAGAACGATTAAAATGAACACACACACATTTGTCTGCAGAAAAGGTAATACCCGTCTTCGCAGTCCATGCTTCTAATCGCTGTATCGTAAGCTGCAACTGCCGACTAGCAGTGACAAGACTGGAGGAAGAACAGAAAACAGCAAAATCGTCCATAAACAAGGAGCATTGGGCAGGACTCCGGATAGTGGACGTGATACTGTTAATGGCGACGGCAAAGAGGGTGACACTTAAAACGCTTCCCTGAGGAACACCATTCTCCTGCACATACAAATCAGATAGCACATTACCAACCCTATATCGAAAGAGGCGGTGGGAAAGAAAGGACCGAATGAAGATGGGGAGACGGCCACGAAAGCCCCACTCATGGACTTGATTGAGGATAAGGCGGCGCCAAAGAATACACCTAGACAATGCTGGTTACGCAGGAAGGCCTGCTGGATGGCCGCCTCAAGCAGGGTCAAGTTGTCTATAGTTGAACGACATCTCCGAAAGCCACACTGAGAGGGGCTAAGGAGCTGCTTGGTCTCGAGCAGCCAAACCAGGCGACAGTTGACTATGCGTTCCAATGTCTTCCCGATACAGCTCGTCAAAGCAGTACTCCGATAACTACTGGGATGCGTTCGGTCTTTCCCCGGTTTGAGGAGGGGAATCAAAATCGCCTCCCGCCACGAGTCAGGGTACATGCCGGATAACCATATCATATTAAAACAATTCAGGAGAACTTCCTTGGAAGGCAGTAACAAGTGCTGCAGCATGCTGTACCGGATGTGATCATGACCAGGCGCAGTATCATGAGCCACAGACAGCGCCGAATCCAGTTCCCACATTTTGAAGGGGCAGTTGTAGGGCTCAGAAGTTGGGGACCTGAAGTCCAAGTGACCCCTCTCGATGGCAGTGCGGTAGCGGCAGAAATCTGAATCACAGTTAATAGTGGCGGTAGATGCCGCAAAATGCATGGCCAGTGGCTGGGCAATGTCTCTCGGCGCCGTGAGAAGACTTCCCTGATGCAGCAATGCTGTGACAGGTAGTTGGCTGCGTTTCCCGGAAATCCTCCTGATGGCTTCCCATACTTTCGTAGAATTAGTGGAGTGGGAGATGGAGTTCAAGAACGATTGCCATGACCGTCGTTTGCTCTCTTTAATCACGCGCCGCACTTTGGCCCTTGCCACCCGAAAGGCCGGAAGATTGTCAGCTGAGGGACGGCACTTGAAGCGGCGCAGAGCTGCACGGCGGGCTCGGATGGCTGAGCGGCACTCAGTGGTCCACCAACGGACAGGACGCCTCTTGGGATGACCGGATGACCGTGGGATTGACAATTCAGCAGCATGGGAGATCACGGCTGTAACATGGTCTACCCATTCGTGGACGCTGGCACGGTGTTCCAAAACAGCCAGTTGGCTGGAAAGTGTCCAGTCAGCTCGGCAGAGGTGCCACTGGGGCGGCACTGGTAATGCCATAGCCTCATCCAGGAGGCGAATCCAAAGGGGGAAGTGGTCATTAGAATGGAGGTCAGCAGCAACCTCCCACACACCAGAATCCGCGAGTGCTGGAGAGCAGAAGGAAAGGTCAGTAGCTGATGACGACCCAGAAGCAGTACAGAAATGAGTGGGAGCACCAGAGTTGAGGATGCACAGTTCTTCAGACATCATGAGGCTTTCCAGAATGCGACCCCTGGGGCAAGTAGTCGAAGAGCCCCATAAGACATTATGAGAATTGAAGTCCCCCAGAAGAAGAAATGGGCTGGGGAGTTGGCTAATAAGGTCTGCGAGAGCCTCAGAGTCTACCGCATCCTGAGGTGGTAAGGAAAGTGAACAGACTGTGAGCCTCCGACCCACAAGAAGGCCAACTGCAACTGCTTGCAAGTCTGTTACGAGAGGGAGATCAGATGAGGGGTGCATGTCAGGGACAAAAACCGCAACACCACCCTTTGCCCTTTCCCCCGTCAGATCATCTTTCCGATAGATGGTATAGCCCCGTAAAGAAGGAGCATCAGTGGCCCGAAAATGTGTCTCTTGGAGACATAAGCACAAAGGGCACTCTCGCACAAGGAGATGTAATTCGGCCACATGTGTCCTGAAGCCATTCAGGTTCCACTGTAATATGGGATCCAGCGATCAGGGTGGCTGAACTCTCACCCTGCCTCTGTGCTTTGGAGGAGAGCCCGTACTGGCCGGAGATTTATTCCTGGGGCGAGAAGATCGCCCACGGTCGACATCAATGGCCATCAGCTCCGATGACGACCCACGGTAGATGTCAGACAGTACGATGGCCTCGTCATCGGACCAACCCTGACTAGTCTCCTCAGGTGGCAAAACCTTCAGCTTCGGCGTCTTTATCTTGGGGGGCTTAGAATGCAGAGCCTTGTCAACAGTTGGAGCATTACTCACCTGGGCAGAAGGCCCCATATGGGGAGAGGGAGGAAGTACCCCAATGTCAGCAATCACAGCCTTGTCCGACGTTGCGGGGATAGCCGCAGGTTGCAAAACAACCGCAGCAGCACAAGTGCACTGGCAAACGCAGGTATTAGTGCTAACACTAGCAACCTCAGTTTGTGTAGCAACAGTGGCTATTTGTACCGGTTTTTTCAGAGCGGAAGCGAAAGATGTAGTAAACACAGGAGGTTGCATGGCCTTAAAGAGCTTCTTGGCCTCACCATAGGGGATGCGCTTAGATGTTTTAATCTCCTGTATCTTCCGTTCGTCGAGATAGATGGGGCAGACCCAGCTCCAGACAGGGTGACTCCCAGAGCAATTCACGCACTTCACAGGCGATGAACAATCAGCTCCTTCATGGGCAGGCTGACCACATTTACCACAAGTGGCTATCCCATTGCACCCCAACGTAGTATGCCCAAAGCGCTGACATTTAAAGCAGCGCATTGGGTTGGGGAAATATGGCCTTACTGGCAAACGTAAGAACCCCACTTTAACATGCTCTGGGAGTCGTGGGCAACTGAACGTGAGAATAAACGAGTCGGATTTGGCTAGGTCCCCATCGACTCGTTTCGTAATATGCTGCACGTCAACAATACCTTCATCAGCCCATTCAGATTTTAACTCGTCTATGGGGATATCCACCAAGTCCCTACATGTCACAACACCCGTATTGTAGTTCAGAGTGGAGTGGAGCTCGGTCTCGATAGCGTAATCACCGAGACAGGTTGCTTTCTGAAGAGAAGCGACTTGACGGGAACTAGATGTCTCAACTAAGAGAGTCCCATTGCGCAGTCGCTTCGCAGATTTTAGTGTTTCTGCGATTCCCTCAAGACCCTTGTGGATGTAAAAGGGAGAAACCCTCTCGAAGCTACCCTCCTTCCGTTTAATAATCAAAAACACATTCTGATTCTCAGCATGTGCTCTGTTACGACAGTCTGATAAATCTCGATCAACACCAGGCGCTGGAGGACTCGCAGCACGAAGTCGCTTTTTCGATGGGGTGTGTTTTCCTACCAGCGGCCCACCCAAGCCACTGGTAGGGGGAAATGTAGAGGTCGAAGGGTCCATTGCGGTCCCAAGAGCAGCTAGGGAACTAAAGGTCCGCTCAGACAGAGCCCCGCATGCCTGAGTAAGCCTTATACAACTGGGGTGCGGCAGGTGCCCCAGAGGTTGCCCGCTTGCGACTGTTCCACCCCAACAGCCATGCATCTCATAGGCGCGGAGCACACCGGAAGATTGAAGGGTTTTTATAGAGGTTGTCCTTCCTCGCAGGCGGTCAAGCCAAGATTACCATTCCCCGCAGCACACAACATTCCACCGCCGCGCCATACGGTGGTCGCTGAAGCATGTCCGGGGGTTACGGTGACAGGAAACTGGCGGCGCTGACCAGTCCCCAGCTCAGGACCCCGGGGTCGCCACGCCCGTACTCAGCAAATGAACGCTGAGCCCCTGGGGGCGCCTTTTCAGTAGTTGCAGGGGCAACAGTCTGGGTGATTGACTGATCTGGTCTTGTAACACTAACCAAAACGACCTTACTGTGCTGGTACTGCGAACGGCTGAAAGCAAGGGGAAACTACAGCCGTAATTTTTCCCGAGGGCATGCGGCTTTACTGTATGGATAAATGATGATGGCGTCCTCTTGGGTAAAATATTCCGGAGGTAAAATAGTCCCCCATTCGGATCTCCAGGCGGGGGCCACTCAAGAGGACGTCATTATCAGGAGAAAGAAAACTGGCGTTCTACGGATCGGAGCGTGGAATGTCAGATCCCTTAATCGGACAGGTAGGTTAGAAAATTTAAAAAGGGAAATGGATAGGTTGGAGTTAGATATAGTGGGAATTAGTTAAGTTCGCTGGCAGAGGGAACACGACTTTTGGTCAGGTGAATACAGGGTTATAAATACAAAATCAAGTAGGGGTAATGCAGGAGTAGGTTTAATAATGAATAAAAATATTGGAGTGCGGGTAAGCTACTACCAACAGCATAGTGAACGCATTATTGTGGCCAAAATAGACACGAAGCCCACGCCTACTACAGTAGTACAAGTTTATATGCCAACTAACTCTGCAGATGATGAAGAAATTGATGAAATGTATGATGAGATAAAAGAAATTATTCAGGTAGTCAAGGGAGACGAAAATTTAATAGTGATGGGTGACTGGAATTCGAGGGTAGGAAAATGGAGAGAAGGAAACATAGTGGGTGAATATTGATTGGGGGAGAGAAATGAAAGAGGAAGCCGTCTGGTAGAATTTTGCACAGAGCACAACTTAATTATAGCTAACACTTGGTTCAAGAATCATAAAAGAAGGTTGTATACGTGGAACAATCCTGGAGATACTAGCAGGTATCAGGTAGATTAAATAATGGTAAGACAGAGACTTCGGAACCAGGTTTTAAATTGTAAGACATTTCCAGGGGCAGATGTGGACTCTGGCCACAATCTATTGGTTATGAACGGTAGATTAAAACTGAAGAAACTGCAAACATGTAGGAATTTAAGGAGATGGGACCTGGATAAACTGAAAGAACCAGACGTTGTACAGAGTTTCAGGGAGAGCATAAGGGAACAATAGACAGGAATGGGGGAAAGAAATACAGTAGAAGAAGAATGGGTAGCTCTGAGGGATGAAGTAGTGTAGGCAGCAGAGGATCAAGTAGGTAATAAGATGAGGGTTAGTAGAAACCCTTGGGTAACAGAAGAAATATTGAATTTAATTGATGAAAGGAGAAAATATAAAAACGCAGTAAATGAAGCAGATAAAAGGGAATACAAACGTCTCAAAAATGAGATCGACAGGAAGTGCAAAATGGCTAAGCAGGGATGGCTAGAGGACAAATGTAAGGATGTAGAGGCTTATTTCACTAGGGGTAAGATAGATACTGCCTACAGGAAAATTAAAGAGATCTTTGGAGAAAAGAGAGCCACTTGTATGAATATCAAGGGCTCAGGTGGAAACTCAGTTCTAAGCAAAGAAGGGAAAGCAGAAAGGTGGAAGGAGTATATAGAGGATCTATACAAGGGCGATGTACTTGAGGACAATATTATGGAAATGGATGAGGATGTAGAAGAAGATGAAATGGGAGATACGATACTGCGTGAAGAGTTTGACAGAGCACTGAAAGACCTGAGTCGAAACAAGGTCCCAGGAGTAGACAACATTCCATTGGAACTACTGACGGCCTTGGGAGAGCCAGTCCTGACAAAACTCTACCATCTGGTGAGCAAGATGTATGAGACAGGCGAAAGACCCTCAGACTTCAAGGAGAATGTAATAATTCCGATCCCAAAGAAAGCAGGTGTTGACAGATGTGAAAATTACCGAACTATCAGTCTAATAAGTAACAGCTGCAAAATACTAACGCGAATTCTTTACAGACGAATGTAAAAACTGGTAGAAGCCGACCTCTCAGTTTGGATTCCGCAGAAATGTTGGAACACGTGAGGCAATACTGACCCTACGACTTATCTTACAAAATAGATGAAGAAAGGCAAACCCACGTTTCTAGCATTTGTAGACTTAGAGACAGATATTGACAATGTTAACTGGAATACTGTCTTTCAAATTCTAAAGATGGCATGGGTAAAATACTGGGAGCGAAAGGCTATTTACAATTTGTACAGAAACCAGATGGCAGTTATAATAGTCGAGGGGCATGAAAGGGAAGCAGCGGTTTGGACGGGAGTGAGACAAGGTTGTAGCCTGTCCCCGATGTTATTCAATCTGTATATTGAGCAAGCAGTAAAGGAAACAAAAGAAAAATTCGGAGTATGTATTAAAATCCATGGAGAAGAAATAAAAACGTTGAGATTCGTCGATGACATTGTGATTCTGTCAGAGACAGCAAAGGACTTGGAAGAGCAGTTGAACGGAATGGACAGTGTCTTGAAAGGAGGATATAAGATGAACATCAACAAAAGCAAAACGAGGATAATGGAATGTAGTCGAATTAAGTTGGGTGATGCTGAGGGAATTAGATTAGGAAATGAGACACTTAAAGTAGTAAAGGAGTTTTGCTATTTGGGGAGCAAAATAACTGATGATGGTCGAAGTAGAGAGGGTATAAAATGTAGACTGGCAATGGCAAGGAAAGCGTTTCTGAAGAAGAGAAATTTGTTAACATCGAGTATAGATTTAAGTGTCAGGAAGTCGTTTCTGAAAGTATTTGTATGTAGTGTAGCCATGTATGGAAGTGAAACATGGACGATAAGTAGTTTGGACAAGAAGAGAATAGAAGCTTTTGAAATGTGGTGCTACCGAAGAATGCTGGAGATTAGATGGGTACATCACGTAACTAATGAGGAGGTTTTGAATAGAATTGGGGAGAAGAGGAGTTTGTGGCACAACTTGACAAGAAGAAGGGACCGGTTGGTAGGACATGTTCTGAGGCATGAAGGGATCACAAATTTAGCATTGGAGGGCAGCGTGGAGGGTAAAAGTCGTAGAGGGAGGCCAAGAGATGATACACTAAGCAGACTCAGAAGGATGTAGGTTGCAATAAGTACTGGGAGATGAAGAAGCTTGCACAGTATAGAGTAGCATGGAGAGCTGCATCAAACCAGTCTCATGACTGAAGACAACAACAACAACAATAACAACAAGGGTTTTCACTGAACAGTGGGACATAAGAGTACACGTAATTCAGTTGTAACTAAGATTGAAGTGCCCGCTGGCAGTGCTAGTAATTGTAAGTTTTTTTAAAATATCTTAATAGCAGGCAATTCTCCTTAATGTTATTGATAATATTTGCGCTGTTGGTTGTACCTTGCCTGTCAAGTGTGGCAAAGGCCGTGTGCCGTTTTATTAGTGAATAATTTTACCTGTTATTTAATATCTTCTGGTTGTTGTTTGCATTGTCCCTGCAGACCTGTTCTGTACACTTGTTAAATGTTACAGCTGGCTGGCTGGTGTTTTGGAGTAAGCGCTACCTTTCCACTTATGGGTATCGGGGCTGTGAATTCCTGTGTTGCGGGAGGTGACCCCGGGTCGAAGCTCGAGAACTGGGTCTTGTACGAACTGCCGCCTTCCACCTTGGCTTCTCCAAGTTAAGTTTTCGTTCTGCCTTCGAGCGGTCTGGCGTCACTCATCGCCATTTAATTCTGGCGCTAATTGTATTTCCTTGGTTATTTATTACATTTATTATTTTTATTAAACCTTGTCTCAAGAGCAACATACCATTGTGAAAGGTTGTTGCTGTGCTACTCTTAGTAAGACTTTACGCTGACTAATTGCGTTACTGGACGTTGGAGCCGAAGTTTGCAACCTTACTAAGCCTTAGTGATATTTATTGACTCTTGAGTGTGAAACAAGTGCCTTTGTATTAACTTTATCCTGCTATTTATTGGATGTATCTCTGGCAGGTTGTTAGTTAGGTAAATGTTTTTGAGAACATCAGTTCTCAGTGACAGAAAACTAGTCAGAAATATTGCGTGTCTTAATATAAACCGTCAGGCTCATAATTGTCAGTGGTTTAAAATTTTTTTAAAATAATGTGACAAACCTTGTTTCATAAAAAGACATTGGTAGCAGATTCACTAAATTATTGTGACTTACTATTCTTATTACCTAAAGTAATCAGGATTAAGATATTGTTGTTTTATAGGAATTTGTTGATATGATTGTTAAATAAAATGAGTGATAACGAAAGGGACCCAGTCCTTCCTACTGTTTCCCTCTTCCCTAGTAGAGGACCGTGTCAGTTACTATTATTATTATTATTATTATTATTATTATTATTATGTGTATATAAGTGTGCACAGAACCCTTGGCCGGTTTTGCTTTAGTAATTATCATGTACTTTCATTACTCAAATAGTAGATTGCTAATTTCAACGTAAGGTCCTGTGCTTCAGTTCGAGACAATGGTCATTTGGTCCCACTATAGGGAAACGTTGGCCATATCATTGTTAACTATTCATCCACTGTGGTATTAAATATTTACATATGAAGCGCCTATATTTAAACTATGCGAAACTTGATGTTATTGTAAAACTGGTTAATGCACGGAAAGTGAAGAATATTTGTGACGTCATTCGTTATTATTCACCCGACTGAGACCAGAAACCTTTTCTCTTAATATTGCAAGCTGTGCTCCACAAAGCACCAGATTACGCTACAAGAACAGACGTAGAAGTTTATACTATGAGTAATAAAAGAAGAGCGAAACGGAATGTTACTGACTAAGAAGAGACGCGCTAGAAAGGCTACACCAACTAAGACAGCTAGCAGAAAACCTTAAACTCACCGAAACGTAAGCCAAAAAACGATATATCCGTAAGAGAACTTTAAACGAAGATAAGAGATCATTGTGGGAAAGAGAAGGAAGCAAACAGAGGGAGAAACCACAAGAGACTCATACATTGCACTGTGCTCCAAGAAACGACTCGGGACACACTGCAACAGTACGAAAGAGTGGGGGACAACCTTCGACAACACGCTAAACAAGGAGGGATTAAAACGAAAACCAGAGTGAAAGCAAGAGACATTGCCGTGAAACATTACGAATGGGCCCCGTTGCCTTTGGAAGAGGTCATTATGATATTAACAGCTCAAAGAACAAATGAGTAGCAGGCCTTGGTGTACCGTACAGCAAATACAGAAAAGACAGCCCAAAATCTAACAGTGTAGGAACAATCTTATTGTAAGGGCATGGAAACAACCTCCGTTGCAGAACAATGGAGGCAATCAATATTTAAAGTACACTATAAAGGGAAAGGAGACCAACTGATCCAAGTAAATACAAAGTTATATTTCAAAATACTCACAAAAATAATATCGTAAAGTATAAAAGATAGAATCGGCGAACACGTGCGAGAAACGCAAATGGTATTCAGGAAAGAAAGATCAGGGCTGACCGCAATAGAGCACCTGTTGAGAGCGTATGGCAAGCCATTCAAGAGACAGAAAAGTTTTGGGTAGTATTTATAGACTTTACGAAAGTCTTATAAACGGTAAGCTAATTACAAAAACAACTAGAGAAAACCCTAAACAAAATTACTATCCGGACACAACTCATAAGCAGTATATTGCCATGGAACGAAATAACAATCCGGACAACTTCTGCATATCAGAGCTGAAACTACACTCAAACGGCGTATTTCAGAGAGACCCGTTAAACTAATTAATTTTTATCTTTGAAACAGAATAAATTATACTACAACTCTAAAGGAAGGGTGTAACCACATATGCAAATGCAGACTGTACTGTAACACGGTCAAAACATACAAGAAACAATAAGCAACAGGAAAGACTGATGTGTCAGACCACTTAGAAATACATGTGGCAAAAATAGAATGATTATGTTCAGAAATGGAGGAAAAGCACCTGCAGCGAGTCTTCATACGGGAGAGATAACTGGAAATCGTACCAGACTTCAAGTACAAGCGCAAGATGTTTCACAAAACATCAACACAGAGATCAAAGCAACCAATAATTTCTATTCATGAAATAGAACAAATAGGATATCTCAGCCTAGTGACAGCGCTTCCGCTTTTCAGAGCCAAAATCTCAGCAATACTGACGTACGCCATAGAAATCATCGGATCATATCTCCCTATGAAACACCACTAGAAAAAGCAACAGCGATCTACATAATAACAGAGATCAGAGTGTCCAGAACTAAGATATCCAAAGCTACGCGATCCAGGATCACGTACCTGCTGAGGGACGGGGGGTGGGGAATCCTTCCTCAATGTAGACCTATGAACAAACCCGATTTTACCCAACAGCAGTATTTCGGAAAAAACTGCTAAAAACACTGAAGGAACAAGGGAAGACAATTCTCCAGCATCTTATGGCACAGGGCTCATGATGGACTAAACATGGACTCAGGAAAACTTCGAAATGAGGAACGTGACTACCGAAATGACAGTCTTTTGCTTCCACTATCTTATTTGCAACAACACAGCATGTCACGAACCAAACAATGTCACTGAACATGCGGACTTTACCACTTATAACTCTGCACTAAAAGGACACGACCAATAAGTGACTATGAAAACCATAACATGTAAAATTTCTACTTTCTTGTATTATCATATTTGTAGTTTTTACTAATACGGCTATTTGGCTGCAATAAGTGTATTATTCAAAAAATTGTTCAAATGGCTCTGATCACTATGGGACTTAACTTCTGTGGTCATCAGTCCCCTAGAACTTAGAACTACTTAAACCTAACTAACCTAAGGACATCACACACATCCATGCCCGAGGCAGGATTCGAACCTGCGACCGGAACGGTCACTCGGTTCCAGACTGAAGCGCCCAGACCGCACGGCCACACCGGCCGGCAAAGTGTATTATTATTACTATTATTATTATTATACCTCTGGTATAAATCCAAGGGACCTGTTACTACTGAAGTCAGTGATTATGTTATTACCCAGAAATAACGTCTAACTCATTTCTGTTAAGATCATCTGAACCGTACTTTATGACTCCCGGCTCCCGGCAATGTACAGGTGGTATAGAACAGGCGGATCGTTGATTAGCTAACGGTAGTAGTCATTAAAAGAAGTGCAGCTTATTATGCAATCAGTTACCTATTAATGGTCGGAGGAATTAAATCCATGTACCTATTACATAACAGTTGATAAAGTTTTATAGAAGAACATACGAGTTGCAGATCGGAGAGAAGAAAGACGATATTTCTCAAAGCACACTGCACAGGTGCTGAAAAAATGTTTACAGTACGGTACACAAGATTATATTATAGCAAGATCATTATGATAAGTTGTCACTGTACCAGACCGTTTTATTTCTTGAGTCATCAGGGTTTAAGTTTTTCGATATCATCTTCTATCTCTTATTATCTTGTGCAGTATGATCTCATCCCCACATGCTTACTAAACTCAGCATCTTCGATAATCTGATTTCTCAATTTGTCTGTATGTTTTCCTTGTCCGCAAACCCTCCAAGTGTTAACTAAACTTTGATTCTCTAGCAGATGTCCCTGCTTTTAATGACAGTATTCCACAGTTATCTCGTCTCCTACTCATTTAAGTTACTCTTAATTGATCTTTATACAATTGATCCGTTCAGTTTTATAGAAAGAACTTATTTTAAAGAGATGACAAAAGTAACAGGCATTTTCAGTGCGTTGCCAACTGTAATACCGATGATTTTTAGTTGTATGAGCATACAGGTTAACTGTAGGAAAAACATCATTAGAATTCCACCCGACGTTAAAAAGAATATAATAATAATAATAAAAGTGACTGTGAGACCGTATGTATATTATTCGTTATGGATGTTCGTTACTGCACGAAATACATTACGTCGATCGACAAACAAAATGTAGGTTCCTACCCGAAGTTTGACGCAAGTAGTTCTGAGGGCTTAAAACTAGGCTACAGAAGTGATGGAGTCGAGGGCTATTAGATAAGTGGATGGAAAGCAGTCCGAAGTTTGCCGACAAGTTCAAAACCTAGAGCAAATCAGCAAATCCGGAAATGACGGGAATCTCTCAGACGAAAGCTGGTTCAAGTGTCTATGAAAAAAAAAAAAAAAAATATGCTTTTAGAATTTCAGAAAGAGTGAAAGTTGAGTGTTATGTCACGTTGAGGCCGAAGTAATTAAAGACATAATATTTAGAAAGAGAAGGAAAGTGGTGGAAGTTAGACAAGACCTATTCAATAAAGACGTTCCGGAATTCGACTTAAGCCATTTAAGAAAGCGAAGACGATTATAGACTTGGACTACACGACGGAAATACTAATACCCCTGTCTCTGAATCCGTTGTCTTCGGCAATGCATCACGTGACTGTGTCTTACAGTAGAAGATTTACCGATTATATCTCAGTCCTACAACTTCATTCCTCGCTCTGCCACTGTACATACACTTCAAGAATTGTTTTTGTAATACGTTTTCCCCTTACAAAATGCGCACTCTAGTGTTTATTTCTTAATGAAACTGCTGCCATTAATTTCCTCTGTTCTCAGACAATTCTTTAGTACTTCAATGCTCATTATGACAACCCATTCTTCTTTTACACTCTTCAACACACAAACAATTCAAACGTCTCCGGCTTTTTATTCTCCACCTTTCTCAGGGCCCAACTTTTGTATCATACCACGAAAATCACCTGACTAATCTTTTTGTCAGGAGTTTCCTCAGACAAGACAAAATGTTGCTGCAAGATATCCCCATTTCCTTTGTCCGTGGAAAATTTTTCGGCGGCATTCGTGTTTTTATTTCATTCACGTACCTCAATTCAGCTTCTATTCTACTTCCAAAATAACTATTATTCAGTTTATTCCAGTTCTTCTTGTGATATGACATCACTGCAGCGGGAGTTGTTGCGAATATGGGGACGTGCCCCCAAGATTAAAATCTAAGCGCTGGAGAATGTCGCAACCTTCTGTCGGAAAGTCTACCCTGGAAGAGGATTTCCCATTGTTTGTCTAGAGTGTGCTGCGAAACGCCAGCAAAGTCGTACACAGATGTTTATCTCAATGTCACTACGTCGTGAGCCCTCAGCGCTGCTAGAAGGAGCATGGTGGGTAAAGTTGCGTATATGGAGGAAAGTCTTACGAATAGTTACTTGCGCCCATAAGAATGGGAATCAAGAGAGACTAAAATTCCACTCAAGTTCACTGAATAACATATGAAAACACACCACAGCAGGAAAAAATTAGGAACCTCGTTACCTTTGTCCCACAATAATGGCGTAAAAGTACGACCTGTGCAGAATTAATGTGTAAATGTACCGCTACATTACTAGGTTAAGGAAACGGTACAAACGAATCATCAGTAATAACATACATTCCATCTTAGTAGTAAGTTGTTTCTCTAATTTCTTGTGCTCTGTTTTACTAGATGTGAAAAGACTAAGTCAGCAGTGTTGCTGACTACTAATTTAACATTATAAGAGAAATAACTGCATATTTATAAGTTTCACATCGTAAAAAATTAACTTCCTTTTAACGAATTTCGTGTAAGACACCACTGATGTAAATTGGCCGATACGCTCCGCAACTGTAATCTTTATGTTGTATTAAGATACGACGCTAGTGATGGTGCAACTGGAATGGAGGCTATAAAAGAAACAGTCAGTGACAGGCTAGACAGCTGTGGTAACTGAGGAACATGCACGATGGAAGGATTGAGCGACAGTGCGTTATTCAGAGATGAAAAAGGGCATTTCGTCCTAGAAGAGAGTAGAGTGAGCAGTTCGTGCTAGGAGGTGATTGAGTGAAGACTTCGTGTGAGGACAGTACAGGCAAGTAGTTATATGATTCTGGTCAATACGCAGCCGCATAGTCGAAACTTATAATTTTGCGAGGAAAGTCAGTTTTTGTCAGGTATCGTGACGAAAGAAGTAGCAAGTATAGGAAATGAACTTTGTTTTTCATCGACTAGGATATTCATCAAGCATTGTGTGAATTTGCAGGCTTGGTTTTGACTTTGCTGGAATACGCCCATGCCACGACGTGATGATACGGCCCAGAATGGTGTGTTAAATGGGGATACAAAGGATTAGGTGATAAGAAATGGTAAATAAAGCTAAAGAGTTAGGGGTTACTTATGCACCAGTACCAAGTGACTCTTTCCAGCTGATACATGAAAATTACTGAAATTGGAAGTCTAAAAAAGTCTAAAAAAATATGAGGATATCAAATTGTGCATAATCATTTCACGATTTGATTTCAGAATTGCGCTTCACTGAATCAGCTGTAGTTGATGAGTAACATAGCTTCTAATAAAATATGATTTAGCAAACATTAGTAGTAAACTACAGGCGAACCAATGCCGCTACACTCTTCTGTGATACGTCAAAAGGAAGGAAATGTATATAGAGTAAACACATAATACCTTGTTTACCTGAAAGTGAAATGGTGCTAGAGTAACGGCAACTTAAATTAATACGTTTCAATCAAATGAAACAGAGCACAAGGTAATTCACAGTCACATAGACACGCAGTGTGACATCAGCATATGTTCCCTTATTTATACATTTAACCTTTCCCTAACTAAGTTTAATATTAGTTCTGAATAACAATTATGTGCTAAATTATGTATTACGTTGATAGACTGTAAATCAGCCACAATTTAAGTACGGTTTATCTTAACTATGTACTGAATATATCACAAGAAAAAGAATAGAACTTTGTGTACCTTTCTGATTTGGAGTTTGATATTAAATCCGTGTTAGCCGAATGTATTGGGACTCTGTCCAGTAGGTAGCTGTTTTAAGCAACTTAACCACACTCGCTACAATTTTTGTTATTCAACTTAAGACAGAAAACACTCGCTTTTGATGACCTTTTGTATGTACATCATCGAATCTGAGTGAGTTCTAGTTACAATACAGTATTCTATTTTAAATCAAATTCGTCACTGTGCTGAGTACACTATTCAAGCATCTGTTCCATTTATTTACTCCATTTTATTTAATGAGTTTTATTAGTTAATTATATTTCCTGATTTTATTTATGTGTGTTTAGTGGTTGCCTGGAAAACCTTGCGACTAAACAGCGCGCGTTTTTACTAGAGTAAAAGACATGTTGGTCGCCCCACCTTTTCCGACACAGAGCCAAGCAATTCTATTAGAGAAGTGACCACTCTCAAATTTGAGCAGTGGTTCCAGCTTTCGTTGCTATCTCAACAGTTTTAGCCAAAACGACTTAGTGTTTTTTAAATAAATTATTTGATTTGAAAATATAAACTATAATGTTATTTAGCTTAATGAAACCAATTGACGCCGCCTATTAACAATTACTTTATGTTGCAATTAACAAGCTCTACCAACAGTCTTCATAAACGTCAATTTAAACAGGGGACTGTTTTACACTGGATAGCGATCGGCCCCAAAGTAGTTACTTCTCAAACCAAAGAATGTTTTAAATCTGGCCGTGTGCTTAAGTGGCCGGCCGCGGTGATCTCGCGGGTCTAGGCGCGCAGTCCGGAACCGCGCGACTGCTTCGGTCGCAGGTTCGAATCCTGTCTCGGGCATGGATGTGTGTGATGTCCTTAGGTTAGTTAGGTTTAAGTAGTTCTAAGTTCTAGGGGACTGATGACCACAGCTGTTAAGTCCCATAGTGCTCAGAGCCATTTAAACCATTTTTTTTGTGCTTAAGTTCCACACCCAGAGTGTCAAACGAATTTATAATTTATTTGTTGAACAGAAGTGATACCTCACAACAGGGGTGGGGATAATTTTAAGGGAAAACACGTGGAAGGTGGATCCACATATTTCGCCATTTGTTGTTTCACGGAATACACTTTATTGCTTAACAAAAATATTATATTACAATTTAAAAAATCTTCTTAAGAGAATAACAACGGTCACAATAATTTAAAGAACCTGAACAAGCTCACTTCATTAATAACAATCCTTTACAATGTATACCATTAAGAGCAGGACTTGAAACCAGGAGTATACAGTCTCCAAATACAAGTAAGAAGGCAGACCAATTAGGTGTGGCTGCAAGCAGATTCGGCATATTGAGTTTTACAGTAAAATGAATTTCAAATGACTGCCACTAAATGTACTAACAATACCCAAGCATGGATAGCAAGTAGACGACGCCCATCCAAAATACAGAAAGGATAATGTCACGTCACATATTATGCCTTTTGGAAAGCCTTTAACAATGTATAAGTCTTAATAAAATCCCTTAAGCACTAGAATGCATAATCCCCCAAAATACAAGCAAAGCTGGGAAGGCACACAGCTTAAATGTGACTCCCAGCTGGTACACAATAATAAAAACATTGGGAAAGACGCTTAAATAAATATAAAATAGCCCAAAATGCAACATAAACTGGGTAATACAGCAGGCGGCTGTCACAGCCAACAGGGAACAAGCAGGCAGTTTAATGAGGAATATTTATATATATATATATATATATATATATATATATATATATATATATATATATATAATGGGGAAGAAATGGCTTTAAATATTTTTGTTATTTACTCTTTCAGTACGAACTTTGTTGTAGGACCCCTTTTTTACGTATGCTAATAAAAATTCATTTAGACAGAATTAAGCACATTTAAAATTACGTGAACTTTAGCAACCCTCTCATGCTGATAAATTCAAACTAACTGACTAATAACATTTATGACTTTGAAAATTATTTAAATTAAATTTTTTACGTATTTCGGCATTGGCACACATTTTCTAGATGCAGTGGGTTTTTAAATATTTACTGATTTCTTTCCCGGCGTTAGCTATGGAACACAAGACTGTCTCTGTTAGCATAAAATGGTTAAATATTGCCAAGCCGACCTGAACGTTTAATCATCATTGACAAAACACACTTCACTATACGTTTTAGTTATTTGCTTTTGAAACTGAAAGAACTACAACGTTAATTATCCGCCTATGAATGCACAAATGTAAAACCAGTAATAAATTTAGTCAGCCTCAGGACCACTGTAAAAGAAAAATATTTCGTAATTCACTGCTAATTTTACCTGCTCCCGATTTACGGGTTTGGTTAATTTTATAGCGGAACAAGTTTTTTAAATGTGCCGCCGCTGCAAACCGTTCGGTCCCGGCACAGCCCAGCGACACCAACGATAATCGCTAAAAGTGCTGAAAATTCTTTAAAGAAATATTATAGATGACATGGACAAGCTAATTTACATTAGTAATTCACAATTTTGATAAATTATAATGTATTTAGACCACAACAATAATTAAAATTACACACCTTTATAATTTCTCCTCTAATGGCGGCTCAAGATAGATACAGACAAAAGAAGTCTACTCATTCATATAATGCTACGTCACAGGTTCCTCTCTCTCTCAGCTCTCGAGGAAGACGACAAAGAATGCACATTATGTAGTGCTTTTTATAGTATTGCTGATAATGAATATCTCTTTGTAATCTTACAACATTATTTTCCTCTGTGGCTATATTTTACATTTTTTCATCAAAGATATTAACATATTTCGTAATTACATTATGAGTATAGAAATATTACAATCATAAATACATCGAGAATATTATTACAGAAAATATTACAATAATAACCAACGTCCTTTACACAAAATTAAATAATATTTTTTGTTAAACAATTACAGTACATACGAATTGCTTTTTTTGTTGGTATGAACTGTACGTAGTGTTCTCATTACCGTACACGTTCCTAACAGGCGTGCCAAAGTTGTTGTTAAGCATTTGCAAATGTGCACGCTCGAGTTCAGCAATTCTGTGTGTCATTTCATTTTATTAATAGTGTGTGCGCTGCCAGGGAACGTTACAGCAGGTATGTCAAAAATGTTCAGATGTGTGTGAAATCTTATGGGATTTAACTGCTAAGGTCATCAGTCCCTAAGCTTACACACTACTTAACCTAAATTATCCTAAGGACAAACATACACACCCATGCCTGAGAAAGGACTCGAACATCCGCTGGGACCAGCCGCACAGTCCATGACGGCTAATCCCGCACGGCAAGTTTGTCAGTGAGTGGAGTTAGCTAATGACTGTGGGTAAAAGGTGAGACTCAGCAGTTCACATTCATAAGTAAAAGACCTTTACACCTAACACGCTCCAGAAGTAGCAATAAGGATGCAAGGTTTAAACGACTAGTTAAAGAGCAGGTATACTGAGGAGATACTTTGGGCTTGCAGATCACACTTTAAACCTATTGAGGTTATGGGATTCACCAAACAGGTTAGATGAATAGTTCCCAATTAACTGGTGACACTCCGTCGTGGCACGTATCAAACGATCAACTTCACTTAACTTAAGCCAACACGATGCGGTTGGTAGGGGCACCGATTGCAGGCCAACCCAGACATCGCGCGACGACAGAAGTGACGCCTCAGCAGAAAGAAAACACGTCTCGGTTCAGGGCTCAGCGAACAGGACCACGTCGTCCGCTGTCAAAACTACACTGGCAACACACATGAGAAGAGAACAGTAATCTGACCAAATTAGGCTACAGACGAGAATGCCTAAGATGTAGCGAATAGTAACTTACAGCGGAATTGACTACACATTCAAATTGCAAGCTTAACACTCCTTAAAATTACTTGTAAATTAGAAGGCGAAGTATCAGCGCATGCTAATGCAATGACTAGGGGACAGCACCCCGACACGAATTATGCTAGAATTTAATTTCGTCAAGTCAGTTTATAACAGAGAATACTCTTACACTTGCACGGAATATTGTCTGGAACAACAAATGACTATCAGTTAGATTGACCGATGATCATACACACTATCGCTCAGAGGCGCGTTTATACAACAGGTCCAATTCCACATTAATAAAGACGTGGTCTTACGATATCAAGAACCCAAGCAATAAAAAAACAACACTTAACTTCACTCATTTGTGAAGTAGCCGTCACTTCCAGGACGCCAAGCTGGGGTGTTATTACCTCCAATCCATACACACGGTCTTCGAGGTGTCGTCAAATTTAAGCTTGCAGGGTGGGCCGGGAACCTACCGACCAGGTTGCACACGACGTCCACTGCTCTTGCGGCAACTCGCCGCTATCAATCCTTACGCGACCCGACAAAGCTTTAACTGCTCGCGGCTTCTCGGGAACTCAGCTGGACAGCAGGAGTCCCTCAAAAGCAACAACTTGCCAGCCACGTGTTCTCCAGCTAACTCAGTACCAGGTTTCACCAAACCACCAACACACGCCTCAAGCAAGCTCTCTAGCTCCAGACATATGATCAGATCGATATCAGCAAACCAAGTAGCTAGTGGCGCCAAAACTAAAGCCGTCACGGCTTAAACGTTATTATCATTTCCTGTTGACACAACATTTGATTCCTTCCATTGTCTTTAATTTTGTAAGTGCCCTGAGAAGATCACCGGTGCCCTTTCACTAACATTTCATGAAGAAATTTGTAATTCCTTGTGACACACCACGTCAAACGCAATGTTTTCCACCATTCTATGTTGACGCTTTTCTGTTTTACTAATCAGTGCTTTATTACGTCAGCTAGATGTATACTGAAAAGAGTGAAACAGTATTGTTTGGTTACAGATTTTCTCAGTTTTATTAAGAATGAGATTGAATATTGATCCTGTGCTGTGCGTTCTGTGCCTTGTATTTTAAACACAGAGAGTTCTAAAGTGGTCTGCGTTTCAAATCCAGTCTTATGTTCCTCATGATGTTTCAAAATGTTTTTCCATTCCTTCTACAAATTTATAAAAGATGTACGTAAAGGTTTTTCCTTATCAGTAAACAGAATATTGGCATGTAGTAGAACAAAATTTTAGATAGAAAATAACTTGAAGTGCCGATGTCCATAAGAGCTCCAGTGAAGTTAGTTGTTCCAGGAGACTTTTGTCTTCATAACCGAGGGGAGCAACACGTTTCAATTAACGTGCCCAGGTGGCAATGAACAGCTGTGCTTTTGTGAGGTCTAATGAACAGAACGCGAGAACACAGTCTCTGGCAACGTGAGTCCGCACTACTTGGTTTTGGCTGAAAGTCAATCACTGACGCTGTACACGAATGTTCTTGGCTGAAAGACAGTCATTGACGCTGCTTTCGAACATTCTTGGGTGAAAGTCAATCACTGTTGTTGCAATGGAATTTTGTCATATACTGACGACATAATGGGTTGTGCATTGTTACGCTTACGGCTATTTTGAGCCATCAAGTTCACTCCAATGTAGAACTGTGCAGAGAGTAGGCAAAAGTGGTAGCATTTACGTTACTGGAGATAAATGCTAACACTAGAACCGTGCAAATTGCAGACGCACTTGAGGGAATTAAATGGTAACTCCATCCAAAAATGGTTCAAATGGCTCTGAGCACTATGGGACTTAACTTCTAAGCTCGTCAGTCCCATAGAACTTAGAACTACTTAAACCTAACTAACTAAACGACATCACACACATCCATGCCCAAGGCAGGATTCCAACCTGCGACCGTATCGGTAGCGCGGTTCGAGACTGTAGGGCCTAGAACCGCTCGGTTAACTGCATCCACCGCCTAGACGAGGATAGCTGTAGAAGATGGCAACGAAAAGGCACGTGTTAGCAGAGGCAGCAAGCATGATACTTGCTCGTGATAACTGGAATGTCAGTGAGTTTACACAGGTTAGAGTGCTTCTATAGCAGTACCCACCCATAGAAGGTCGCAGGGTGGAGCCAAGTGACGTAAAACACTGTTGTTCTTGGCCATAATAAGGGTGGTAGTGACCTTTAACTTTTGAGTGGAGCGCTTTTGATACCAAACTTGGAATTTGTTAATGTAAAATCCAGAATCATACCTACCTACCGAGTAGGGGTAGGGGAGAAATCTAAATGTGGCTCGCGAGGGGGCCCCAGAGGTACAGAACGACTCGCCAGATTGGCTGGAGATTGTTAAGTGCTGGGGGATTGGTGGGTTGACTATAAAATTTAACTTCGCTCGAAGAGGCCATGAAGGCCGAACGGTACTGACCGGCCGCCATGTCATCCTCAGCCCACAGACGTCACTGGATGCGGATATGGAGGGGAATGCGGTCAGCACACCGTTCTCCTTGCCGTATATCAGTTTACGAGGCCGGAGCCGGTACTTCTCAATCAAGTAGCTCCACAGTTTGCCTCACAATGGCTGAGTGCACCCCGCTTCCCTGCCAACGCCGCTTGGCAGACCAGATGGTCACCCATTCAAGTGCTACCCCAGCCCGACATCGCGTAACTTCGGTGATCTGACGGGAACCGGTGTTACCACTGCGGTAAACGCATATTTATGTATTCAGAGAGAGTTCTCAGTTAGATCGCTGGGGCGCCGACTCCGTGTCGCTCGTGACCAGCCTCTGTAAGCTCCCGCATGCCTGTTTTCCTCACTTGCTCTCAAGTTTGTACTCAACGTGCTGTTAGTGTTCCCTACTTTCCTTATCAGCTGCACCCCATCCCCCCCCCCCCTCCTGCTTCAGACACTGCACTGACTTCTGTTGTGCAACAAATTGCATCCTTCGCTTTTCATAATGTTTGGATTCAGCCTTCACTGGAGTAATCTGGTCACAAAGGAATAGTGCCACTTAATTCCGTGCATCTCCGGCTGCAAGCATCCTGTCATGTCCCTGAATCTGCGTCTGCCCTGTGACAGTGTTTGGGGCTGATCCAAGTCATCAACCTGCCTTCAATGGAAATTTGTGTTTCTGCATTTGCTCCTCACCGTTCGGAAATTGCAGAATGACCTTAAATCCCTTGTCTTCCTTCTATTCTGTGTCCGCACACGACAATGTTCTTGATTAGATCTGCAAGGCCATGGTTGGTGGTGAGCGGTAGGTTGTACCAATGACGTCAGAATGGTAGCTTTACGACGACGGGTGGAAAATAGAGCTCGAGGAGGGTTGCAGATAGTGTAGCGGGACAGTGAGCCTAGGACAAGTTAAAGATGAAGACTAGTGAAGCAGTGAGCGTAGGATGCACTCAGTAATGGCTTGACTCTTGGATGCTGTGATAAGGTGGTCCTTTTTTGCTAGGCGATGTGAACTGGCTGCAGTGTGGACGGGCAGCGACCTAAGTACCATCCAGCGGAAGGGTAGCGTCTGCAGTGGTAGCAATGTTTAGAGCGCTGCGTGTGTCCCTTGGGGCGAGGTTGATGCTAGATGGTACCGTGGCGGCTATTGGAGATTGAAACCATCTCGGCTTGTTGATGTCCGACTGTTTTCATTTCATCTCTAGAGGCAGTATCTTTAGCTGTTCGGAGATTAGGCAACCCATGGTGTACAGCTGCGAGGTTGGTGGCTGTACTGAAAGAAGCTGTATTGGCTCATCGTCTCCAGGATAGAAAAAAAAGTCGTATCTGTTGCTGAGAAAGCTGGGTAGCTGTCGACAAATGGAATAAAGGTACAAAACTAAAAATCCCAGAAGCGGTAGATGTACACTGTGTCAGAGAATCACAAAGTCATCAGAATCTCAAAAATGTGATTAAAAAAATAGCATGTACTAGCCCTGGAAGGATGAATTTCCAGACCTGAAGATAACAGAATTACAACATAGACGATCTAAAGAATAAAGTGTTCAGTAAAATGAAATTCGAAGAAACACGAAACACAATGTACTGTGGCATGAAGCAGATACTTCAACATCCTCAGTTACTGAACAACTGGAGCCATTGAACAACATGAACTTGACAAAAATTTTGGATTAATGAGGATTATGGAGAGCTGCATCAAACTAGTCTCAGGACTGAAGACCACAACAACAACAACAACAACAACGAGGATTATGGAAGAACGAGAAGCTATTGACGAAACCCCCAGCACACTGACTCTAAGACAGAAAGACATAAAGACAAAATCCTGGTTCTTGTGTTATCTAAGGTAAAGAAGAGGCGGCAACCAACTTTGAAAAATGTGCTATGAAAACAACTGTCTCCTTTGACGATGGAGATTAATCTGCTCTTCCAATTGTCCAAGTACCAGCTATCGAAGAAACGAATCAGCGTGCCAACAGAATAGCAGTTAATGTAACAGAAGAATAGTGGCTACTGCAATCAAAGCCCGACGGAAAAATCAACTAGAAAAACAACGTGCGAAGTTCCGATGCAACTGGAAATCAAAAGGTTGAGGTCTGATGCAGGCAACTTGGAGAACATGAGACATCACAGACTGAATAACTAGAGGAGAGGCGACTATCCAGTTTTGGAAATATCTCCGGGAAACTGAAAAGGACTACAACAAAAGTGATGGGTGGGTAAATGACACTGAGAAGGAATTTTCTATGAACAGAAGACAATACCTGGAGATAAGTCCTAAAATGATTAAAAAGAACGAAGAAGGTTAAGAGCTGGACATCCCTGCCAACGATCACTTACAAGGGTACTGCCTCGAACACCTGGCCAGTCTGGTGTGAGAATGACTGAAGCGTTTAATGCTATGTTGAAGCTAGGGATTATCGATGATAGGATAACAATCGCATAAACATCTTCAATGTAGAACAACGCATCTAAAGAGATAACACCCGGAAGTTTCATGCCACTAACATATCTGACCATCATGTTCAGGTAGCTGACAGTCGTCATAACCTGCAAAAGAATTCAGGACTTTCTGGGATAAAACGACATAATGACAGGAGGATAGAAAAGTAACAAGCGAAGCAGCAGAGGCATGAAAGATCAGATCGTGATTGACAAAATGGTCGTGGAAAATCGTACAATCCGGAAGACAAGTCTACTGATAAGCTGTAGTAACTAAAAAAAGTGTAAATAAATAACCTTTGACTGACTGATGCACTTCCTAGAATCCATTTAGATTATCAAAACACCAGGAAATTAACACAAAATGTGGTGGAGCAATGGAAGATAGGGCTATCTGGGGGAAATGGAAGTTACGGACAACACGAGAGACGTTTTCCAGTACTCGTTGTCCTCACAGCTGTTTAATCATCGCTTTAGTCCCACTGTCAACCATGTTACAGAAAAGAAATATGGATTATCAATCAAATCCTGCCATCTGATGTACTTGGATGAACTGAAGCTCCACAGGAAATATGAAATTGAAATCCCGTATCTGACGAATACTATCCAAATCCTTAGCAATGACATAAGCACGGAATGCAGCTTAGATGACTCAGCCACACTGGCACTAAAGGATGGCAAAGTCTCAGAACGGTAAGCCATCAAGTGCCACCAGCCAGAAGCCTACAGAGACCTAGGAATTTTGCAGTAGGACAACGACAAGCATGGGAATGAAAAATGTGTGCCAGTAAAGAATACACACAAAGGGCTAGAAAAATTTTAAATAGCAAACTGGTATCAAAAAGTCAGTTTCTGGTTCACATGGATCTTCAGACATACTGCAGACGTCGTGAATACTTTATATTTCTGCCGACAGTGGTTATCGAGAGGGACGCGGAGCTGATGCAAATGGCCATGAACACCGCACGGAACTACACTCCTGGAAATTGAAATAAGAACACCGTGAATTCATTGTCCCAGGAAGGGGAAACTTTATTGACACATTCCTGGGGTCAGATGCATCACATGATCACACTGACAGAACCACAGGCACATAGACACAGGCAACAGAGCATGCGCAATGTCGGCACTAGTACAGTGTATATCCACCTTTCGCAGCAATGCAGGCTGCTATTCTCCCATGGAGACGATCGTAGAGATGCTGGATGTAGTCCTGTGGAACGGCTTGCCATGCCATTTCCACCTGGCGCCTCAGTTGGACCAGCGTTCGTGCTGGTCGTGCAGACCGCGTGAGACGACGCTTCATCCAGTCCCAAACATGCTCAATGGGGGACACATCCGGAGATCTTGCTGGCCAGGGTAGTTGACTTACACCTTCTAGAGCACGTTGGGTGGCACGGGATACATGCGGACGTGCATTGTCCTGTTGGAATAGCAAGTTCCCTTGCCGGTCTAGGAATGGTAGAACGATGGGTTCGATGACGGTTTGGATGTACCGTGCACTATTCAGTGTCCCCTCGACGATCACCAGTGGTGTACGGCCAGTGTAGGAGATCGCTCCCCACACCATGATGCCGGGTGTTGGCCCTGTGTGCCTCGGTCGTATGCAGTCCTGATTGTGGCGCTCACCTGCACGGCGCCAAACACGCATACGACCATCATTGGCACCAAGGCAGAAGCGACTCTCATCGCTGAAGACGACACGTCTCCATTCGTACCTCCATTCACGCCTGTCGCGACACCACTGGAGGCGGGCTGCACGATGTTGGGGCGTGAGCGGAAGACGGCCTAACGGTGTGCGGGACCGTAGCCCAGCTTCATGGAGACGGTTGCGAATGGTCCTCGCCGATACCCCAGGAGCAACAGTGTCCCTAATTTGCTGGGAAGTGGCGGTGCGGTCCCCTACGGCACTGCGTAGGATCCTACGGTCTTGGCGTGCATCCGTGCGTCGCTGCGGTCCGGTCCCAGGTCGACGGGCACGTGCACCTTCCGCCGACTACTGGCGACAACATCGATGTACTGTGGAGACCTCACGCCCCACGTGTTGAGCAATTCGGCGGTACGTCCACCCGGCCCCCCGCATGCCCACTATACGCCCTCGCTCAAAGTCCGTCAACTGCACATACGGTTCACGTCCACGCTGTCGCGGCATGCTACCAGTGTTAAAGACTGCGATGGAGCTCCGTATGCCACGGCAAACTGGCTGACACTGACGGCGGCGGTGCACAAATGCTGCGCAGCTAGCGCCATTCGACGGCCAACACCGCGGTTCCTGGTGTGTCCGCTGTGCCGTGCGTGTGATCATTGCTTGTACAGCCCTCTCGCAGTGCCCAGAGCAAGTATGGTGGGTCTGACACACCGGTGTCAATGTGTTCCTTTTTCCATTTCCAGGAGTGTATGGCAGCCAGGCGGCAAGTATTCTATGGCGTCCTGCTGCGGGAATTACTTTACTGTATTATTACAGCCCTACGACTAAAACGACACTCCTTAGTGTCTGGAGTGTCTTGGTTACCTACTGGTACAGATTCATTGCGCAGCTTACGGCTATTGTAGCTGATAGGAAAGTGGCGACGAATATTTACCCCATCGCGGAGTCTGCAACACATTCACATCCAGCGCCGGTATTGTGATATAAGAGTATCTAGAACTTTGCCAAACTACAGCAACAGTACCAGGAAAAACGAAAACTATAACGAGAACAGCACGTTTCTATTCTGCAGATCTTGTCTCATAAGCAGCAAGAATATTTATTGGTGGTCACAGCTACGTCTTGCTCTGTCTTGCATTCCGGTAAATAAAGACTGCTTTACTCTTGTCTTCGAACAGTAGTTCATGAGGAGTAGTTCAAAAGTTAGGATCACTCACGAATCCTAGTGTTTCATCTCTCAGGGTGCTCTGTTAACCGAATACTACTGTTACCAGAGGCACCCCGTTGCAGCTCGGCTATAGTTTGATCAGCGTCACGAACAACATGGGCATGCCTACGCAGCGTGGGCTGCAGATTTGCGTGGTCTCGTAAGCCAGTGCAATTTCAGTAGCTAGAATTGTAAAGATTCCTATGCAGAATCGTCGATTCGTGATACATCTCTGCTCCTCGGTCCCACAGGAAGTCACGGCTGAAGCATTAGCCATATTCGTCCTACTTTTAGAGTTCTTAAGACTGCCAAATCTTTCGAGGTTGCTTCAAAAGCTGAGCTTACTTCAACAAATTAAGTTCAAGTGTCAGATGTAGTTAGTCGCCATCACGAGCAATAGCGAGCTTCTTTCAACGTATCTAAGTCTCACCTAGTCCGGATCGCCACCGTCTCTTGAGAGATTTAAGTACATCCCCATTTTCCAATACTGTTTCACAGAGGAAGCTAGCACTGTAGTTCCTCCTTCAAATCGTCTCACGAGCTATAAATGACGGAGATCTGAATATGTGTCATTGGGATGTAAAAACAACTGCAATCACTCAACAGAAGATAGCCCACTAGACCAGACGGGACACAAGTTCGACTCTATATAGGTTATGGGAAAGAACTGGCCCCTCTTCTAACAACAGGAGTGCTGCGTTCCTAATGATTGGAAAAATGTGCAGATCTTTCCGGCTTTCAAGAAGAGATATCGAAGGCAGAGCTATATGCCTATATCTTTGATGTCGGTCGCCTGTAGAATTACGGAACATGTTTTAAGATGGCATATTATGATATTACCTCTGCAAACCACTATCTTGTGAAACGACTGATTAATAATTTACGAAAAAGGTGTATGAGCCAGCCATACTGCTAACATATTAAATACTTATCACTAAAATTTTAAGGAACAAGTTGGACGTCTGTAGAACCTTAAAGGTTAGATTATCAGGTACAACAGAGGACAAATCTGTTGGAAAATGAACTGGTGCCCTCTGGTGTGAATATTAAGTATCAGTAATAGTTTAATTCATTAACATGGTTTCATAACAATTGTTTTGTCACGAGTATAAAATGCAGTAATGGTGTGATTTAGTTAATACTTTACTATAAATACAAAAAATGAAATTATACCTCATGTTAAATGAAATTTTACGAATATAGCTTTGGAACTGAAATAGCCTGTCGTAGGTGGCATAAAGTACATGTAGGAGGTTAGTGTAAATGACTGGAGAGATTTCACAGATTAGCTGTAGCTATATTATTTGCAAATATTGTCAAAGGGCTTTGCAAAATGGTTCAAATGGCTCTGAGCACTATGCGACTTAACTTCTGAGCTCATCAGTCGCTTAGAACTTAGAACTAATTAAACCTAACTAACCTAAGGACATCACACACTTCCATGCCCGCGGCAGGATTCGAACCTGCGACCGTAGCTGTCGCTCGGTACCAGACTGTAGCGCCTAGAACCGCACGGCCACTCCGGCCGGCAAAGGGCTTTGCACACGCACAAAAAACCTCAAGCTTTTTTTGACATATCACAAGTGCTCCATACATGTACCTCTACTATTCTGCAGATACCAATTACATGATCAAATTCTTCCCACCTTTGGTGCAGTCTGTCCCTATCAATTTGTTCAAAGGCACTGTTGATGCAAGCTTGCTGTTGTATTAAGTTTTTTGGTAGAGGAGTTGTAATCACGGGTCTTTCACATAACCTACACAGTAAAATCACAGTGAGATAGATTGGGATAGGAGTGCGAAACTCGTCTGCACGCGGTCAGCAGTTTCTTCATTCACAGCATGCCGACCGGTTGATTTCCGCTTGCAGAGGCACCCTGCAGCCTTAGACTGCGCATACAATAACCGAATGCAATTGTCAGTTGGCGGATCTTTGTTGAACTTCTTTCTGGAGTTCCTTACGCAGTATAACCTATTTACTAATGTGCTGAGTCATGCGATAACTCCTAATTGCCCTGCTAATGCCGCATCTCGATGTGGCATGGACTCATCAAGTCGTTGGAAGTCACCTTTAGAAATACTGAGCCGTGCTCCCCCTCTACCCTTACATAAATGCGAAAGTGTTCTGGAGCAGGATATATTCTATGGGATTCACGTCGGGCAGTCTGGATGGCCTTATCATTCGCTCGAACAGTCCAGAATGTACTTCAAAACAATCACGAACACCTAAGGCCCAGTGACATGTCAGCCTTGTCTGCCAACACGAAGCTGAGGACTGGCTGCAAATGATCTCCAAGTAGCCGAACATTACCATTCCCAACCAGTGATCGGTTAGTTGGACCGGAGGGCCCAGTCGATTCAACGTAAACACGGCCTACGCCATTATGGAGCCACCACCACCTCGCAGAAAGCCTTCTTGGCAACTTGGGTCCTTGGACTCGAACCCTACCATCAGCTCTTACCAACTGAAATCGAGGTTCACCTGACCACGCCACGGTTTTCCACTCATCTAGAGTCCAACCGGTATGGTCACGAGCGCAGGACATGCGCTGCAGAAACAATGTCCTGCTGTTAGCAAACACACTCGCGTCGGTCGTCTACTGCCACAGATAATTAACTCCAAATTTCGCCTTACTGTCTTAAAGGATCAGTTCGTCGTAATTCCACATAACTTTCTCCTGTTATTTTACTCATTGTCGCTTGTCTGTTAGCGCTCGGAACGCTATGCAAATTCCGCTGCTTTCGGATGTGAAGTATGGGCACATGTCATTGTTGGCAACCGGAATAAAATAATAATTGGATCCTTTTACCGACCTCCCAGTTCAGGTGATACATTTGCTGAAAAGTTCAAAGAAAACTTTAGTTTGATTTCAAACACATACCCGACTCACACGACAACAGTTGTCGGTGACCTTAATTTACCCTCGATATGTTGGCGAAAATACAAGTTTAATTCCGGAGGTACGCATAAAATATCATCCTAAATTGAGCAGTTAGTTCATGAGCCCACGTGAATAGTAAACGGTTGTGAAAACACACTTGACCTCCTAGCAACAAATAATCCTGAGTAAATATCGAGCAACGAAACGGATACAGGCATGAGTGAACACAGGGCTGTCGTAGCGAGACTGAATATTCTAATCTCCAAATCTTCGAAAAATAAGAGAAAAATATGCCTACTCAGGAAAGCAGAAAAAAATTCACTTGATGCCTTCCTGAAAGACAATCTCCACTCATTCCAAATTAATAACATAAGTGTAGACCAGATGTGCCTTAAATTCAAAGAAATAGTATCGGCAGCAATTGAGAGATTCATACCAAATAAATTAACAAACGACGGAGCTGATACTTCTTGGTACACAAAACGGGTTAGAACACTGTTGCAGAAACAACGAAACAAACATGCCAAATTTAAACAGACACAAAATCCCCAAGATTGGCGGTCTTTTTCAGAAGCTCGAAATTTAGCGCGGACTTCAATGCGAGGTTCTTATAACAGTTTCCACAACGGAACTTTGTCTCGAAACCTGGCAGAAAATTCAAAGAGATTCTGGTCGTATGTGAAATTTGTTAGCGGCAAGAAATAATCAATGCCGTCTCTGCGCGATAGCATTGGAGATACTATCAAAGACAGTGCTACCAAAGCAGAGTTACTAAACACAGCCTTCCGAAATGCTTTCACAAAAGAAGACGAAGTAAATATGCCAGAATTCGAATCGGGAACAGCTGCCAACATGAGTAACGTACAAGTAAATATCCTCGGAGTAGTGAAGCAACTTAAATCGCTTAATAAAAGCAAGTCTTCTGGTCCAGACTGTACACCAATCAGGTTCCTTTCGGAGTATGCTGATGCATTAGCTCCATACTTAACAATGATATACAACCGTTCGCTCGACGAAAGATCCGTACCCAAAGAGTGGCAAGTTGCACAGGTCACACTAATAGTCAAGAAAGGTAGTAGGAGTAATCCACTAAATTACAGGCCCATATCGTTAACTTAGATATGAAGCAGCGTTTTGGAACATATATTGTGTTCGAACATTATGAATTACCTCCACGAAAACGGTCTATTGACACACAGTCAACATGGGTTTAGAAAACATCGTTCCCTTGAAACACAACTGGCTCTTTATTCACATGAAGTGTTAAGTGCTATTGATAAGGGATTTCTGATCGATTCCGTTCACAGTTCGTAGTAATTGACGGAAAGTCGTCGAGTAAAACAGAAGTGATTTCTGGCGTTCCCCAAGGTAGTGTTATATGCCCTTTGCTGTTCCTTATCTATATAAACGAATTGGGAGACAATCTGAGCAGCCGTCTTCGGTTGTTTGCAGATGACGCTGTCGTTTATCGACTAATAAAGTCGTCAGAAGATCAAAACAAACTGCAAAACGATTTAGAAAAGTGATCTGAATGGTGCGAAAAGTGGCAGTTGGCCCTAAATAACGAAAAGTGTGAGGTCATCCACTTGAGTGCTAAAAGGAACTGGTTAAACTTCAGTTACACGATAAATCAGTCTAATCTGAAAGCCGTAAATTCAACTAAATATCTAGGTATTACAATTACGAACAACTTAAATTGGAAGGAACACACAGAAAATGTTGTGGGGAAGGCTAACCAAAGACTAGGTTTTATTGGCAGCGCGCTCAGAAAATGTAACAGGTCTACTAAGGGACTGCCTACACTACGTTTGTCCGTCCTTTTTTAGAATACTGCTGCGCGGTGTGGGATCCTTACCAGATAAGACTGACGGAGTACATCGAAAAAGTTCAAAGAAAGGCAGCACGTTTTGCATTATCGCGAAATATGGAAGAGAGTGTCACAGAAATGATACAGGATTTGGGCTGGACATCATTAAAAAAAAGGCGTTTTTCGTTGCGACGGAATCTTTTCACGAATTTCAAATCACCAGCTTTCTCCTCCGAATGCGATAATATTTTGTTGACACCGATCTACATAGGGAGGAACTATCACCACGATAAAATAAGGGAAATCAGAGCTCGTACGGGAAGATGTAGGTGTTAATTCGTTCCGCTCGAATCCGGCTGAAAATTTGTTGGCGGTAGGCTATTTTAAATGATTTGGTCCACAACAAGTTTGCAGTCCAAACACCTTAATTGCACTTTGATATTGAATAACCGATAGTTTACGACCAGATCGTATCGCAAATATAATTTATGCACAGATAAAATAGTTACCTGCATAATATATTATGTTGACGTCCTATAATGCGATTGTTCGAGCGCAATAAGCTAACACTCAGGTGTGGCGAGTAAATCATTAACACATTCATTAATTACACTGTCCCCGCCACACCCCCCAAATGGACAGTCGTATCAAAACCTACACACCGTCCACAGAAAGCATAATTCGGAAATAACACAGTTCACAGTTCGACCAAATTTTCACAGTGAGCGTTATTAAAGTTTGGCAAGTCCATCACCATAAATACACATCCAATGTCCAGCTAACCATTTAAAAACGTCGTTAAACTACAGAATGATCTCTCAGATGCGAACTTCTCTTAACACTAGGCACATTTTACGATGTGTAAGTTGTGCTAACTCTTCTGCGGTACATTTCCGTGCAGTTGCGATAACACTGTGTCCCGGATGGCGCAGTGATTACTGCACCCGCCTTGTAAGCAGGAGAGCCCATGTTCAGATCCCGTTCTGGTTCACATTTTCACTCGTCGCAGCCGATTCCGTGTAATGTCCCAATACAGTGACAGCCGTGATCCCTCACCTCCCCTTTCCTTTCCTTTCTTCCCTTCTCCACCTTCAATTTACATATAATGTATATTAGCTGAGGATTCATGTTCGAAAGAACAGACACCACACAGTCATGTAATTTCACCTAGAGGGACAGTTCACAAGAAACGTTAAGGGATGGTTTCAAATTGTGGAGTATAGCCAGCATCACCGAATATTATACAAACATACGCCTTTCTGCTAGATATGTATTTTGAAGACACCACAATTATAACAACGTGATACTAGAACATGTGTATGAGGAGAACAGGTTTCAGCAACAAGGATGTGAAATGTGCCCGCCACACAGTACGCAATGTACATAGATACTGGAATGTGGTAGAGGACTGTCCTCCTATGTGTCAAATCCCCGCCAGAAAACACGCGCCTGGTTGGGTGTTTGGCAATCTTAGCTGTTCCCGGAAAAGAGCGGCTCCTCTTGTCTATCAAAGCGACTGCGCAAAATCCCATAGCTGCCGCGGCTTCGCAGAACGCGCCAGCTAAAGTAAAATCAACACATCCACGCAGCACGCGTTGGGGCAGCAAGCTTAAGCAAATACACACGATTCGGAAATGAACACCTGCTAACGCTCTCTACTAACTTGTTTATTCACCAGTGGGGAAAGAGCGATGAAAATTTGCGTGACAGCATATTTGCGGCTTACTCAATCCCGAAAGCATCATATTTAAGCCGTGAGTATATAGCAGACACTCTTAGAGATGGTAACACTGACCTGTTGACAATAACGGTTCCCGAAATTTATTCGCCGACTGCAAATTTTTTGACATCAGCTGCATTAGGTGTATACGATGAGGTTACAAAAGTCATGGAACAGCAATAAACAAATATGCAGTTTGAGATAATATCGCGAACACAAGATATAAAACGGCAGTGCATTAGCAGAGCTGTCGTTTGTACCCAGGTAACTCATGTGAAAAGGTTTCCGACGTCATTATAGCCTCGAAACAGGAATTAATGGACGTCGTACCTGGAGTGGTAGGTGGAGCTAGTGGCATAAGACATACCATTTAGGAAAACGTTAGGGAAGTCGATATTCCGAGATACACAGTGTCAAGAATGCGCCAAGAGTCCCGAATTACTGGTGTTACCTCTCTTCACGGGAGCACTGGAGATTGCGTACACTTGTCAGTGCTAACAGACAAGCAACACTGCATGAAATAACCACAGGAATCAATGTGGGAGTATGACGAACCTATCCGTTAGGACAGTGCGGCGAAATTTGGCACTAATGGGCTGTGGCAGCAGACGACCGACGCGATTGCCTTTGTTTACAGGACGACATCGAGTGCAGCATTTTGGTTCAAATGGTTCAAATGGCTGTAAGCGCTATGGGACTTAACATCTGAGGTCATCAGTTCCCTAGACCTAGAACTAAGTAAACCTAATTAACCTAAAGACAACACACACATCCATGCCCAAGGCAGGATTCGAAACTGCGACCGCATCAGCCGCGTGGTTCCGGACAGAAGCGTCTAGAGCCGCTCGGCCACAATGGCCGGCACGCAGCATTTTCCTGGGCTCATTACCACATCGGTTGGACCCTAGACGACTGGAAAACCGTGGGCTCCTTCAAATGAGTCACGATTTCACTCGATAAGAGCTGATGGTATGATTCGAGTTGGTTCAGATCCCACAAAGACATGGACTGGACTTTTCAATAAGGCACCGTGCAAACTCGTGGTGAGTGAAAAGTAGTGTCGGCTGTGTTTCTATGGAACGGACTCGGTCCACGTGTCCTACTGAACCGATATCATTGAATGGAAACGGTTATGTTCGGCTACATGAAGATTATTTGTAGCAATTCAAGGACTTTATCTTCCCAAACAACGATGGAACTTTTATGGATGATATTGCTCTATGTTTCCGGCTGTAATTGTTCGCTATTAGTTTGAAGAACATTCTGGACAGTTTGTGTGAATGAGTTGTTCACCCAGATCGCCCAACTCGAATGCCATCGAATATTTATGGTTCATAATCAAGAGTCAGTTCGTGCTCAAAATCCTGTACCGGCAACACTTTCGCAATTATGGACGGATATAGAGGCAGCGTGGCTCGGTATTTCAAAAGAGGACTTGCAACGACTTGTTCAGTCCGTGCCATGTCGAGCTGTTGCACTACGCCGGACAAAAAGAGGTCTGACACGATATTAGGAGGTACCCCATGACTCATGTCGTATCAGTGTATGTACTACCTATTGGAGACATTGAAAATATGTGCCTGATCGGGATTCGAACTTGCATTTCCCGCCTATCGAGAGCCATCGCCTTAGCCACCAGAACTATCCTTACCTGTTCCTCATGCCAACCGAAATCTCCATGTGTCACGCTGTCTACATCTTTATACAATAGCCCACTGTATTCATCACCTAATGCTCGCCAATATTATTAATTGGATTCCCGCGCCAGGGAGTATGAGACTACGTGGAAAGGAGGCCAATGTTGTTGTCGTCGTGTGCCCGTCCAGGCATTGGTCTAGATTCCTGGTAGTCTCGTACTCCCTGGCGGAGGAATTCAGTTAATCATTTTGGCGAGCGTTAGGTGATGTAGTGGGCCATCACATGAGGATGTAGACAGACAAATGGTGGTTTGGGTCGGTTCCGAGAGTGTGCACTGATAGCAGAAGTCGTTAAATAGGCCCCTAGTGATAGGTGGGAAATACGGGTTCGAATCCTGGTCCGGCACAAATTTTCGTATGTAACTAATGGGTAGAATATCTATTTCTAATACAATCGATGTGAAAACAAAAACAACAGCGAAAAACAAACAGACAAAGAGCGTGAAGCACGTTTAAGTTCCCGGCGAACAAGAATGAGCACAGTGAGAAGCAGAAAACCGAAGAACAACGAAATAAAAGGATTGAAGAATCAAGAATTGCGAAACAATCTTATAATAAAAGACTCAGAACGCACATCAACCATGTAAGTATCGCCCTGCGAGAAGCGTGGACGAGACAAGTAAACGGTACAGCCTAACAAATTAAGCATTCCATTGCAACCGAAAAAAGATTATAACAAACACGAACATATTGTAATCGGAAAAAAGGATAACATCTGCCAGTTTTGCAACGCAAAAATATTCAGTAGAGAAATACCAGGATTCTATTGCATAAATGGAAAAATTGGATTACCACCACTGGAAACAGTTCCGCAGGAATTTTTGCGTTACATGACTGGGAAAGCTACGGAATCAAAATATTTTCTTCAAGTGTTGTGTTTTTTGTTTTTTCATACAAGTACAAATCTATCACAACTTGGAATCATTACTAGCACTAACCAACGAAGACCACAAATCTGTGCCATGTCTGCCTGCTTCGCTGGGTGGTAGCACGCTCGCCTCCCAGGCAAGCAGGACCGGGTTCGATTCCCGGCCGGGTCGGAGATTTTATCCACTCTGGGACTGGGTGTTGTGTTATCGTCAACATCATTTCATCCTCATCACCGGCGCACAGGTCGACCGATATGGCGCGAATGAAGTAAGACTTGCTCTTGGCCGCCGAGCTTCTTCGAATAGGGGCCTCCCGACCATCGGTGCCGTACGCTCATTTCATTTTTTCTGAAATTAATATTTCATCGGAAATGAAGAAATAGTAAGTTAGAATATGTTTTCAATATTTTTTACCTGTTATACGTTAAAGTTTATCGTTTTATTCCTACTACAACACAATCTCATATCATCTCCCTGAGTGAAGCCGGTTGCACCAGCAAGTTTTGTATGAAGAAAATGCTGTTGTTTTACTGGATATTTTAAAGCATTATTTAAATTAATATAAGACAAAATGTATTACTTAAAAAACTGTGTGCATACTGCAAGCCAATAGAATATGTCTTTAAGCACGTACATTGAGATTTCTGGTACTTGCTTTTTAAACTATTTTACATACAATTTCTCATCTGTGCGAATGCGACTGTGAGGGCAACAGTGTGGGCATGGTGAGTGGAGGAATACGATTCAGGCCCCACCCATACACCTAGTATAATTCATGAGTTACTTCTTCTTTTCCATAATCAAATCTTTCCTTTTTCTGCTCAATGTCATTAGCTGTCATCTGATTTCCTGGCGCACATGCCGTCTGCGAAATGCATGTTTATTATGATATTGATAAACTAGAAAGAGACTCCCGTTGAGTCCTATGAAAGTACCAATGAAGCCATTAGTAAACAGTGACAAATACCTGTAATTTTCAAATTGCTATGAAACTTACTGAAAGATTAAAACTGTGCGTCTGACAGAGACTCGAACTCGGGACCATTGTCTTCTGTGGGCAAATGATCTACCGACTGAGCTACCCAAGCAAGACTAACGACCCGTCCTCACAGCTTTATTCGCCAGTACCTCCCTGGGGAAGATCAACTTTTATTCCGGAGAAATGACGGAGCACGCGAGGCGATACTGACACTACGCCGTATCTTAAAAGGTAGGTTAAGGAAGGCAAACCTTCATTTATAGTATTTATAGACTTAGAGAAAGCTTTTGACAGTGTTGAATTGAATGCTCTCTTTGATATTCTTAAGGTAGGAAGGGTAAAATACAGGGAGCGAAAGGCAACACACAACTTGTCATTAACCAGAGGGCAGTTATAAGACTTGTGGGACATGAAAGGGAGACAGTGATTGAAAAGGAAATGGGACAGGTTTTTAGCCTATCCATAATACTATTCGATATGTACACTGAACACCGTTCAGGTAGAAGAAATGAAAACTTTGAGGTTTGGCGATGACTTCGTGATTCTGTGACAGACAGCAGTGGACTTGGAAGAGCAGTTGAACGGAATGAACAATGTCTCGAAAGGAGGATATAAGATGCAATCAACAAAAGCTATACAAGGTTAATAGAATGTAGTCGAATTAAATCAGGTGAGGCTAATGGAACCCGATAAGAAATCGAGACAAATTAATGGAAGAGTTCTGCTATTTGGGCAGTGAAATAAATGATGTTGAACGAAGTAGAGGATATAAAAAGTAGACTGGCAATGGCAAAAAGCGTTTCTGCAGAAGCGAAATTTATTAACACGAAACATAGATGTAAGTTTTAGGAAGTTCTTATCTGAACGTGTTCGTCTGGAGTGTAGACATGACTGGAAATTAAACATGGATGATAAACAGTTTAGATAAAAAGAGAATAGAAGCTTCCGAAATGTGATGCTACAGAAGAATGCTGAAGATTAGGTGGGATGATCACGCAACTAACGAGGAAGTACTGAATAGAATTGGGAAGTCAAGAAATTTGTGCCATAACTTGACAAAAAAAGGGATAGGACAGATTCTGAGATATTGAGGGAGCACCAATTTAGTATTGGAGGGAAGTGTGGGAAGTAAAAATCGTAGAGAGGGTCCAAAAGGTGAAAACAGTAAGCAGATTCAGAAATATGTTGGTTGCAGTATTTATTCTGGGATGAAGAAGCTCGCACAGGTTAGAGATGCTTGGAGTGCTGCATTGAAACATTCTTCCGACTAAAGACAACAACAGCAGCTCTTCCGACTGAAGATCACAACAGCAGCCATGTTGTCCTGGTGTCGCCGAGGGTACGCTCGATCGTTTGTGATGGCATATTATCAGTGGAGCGGTTTTGGGGGAAGACACCTTCCTTGTACCAAACAATTTTCAAACTGTTATTACTAATTAACAAATAATGGTTGTTGTGTTAGAGCATACTCCTTGTTGCCCGTCCTTTCTGTGGCGTCAAGCCCAGGTCTTCCATTTCTTCGGATTACTATCATGCTATAAAATGACTTCTATCTTAATACTATGAATATTTGTATATGTGTTTGGAGAGAGAGAGAGATTGATGTTTGATTGAGATTTTCACTCTAAGTCGTAACTGGTATCTGAATTTTCGTTGCTGCCTCCTTGAATGATCAGCTTCTGCACCAGTTGGTGATGTATTTTAATTTGTAGGAAGTTAGTGTTCTTTAAGGTTTAAAATACGACTCTTTTAGTTACTTGGCCTTATTGTGGATAGCTTTGAACCCAAGATTTCATAGCTTTTCATACCTAAGGGACGACTGTTGTAAGTAAATAAGATCAAACAGCAATCTGCTTTTCGTGAGAAAAGGAGGTTGCTTGGCACACAAACTTCCTTCAAACTACACGTCCTGCTACATCAAAATTGGTCAGTGGAGTTCAGCACCATACTATTGTACAAGAACATAATCCAGTTACTGTAATTAAGAAATTATGAGAGGTTGTTACTTATTGAATGAAAGCTATACAAATGCGTTTCTTTTCCTGTATTTTAGTGAACTTTGTACACTTACAATTCTGTCGATTGACAGACGGCGACGACAATGAAATTCATCTCTTTTCCCAAAAAGAAGATATTTCAACTCTTCACTTCCAGAAAATTTGTATACGTAAATATTTGGCAAGTCTGACGCATACTTTACTCGGTTTTAACACTAAAATAACAATTTTCATTAAATGTAACAATATGGTCTGAGCGACGGCCTAGCAACACGCCCTCTTTCTAGAGGATACAGACTAACAGTCCTCTTTTTTTAATAAATCATTTGTCTTTTTTTTTGAGTCACTACACAAAGATTAACAACTACTATCGGGGATTGCGTGCTAAAGAGTTTCTTGTTGTCAATCTGCGCTTCACTTCATTTCAAATACTTTTTGAATAACATTTACATTTTCGGTATTTACATACATTACTGAGCTTCTCTGAATAAAATCAGGCACAAATTAGTTAAAAAAAAGAGGCACACATAACATTACAATGCGGTGGGAAACGTCCACAGCAAGCTTGGTGGATGAGGCAAGTGAGGCGGGAGTGTGACTGTTACACTGGTGGGTAAAACGTAGGAGCATCCCAAACGGTTAATGCTACGCCACGTACGCTGCCCACTCTCAAAGTGCCGTGTTTGTTCTAAATCGGTACTGTTTGTTTGTGACTACTAATTGATTCCTATGTCTGTATTTCAGCAGCGCAGTAACGGCAATTCTGTTAGCGAAATCACTCGTCACAGAGTCGCAGAAGTGAGCTATCGGGTGTGTCCTGCTGTTTACATGGGCAGTCATGAAGTTTTAATTATTACATAGAAAAGATCAAACTGCAAACATGAAACTTGGTGATGAAGTTGCGGCGGCGCGGTTCCTTCCGTCCCTTTGTAATGACGAACCTGCACCTACCTGTGAACATTGTCTCAGCAGATCATCAGTAGGGAAGCCGAGCGAAACCTACTGTACTTCGACGTGAACCAGGCTGCAATTAAAGTCACTAATCTACGATTCGTGAGGAAGTTTTCACACGAAATGAAAGGTTGGAAATTTTGTCCTTAATTAATATATTCTGAAACTTAGGTGAACAAGTATCACTGCCAAGCCCGTGCTAGTCTTATCACAGTCACTCACAATCCCCTTCACTCACGTTAGCAAGTTTATGGTGTTGCATTTCCCCAAAACGTAATAGCTACAAAAATGCGGATTGTTTTTGATTGAGAATGCTTGACAAATGTTAAGTAAGTCGGTACCTAACGCACAGTTTTTAGCCACCGAACTGCTCAATACGCCACGCGGAATATGTGTCTTTTCTCGTCACAAAATTCTCTTAAAAATTCCGAAATTTCTACACACCCATCGGAATAATTATGCCGTCACTTTACAACACTTTTGATGTATGAAACACTGCTAGATCCGGCAACTTATCATTTCCATCGGAACTACTACTACACACGTCCAACCTGTTTCATGGCTAGGCTCCGACTCCTCTCTAGAATACTCTGTCTTCTCTACCAGCAGAGAAAAGCACGCGAAGAATATTGGTTTACCACTGGTCAGTTTACTCAACAGCCAATAGCAAAACAACATTCTCCCGCGTCAGTCCGCGATTTTCATCAATAACCAATCTATAAATAGTAAACCTAACGACTGCACTTTTTACCAACGTTATTATCTAATATGCTGAAGTTTTATTTATTCATAAAGTTATTTACTATTGTTATTTATACCTGAATTAACTTTCCCTTTACCATAAACTTACTTTACAAATCTAGTCTACAAAAATCCCCTTTGTCTACATCCATACTTCTTCGAAATGGCTCAAAATGGTTCAAATGGCTCTGAGCACTATGCGACTTAACTTCTGAGGTCATCAGTCGCCTAGAACTTAGAACTAATTAAACGTAACTAACCTAAGGACATCACACACATCGATGCCCGAGGCAGGATTCGAACTCTTCGAAATGTTTCCACACTAAATCCCACTACGTAGCTCGTTAAACAATTATCTCCATATTAAGCTTTAACCGCACTCACGCATCATTCATACTGCTAAAACACATTTGTAACATTTTACATACACAAAAAGATATAATAACACTTTATGAAAATACTAGAAAAGTTTATGGAAAACAGTCTATTACTTTAGTGCACTCTAGTAGGCACAATCGAAACCAAATCACAGTCCCCTATCCAATACTGCCCTCTAGCCGCTGATACATAAACTACGTGCGAGTCCAGTCTCGCGTCACCATCTGTCACTATCCAGCTCTGAGACACATCTCCCACTTAACCACCTCCAAGGCAGGATCGGTATACGGCGCTACGCCTGAAAGTCCTTAATTGAGGAATATTTTCGCCAACCACAAATGACTTTGCGAATACCTTAACAGTGTAATCAATGGTTTTGAAAAGTGCCGTTACTTCTTTTGAATATAGAGCAAAAAGTCACTGGATGTCGTCTGAGGAGAATATAGTGATGAGATAAAATTTAGTAATTCAAGAAACAAGAAGCGTGACCGTTCTCTTTAGAATGAAACGGGGTGTTGTAGGGGATCGGAAACACCAACTTAGTCAATCTACTGCGACGCTTGGTCTTGATAACCTCCACTAACCTCACCAATGTATATCATTGGTAAGGGAAAGTGATGCACCTTAGATTACTTTACAGATTTTGTCCTATAGCCAGCCCTGTAATAGAATTTTAATATATTTTCTTATGATTTAAAAATGATCGCACTAATTTTCTGTGTCCTGCAGTCCTTTATTGAAATTACAAAAGCTGCTTTGGAAACGTAAGCGTTTTCCAAGACTGAAAACATGTTCCAACCTAGGAAGTAATATTCGATTGAAGTTTAGAAGTGTTGCAATCGAGATCTTGTCAATGTGGTATTTATTAGTGTATCTGTTACATTATAACTCTACCACACATCAATGATCAGTAAATGAAATCAAATTAAGGAGAAGTATTATTGAAAGTTAAATATATTTGGAAATAGAAGTTATTGGGAACTAACACGAACATTTCGTTTTCAAGACAGATAGAACAGTTAAGACATTACAGAAACACACTTCATTTGGAGGTATCACATGTTCCATGCTAAAAGACATCCTGTATCATCGTACAAAATGGTGAATGACCGGTGAAGTACTGCTGAAGTGTCCACATACCATACAAATAGTTTCTGAAATGTATAACATTTTACTCGGCATGAAATTCTATACCTGAAGAATTAACAATATGCTTCAAATAGCTTAAATGTATATGATACTGCAATGAAATGTGTAGAATTCCAAATATTTAATAATTCTATGCAAACCACAAACTCAATTGTATCAGCCGCCAAAACTGTAGAAAATGGTAGTCTCTAGTGCGCATTCCTTCATGCAATTCTAAAATCAGTCACGAAAGTACCGACCAAATACATCGTGTGTTCGTAGGTACACTATGCTCCACGTACGACTCTCTGCACTGTGACGGAACAAATATCATACTTTTGCGTAGTAACTGTCGCTACTTGCTGCTGAAACGTAGAAGAGACAATTTTAGCAGACGACGTCACTCTTTTTTCTACACTTGTACTGCTAGCCGCTGAACTAATTTGTGAGACCCAGATTCTGGCGGAGGACGACGCTTCGTGCACTGTAACAAGAAGCAGATCGTAGTCAATAAGCCACTACCTAAGTTGTTTTACATTGAATGGCTTTCAGGTAGCGATTAACTTCAATGGTTAATAAACGCAGCTTGTTACTGTAGGAAGCTTCTTACAATGAATATCACCTATAATTTAAGTAGCGAACTTTATGTTATCTCTTAGAATGTGAACAATGCACTAAAAGTTTCTAAACTCGAAAAAATTACTAATGTGTGCAAATGCTCTGATTCCTCGTCTAAGGTTACTCCGTTCCAGCTCAAAATTATATTACTTATTAATTTATGATAACAGTACAAACAATTATTTACGCGTACGAGTCTGAATCAGCAGTCAGAGATATCAGTTCTTGCACACTTCGTTTGCACGTGTAAAATGGTAAGCTTGGAATAGAGTCTAGTATTACGGTTAAGGCCAAGACAACAACTTATATCAGTAATCGCTAACTGAAATAGATTCCTTACGTATACCCAACACGTCTACATGCACCAAACCGCCGTTATCAGCACACCTAAAACCTCAGAGTAAGTTATCTGTCAAATGTTATGTATTTCAAGAAAGTTCGTTGTCATAAGATATCTTGTTAACAGATAAACCTTCTAAAATAATTACCATCAGAAAATACGTTTACATGCGCAAATGATCCATCTGTAGAATCGTGTCTGCGTTAAAATGATGTAGACCTCTTAACTGATCATTAATCAAGCAGTCAGCTTTTACTTACTATACCCTACTTTGTTATTATTATTTAGCAGGTATACAAATAATGACTTACAATGCTGGTTTATTAAAGAAATGGAATTTTTATAAATTATATCTTGTGTCAGATTAGTGCCCAGGGATGTAACTAATTACCTAGTCAGTGATATAATATTCTCTCGCTGGAGTTTATGTGATTAGTTCACGTAATAATGTCATTGCCTTTACAATGCAACATTTATTTATACTTCAAATAAATAAACCAGAATTATTCTATGGCGCTGTTGTCAAGCGGGGTGCACTCTGCCGTTGTGGGACCAACTGAGGAGCTACTTGACTGAGAAATAGCGGCTTCGGTTACGGAAACTGTCATAAGGCCAGCAGAGCGGTGTGTTGACCTCGTTCGCCTCCAAACCAGCATACGGTGATGCCTTCCGGCTGAGTGTGATAGGGCGATCGGTCGATACTGATGGGTCTTCTGAGACCTGTTGGGACGAAGTTTAATATTGGTTTATTAAAGAAATCCGTTTTTCATAAATTATATCTGGCGTCAAATTAGATTCCGAAAGATGTAACCAGTTACCCAGTCAGCGATATGATAGTCCCTCACTACCGCGTACGTGTTTTGTTCACGTAATAAAATCAATGTCTTTGCTGTACGTCTATTTATTTTTACTTCAACTAATTAAACCAGAATTATTGCCTTAATATTTCTTGCCGCTAAGGTAAACCAATTGCTCTGAAAGTTTCTAGACTTTACTTAGTATTTCCTCCTAATATTATCTCAGGCTTGAAGTTAAACAACTAATCTATGAACTTTAATTACGTCACACACGTAATTGTTAATATCGAAGAACATCTCTGCTTGTTAATATCCAGTGCTGTCTCCTTTAATGAATTTTATTATATTCCATTCAAACATTTCCCTTGTTTCCTTTATGGAGGAACGGGTTTTAGCATTCGTTTTGCTGTAGTGATGATTTATTTTCTTTGAAATTAATAGTTGGGATAAACTTTTTCTCAACTTTAACACAACTTTTCTTTCTTTGAATTTCATGTACAGAAGCACTCGATGCTAATGAATGAGTGACCACAAGTTCTAACCCACAATAAAGGGAGGCAACATAAAAAAATTCGCTGTCACCACTTTATGCTATACCATTTAAACAACTGGATTAACATTAAGCCCCTTCAGGTGTCGGGTGATCGCGACCTACTGTCTTACTCTGCTTGAAAGATAACAAAAAAATATAAGTAATGGTGAAGCCATCGCGTGTATAGATAAATGGTTCCAATTAATCATTAATCAATTTTTGAAGTAAGATCTTGTCAATGAAAAAAATGCCATGTGTCTAGGGCCTGCCGTCGGGTAGACCCTTCGCTGGGTGCAGGTCTTTCGATTTGACGCCACTTCGGCGACTTGCGCCACGATGTGGATGAGATGATGACGATTAGGACAACACAACACCCAGTCCCTGAGAGGAGCAAACTCTGACCCAGCCGGGAGTCGAACCCGGGCCCCTAGAATTGACATTCTGTCTCGCTGACCACCCAGCTACCTTTCTTTGTCATTTCGTTCGATATTGTTCGTTGCGTTTGGTCTGGGCGGACGTCACATGACATCCGTTCAAGTTGATCGTTGATTCCTTTACTCAGTTCTTTTATTACAGTGAGCTACCGGCTCCCTCTCTCTTTTTTTCTAAATCTCATTTTTGTTCGTTTTTGTTCGTCGCATCTGCTCGGGGCGGACGTAGCAAGACACCGTTTCAGTTCGTCGTTGATTCATTAATTCAGTTTCTTTTTATTACAGAGGGCAGATAACCCTCTGACCGAACACGCTGAGCTACCGTGCCGACCATCCACAAGCTGGCTGGCACTCCGGACCTCGACACTAATCCGCCGGGTGGATTCGTGCCGGGGACCGGCACGCCTTCCCGCTCGGGAAGCAGAGCGTTAGAAAGCGCGGCTAGCCGGGTGGGCTGCTCTCTGACGAAACACGCTGAGCTACCGTGTCGCCAACCGGGGGCGGACATCTTTTCAGTAAGTGAGCAAACTTAATATAGTACGATCGACCAGTTAGCATGTTCCAAAATTCGTTAGTGCCAGCGAAATACCAGTTGTCGCTAGTTTCCCACTTACTCAAAGCGAAAATTAATCACCTTCTTTATAAGAATAACGCTCTATACTTTTTTCTCAGTGAGTGCATAATTCTCCAACTCGAATGCTCGATCCTATCAGAACGTATCAAATAGATACACTAAATAATTATTGCAACACTCAACCGTAAATGAACTTGCAAAACCGGAACACTAATACGAATTTAGAGAACTACTCAGATTAGCATGTGATCCCCATTAACAATCACGACTCATTAACCAGAGTCCACTATGCGTTCAGTTTACGCAATAGAACTCTCGCTTCCAAAAGACTATTTTACCTACTGCTCAATATGAAACAGCCAGAGCTCTCTGATTACCTAATGTTCAAATGGTTCAAATGGCTCTGAGCACTATGGGACTTAACAACGGAGGTCATCAGTCCCCTAGAACTTAGAACTACTTAAACCTAACTAACCTAAGGACATGACACACATCCATGTCCGAGGCAGGATGCGAACCTGTAACCGTAGCAGTTGCTTGGTTCCGGACTGAAGTGCCTAGAACCGCTTGCCCACCGCGGCCGGCTTACCTAAATGTCTACGCGTTAAATATTCACTAAGAATTCACAATCGGAAACTTGGATTACTTATCCTTCGACTGTGTCGAGACAATCAGTACTCGTACAAAAAATTATTTCACTACATAATACAAGTGCCGCTATTCCTCTACGGTTAGCATCAGTGGGTAGTAACGGCTATTAGCATTTCACCTCTACTGACAATACGCAATTCAGCTATGCTGTTCTCTGTTGGCTCTCCCTAGCAATAGTTTACCCAAGACTGATTTAATCCCATGCGAAACCACCTAGGAACCATTTACGGAACAAATACCATTACTTTTATCAATTAATTTCATTTTTAGATGGCCCTCGGTCCTACTTTTGCGGCCAGCTGTTTTCAGCGTAGTCTTTGTCGCTCCTACAGCTCACTCCTCTGCGCACTGTAAATATCACCTTCACCGCTCAAATCTAAATCTCAGGAACGAATCAACGTTGTTACACTATAACATACTGTTCGAAATGACACAAGCTGTACAAGCAACATATAACAATAACATCAGACCTACATTCAACACGTTTTCCTTACAGTACACCACTGACACCATATGTTAACGTGAAACAGATTATGGTGACTACTCTTCAAATAACTACTTCCTTCTCACCTGTCAAAACTCTCCTGTGAAGATTTCTCCCTTACGACCATAATCTGTTAGCTTCACACCATAGTAGTTCCGGAAGTTTTGGGCTTTGCCTTTTTTGGCGGTGATGAATCCACTGCTTTCATTGCTCCTATTGTTCGAGGTCACAGAAAAGCATCAACATTCGTCCATGGTGATAAGGCAACTAAAGAAGTTGTCTGAATTGGCCTGACACAACTGCAACATTTTTTCCCCTGGTATTTTTCTTTTTTCTCTTTTTGAGTCTACACTCTTCTGACTGGCTTGATGCGGCTAGCCACGAATTCCTCTCCTGTGCCAACCTCTTAATCCCCTTCTTCCTCAATTATTTGCTGCATATATTCTAATCTCTGCCTTCCACTGCAGTTCTTACCCTCTACAGCTCTCTCTAGAATCATGGAAGTTATACCCCAATATCTTAACAAATGTCCTATCATTTTATTCCTTCCCCTTGTCAATATTTTCCATATATTCATTTCCTTCCAGATTCTGCGGAGAACATCCTCATTCCTTATCTTATCAGTCCACCTATTTTTCAATATTTCGCTGTAGCAGCACATCTCAAATTCTTCGATTCCCTTCTTTTCCAGTTTTTCCAAAGTCCATGTTTCACTACCATACAATTCTGTGCTCCAAACGTACGTTCCAGAATTTTTTTTCTCAAATTAATGGGTATGTCTGATCCTAGTAGACGTGTCTGGGCCACTAATGTCCTTTGTGCCTGCGCTAGTCTGCTTATTATGTCCTCCTTGCTCTGTCTGTCAAAATTTATTTTCCTCCTTGGCAGCAGAACTTCCTAACTACTTGTACTTCGTGATTCACCAATCCTGATGTTCAGCTTCTCGCTGTTTTCATTTACACTCCTGGAAATTGAAATAAGAACACCGTGAATTCATTGTCCCAGGAAGGGGAAACTTTATTGACACATTCCTGGGGTCAGATACGTCACATGATCACACTGACAGAACCACAGGCACATAGACACAGGCAACAGAGCATGCACAATGTCGGCACTAGTACAGTGTATATCCACCTTTCGCAGCAATGCAGGCTGCTATTCTCCGATGGAGACGATCGTAGAGATGCTGGATGTAGTCCTGTGGAACGGCTTGCCATGCCATTTCCACCTGGCGCCTCAGTTGGACCAGCGTTCGTGCTGGACGTGCAGACCGCGTGAGACGACGCTTCATCCAGTCCCAAACATGCTCAATGGGGGACAGATCCGGAGATCTTGCTGGCCAGGGTAGTTGACTTACACCTTCTAGAGCACGTTGGGTGGTACGGGATACATGTGGACGTGCATTGTCCTGTTGGAACAGCAAGTTCCCTTGCCGGTCTAGGAATGGTAGAACGATGGGTTCGATGACGGTTTGGATGTACCGTGCACTATTCAGTGTCCCCTCGACGATCACCAGTGGTGTACGGCCAGTGTAGGAGATCGCTCCCCACACCATGATGCCGGGTGTTGGCCCTGTGTGCCTCGGTCGTATGCAGTCCTGATTGTGGCGCTCACCTGCACGGCGCCAAACACGCATACGACCATCATTGGCACCAAGGCAGAAGTGACTCTCATCGCTGAAGACGACACGTCTCCATTCGTCCCTCCATTCACGCCTGTCGCGACACCACTGGAGGCGGGCTGCACGATGTTGGGGCGTGAGCGGAAGACGGCCTAACGGTGTGCGGGACCGTAGCCCAGCTTCATGGAGATGGTTGCGAATGGTCCTCGCCGATACCCCAGGAGCAACAGTGTCCCTAATTTGCTGGGAAGTGGCGGTGCGGTCCCCTACGGCACTGCGTAGGATCCTACGGTCTTGGCGTGCATCCGTGCGTCGCTGCGGTCCGGTCCCAGGTCGACGGGCACGTGCACCTTCCGCCGACCACTGGCGACAACATCGATGTACTGTGGAGACCTCACGCCCCACGTGTTGAGCAATTCGGCGGTACGTCCACCCGGCCTCCCGCATGCCCACTATACGCCCTCGCTCAAAGTCCGTCAACTGCACATACGGTTCACGTCCACGCTGTCGCGGCATGCTACCAGTGTTAAAGACTGCGATGGAGCTCCATATGCCACGGCAAACTGGCTGAGACTGACGGCGGCGGTGCACAAATGCTGCGCAGCTAGCGCCATTCGACGGCCAACACCGCGGTTCCTGGTGTGTCCGCTGTGCCGTGCGTGTGATCATTGCTTGTACAGCCCTCTCGCAGTGTCCGGAGCAAGTATGGTGGGTCTGACACACCGGTGTCAATGTGTTCTTTTTTTCCATTTCCAGGAGTGTATATTACTTATTATTTTCGTCTTTCTTCAATTTATTTTCAATCCATATTCTATACTCATTAGACTGTTCATTCTATTCAGCAAATCCTGCAGTTCTTGTTCACTTCCACTGAGGGTAGCAATTGCATCAGCAAATCTTGTCAGTGATATTCTTTCATCTTGAATTTTAATTCCACTCTTGAACCTCCCTCACGATTAGGGAGGATAATTAATGGGTGTGAAAAGTTTGGGAACTCATCGGGTGGCAAACTACTCCAGCTAAAAACGTGCAAGATGCTAAAAACTGGTTCATCAATTTTTTTAATTTTCTCTGCTGTCATTTCGATTGTGATAACTGCAACATTGTGACTACTCCTCATACTTTATGAGTGTGACATGGAATGAGGTGCCGATTTCCCCCCATTTTCACAGAATCCTTCAAAAAAGACTTGGCTAATGTCTGAACTTGAAGATATGGGGCACTTTTGCTTGCACTAATTCGAGCTTTGGTCAATTCCATAACTCATGGCGAAGGGCGATGAGTAGACTTTCACATTCCTGCATGACGGGATTCCTCTACATCCAGAAATGAATATTCAGGATGCCTAAGGCACTTAAGAAGTTGATGGACTGGGCACTTTTCGACAACAAACTCTGTGCAAATGGCCTTTTTTCTCAGTATTGCTTTCTTCCTTTTTTTTAAAATTCTTGTTTCAACATTCGATGACTAGTGAAGTTGTTAGAATGAAGAAGGTACCTTAGTTCAGCCATGCATAATGTCTTACCAGATCTGCTTGAGAAGACGGGGATGGAGTGAATCTAACACTTAAACGCCTGTTGTATCATACTTGTACATCGGGCAAATATCAAGTGAATTTAAGTTCGGTGCAAAATCCTCAAATTACCATTTATGAAGTGGCTGTTCAGTCATGTATTCTATAAAATACTAGCTGTTACTTGTGGCTGCATCCCATATCATTAGCTTTGACATGATGAGTAATGCTGAGCCAGTAATCTCTTGTACATGCAATAACGTCAGCTGCCCTGACTTGGCTGGCTGCCTGTTCAGGTAAGTACAGTTAGTGATGTGCTATACATAGTTGCAATACACTATACAACGTCTACATTATGCAACATATTAAGTAAGTGTTTTACGTTCACTGATGTAAAAAGGAAGATGTTCAACTGTCTACTGTATCCTTTTAAAGTAGATCTTCTCAACTTTCTAAAATAGGCCCTGTTCTTACTTAGCTTTTCAGCTATCTCCTTTCCAAATTTCACTTCAGTTGTTTCAGTGGTTAAGTTGTGAAAACGTAACGGACTGAATTACTTTCGCACTTATTATATTACATACAGTACGGCGGTATGGATTAAACACGATCAGGATTGTGAAAGCATTGTATTCATTACCTTGAACCGAATTGTGTAGGGCATATCAATCAATACAAGCATTTTCACAAATAAAGTACAAAATTCAGAGAAGAAACAGCTTCTTCAAACAGAAAATATGTTACCTGAATTCGCGTAATGTTCTTCAAATCAATACATAAAGTAGCCCATGTTCTCCATCAACGTTCAAGCTATCTCCATACAGAATTTCATCAATAGCGGTTCAGCAGTTTTGTTGTGAAAAGGTAACAGAGTTCTTTTCGCGTTTATAATACTAGTATGGCTTATCAGTATTCTTGGTGTGTCAAATTAGAATAAAAGCTCGAACATTCCACGATACTCGTGTTAGTTGTAGACAGAAGCATCTGACTGTTGTTGTCTTGACACTTTTGACTAGCGTTTAATTTTTGTTTTGTAGAGAAATTAAGTGCCTCCACCAGGAGTGCGGTTTTAAACAGTTTGATGGAGCTCCAAATGTTTCTGTTAAGGACCTCTTGCATTCCAGGATAAAACAAAGAACATTTATGGGGGTCTATATATAAAGAAACTGTAATACAACTATGATCGAAAATCACAAAACGACCCACCTATTTCACTCCTCCCATTCTGTGAGGCTACATCTAACATAATAGGGGGAAATTTGGCCAACGAGACATACGCTCTGCATTCCGAATGCTCTATGAGCGTTTGATCAGTTAAGGACAGCTTTGGCCTCAGGATCCCTGTAACATACGGCAGCATGTCGATCAAGAAGTCGTTTACTTTCTAAAGGTTGTGTAGAATGTTTAATACTAGTTAAAAATCGTTTCCGAGTGTCGAATTGCAAATGAAGACAATTTTTCATAGAAAAAAATTCTATTCCGCGCATTAACTTATGGGGACTCTTTCATCCATCAGACCTTAGACAACTGGATGTGCCGTACAGAAACTGGATCATCACACAACATAGGCTTTCGTAGCCGATGTTAAGTTCAGCGAAACTCTCGAATCTGAGGTTTCATGCTCGATATGTAGAAATAATCCCTGACGTATCATCTTTACCGTTTTATCTCCAAAGATGTCTCTCGCAGTTGGAGAAGAAATGTGGAGAAGTTTTATATAGCAACCATGGCTTCTCAATTCACAAGTTTTAACTGAAGAAACCTGAGACAGTTGCAGTAATCTATAGACATGTCAGGTAACGAGATGTTATCGGTTTGCTAGAAAAACTTTATTCTGGGGCTGTCCTTTGAGCGGACAAAGGCGACAGGTGCATGGTGAGGATGAGGGGGGGGGAGGGAGGGCTTGAGGAGAAGTGGTCTGTCTGGGCAGTCATTCCAGCTACAATGAGAAGTTTACTTCTCTGAAGGAGTCATTACAGTATGGATATCGGTTTCCTCTTAACCCCCCCCCCCCCCCCCAACTCACATCCCGCACTCCCACCCCCATACCCAACCAGCCATTCTCGAGAGGATGAGGTTATTAAATGAACAGAGAAACCGTGGGAAGAGATAGAAAGTCCTAAATAACGAATTATTAGCAGAATGAGAGAGATGAAGTAAAAATAAGGCCCATAAAAGACTTAGATTGTAGGGACTGATATCATATGATAAGTCAGTAGGCTATTTTGGAACAAAGGGAACTGGTGGACGTCGATTGTCTCAGTTAAACTTCGTGCAATACTGAACAATGCTGCAGAGGATCCAGTTTTTGGGTCTAGGTGCTACACGAGGTTGTCTGAATACAGCAGAAGATGAGTAAAAGTTCGGTGCACACCTGAATCACTGCCTAAGCTGTGGTGTGTGGGTAGTTTGGTGTCGTTTATTTATGTTTTAATATTTCAGTGTTTTTGGCAGTAAAATGCAATAAATTTATTTAAATTAAAAGTCAGCAAAGGTTTACTTTTGCTAACAGTACAGAAGTATCATTATAACTTGGGGATAAACTCATTCAGTTGTTAATCTATATTACTAAGCGGAATAGAACCCGCTGGCTGCCAATCTAACGGCGTCCAGGGGTTACCAAAATTTGGTTTTCAATATTTCGCGTGGTTATTGATCAAATTCATGTATTTAAAATGCCGTCATAATCCATTCATTAAGGGATATAATCCTATATGGAAAGCTTAACACAATAAGACACATATTACAGTTCAGTTACAGTTTAGAAAATGTGTGTTTATCTTGAGGTAACGTAACTATAGTCTGCGTCATGTAGGATGGCGATTCCGCGCATAGATGCGGAGCTATTGGCAAATGTGGAGGGGATGAGGTCCGTGCATGCGTGGTGGCAGAGAACAGGTAAACGAAGTCCGCATTGCCGAACTGTGTAGCTGCGTTCCGCAGTCACGTTGATTTCCCTATGGTACATACACTGTAAAACCGATTTCGATCAGACATCCACATGAAAGAAATATTACTTCACGTCTTGACGTTGTGTCCACTGCTGCACAGCATTAGCCAGCATGACATCGGAAGGGAAGAACAGCTGACAGCTATATGAGGATGTCAGGTACATTTTTTTTCTCAAAATAACAATTTTCTATATACAAGAGAATAGAAACTGGTATTGATAATCCTCATTTATTGCGATTTGAACTGTATTGTAAGTAAAAATGTAATACATTAGAAAATTAACTTCAAACACAATTCCAAATCATTATACATATTTAACAATTTTTTAAATGTGTATAATTCGCGCGCACGCGCACGCGTGTGTGTGTGTGTGTTACTAGTTAAATGTAAATTGTTGTGAGTAAAAAAGAATTACTGTTAACAAAGACTAGCGCAAAAGACTTTCATGAGAATTGTCAGTGAGTTATCATATTTTTTTGCTCTCAGCGGGCATTATGAGTGTAAACTAACTCGTTCGACATTACATCAAGAGATGGCATTTATGATCCATTGAACAGATAAAAAATTAACCATCTTCTATGACTAACTCTAGGGAATGCTGAGCGATAAAGTCGAAAATCCCGATACATCGACAGGTAACCCTTACTGTCGTCTCAAGGTATTTCCCAATCCACGCCTTGAAAATCATAGGGATTTATTCGTTGAAATACTGGGGTTTTCGACGAATTTATCCAGCCTGTAACGTTCCCTGGCAAACTCACACTATTAATAAACTAAAATTTAATTGTACCATATACGCCGCTATAAAACAATTTGTAAATACTGTAATTATTTAACAAAAAATATTATTGAATTTTGTGTAAAGGACATTCATTATTATTGTAATATTTTCTGTAGAAATATTCTTTCTGTATTTAGGATGGTAATATTTCTATATTCATAATATAATTGCGAAATGTGTCAATATCTGCGATAACAAAAATGAAAAATTCAGCCACAGACGAAAATAATGTTATATGATTACAAATAGATGTTAATAGTCAGCAGTAGTATAAAAGCACCACGTACTGAGTATTCTTTGGTCGTCTCCCTGTAGAGCTGAAAGCGAGAGCAAGCTGTGACGAAGCATTTTATGAATGGGTAGACGTCTTTTGTCTGTAGCTAGATTTAGCCGCCATTAGAGGAGAAATTACAAACTAATGTGAGTTGAATATTTGTTGTGGTTTAAATATAGTATAATTTATCAAAAGTGTGTATTATTAATGTAAATTAGCTTTCCCATGTCATCTATAATATTTCTTTAAAGAATTTTCAGCATTTTTAGCGGTGTTGCTGGGCTGTGCCGCGACCGAACGATCTGCAGCGGCGGCACATTTAAAAAATTGTTCCGCTAAGAAAAATTAACCAAACCCGTAAATCGGGAACAGATAAAAATTAGCAGTGAATTAAGAAAATGTTCTTCTTTTCAGCGATCCTGAGACTTACGGATTTTAAATTAGTTCGCATTTGTGCATTCATAGGGGGATAGTTAATGTTGAAATTTAACAATTTTGGTTCTTTCAAATAACTTAAATGTATAGGGATGTGTGTTTTATCAGTGATACTTAAACGTCGGCCTGGCAATATTTAACCGTTTTCTGCTAATAGAGACAGTCTTGTGTTCCATAGCTAACGCCGGGAAAGAATTCAGTAATTAAATAAAAAAAAAACCCACTGCATTTAGAAAATGTGTGCCAAGGCCGAATTATGTAAAGGATTTAATTCTCAACTAAATATTCTTAATCAGTTAATATGAGTTCACGTAATTTTAAATGTACTTAGTTCCGTGTAAATGAATTTTTTATTACCACACGTAAATGAGAGGTTCTACAACAAAGTTCGTTCGTACGTACAGAAAGAAAGAAAGGCAAATTAACTATAAGCAAAAAATTTAAAAAAGGTAACTGATTATTTACTTTTATTCTTTAATGAAATTCCATTTAAATTGGCAAATTTCATTAAAAGCCGCATTCTCGCGAATAGTTAGAGTATACGACACGCTGGGCCAAGCTTAATTTCTCCGTGGGCAATATGTGGAACGTTAAAGTCTATATTCTTCATGACGCACAAATTCCTAATCGATGGAGGCTAGGAAGTTCTCATACACCATGTATGCAGCTGATATGTTGATAAACAGATTTTTTGTAAACCATGAGTCTTTAAAACGAATAAATATTATTACTTTACTTTGTTCCAAATCCTGCATCGTAATACAATTGTCACTGCTATCTGAGTCCGTGACTGAACCACCTTACTGTAAATTTATGATGATAGGTTCAAGGCTTATATCCATCTTCACCTCCCTGTCAGTCTTCTTTCTGAAGCTTTTCAGCTTGCCGCACACACTCTCACCACGCTCAAGGATTCAGTGTCTTTTACGTCGAATGGTTTTTTTCCCCACATACATTTTCACCTGTACCGAAATTAATTCTGTCGGGTTATACCGACAGTGATACGTGCGTAATTGAAAAGCTTTGTGACCACATTCACGTGCATGAAAGTCAAATTTGTACGTTCTGTCGCGTGACTTGTATAAATTACGAGGTTGCAAAAGTCCGGCACAAGTCTGGCTTATAACGTGTGGAATATTTTTATTTAAATGAATGCACTATATCCACTTTCCTCGTGTTTGTTCTTACTGTTTTCTCTGCAACATGTGAATTATATCTGGAATTATAATTATAATACAACCGACATCGAAGTAAGATATGGCAAGAATTATTCAGTGAGTCGCTTATTGACTCTGACAGTGTTAATTTCCGAATGTTGCTGTTGTTTTACACCTACATACTAGTTCACTGTCAGGAACAAAACGAGGAGAAGAGCCAGCTAGTAGAATAGTTATCCGAGAACCAATTCCTACGCCAGTACCAACACTCATTTTCCAGCAGGTATTCATGGAATGATACTGACTCACCCACGTTTCACGAAGGGAATACGTTTTGAACTACCTCCTTCTCTTTTATCGCTCATCTTTATAAGAGATGTGGCTCGTGCTGCACCTGTGTCACCTCTTTCAGTCAACAACTCTCTTCTTAAAATGTCGGAGAGCAATATGTTTTAAAATTATTTGCATTGACGAAGTGCTACCTCTAAAGCCAATTTGCTCCTGCATAACAGTAACAAATTTTTGTGACGCTTCAGAACATCATTGTGAAAGCCATCCAGTAGTGTTAAAGTTTCCCTGCGGTTTCGATGCTTTCCTGGCAACACGAAACCAAGTTTTCCTGACGTTTCTACAGTTCTGACACTTCCGTTTACTATTCTCTGTACAGTTCTCTTGACGACACGTGCCCCTGCGGCTCGCTCTTGTGTCTTAAAATGTCAAAAATAGGAGCCCCGCTTTCAGATCCATGTTTGAAAAATTTGTACATGTGGTGAATAAAACTGCTCACCTGTTTGTGAATCACTTTACGTTTACTGCCGTCACTTGAGATATTTACTTAGCAGTCACACTAAAACATTTACAGGAACACATTCACAGCCATACTGGTACAAGAAAGTAACACCGGCAAATGAATGAATAATTCGGTCGCTCTGTGAATGAAACTGCAGTGTCCAAAGTACGGCAAAAGAGCAGCATGCGCGAGAGTGATTCTCGCAGTCTAGTTGTAAATCGCGGCTAGCAGTTCGGAGAAAGAATGGATCTTACTGGCTGCTTGCACCTCAATGGAAGGGGGTGCGCAGAACGGCTGAAAGCTGGGCCGCCTTCCTATTACATTCAACCGGTATCTGAGAATGAGGGAACTTAGCAACAAAATTTACTCTTAATCTGAAACCTTTTCGAAACTTCTTGTTGACCCCCCCACCCTCTACCAAAAAAGAGATGAAACGAACAAAATTAGCGTTTACTGTATTTTCCATATCCAGGCAGTGAAACGGTAGCATCAGACATGGCGGTTTAGTTTATTACTTCTTTACTATTCGCAATGAAGTTTGCACAGAGTATTCACATACACCACTGAATGTACCTGCAAAATTATATCATTGTATGACGCATAGTTCAGGTGCTATAACGTCATAAACATTTAGATGCGTGAAAAACTTGTTTTTACTTAAAATGACGTGCAGTTTAATTTCAACGTAAAGCATAATATTCTAATTTATTATGTCTTTACTACAAACGATGCTCACAAGACACTTAGCAGACAATATCCGCATATGTCACTGAAAGTAACTGCAAATTTACAGAATTGAGGAACCCATATTTTAGGTTATGTGTTGCGCGGATAACTACCTGTTGATTAAAATAGACAGCAAATTACTCATATTCATCGTGCCAGCCGCGGTGACCGAGCGGTTTTGGCGCTTCAGTCCGTAACCACGCGGCTGCTAGGTTTCAGTAGTTCCAAGGCTAGGGGACTGATGACCTCAGATAATAAGTCCCATAGAGCTTAGAGCCATTTGACCATTTTTTATATTCATCCAATGTTTAATGATGAGAGCACGTAGCGACTTCCAGCAAAGTTGAAGCATAATTTCAAATCTTCCCTAAGTTTTTCTCCCTTATTTGTTTAAAGCCAAATTTGAATATATTAAATCATTTGAAAAGCGTGAGACGTTTCACGCTGTTTTGTACAGGAGAGTCGATTCTTTAAAAAATCACGGGTTTCCTGGTATATGCTGTTTGGAAAGCTGAGTCACTGCTCAGACTTAAGCAGTAAGAGCATCGGTAGATACTTCTTTCTTCTCTAGCAGTAAAGGGTATTACAGAATATTTAATTTATTTGGATCATACTCCAGAGTTACCAGTTGGCTTATGATAGAGTCTTGGTTGAACCGTAATGTAACAACCTGTTGGACAGTGTGGGAAAAACTGAAGGTGCTAAGCTAATAAAGGAGCGGATACTGTGAAATAACCAACACCCACTCTCATGTAATCCCACAGACGTTGATAGGCTACAAAGAATTAATTGAGCTGGTTATAACAGAAACCATTATCATCGCAGATATCGACGTTAGCTGTGGCAGCGTAGATATACCAATAATGATCAACTTATAGCGTGATCACTGCAATAACTGTCACAGTTTGATGATCATGACGAAGACAGTGTAACACGTCATCGGGAGCTCGACTTTTCTGATTTATTTGCGCACTTCAGGAATACAGACAACCGAATGAATGAAGGTTGCATTTTCCACTTAGGTTCTATTTACCTAGATCTATTCTTCACTCTACACGTATTTCCAGCTTTGAGCTATTACCATGTGTTTATGCCACGAAACGGGAACGCAATGTTGCGAAAGTAAAGCAACAGAAATATACTTCTGTACAACAAAATGAATAACGTATGAAAATAGTGGCGTATTCGCATGACGTATTTCCGTTCGCTCTTATTTACAAAGAACCTTATTCTTGACGGTCTGAGAGATAGTCGGTGCACTTAAGGCGTTAAAAATGAGCTAAGATATAGCAACAATGAAGGAAACTGAGTAAGGATAAAATATGAAGACACATATGTACGACATATGCGTATACCTCATGAGAAGCTAAGAGAACAACAAAGTATCCGAATTTTTTTAAATTTCGTTTATTGTGTAGACGACACAAATAATTTCTCTTGTCAGTGTAGAAATGGCGAATGGAATGGCTTGGGTTATGATGAACCGTGAATATGATGTGATTAAAATTATCGAGAAACCTACAGTCTTTGTTTTGTAGATCAGTTTGTTCATTTATGCGTGTACCTGGATGACTTTTAAGTAAACGAAAACTTTTATCTCTTCTAGAACGTTCCTTTACCTTCCATTTCATGATGGAGCATCTGAAGCTTATTTTGAATCTCATTATGAAAGGAATCAAATGTACGTGAGTTATGTTCCGCTCAGAATTGTAATAGTAATTATCACATGCAATTACTTACTCTTGAGAACACTCAACTGTAACAGTTAGTAACCTATGAACGTTGACCAACGAAAATCCTGGACGGCAATAGAGTGGTCCTCTAAATTTTATCAGAATGTTTATTATCAGAAACTTTTCTTACTGGAAACTTGACCTCGCTGTGAAACTCAACGCGCAACGGAAACTGTGACCTACCTGTTGTGTTTTGCTTTGTAACACTTGATATAGTTCTGCAGTGAACTCAACGGGAGAAATTGAGATCAAGGGAAAATCTAAATAATGGGTGAAAGTAAAATGGGAGGTGACAATGTCTGTGTGGTTCTACTTTCGAATCGAATTACCGCTAAACCGTTCTGTCAATTTCGATCGCTAACTAGCCACAAATCTGCACTGGCACTCCATTCTCCAAGTTACTTTCTAGCAATGATTAACGACAGGAAATGCCACAGACACGAAATGTGTTGCTGACATCAACCACGGTATACCATTCACACACAGTCCACGTGTTCGCCGAGTAGTGGCATAAACAAGTTTCAGTGGTTGCAAGGCAGTGCGGAAAGTAATCGCGGCATTTAAAAATCCCTTTTGCTTACACGAGAATTAGGCTGAAGACCATTTCACAATGAGCGTAATGATACGGAGAACTTTGTTAGCCGATCCAGTGGATGACTCAGGGACGTCTCCGTGTTAAATTCGGGCAACCAAAGTACCTAACGGCGTTCTGAAATATCTCCTGACATTGGTGACAGAGGAAGTCGTCGATAGCTCCAGACTGGCAAATTTGACGGGGCAGGAACTCTATGAAGCATTTATTCAGAAACGTCGCCATGGAAAACTACGTTCATATAGTTGCAATGCGTGCTGCGCCGTCGATAGCACAAGGAATACGAGGTGGGCACATAACGTCCGAACTCGGGAACTAAAGTACCTTGATTCACAAAGAATTTATCTGCAAACTTTTCAGCGAAAACTAGTGATCTCTATACCACCTGGATGTACAACTCTCTTTTCTGAGCATAAACCTCCGCCTGCCTACGAATTCCTGGGGTCACATCGTCCTCCATGTTGTAGGAGGGCAAATTGCTACAGTCTCCAGTACTGTAATTGAACGTGGCTGCGTAGAACCATATGAGATTCAGTTCAGCCTTGACGCAAAAACATTTTGTTTGTTTACTTCCCCAAATTAGTTTCTGGGAAATATTGCCATCGTCAGTGGGTTTCTTTACTCTAAAACATATAAAATTAGCATCGTCACAATACATTACCTAAAACTATTTGGTTCCAGATATTGTGTGAGTAATTTTGTAGTACCATTTTGCTTTTGATTTAAAGTAAATTGCATTACTTTCATGTTTGTTGCCGTTATATATACACTCCTGGAAATGGAAAAAAGAACACATTGACACCGGTGTGTCAGACCCACCATACTTGCTCCGGACACTGCGAGAGGGCTGTACAAGCAATGATCACACGCACGGCACAGCGGACACACCAGGAACCGCGCTGTTGGCCGTCGAATGGCGCTAGCTGCGCAGCATTTGTGCACCGCCGCCGTCAGTGTCAGCCAGTTTGCCGTGGCATACGGAGCTCCATCGCAGTCTTTAACACTGGTAGCATGCCGCGACAGCGTGGACGTGAACCGTATGTGCAGTTGACAGACTTTGAGCGAGGGCGTATAGTGGGCATGCGGGAGGCCGGGTGGACGTACCGCCGAATTGCTCAACACGTGGGGCGTGAGGTCTCCACAGTACATCGATGTTGTCGCCAGTGGTCGGCGGAAGGTGCACGTGCCCGTCGACCTGGGACCGGACCGCAGCGACGCACGGATGCACGCCAAGACCGTAGGATCCTACGCAGTGCCGTAGGGGACCGCACCGCCACTTCCCAGCAAATTAGGGACACTGTTGCTCCTGGGGTATCGGCGAGGACCATTCGCAACCGTCTCCATGAAGCTGGACTACGGTCCCGCACACCGTTAGGCCGTCTTCCGCTCACGCCCCAACATCGTGCAGCCCGCCTCCAGTGGTGTCGCGACAGGCGTGAATGGAGGGACGAATGGAGACGTGTCGTCTTCAGCGATGAGAGTCGCTTCTGCCTTGGTGCCAATGATGGTCGTATGCGTGTTTGGCGCCGTGCAGGTGAGCGCCACAATCAGGACTGCATACGACCGAGGCACACAGGGCCAACACCCGGCATCATGGTGTGGGTAGCGATCTCCTACACTGGCCGTACACCATTGGTGATCGTCGAGGGGACATTGAATAGTGCACGGTACATCCAAACCGTCATCGAACCCATCGTTCTACCATTCCTAGACCGGCAAGGGAACTTGCTGTTCCAACAGGACAATGCACGTCCGCATGTATCCCGTGCCACCCAACGTGCTCTAGAAGGTGTAAGTCAACTGCCCTGGCCAGCAAGATCTCTGGATCTGTCCTCCATTGAGCATGTTTGGGACTGGATGAAGCGTCGTCTCACGCGGTCTGCACGTCCAGCACGAACGCTGGTCCAGCTGAGGCGCCAGGTGGAAATGGCATGGCAAGCCGTTCCACAGGACTACATCCAGCATCTCTACGATCGTCTCCATGGGAGAATAGCAGCCTGCATTGCTGCGAAAGATGGATATACACTGTACTAGTGCCGACATTGTGCATGCTCTGTTGCCTGTGTCTATGTGCCTGTGGTTCTGTCAGTGTGATCATGTGATGTATCTGACCCCAGGAATGTGTCAATAAAGTTTCCCCTTCCTGGGACAATGAATTCACGGTGTTCTTATTTCAATTTCCAGGAGTGTATTTATGGAGGAAGGCAAAAGCTTAATAAATGAACACACAACACTCTGAAAGAACAAATTCTCTGATGCTTTAAGAGAACTGACACGGAGAATAAAAGAAAAATAACACACACACACGATCGCGCGAACACACATACACACAAATACACATAAAGTATGATTATTCCCTCTCTCACCCCCATTCCACACATACGAACAAGTAGGCATGGAAGTCGCCGGAATTGTCGCTACGCCTATAAAAAATTTCTCGCATTACCCCACGCGTTTTCCGATACAACTCAATAATAAGATGGCGTAATATTTGAATGACTGCGAAGGTAAAGAACTACACTTGTTCCATATTTCAGTGAACTAGAAACAGACTAACTAACGTGAGTGCATGACAGATAACATTACAATCTGGTGCTAACAAAAATGTATCACAATAAAATCGCAAATTTGTATTGTAATAACAATGACGTTTGTAAGCCGCTCATAGTTTTGCAGATGACATTCTAAATGCAAAAAACGGCAACAACCATAGAAATAATGCAATTTACTTTAAAGTAGAAAGGTGTTCTGCAATCATCCAGAGAGAAACAGTACGCACATGACAAACATTAATAATTTTTCGTACCGCACGGTAACGATGTTAATTTTGCCTGTTTCAGAATAATGAAGTCTACTGAAACTAGTTTAAGGAAGTATATGAACAAAAAGTTTTTTCATCAAAGCTGAGACACAGTCCCTTAATTGTAGTTATGGTCATTATGTGATTAAAGGTTATGTACCCATTTCAGATTATAAACCTTACGTCATATACTACAACAGTAACTGAAGCATGAAATTCTCGGATCAGAATGATATTGTAATACTTCATTAGAAGAGGCGCACATAACCAGAAAAATTACTTTATTCCCTTTGTTGTTGTTGTTGTGGTCTTCAGTCCAAAGACTGTTTTGATGCAGTTCTCCATGTGCAAGGTTCTTCATCCTTTAGTACCTACTGCAACCTATATCCTTCTGAATCTGTTTCGTGTATTCATCCCTTAGTCTCCCTCTACAATTTTTATCCTGCTTGCTGCCCTCCAATACTAAATTGGTGACCGCTTGATGGCTCAGAACATGTCCTACCAACTAAGCCCTTCTTCTGGTCAAGTTGTGCCACAAATTCGTCTTCTCCCCAATTATACTCGAGACCTCCTCGTTAGTTATGTGATCTATCCATCTAATCTTCAGCATTCTTCTGTAGCACCACATTTCGAAAGCTTCTATTCTATTCTTGTCTAAACTATTTGTCGTCCACGTTTGACTTCCATAAATGGCTACACTCCATACAAATACTTTCAGAAACGACTTCCCGACACTTAAATCTATACTCGATGTTAACAAATTTCTCTTCTTCCGAAACGCTTTCTCTGCCATTGCCAGTCTACGTTTTATATCCTCTCTACTTCGACAATCATCAGTTATTTTGCTCGCAAATAGCACAAATGATTTACTACTTTAAGTGCCTCATTTCCTAATCTAATTCCCTCAGCATCACCCCATTTAATTCGACTACATTCCATTTTCCTCGTTATGCTTTTGTTGATGTTCATCTTATATCCTCCTTTCAACACACAGTCCATTCTGTTCAGCTGCTCTTCCAGGTCCTTTGCTGCCTCTGACAGAATTACAATGTCATCCGCGAACCTCAAAGTTTTTATTTCTTCTCCATGGATTTTAATTCCTACTCCGAATTTTTCTTTTGTTTCCTTTACTGCTTGCTCAATGTACAGATTCACTATGAATTTTACAACCTCTGTCGTCGATTTGTTTCTATGATAGTAACAGAACAGTTAGTTCTCGAGAAACATTTCGTGTGATTTTTATCTTTAGTGTTTATATTCTACGGGAAACTGATAAGCATTCCGAAAACCATTCTTAAAGTCTGTCACCCTCTACATGTATGTGTCTTGTCAGAATAGCTCACATGCAGAATGCGTAAGTTGATATAATAATTCTGAACTCGATTTTCAACCCCTTTTGAAAGAAATATACTATTGAATTTGCAGTACGTGCCTCTAACGCATTTACTGGCAACACAATCGCTTGTAGACAATGGCTCACTTCATACATTAAAAATGTATTTCTAATTAAAATGAAATGTAACTGCCACTCGACTTTAATATCAGGTTATATTTAACAAGAACATGGTTTGCTCTTACTTAATACTTGTTGGTAGTAGCAAGTATTCGTTCTACCAACTTATAGCCACCCGCCCACTGTGAACAGGTTGAAATGACGAGAATATTTTTTATAGCAATCTTGTAATGAGGAACTTCATTTCCAAGACAATGCATTGTTTTCCATATATGTCGTTGTTGGTAAAAATATGGCGTTATAGAATCATCTAGTAACCTGAATTTACTGAACGAGCAGTTGTCGATGTCAACGCTTTGCCTGCTGACGAACATCCAAGACGGGTGAGCCGGTGCGTCGCGGGCTGCGTTCGGCCCCTGTGAGGAGGGCGCCGTTTACGGCGCAGCGCGAGTGTTTGCGGAGCGGGATGAAGGGACGACGAACCTTCTGCACACAGGGCGCCAGCGCTTTTGTGGCTGCGCTGCCCTGACCGGCCCCACAGGGGGAATGGGCGAGTGCGTTTACACAACAGGTGCTCCACTACTTCAGGACTGCCCCTCGTGGGGCTTTCACGTAACCCTTTACCCTGGGACCCACACAGGCGATAAATTCACTTGCTATCGATCTCGTTTTGCGCTGAGCTTCACGGTCAGCGAGTGATTCTTGCAATGGAATCTGAAGAAAGCGCTTTCAGGGAAGGGAACTTTTGCGTCCGTATTGATGAGTGACATAACACGCTAATACGGTTGATAAAAATCGTTACTGGTTCTAGACCTCATTATTTTATATGATCTCACTAAAGCGATTCTCAACGCACGCGATATCGAAAAAGCCGGTGACTTCTACTAATATACTGTGGAAATCACTACACTCTGCAGCTGCCTCGTCCCACTTTATTCGAGAAGAAAGCACGAGAATAATGAAATTTTACTCTGCAGTGGGGTGTAGGCCGATGTGAAACTTACAGGTAGATTATAACTGTGTGCCGCATAGGGACTCGAAATCGAGACCTTTGCCTTTCGTGGGAAAGTTATGGACCATCTGTGCTACCCGGGAACGACTCACGTCCTGTCATTACAGCCCTAGGTCCGCCAATATCTCATCTCCTACCTTCCAGAGAAGTTCCTCCTGGAAGAAATCGTATTGCCGAGACATGGGTTAGCCACAGCCTAGGGCATTGTTTCCAGGGTGAATTGTCACTCTACAACGGAGTGTGCGTTGATATGAAAGTTACTAGCAGAATGCTTAAATGTCTCTGTGAAGGTAATAATTGAATAGAGTTTGGCATAAAATGATAAACTAGAGAGAGATGGTGATGTACATAATTCTTATTTAATCGTTTAGATCGCGAAGATTGTGGGTACCTATTGAGAAATGTTAGCGTGCTGTGTCGAAGGACTGCAGAGATCAAAAAAATGTGTGTGAAATCTTATGAGACTTAACTGCTAAAGTCATCAGTCCCTGAGCTTACACGCTACTTAACCTAAATTATCCTAAGGACAAACACACACACCTATGCTCGAGGGAGGACTCGAACCTCCGCCGGGACCAGCCGCACAGTCCATGACCGCAGCGCCCTAGACTGCTTGGCTAATCCCGCGCGGCGGACTGCAGAGATCAACAGTGCCGCCGCCATCTACAGAGATATGAGGGCGCACGGCACACAGGACAGTGCGCCACTCCCTGCAGGAACATCTGACATCCTGAATATCAGAAAACGAACTGTACCCAACACTACGTAACGTGCAACTACGAGTAACCGGCAGCGTATAGCGACGACCGCTGCATTTCATCAACTTCCCGCTGTAAACAACGCTAACTGTTATTTTCTTGAAATACTATTGCAATTTATTTCTTATCGCTACGTTATGTCCGTTTCCGTTTCCGATTCATTTCCATTTTTGTTACTTACTGTTCTGATCGTAATATAACCTGGAGTGTGCGGAAAAGGACAATATGCATGTTATCGAAGTTCATTCCACCTTCTTCCTTTATAAGACTAATTTTAGAGCCATCACAACATATCAGCTATAAAACCTAGATCCTAGCCATTCTTTGCTATGTAAATATTGCATGCATATCCGCCCCCTCCCACAAGTTCTATCAGTCGCTCCAGATCCCTCCACCGCCATGCACTCCACTATGCCTTCCGCATCCGAAGACCTTCACACAGAAGTATCCTTTACCAAAAAATCAAATTCCAACATGTCCTCACTCACTCTGCACATCTTCGAACAATCTACGACATCCGCAAACTGGACTCCAACAATCGTGTAGTTTCTCCTCTGCTTCCAACCCCTACACCTATACACCCGGACATTGTAATTCTGTCAGAGACAGCAAAGGACTTGGAAGAGCAGTTGAATGGAATGGACAGTGTCTTGAAAGGAGGATATAAGATGAACATCAACAAAAGCAAAACAAGGATAATGGAATGTAGTCTAATTAAGTCGGGTGATGCTGAGGGAATTAGATTAGGAAATGAGGCACTTAAATTAGGAAAGGAGTTTTGCTATTTGGGGAGCAAAATAACTGATGATGGTCGAAGTAGAGAGGATATAAAATGTAGGCTGGCAATGGCAAGGAAAGCGTTTCTGAAGAAGAGAAATTTGTTAACATCCAGTATTGATTTAAGTGTCAGGAAGTCATTTCTGAAAGTATTTGTATGGAGTGTAGCCATGTATGGAAGTGAAACATGGACGATAAATAGTTTGGACAAGAAGAGAATAGAAGCTTTCGAAATGTGGTGCTACAGAAGAATGCTGAAGATTAGATGGGTAGATCACATAACTAATGAGGAAGTACTGAATAGGATTGGGGAGAAGAGAAGTTTGTGGCGCAACTTGACCGGAAGAAGGGATCGGTTGGTAGGACATGTTCTGAGGCATCAAGGGATCACCAATTTAGTATTGGAGGGGAGCGTGGAGGGTAAAAATCGTAGAGGGCGACCAAGAGATGAATACACAAAGCAGATGGATGTAGGTTGCAGTAGGTACTGGGAGATGAAAAAGCTTGCACAGGATAGAGTAGCATGGAGAGCTGCATCAAACCAGTCTCAGGACTGAAGACCACAACAACAACAACAACATACACTCCCGAAAGAGTTTTAACCTTTTCCCTCTCCCAGATCAGGAACTGCAAGCAGACATTTACCTATCCTAACAACTCTAAACACACCTCACCTATTCCACCTCGTCAGGGCTCTCTTTTCCTCCCACGTATTTCCCTATCTCCTCTTCCCCTGCCAACCTTCTTTGCTTAGCTTCTAATTCACACCAAATTGTAGCCTAACCAATACCGCGTACTTCACTCCCTCCTGTATCCCAACAGTCAGTTCTATCCCATCGATACTCCACACCAGTTCTCTATACTTATTCCACCCCCTTTCCATATTCGTCAGTGACCGACCTTTTCCTCTTCAACAACAGACTTACTACACACTTCCTTACAGTTTAAGTGTCAGTGAAGTGCTCCTTTTTAATATCGCTATTCTGTTTCATATTTTTAAATATTTTCAATTGTACTCTTATTGTGTTCTTTTTTTAAACTTATGCTACTATTTTCAACTACAATCAAACTAAATCATTTCTCCTATATACAAAAAATTCGATGTTACTTTCACATTTAAAGTTTTTTTAAAAAAATTCATTGTAAATATCTGATATTTCTGTTTAGTGTTTTTTTCATTTCATTTCTAGTCAACTAGCTGAACAGCAGGTTGACTGTACCGCTGACACCCCACCCCTCCCCCGCCTACATGGGGCGAGGGGGTGGGGATGCAATAAAAATAAAGAAAAAGTATCACAATATGGGGTGATTATAATTAAGGTTAAACTTCAAAACCGCTGTAGAAATAACACCACTGCTCAGAATGACGTCAAATTGCAATGGAATACTTTCGGAGAAGGGGGAAAACTTACAAAATATAGCAATAGATGACGCTGTAAGCATCATAATTTAATAGTGGTTTACTACAAATGACAAATGACTATACAACAACGTCTAAGATGTACGTTTGACGTTGAACAGACTGTACTACTCAGTGTGCGTGGGTGTGTAGATGTGATACTGTTAGTTACGTAAAGCCCATCCACCACCGCAAAGTCATATCACATCGGATGGAAAAAATCGGTTTTCAATTGTCCTGAAGCCAAAAACCACATGAAAAGCATCAATTAAAATCAAATCGGATTATTAATTTCCATGTGACTGGCGTAAAACATGTGTAATATGTTGTCCACGTTTTCTGCAACAAGTCTGAATTAAGAAACAGCATGTTCCACAACTGCTCGAAGTCTATCCGGGGTCTCATTTAGAATATGTAGTACAATGCGTACCTTCAATGCAGGTTAGTCTGCAATCGGAACACTGAACGCAACATCTTTCAGATAGCCACACAGCCAGAAGTCATACAGATTAAGATCAGGTGATCGGGACGGTCAGGCTGTAGGGAAATGGCGGTGATAATTCTAGCATTTCCGAAATGGCGCTTTAGCTGCTGCTTAACGTGATTTGCAATGTGTGGAGGCGCGCCATCTTGCGTACAAATGATCCCATCCACATATCACACTGTTGGAGAGCTGGAATGGCGTGGTTGCGCGAAAGACACGCGTAGTGCTTACCAGTGACAGTATCGGTAACAGGACTGGAAGCACCTGTGTCTTCGAAAAAATATGGCCCTCTAATAAATGATGCCGTAAACCCGCACCACACAGTGACCTGTTCAGGAAGAAGTGGTACTGGTTGATTTGTGTGCGGATTTTCCGGTGCCCATATTCGACAATTCTGCCTGTTGACATATCCTGTCAGATGGAAGTGGGCTTCGTCTGTCCACAAAATCTTCCACGGCCAATCATTGTACACTTACATGCGAGCAAGAACTTCTAAAGCAAAAGTATCTCTTGCTAGTTGGTCAACAGGAAGGAACTCTTACACACGGGTAATTTGGAATCGATAGCAAGGAAGGATGTTTCATAGGATTTTACACACCGTGCTCACGGGTATGTCCAATGTTTCGGCAATTCTCCATGCACTAGACGTTTGTACGCCACCACTCGTCTCCTCCTGCATTGCTGTGGCAACTTCTTCCACTGACGTCGAATCAATTCGTTTCCTCCCTCTACCCGGTTGCACACCAAAATAACCCATCTTTTCGAATTTCCTTATCATTTTCTCCAGACCTATGGCAGTCATCGAACCAACTACTTTTTTAAAACTTTTCAGTGTCCGGAACTTCTGCAGAGTGACGTGTGCACAGTCATCATTCTTGGAAAAGCCGTGTACCCGGCGTGTACATACCAACTTCAATGGGTCGTGCGCTTGACAGGTGTTTTCATTTACGTATTCTGATAGATACAGCGCTATCTTTTGAAAATTTTCACACTATTCTTTTCTGCTGCCATACGTTTCCCCCTTCTCCAATAATATTCCGTTGCAATTTTACGTCATTCTGACCAGTGGTGTTATTTATACAGCGTTTTGCCAGTTTAACTTTAATTATAATAGCCCTGTTTTGTGATACTTTTTCTTAATTTTTATTGCATCCCCCCGCCTCATGTAGGCGGGGGAGGGGTGGGCTGTCAGCGGTACAGTCAACCTGCTGTTCAGCTAGTTGACAAGAAATGAAATGAAAGAACACTAAACAGAATGGTGAGACATTTATAATGAATAAAAAAAAAACTTTAAATGTGAAAGCAACATCGAATTTTTTGTACGTAGGAGACATGACTTCGTTTGATTGTAGTTGAAAACAGTACATTAAGATGCAAACCACGCATAAATACTGTTGTATATACGCATAGAAAGTAATTCCTGTGAATACCTGAGTTGCGAGCATATTTTGTTTAAATCTTAGTTTTCGTTTACCAGCCAACTCTCTCTCTCTCGCTCTCTCTCTCTCTCTCTCTCTCTCTCTCTCTCTCTCTATTACACACACGTACACAAACACACACACACACACACACACACACACAAGGACACATACATGCATAAAAACATCTGGGGGTTGGACAAAAATATGGGAACATGGCGAGAAACGAATGCTTGAACACAAATCAAGATGCTAACCAATACTGCACATTGCACTGTTATTTTTAACTACGAACGGCACCTGTGCAGTCGTGATTAGATCAGTGTTCTGTGTTGTTGTGAGTGTATTATGTCGGAGTTAAGTGACTACGAACGTGGGCAAGCTCTTGGTGCTCGTAGGGTAGATGTTCCTGTAATAAAGGTAACTGAAATGTTGGTGTTTCAAGAGGCCCCATATCGAGGATTTATACCGCCTGCAGGGAAACCGTATGTATATCATCCGCTAAGTCACAATTCGGACGAAAATATACCTTGAGTGATTGTGACCATTGAAGAGAGTTGTGACGAAAAATAAGGGGATCACAGCTGAAATAATCACTGCAGTACTGAATGTCGCAGTCGTGAACACTGAAACCACTCTCTAGTACACAAAATAAACGAATAGTGTGACTATCGACTAAAACAAACACTTTTTTCTGGGTATATTGGTCACTGTTACAACCAAGAATATATAGCACGAAGTGACCTCCATCAACAGGGAACTTCAGAGTTAGCTGGAATTCGTGCCATTCATCAGTGATGCAAATGCCCATAACCGGAAAACGTGCTGCCGAAGTCTTAAAACCTGGACTACGCAGAAAGGGAAGAAAGTAATCTGATGAGTCTGCCTTCTCCCCCCCCCCCCCTTTTCCAACTTCTGGTGTATGCAACGTCTCAAAAGTGAAACATGAAGCGAGAACTCTGATGATTTTGGCCAGCAGTGTCGTGGTATTCCAAGGGCCACATGATTTCTCTGCAAGACCGAATTACTGCTAAGGATTATGTGATCATTTTGGCTTATCCACTCCATCCCATGGTACAGTGTTTGGACCCAAAATCACGAAAGTGTTTTCCAAGAGGAGAGGCCCGTGTTTATACAGCGAGCACGACAGGTTTTGTCAGCAAGAGAATGTTATGCCGTGTCTCAAGTGGACACCACAGTCCTCTGATCTCAATGTTGTTAAGCTTTTATGGTCTACTTTGGAGAAAAGGGTACGTCATCGCTATCTACCATCATCTCTAACTGAAATCGCCAAAATTTTGCAGGGAGAATGGTATAGCAGACGACTGGAAGCCGTTCTGAATGTAAATGCGTCTCCTACACCATGGTAATATGTTGTATCATGTCGTTTTTCGAAACCCAGAATCTACTATGTAGGAATCAACATGGATTCCGGAAACAGCGATCGTGTGAGACCCAACTCGCTTTATTTGTTCATGAGACCCAGAAAATATTAGATACAGGCTCCCAGGTAGATGCTATTTTTCTTGACTTCCGGAAGGCGTTCGATACAGTTCCGCACTGTCGTCTGATAAACAAAGTAAGAGCCTATGGAATATCAGACCAGCTGTGTGGCTGGATTGAGGAGTTTTTAGCAAACAGAACACAGCATGTTGTTATCAATGGAGAGACGTCTACAGACGTTAAAGTAACCTCTGGCGTGCCACAGGGGAGTGCTATGGGACCATTGCTCTTCACAATATATATAAATGACCTAGTAGATAGTGTCGGTAGTCCCATGCGGCTTTTCGCGGATGATGCTGTAGTATACAGAGAAGTTGCAGCATTAGAAAATTGTAGCGAAATACAGGAAGATCTGCAGCGAATAGGCACTTGGTGCAAGGAGTGGCAACTGACCCTTGACATAGACAAATGTAATGTATTGCGAATACATAGAAGGAAGGATCCTTTATTGTATGATTATATGATAGCGGAACAAACACTGGTAGCAGTTACTTCTGTAAAATATCTGGGAGTATGCGTACGGAGCGATTTGAAGTGGAATGATCATATAAAATTAATTGTTGGTAAGGCGGGTACCAGGTTGAGATTCATTGGGAGAGTGCTTAGAAAATGTAGTCCATCAACAAAGGAGGTGGCTTACAAAACACTCGTTCGACCTATACTTGAGTATTGCTCATCAGTGTGGGATCCGTACCAGATTGGGTTGACGGAGGAGATAGAGAAGATCCAAAGAAGGGCGGCGCGATTCGTCACAGGGTTATTTGGCAACCGTGATAGCGTTATGGAGATGTTTAAGGAACTCAAGTGGCAGACTCTGCAAGAGAGGCGCTCTGCATCGCGCTGTAGCTTGCTCGCCAGATTTCGAGAAGGTGCGTTTCTGGATGAGGTATCGAATATATTGCTTCCCCCTACTTATACCTCCTGAGGAGATCACGAATGTAATATTAGAGAGATTAGAGCGCGCACGGAGGCATTCAGACAGTCGTTCTTCCCGCGAACCATACGCGACTGGAACAGGAAAGGGAGGTAATGACAGTGGCACGTAAAGTGCCCTCCGCCGCACGCCGTTGGGTGGCTTGCGGAGTATAAATATAGATGTAGATGTAGATGTAGACCCTACCAAGATTATTTGTTTCTATGTTGTGTTTAGGATTGCTTAGAAATTCTATAGATACTGCTAATTTATTGATGATATTGTTGGATTAAGGACATTAATGACCATTTTCACTTCTAGCATTGTATTCCATTTATACTATCGTTTAGAAGTGATGACAATTGCTCTTATCAGGGAGGCAAATGTGAGTAAATCTATTCTGAAAATGTTATTTCCGTACAGCTTAATGAATCCCGCCGCATCATCATAGGCTGTCTGAGTCCAACCCCGAAGGATAAATTGTACTGCCTGGGAGGCGTGGCCACACCAGATAATAGAAGAAGGAAAGTAGCGGCCAGGAAGTAAAAGACAAAGGCGTTGACCTCACCTGCCCACCCGCTGTACAAACACCAGCCAGCCCGCCGTCGACTAAAATTTAGAAAAAGCTTCCTGCACACAGCAGGAAACATCGTCGGAACACCGCAGCAAGTGAGGCTGGCAATGTGGCGAGAAGAAAACCCACAACTTGGGGAATGGTTAGTCCCAAACGAAGAACTCCCTTCCGGCCATATGGAAGGATGGACGACATGGAAATCTCTTAATAGGCTGCGTTCTGGTGTTGCACGATCCAAAGAGAGTATGCGCAAATGGGGCCTCTCAAATGAACAGGCGCTGAGTGACTGTGGACACACTCAAACCACCACCCACCTCACTCAGTGTGTGTTGTGCCCAAGCACCTGCACCGTGAAGGATTTGATGAATGCCACCCCAGAATCGCTGAACGTGGCCAGGTTCTGCTCCAAGACTTCATAAAATAAAAAACAACTTGACCCTGCTTATATATCTGTATACTTTTATACTCTTTTTGTGTTTGTTATATACATGATATGTATGTGTTAATCATTCTGATTTTATATACGATGCTTCTGACACAATTAAATAAATAAATAAGCTATGGTCAGTCGGTCGTTGACAGTAAATGTCTAAAGACACATATTACCTTAGGCATATTTTCGTTTAACGAGCATTTTATGTCTAAGCATAGATAATAACATCTTAGGGATGATATCTTTCGAAGCTTGCATCAGAAAAATCGGCAATCAAACACGCAGTGCTCATGAACATGAACATACCTATCATTTTAACGCACCGTTTTACATTTTTCCTTCCTCACACAGTTTCTGAAAAAGTTTCATTCTGTCTAACATGAATTAACATGTATCTTGTTATGTGAAATATGTTTGCTTCTAAACTGAGAGATACTACACTTCCATCAAACCAATTTCCTTATACATTGCTTCTATTGGTATAATTGTTTTAACGTTTAAATCGTCAACAAAAAATTATTATCGCTTTGTTAATATTAGATGAGAGGCCACTTATGTGCGGGTATGATTTGTCTACTCTCTCCACTTGTTGGTGAGAGCAGCAATGTTGTTTAAATGTGAGAAGTCTGTTTACTGTACTTCGGTTTCCCGTCTCTGTCAGCCACTGCAGTGTGCTGTAGCTAAATGTATTTTCTTATTTTTACTTGATTAAGCGATATGTACAGTAATCTGAGCTTACAGTCATGGTTAATGGATTTATACTGAAGCCATTACCTTCAAATTACACTTTGACCATAATTCGTAATTTCCCTGCTTTCTCTGTCTATCTGAATTTTTCGTACAACCCAATCGCCAAAGTTTTGTTAATGCTGGCCCAACTCATAATACTTTCAATTTCTTTTTGTGCAATACAAGGCGACGATATCCTTTGTTGACAACATAGATAAATCTTATGGCTCAAGCTTGCAGAAGTTTTGCCGTTACCTTAGCTGAAATATAATTAGCTGTGTGTGAGATATAATTCTTGTTCAAAAAGTAATTTTTTGTGAATACATCCTATTTCTCATTACCTTTCTTCCAAGCTAAGAAGTTAACACAGCCGTTCCCGAATAAGAAACTTCAGTTTAGTTGCATCATTTGGCAAGAAAAATGTTAAGCCAATATCCACAGCAGCATGTGTAGATTGATAACTGGTGGCCACGTCATGGTCAGTCGTACATCCCTTATTTAGAACAACTTCATTTCTGTTCCTGATGATACTGCTATCATTACATTGTCATTAGAATGTGCAATGGGAGAATCATTCTTGTACATCTATCTACCCGTCACGTAAATGTTATGTGGAAAAGGCCTGAGTCGCGTCAGTTATTTAAAATTTGATTTTTTTAGATTTGCTTGTGAGATGTGGCGCCACAGAATGATGTTGAAAATCAGGTGAACTGATAAGGTAAGGAATGAGAAGGTTCTGCGGAGAATTGGAAAAGAAAGAAATATATGGAAAACACTGTCGAGAAGAAGGGTCAGTACGGTAGGATATCCGTTAAGACGTCACGGAATAACTTCCGTGGTACTAGAGGGAGCTGTAGAGGATAAACTGTAGCGGAACACAGAGACTGGACTGCATGCAGTAAATAATTGAGGACGTAGATGCAAGTGCTGTGCTTTGGGACAGGAAAAGGAATTCATGGCGGGTACCATCAGATCAGCCAGAAGACTGATGACTCAAAAAGAAAGTTGCTTACTTCAATGATCGTGTGTTAGGTACACAAGATTGACTAAAATTTGTCAAAAATTTTGAGAAAGTTGTCATGTGTTATGTAATTGAGTCTTCTGTGAACTGTGTTATGATGTTTGCATCATTAGCAAAGATAATTATTTTCCAATTCTGCGTGAGGCAGCATGAATAACAGGTGTAAGATAAGGTTTGAGTGAATGTGAAACCAGTATGGGCACCTATGTAGCATCGGAAAATATGTATCTTGAGTTTTGTTTTGGTTTTGACCTTAAAGGTAATAAAAGACGTTCTATTGGGGTCTGGTGCTTCGAAGAAAAACTCGTAGATCACAGGTGGTTGCTCGGTTCCGACGTCACTGATGCAGCCGCTCAGCACACGGCTGCCAAAGTGCCTCTGCGTTCACCCAACACACCAGTACTCGCGCGCCTTGCGTGGAAGCGAGCAGATGGTGGTATCCCCGCATCGGTGCGTTGACCTGACGAGGCTGTGTCACCGATGGGGTCGTTGGAGGGTGTCGGTGGCAGAAGCGCGTGTCAGATGCCACCTCGACGTCCCGCAGGGGGCGATGATGAGTCGCCGAACGTGTCCTCGCCCGCCGGAGCCGATCCCCGCAGCGCCCTACTGCCGGCCATCGACCCCTGCAGCCGAACTTTGGCGACACGCACAGCGGCTCCCAAAGTTAGTCTTGTCTCTCAGGCGGCCCCACACTCCTACCATCCTCCTGGCGCGTATCAGCCGTTCGTAACAACGGATATGGGCTCAAATTACTCTTTGGCCATTTGACGCTAATCCTTTTCCTCTGTTCGGGTTAATGTAGCCAGGGAGATGAAATAATGGTTCATCGAACCGCACTCACAAAGAAACGCTACCGTCAACGATATTTTGTAACGACAGTGGCCTTGTAACGCCTCCGCTCTTGAAAAGCAGTCATTTTTAAGAACTGCCAAGAGCTGCTTATAAAATAACTTTATTTACTACCATTTCTACCACCTTCGCATAAAGTTATTTGCAACAGCCTACATAGCAACCTATTTAATGTCAAATTAAATGCCATCCTTCGTCATTGTCATCAGCAGTAAAATAGAGATACCCAGTTTTTGTATACTGGCATAATCACATTCTACCTTTCCGTATTGAGTGCGCCCGACTCATACTTAGATGACTGAAATCAGTGGTAAATAAAAAAAGAAAGATTTTCTGTCGTGTACGACCTTATAAGGTGGTGGTGGGAGGAGCTATCATCTCATGAATAGATAATTGCACAACGCAGTAAATCAGCGACGGTTGGTTCTCAAAAATTAATTAAGGATGAATTTCGATGGAGTACTCGCGATAAATCTTAAAGGAACTCGAATAACGTAATAGTTTGAGAATCATTAGGTCTTATGGTGATCTGTACAAACGAAAACAACACCAAAGTACTTATTTGGGAAGCTGAATTTGACTCGGGTATTTTCTTCGGTAACGAGCGGAGGCAATTTTTCCAGACATTCATCTGTAACTTTTTCTTGCTGCTAATAGAAACATGAAATTTGTTGAACATCATTTTATGAGTAATGATACTTTAAAGTATAGTTCCTTAGCTTGTTACCTTTACTATATGATAGCTTGATTTACTGACAAAACAAGTTTGCATGTACCGTTGTTGTTGCTGCTGTCGTCTTAAGTCTGAAGACTGGTTTGATGCAGCTCTCCATGGGAGGGAACCTCCGTGGTATGCACTCACTGTTAAGAAACTTCTAAAGAAACAGAGATTACTGCATAATAGGTGTAAAAAACGTAAGGATAAAGACAGAAAGGTGCTGGAAGAAACGCACTTGATTGTCAAGAGAACAAAGTGTGATGCATTCAATGATTGAAGTAGCAGAATGTTGTAAATTCATATTTAACAAAATCCAAAAAAATTCTGGTTGTATGTAAAGGCTGTTAGTGGCACCGTAGTTAATTTCCAGTGCCTAGCGAATGAGACACTAACTGAAGTTGAGGGTAGCAAAGCAAAAGCTGAAATGCTTAGCTCTGTTTTCAAATGTTCCTTTACAAAGGAAAACCCAGGAGAATTGACCCATTTAATCTTCGTACAACTGAAAAGATGAATTAGGGCAATATTAGTCAGTGGTGTTGAGAAACAGCTGAAATAGTTAAAACTGAACAAAGCTCCAGGCTACTTTAAGATTCTGTATTGGATTTTTGACTAAGTTCTCTAACTTCCATCTTTAACACATGGTTTGACATTTTTCATCTAGTGGTATTTGAATATGCGTCACGCAAATCAATTTTTTAATAGTAGCGGTCAGTGTCTAATTGGTCCATGATCCTTTGGGAGTGGGAATGGATAAGTACCAACCACATTTTGTGGGTTGATTGTAGACATAAAGTCAACACAGAGGCTAATGCAGCCTGAAGGTTTGGGGAGCAAAACCAGTGGACTTGCCCCCACTGACTAGCTTGTATGGTCGCAATAGCTCCACTAGCTTGCAATTCTTTATGTTCAGCACCCACATTGTCCCGTAATGCAATGGGAACAGATCTGTTCTGGCAAAAATTCGGCTGAGCGTTGTCTTTCATAGTTATATGTGCAAAAAAATTGTTAGCCTTGGCTAAACCTTCAGAAAAGAGTACAGGGAATTCTTTCAGCAAGCTAGCTATACTGTCTTTGGAACTGAATGCAGTCTCTGACAACACATTGTCCTTTATTTGGAAGCCAAAGAAATCAAACGAATCAAGGTCAAATTTGTTCTCACAATCTCGTGATTGTAGCACATTGAAAATCACAGTTTGCGTATACAAGCAGTACATGGCAGGGAAAGTACATTTTCCGAGAATGGGAATGTCTTGTCCATTATAGGCCATCAAGTGCGTGCTAGAGTTAGACAGGGGTGAGGAGCCTGACAGTTCATAAGTGTTACGATTCGGCCTTGTAACAGAGGCACCCAAGTCCATCTGAAATGAGTGAGTGGGCAGAATTCTTATGTTTGGTCTGTTGCAAACATACGGATTGTACATGACGTTTCTTGCCACAAACGTAACACTGTGCTTGTATGGACATGTAATGTTCGCATTTGTGCCATCAATAGCACTGAGGGCATGACTTATTCACTGATGGAGCCGCCTGTGGAGAGAACGTTTAACACGGCTTGGTACGCACTTGCTGTGGCTGCCAACTGGGGCAGCTATGAGCAAGGGGCAAATGAACCCAACAAATTGGTGGCTGCTCAAATTTATTAGCCGCTGTGACACCTAAATCATACTGATCTAGAGCTTAAATTACATGATGAAGCCGGCCGAAGTGGCCGAGCGGTTCTAGGCGCCACAGTCTGGAACCGCGCGACCGCTACGGTCGCAGGTTCTAATCATGCCTCGGGCACGGATGTGTGTGATGTCCTCAGGTTAGCTATGTTTAAGTAGTTCTAAGTTCTAGGGGACTGATGATCATAGATGTTAAGTCCCATAGTGCTCAGAGCCATTTGAACCTGATAAGTTTGTTCTGATCTTTTCTGGCAACGAAAGAATTGGTACCCAGCCGTCACCACATTCACTTGTTGGACATAATAGTTAGTTAGGGAACCTACAGTCTGATCACTAGAAAGTCCACTCGGAGTGGCGTTAGGGAATAATATCTGAATGAGGGTAAAGACTGCACTTCCTACCGCTGACAGAAAGTAATGTAGTTTCACAGTAGCAGATGCTTTGAGAGCAAGTATGTGGGGTTCATCCTGTTGCAACCACTCGAGGCAGTCCTTTTTAGTTTCACTAGTGAAATGGCGGTATGGCACTTGAAGCTACAGCTGTTGAGTGTTGGTCAGGTGGTTGCACTGCGTTTGTTGCTTGGTTGGCCAGTAAGCGCTCTACCGTCTTTAGAATGGTTGCAATCTGCTGCATCTGAAAATGAAACATCTGTGTTAGCTGCGTGGCATCTATCACTTGGGGGGGAGGAGGAAGTTAGTGTTTAACGTCCCGTCGACAACGACGTCATTAGAGACGGAGCGCAAGCTCGGGTTAGGGAAGGATGGGGAAGGAAATCGGCCGTGCCCTTTCAAAGGAACCATCCCGGCATATATCGCTTGCAACTGAGGTGCCTGCACAGGGGGTGGGAGAGGTGCGTTACTCATTTTGGAGTAGGCAAATGCAGTAAACAGACAATGCAAGCGGTAAAAATAAGCACACAAGCAAAGAAAATTTCTACAACGTCCACCTGAAAACACAATTAAAAAAAAGAAAAACACGATAAGAGACACTGTTAAAACATGTAAACACGCCCCTGCAAAGAAAAGACAAGGTAGAATTAAGGCGCCAGCAAAACACAAAAGCCCACAAATAGAAGAACAGAGACAATTTGTGGCAGGTGGTGGCTCTGATTTCGAAGCATAAACAGGTTGTCGCTATGTTATTGCTCCTATATCGTCGGAACCATGTTATTTGTACATCTCGTTATCATGTTGTCGTGTCTAGTAATCCAGCATACGTTGTTCACTAGGCAAAAACAACCCATATTAATGGGATTTTATTAGAACAAGACAAATACGAATACTTAACTTTGATCTAGTCCTTCATATACAATCATCCAAAAGTGCAGTTACGCCGATGAGTCGCAAGCAAAGGGCGATATACAAAATAAGTCTTCTTCAAAACAGACAAACACAAGTAACACTTCTCGTCCTAGCGACCGCGGCCAACAGTAGTCTGTGAACTGAAGTGCCGTGCCTGCTGAGCTCTAACTGTGCTATGTGGAGACTGCTAATGAAGAGGCTGCGATGCATCAGCTAATGAAGTGTTTGATGTTGAAGTCGCTATCAAAGTGAGCTGCCACCAATCGAGCGAGGCGCTTTATGTCGTCTACACCTAGGAGCAGCTGCTGTCGTGTTGTCGACCTGCAGGGCGGTCAGTGAGAGATTGGCTGACCTCTTCTCACAGCCTTCTCTTCTCTGTCGTTCCCGAGTGGCGTGCTGGCGCTGACTTAATGAGCATGGTTCATTGTAATAAAGTACCACCGCGATCTTGTCTGTTGTTTCACTGATTTCATATAGATTACAAGATCGCTGCTTCCAGAAAATTTTACCAAATATTTCCCTTATTTGCTTTTCATTGGTTTTTCATATGAGCACTTGATATTCATATAGCTGTCCCTCTTTTCTCCAAACACCTCTTTAATTTTCCTGTAGGCGGTGTGCACCTTTCCCCCAGTGACATAAGCTTCTTATATATGTCCTCTAGCCATTCCTGCTTAGCCACTTTACACTTCCTGTCAACCTCTTTATTCCCTTTCACTTGCTTCGTTAGCTGCATTTTTATATTTCCTTTGTTTGTCAGCTAAATTCAATATGTCCTCTGTTATCCAAGGATTTCTCTTCGGACTTGCCTTTTTAGCTATTTGATCCTCTGCGTCGTTCACTATTTCATCTCTCGAAGCTACCGATTCATGATATATTCCTTTCCCCCATTCTTGTCAATTGTTGGCTAATGCGTCCTCTGAAACGCTCAACAATCTCTGGCTCTTTCTACTTATCCAGTTCTCATCTCCTTAATTTTTTACTTTTTTTCAGTTTTAATCTACAGTTCATAACCAATAAATTGTGGTCAGAGTCCACATCTGCCCCTGGAAATGTCCTACAACTTAAAATCTGGATCCTAAATGTCTGTTTTATCATTGCATTATCGATCGGAAACTTTCTGGTGTCTTCAGGTTTATTCCTTGTGTCTTTCAAGATTTTTAAATCAAGTGTTAGCAACGATTGAGTTACGTTCGGTGCAAAATTCTACAAGTTGGCTTCCTTTTACATTCGTTTCTCCCATTACATATTCACCTACTACTTTTATTTCTCTTCTTTTTCCTACTTTTGAATTCCAGTCCACCATCACTATTAAATTTTCGTCTCCCTTAACTATCCGCGGAGCTAGTTGTCAAAAAACTTGTACTACTGTGGCGAGTGTTGGCTTCGTCTCTGTCTTGGTTAAAACAACGCGTTCACTTTGCTGTTATCAGTAGCTTACATGCATTCCTCTATTCTTATTCATTATTCAACCTACCCCTGTATTACACCTACTTGAATTTGTATTTATAACCCTATATTCATCTAAAAAAAAGTCCTGTTCATCGTGCCACATAACTTCACTAATTCCCATTATACCTGACTTTAACCTATCTATTTCACTTTTTAAATTTTCTAACCTACTTGGACCAATAAGGGACCTAACATACCAATACCCGATCCGCAGAACGCCTGTTTTGTTTCCCCGCTGACGACATCCTCTTGAGTAGTCTCCTTCTGTAGATCGGAATCGGCTTCTACTTTACCTCCGGAATACCTTACTCGAGAGAACGACACCATCATTTAACCATACAGAGGAGGTGCAAATCCTTAGGAAAAATTATGACTGTAGTTTCCCAGGGTCAAATCAGTCTACAATGCCAGATCAGTCAATCATACAGACTGTTTCCTTTGCAACTTATTAATAGACTGTAGCCCCTCTTCAGGAACCACCTCTCAACAGATTGTTCTTCGTTGTAGTTGCACCAACGGTATGGCTATCTGAGGCACGCAAGCCATTACGCGTACAGGATGGTCCGTGGTTCATGGGGGTGTGCATATACCGTATTAAACAAAACTGGAATCACAGATGAAATGAAACAATTTCACACATGACAGTGCACAATGGTTTCTCACTTATCAAATGCATGACTGAACTATTTGATGTGGTCTGGCGTCTCACCGGTAAGTGACAGAAGATACATATATCAACACAAATAACAAGGTATAACGGACTCATAGGATACTCATACACTCGTTTCTTTATACAGTTACAATTATAAAAAAAAAAATATGTACAAGATAAAGCTCAGCTCTGCTTAAGAATGGTAAGGAAGTATTATTGAATACATTTGCGATAACGAAGAAGACTGTGTTTCATTATCAAGACAGAGTAAGTACCTAAAAGATGAAATAGTTTAGAGCGCAGTTCGGCTACTTATTTCAATATGAAAAGCATTTACTTTTTGAACAAGTATATGGTCGATGCACGGAAAGAAACTGGAAGGGACATCAAGACTGCTGATTATCAAACCACGTGCTTATCAATCTCTAAGACGGAAAACAATCAGTCATACCTTGCAAAGATGCACTATTATCCTTCTTATTCTCCTGTGGCTACGGTGTCGGCACGTAATATCGAATCTGGCATAGTGGAACTTGCTAGCCTGATGTTCCTCCTGACACAACTACGTTTCCCTAGAACGGAACCTGTGTCTAGAGTCGGTCTTATGTTCAAATACGAGAACATTTCCTAAATGTTTGCGTAGTGTGTATCTGAGTCAGGACCCGGTATTTACCTAGCTGGATGCGGGAAACCGCCTAAAAACCACATTCCTTTTTATGACTGTGTCGACTATATCAGTAAACATTCTCGGCGGATGCACAAGTCTTAGATCCAGGAACTGATGACCTCGTTGATTGGTCCCTCCCCTCAAAGTCAACGAACCAGCTGCCTAGCAGGCGAACTGTCTCTCATCGTTAATCCGCCGGGCCTATTCGATCCGGGGCCGGCTCCTGTTCCCAGGCTGCGGGAACACGTTAATTACTCAAAATGTTATGTTGAATAAAGATGAGTCTGTTAGGAAAGCTGAATATGGGAGGACAACCAACGGTGGCGTAAGATAAAAAACTGCTCAATGAACTCAGATAACAACATATTAATAGCAGACCATAGATTTTAAATCTCAATAAAACAAGGCACATCTCCTGATAGACTAGAAGCAACAATTTTATCGGGGAAATTCTACTGTGCAAAGAAAAACAATTCAAAAATATGATCGCCTTATACCAAAACGTTGCCAACGACCTTGCCGCAGTTCCCGTCAGATCACCGAAGTTCAGCGCAGTCGGGCTGGGCTACCACTTGAATGAGTGACCATCTAGTCTGCGGAGAGCTGTTGGCAAGCGGTGTGGACTCAGCACTTGGGAGGTAATCTGAAGACCTACTTGACTGATAAGTAGCGACTCAGGTCTCGTAAACTGACACCCGGCCGGGAGAGCGGTGAGCTGACCACATGCCCCTGCATATCCGCATCCTATGACACCTATGGACTGAGGATAACACAACGGTAGGTCGGTACCGTTGGGCCTTATAGCCTGTTCGGATGCGGTTAACTCAAGAAACCTTCTATTGTGACTGGCCGTAGTATAAGTGACCAGTGAACACTTCCACCATTTAACCCCGAATGCAGATATGGGTGGCTTCTTCAAGCAGACAAGGTGGAGAGGAAGAGACACGCTTCAACAGAAAAAGTGGTTCAAAATGGCTCTGAGCACTATGGGACTTAACATCTATGGTCATCAGTCAACTAGAACTTAGAAAAACTTAAACCTAACTAACCTAAGGACATCACACACATCCATGCCCGAGGCAGGATTCGAACCTGCGACCGTAGTGGTCACTCGGTTCCAGACTGAGGCGACTAGAACCGCACGGCCACACAGGCCGGCTGAAAAGTTGTTATTTCGTATAGCGTGTCGGACTCACAAGTCGACGGCCACGATAATGCAAACACCGGAAGGCGCTGTAAACAGAAACATGCGCAGACTTCGTCAGTCTCTGTGTGTTTTTCGATGGTTTGAAGAGGATATACGAAATCTGGATAGCATTTGCTAGCAATGGATGTGGAATAGCGATACATTACAAAACTAAATTCTTGTCTACACAGAAGACGAATTAACTACTTGAGGACCATGTGACTCTTAGAAACGTACTGTAATAAGTATGATGAGTTACTGTAACTAACGTGAACTTCTTTGTCTGTCACCTCACAAGCTGCACAAACTTGTCTCTCGACTTATTTTGATATAACAACAGTTTAACGCCTATCGTACGTAGCCGGAGAGAGAGCACAGGCTTTCTAACCTTGTAGACAAAAGGGAACTTCGTATTTTGTAATGTCTAAACATTACAGCTCCATAGTTTAAACGAGTGCCTACACCCGCCTTACAGCCGATAATGTTGAAGCGTGGCTGCCGGGACGACGTGTCGAGTTGCACTGGTCCCGGATCGAATCTGCCGGGCGGATTGTTGAGGAGGGTCAGAGTGCCGGCTAGACTGTATGTGGCTTATAGAAGTTTTCCCACAACGCACTAGGTGAAAACCGGGTTGGTGGTTTGTCCTGCCCCAGTTGCATGATTGGAAAATACACTACTGACCATTGAAATTGCTACACCATGAAGATGACGTGCTACAGACGCGAAATTTAACCGACAGGAAGAGGATGCTGTGATATGCAAATGATTAGCTTTTCAGAGCATTCAAACAAGGTTGTCGCCGGTGGCGACACCTAAAACGTGTTGACATGAGAAAAGTTTCCTACCGATTTATCATAAACAAACAGCAGTTGACCGGCGTTGCCTGGTGAAACGTTGTTGTGATGCCTCGTGTAAGGAGGAGAAATGCCTACCATCACGTTTACGACTTTGATAAAGGTCGGATTGTAGCCTATCACGATTGCGGTTTATCCTAACGCGACATTGCTGGTCGTGTTGGTCGAGATCCAATGACTGTTAGACGAATATCGAATCGGTGCGTTCAGGAGGGTAATACGGAACGTCGTGCTGGATCCCAACGGCCTCGTATCACTGGCAGTCGGGATGACATGCATCTTATCCGCATGGCTGTAGCGGATCGTGCTGCCACGTCTCGATCCCTGAGTCAACAGATGGGGACGTTTGCAAGACAACAACCATCTGCACGAACAGTTCGACTACGTTTGCAGCAGCATGGACTATCAGCTCGGAGACCATGGCTGTGGTTACCCTTGACTCTGCATCACAGAAAGGAGCGCCTGCGACAGTGTACTTAACGACGAACCTGGGCGCACGAGTGACAAAACGTCATTTTTTCGGATGAATCCAGGTTCTTTTTACAGCATCATGATGGACGCATCAGTGTTTGGCGACAGCGCGGTGAACGCACATTGGACGCGTGTATTCGTCATCGCCTTGCTGACGTATCACGCGGCGTGATGGTATGGGGTGCCATTGGTTACATGTCTCGGTCACCTCTAGTTCGCATTGTCGGCACTCTGAACAGTGGACGTTACATTTAGGATATGTTACGATCCGTGGCTGTAACCTTCATTCGATCTCTGCGAAACCCTAAATTTCAGCGGGATAATGCACGACCGCATGTTGCAGGTCCTGAACGGGCCTTTCTGGATACAGAAAATGTTCGACTGCTGGCCTGGCCAGCACATTCTACAGATCGTTCACCAATCGAAAACGTCTGGTCAATGGTGGCCTAGCAACTGGCTCGTCAGAATTCTCCAGTCGCTACTCTTGATGAACTGTGGTATCGTGTTGAAGCTGCATGGGCAGCTGTACCTGAACGCGCCATCCAAGCTGTGTTTGACTCAATGCCCAGGCGTATCAAGGCTGTTATTACGGCCAGAGGTGGTTGTTCTGGGTACTGATTTCTCAGGATCTACGCATCCAAATTGCGTGAAAATGTAATCACATGTCGGTTCTAGTGTAATATATTTGTCCAATGAATACCCGTTTATCATCTGCATTTCTTCTTGGTGTAGCAATTTTAATGGCCAGTAGTGTACTTAGAAAACTTTCATTCACTTTCACGTGAATAACACTACATACAGGCAGTTGGAGTATCTATATTCATCCTGGTGAATGGTGGCTGTGGGAGGAAGGGTGGGGGAGGGGAGGGGCAACAGAGAAGTGACAGGAAGGATATCCGGGCATACCTTAAATATTAACAATGTCGATATTGATCCGATGCAGGACAATTGCCCCATCAAAATTAGAGTTTAAATAAAAAGGACTGAATCAGGAACAAATCATGGCGTTAATAATCATTTATGGCACCAACAGCTTCACGCGGTACACTGTTAATAATAAAAAATATAATAATATACACTCCTGGAAATGGAAAAAAGAACACATTGACACCGGTGTGTCAGACCCACCATACTTGCTCCGGACACTGCGAGAGGGCTGTACAAGCAATGATCACACGCACGGCACAGCGGACACACCAGGAACTGCGGTGTTGGCCGTCGAATGGCGCTAGCTGCGCAGCATTTGTGCACCGCCGCCGTCAGTGTCAGCCAGTTTGCCGTGGCATACGGAGCTCCATCGCAGTCTTCAACACTGGTAGCATGCCGCGACAGCGTGGACGTGAACCGTATGTGCAGTTGACGGACTCTGAGCGAAGGCGTATAGTGGGCATGCGGGAGGCCGGGTGGACGTACCGCCGAATTGCTCAACACGTGGGGCGTGAGGTCTCCACAGTACATCGATGTTGTCGCCAGTGGTCGGCGGAAGGTGCACGTGCCCGTCGACCTGGGACCGGACCGCACGGATGCATGCCAAGACCGTAGGATCCTACGCAGTGCCGTAGGGGACCGCACCGCCACTTCCCAGCAAATTAGGGACACTGTTGCTCCTGGGGTATCGGCGAGGACCATTCGCAACGGTCTCCATGAAGCTGGGCTACGGTCCCGCACACCGTTAGGCCGTCTTCCGCTCACGCCCCAACATCGTGCAGCCCGCCTCCAGTGGTGTCGCGACAGGCGTGAATGGAGGGACGAATGGAGACGTGTCGTCTTCAGCGATGAGAGTCGCTTCTGCCTTGGTGCCAATGATGGTCGTATGCGTGTTTGGCGCCGTGCAGGTGAGCGCCACAATCAGGACTGCATACGACCGAGGCACACAGGGCCAACACCCGGCATCATGGTGTGGGGAGCGATCTCCTACACTGGCCGTACACCACTGGTGATCGTCGAGGGGACACTGAATAGTGCACGGTACATCCAAACCGTCATCGAACCCATCGTTCTACCATTCCTAGACCGGCAAGGGAACTTGCTGTCCCAACAGGACAACGCACGTCCACATGTATCCCGTGCCACCCAACGTGCTCTAGAAGGTGTAAGTCAACAACCCTGGCCAGCAAGATCTCCGGATCTGTCCCCCATTGAGCATGTTTGGGACTGGATGAAGCGTCGTGTCACGCGGTCTGCACGTCCAGCACGAACGCTGGTCCAACTGAGGCGCCAGGTGGAAATGGCATGGCAAGCCGTTCCACAGGACTACATCCAGCATCTCTACGATCGTCTCCATGGGAGAATAGCAGCCTGCATTGCTGCGAAAGGTGGATATACACTGTACTAGTGCCGACATTGTGCATGCTCTGTTGCCTGTGTCTATGTGCCTGTGGTTCTGTCAGTGTGATCATGTGATGTATCTGACCCCAGGAATGTGTCAATAAAGTTTCCCCTTCCTGGGACAATGAATTCACGGTGTTCTTATTTCAATTTCCAGGAGTGTATTTAGATGTTGTGTCGCGGTGGTTTTTTTTGTTTCAAAATAGTTGATAAGTTGGTTTTGGTTTGAATTTAAATTACTTTTTAAAATTGGTTGGTTAATAAAGATTAATCCTGAGCAAACCTATTGTTCACGTTAATTGCTGTAATACGAACTAATCTTGAAACACGTAACATTTGAGTTAAGAACTGAAATAATCTTTTGTTATTTCTGCCTCTGCTAAATATTCTTATCGAGCAAGAAATATTTGATTATTATTTGCAACTGGCCACACAGGCGCGAGAGAATTCTTTCTTACCACTTTTAATAATTAAATTGTAGTCCGAGTCGCGGTTCTGAATCTCGGCCAAGAACTGAAAATGAAAATCTTAAAACTAAGTCTTGTTCTGCTGCGTCAGCTGGCTGTGGGAAAATGTTTATTATATTTTAGGCGGGTGAATTCTTCGCTTCCGCGGATTCCATGAATTAAGATTGCCACGCAGTGGTGTCTGTGGCTGCAGCTCAGAACAGTGGTATTTAAAGGAAACGGACATGAGATAGGGCTCACCTATTACAAATAAAAGTGAATAACAACATCAAACTATTATATTATCAGATTAATATTGAAATTGAGCTTACATTCAACGGCAGTGAACCAATATGTCCGACTTCTCACATGGCAGACAAGAGAGAGAGTGAACTGGTAAAAGAAGACAATTGAACACAGCTCTTCTTTACATTAATTGTCAATTGTTTTAGTAGTGCATACTGATTACCCTTTGCACTCAAAAGTTTATGTCCATACGTTATGTAATAATAATACACTCCTGGAAATGGAAAAAAGAACACATTGACACCGGTGTGTCAGACCCACCATACTTGCTCCGGACACTGCGAGAGGGCTGTACAAGCAATGATCACACGCACGGCACAGCGGACACACCAGGAACCGCGGTGTTGGCCGTCGAATGGCGCTAGCTGCGCAGCATTTGTGCACCGCCGCCGTCAGTGTCAGCCAGTTTGCCGTGGCATACGGAGCTCCATCGCAGTCTTTAACACTGGTAGCATGCCGCGACAGCGTGTACGTGAACCGTATGTGCAGTTGACGGACTTTGAGCGAGGGCGTATAGTGGACATGCGGGAGGCCGGGTGGACGTACCGCCGAATTGTTCAACACGTGGGGCGTGAGGTCTCCACAGTACATCGATGTTGTCGCCAGTGGTCGGCGGAAGGTGCACGTGCCCGTTGACCTGGGACCGGACCGCAGCGACGCACGGATGCACGCCAAGACCGTAGGATCCTACGCAGTGCCGTAGGGGACCGCACCGCCACTTCCCAGCAAATTAGGGACACTGTTGCTCCTGGGGTATCGTCGAGGACCATTCGCAATCGTCTCCATGAAGCTGGGCTACGGTCCCGCACACCGTTAGGCCGTCTTCCGCTCACGCCCCAACATCGTGCAGCCCGCCTCCAGTGGTGTCGCGACAGGCGTGAATGGAGGGACGAATGGAGACGTGTCGTCTTCAGCGATGAGCGTCGCTTCTGCCTTGGTGCCAATGATGGTCGTATGCGTGTTTGGCGCCGTGCAGGTGAGCGCCACAATCAGGACTGCATACGACCGAGGCACACAGGGCCAACACCCGGCATCATGGTGTGGGGAGCGATCTCCTACACTGGCCGTACACCACTGGTGATCGTCGAGGGGACACTGAATAGTGCACGGTACATCCAAACCGTCATCGAACCCATCGTTCTACCATTCCTAGACCGGCAAGGGAACTTGCTGTTCCAATAGGACAATACACGTCCGCATGTATCCCGTGTCACCCAACGTGCTCTAGAAGGAGTAAGTCAACTACCCTGGCCAGCAAGATCTCCAGATCTGTCCCCCATTGAGCATGTTTGGGACTGGATGAAGCGTCGTCTCACGCGGTCTGCACGTCCAGCACGAACGCTGGTCCAACTGAGGCGCCAGGTGGAAATGGCATGGCAAGCCGTTCCACAGGACTACATCCAGCATCTCTACGATCGTCTCCATGGGAGAATAGCAGCCTGCATTGCTGCGAAAGGTGGATATACACTGTACTAGTGCCGACATTGTGCATGCTCTGTTCCCTGTGCCTATGTGCCTGTGGTTCTGTCAGTGTGATCATGTGATGTATCTGACCCCAGGAATGTGTCAAGAAAGTTTCCCCTTCCTGGGACAGTGAATTCACGGTGTTCTTATTTCAATTTCCCGGAGTGTAATACACAGGAGAAAAATTATCTACCTCCTGAGCGGCCAGTATCGCATATAATATAATATTTAGTATCGAAAACTCTCGTTAAATTTATTTGCTTTTAAATATCACGCTCGAGGGCACAAGCTGCAATAGCCCTGCCGAGTCCTACATCTATGTGCGCACCCACAAAGACCAGTTTAATTTTATATTTATTATGACAATGCAAAGATACAGGTATCTTAGGAAGTTCACAGGTACAGTGACAATTCTCTCTTCTTTCATCGCTCGATAATTATTACTTACGGTACTGAAAACTGCAACCGTAATAATTCAGTCAAACTGATGAGGGGTGATTTCTTTGATGCTGTGGGCGTGATAACGGATAATGGAGGGTAGTAAAGCATTCGGCACCCCGCGGCGCCGAACTGCTCCAGCTGGAGACGGTGAGATGATGTAAATTACAGGACAGCGAGCCGTGGAGTAGCGGGAGTGAACCACTTGGGAACAAAACTCAGCAAAAAATAGACAATTGGTGAGAATCCTCTCAATGTAATAAACCTACCAGAATCCACCACAGTCTGTTATACATTTACAGAACGAAAACTGATGTTAACTGAGCATTGTATAAGGAGAGGACGGAGATTATCTGATGGTGTGGGATTTCACGAACGGCGATCGGTTTAATTTTAAAGCCGAGAAATTGCAGATCGAAATACCTGAATTGTTCCGAAGTTTGTGAAATCTTAGTCCGTTCTAAGTATAGGAAATGCCTTGCTCACTTAGGTTCTGTATATGTATAAGTTGTACTTCTCGGGCAGCATGATGAGTGATGTATTCCATAAGCACTTGATACGCCGAGAGGAGTCTCGTAGAGTGGTAAGATATTAGCTAAGTAACTTTCAGTATTTAATTACGTTCTATAATAATGAACAGAGGAGCTAATAGTATTTTAACGAGTTTCATGATAAAGTGCAGAGGATTTAATTGTAATTTAGCTTGTTTGTCACGAAACTGCTAAAACGGCCGTTCTGGCCACAGAGAGGCCTAAAGCGCCCTACCGACTGCCGTGTTATCACCAGCAAATGACGTCACCTGGACGTGTTATGGAGTGCCGTGGGGTCAGCACACCAGACCGTTACCGGCTTAGCAGTCCTGAGTGCCCCTACTTCTCATTCAAGTAGCTCTTTAATTGGTGTCACGAGGCTGAGCCGAGCCCGTACCAATCCTTGCACACAGGAAAAATCAGTTGCAATACAGGGAATCGAACCCGGCTCCACTGCATAGTACTTAGCTCTGTTGATCACTCAGCTTCGGAAAAGGACACGAAACTGACACAATTCCCAGAATTGTACTAGTAGCTTGCTATAGTCTTACTCCGTTCGCGGACGTGTTTCAGATACACGGAGGTGACAGAAGACATGGCTGCCTCCTAACATCATGTCGGATCTCCTTTTTCCCGGTGTAGTGCATCAGTTCGACGTGGCTCGGACTCAATGGACTGTTGGAAATTCTCTGCAGAAATATTGAGCCCTGCTGCCTCCATAACCGCCCATAATTACAAAAGTGTTGCCGCTGCTGTATCTCGTGCACGAACTGACCTCTCGATTATGTCTCATAAATGTTCGATGGATGCGCTTGGTGGCAAAAATCATCCACTCGAATTGTTCAGAAACAATCGGGAACAGTCGTGACCCGGTGACATGGCACATTATAATCCATAAAAATTCCTCGTCGTTCGGGAACAAGACATCCATGAATGGCTGCAAATGGTCTCCAGATATTCGAAAAGAAACATTTCCAGTCGAAGATTGGTTCAGATGGAACAGAGGACTTGGTCTATTCCTTGTAAACACAGCTCATACCACTTAGGAACCACCACTAGCTCGCCCAGTGGCTTCTTGACGACTTGGGTTGACTTCGTGGCGTCTGCGTCACACCCGACACTCTAGCATCAGCCCTGACCAGCTGAAATGGGGAATCATCTGACCAGGCTACGGCGTCTAGGGTACAGGCGATATCGTGCTGATAGGCACTAGCGTCGGTTGTCTGCTACCACGGCCAATTAGCGCCGGATTTCAGACTAACGGACACATTCGTCGTACGTCCCACATCGATTCCTGGGGTTATTTCACGCAGTGTTGCTAGTCTGTTAACATTGACAATTCTTTTCAAACGCCGTTGCATTCGAACGTTAAGTAAAGACCGTCGGCCTCTGTATGGTCCACAGTGAGAGGTAATGCCTGATATTTAGTGAGAGGTAATGCCTGCGATTTCCAAAATGGGATGTCCCATGCATCTACTCCAGCTACCATTCAGCGTTTAAGGTTTATTACTCCCCGCCGTGGGGCCATAACAGCGTCGTAAACCATTTCACATGAATCGCCTGAGTCCAATGACAGCTCTGTCAATGCACTGTCCTTTGATACCTTGTGTAGAAGATACCGCCGCCATCCGTAAATGTGCATACAGCTATCTCATGTCTGTTGTCACTTCAGTATAAATTGTTGTTATTATTTAAGTAGCATCATGAGTTTTAATGTGTCTCTAGGCAGGGATTACTTGCAATATCCTTTTGGTTTAATAAGCGCTTGCAAGTTGTTTGAGATTGTGTACTGAGCAATGAGCTCTACATTGAGAGTCATACTCCGAGCCTTTGATTCAATATGCAATTATGTTATGGCGGCGTCCTTTATTTATGAATTAACGTTGATATGATACACTCCACACCTACTTCGTGGTCCTGTAACAGTGCCTACAAAATGTGATACAAAAAACAGGGACACAGCAGCAATGAGTACTCAAGCTCATATTATACACTCTTCTGTAACCATGCTCCTCTAAAGGCGAGACATCCGCTAAGTAACCTCGCTGCAGTTTGCAATGGTACGCCTTGTCTGCTATGTATTCGTTAACACAAAGTGAATATCTACTCGATGAGTAGAACGATTGCGAAATAAGAGACTTTGCTCGATCTTTGAAACAGGTTCGGTACGCAAACATGACCCACAAAAAGAGAACGTCACCTGAGCAACTACGAAAATGTGACGCCCGGGATGCACGGACGTGATATATCTAAACAACTGTGGAACATGCAGCGGAAAAAAAACATTAGAGTAAGTGACCTGCAACTACTCGCCACTCTTAAATGTGTGCAAAGTGGCGAATATCTTTGAATGATTGATAGGGCAAAAGAAGAAGTATAGTATTTTGTAGCTGATCAGCTGATTTATTTATTATTTTCTTATTTGCTTTTTGAACACTGTTTACTTCGTAACTACTACAATTCTTGATTAAGATTATCACGCTGCGCGGGGTAGCCGCGCGGTCTCAGGCGTCTTGTTGCGAACCGGGCCCCCCCCCCCCCCACCGCCCCTCCCTTTCGTCGGAGGTTCGAGTCCTCCCTCGGGCATGGGTGTGTGTGTGTGTGTGTGTGTGTGTGTGTGTGTGTGTGTGTGTGTGTGTATTGGTGTATTGTTCTTAGTGTAAGTTAACTTAAGTTAGATTAAGTAGTGTGTAAGCTTAGGGACCTCAGCAGTTTGGTCCCATAAGACCTTCCCACTAATTTCCAGCTTTTTTAAGATTAGCGCCGTATGTACATTGTAAACTTCTTGTAAGGGCGATGAATAGGTAGCTTCATCGCTATTGGCAAGTTTTTACCACAGTGATTATGTAAGTATGAGGGTCGTTTTCTTAAGTAATAACCGTTTTGTTATAGCACATGAAATAGTTTATTTGCAAAAATATTTGCGGGAAATGGAAATAAAAACGTTGTTTTATTGTTCTACGTAGTCACCATTTACGTCTAAACACTTGTTCAGTGGTGCGACCAGCTTTTGTATACCGTTATCACAGAACTCTGCCGCCAGTGTATTTTACCATTCCATTACAGTTGCTGGCAAAGTATCATCGTCCTCCGATCATTGTCCTTCAAGAAATACCTTATCTTTGGGAAAAGATGAAAGTCTGGAGTTGCTAGGTGTGAACAGTAGGTCTGGTGCTCCAGCAATTCCCACTGAAACTTGTCCAGTTGCGCCATTGGAAATACTGCAACGCGGGGCCGAGCATAATGGTGGGGCAGAATGATGCTGTTTGAGAGCAACCCTCGCCGGCGGTTTTGAATGCCACGCCAAACATTTAATAAGGGTTCACTATACCTCTTAGCTTTTACTATCACCCCTCTTGTCAGGAAGTCTACAAACGAACGCCTTTTCGGTCCCAGAAAACCGTGGACATGATTTTACGTATTGATTGTCGTTCTGTTTTTTTTTCAGACTTTGAATGATGTTACTCATTTGATTGTCGTTTAGCCTGCGATATATAAGCAATACGTGTTTTATCGCCAGTCACATTGTGACTCAAGAACGTTCCGAAAAAGACAAAAATCTTCCAAACGCTTTGTTCGCTGTTCGTCCGTTAACATTCTTGGGACCCATTTTGCAAACATTTTAATGTACCGAAATTTGTCAGTAATTGTTGCATGTCGGCCTTCCAGATCGATCCTTCTTTCATCGAACAGTCTGCACCACCAACACATATTTATACTATTCATCATATCTTCGTCATAAATTGCACACACTTCGATAATTCCATATTTCTAGTTTTCCAAAAGGTATTGTATAAAATTCCTCATCAGCGGCTTCCAATCAACCTGCGTGACTATGAGGTATCGTCTCATTATGTAAACGGAGTCGTGATGTAAGGTTTCAGTTCGTAGCAATTGCCGGAAAGTCAGTGAGTAAAACGGAAGTTATATCTGGCGTTTCCCAGGGAAGTGTTGTAGGACTACTGCTATTTCTAATCTATTTAAATGAATCAGCAGGCAATCTCAACAGACATTTTTAGATTGTTCCATTAAGTTTCGGGTGTGCAGCCGCAAGAAATCTCCTTCTTCTGCACACCCGAAACTTAATGGAACAGTCTTTGCGCCGCCAAAACCTGAAGATGCACATTTTTAGATTGTTTGCAGATTATGTTGTCATTTACAGGCAACTCAAGTCATTAGAAGGTCAAAACTAATTACAAAATGATTTAAACAAGATATATGTATGGTGCGGAAAGTGGCTTTTGTCTCTGAATGATGAAAATTATGGGGGTCATCGACATGAGTAATAAAAGAAACCCGTTAAATTTCGGTTTAAAAAAATCTAAATGCTGTTAAAATGCCCAGAGACAACAATTACGAAAACCTTAAAAAGAAACGAACGAATAGATAATGTTCTGAGGAAGGCGAATAAAAGACTGCAAAGGAAACAGTGAAGGCAGGATCACTTACGTAAAAAGACTAGGGCTTGTAGAAATCCGTGGGCAACACAAGAGATATTGAATTTAATTGATGAAAGGACAAAATATAAAAATGCAGAAAATGAAAGACAAGAAAGGGAACACAAATGTCTAAAAATGAGATTGATAGAAAACGCAAAATGACCAAGCAGGAATGGCTAGTGGACAAATGTAAGGATTTCGTGTTTCACTAGGGAAAGATAGATAGCGCTTACATTAAAATTAAAGAGGCTTTAGAAGAAATGAGAGGCAGATATATGAATATCAAGAGCTCAGAAGGAAAACCAGTCCTAAGCAAACAAAGAAAAGCTGACAGGTGGAGGGAGTACATAGGAAATCTATACAAGGGAGATGCGCTTGAGAGTAATATTATAGAAATGGAAGCGGACATAGATGAAGACGAAATGGGAGACATGATACTGCGAGAGGAATCTGACAGAAAACTCAAAGACCTAAGTCGAAACAGGGCCACGGCGGTCGCCGAAATTCTATCGGAACAGTTGTGGGAGAAGCAGCCATGACACCACCCTCCCATTTGGTGAGCAAGATGTATGATATAGGCGTAATACCCTCAGACTTAACGAAGAAGGAAGGTTAGAAAATTTAAACAGGGCAATGGATAGGTTAAAGTTATATATAGTGAGAGCTAGTGAAGTTCAGGGGCAGGAGGGACAGGACTTCAGGTCAGATGACTACATGGTTAAAAATACAAAATCAAATATGGGGTGATACAGGAGTAGGTCTCATAATGAACAAGAAAATATGAAAGGGGATCAACAGCTCATAACTGCTTCAACAGCAAAGCGAACACATTATTTTAGGAAAGAGAGACACGAAGCCCACACCCACCGCATTTGTACAAGTTTGTACGCCAACAAGCTGCGCAGATAATGAATAGATTGAAGAAATTTATGATCAAATAAAAGAAATTATTCAGATAGTTAAAGGAGACGAAAATTTAAAAGTCATGGGGGACTGGAATTCGACAGCAGGAAAAAGAAGAGAAACAAAAATAGTACGTGAGTATGAAATGGGGGAAAGAAATGAAAGACGAAGCTACCTGGTAGAATTATGCACAGCGCATAATTTAATCATCGCTAACACTTGATTTAAGAATCATGAAAGCAAGTTTTATACTTGGAAAAGACCTGGAGACACTGGAAGGTTTCAGACTGATTGTGTAATGGTAAGACAGAGATTTCGGAAGCATTTTTTTAAATTTTAAGACATTTATAGGTGCAGTTGTGGACTACGACCACAATTTATTGGTTATGAACAGTAGATTATAACTGAAGAAATAGCAAGGAGGTCAGAACTTAGAGGACCTATGGACAAATTAACATCAAATATGGAAGAAGGGACAGATAACACTCCACTGGAATTTCCTAAGTCATTTGGGAATGTGGCAACAAAACGATTATTGACGTCAGTGTGTATAACGTATGAGACTTGCGATATGTCATCTGACTTTCAAAGCAACATCATCCACACAATTCCCAAGATTTCAATAGCCGACACGTGCGAGAATTATCGCACAGCTAGTTGAACAGCTCTTGCATCGAAATTGTTGACAATATACAGAAGAATCGAAAAGAAAATTGAGGATCTTAGGAAAAATAAAGCCATCGAGGAATCAGTTCTGAAGCGGTTAATGATGGAAACAAGACTGAAGAAAATTCAAGGTAAGTTCATAGGGTTACTGACCTGGATAAAGTGTTCGACACTGTAAAATGGATTTTCGAAATTTTGAGAAAAATAGAGGTAAACATAGGGAATTATGGGTAATAAGCAATATGTACAAAAATTAAGAGACCTATAAGACTGAAAGACCAAGGAAGAAATGCGTGGATTAAAAAGTCTTTCACCACTGTTATCCCATCTATACGTCGAAGGAGGAATGACGGAAATAAAAGGAAGTTTCTAGAGTGCATTTATAAATCAAGATTAAAGAATATAAGTGTTGGGATTCGCTGATGACCTTGATAGCCTCAGTGGAACTGAAGAGGAATTACAGGACCAGTTGAATGAAATGAACAGTGTAATGAGTACAGTTATGGACTAAGAGTAAATCGAGGAAAGACGAAAGTAATGAAAAGTAGCAGAAATGAGAACAGCAAGAAACTTAACATCAGGATTTGCGATCACGAAGTAGAAGAAGTTAAGGAATTCTGCTACCTAGGCACCAAAATAACTGCTGACGTACGCAAGGAGGAGGCCATAAAAAACAGACTAGCTCTGGCAAGGGGGGAATTCCTGGCCAAGGGAAGTTTATTGGTATCAAACATAGATCTTAATTTGAGGAAGAAGTTAGTGAGAATGTACGTCTGGATCACAGCATTCTATGGCATAGAAAGAAGGGCTGTGGGAAAATCGGAACAAAAAAATCTATTGGGGTAGAGGGTTGGTTATTCTTATTTAAGAAGGTTGTATAACATTTGTTATGACATTACCTGTCAATACTTAATGTAATGTTAACGCTAAAATGAACACTGCGATTGTGCAGGTTATTCTAATCATTAATATTATATATATGACTATGAATCACTTCTAAACAGAGTCTTCATGACGATTGCAATACAGCATCAAGTATGTGACATTCTAAAATGAATACTGCGATTGTGCAGATTATTGTAATCATTAATACTATATATATGTATATATATATATATATTAATACTATATATATATATATATATATATATATAGTATTAATGATTACAATAATCTGCACAATTGCAGTATTCATTTTAGAATCTCACCTACTTGATGCTGTATTGCAATCGTCATAAAGACTCTGTTTAGAAGTGATTCATAGTCATATATATAATATTAATGATTAGAATAATATATATATATATATATATATCTTAATTTGAGGAAGAAGTTAGTGAGAATGTACGTCTGGAGCCTGGAGCATAGCATTCTATGGCACACACACACACACACACACATATATATATATATATATATATATATATATATATATATATATCACTTGTAAATATAGTCTTCACCATGATTTCAATACAGTGTTTTTACTGAGTATGTGATGTTCTAAAACGACTACTGCGATTGTACAGGTTATTGTAATCATTGATATTCACTTGTAAATAGAGTCTTAATGATAATTTCAACACAACATTGTTATTGGCCATATGAGGTTCTATTCACCTTAAATACATACAAGCATTTATTTTGTAACAAATGTCCACTGAATAGTGTTATTATTATGGTATACTACCTTTAGTAGGAATTTTTCAATTACATAGATTCCATAAAACTAATTACTGTTATTGGTACAGAGTTTGTGACATTATTGTTACCATCAAGATGTATAAAAATTTAGCAACAAATGTCCACTGCATACAGTTATTGTATATTATTTATCATATTAATTTCTTGCACAATGATAACATCAGTGTAACTAAGATTATGTTTCTGTCACTATGACAAACGATTTTGTAAATGTTTTTAACTTAGCATCAGACTAAGCTGTTGCCTGACAGGACATACGTTCTCCATCTGTGAGAATCTCATGATTGTGTTTAAGAGCCAGAGTGGACTACCACCTAACATAACGAGTAGCCTGAGTCTACATAAATATAAGTGAAACTCAGACTGAACTGTCACCTGACATAACAACTGGTCTGAGTCTATGAGCATATAACGGAAGTCAGTGTGAGCTACCTTCTCACGTAAAATGTGTCCTATAACAAAATAAATATAATGACTTCAGGGGTACATCAGTGTGAGCTACCACATGACATAATATGTGTTCTATGACTGATAGAATATCATAATTGAAACTGAATGTCAGTGTGTGTTGTCATCTGACTTGACATATACTTTACAAACGATACCACCATGGCTCAGTGTGTCCCATCACTTGATGCCCATTCTTCTTCAGTCTTATTGTACTACTCATCACTATTAAAGTCAGTGTGTCCTATCACCTGATGTGACAGGTATTGTACAATGGACATTATTTGTGGCTCAGAGTGTTTCATCACCTGAGACCCCTGTTTGTGACACAATATAAATTTTCATTGTTGTAACCGGAACAGGGTGAGTTATCCCCTGACTTAACAGGTATTCTGCGGTTACAATAAGGTGACTCAGTGTGTTCCATTACCTGATGCCCACTCTTCTTCAACCTTATTGTACTACGGATCACTATTAAAGTCAGTGTGTCCTATCACCTGATATGACATCTATTGTACAATTGACATTATTTGTGGTTCAGTGTGTTTCATCACCTGTGGCCCCATATCTTATTATGAATTACAAGCAGAATCTGTGTAAACTGTCACCTGACATGACATAGGTTGTACAATCGACACTAGTTTTGGCTCAGTGTGTTTCTTCACCTGAGGCCCAACATTTTACTATAGTAGACTCAATGTAAACTGTCAACTAACGTGACATGTCTTCTTCATTTACTATTGTCAATGAAACTTGCCATGTACTCTAGGTCTACTACAAGATAATGATTTTAACTGAAAGTCAATATCTGCTGTCACCTGATGTGACACATATTTTGTATTTAAAGCTACTGTTACTTAAAGTATTTTATTGCATTATTTTACTGGCATTAAGAGAGCTCTATGAGACATTTATGTATATTTGCAGTGAACTTCTAGTGGATATTTAACTATTTTATTTACTTTACCTCACATTCTATATTTCTGTTTGATAAATTTGATGGTATTTGAGGTATTTTACCCCTACATTACTATGCTTCTATAAAAAGTCTTTATATCTTTTATACTATTTTTCAACTTTTAATATTATTTGATACACTTCTCTTTAGAAATTTAAGTATATTCTGCATTTTACCCCACATTCTACATTTTTGTATTATAACTTTTGATGTTATTTGAGACAATTCAGAATCTAAATACCTTATCGATTTTACCTCACATTGTTTTCTTCTGTTTTGTAAATTTTGATGGTATTTGATACACTTCTCTTAATAATGTAATGTCTGATGTCTTTGCCCTATATTTATATTTCTGTTTTGTACATTTTGATGTTCTTTGATTCACTGCAATTCGACAATCTAATGATATTATGCATTTTACTTCACATTATATGTTTATATTGGTGAATTTTATTCATGTATAATACTCTTTCAATTTGAATGCTATATATATTTATATTGTATCTTACATTGTATTTTTTTACGAATTTCTTGGCGAAATCTGTGCTAGCTACACAGATCTCCCCACAAAATTCTGGTCCAGTGGACCAGGGGGTTATGAAAGGTATGTGCTAAGGTCTGATCAGGGTAGCTCCAGAAAATAGTCGGTAGTTGCCAACCGCAAGATGGAACGAGTATAATCTATTTGAGTACGAGGTTCTTTGATGGTTAAGAGAGCTGGGCACGTGCAGTAAAACCCGAGGGGTCGCAGGTAGGTGTCCAGAGAAAGCACATACGTGCAGACAGCTTTAAGGCAGGAGTCGCGGCTAGGTGCCCGGATGAAATCAAACCAGTCAGAAGACCAGAAGACTGACGGCAAAATGGTGTAGTTGTATCAGTCCCTATCAGGCCAATTTAGATGACTTCTTTAGCCGCATAATCACCATGGATGAATATTGATGTATTTCAATGACCCCAAACAACAGGATCCATCACCGCCATAAAAGGCGTAGCTCAAAACTTCAGGGACTTCTATGGTGTGTTGCTAACAGATTATGCTCCTAAGGGAGAAATCTTCACATCAGAGTCGTGTCGGGTCAAAAGCAAGTAGTTATTTGAAGAGAAGTCACGATAGTCTTTTTCACGTTAACGTATTGTCCCAGTGGCCGGACTATAAATAAAATGTGTTGATTGTGGATTTGATGTTATTATTATATGTCGTTTATACAGTATATGCTATAGTGTATCAACGCTGAAGCGTGCCTGGTATTCAGGAACCTTGAGCGGTGCGAGCGACAAGACTACGTTGAAAGCAGGCGGCCACGAGAAGAAGTGACAAATGCTGAAAAGAAGAAGGGACGGAATGATAGGACATCTGTTAAGACATCACGGAATAAGTTCCACAGAACTAAAGGGAGCTGTAGAGGGTAAAAACTGTAGAGACAGACAGAGGTTGGAATATATGCAGCAAAATATTGCGGGTGTTGGTAGCAGGTGCTAGTCTGAGATGACAAGTTTGGCATAGGAGAGGAATTGATTGCGGGCGTCATCAAACCAGTCAGAAGACTGATGATTCTGTCTACACTCTGACCTTCTGCTAATAATGAGTGCCAGAGTGGCAGATATTACCAACGTTTTTAATTTACATTGAAATAGTCTCCCCCCAAAAAGGTGGAGCATAGTGTGCGTTTACTGTGTTGATGTGGATACGTAGAGAATTCGGTGAATTTCTCGATCTGTGCCGCCTACCAACGGCGCTGCCAATCGCAAGTTAGGCCATCGACAGTGTCTCTTGCATACTGGTGCTGACGCAGGACAGTCTACGTCACGCACTGGATTTCAGCTGTCTAAATGGCTGTGCCCATATCGAGGCTGCCAGTTCGCCGTCCGTCAGTTTGCGAGCGCATTGTCTGTGACCCGTGTCAGCGCCTCTCCGTACACCGTACGGAACATTTTACACCACTGGCTAGTCCGAATAGCCAATACTTTTTAGACACACATCAGCAGAACACTTGCATCAACGACATAAAATCACTTTACATGTACAAAATTTCTTGCTTCTGCACTCCTTACCATTTGACTTCCATTACTACACGTAATTTCTGTATCGTATCGATGAAAGCATCAGCTTGTTCTCTGTCCTCAAAAATGGTAGCTTTCGTATTTTTTATGACAGATTTTAAATCCTTGCCTCCCTCTTATGTGTTAAGTGAGGTATGTATGATTCATTTCAATTAAGTCATTCCAGAAAATCGTCTCTTCGTTTCAGCGAATCATGAATTTCACATCTATTTCTTTAACGAGGCATTGCTATAAATTTGGATCGAGCGGTATTCGGCGTCATGCTGATACTTCCTCGCTATTTCTGTAGATATTGCCAATATTTTCTGTTGATTTGTAAGTCGTGGTTCAAACATGCTCTTTTCTTCAACAACCCCTTTCGCTTCCTATTTTTAACTACAGCCGCATCACGGAGAAGATTTTAACTCCCAAAATATGGTGTACATAATCGGATTTTCTATGTAGGATACATGTCAAAACGCCTCAATAATTATTTTACTTCCAGTTCAGTTACACGCGTATCTCAGGCTATTGCTAGTATCCCGACCGCGGGTTTCACAGTCTCTACAACACACTTCTACAGGTGTTACACCGCACATAGTTGCTGAAGAGTTCCGCGCATACCTACGCTAGAGGACATTCCGTTTCCTCGTTAGAAGGAAATGAAGTTGACTCACCGACCCTTGCGCTAATTGCGGTGTGTCTTACGTACTTGAGTACATATCACTTCCTTTTATAAAAGGCTTTTCTGCAGCTATTACCTATATACCAGTGTGTGAGGAATCATTGTCCGGCCGGAGTGGCCGTGCCGTTCTAGGCGCTACAGTCTGGAACCGAGCGACCGCTACGGTCTCAGGTTCGAATCCTGCCTCGGGCATGGATGTGTGTGATGTCCTTAGGTTAGATAGGTTTAATTAGTTCTAAGTTCTAGGCGACTGATGACCTCGGAAGGTAAGTCGCATAGTGCTCAGAGCCATTTGAACCATTTTCGAGGAATCATTTCTACACCGTCCATAATTCGTGCAGCCAGGTCTCATAAACAAAACTCTTCTTTTATTCCCGGAAGAGAAAGTCTGAAACAGCCAATAAATAATAGTCCATCTTGAAGTATTCCTTTTCGTCCGAATACGGTGACGATGTGGAGTCAGATGCGAACTATGAAATTTACTTACGCGCCATCGTCTTTAAATCATGTGGCTTCACAGATATTTGCAGTTGAAACCCTTTAAAATCTTAATTATCATCCACTAATGTTCACAAGCATATCTTCTAAGAAGTTTGTGACATATTTCCTTTACGATAAATGTGACGCAGACTCTTTAGCAAAAATAAACAGTGAATTATGTAACACAAAAATCTGTAATCATCGGTATACGAAAGGGAAAGCTTGACAGTCCAGTATCGGATGTGCGAGAGTGTAGCTACTATGAACTGGAAAAAGTGACTGACGATGCAAAATATCGATTTCGAGTAGGTCTAATGGTGTGAATGACCATAAAAACGACTCTGATGGAAAAAATGTAGAAAAAACTTAATGAACAAGTAGAAAACAAATACACGGTCTAAGATGAAATACTGAATATCATTGTTGCTACAAAACAATATTTTTAATTACAATATTTAAGCAAATTTAAACAAAGAAATACACTTCAAACAAAGAATATTTAAAGGTATCAATATACAAGTAAAAGATGATACTCCCGAAAATAACCAAGAGAGAAAGCATAGACACCAGAATAAATGGACTCTTCTTTGCAGAATACCGTGTGAGTGCAAGATGTGTAATTATTAACTTGCAAGGCGCATTATTACAAATTAATATTGTATGGTGCGAGACTTACAGTCTCCTTGTTACTAAGCACTGCAAAGACAGTACTGATTCCGTGCTACCTATGAGCTTGTGTTCGTAAATGTAACTGTGAACCTATGATCCTTCGTAAAGAAGCAAACGCTAACTCAGCCTGTATGGGAGTGCGGTGCGGTGCTCCGTGTTGTAGCTGACTGGTCACGTGAACATGTGTTTCCATACGTGTATATCGCGTTCCCTGTGCAGGCACCGAACGTGTAAGCAGTAACACTTCTTGTTCGTCGTATTCGTGTATTGTTCGTGAAGCGGAGGTTCCGCTTCGTACCTGTAAAAAAGACCCTGGATTCGATCAGGAAAATAATTTGAGCTTCCCCTTTGACAAGAGTGCGTGACACGTGCAACCTAGAGCTTTGGAAATTCATGACTGGTTGCATGGAAATTTCGGAACTTCGGGTGATAATGCAGAGTTCAAATGGATAACGAGAAATGCTGTGATTTATGCTAAATTACGTAGTTCTTTTGTGTTAGACAGAATATTACTGAATACCCACGGAAAATTAGAATTCCGTCATCGTGATGGTTCTGTCAGCACCGCAAATCTAACAAGGGGTGGCCGCCAATTGTGAACTTCAGTTTCGATTCATACTGCGCATAATAAAAGCTCATGGCCAGAGGTGTAATGTGGCAAAGCACCAAGATGCACTTCTCAGCCGTTGTCGAGAAAATCGACAGTTAAAAGAAACCGTTGCGGTGAAATACTCTCTACGATTAATAATTTTCTACAGCGTCGTGGCGCAGCGGTAAGCGCTCGGGTTCGTAATCCGAAGGTCATCGGATCGAATTTCGCGCCAAGCAACCTTTTTTTTTTTTTTTTTTTTAGTGCTTGTTTTTCGTAATTCAAATGTGTACACACACACACACACACACACACACACACACACACACACACACACACACACACATATATATATATATATATATATATATATATATATATATATATATATATATATATATATATATAAAACAAAGTTGTATTTCACAAATGTTACTAATTGTCTTCACAATGTTAACCACGTATAGTTAACGGAAGACGTAGAAACGATATTCCGAAACGAATACGTATAGCGTAAGTCAAACGTTCGAATTGGAATAGAGACCCCACGAACACAAATTTGCTGCGGCAGGTATGAAATATAAACTCCGTTACTCGCTCGTTACACTTGAAGGACAGATGTTGAATGGGCCGAAACGAGCTGCCGCATAACAGCGTAGTAACCTGCTAACTTCGAAAGAAGGTAGATGCGGTCCCTAGCGCAACTTATAACATCGTTAAAAATCAGTGCGGACGTGGGAGCTTTGGTACAGCCTGTTAAACAAACGGAAAAATGGAGGCGGTACAATGAGAGAGGGATCCTCCTTCACCAACATGCATAAGCAATTCATTAATAGTTTATATATATATATATATATATATATGAATTACAAAAAACTAATAATAAAAAATATGGCATGGCGCGAGATTCGATCCGACGACCTTCGTATTAGGAACCCGAGCGCTTACCGGTGTGCCACGACGCTGTAGAAAATTATTAATCGTAGAGAGTATTTCACCGCAACGGTTTCTTTTAACTGTCGATTTTCTCGACAATGGCTGAGAAGTGCATCTTGGTGCTTTGCCACATTACACCTCTGGCCATGGGCTTTTATTATGCGCAGTATGAATCGAATCTGAATTTCACAATTGGCGGCCTCCCCTTGTAAGTAATGTTAACAGAGAAATGAAAACTGTCAGCGTGCAAAATCAAAGAGTAAGGCAGCAACGACTACATACAGGCACTTTCTAATTTTGGACAGGTAAATAGCTTCGAATTAGAAAAATGGTCACATAGTACAAGATTCAGCGCTACAAAGGGATTAGATCCGCACGAATGTCTATTACATCTGATATCCCATTCCACATTCTTGTACGTTATTAGAAGGCACACATAATATATGTCGGGAAGACAATCATATGTCACGTGTGAAATGAATCAGGACATTATCGAGAAAACTGCCACGGCACGTGTCCATTCTACGAAATAATCTGCAACAGCGGATGAGACTGGAGGCACAAGAACTATTTCGTTCAAGCACTGCAATGGGCTGCATCGAAAATACTCACAGCGAATCCAATCCCTCAGGTTAGCTGAAGAGAACTTACTACCCCTGAGCAAGAGACCAGGAACAAAGGAAGTGCACTGGAAATCAGACAACGGTCAAAAGAATGAAACAGATAAAGACCAGTCTGCAAATACTCTTCGGGGAAACTGCTACAGAGTTCATGAGATTCCAACTAATAAGCAAGAAAACGAGGCAGATACGGAAAATGAAAGTCCTTGTTCTCATCCAAATCAAAACGAAAAGAAAAGACATTAGAAAAAGATAGTACGGGCTCCGAGAAATACCCTGAAGAAAAATCGGCACAGATACCTAGGAAACATAGGTGAATCCAAGATTAGGACGGAAACTCACGCGGGCACAGACGTTCTTCAACAATCACTACAACCTTACATGGGGAACCTCTGCAGCAGGAAAGTAAACACCAACCAAGCAGAGGACAACACGCAAGACAATAACACAGCAAAAGCTGAGTGAAACCAGAACAGCTGTGACTGGAGCATGTAAATAGGGAAGTGAAGTAGAAGATAACGCAGAAACAGCTTTCACTATTACCACACGGTTCCAAAGCATGCAGTTAATGCAGCTGAGTAAAGTATTAGCATGCAGGAGGCTATAAAATCTCAAGGTGCTGAAAAGGCGCCGCGAGTGGAAGCCAAACCAACTCTAAATGGGGTACACTGGAAAAAAAAATTACACAAAGGGAATACCATGACGATGAGGAGGTAGAAATGGAAAATGATCGTACTGGAAACGAATCCAGAAAGACAGTTGAATAGTGGAGTATGAAGAGACCTGAAAACTGACAAATGGCTTGCAATGGACAATAGGAGAGTGCTTACTCTATTCACACTAAATATCTACAGAATAACAAGTGAAAAAGATATGATAATTTTGAGGAATTTCTTAAAAACCAAAGACTTCGACGTTACCTTCCATCAGAAAGCAGCTTGCGAAGAAATGCACGTGCAACAGCAACACAAGGTGTACAACAGTTTCGGGTCTAGCGATAGGGGTTGCTGCATTTTAATGAGAATGCGACTGGAATTAGAAAATTTAGAAAAGCCAAACTAAACGAGATAACAATATCAAATCTTTATGTCCAGACAAGAACAAATAACACAAATAGTGGGGAAAAGATTTTAGTGAAACTAGCTCGTACTTTAGGAGACATACAAAGGGTGCATAATAATGAGGGGAAATTTAATTATGTTGTATGATAGGCAGACACAACAGTATCAACCCCTAATTCTACACCCTTACATAACGTGATTAGAGGACTAAAACCGACAGTCGGCCTAGATCGACTAGCCATAATTCGATCCTATTGTACGTACGGACCTCCACTGTTAGCCTCGATACTGGATGGATTGCATACCACAACAGGAAAAGATGTACAGGATTATGAAGTAAACCCTATCAGCTTCTCGTACACCATGCAATTGTCATTAAAATAAAAGTTTTACCCCATCCTAACATGAAGGGAAATGGTATTCAATTTAAACTAAGACTTACTCAACGTTGATTGGACAAAAAGAGAATCTTGCAAATGTCATCGAACATGGGTTCATCGGAAGCGGTTCCTTAGTAGTATTCTTGAGTGGTGGAATAAAGTGCTGAGATCTGGAATTCGTAAACTGTTCATAAACGTAGCCTTTAGGATCAGTGACACTAGATGGTTCAGAAACGTAGCGTTTAGGATCAGTTACACTAGATGGAAAAACGTTAAATTCTATTACATTACTGTATGAGAACTCCATGAAAAAGTGGATAATTGGGAAGATAGAACTCGCGAATTGGAGATATTGCAAAAGGAGATCCTTGAACTGCAGGAAAAAACCTTGAAGGCAAAGTAATCACTTGCGAGTGTAAGGGATAGATTTGAGACGAACCAGGGAGCATCTACAACCTCAGTAGAGAACATAAACCACGCAAACCGAGATTTATCGGAAATCTGACATCTTCCGACGGTAAAGAACCGCTGTTATAGAGGATATTGAGGACCATCTCCAGAGGCTGGTCGGCGAACAACCATCAAATCCTACTAGGACAGGAAGTTTGCTGCAAAGCCGTACGACTTCTCTCATTAATGAAAATGCCAGTGTGTTGATACAGCCCACATTCTAAGAAGAAATTGAAGACCTCATGAAGCACTTACCACGAAATAGGGGTCCGGCTATTGGCGGCATACCGTATGAATTTTACAAAGTCTTCTGCTCAGTTATCAAACTGGGATTCACGAAGCTCATGAAACAGAAACAAAGAGGGGGTGAAATAATTTCAGTAAATGAAACCGTAATTATAGTCCTTGTTCCCCAAAAATTCGAAAACAAGAAGAATAATTGAATATACTCCTATAACTTTGTTTTTCGCAGACCAAAAGAAGCTCTTCCAGAGATAATCGGGCCTGGTCAAACGTGTAGTGTTCCCAACAGAATCTTCGATCTCTGAGAGACACGACCTTCCTCTCATGGACATGACAAAACGGAACGATAGGACTGTTGAACATCGACCTAGAAAATGTCTTTGCGAAAGTCGATAGTTAATATCCAAGGAATATGTTGGAACACTGTAACTTCCCACAGGCGCCGGCCGTTGTGGCCCAGGGGTTCTAGGCGCTTCAGTCTGGAACCACGCGGCTGCTACTGTCGCAGGTTCGAATCCTGCCTCGGGCATGGATGTGTGTGCTGTCTTTAGGTTAGTTAGGTTTAAGTAGTTCTAAGTGTAGTGGACTGATGACCTCAGATGTTGAGGCCCATAGTGCTTAGAGCCATTTGAACCATTTGAACCCACAGGCCACAATAGATCTACTACTACCATACCGTAATCCAATGGTCTCCAGAATCAAATAAACGGCCATTTCGCGGGAGAATTTTCAATTCAGTCCGCCAGGGATGCCCCTGATGCATGATATTATTTATAAATTCTTTGGAACCAGTGAACCGCTCTATCATTAACCTAAGCTTTGGAATACATGTTGGTGCACAAAAGTTCACCGTTAACACCTGTGCCGACAATATAACAGTTGTAATCACAATCTGTCAGTACAATGGGAAGATATTAGAAACAATGGATTCTTATTCGGAAGCAACAAGAGGAACGATAAACAACAACAGAACCCTTCTTCTAAGGTTGATCAAAACTTCGCAACTCACACTACAGCCCTTCCCAGAATACGTCGAAACGGTAGTGCTCGGCGTTAAACTGCAGAAGAATATGAACGAACTAGTTGAGGCGCTTTAATAGCGAACTGCACCATGGACAAAATCTTATTCAAAGGATGCGGTATGTCAATATGGTAGCTCTTACAAAAATGCGATATACAGCGCAAATAATACCCATAGAGTGAAAATACATGAACAGACAAAGAAATTGGTACTTCTGCCTAATATCGTGCAGGGCCTCTGCGAGTACGCGTAAGTGCCGCAACAGGACGTGCCATCGACTCAACCGATGTCTGAAGTAGTGCTGGAGGGAACTGTTGTCATGAATCCTGCAGGGCTGTCCATAAATTCGTAAGAGCACGTTGCCAGGCATTCCAGACATGCTCAATGATGTTCATGTCTGGGGAGTCTGGTGGCCAGCGGTAGTGTAAACTCAGGCGAGTGTTCCTGGAGCCACTCTGTAGCAATTCCGGACGTGTAGGGTGTCGTGTTGTCCAGCTGGAACTGTCCAAGTCCGTCGGAATGCACAAAGGACATGAATGGATTCAGATAATCAGACTGGATACTTCCGTATGTGTCATCTGTCAGACTCGTATATAGACGTATCAGGGGTCCATATCACTCCAACTGCACACGCCTCACACCATTATAGGGCCTCCACCAGCTTGACAGTCCCCTGCTGACATGCAGGGCCCTTGGATTCATGAGGTTCTCTCCATGCCCGTACACGCCCATCCGATCAATAGAAATACGTGTTCTCGTGACGGTTGACAGTTCGATGGTTGGAGTGCTGACACATTATCTGCGAATCCAGTAATGCTGGCAACTGATGGCTTATGCATGGAGATCGTATCAACCTGTACCGCATCAAAACAGCCTGAAGATGACGCAATGAAGCGTAGAAACTGGTAGTGACAAAATAAAATAAAATCATAAGGACGGCTGTAGGTGTTTTTATTTTTTGTTACGTCTTGTGTTAAATAGGCGTTGCCTACCGCGGCCCCGTATTCTGCCAGTTTACATATCTTTGTATTTGAATACGCTTGCCTACACCAGTTTCTTTGGCGCTTCACTGTATATCGCTGAAATAAAGAACTGTATAGGATGTTTCAACTGGAAAGGGATGCTACTCCGTGTAGCCAGAGACCAGTTAACAAAATCGTCAAATGGAAGTGGATTAAGCTTAATAGATTGTGAGTAAAAACGCACAGCCCTCATGGTTACAAATCTTATAAAATCTTTTAAAGACTCAGCAAGTCAATCGGGCTTATTGAAAGCCAAATGGGAAATTAACAAAATAAGTAGAACTCAACGACGGTCACCCACATATATTATTAGTACTCTTAAAATCACAATGGCTGTTCCAGGAAAACAGCAAATGAAAAGAACTTCAGTATAAAAAAGATATGGGAACAGAAGGAAACAGTCCACACACCAGTCAGCCAAATAAAATATAAAGATCTTAACTGGAACTAGTGTGGTCTAACTTTCCTGATGTGACTATAATCTCAACGGTGCTCTAGGCCGCTTACATGTTCGTGAACGACCTGTTTCGACAGAATTACGGCGACACCACCTGCGAGTCGCGGGGAACCCTTACTGTGAACATTGTGGTTTGACTGACACAGCGCTGCACCGAACTTGAAGCTGTTCACGAGTGCTAGCTGATGGACTTGTATTAAATTTAAATGCACAGTGGTATTAACGACAACAACGGCTGAAATTAACACCAAGAGGAGAATGTACACGAACTTCAAAACGTTCCCGGCTTCAAAGACAAGCAACTGTAAAAAGGAAAAATTTCACCCAGTCATACATTTTTATACAAACAAGGATGATGAAAAAGGAAAATGCCAAAAATCATTTTTCCGAGGAATTTTCAAGTTTACATAGAAGAATTTCACATACAGTCAGACAATAATTTTAGTTCTTATAAAGTACCATAAATTAAACAATAAAATACCCTTAAGAAGAAGGCTTTGATTTCAAGAAGGAAATTCAGGTTTTTGGTTAATTTTTTAAAAACTGTGATAGAGCATGTCGCTTGAAACCAAGGGGAAGTAGGATCAGATCCTGACTGGGTTACATTTTTCTTCTTTTCACGCTGGCTTTTAACTCAACATTACTTTCAGATTGCCAGTTTCTGCTTCCCTCAGATTAGCAATTACAGTTCAGCTCTTAATTCACTGGAAATCCTCCGAATGGGCAATGAGTTACTCAGCTTTGAAGTTTTATAATAAATATGACCGACAACGGAAAGACAACCACCTCATCATCAGACTGTGATGTGAGGCTTTCAGTTTGAAAGAATCAAATACTTTTAAACAACAGTTACCCTGCAGTCGTTCGAGAACAACTGAATAGCGAAGAAACATGCAAATGCGAAATCTGTGGTGTTTTATTTTGTTCCTTTTTTTGTGATATATGGATTAAGGTTGCTAGCTTGCGTCCCTCTGTACATCCACACTAATCTCAGGAATACTATAGGGATTTTTATCTGGCGTTTACCAATAAATACACTGATTCACGAGGAAGGTTAAACAGCAAGCGGGACCAAATTTGCATCTGGCGTGGTGGTGAATTAGCGGTAATGTATGTGGCTGCAAATCGAAGGGCTGTGGCGTCGAGTCCTGGCTCTTTTACTACTTTTCATTCTGCCTTTTAACCTCACATTTACCACTTAATAATATAAAGTATGTGGCTGCAAATCGAAAGGCTGTGGCGTCGAGTCCTGGCTCTTTTACTACTTTTCATTCTGCCTTTTAACCTCACATTTACCACTTAATAATATAAAGTATGTGGCTGCAAATCGAAAGGCTGTGGCGTCGAGTCCTGGCTCTTTTACTACTTTTCATTCTGCCTTTTAACCTCACATTTACCACTTAATAATGTGGAAATACGCATTTGTAAATTGGATGACAATTTCAGACTGCGAGTTTATGCTTCCCTCGGATTAGCAATCACAGTTCGCGCTCTGCGTTTACCGCAAATTTTTCGAACAACTGTATCTCGTAATACATACTACCAATACCGAAAAGATAACCGCCACATCATGAGACTATGATGTGAGGTTATTTGAAGTAATCAATTTTTGACCAATAGCTTTCCTGAGATCGTGTGAGGACAATTGCATTGCTAAAAAACATTCTCGTGTAAAATACATGGTGTTTTATGTTTTATGCTACAAGTAAAACGTTTTCCGAAAAACTATTTCAGTAACTTCAGCTACTTTGCTTCGTTTACATACAACACGTTACTTCAGCAGAGCAGCAGATGACTCAGCATTCAGCTTTCTCAGTTCCTTGAACGACATTTATATATTGACACGATTCTTTGCGTTGCACTGCGAAGAAATCTGTCGTAAAGAGTCCATGACAATGAAATGCGGAAACGACTCGCGACAGTGCATACGAAGCTTCGCAAGAGGAGTGTTGCAACGCGAGCTAAACACGTGCTTTTTCTTGATCTTTCTTTTAATTGTGCTACGTCTGCCAGCCTCCGATGCAGACGACTCCAGACAATTTTCCTGTCGTGCTCTGATTACATTGTGTAAGTTGTGCGAAAGTTATGACATTCAGTTTCTTAATGTTGTTTCATGGGGTGTAATCATAACTCTACGCATTTTGACCCGCAACTAAATACGCTACGTCACATAAGTCGTGCGCTCACAGTACGAGTAACTTAATTGTACCCGTGCCAAGCTGGGCTGGGTAGTTGGTCAGTGACAAAGTCTGAGTCACTACGCCGCGTCCCATACAACGCGTGAGAGAAAAAAGTGAAGCACCCAGCTGAGGAGAAGGAAACGAAATGGAACTTCACACTTTGATACCGAATATCATGTCATTTCGGTGTTTACTAAATCGATACATATTTTGCCGAGCGGAATGGCCGAGTGGCTCTAGGCGCTACAGTCTGGAACCACGCGACCGCTACGGTCGCAGGTTTGAATCCTGCCTCGGGCATGGATATGTGTAATGTCCTTAGGTTAGTTAGGTTTTAGTAGTTCTAAGTTCTAGATGACTGATGACCTCATCAGTAAAGCCCCATAGTGCTCAGAGCCATTTAAACCATTTTTTGATACATGTTTACAAGGCACTTGATGCTAATAGCCACTTATCAATATGAAGTTGCACCTGCCTCTGGCCTGGATGGATGCTGTAATTCAGTTGGGATGGGTTTCATAAACCCGTTGTATCCTCTCCTAAGGCAAAGTGGCCCACAACTGTTGAAGACGATATTCTGGATGCTGCTCTGCGGCAGAGTAGACATCAGAGCTGGTCTCACACTTGCTCTGTCTGGGAGAGATCTGGGGACGTTGGCTGCCCACGGGAGTATCTCAACAATATCCAGGCCATACAGACAATTGGCATCAGTGAACAGGCATTGTCTAGTTGAAAGACGGCACCATGATAGTGTTCCACGACAGGTAACAAAAAACGACGCAGGATGTAAGCCCTGTACTGTTGTACCGTGAGAGTTCCCTGAATAACTACCAGCCATCGAGGCGCACGAGAAAGACAGCCCGTGGCACGTACGTCACATCTCGTGACACTGCAGGTCTTACGAGTGTCAGAAGTCGTCTTCGGCAGGGAGTAACCATTTCAAATGGGTTTCATAATTCTGGACTGCGTGTTTAAGTGCAAGCAAGTTCTCGATGGTCCACGACAAAATTAAGACCTTCAGCTGGTAACTTTCAATTACATATTGATTTCCCCGTCTGCATGGGGCCTATCTATCTTGTTGGCCCCGATCAGCCATGGCTTGACGTCATACCCGTTGGCTCCTCACACTATGACGCAAGGAATAACACTAATGTCGCTCTCCATAACATTGGAAGAACAGGATATCTCCGCAGGTTGCAGCCACACGCGCCGACAATGGTCATGCGGGGCAGTACAGAACCGTGATTCAAAGCTAAAAACAATGCGATGCCATTTATTAGGAGTCCAGGCGTCCGCGGCACGACTTCGCTGCAAATAAGGCCGTTTGTGTTCCGGTGTTAACAGCAGCCCAACATGAACCGCTAATTCCCTAGTCTGGCTGTTGCCGGGTGAAATTGAATATCACAGGGAGTTCATTACTTCTCGATGGCAGTCGTGCTTGGTGCACAATACGGCGATCCCTCCTTTGTGTCAATCAGACGTGGTCCTCCGGAACCTTGACGGTGAGTATGCGTTTCCTCACATTGCTATATCGGGCCACTGTCACATCCGAAAACCGCACAAATCTGGATACTGCGCAATTCGACCAGCCGGCCAAATGAAGAAATACACTGAAACACTTTCAGACTTAGGTGCTGTTAACGCTGTCTCACGCTACATCCGTGCCATTCATAGTGATCACTCAAAATCTGAAGCTCTTCATACCCCTTATATACTCTACCAGTCCTGGTAACAACACTAAACAGGAACAACACCAATGCACTCTCGTGAGAGCTCAGGCTGTCACAGAGAATGGAAGCTCTAATCATTTGCATACTCGCCGATGTTGTGTACGTGAATGAAGTCTGACCATGTCTTCTGGCAGCTTCATTATCTTGTAAGGCAATTTATTTTACCTGGGAAGGTGAAACGAAGACCTGCTCAGAGTGACAGCACCACCGAGGAACACGGAAGCTGGGTAGTAAAAGCGTACACGCCACGTCCTTACAAGACGCCAAACGCCTACAAGATGATTCTGTGATAATGTTACAGACATTCAGGCACAATAGTAAGGATAAATTTATCAATCTGAGGTAAGGGACCATGGTCCAGAAGCGAGTGGGCTTTCATAAGCTAAAATGCCTCTGACAGCAAAGCTCTTCTAATGCAAGCTCTCTGCTTCCGTATGTTGAGCGGAGGTAATACCACCGTGATCTAGGACCAACGGAACAGTAGTTCAGCGTGTTCGGTCAGAGGGTTGACTGGTCTCTGCAATAAAAATTTTAATGAAGGGATCAACAATGAACTTCAACGAATGTCATGTGACATCCGCTACGACCAAATACAAAGAAAAAGAAAAAAAAGGAGGGGTAGCATTGTTGATTAACAATCAAAACGTTCTCGGTCCCGTGTTCGAAACCAGCCCCCACTTAATTTTTGATTAATAATCTTAACACTCAGCACTGCCGACAAAAGGATTCCGGCATAAGAAGTCAGCCTCATTCCGCCAACGGCCTCGTCAAAGAGGGCGGAGGAGCGGATAGAGGTTCAGGGCACTCTCTTGTCCTAGGGGTGGAAAATGCCCCCTAAATGCGGAAGAATCAGCAATGACCAACAGCATGAGGATGCAGAAGGCAATGGAAACCACTGCATTAAAGACACATAAAGTGTATCTGCAGGGCATGTGGCCTGTAATTGAAAAAGTGTCATGATGATCTCTCCATTGGCAAAAGATTCCGGAATAGTCCCCATTCGGATCTCCAGGAGGGTACTGCAAGGGGGAGGTGACTATGAGAAAACGATTGAATAACCAACGAAGGGATAATGTTCTACGAGTCAGGGCGTAAAATGTCAGAAGTATGAAAGTGGTGGGAAAGCTGGAAAAACTGAAAAGAGAAATGGAAAGGCTCAATCTAGATACAGTAGGGGTCAGTGAAGTGAAATGGAAAGAAGACAAGGAATTCTCGTCAGATGAGTATAGGGTAATATCAATAGCAGCACAAAATGGTATAACGCGAGTCGGATTCGTTATGAGTAGGAAGTTAGGGCAGAGAGTGTGTTACTGTGAAAGGTTCAGTGATTGGATTGTTCTTATGAGAATTGACAGCAAAACAACATTGACAACGATAGCTCAGGTATACATGCCAACGTCGCAAGCTAAATATGTACTGATAGAGAAAGTATATAAGCATACTTTAAAGAGGAGTAATACACTACGTAAAGGGAGATGAAAATCTAATACTCACAGGGTTCTGGAATGCAATTGTAGGGGAAAGAGCAGAAGAAAATATGGGCTTGGTACAAGGAATGGGAGAGGAGAAAGACTAATGGAGTTCTGTAATAAATTTCAGCTAGTGTTAACGAATACTCTGTGCAAGAATCACAGGAGGAGGAGGTATACTTGGAAAAGGCGGGGTAATACGGGAAGATTTCAGTTAGATTTCATCATGGTCAGACAGAGATTCCGAAATCAGATGCTGGATTACAAGGTGTGTCCAGGAGCAGATATAGACTTAGATCATAACGAAGTAGTGATGAAGAGAAACTGAAGACATTAGTTAGGAAGAATAAAACGCAAAGAAGTGGGATACGGAAGTACTACGGAATGACGAGATACGCTTGATCTCTCTAAGGCTATAGACATGGCAATAAAGAATGGGTCGGTAGACAGTACAGTTGAAGAGAAATGGACGTATCTATAAACGGCAATCACAGAAGTTGAGTCGGCCGGAGTGGCCGAGCGGTTCTAGGCGCTACAGTCTGGAACCGCAAGACCGCTACGTTCGCAGGTTCGAGTCCTGCCTCGGGCATGGATGTGTGTGATGTCTTTAGGTTAGTTAGGTTTAAGTAGTTGTAAGTTCTAGGGGACTGATGACCTCAGAAGTTAAGTCCCATAGTGCTCAGAGCCATTTGAATCATTTTGAACCATCACAGAATTTGGAAAGTAAAACATATGTACAAAGAAGATAACTGCGAAGAAACTATGGGTAATAGAAAAAATGCTTCAGTTGATCGATGAAAGAAGGAAGTACAAAAATGTTCAGGGAAATTCAGGAATATAGAAATACAAAAAAATGGTTCAAATGGCTCTGAGCACTATGGGACTTAACAGCTATGATCATCAGTCCCCTAGAACTTAGAACTACTTAAACCTAACTAACCTAAGTACAACACACAACACCCACACGTCACGAGGCAGAGAAAATCCCTGACCCCGCCGGGAACCGAACCCGGGACCCCGTGCTCGGGAAGGGAGAACGCTACCGCGAGACCACGAGCTGCGGACAATATAGAAATACAAGTCGCTGAGGAATGAAATAACTAGGAAGTGCAGGGAAGCTAAGACGAAATGGCTGCATGAAATATGAGGACTTGTTCACAAGTTCTTAGTAACAACTGTACCGGTACATGTATTCCACTGTCAGAGACATCAAAATGGTTTTCGCTTTTAAGTTACGATTCGTTCATTTCCGAACGAGGGGCCCTTTCCTCAAATTTATATCTTCATCCTTCTCCATTATCCTTGAAATTTTTTCACAATATCAAGGACCCATCCTATAAATACATACATTTACAGGTGCCGGCACCGATCGGGGGAAAGAGTACATTGAAGGCTTCTATGAGAGGGAAGATTCGTGTAATGTGACAGTAGTCAATTTAGAAGAGATAGGGCATCCAGCATTAGAATCAGAATTTAAAAGAGTTTTGGAGGACTGAAGTTCAAATAAGGCACAGGGGATAGATAACATTCTATCAGAATTCCTAAAATCATTGGGGGGGGGGGGGGGGGGGAAGTGGCAACAAAATAACTGTTCACGTTGATGTGCTGAATGTATGAGACTGTGGGAAAACCGGTACAGAAGAGAATCGAAGCATTTGAGATGTGGTGCTACAGACGAATGTTGAAATTGGGTGGGCTGATAATGCAAGGAATGAGGAGGCTCTCAGCAGAATCGGAGAGGAAAGGAATATGTGGAGAACACTGACAAGGAGAAGCAACATGATGACAGGACATCTGCTAAGTCATCAGGGAATGACTTCCATGGAACTAGATGGAGCTGTAGAGGCCAAAAATCGTAGAGGAAGACAAAGATTGGAATACATCCAGTAATAACTGAGGACGTTGGTTGCAAGTGCTACTCTGAGATGAAGAGTTTGGCACGGGAGAGGAATGTGGCTGGCTGCATTGAGTGATGACTCAAAAAAAGTGGGGGCAGGAGTAGAAGACAGGATTACGTAAGGGTATGGTCTTGGCAGTAGGAAAAAGTGGAGAGTAATTGAATTGTGCAGTAGATTTGAACTGATCATAACAAATCCACTGTACACTGCGCACCGGGAAAAGGGCCAGAGATACGAGAAGAAACGAAATGCATTACATCATAGCCAGACACATATTGGATTCTAAAGCGTACCCAGGCGCAAATATGTACTCTAATCATGATGCAGGAAAGATGAAGAGTCGGATGAGAAACGTCGGCAAGAAATGTGGCGTGAAATGGGATAATGAATTGCTGAGGAATAATGAGATGCGTTTGAACATTTTTGAGGCTGTAGATGCCGCGATACTGTGCACCACAATCGACAGTTGAGCTGCAGGAGAATAGACATCTCTGAAGACGGACTATCACAGATGCTGGACACCCTTAGGTAAAAACCTAAGGTAAAAGAAGAAGTATTTCAGTTGATCTACGAAAGGAGGTGTTACAAAAGTGTTTAGAAAAGAAAGGAATACAGCAATATAAGTCATTTAGGATTGTAATGAATGTGTGCTGGGAATCCGAGGCGAAATGGCTGAAGGAAAAATGGGAAGAAATCGAAAAAGAAACAGTCGTCTCAAGAACTGATTCAGAATGTAGAAAAGTTAAAATGATAATAGGTGAAAAAAGCAAAGGGAATACGACTGTTAAGCGCAGAGGAGACAGTGGGTAGGTGGAAAGAACACCTTGAAGGCTTTTCGGACGACGTGACAGGAGAAATGAGAGTCGATACCGAAGACATAGGCAATCCGATATTGGAGTCAAAATTTAACAGAGTTGTAGAAGATTTTAGATCAAATGCGGCAGAACGGAAAGGTAATATCCCTTAGAAATTTCTGGAGCTATTGTAGGAAGGACTATTCAAATTTGTGCAGAATTTATTGGACCCTGGATGTACGAGCAAACGTTCGGAAAAATGTCATCCGCACTATGCCGGAGAGAGCAGGGGCAGATATTCGAAGATAGCAGCGGCACATACTCGTAAGCGCGACAAATATCACACAATTCGCTTAACCTCTCATGCATTCAATGGCGTAACATTGTTACAGAAACATACAATATTAGTACATCAGACTCTTTTTTTCATGGCCTTGAGTGGAGTTTCTGTGGATTCTGGAGGCCTATTACTGTATGGTCGTAGATTTTCCACTCCCATTTCTCGACCTTGTATTGTGAACAAGCGATAACAGCGCGCGTAGTGTATGAACCATAACTATCTATGAAGGGATAGTGTGAGCGGAGCCCGGTTATAGAGTCGACTACGTGTGTAGCAATGAGACCAGAACCTATAAAGCATGCTGGGAGGGGTGACTAGTGCGGAGGTTGAGGGCGGGAGGGGGTGGTAGAGGTACTTCAACCCGCGACCTTTGCACGGCTGGCGCCGACCTCCCCTGACCTGCCTCACGCTACGCTACAGGCGGCTGTGCTATTTCTGCCACACCCCTCAAGTCGATTGCTTGCTGCTGGCTGCCACCTACCAGTGTTAGAGCGGTGCGTGCAGACGTCGTCAGAAGCTGTTAAGTGAATTATCTGTAAACGCTAAAAAAGTTATAGAAAAAGAGAAAAGAGAGAGAGAGAGAGAGAGAGAGAGAGAAAGTAAATGGTGCACCACGAAGGAATTATCCGAAGAGAGGGAAATCGGTGGATGTCATGGACATGTACAAATGATTACAATTTCAAAAAAAAAAATGGATGATTTATCCAAGAGTTAGAGCCTCATAAATTCAGCGAGTCAGTAACGCTTTGGTCCACTCCAGGCCGTTGTACAAGCATTTATTCGGCTTGGCGGTTGAGCCGTGGTAAAATTTGCTGTTTTGAAGAGCGCGTCGCAGCGCGTAGTGTAAAGCAGTCGCCTTCCGTTTCTGGCGGTGGCGCCGCTGTGGCAATCGCAGCTTTGATGTCTCCCTCTGGTGGGAAAGGGGAAAATCTTCCTGTTCACGTGCATTTAAGGGGCGCTATGAGGTCGGCAAGGGGTCAGTCTGTCAGTCTCAGCGAGTCTAGTCAGTTGGTCAGCCGGGGTCAGTGTGGGGCAGTCAGTTCCTGTCAGTCGTCCGGAGTGCTAGTATGTGTTGGGCCGCCAGTCTGCTCGAGTTTGTTCAGGCAATGGTCCTTGGCGGTTGGATCGATCGGTTGGTCGGTCGCGCACTGAGACACAAGATGACTTGTCCGCCTTGAGCGTCGGCGCATGTGAGGTCGACACGTGAGTCCAGTGGGCCGCGCCGTATAGCGAGGGGTAGTGGCTTCGCGGCCGACATGAGAGCAGCAGGAGCGAAACCACATCAGGCTGGCCGGTGCGAGCTGCGTCGCCGTGAGACGGGAGATCGGCGCTCCTTCCTGCGTCCGTTGAAGCGGCTGGCAGCGAACGGATCGGGAGAGCGTTTTGGGGGTGCTGTGCCAGGTCTTCGCCACATCGCAGTTTATTAGAAATTAAGTGATTCGTGATACGTTGTTTCATTTACTTGTTAAATTCTACTTGTTTTCTTGGTCAGTCGCTCGTTCCCAGCTTGCTCGTCTGTCTCCCGTCCGCATTTGTTAGGCAGTTAGTGTCTGTCTGTCGGTCTGCCGCACGTTAATAGCTACCTCTGTAATTTTTGTCGGATTTGGTGTTAACGAATTTATTGCTTAAGGTGTAAAGGCCGAATTCCTGAAATATCTTTTTATCTTGCCTATCGTCTTGAGAGGCGGTATATGTGTAATGTAGAGCATGTTTGTACATTTTATGTAACACTGCATTTCATAGGTTTTTATTTAAATGGTGATTTTAGTATATAAAGTTGCCACCCTTCAACCGTAGGAGTTTTCTTTCAAAAGAAGTTGCACATTCGGTGGCAATTAACTCTTTTTAATGTGAATGTTTTTTACCATTTCCATCCCTCCTACGGGGTGCATAGTTTATGTGTTTGTGTGGCTTGTTAAAATTTTTTGTTTAAAATAATCTGGTGTGTTGCTGATTTGCACCAGTGTAGTCTTTCAGACGTTGTTATGAGCGGTCGTGACTATGGCCGTGTTAAAAGGGATCGGCAAGGTTCTCAGCCCGAAAGCTCATACTGTCAACAACAAAAAAAGTTATTTCTGCCTCTGAATAAATTGTAACTTGATATTTAGATGGTGCTTTCTGATTATAATTTTTAAATCCGTTCAAAGAAAAAAGAAAGGATTTTTAGGAATAAAATTTCCATTTGTTGAAATAAATCTGTTTTCATCAGTTACCCACTGGCAGCGAATTCCACGCTCACATAGTGTGATTAAATGTGTTAATGTTGATGAATCGCTAGCAAATAAAGTAAATTCTTTAAGAAAAGATTGTGAAAGTAAATCCACGGTTCAGCGGTGTTATCCTCCAGATGGATGTCGTGCCAATTGTGCCCAGTTAGCACATTAGATCGACAAAATCCCTAGCTAGTTTGAGGACCATGCTCATAACGCTCCAAAAGCCCTCTATTGGGGAGAGATCCGGCGACCTTGGTGGCCGAGGTAGGCTATGGCAAGGACGAAGACAAGCAGTAGAAAGACAAGCAGTAGAAACTCTTCGGTTTCCGTAGGTATGTGGCACCAGATGTCTTCGCAAAGGTCACGCAACTCTCGTAAAATACGTGCCGGTTATTTGAGAGTGGGGACCTGGCAACTGATAGCATCCCAGACGTGTTATATTGGCTTCAGATCAGGTGAATTTGGTGGCCAAGTTGTCAGTCAACAGCTGTTATGTGCCTTACCTCCACAGGTCCGCTGGACGCTCAGGGGGATGGCCCATATAGCATCATAGTGCCATCACCGGCTTACGTCCAGCCACATTGTGCGTAGACAGAAACATATAGCCTTCGACAGTCAGAAGAGGAGAGAGACTACATGGTACATTTGGGTTTATTCTGTGATAGGAATGTTCTGGACTTCCATACGCAGAATCTAGAAGTTGAGTATTTTATTCACTCAACGAAATGTGGCTAAGAACATGGCAATATTATCATTTTTGTGGTTACGACTGAATAACCAACGAGGGGATGACATTCTACTAATGGGGGCATGAAATGTCAGAACTATGAATGTGGCAAGGAAGCTAAAATATCTGGAAAGGGAAATACGGCTCGCTTGAGATGCAATGGGGGTCAGTGAAGTGAAATGGAAAGCCAACAAGGACTTCTGGTCAGATGAGTATAGAGTGATATTAACTGCAGCAGAAAATGGAATAAGGGATTAGGATTCAGTTTGGGGTGGAAGGTATGACAGAGACTGAGTTACTGTGAAGTTCCGTGGTAGAGTTCTTCACATCAGAATCAACAGCAAAACATGCTGACTTGGCAAGCGGAAGATGAAGAGAAAGAAAAAGCATATAAGGATTTTAATGCGTACCCAGAAGGAAATATAGCCTCTGATCGCATTTTAGTAATGTCGAAGAGTAGGTTGAAGTTTAAGAGACTAAAGTGCCCCTCACGTAAAAAGCGGCTCAATATTCAGCCGTTCTGCGCATCCCCCTCCATAAACCGCTGGCAGCCAATAAGATTCATTCACTTTCCGAGTGGCTAGCAGCGAATTACGAGAATCTTTCTTGCAAGCTGCACTGTTGCCATACGTCGCAACAATGCAATTTAATTAACAGAGAAAGCGTATTATTCATTCAATTACCGGTGTTATTTTCTTCTCGCCTTATAGCTGTGAACGTTTATCTTCAAATGTGTTAGTGCGATTTCCAATTAAATAAACGTGAAGAGTTTCACAAGAAGGCGAGGTGCATTATTTAGCGCAACTTATTCAAACGTGAATCTGAATGTAAGTCTCCCATCGTTGACATTTCGAAGACACAAGAAAGGATTGCAGAAGCGTGTGGTGTAGGCAAGAGAACTGTACAGGAATTATAAATAATAATGTCACAGCTGCAGAAACGTCAGGAGAATTGGTTTCGTGTAGCCCGGAAAGCGTCGAAATCGTAAGAAACCTGTAACACAAATGGATGGTTTTGACAAGGCGCTTCGTCTTTTAAATGTATATGAATGGTGAATATCAGACTTCACAAACAATTGTTAAAATGATGAATGACAAAACTGGCTTCAAAGGAAGCACTTCATCACTGGGCTGGGTCACATAACAAGCAGCAATCACACTGTGATCTGGTATAGTGAAAAGCGTTTTACTACGTTATTTGTGGAAAATATTTGTTATAGCTACTTATGCGTTACAGCAGCTCAGCATGAGGCGGAGAATGAAAGTGCTTGCCACACGAAAACATGACAAGCTACCTGCAATAACTAACACAAAAGTGGTCCAGAAAATTCATGCTCACCAAATGTAAAGAATAAATAAAAACGAAAACGCACTGATGATGGCCCAGTGGTGCCGAAACATGTTTGGGTACAGAGAAGAACGGTCTTTTGCCTAACTGGCGGACCTCAAATCCCAAAAATTTTAACTGCAAACACGGCCAATACAAGGGGCTGCAAATCAAAAGATAAATAAAAATATGAGTGACGTATTCTGTTTCTGATAGTAAGATCTGAGCTGTAATAATAAACGAACTGTCGTAATGAAACTTGTACTGTCGAATTATGAAAACAAAGCTGCATAATAATAATAATTAATTCTCGTAATGTAAAGGGAAGCGTTTCATACTGTTAAACTTAGCAATCTGACTACAAGAATTTTTAACAGTGTATACTGCCTGTATAAAGAACTTTGACATAAAACCTATGATAATTAGTTTTGTATAACTGATGACAGATCCCAGACCTAAAAGTGACGCACATTACAGAAAATCGAACTGCGTCAGAATGACGTAAGATGGCCCTGACTGAATAAAAAAAGGAAACATCAAAGTATTTAGTCGTTACCTCTGTTCTGCGCAAATCTGGATAACGCGTTCGGTGCATAGGACATGCGACTTCAATGATTTGAACAATGCGTGGGGATTCTGAATAATTTTGATTACCTTGTTGCGGATGAAAACGTGATTTAAATTCATTTAAGCATAAAGACTGGTTGTTATTAAAGTGCCCTTTATTCCCTGTAATTATGATTAAAATTTCTGTTTCCCTGCTTATTACCATTGTGACCTGGAAAATGATGGGCATTGCCATAAAAGTTTTGCTGGTACGGATGCTGTCTATAGTTACGGAGATTGTTCCTGTGGACAAAATTATTTTAATGTGTTTGAAATCTTATGAGACTTAACTGCTAAGGTCATCAGTCCCTAAGCTTACACACTACTTGACCTAAATTATCCTAAGGACAAACGCACAAGCGCGCACAAACGCACACAAACGCACACAAACACACACACACACACACACACACACACACACACACACACACACACACACACACACACATACCCGAGGGAGGACTCGAACCTCCGCGCCGGGACCAGCCGCACAGTCCATGAGTGCAGCGCCCTATACCACTCGGCTAATCCCGCGCGGCGACAAAATTATTGCCGGAATCATTAAGCGAGAATGATTGCTGCTGTGACAGATGTTGCGGCAGTGGCTGACTTACGTGTTGTCCTGAATCAGCATATTGCTCACTAGACTGATGAAAATTGTGGTTCTGCTGATTATTAGGAAGACTCTGCTTCTGCAAAAAATGTCGTTGATGATTAACATTAAAATTCTGGTTGTTGCTATCAAAATTTCTGTTATGCAGGAGGTCGCATTCTCGTCGACGGTTCCCTCTCAAAAAAGCTGTAAATAAATTCTAATTTATGAGCAATCGTGGGGGTAAAGAAAGGTGAATTTCCGAATCCAGTCCAAGAGATGTGGACAATAAGGTCCTTTACGAAATACTGACAGTCAAAAAATGCTTGCAGTCGAAGCCATTGGTCCTACAATTATCAAAAGAATGCTGTCGGTTGAAAAAGATGCGAGGTTGTCATGTGATTGTGAAAGATCTCTTCCTCTGGCGGTTTTAGGAATGTTCTTTATTCTGATCTATACAATGCGTGGCAAAATTATGTGAGCAATCCTGACAAATGGTATCGTTCTTATTGTCAGATAGATAACCATTAAGTTTATTAAGTTCCTATTTGATTTGGTGATTAATTTGCAACTGCCCGTATTGAAAGTTTTCAAGTGATTGAAATTCTTCAGCGTCAGTGACGTGTACCGATTGTGTATCTTCAGAGTGATTATCTCGATTTAATTTTAGTTGTGCTGTTGTGTCGGCGAGTTAATCATATTCAGCTTTTAGATCGTCGTATTGGTCGTGAATTTTGGTAGTATCATCTTCAAGTGAGTGTAACTGTGCAACATGACTACGCGTTTTCTTTTGTTGAGTAGCAGCAATTCCACTGTGTACCGACTTCCTAATTTTAGCAAAAAGTAGGGCTTTGTCTTGCCGCTGCGTTTCAGAAATGATATTAAGTTATTCGTCAACGGCGACTTCTTTGCCTGAAACACGTTGCTGAAGGTTGTCATGAGCTGCAGTTAGTTAGCTTAAACGAGAAGTGACATTGGTAATCTCTGTTGTAATATCATTTACGCGATCTGTTAAGGCTTTGTAACTGTCTTTAAATTCACCAGAGAGTGCCTTCTGATTCTCACCGAGCGCATCTACAGATTTTTTTCTCTTCAGATTTATGTTTAAGCTCCTCAAATTGAGAAGCCTGTGCATCAAAACGTTCTGTAAGAGATTCGTGATTTTTAGAACATTTATCATCAAGTTCTTGAAATTGTTTAGTAAAAGTCTCGTTACTGTTTCTAATTTCGTCAGCAAAACGAATGGATTGTTAATCAAAACATTCATTATTCTGTCTTTGTATTTCACCTAAGAACTGAAACAAACGATCAAACTGAGCTTGCTGCGAGAAATTCATATCGTTTGTAGTCAAATGAAGCTGTTGCGTAACAGTCTGTCGGAAAAATTTCGTAAATGCTGGGTGTCGGATTTTGGAAAAGGTAGTAGTGAATCTTTCATATTTCTTTGTTTGATGTTACGATTCTCAGAAAGTAAAATATCAGTATTACGAGGAATATTATTATCGGAATGTTGAGTTACGTCAGAATCAAGAGAGTCTGCAATGTTCGTGCGTTGACTATCTGGTTGCAAAGACACAACGTCTTGCATTATTACGTCAGAAAGATGGTTAGTATTAGTAGCAACAGAATAGTCAGTCTCATTCTGGAAACATCCCCCACGCTGTGGCTAAGCCATATCTCCGCAATATCATTTCTTTCAGGAGTGCTAGTTCTGTAAGGTCCGCAGAAGAGCTTCTGTAATGTTTGGAAGGTAGGAGACGAGATACTGGCAAAAGTAAAGCTGTGAGGACGGGGCGTGAGTCGTGCTTGGGTAGCTCAGTAGGTAGAGCACTTGCCCGCAAAAGGCAAGGGTCTAGAGTTCGAGTCTCGGTCCGGCACACAGTTTTAATCTGCCAGGAAGTTTCAAGATGAGACGTTGGATCTAGGTGATATTCTGAGATAAAGAGGTTGGCATAAGTGATAAAGGAGGAAAGGATGATAAGTATTTAAGGTCCCGTTGAGATTGGGGACATCAGAGACGGAGCACAAGCTCGCATTGTTTCAAAGATTGGGAAGAAAATCGATCGCACTGTTTAAAGGGAATCGTGGCGCCATTCGCCTATGTAGATTTCGAGAAATGACGTAAAACTTAAAAGTGATTCTTTCGATATGGAACACAACTTAATTTTGTCACGTATTTATGATATTTCTAATAATAAACTTCCGATGTAATTGTTAAATCTTCATAAACATGCAATTCAGAGAAATGCGAATATGGTGTTCGAATTTCAGATAGTAAACTATTATAATCATTCCTGAATAATATGACTTGCGAACATACAGTTTTTATTTTTGATTGAATTCCATCCTGTTCCAATCATTTCACAATATTCGCGTTTATTCTCACGACTTAGCGTGGAGTAAAAATCTTCTCCTCCACTGAAATCTTCATGAGTCCAGCAATGATATTTTTGCTCTCTTTCCGTTCTCCGCTGTGTGTGTTGGCAGAAAAATGCCATCTACGGAATAAATACACTGTGTCATTGTTACCACTGCTGTTTGAAATAATGCTCTCATAAAGATCAGAACCACAATCAAAGTCGTTAGACGATTAATCTACTTTGAATTTTGAAGATGTTCCGTTATCTTCTCTAATAAATTAATGGCTGCTTTCTTCTTAGTTTTGACTGGAGATTCTTTTGTTTAGATTCTTTAATCACCACATATAAGTAAATGATACTACTAGCTCCCCAGTCACTGAACTGCTGGATCCCCAGAAGGCTTTACGGTCTGAGGAAGAGATCCGACGTCTTCAGGACTGACGGCTAGACCGAATTAACTATGGTCATTATAATAACAAGTCCGCCCCGGTAGCTGAGTGGTCAATCCTAAGGGCCCGGGTTCGATTCCCGGCTGGATCGGAAATTTTCTCCGCTCAGGGACTGGGTGTTGTGTTGTCCTAATCATCATCATTTCATCCTCATCGACGCGCAGGTCGCCGAAGTGGCGTCAAATCGAAAGCCCTGCACCAGGCGAACGGTCTACCCGACGGGAGGCCCTAGCCACACGACATTTCCATTTTCCATAATAACAAAAGCTCTTGTGTAACTTATACAATTACAGAAACTTATGGGACCACTTTTTTCGGCAGTTGGGTGTACTTATTCTCTTATACGTAACATACGATTCAAGTTTTTGAATGTTTACAGAATGTTTTACAGTCTGGCGAAGTTTTTCCGAATATAGATATTGATATCTAATTAAATACATCAACAGGGTATACCACGAACGTTAGTCTTTCTATAAATGCCACGAAAACTTGTAAAATGTAACTTTCTTATAAATTTCATTTTATCCAGTTAAAATACTGTCATTTATGAAAAATTATACTTAATTGTTGGTTGATATACCAACAAATCTTACGCTCATTTTATAACATAACTTAATGCCTCTGTTTTTGAAAAACAACTGATTTACCTCGTTAGTTTTGTAGGTGCCTTTTATTTCCATATCAATTTTAAAATATTTTCATGTGAGAAATTCATTAACTAGTATAGATTGATGTTTACTTTCGAAAGCGGAAAATGTGTATAACTATTATGTTGATCCACAGAAGGTTCTGGAAGCATCGAGAACATTATCTTTTTAATATATACTGTAAACTGGCATCAAAGTCACCTCCAGTTACTTACTAGTCTTTAGACTGTTGAAAGGTGGCTGCATGAGCCACAGCGCCAGAGATTGCGCCGCCTCCACTGGCAGTGCTTGTTGAGATGTGGTGGTAGTCAGACATTGTTGAGATGTCGTCGTAGTGAGTAGTGAGTGCTAGTGCAGATCTTGCGGAGAGGATATTGATAGCTGTGCTATTTGAGGCCATGTTGTATGCAGTTGTTTGATGGGCTAGACAGCAAATGTTGTTCGAATGGAGATTTTGTAATAATCAGAGTGCTTTTCGTCAATATATATGAAGGTAAAAAAAATTCCTTTTTTTCATTATTTCAATGTCTTAAACAATAATTCCTCGTCACAGGTTCAGTCAACAAAGCATCTGGCTCGTGTTCTTGTATTAGAGTGTAATTCTAGTTTCCTTGCGCAATTATACTATTTCTATTTCTTAAATTACTTCAGAATAAATGATGTTTAAAATATCTTGTCTTATTGAGGAAGAACCGTGCCACATGTGTACGTTGAATCACACTTCCACACACAGAACAGCTACACTTGTGCTTTATAGTTGCTGGGGACTTAATTAATTAATTGTGTTAACGGAAATTTCATTTCATTCTTTGTTGTTGTTCTATGCAGTCAGATTGCGTACAAATACTAGTCAGGGCCAACCATTTACGAGACTTCGTAGTCGGACATACAGCTACTAAAAAATTAAAAAGTATTTGCATTCATCTTTTTTTAATTAAGCCCCCATGCACGTGGCGACCGCTGCTTCGGATCGTCCCTTGGAATTCTTCTGATTGTCTAAATAGCAGACAGTAGTATTGTTGTAGTAATTCGTAGTTTAGTAATTGTAGTCTATATTGCATTTGTAGATTTGGTAATTGTCATTCTTCTAATGGTATTTTTTGCAGGATTTAATTTTTGATGTCTTGTATAAGCGTTTGACAATTTTGTGCAATTATGAAGATTTCAATTGTTCGTTAATCGTGTTTGTCGGAAAGCATTTCGTGTGAATGGTATTGTTGGAGATAAAGTGTAATTTTCGTATAGTGAAGAGTTTTGTATGTTTTGTAAATGATTATGCGATCGATGAAAAAGGCAAAAATGATGGATAGTCACAATGACGAAATTGTTGACATGGCGAACTCGCCAACACAGAACAGTATGATGAATAATGAAGTTGAAAACAATTTAATAAGTCGGGAAAATAGTCCGGAACCATTTCAAAACTTTTCACAATCAAAAAATTTTCAGAATTCGAGATTAAGGACAGAAGATTCTGGAATAGTATCGAACACAGATAGCTTCACGGCTATGTCGAAGGAAGCATGTTTTGCGGGAAATGTTAGGAGCGAAAAGAATTTTGAACAAGTTAATATGGAGCAGTTGATGGGTGCAATATTAAATTTGCGATCAAGGTTAGACTCACAAATAGGAACAATTAAAACAGAGATAGGAACAATGGAAACACGGTTAGATTCACGAATAGGGACATGTTTCAAAAACATGAAAGATGAATTAAAGAAAGGAATTAGAGAAGAAGTACAACCGATTTTGAATTCTCACAATAATAGATTAATTGGTTCAAATGGCTCTGAGCACTATGGGACTTAACATCTATGGTCATCAGTCCCCTAGAACTTAGAACTACTTAAACCTAACTAACCTAAGGACAGCACACAACACCCAGCCATCACGAGGCAGAGAAAATCCCTGACCCCGCCGGGAATCGAACCCGGGAACCCGGGCGTGGGAAGCGAGAACGCTACCGCACGACCACGAGATGCGGGCAATAGATTAATTGCAGTAGACATTAGACAAAGGGAACAGGATAGAGAAAGGAAGAAAGAGATCGCGTGATAGTACAGAAATTTTCAGAGATAAATTTACAACGTGCACACGATAAGGAAGAAATATTTGAGAGAATCGAGGAATCCGTACCAAATGACAGATTAAAGAACCTAACACAACAGTATGAACAGTTAACTACTAAATGTGTTAATACTGAAACCCGAGTCGCGACACTTACGGAAGACGTAAATAAACAGAAAGAACAATTAGGTGACTTATCGGAAAGAGTTGAGGAGATTTCAGATAAATTGACAAGTCTTAGCTTAAATGGGGACAGAGATTCGGATGATACAGCTCCATTACCATTTGCAGAAACTGAAGAGTACCAGAACATAAATAAACATGTTGAAAATCAGGGAAAATTTAATGAACGCGTTAAAAGGGAAGTTGAGGCATTACGTAAGCAAGTCAAACAAATTGAAGGCGAAATCGTAGGAAAAGATAGGGGTAGAAATTTAGAATCACAGATAGCAGAGGGGTTTGAAGAAAATAATTTGTTTCATTTACGGGATGCAACAAGAGAGCGCCAGGCGCGCGCGAACTTGACAATAATCTACATTCGGACTGGGACAGACGCGGTAGGTCTTTGTCGCCACGAGGAGAAAACTTTGACTATAAACACTTCTTGACTGTTCGGAAATTTAAGATCTTTCGCAATTCTAAGAATGACATACATCCATGTTCATGGTTAGATCAATTTATGTACGCACTTCCACCAAATTGGCCACTAAGTCACAAACTGGAATTTATGTGTGGATATTTAGAAAACGCCGGCGACGCGCATGCGCGCACTTATTAGAGATTGTAATAATTTAAATGATTTTTATCATGCATTTCTATCGGCATATTGGTCCGAAAACACGCAAGACAGAGTCAAGCATAGTCTGATTATGCAGCGTAATTTTAAACAGTCTGAGTTCCGCATGCCGGCAGAATACTTTGAAGACATGATTCGAAAGAATCAGTTCCTTTCCAACCCTTATAGCCCGACTGAATTAATTCGCATTTGTTTAACTAAGCTGCCACAATCCACAAGACAAATTGCTTTAGCCGGAAGATGTAAAGACGACATTGAGACCTTTTAGACTTTGCTACAAGAACTTGGGTGTGACAACGACGACGGGACTTCTTGTAACTTTTTCAGTAACAGTATTTACAATAGATTTTCAGAGAAAAGGGATAGTGATCGGAACGGGCGTTATATGGGTAATTTTGAGAATGACAGACGAAACAGACAGGACAATAGATACCAGCCTTACGACAATAACAGACGTTCTAACAGAAATAACACAGACAATTATAATAACGGAAATTCTTACCGGAATGATCAATCATACGGAAACAGTAATCGGTATCACAAAGACAGAAATTATTCATACAATAGTAGAAATTCTTAGTACAGAAATAACCAGGTAGTAGATCTGACAGTAATGTCAGAAGTGACAGTCGAAATTACACAAGAAGCAGTCATGCAGATAGACAGGAAAATAGAAATTTTAATAACAGACACAACCAAGAATTTGCATCTAACAGACGGGAGGGACCTAATTGGCATCCTCCGCGTGACAGAAATTCAGAGAGTGCAAATAGTAGAAATTGATCCGCGAAATGACGCAAATAATCAAAGACGTGACCCAAGCAATCGACAATGACTTGTAGCTTCGGCTTTTGGCAGCAATATAGACGGTTCAGAAAGTAATGACGCTACGACTTTACACTACGTACGTTTGGAAGACATGAGAGACATTTTGCTAGACGAAAGGGAAAATAATGTAGACGCATTTTTACATCCTGTTATTGAAGTATGTGTGGGTAAGAATAAGTTCACTGCAGTTTTAGATTCTGGGAGCCCATTCAATGTCATTAGTGAATCAGTTTTTCGTATATGTGTAAGAACTATTGCTTGTCCTGTGTTACCTGTTTCTAAAACTACAATTCGAGGCGCTATTTCTGGAAAAAGTGTGGAAGTCAAACAACAGACCAACTTAAATTTCATTTGTCAAGGATACGAATTTTCTGCTAATTTTATTATTGTTCCATTACTCAATACACAAATTATATTAGATATGGAGTTTCTTAACACACATAAGGCAATTTTGAACTTTAAAGAAGGAAGTGTGAATTTGACTCTTGCCGGAATGCCGAAATGTTTGAAATTTTTCGAGTGTTTAACCAGATCTGAATCAGACACAAAATGTTTAAGGTTTCTTACTTCTGATGTTTTCGCTGAGCATTATGACGACAATGTGTTCATTCATGACAACGACAATAGATACAGAGACCCGATGGATAATATAATTAATAGCAAGAATTAATTAATGAAAAGGTTAAGAAAGCTGAAGTGCCAGATGACGTTGCAATTGAAGAACTGCACCAAATTTTGACTTCACATGCTACAGTATTTAGTCATCACACAGGAACTATACAAGGCTTACAATATTTGTTTAAAGTAACAGAACACACACCATTTCGGGGGAAAACGTACGCTATTCCTTTGGCGTACAGAGACAAGGTTAAGAGTGAACTTCAATACATGTTAGATCAAGGCATTATTGAGCCAGCAGTCAGTCCTTATACCAGCCCATTACATTTCGTTCTTAAAAAGGATGGGTCAATTCTTTTGGTTCTGGATTCCAGACAGATAAATAATATCATCATTCCTGAAACTGACCGTCCACAAAATTTTGATGAATTTCTTCAACATTTCCATGGAATTAAAGTTTTATCCACGATTGATATGCGTGCAAGTTTTTGGCAAATAGAACTCCACCCTGATTGTAGAAAATATACTGCCTTTTTAGCCTTTGGTAACTGTTACCAGTTTCGGAAATTACCGTTTGGACTTGCTGTATCTTCAGCAGCATTCATTCGTAGTTTAAACGAAATTTTACCTGTTTATCTTCGTGACAATATTACTTCACATGTTGACGATATTCTTATTGCTAAACGTTCTTCGAGTGAGCATAACAAAATTTTGGATTCATTATTACGTATTTTTGCAAGAGTTCGCATTACAGTGAACTTGGAAAGATCTGAATTTGGTCGTTCTCAGGTGAAATTTCTTGGTCACATTATTTCTACAGAAGGTATTCTTCCTGATCCAGAGAAATTAGACGCTATTCGTAATTATGCTGTTCCTACCACAAAACGTGATGTTCGTAGTTTCCTTGGTGTCTGTAATTGTCTTGGACGCTTTGTTAGATTGGACAATTTGGCCACACCTCGTTTATGTGAACTATCTGGAAAGAATTCTAATTGGTGTTGGGATGAGGAAGCTTAGTCAGAATTTGAACAACTTCATGATGCTTTAGTTGGTGCTCCACTTCTTTCACATCCGGATTTATCTAAAGACTTTTGTTTGGCGACGGACTCATCATACAAAGGCCTAGGTGCACATTTATTTCAAGAGATAGAAGAAAACGGCGTTGTAGTACAGAAGACTATTGCATTTGGAAGTCGTGTTCTCTCTAAATCAGAGAAGAATTATTCGATTACGGAACATGAAGCTTTGGCTGTTGTTTGGGCTTTCACAAAATTTCGGACATTTTTGTTTGGCAGAAATACTAAGGTTTACACCGATCATCGAGCTCTGGAATTTCTTATGTCAACAAAATTAACTCATGGCAGATTGTCACGATGGGTGCTGTATCTACAGGAATTTGATTTTAGTATTGTTTACATACAGGGTTCTTCAAATATTGTTGCTGATGCTTTATCACATGCACCTATGGGTTTGAAACAAAATGTTGAAGAGGACTGCAAAGAAAACAATTATTGTTTGATGTATATTCAAGGTGTTGCGTTCGAAAACTTTATTTCGTCTTCGCTCCAGGACATCGCTAAGTAGCAAAATAAGGATCCCATCTGGAAAGACATTAAGGAGAAGTGGAGGAGAAAGGAAAGCGTAGCGAAAAGACAGTATTATCTAGTTCGCAATGATATTCTTTTTAAACGAAAATCGGTCGACAACTCTGTTTGGTTAGTTTGTATTCCTGATGAGTGGGTTAATAAATTGATTTGGTACACACATTTCAGTTATGCACACTTTGGTCCCAGAAAATGCTTTCATAAATTACGAGAAAATTGCTACTTCAGTAATATGGAAAAACGTATTCGATCTGTTCTTGCCAAATGCAAATTGTGTCAAAAGGCTAAGCCGCCAACTATTTCTCACAGAGCACCATTGTTTCCTATCACTCCAGCGAAATTAAAGGACATGGCTGCAGTCGATTTGTTCGGTCCAGTGGTTCGTTCTACTAATGGTTGTGCGTACATTTTGGTAGCAGTGGAATTGACATCAAAATATGTGTGTTTTACACCTTTTCGCAAAGCAACATCTCGTTCAGTATCTAATGCTTTCATCAAACATTTTCTTAAAGAAGTGGGTCATGTTGATAAGATTATATCAGATAATGGATCACAGTTTCGCTCCAAAATTTGGCTTCCTACTCTACGGTGTCGTAAGATTAAACCAATTTTCATTTCACTTTTTCACCCTCAATCTAACGCTTCAGAGAGTTGGATGAAGGAAATCAATAAATTGTGTCGACTTTGTCATCAGAATCATAGAACGTGGGATCAGTATCTTCATATTTTTCAAAACATTCTGAATGAACTCCCTAATGATTCAACTTCTTTACCGCCTATATTGATATTAAAAAATAAAGCACCGACAAATCTCATTTCTGAAATCGTTCCTTTTCCGCCTTCACGAAAACTGCGGCATTCTGAAGTTGTCTACCTGGTTCTGCAAAATATTGCATCTGCGGCTGCTAGAAGAGAGAAATCAGCTAAACGTCCTGGTCGTTTAAAAACCTTGTCAGTTGGTCAAAAGGTATTAATTAAATCTCATCGTTTGTCTCAAAAAGGAAAAAGGCTTGTGTCGCAATTTTTTTTTGCTTTATAACGGTCCATATAGAGTTTGCAAAATTATTCATGATAACACTGTTGAAGTAGAAACTCTTAAATCTCGGCGCTCTAAGGGAATACATCATATATCGAACGTAAAAATTTTTGTTGAACGACATACTTTTGAGAAACTAACAGTTACATGTAAACACGCAGAGAATACAAGGATACCGCGCCGTGTTCTGGCGGCGGCACATACTCAAAGCAACAGTCAAGTCTGAGCGCGACACAAGGCAGTCGTTGACCGCAAACAATTACTTCCTACGTCACGCGTACCTACAGCTGATCGAGCACTCAGTGCGAATGCACTGACAGCCGTAAACAAATACACAGTCTAATTTCTCTGATTCAATTCAGTATAAAGCTATAGTGACTTCATAAATTATGTTATTAACGTTTAGTATTTTACAGGATACGGTTGTATACAACATTTAAGAACTTCAGGTAAATTCTGTGCGTGTCCGACGTTAAGAGGACGTGGTATCGAGAAAATTTCAGGAAGAATGTAATTTCGAAGAAGAAACTAATAAACTAAAAAGGTATCTATTAACTGAGTTTATTTTTCGGGTAACATATTTCCACTTAGGTACGTACTTTAGACGTAATTTGCTGCTCGCGATTACTGATTTTGACAATGATTGATTAATGAACAGAGTTGTTACTTATGTATATTATGCATCGCTTGGCTGCACTGCTTTTTCACTGACGTACATATTTTTTTAATTATGTGCCTGCTGTGCTTATTTATTTAAATTATAATTGTCACCTGATTAATTGTGCTGACTGTGGTTATGTATGTAAGTTAAACTTTGTGATTTATCTGTTTGCGTCTTCATGTTTACTTATTAAGATTTCATATGAACATTTATTTGCTTATGCTGATATGATGCTAATGACCTGTTTATTATGTAAGACATATATTTGCTGCTTTGCGTATGGATTGCATATTTACACATTTTTGTTTTGCTGTCATAACTACTCTTTAATTCGGTATGTAGAAATGCTGATATACTGTTTACGAACATGGAGTTTAGGTCACACTATGGTATTAATTATAGTTTGTTTGCTTGGCAGAGCCTCGTTGTAGGAATTGTGCTGCATTTACTTGTTGACATTCTGTTCTCTACTGGTATATTGACTCGCTGTTGCATGTTTTGCTTACGCTCAGTGCTTTATATTTTAAGATAAGAAAATGAACTGCTATAATGCTACGAACGACATTAGTACAAGAAACTTCATTGAAGTCACATGAGCTGGAGGTTTTATGAAGCTGTATAAATTTATGCTAATAGGAAGGAAGCTGACGACATGACATACCAACACAACGTTTAGACCATTGACAGTTATTACACTGCATTCTTCGTGAGCAATTGAAATAGCAAGTGACACTTGACACAAGAAAGACTCCAGATGTTTGCTTCTGTTTTGCCATGATTCTTGAAGTGGTGTACACACTGTGGAATATCACGATTATTAACACTCCGTACTCGTACTTACTTACTGAAAGTTACTCGAACTAAAGGCTGTTATAGGTCATGTATGCATTTCCTTTATTTAATGATGGACAAGGTAACCAAAATATTTTATAATTCATAATGAGTAGAAGATTTGGGTCAGATGGATTACTCAGAGGTTGTGTGTGGACATTGTGTCTTCGGATTGTATGGGATGATGAATTGAAGTTCGCACTAGGATTTTATCTGTACTTGTTCGAGGAGACTGACTAGAGGAAAGAGTTCTTATGGAAGTAAAATATTGGTGCTAAGGTTTATATGTATCAACGTAGTGAAGAGGTATTATTGAGGTATTGAGATTGTGTGAAGTTGATGATTATTGGAGTTTTGGTGGACACGAGGTAAGGTAAATGATATTGATGATAAGGTTTATATGTATCGACGTAAGAGGTATTATTGAAGTATTAAGTTTATGTGATGCTGATGATTATTGGAGTTTTGTTCGATAAGAAGTCAAGTAAGTGAGGAGCATATTTTTTTTGTTGGTTTATGTGGAACAAGGAGGATGAAGATGGCAGACTAGAACACTCAAGTGGAAGGAAGATTGTCTACAAACACACTTTGTTAAATCACTAAGCAGTATATACTTTGTTTTTTTGGAGAGAGGAAGTATTTGCATATCTTGGCACACTGACAGTTGTTCAACAACCGTACATTTTGATTTGGCTTGGCAAACATTGGTCTTGACATGATCACTATGACGTTGACTAACTATTATTGACTGTTATACATTGCTGCCACTACTGCTTGATACACACGTCGAACATCAAATCTTTGACAGAATTGCATTTACACAGTTAACACTATTCAATTACACACTAGCACTTAATGTAGATGAAAGATGAGTGAGTGTGTTTTGAGTGTTTTCCTTTCCTAATCCCAAATAGTGGGTACCGACCTATCTCCTAAATATTATTTTACTTGTTTGTCGTGGCTTGCACTGACACCCATAAATATCCCCCTGCGGGTCCGAAGTAAAAATAGGCCCGAGGTATTCCTGCCTGTCGTAAGAGGTGACTAAAAGGAGTTTCAATCGTTTCGGCCTTCCATGTGATGGTCCCCCTCGGGGTTTGACCGCCATTTCTCAAAATTCTACAGAAGTACGAGCCTTTTGGGGAATGACGCCTTATGTGGTGTACCACTGGTCCTCAGTGCACTAAGACCTTGGCACTCAGCATTGTACCAGCGTTGTAACCATACCCACTATTCCTCAAATTGGGCCTAAACGCCTGATGGGTTGTACAAGTTATGCCCATAGTGCGTCCCCATCTGCACCTACGATCATGATGGACTTTCCATGGCACCAGTCATCCAGCACGGTAGCCAGCCCGTTGTGGTGGGGTTGTCATGTACCCTCTAGGATGAAGCCCCCTGACAACACAGGGATCGTACTGCCGATACCTGAGCTGCAACCTCCCCACATCGGCCAAGGAGTAGATGCCCGTCTCCTTGGGGCATCCGGACTCCCGGCAACGGTCATCCTGCCAGGTGGCCCTTGCTGAGGCTGGGTGGCGCCCGTGGGGAGAGCCCCTGGTCAGAGTGGGTGGTATCGGGGCGGACGTTTCACAGATCAAATGTCAACACCCGTGGAGAGAGCCCCTGGTCGGAGTGGGTGGTATCGGGGCGGACGTTTCACAGATCAAACGTCAACACGTATCAGGTTGCTCTGCGGCCGAGTCTTCCAAAAGGAAAGGTACTGTCTCTGGTTCTGGTTCTCCTGCCCTTTCCCCCTTGGCCACTCCCTGGGAGGAGGGACAGGCCCGCTGGCTTGGGGCGAAGTACTTCCCCCGCTATTTGGTCTGTTCTCGAACCGATGGGGGGACGTTCGCCACCTCCAAGCCCGTGTTCTTTGTTCAGCACATTGAGGACATCTTTGGGGAAATCGAGGCTCTCAGCAAGATGCGTTCGGGGTCCGTTCTTATAAAGACCACCTCCGCCACACAGTCGGCGGCGCTCCAGGCGTGCGACCACCTAGGGGACATCCCAGTGTCCATTGTCCCGCATCTGGCACTAAATAGGACACACAGGGTTATTTTTCGTTGGGACCTCCTGCTGCAATCTGATGAGGAGCTCAGGGCCAACCTGGAGCGCCGAGGCGTGCATTTCGTCTGGCGAGTCCAGCGCGGCCCCAAAGACCGTCGCATCGACACCGGGGCCTTTATCCTCGCCTTCAAGGGGGACGTTCTCCCAGAGAAGGTAAAGGTGATGTGCTACCGGTGTGTCGTGCGACCTTACGTCCCGCCTCCTACGTGCTGTTTTCGGTGCTTGCACTTTGGGCACATGTCGTCACGGTGTGAGGCTGAGCCCTTTGTGGCGATTGTGGACGTCCTCTTCGTGAGGAACATACATGCACCCCACCAACTCGGTGGGTTAATTGTCCTGGCATCCACTCGCCTAGATCCTCAGACTGCCCCGCATATCAGAAGGAGAAGAAGATACAAGAACTCAAAACTTTGGATCGTCTCTCCTATTCTGAGGCCAGGAAGAAGTATGACTGCCTCCATCCCGTGCTGTTGACCACTTCGTTTGCCACAGTTGTGTACACTCCTTCTGCGGTAACCCCCCCCCCACTGTATCCTGTCCCCCCTCTGCCTCCTCCCCCCATCCGGGGTCTCTGCCTCCGCCTCCCAAATCCCTCCCTTCGAAATCCTCCTCCCCCGTGGCCCCCACCCCCTCTGCCCCAGGGGCCCCCCTTCCTCCTCCTCCTCCTCCTCCCCCTCCCCCCCCCCCACGCCGCCTGAGAAGCGATCCTCTTCTCAGGCGTCCATCGGGGAAACGTTCTGGACCCCAGCTTCCGAGGTCTGGCGTTCCAAAACGGACCCCGCGCGTGAGGACCTTCTTCGGGTCCAGCCCACCACCTCTGTGCCTTCTCAGACTTCCAAGAAGGCTTCCAGGAAGAAGTCTCTATCCCCTTCTCCACCCCGGCGCGTTTCGTCTGACGCTCCATCCGTGAGTCGCTGCTCCCAGCCGTCCTCAGTTTCGCCGGGACACTCTGCTGCCAGGCGCTCAGCTGGCCTCTCGTCGGCAAATGATGCTGCCCCTCCTACGCCACCAGGGACAGCGGCCGCAGCTGGCGACGACTCGATGGAACAGGATCCGCGTCCCGCCAGTTGTAGCGTTGTTCCCTCGAAACCTGGCCCTCTGCGGCCGTTGAGGTGACCAGCTCTTCCCCCGTCTCGTTCCCCCTCTTTTTTGACTAGCGATGGCCTTGTTACATTGGAACATAAGACGTATTCGATGTAATCGGGAGGAATTACAACTGCTCCTCCGCCTGCACTGTCCGCTCGTCCTTGGTCTCCAGGAAACCAAGTTGCGCCCGACTGACCGTAATGCCTTTACCCACTATACCTCGGAGCGGTATGACCTCACCCGTGTGTACGATATCCCAGCTTATAGTGGGGTCATGTTGCTCGTTCGGGACGATGTCTATTACCATCCTATCCCAATGACCACCCCACTCCAAGCAATAGCTGTCCATATTACTCTTTCTGCTTTTAGTTTTTCAGTTTGTACCATCTACACTCCATCGTTATCCACTGTCAGTCAGGCTGACATGATACACCTGATTGTTCAGCTTCCCCCCGCCGTTTTTATTGTTTGGCGACTTCAATGCCCATCATCCCCTTTGGGTCTCTCCTGCATCCTGTCCAAGAGGCTCACTCTTGGCGGATGTCTTCAACCATCTCAATCTTGTCTGCCTCAGTACTGGCGCCCCGACTTTCCTCTCGGACTCTACTCTTACCTACTCCCACTTGGACCTCTCGATCTGCTCTACCACTCTTGCCCTTCGGTTCGAGTGGTCTGTCCTTTCTGACACCTATTAGAGCGACCACATGCCCTGTGTCGTTCGTCTCCTGCACCACACCCCATCCCCATGTCCTTCGAGCTGGAACATACCGAAAGCTGACTGGGGACTTTACTCCTCTCTGGCGACCTTTCTGGACCTCGATTTTCTCAGTTGTGACAGCCAGGTCGAATACCTCACGGCTGTTATCATCAATGCTGCCGAACGTTCCATTCCTCGTACTACCTCTTCTTCACGTCGCGTTTCCATCCCCTGGTGGAACGAGGCTTGTGGAGACGCTACCCCTGCTCGACGACGTACTTTACGCACCTACGTTTGTGAATTGTATTGGATACAAACGACTCCGAGCGCAATGCCGTAGAGGCATCAAAGGCAGCAAAAAAGTTTGTTGGGCCTCTTTCACCAGCTCCTTTAACAGTTTTACTCCCTCTTCTGTCGTATGGGGTGGCCTGCGCCGGCTGTCGGGCATTAAGGCCCACTCCTCGGTACCTGGCCTGACCTCAGGTAATGAGGTCCTTGTTGATCCTGTGGCTGCCTCCAACGCCTTCGGCCGGTTTTTCGCGGAGGTTTCAAGCTCCGCCCATTACCACCCTGCCTTCCTTCCCAGGAAAGAGGCAGAAGAGCCTCGGCGACCTTCCTTCCACTCGCTGAATCTGGAAACTTCTAATGCCCCCTTTACTATGCGGGAACTCGAACGTGCGTTTGCATTGTCCTGGTCCTCTGCTCCGGAGCCAGATGCCATTCACGTTCAGATGCTGAAACACCTTTCTCCGGCGGGCAAAAGCTTCCTTCTTCGTACCTACAATCGCGTCTGTACCGAAGGTCAAGTCCCCATGAGTTGGCGTGACGCCGTCGTTGTTCCTATACCCAAACCTGGGAATGATAGACACCTTCCTTCTAGTTACCACCCCATTTCTCTTACATGCTGTGTCTGTAAGGTGATGGAGCGCATGGTTCATGCTCGGTTAGTTTGGATTCTTCAATCTCGATGGCTACTTACCAATGTCCAATGCGGCTTTCGTCGCCGCCGCTCCGCTGTTGACCACCTTGTGACCTTGTCGACATTCATCATGAACAACTTCTTGCGAAGGCGCCAAACGGTGGCCGTGTTCTTCGATTTGGAGAAGGCTTATGATACCTGTTGGAGAGTAGGTATCCTCCGCACTATGCACAGGTGGGGCCTACGCAGTCGCCTGCCCCTTTTTATCCCCCCTGCGGGTCCGGGGATTAGAATAGGCCCGCGGTATTCCTGCCTGTCGTACGAGGCGATTAAAAGGAGTTTCAACCGTTTCGGCCTTCCATGTGATGGTCCCCCTTGGGGTTTGACCTCCATTTTTCAAAATTCTACAGAAGTACGAGCCTTTTGGGGAAGGACACCTTACATGGTGCACCACTGGTCCTAAGTGCACTAAGACCTTGGCACTCAGCATTGCACTGGCGTTGTAGCCATACCCACTATTCCTCAAATTGGGCCTCAACGCGTGATGGGTAGACCAAGTTACGCCCATAGTGCATCTCCATCTGCACCAGCGATCATGATGGACTTTCCATGGCACCAGAAATCCAGCACGGTAGCCAGCCCGTTATGGTGGGGTCGTCATGTACCCTCTAGGTTGTAGCCCCCTGACAACACAGGGATCGTACTGCCGATACCTGAGTTGCACCCTCCCCACGTCGGCCAAGGAGTAGATGCCCGTCTCCTTGCGGCATCAGGACTCCTAGCAATGGTCTTCCTGCCAGGAGGCCCTTGCTGCGGCTGGGTGGCGCCCGTGGTGAGAGCCCCTGGTCGGAGTGGGTGGTATCGGGGCGGACGTTTCGCAGATGAAACGTCAACATGTATCAGGTCGCTCTGCGGCCGAGTCTTTCAAAAGAAAAGGTACCTTTTCTAGTTCTGGTTCTCCTGCCCTTTCCCCTATGGCCACTCCATGGGAGGAGGGACAGGCCCGCCAGCTTGGGGCGAAGTACTTCCCCCGCTATTTGGTCTGTTCTCGAACCGATGGGGGGACGTTCGCCACCTCCAAGCCCATGTTCTTTGTTCAGCACATTGAGGACGTCTTCGGGGAAATCGAGGCTCTCAGCAAGATGCGTTCCTGGTCCGTTCTTCTCAAGACCACCTCCGCCACACAGTCGGCGGCGCTCCAGGCGTGCGACCGCCTAGGGGACATCCCAGTATCCATTGTCCCACATCTGGCACTAAATAGGACGCAGGGGGTTATTTTTCATCGTGACCTCCTGCTACAATCTGATGAGGTGCTCAGGGCCCACCTGGAGCGCCGAGGCGTGCATTTCGTCCGGCGAGTCCAGCGCGGCCCCAAAGACCGTCGCATAGACACCGGGGCCTTTATCCTCGCCTTCGAGGGGGACGTTCTCCCGGAGAAGGTAAAGGTGATGTGCTACCTGTGTGACGTGCGACCTTACGTCCCGCCTCCTATGCGCTGTTTTAGGTGTTTGCGCTTTGGGCACATGTCATCACGGTGTGAGGCTGAGCCCCTTTGTGGCGATTGCGGACGTCCTCTTCGTGAGGAACATACATGCACCCCACCACCTCGGTGCGTTAATTGTCCTGGCGTCCACTCGCCTAGATCCTCAGACTGCCACGCATATCAGAAGGAAAAGAAGATACAAGAAATCAAAACTTTGGATCGGCTCTCTTATTCTGAGGCCCAGAAAAAGTACGACCACCTCCATCCCGTGTCATTGACCACTTCGTTTGCCTCAGTTGTGTCCACTCCTTCCGCGGTATCCTCACCCCTATCCTGTCCCCCCTCCGCCTCCTCCGCCCATCAAGGGGCTATGCCTCCGCCTCCCAAATCCCTCCCTTCCAAATCCTCCTCCCCCGGGCCCCCACCCCCTCTGCTCCAGGGGCCCCCCTTCCTCCTCCTCCTCATGCTCCTCCTCCTCCTCCTCCTCCTCCTCCTCCTCATCCCCCAACGCCACCTGAGAAGTGATCCTCTTCTCAGGCGTCCATCGGGGCAACGTTCCGGACCCCAGCTTCCGAGGTCCGGCGTTCCAAAACGGACCCCGCGCGTGAGGACCTTCTTCGGGTGCAGCCCACCATCCCTGTGCTTCCTCGGCCTTCCAAGAAGGCCTCCAAGAAGAAGTCTCTATCCCCCTCTCCACTCAGGCGCGTTTCGTCTGATGCTCCATCCGTGAGTCGCTGCTCCCGGCCGTCCTCAGTTTCGCCGTGACGCTCTGCTGCCAGGCGCTCTGCCGGCCTTTCGTCGGCAAATGATGCGGCCCCTCCTACACAACCGGGGACAGCGGCCGCGGCTGGCGACGAGTCGATGGAGCCGGATCCGCCTCCCGTTGGTTGTAGCGTTGTTCCCTCGCAAGCTGGCCCTCCGCAGCCGTCGAGGTGACCAGCTCTTCCCCCGTCTTGTTCCCCCAACCTTTTGACTAGCGATGGCGTTGTTTCATTGGAACATAAGAGGTATTCGATCTAATCGGGAGGAATTACAACTGCTCCTCCGCCTGCACTGTCCGCTCGTCCTTGGTCTCCAGGAAACCAAGTTGCGCCCAACTGACCGTAATGCCTTTACCCACTATACCTCGGAGCGGTATGACCTCACCCCTGTGGACAGTATCCCAGCTCATGTTGGGGTCATGTTGCTCGTTTGGGACGATGTTTATCACCATCCCATCCCATTGACCACCCCACTCCAAGCAATAGCTGTCCGCATTACTCTTTCTGCTTTTACTTTTTCAGTTTGTACCATCTACACTCCACCGTCATCTGCTGTTAGTCGGGCTGACATGATGCACCTGATCGTTCAGCTTCCCCCGCCGTTCTTATTGTTTGGTGACTTCAATGCCCATCATCCCCTTTGGGGCTCTCCTGCATCCTGTCCAAGAGGCTCACTCTTGGCGGATGTCTTCAACCATCTCAATCTTGTCTGCCTCAATACCAGCGCCCCGACTTTCCTCTCGGACTCTACTCATACCTACTCCCACTTGGATCTCTCGATCTGTTCTACCACTCTTGCCCGTCGGTTCGAGTGGTCTGTCCTTTCTGACACCTATTCGAGCGACCACATGCCCTGTGTCGTTCGTCTCCTGCACCACACCCCATCCCCACGTCCTTCGAGCTGGAACATACTGAAAGCTGACTGGGGACTTTACTCCTCCCTGGCGACCTTTCCGGACCACGATTTTCCCAGTTGTGACAGTCAGGTCGAATACCTCACGGCTGTTATCATCAATGCTGCCGAACGTTCCATTCCTCGTACTACTTCTTCTTCACGTCGCATTTCCGTCCCTTGGTGGAACGAGGCTTGTAGGGAGGCTATCCGTGCTCGACGACGTGCTTTACGCACCTCTCGCCGCCATCCTACGTTGGCGAATTGTATTGAATACAAACGACTCCGAGCGCAAAGCCGTCGAGTCATCAAAGACAGCAAAAAAGCTTGTTGGGCCTCTTTCACCAGCTCCTTTAACAGTTTTACTCCCTCTTCCGTCGTTTGGGGTAGCCTGCGCCGGCTGTCGGGCATTAAGGCCCACTCCTCAGTACCTGGCCTGACGTCAGGTAATGAGGTCCTTGTTGATCCTGTGGCTGTCTCCAACGCCTTTGGCCGCTTTTTCGCGGAGGTTTCAAGCTCCGCCCATTACCATCCTGCCTTCCTTCCCAGGAAAGAGGCAGAAGAGGCTCGGCGACCTTCTTTCCACTCGCTGAATCTGGAAACTTATAATGCCCCCTTTACTATGCGGGAACTCGAACGTGCGCTTGCACTGTCCCAGTCCTCTGCTCCGGGGCCAGATGCCATTCACGTTCAGATGCTGGCACACCTTTCTCCAGCGGGCAAAAGCTTCCTTCTTCGTACCTACAATCGCGTCTGGACCGAAGGTCAAGTCCCCATGCGTTGGCGTGACGCTGTTGTTGTTCCTATACCCAAACCCGGGAAGGATAGACGCCTTCCTTCTAGTTACCGCCCCATTTCTCTTACAAGCTGTGTCTCTAAGGTGATGGAGCGCATGGTTAATGCTCGGTTAGTCTGGATTCTTGAATCTCGACGACTACTTACTAATGTCCAATGCGGCTTTCGTCGCCGCCGCTCCGCTGTTGACCACCTTGTGACCTTGTCGACATTCATCATGAACAACTTTTTGCGAAGGCGCCAAACGGTAGCCGTGTTCTTCGACTTGGAGAAGGCTTATGATACCTGTTGGAGAGGAGGTATCCTCTGCACTATGCACAGGTGGGGCCTACGCGGTCGCCTGCCCCTTTTTATTGATTCCTTTTTAACGGAACGAAAGTTTAGGGTACGTGTGGGTTCCGTATTGTCCAACGTCTTCCTCCAGGAGAACGGAGTGCCTCAGGGCTCCGTCTTGAGAGTAGCCCTTTTTGCCATCGCGATCAATCCAATTATAGATTGCATTCCACCTAATGTCTCAGGCTCTGTCTTTGTCGATGACTTCGCGATCTACTGCAGTGCCCAGAGAACATGCCTCCTGGAGCGCTGCCTTCAGCGTTGTCTAGACAGCCTCTACTCTTGGAGCATGGCTAATGGCTTCCGGTTCTCTGAAGAGAAGACGGTTTGTATCAACTTTTGGCGGTATAAAGCGTGCCTTCCACCATCCTTACATGTCGGTCCCGTTGTTCCCCCATTCGTGGACACAACTAAGTTTCTAAGGGTCACGTTGGACAGGAAACTGTGTTGGTCTCCACATGTCTCTTATTTGGCGGCCCGTTGTACACGTTCCCTTAATGTCCTCAGAGTTCTTAGCGGTTCATCTTGGGGAGCGGATCGCACTGTCCTGCTTCGCTTGTATCGGTCCATAGTCCGATCGAAGCTGGATTATGGGAGCTTCGTCTACTCGTCCGCTCGGCCATCCCTCTTACACCGGCTCAACTCCATCCACCATCGGGGGATATGTCTTGCGACCAGAGCCTTCTACACTAGTCCTGTCGAGAGTCTTTATGCTGAAGCTGCCGAGTTACCATTGACCTACCGGCGCGACGTACTGCTGTGTCGGTATGCCTGCCGGCTGTTGTCTGTGCCCGACCACCCCTCTTACAAGTCCTTCTTCGCCGATTCTCTCGACTGTCAGTACGGGTTGTATGTGTCTGCCCTGCTGCCCCCCGGAGTCCGCTTCCGTCGCCTGCTTCGACAATTGGATTTTTCCCTCCCTACCACCTTCAGAGAGGGTGAGAGCCCGACACCACCTTGGCTCCAGGCTCCGGTTCATATTTATCTCGACCTCAGCTCACTCCCGAAGGAGGGTACTCCGGCTGCAGTGTATTGCTCACGGTTTGTCGAGCTTCGTGCTCGACTTGCCGATCACACCTTTATTTACACCGATGGCTACAAAACTGACGACGGTGTCGGCTGTGCCTTTGTCGTCGGGGCCGCCACCTTTAAATACCGGCTCCTCGACTGATGTTCCAGCTTTACGGCCGAGCTTTTTGCTCTCCATCAGGCCGTTCAGTATGCCCGCCGCCACCGCCATTCATCGTATGTACTCTGCTCTGACTCACTCAGTGCTCTTCAGAGCCTTGGAGCTCCCAATCCGGTCCATCCCTTGATTCAACGGATACAGCAGTCCCTCCATTCTTTCGCTGATAATGGTGGTTCTGTCAGCTTTCTGTGGGTTCCCGGACATGTAGGAGTGCCTGGGAATGAGGCTGCGGATGCTGCAGCCAAGGCTGCAGTCCTCCTGCCTCGGCCAGCCTCCCATTGTGTCCCGTCATCTGACGTTCGTGGGGATGTATGTAAGAGGCTTGTGTCGTTGTGGTGGGATGCTTGGTCATCCCTCCAAGGAAACAAGCTCCGGGCAGTAAAACCGCTCCCAACTGCTTCGACAACCTCCTCCCGACCATCTTGGAGGTCCTTCTGACCAGGTTGCGGATTGGGCATTGCCGGTTCAGCCACCGCTACCTGCTCGCCGGTGACCCAGCCCTGCAGTGCCCTTGTGGTCAGGCATTAAGTGCGCCATGTTTTATTGTTCTGTCCCCGCTTTAGTCAATTTCGTGTTGTCCTGTCCCTGCCATCTACTTTACCGGATATTTTAGCTGATGACGCTCGAGCAGCTGCTTGTGTTCTGCGTTTTAAAACTTTGACTGGCTTGTCCAAAGACATCTAACCTTTTCACTTATTTTATCTACATCTTTGTCAGGTCTTTCTGGTGTCCCCCCCCCCCTCCTCTTGAGTTTTACTAGATTCCATGTGCTCTAACAACAGTGACTGGGCGCTAATGACCTCAGTAGTTGAGCGCCCTTAAGCCCCATCAAAAAAAAAAAACCCATAAATATTATAGGTTTACTGGTATTTGTGTATTTGTAATAGTTAATATGACAATTATCTGATATCATTTGTGTGTTTGTTATAATTTGTAGTTTAGTGTAAGAGCATTGATAATAATTTTGTAAAAGCAATTGTGTGTGCATTCAAACTGTTGTGCATGCCTGCACTGGTTCAACATTGCTGGGTGCCACTGATGGAACTGCTTCTACTGAAATGAAGTCACTTGTTGGTGTCTGCACCTACTCAACATTGCTGGGTGCCACTAATGGAACTGTTTCTGCTGAATGATGTCACTTGTTAGTGTCTGCACCTGTTAAACATTGTTGGGTGCTACTGCTGGAACTGTCAACTACTTGTTTATTGAATCACTGAAAGCATTTTATGTGAATATTTGTGTAAACTGATTTTTTGTGTATTACTGTTTGTGAAAAGTTATGAGACTCTTATCTGCACATATTCGTCATTGCTGACGCTATTGATTGAATTGTTTAACTACATGATACTTGTGTAAACTATTATGTAAAGTCACATGTATGAAAGAATTTGTATTTCTTACTGTATTTTATATATTAGGTTATTGAAAGGTCAGTGCAAAGCTAAAATTTTATCTAGTTATGTGATATTTACGTATTAATATTATCTTTTATTTTTGTTTGTATTTTTTTGGACGAATTTGGTGGTATTTTCACCACCAATGCTGGCAAAATTACCATCAAATTCTAGCCTGTGGAGGAGGGGCATGTGAAAGGTGGCTACACTGAGCCACAGCGTCAGAGATTGCGCCAAATAGTATTATTCCGCCGCCTCCACTGGCAGTGCTTGTTGAGATGTGGTGGTAGTCAGTCGTTGTTGAGATGTCGTCGTAGTGAGTGCTTGTGCGGAGAGGATATTGATAGCTGTGCTATTTGAGACCATGTTGTATGCAGTTGTTTGATGGGCTAGACAGCAAATGTTGTTCGAATGGAGATATTGTAATAATCAGTGCTTTTCGTCAATATATATGAAGGTAAAAAAAAATTCCTTTTTTTTCATTATTTCAATGTCTTAAACAATAATGCCTCGTCACAGGTTCAGTCAACAAAGCATCTGGCTCGTGTTCTTGTATTAGAGTGTAATTCTAGTTTCCTTGCGCAATTATAGTATTTCTATTTTTTTTAATTACTTCAGTATAAATGGTGTTTAAAATATCTTGTCTTACTGAGGAAGAACCGTGCCAGATGTGTACGTTGAATCACACTTCCACACACAGAACAGCTACACTTGTGCTTTGTTGTTTCGTTCGTTTTATAGTTGCTGGGGACTTAATTAATTGTATTAACGGAAATTTCATTTCATTCTTTGTTCTTGTTCTATGCAGTCAGATTGCGTACAAATACTAGTCAGGGCCAACCGTTTACGAGACTTCGTAACCGGACATTCAGCGACAAAAAATAAAATTATTTACATTTTATTAATAATTAAGCCCCATGCACTGTATACACGAAAGATTCAAAATATCATTTACACAAAATTATACTTAATTTTTGGTTAATTTACCAACATATCTTCCACTCATTTTATGACATAACATCTGTATCTTTGAAAAACCACTAATTTACCTTGTTAGTTTTGTAAATATCTTTATCTGTATATCAATTTTAAAATATTTTCATGTGAGAAATTCATTAAGTAGTATAGATTTATACTATTTACTTTCAAAAACGGAAAAGGTGTATGACTATTATCTTGATCGACAGAAAGTTCTGGAATCATTGAGATCATTCTCTGCTGGATATATACTATAAACTGGCATCAAAGCCACTTCCAGCTAGTTGATAGTCTTTAGATTGTGCGCACGAAAGACTCATTGATCTGGGTGTTGTGTAACCGAAAGTTATTACGGACAAAGTTTTTATTGCGATAAACGTGACTTTATTTCATATCAAAAATACATATTAATGATGCGTTCAGGTGAATCTGATAATATGGAAATAAGTGAATATGTCGAATTTCTAGCGTTACGCTTCAGTCTCATCGGATAAACAGCCTGGAGGTGTATGTTTTCATTAAGGTTGGTTTGGAAACAAAAACCTTGGACGCTGACGCCAAATGCAAGATAAGAAAAGATCTATTTACGTTATTAAGTTTCCTCTTAACTACTTCCTTCAGATATTGTTGTAGGAGTGTGGCAGACATTGAAGTGAAATAAATTGGCACTAATATATTTCCACCAAGCGTTGGGGGGGTTCTTTGTAACGGTTTAAGTTACATACTTGAGAGTGAAAGTGGTGACGAACTGCAGATTTCGTGCAAGATGAGAACTACGCTGCGCAACAAAATTAAACGATCACTTCTTCAAAAATCCGTAATTCTCTCCCATTCGAACGCATGTTTGAAATTTGTTCAAAGGTGCCTACAACCTTATTCTGTAATAATGGAAAAGCGTCACCCTTGGCCTCAGCTAGGAAGTTCATGTGAGGTTTAAGGCTGTTTAATAACGTCAGATTTGCATCAGATTCCACCACCATTCTACCCAACGCCACGGTGGACGGTTGTATCATAGTAAGGTCGTCACGCGTCCTCGTACCCACATTTCAGGCCTCTTTTGGCCCCTCAGCGATGGAGATCAGAAACGTGACACCACGCAACTCTGAAATTTCGCGCGGTTCTCCCACCTTTCATGGGCGCGCCGTATGTGTGTACCGGTCCATCCGTTGTACTGCAGGAACGGCGAGAAACAGTCTCTCTCTGTCTCGCATGCACGCGCTCTCTCTCTCTCTCTCTCTCTCTCTCTCTCTCTCTCTCTCTCTCTCCTTCCAACTGTGTGGTCTCAGGCTCGCCCGGTGCCCCCTGCAGTAACTGGCACCTGCCAAAGCACCCACCGTGTGAAGCTTGTAACCTCCCCCTCACTTATCTACCATAATGACAGTAAAAATTAAACCGCGTTTACCTAATAGAAATTTGGGAAAAGCAATCGTCACCGAAGTTAATCTGTCGGTAAAGAGGGAGGAAATGAAAGGAAAAATGCAAATGAAACTGGTGGAAATTAATTTTGAAAAAGGGTAAAGTTAATAAAGAAAGTAAATGTGCAGTCGTTACGTTAAGAGTTAACTGGCGTTAATTAGATATTTGAGATTTGGGGAAAATTACGGTCGCCAGTCCTATGGACAACTACTATAATAACTGAAAAGAAAGGTTATTGCACATATAATCAGCACTAACAGCGTGGAAATGGAAGCTTGACACGTGTTGTGTGAAAACTGAATATTTGTCAGAAGTAATAAATTTCACTACACTCTGACTTAATTTAGCAAAAGAATTAATAAAACCGGAAAACTGAAAGTTAATTTGAAATTAATAGTGAACTCTGTTTCTGAAGCACTACGAAATTCAATAAAATAAGGTTTATTCTTGGGCTACCTCAACAACCATTTCAAAAGCTGCTTGAATCTACGCAATTTAGAAATAAGAGATATAACTTTGAACTTGAATTAAATGGTTCTGAACAATTAACAATAGTAAAATTTAGTACGTACCAAGCTGAGCTGCAGTCACAGGTAAGCTAAAATATGGTAACAAAACTCACACTCTTAACTTGTGCTAGTGTAAACTAAATAATGTAGCCAGCTATGAATACCTTAACTGACCTTTGAAATTAAAGCAGTGAGATCGAATGCTATTACTTTAATGCTGGCGTTTGAATTTCAACGACACTCGAGTTCGTTTCAGAAAAGGAAGGGACCCTGCTTGGTAATGCAATTGGGACAATGAGCAACAAAGGTTCATGCTAAATTGCTGTGTTTTAGTGATGCTAATGTAATAGCTGAGGCCTGCCATAGAGTTCTAAAACTTTTAGTCTTCCTTGTTGTTTGATTGAAGGTTTGAAGTCGTCGATCGAGGAGGTGGCGACAGTCACTCATTGTCGGCCGTCGCTGTTGCAGAAGCTGGATGTTGGGGCGCCTTCTTCTCGACACTGTCACCAGGCGAAACGGGCTCTTGATGTGTGCCTGCTAATGCTTCCCGTCCGCGACACCGTGTCAGAAACTATCATAGCAAGTCGAGCGCAATTACATGCTGCCAAACCCCGGAAGCACGGCAACTGCGGGAGCGTCACTCAACACACCTGCTCCACCGCCCTACTCCAGCCAGACTCTGCTCTGCCCGAGCTCCACGCGGCAGAGTTAACACTAGCAAAGATCCTAAACACTTTAGTTCTCCACACGCCCTGTCGATGTAATCGTTCGATAGCATAGTTTTCCCTAGGCCAGACCCAGTGTAAAATACAAATAATATTTACAAAACAAACCAATTATACATCGACATAACAATTACAATATATAAAGACACAGAAATGTCACATCCTCAGGTAACAAAATAAGGAAAAAATTTGTAGTACAATAGATGGAAATAGGAGCATATGCATTTCCTGCGTTACAAGCTCCGACCAGCCACCGGTCACCTCGCTTGTTCTACAGCTCAAAACAGCTCTTTCCTGTGTCCGTCCAAACCACTTTCCCAATGATAACATGCAAAGTTCTCAAAATCTTACGTACCAGTATGAACCTTGGTTTTGCTACTACTATTACTCTGCCTAACGGCTATACCTGTCTGCGTGGTATTAGTCATTTATTTTCTGAATAAATATCATGTAAGGTGCTAAAATCTGCTACCTTACAAGTGCACACGGTAATTCACGTGTCATTCTGTTGAACTTAACAAAGCACTGCATGTAGCTGCTGTTGATTACCGTAAGAAGACTGTGACGGGTAATCCCATTCCAAAGCAGTTGGGAAACGCCCTGCACCCAACTTGACATCAATTTTTCGAAGAGGGCAATAAAGGAAGTGGGCGCGGCACAGAAGAGCAGCTACTTTCCTCCTTCCTTTGATCTGCGGAACAGCAACAGCAGCGTGCTCATTGTTACGGAAAGCACGGCGACTTACAAACAAATGAAGTCGGCGCTCCATAATCGTGTGTCTGGTGTTACATTTTATAAAGTGAGAAGACAGTAACTGCCATAGCATTAACTCCCAGCGATCAACCACATAATGCTGCAATTGCCTAAACGGGTAGGTTCTGCTGAGTCACGGATATTACATCTAGGAGTGTATGAGAATTCTATAGTAAGTAAAAACACGGTACTTCACATTTTGGAGGGGTCAAGTGCCACCTCTCGGGCCCTCCCCTCCCCCCTTCCCTCCCCCTCCCTGAAAGGCAGGTGGACGCCTATTATTGCAATAATTTCTCGCGAACGCCAACATCTACGTCAGGACTCCGCAAGAGACCGGGAGTTGCACGTCAGAAGGTGCTTTTGGTGATACTAACTGATCCCCACTTCCCTGTTTCTCTCGCGAATGGCGCGTGGGAAGAATGATTGTAGAAAGGTCTCTTTATTAGATCTAATTTATCGAATTTTCTCATTTCGCAGAGTTGCAAACAAGGAAGTCTGATATACAGGGTGTTCTAAACGTCTCCTTCAAAATTCTATGTCTTGTAGAGGGGTCTGAGTGGATAATATTTTGATTGGAGCCCATGTCTGAAAACTTACCATTTCCGTGTTGCAACCATCTTTAAACACGTTGGTAACGTCACCACTTTTAAACGTAATTTATTAGCCAAGACCCCATACATAACTTGACTTATAGTTCCACTTATTTATAACCAAAGAAACAGAAAGGGAACTTAATCAGTTTTCACAATCGCTCTTGTTTATAGTTAAAATTAATCGTTTTTGTACTTTTCAAATGAGGGTTAACATTCTTATGCACTGCAAGTAAAGTTCGATGTAACGTCCACCGAGTTAGGTGCACACATTGTATCTACCAATGATGTTGTGGTACACACACTCCATCACACATGGTGTGTCTGCAATCTATCCTGCAGCGACCAAAACTCTCGTCAGCAGATCTTATTCTGTGTCCACAGGAGTCTCATAAAGTAAACTCTTCACTCGACGCAGAAGCTAAAGTCCAACGGAGTCAAATCCCGCAATCGACGAGGCCATGCGATTGGACCACCTCGACCTATCAATCTGTGTCAGAATCATTTTTCCAGCCGTTCCCGAACAAGACGTGAAAAGTGAGCTGATGAGCCGTCATTCTGAAACCATGCCTTGACGGACGTTTAGTGGTACAGCATCCAACAAATCGCCCAGTGTTTGTTGTAAGAAGGTCAAATGGATGGGAACCGTGAAATTGGGCGGAAACATGTATGGTCCAATTACACGATCATACAGAATACCTATCCACAATTTGATACCAAATCTGTGTTGAAATCCCTAGAATTGGTTGGCACGAGAGATTTCGTCTGCCGTAGAATTGAGAACACAGTTACCAGTAAATTTACATTAAACTGTGGAGAGAAAGCGCCGTGGAAATACCAGGGGCTCTTTTGATGCACCGGCACAGATACTGCGTACAGAACTCAATGTGTGTTGCACCTGCTTTGGAGATGCTATAGCCGTGGTTGTTCGTCATGCAGACCTTGCTAGGAGCAACATCTATTGGACGCACATTTGCTCGTATACTTGTTGAAGTGTTCTCTTCAACGTGATGCAGTATGGCCTCATCCAGTTCGGGTATGCAGCGTCTCCTTGGAGCACTACAGTCACGACTGCTGACGCTGAAAGTACCCCTTTTTCGAAGCCGTTGCGTAATTGTAGCGAAGAGGGTATGCCATGAAGTCCGAAGTTGTTGATAACGATCTTAATAAAGGCGACGAGCAGCTCTTATATTAGAGTTTCGTCATACAGAAGGATCATGTCGGTGTATTAAGCAATCGCGTACTCAACCATGTTACTCGCAGACACAGGAATGAGGCTGCAACATGGTAAGATAGATAGGACAGACATCAGATGACATCAGCCGATTCTACGCAAGTACCCCCCCCCCCCCCCCGCATGACTATAATGCTGCATACCTACTTAGTAAACATGTTTTCAAACGGCTGTAGCATGGACACGCTACGTCTCCCTGCATTGGGTTCTAGTTCAAATTATTGCCTGCCTAGCCCCCTCGACAAGTCCTAGAAAAGCCCGATAGGTCTGTAAGGAGAATTTTAGAGCACCCCTATATTCATGGTGATTATTAAAGTTACGGTATTTTCCGTCGGGCTAGCAGCAGCAAACCTACAGTTCAGCAGAGTCGCTGATAATCATTGCTACAAAATTAAAGACTTCTGTAATGAATAAAAAGCGTGTTCCCCAGATTCCAGGATGCGGAAAGTGGATCTCTTGCTCCTTCCCGCCCCCCCCTCCCCCCCTTCCGGACGACTATGTACTGGACGCACGTTCACCGAGCAGATACAATGCGACTGTTTGAATGTTGCGGCTGGCGGCTGTTGAAAACATGGCGTCAGTCACGAAGACTTTTGCCGATATGTGCGAGGATAACTGGGGACGAAGTGATACTGGTATCAGGACAAACGGCGTCACCTGCTGTTTTATTAAATCTTGTGGCTTTACTGCTTTCATTATCAGAAATGTTTCACAGACCTCGATTTCAGAACAGAAATGACTTCTTAATGTAAAAATATTCAAAAGCCAAAATCGTGTAAATATTTCCGTATTTAAAACAACCGGTTTCGACAGACTCTGTCATCTTCAGGCCTTAAAAATCTTTTTGTTATGAAACGTGTTCATTTTAAGTTGGACCTACGTCAAGTTGCATGTGGCGTGAGATCCAAAACAAAGTGGGCACGTTTCATAACAAATATACGTTTTAAGACATGAAGATGACGGCAAAGTTTGTCGAAACCGGTTGTTTTAAATAAAGAAGTGTTTATGTGAGCCTGGAATTTCTGTGGTTTTAGCAAATAAAACAGATTGTTTCTTCTGTCCTCTGAACATGGGAAACTTCAATTCTCATTGTAACTTTTAACATAAGTTTTCATAAATCAAAAGTTGTGATTTCTACGGGTGAGCAGGAGGAGTAGAAGGCTGTGTGGTTGAAGAGGTGCGTTTCAGCACCTCAAAGCTTAGAAATTAAACTTTCCTGTCTGCTGGATATGTCCATTTCGGTTTCTCCAGTTTTTTCCTGCAGGCATTTTACTTTCAACTTGTCTTATCACTGTAGTATTTTGTTCGATCCGTGAATTTTATTGTACGTACTTTTTGTAGCATTTGTTGAGTTACGCAAGTTTCCTCAGAGTTTATATTGCTTCTCTCTGCATAGCTCAAATCCCGGGAAGTCCCGTGGCTTCGGCGTCACGTAATGGCGCAGTCAGACAGGCGGTGTGACGCAACTGAGCCACGCCCCTCCCTGGCTCGCGCTGTTTGCAGCGCTGTCCCTTATCGCTTCTGAAGCCCTCGGTATCGGCAGCTCTGGAGACCACACGTGTTCCTGTCGGGGTGGGGCAGATAACATTCCTAGTGTTGCACCTGGCCGCAGAGGACGCTAGGATAGAGGGATCACAATGATATCACCCTTTTTCTGTTTTAGACGGCCTCCTGAAACTCCGAATCGTCTTCAGCAGGTCTTGCGGTTACCCTAACATAGACAAGCGTCGTGACATCACTTGTCATAGAGTTCGAGCTCTTTTTGAGGACACACTCTGCATGAACTCTGTCAATCTGATCTCGCAAGAAGAATGTGAATGTTATTGGCACAAAGAAACCTTACCCGTAAAACATGATACGAGTTATGTCCACAAAGTAAGTTCCGTTTGGTTATATAAACAAACGTGTACAGATACAGCAAAAATATTTATTGTATAAAAATCTACAACTGTTAAACTACTTTTCTACATAGCTTCCGCAGTTTTGTAGGCACTTGTCATAGCGTGGCACAAGTTTTTGTATGCCTTCTTCATAGAAGGTTGCCGCGTGTGTATTAAACGATGTGGTAATATGTTTTTTTCAGTTCGTCATCATCGTCGAAGTGTTGACCACCAAGAACAGATTTTAGGCGTAAGAAGAAATGAAAATCGCTAGGAGCGAGGCCCGGGCTGTACGGAGGATGATCAAACACGTTCCAGTGAAATTCCCGTAATAGTTGTTTGGCCACTTTCTCCATCTGAGGTCGGGCATAATCGTGGAAAAAACACCTTTTGACAGTAATCCTCGGTTCTTGTTCTGTATTGCGCTATGCAATTTCTTAATGGTTTCGCAGTAAGCATGTGCATTGATTGTTTGGCTTCATGGTAAGAAATCAATCAATAAAATGCCGTTCTGTCCCATAAAAACGGTGCACATGACTTTTCGAGGTATCAGGATTTGCTTAAGCTTAACCTTCGTTGGGGATGAAGTGTGCCTCCATTCCTTTGACTGCCGTTTTGTTTCAGGGGTGTCGTACGATACCCAGGTTTCATCCCCCGTGACTATCCGAGTAAGAAAACCATCGCCTTTTTCATTGTAGCGTGTCAAAAACTGAAGTGCACTGCCCATCTGTTATTTTTTGTGTTGTTCAGTAAGAATTTTGGGTACCCAACGTGAGCAAAGTTTTCAAAACTTCAGTTTTTCAGTAAAAATTTCGTGAATTAAACTTACGGTTGTGCTTAGTATTCTCTTCATTTGTGTGAACCAGTTCGTCAGTAAGCATAGACGGGCGTCCGCTTCGTTCTTCATTATGCATTTGACCATGTCCTTCATTGAACAGTCTGACCCATCTTCTAACCATTGAATCACTCGTAGCATTTTGTCCATAAACCTCGCAGATTTGCTGATGAAATCCCTTTGGTTTAACTTTCTTTGCATTTAGGAAACGAATCGCACATCTGATATCACAGGCGGCGGCATTTTCAATTACGGCTGACATTATAAAGAAGCAGTACAAAGCACACGTCAGCAGCAGCGGTCAGCGATCTAAAAATGGCGTACATATCTTCTCCTAATGTCATGGTAACTGCCGCGCATGCTTGGATCTGCGATCGTAGTGCTGTCGCGGATAGAAACAGAAACGGAACTTACTTTGTGGACGACCATCGTATTTTCTTTTCACAACTCGGATGGAGAAACATATAGCTCTTGCGTCACATTTTCACGCCCAGGACCTATGGTTTACTTTCGGCCTAGCCGGACGTTGTGGCCAAGCGGCTCTAGGCGCTTCAGTGCGGAACCGTGCTGTGCTACGGTCGTAGGTTCGAATCCTGCCACGGGCATGGATGTGTGTGATGTCCTTAGGTTAGTTCGGTTTAAGTAGTCTCAGTCTAGGGGACTGATAACCTCAGATATTAAGTCCTATAGTGCTTAGAGCCATTTGAACTTTCGTTGTTCATGTCAAATTTTTATTGGTTTCGCACTTACAAGACCCAGAACAGCCGCTTTCTTATAAGAATCCCGTTACACCTTAAATCTTTGCCACTAATGTCCTGTATTTCTCTAAAGCAAAATGGTGCACCAAAACCAAAATTCTTCATTGCACACGTGATGACGTGTATCACGTTCATTTCAGTTTAGGATATAATTATACTGACATAGTTGTGACCAATACCAAGAAGGAATACGTTAACGGCTGCTACTGTGTCGTAAGAGACACGTAAAACATAGATACATACTCTTTTTTACATTAAATGTATTCGGAGTTACGAATATGGACAACCATCAGCTATAGTACGGAGTGACGGCAGTGAAAATCTGTGTCCGATCGGAAGTCGAACCCGAGTTTCCAGCTTATCGCCTTACCACTTGTCTATCCACGACACGACCCGCAGCCAGACCCAATCTTCCGTATGTCGTCTACCATGCTTCTGCAATCTGTACTTGTGCATCTATTTTATATACAGGGTGTTTCACTAAATGCGTTTGCCTCTGTAAGTTACGAAGTCATAGGCGACGTAAATATTTATTGCGGTACGTCACCATAAGAAACGTTACACTGTCTGCGGAGCTATGAACATAGTTTATTGTCTTATCATCCAAAGAGTTATAGTAAAAAGATACCATTTTTAAATGGGACAATAGTTGCTTCTGTCATGCACTGGTATCAGTAACACCAGCAGTGTTATACATCAATTTAAATTACATTCCTATCACTTTTTGTCTGGGAACTACAACACTTCAAAGTTTTAGGGGCAGATACCACACGCTGTACATAGTACATGGCTGTGTGGTGGGTGACGGATGTTCTGGCAGTGGGAAGTTGATTTAAATGTGTGTCCATGTTCCTGAATGCACAATGCAATGCGCCTTGTAAAGGATCTGCGGACGAGATGTAACATCGCCGATGTCATGGAGGAACATGCATCCTCGGTGATCTGTTGTAGATCATCTTGGGATGTCGGATCAGTGACATACACACGTTCCTTTAGATATCCTGACAAAAAGAAATCTAATGGTGTTAAGTCGTTGAACCTTGCGTACCATGAATGAGGACCATCCTGCAAAATTGTTGTTTAGTTCTTCCACAACAGCACGCGCAGAATGGGCTGGGTGACCATCGTGCTGCATCCACATATGGACTCTCGTGTTTAGAGACACATGTTCAAGGAGACCACCCAAACTGTCGACTATGAACGTGCGATATAACTCACCTGTCAGTGTACCTGGGAAGTATTGTGGACCGATGATTTAATCCCCAAGGAGTCCATACCATACATTAATAGACCACCTACGTTGACGGTCGACAGGTCGTACCCACCGAGGATTGTCTTCGGCCTAGTAGTGCACGTTATGGCGATTCATTGCACCATAATTTGTGATCGTGGGCTCATCAGAGAACATAACACCTTGTAAAGACTCTCGCACGGAAATCGTTCTGATGCAGCTCCTGGGTCAGTGACAGGTGGTACGGGTGAAACCTGTGGCCGTGTACTATACGCCACACAGATGAGAGACTGACAACAGCGACTGCAGCAACGGCTCGTAAGCTGACATGAGGATCGTGGTATACTGCAGCTAAAACAAACACCTCCGTCTCCTCACATCTTGCAGTTCTTCGTCTGTTACTGCGGCGCATTACCAAGATGCCTGTGACCCGAAGTCGTTGTTCGGCTCGTAAGAACGTAATGGCTGCCGGAGCTCTTCGCCTACGATATCTCACGGCGTAGTCCATGGCTGCTTCAGTGGCATCGTGTCGGCACTCGCCGAGCATCAGCAACATGTCGACGTACTCGTTGTTCGTGTATGCCATCTTTATCCGATGTCAGTAACTATGGTGTATTTAGCCCCATTTGTTTGTGTGGCTCGAACTGTCAGTATACGGCCATGTGCGGCAACAGTCGGCAGTCTAACAGTGCATCGAGGAAGCTTCTCGCTCCGTGACAGCGGCAACGTTACAACTCGGCCGCACCACGTTTAGAATATGCATTGCGTTATGCGCAGCGTGTGTGGTATCTGCCCCTGATACGTTGAAGGGTTGTAGCTCCCAAACTAAAAGTGATAGGAATGTAATTTAAATTGATGCATAGACAGCTGCTGTTACTCATTCCTTTGCAAAAACAGACATAATGTCTTATGGGATAACAGCAATCAGTGATTTTATAAAGTTACTTTAAATCCGTCTTGATTGCAAATTTTTTTTATTAGTCATATGACCGGTTTCGGTTCATTCAGAACCATCTTCAGATCTGTAAAAATAATTATACTAATTTACTATTTCACGAAAGCAAATCTTTTTCATCCTATCTTATCAACATCAAATGTACCAGAACGTACCTGATATTTAAGTTACAGGAGTAACCCGTCCAATTCAGCAACTTTCACTTGCTACGTCACATAAAGTTGGTTGGCAGAGTGCACGTCATTTATATTAATTATAACACTATTACCGACAGGTGGCGTCTGGTACATTTGTTACATTCCATTTACACAAACTTTATTCAGTAGATCTTTTTTATATTAAAAATATTTAATTAAAATATGTAGATGTCAAAGCTAAAATCTGTACTTGTCAGGATTAAAAAACAGTAAAATTATCATTTTTATACGATCTAACAGGCATAGGGCGATTTATATATCTATGGTGCTGGTGTGAACTTGTTTTCTTCTACGGTCTGCTTCCGTGGTTCCCGCCACTTTGGTGTTGTGCCGCGGTCCGCTCAGTCGTCTGCTGTCCATCGCCGCGGGCAAGAGGGCCGCACAGGAGGGCCCCGTCAACGACGCCAGGCGTTGCCCGCGTCTTCCGGCTTCTCCACCGCGTACCATCTCTCATCCCTCGGCCTGGATCTCCATACGCAACAGTTGTCATCTTAGTAGGTCGTCATAAATGCTAAAATAGGCGTTATGATTGAATTCGCTTTGTTCGTTGAGGATTAAATCCGGATCTTTTCTTTTATGGGTGTATATTTCGATCTCTTCTAAAATGTTAAGGAACCGTCCCTTGTGAGCTCTATGCAGGATGTCTAAGTTGTTTTCAATATTCGTGACTGAGTGCTTTGTCGCAGCCATATGCGCCCCAAAAGCTGTTTTGTTTTGAGAGTAGGTGTGCTCCCTGAATCTGGTTTCAAAGTTCCTACCAGTCTGCCCTATATATTGTTTACAGCAGTCATTACATTTGATTTTATATACACCTGAATCCTGAAATTTATTCCTACTATTACATATTCTATGCCGGAGCTTCAATTTTAACGTGTTATTTGTTCGGAACCCTATTTTAACGTCGGATTTACGAAAGCATCTTTCAATTTTGTCTGCAATTCTTCCATTGTAAGTGAGAGCTACATATTTTTTCTTGTTGTTCCTCTTAACTGCTACTTGCCTTCCTTCTGTTTGTTCCATTTGCCTCTTCTTTATCTTCCTATAAATATTCATCACCTGCTTACACGTATATCCGTTCGCTACGGCCACTTGTTTTAAAATACTTAACTCCTTTTCTACTTCGTGTTGGCTTAGTGGCAATCTTAGTAGCCTGTATACCATCGAAGTAAAATATGCCCATTTGTATCGCGGTGGGTGACAAGAGCGCTCGTTGATAACTAGATCTGTACACGTAGGTTTTCTGAATATGCTAAATTCATGCTTCCCATTTTTCTTTATTAGTGTTAAATCTAAGTAATCTATACGGTTGTTTTCTTCAAATTCCATGGTGAATCTAATTTTCGGGTGTTGAGAGCTCATTTTTTGTGCTAAGTTTTCGATATCATTTTTATCTCCTTTTTATAATAAAATGGAGTCGTCCACATATCTCCTGTAATATATAATTTTCTCAGCGATATTAGGATTTTCATCAAAGAATTTGTTTTCTAAGTGATTTAGAAAAATGTCAGCCAGCGTCCCAGCTAAACTGTTCCCCATTGCCAGCCCGTCTTTCTGTTGATAAATTTTACCATTGAAAGTAAAGTAATTGAACGACAAAACATGTTCCAACATTTCCACTAGTTCAATCATTTCCCCCAGTGCCAATTTACCATGAGTGAGGAGATTGTTCTTAATGATCTCAATCGTTTCTTTTACGGGAATGTTTGTGTACAGATTGGTGACATCCAATGAAGCTAGTGACGCATTCTGAGGTATAAGTACGTCTTTAATTTGCTCGGCAAATTCGTAGCTGTTGCTAATGTTGAAAGTCCGACGATATGTATATGCCGCCTTCAATATGTTATTTAGCTCTTTATTTAATTTATAACTTGGGCTACTGGTGTTATTAACGATTGGGCGAATCGATTTTTCAACTTTATGGAGCTTTATTTGTGATCGTAATTCGGGGATTCGCGGATTCATTACTTTCAGTTTAAACTTTTCTTCCTCTGTGAATAGAAACACACTGTTATCTATTTGTTTCCTTATTTCTGTTTGAAATTTCTTGGTTGGATCTTTCTTGACTTCTACTATTCCGTTTTCCATAAAGAACTTTTCAGTTTTCTCTATATAGTCTGTATCGTGTATTAAAACCATAGTGCCGCCTTTATCTGCCTTTGTGACGATAGCCTTACGTGATTCTAACTTCTTATTCAAGCCCTTAAGAGTTAGTAGTTCGTTTCTGTTCTTGTGAGCAGAGTGCATTTCATCTATAATCGACCTCTTTACTTTAATTGCCGTGTTTGTCTGTTCGTATCTATTCATATTTGCGATATCACATGCAATTTTCACTTCTGCGACAGTCTTTTTTATTGTATTTGAGTTAATTGCGGGATTTAGGTTGTATTGCAGGCCTTTATTTAAAAGATTCTGCTCATCTTTTGTTAATTCAATCTCAGTTAAGTTCACGACCCTCTCACAAAAAGTATGCAACTTTTTATACGCCGTTTCGTTATCAGTATTAAAATCTACACCTAGGTTAAAAAGCTTCTTCTAATGTCTTTTTAGAGTTAATTCTCGCTCCCTGCCAATTCTATTTTCAATCTCTCTGCTTACGTATGTGAACTGTAATGGAGATAAAATGTCACCTAAAATCAAGTGAAGATTAAAAGCTTCTCTATTTAACTTGTCTTTCATTTTATATGCTTCTCGAATTTGAGTTTTAATCCATAATACTTCACTTTTACGTTTTACTATTTGTGCTATGTTTGACATATTCCTGATTTTTACTTTTGCGTAGTTAGGAATAATCCCTGCGTCTAAGCATGTTTTGTTAAATTTTATTTTCAAGTTTTCTTTCATTATCTTTGTCCTAATACGTAAGAACTTCGTAATGTATCCCGAAGTCTGACGTGGAACAAACTTTGCAAAAACAGACGGAATAGTAGAAGTCAAGAAAGATCCAACCAAGAAATTTCAAACAGAAATAAGGAAACAAATAGATAACAGTGTGTTTCTATTCACAGAGGAAGAAAAGTTTAAACTGAAAGTAATGAATCCGCGAATCCCCGAATTACGATCACAAATAAAGCTCCATAAAGTTGAAAAATCGATTCGCCCAATCGTTAATAACACCAGTAGCCCAAGTTATAAATTAAATAAAGAGCTAAATAACATATTGAAGGCGGCATATACATATCGTCGGACTTTCAACATTAGCAACAGCTACGAATTTGCCGAGCAAATTAAAGACGTACTTATACCTCAGAATGCGTCACTAGCTTCATTGGATGTCACCAATCTGTACACAAACATTCCCGTAAAAGAAACGATTGAGATCATTAAGAACAATCTCCTCACTCATGGTAAATTGGCACTGGGGGAAGTGATTGAACTAGTGGAAATGTTGGAACATGTTTTGTCGTTCAATTACTTTACTTTCAATGGTAAAATTTATCAACAGAAAGACGGGCTGGCAATGGGGAACAGTTTAGCTGGGACGCTGGCTGACATTTTTCTAAATCACTTAGAAAACAAATTCTTTGATGAAAATCCTAATATCGCTGAGAAAATTATATATTACAGGAGATATGTGGACGACTCCATTTTATTATAAAAAGGAGATAAAAATGATATCGAAAACTTAGCACAAAAAATGAGCTCTCAACACCCGAAAATTAGATTCACCATGGAATTTGAAGAAAACAACCGTATAGATTACTTAGATTTAACACTAATAAAGAAAAATGGGAAGCATGAATTTAGCATATTCAGAAAACCTACGTGTACAGATCTAGTTATCAACGAGCGCTCTTGTCACCCACCGCGATACAAATGGGCATATTTTACTTCGATGGTATACAGGCTACTAAGATTGCCACTAAGCCAACACGAAGTAGAAAAGGAGTTAAGTATTTTAAAACAAGTGGCCGTAGCGAACGGATATACGTGTAAGCAGGTGATGAATATTTATAGGAAGATAAAGAAGAGGCAAATGGAACAAACAGAAGGAAGGCAAGTAGCAGTTAAGAGGAACAACAAGAAAAAATATGTAGCTCTCACTTACAATGGAAGAATTGCAGACAAAATTGAAAGATGCTTTCGTAAATCCGACGTTAAAATAGGGTTCCGAACAAATAACACGTTAAAATTGAAGCTCCGGCATAGAATATGTAATAGTAGGAATAAATTTCAGGATTCAGGTGTATATAAAATCAAATGTAATGACTGCTGTAAACAATATATAGGGCAGACTGGTAGGAACTTTGAAACCAGATTCAGGGAGCACACCTACTCTCAAAACAAAACAGCTTTTGGGGCGCATATGGCTGCGACAAAGCACTCAGTCACGAATATTGAAAACAACTTAGACATCCTGCATAGAGCTCACAAGGGACGGTTCCTTAACATTTTAGAAGAGATCGAAATATACACCCATAAAAGAAAAGATCCGGATTTAATCCTCAACGAACAAAGCGAATTCAATCATAACGCCTATTTTAGCATTTATGACGACCTACTAAGATGACAACTGTTGCGTATGGAGATCCAGGCCGAGGGATGAGAGATGGTACGCGGTGGAGAAGCCGGAAGACGCGGGCAACGCCTGGCGTCGTTGACGGGGCCCTCCTGTGCGGCCCTCTTGCCCGCGGCGATGGACAGCAGACGACTGAGCGGACCGCGGCACAACACCAAAGTGGCGGGAACCACGGAAGCAGACCGTAGAAGAAAACAAGTTCACACCAGCACCATAGATATATAAATCGCCCTATGCCTGTTAGATCGTATAAAAATGATAATTTTACTGTTTTTTAATCCTGACAAGTACAGATTTTAGCTTTGACATCTACATATTTTAATTAAATATTTTTAATATAAAAAAGATCTACTGAATAAAGTTTGTGTAAATGGAATGTAACAAATGTACCAGACGCCACCTGTCGGTAATAGTGTTATAATTAATATAAATGACGTGCACTCTGCCAACCAACTTTGTCTTCAGCAAGGTCCTGGAATCTATCCTCACACGCCGCATCCACCAGCATCTCCGCCAGCACCGCCTCCTCCCCGTTACCCAGTGTGGCTTTCGGCCGTCCTTCTCTTCCGACGATCTTCTCCTTCACCTCACTCATCTCCTTTCCGAACAGCTCAATTCCCGTCGCTCCGCAATCTTCCTCTCTCTTGACCTCGAACGCGCATATGACCGCGTATGGCATTCCGGTCTCCTCTTCAAGCTCCAAACCATCGCCCTTCCCATTAACTACGTTCGTCTGATCGGTTCCTTTCTCTCCCGCCGTCCTTCCCATGTCACCATCCATAATACCGATTCCTACACCTTTTTCCCCTCCGCCGGTGTGCCCCAAGGCTCCGTCCTCTCCCCCCTTCTGTACTTGTTGTACACGGCGGATATGCCGCCGCCGTCGCCCCCCGTCCACCTTCTCCAGTTTGCCGATGACACCGCCTTCCTTGCCCTTGCCCCCACCCTGCAACGCTCCCAACACCTTCTCCAATCCCATCTTGACCGGTTCACCGCTTGGTGCAACCAGTGGTTGCTCAAGGTCAATCCTTCCAAAACCCAGGCGATCATTGTAGGCAAAACCACTCCCTCCTTCCGCCTCCTTGATTTCTATCTCACCGTTTATGGCCGTCCCATCGCTCTCACCCCCACCCTTAAGTACCTTGGCGTCACCCTCGACTGTCGCCTCTCCTGGACTCCCCATCTCCAGACAATCCAAGCCAAGGCACGTTCCCGACTCCGTCTCCTCAAGCTCCTTTCCGGCCGAACGTGGGGTCTGGACCCCTCCACCATCCTCCACACCTATAAGTCCCTTATCCGCCCTATCCTCTGTTACGCCCATCCAGCCTGGATCTCCGCCCCCCCTTCCTTTTATAAATCCCTCCAAATCCTTGAACGCCATGCTCTCCGCCTTGCCTATCGCATCCGTCTCCCTTCCCCCACGCGGATCCTGTATGACCTTATCCCCTTCCCCCACCTCCTCCTCTTCCTCGAAAGGATACGAATCCTATACACCTCCCGCAAACTCGATCCACCTCACCCGCTCGTCTCCCCGATCCTCTCCCACCCCCGCCCGCTGCCGCGCCTGTACTCCCATGTCCCACCCGGTCTCCATCTCTCCACCCTCCTTACCCTCTCCCAAGGTGGCTTCCGCCAGCTCCCCCTCCCTGATGATGTCCTCCTCCCCTCCATCTACCCCTCCTATCAACTTTGACCCTGCCCCACCACCCACTTCCGGTGTCCTTTCCTTTAGGCACCCTCCCTCCCTCCCTTCTCTTCCCTTCCCTCCCCTTCTCTTTCCTTTTCCCCCATCCCCTCCCTCCACCACTTTTCCCCCTGGGCTTCCCCTCCCCCTTCTTCCCTCCCCCCCTTTTCTCCCCAGCCTGTAGCATCTTTGCTCTCCCCTCTCCCTCTCCCACTCCCCTTCCTCCTCCTCCTCTCTTGGCAGGTCCCCGGACTCGCACACGCATGGTGAACATTCGCGCGCCGGAGATCATCGCCGTCAGTGTCTAGTGTGTGCCGTCGTGTTTAGTGTTCAGTGTTCCCCGTCACACTCCCTCGTTCACCGGTGCCATCGTCATCTTCAGAGTTTGTGCGTCGTCTCATCAGTTAGCAGTGTGGATTGTCGACGAGTGTGAACGGCTCCGTGTTTGTCTCTATGTGTCTCCTGTTTTATTGCCCACTTTCTGTAACTTATGTGTCTTCTCCTGTTTTCTCTGCTTGTATATTCTATGGCTGAAGAGCAGCGTAGTGTGCTGCTGACAGCCTGCCTGTTGTACAGGCTTTAAAATAACAATAAAGTAAAAAAAAAACCAACCAACTTTATGTGACGTAGCAAGTGAAAGTTGCTGAATTGGAAGGGTTACTCCTGTAACTTAAATATCAGGTACGTTCTGGTACATTTGATGTTGATAAGATAGGATGAAAAAGATTTGCTTTCGTGAAATAGTAAATTAGTATAATTATTTTTACAGATCTGAAGATGGTTCTGAATGAACCGAAACCGGTCATATGACTAATAAAAAAAAATTTGCAATCAAGACGGATTTAAAGTAACGTTACTCATTCCAGTTCATGATAGAAACAACTATTGTTCCATTTAAAAAAATGGTATCTTTTTACTGTATCTCTTTGGATGATAAGACAATAAACTATGTTAATAGCTCCGCAAACAGTGTAACGTTTCTTAAGGCGACCTACCGTAATAAATATTTCCGTTGCCTATTATTTCATAATTTACAGAGGCAAAGACATTTAGTGAAACAGTCTATATATTCCCGTACAGGTGAGACATTTTACTTGAAAGTCGCTTGCCCGACGTACGGGATGCACGAGTACAGGTTGTAGTCGCATGGTTGAGACCTACGGAAGATTGGATCTGGCGCTGTCATGCACGGTTAGCCAACTGGTAAGGCGAATGCTTGTGATCAGCGGGAAATGCGCAGATCTGACCTCGTGTCCGTATGTCGCTGTATTCTCAGTCAGGCCGCCTGCGGAGGTACGGAGAACTTGCGCGGACGTGCCTTGAAACTTCCGTGTCACTGGCGTCTGGCGAGGATTCGATAGCGACGAGCACCATTGTGATTTCGATAGCAGGCGCCAACGCTTCGCCTATCGATTACGCCAGACATTTGGATCAACTGTTCTGCTTCCTTGTTAGCGGATATTTACAATTTTTCGTTTCGCGTAACAGGACACTAGTACAAACAACTGTAAACTCAGCAGTTTGTGTTCATATTAAAGGTGCTTCCAAATTCCCGTTACACTCTGTCAGGAAGCGCCGAGTAACTAAAATTATGATTTGGAATTTCCAGTCACGTCTTAAACTTAGGCGTATATCTGTTCGCACATATATTCTACGGTGAACAGCACAACTTCTAAAGGGAACAAAGCCTGTGATGATTTAATACTGGTGATTTAATACTTCATCCAAAAATTCCATTCTAGTATCTTCTTAATGAAATATGTGATAGTTCCCCCGCCATACAGAAATATATTACCTGCGTCTACTGTAAATGATATTCTGAAAGTTAGCATCCACTTCTGTATTTTGAGCTACTCGGGAATCGTCTCAGATGAAACTTATCGAGTTCCTCATAAGCACATCAGCTAAAGCATCAGTGAAAACTGCAAAATCTCATCGATGAATTTTAAGCTTACTTCAAACTACACAAAATGTGGAAATATAAACAATTATCTGCTAGTATGTATCTGTTACTGACAGTAGAAATAACAATTACGTGAATGAAAGTGCTGTTCCTAATGTTCATACGTTTAGATTAACTATGGGCAAAAATGTCATGTTGTCATTATCAAAAATATGTGAAGGAAAGGTCGATACGTAAGAGCCATTTTGGTACACCTGTCACATGTGTGGATACTACGCTTGGTTCGCACTGTTATTTCCTCACCACTGGTTCAAATGGCTCTAAGCACTATGGAACTTAACATCTGTGGTCATCAGTCCCCTAGACTTAGAACTACTTAAACCGAACTAACCTAAGGACATCACACGCATCCATGCCCGAGGCAGGATTCGAACCTGCGACCATAGCAGCTGCGTGATTCCAGATTGAAGCGCCTAGAACCGCTCGACCACACCGGCCGGCTCTCTCACCAGTGACAGAGACTGATAACGATGGGCTGTCGTCCATACACGAGTTCTCACTTTCCAGTTATTTTAATTCTACGGATGTATATGCTACTGTACGAGGGGCGTTTGAAAAGTCCGTGCGAAGTCCAGAGATGGCACCACCGGCGCGTATCGAGGTCATGTTTAGTTAGCAGCATCTTTGGAAAGAACGCACACCAAGTTTCAGCCATATTAGTCTATTTCTTTGTGTTTGGCATTCGTGTGAATCAAGGAAGTCGAGTGATTGTCAAAAAATGGACGAAAAAGAATTTCACGTGGTGATTAAACATTACTTTATGAAAGACAAAACGCTTGAGAAGACTAAAGAGAAGCTTGATAAACATTACGGTGCACCTTCGATTAGAATATTTTATAAGTGATTTCAAAATGTTCGGAGTGGCCATATGGGCACAAGTGATGCTGAATTTTTTGGACGCCCTGTGGAGGTTACGACTCCAGAAATCATTGATAAAATCAATGAAATGGTCAATGATATGGTCATGGATGACAGAAGAGTTAAGGTGCGTGAAGTTGCTAGTGCTGTGGGCATCTCGAATGAACGGGTACATAATATTTTGCACAAATATTTTGACATGAGAAAGCTATCCGCAAGATGGGTTCCGCGATTGCTCACTCTTGACGAAACCGGAATCGTGTGAAGTGAAGTGTTGCAATGATGGTTTGCAGCTGTTCAGGAAGAATCCGCAGTACTTTACGCGTCGTTTCGTCACTGTCGATGAAACATGCATACATTATTATATTCCTGAGACCGAAGAACAATCTAAACAATGGATTACCAATGGAGAATCTGTACCAAAAAAGTCGAAAAGTGCATTCCTTCGGCCGGAAATATTATGGCGACTGTCGTTTGGGATTTGCAAGGGATAATCGTCATCGAATATCTGGAAAAGGGTAAAACAATTACAGGTGCTTATTATTCATCAATATTGGACCGTTTGAAAACCAAGCTCTAAGAAAAACGTCGACGATTGGACCGCAAAAAAGTCCTTATCCATCACGATAATGCACCAGCACACACATTAGTTTGGTCGTAAAATTAATGGAAATAGGATTCCAACTCGTTTCAAATCCCCCCTATTCTACTGACTTGGCTCCCTCGGACTACTATTTGTTCCCCAATTTGAAGAAATGCCTAGCAGGACAAAGATTTTATTCAAACTAGGAGTTGATCCACCACCTGATAGCTATTTTGCAGACATGAACAATTCCTATTATTCAGAAGGGATCAACAAATTAGAACAGCGTAGGACGAAGTGTATAATTCAAGGAGACTATGTCGAAAAAAAAGGTTTGTCCCTAACACGTAAGTAGTTTTTATTTTTGCACGGACTTTTCAAACGACCCTCGTATATGATACCATTCTTCGCAAGAGTCAGCTACCTAAGGAAATAGCAATCTAATCCAGATGACTGTCAGTCGCTTAAACTTGACTGTGTGTGTATTGAACGAGTTCTTTGTTCCCTTTCTCAAATGTGGTTTGAGAAATCATTTTAGACAAGGTCTTACCACGGTCTAAAATCATACAGGTGCTGACCAGTGGGACAATCCAAAGCTTGTTCCTTCTGTGTGCGGGTTTTATCCATTTCAGCGTTACAGTATAAAAGCCGATCAGTTTGTACACATTCATGCTTCTACACTAATAAAGTAAGTCATGCGTTGTCACAGTATTGGAAACAATGACAAGTGGTGATACCGATTGCACCCTGACGCCTAGGCTCATGGCATGTATTATTGCGCGAATATATGGGGCTATGTCCAAGAAACTAGTAGCATTGAACGAAATCTAAATAAATGAAATAAAACTGTGTAGCATGTGAGAAATCACTGTAAAAGTCTAGATCTACCAGCAGTTGCAATCTCAGTTCAGTAGAATTACAAAAAATTATTGTCTCTGCCTCTAAACTAGTACAGTTCTACGTTAAAAATGAAGTTCCGCCTCTACACTTAGATGACAAAAGTCATGGGGTAACTCATAATATCGAGTCGGACCTCCTTTTGCCCGGCGTAGGCAGCAACTCTGCCTGGCATAGACTCTACCACTCGTTGGTAGTCACCTGCAGAAATATTGAATCATGCCGCTTCTATAGCCATCCATAACTGCGAATGTTACCGGTGCACGGTTTTATGCGCGAACTGACGTCACGATTATGTCCTATAAATGTTCGATGCGATTCATGCCGGGCGATGTGGGTAGCCCAATCATTCGCTCGGATTTTCCAGAATGTTCTTTAAGCCAATCGCGAACTATTGCGGTGAGGTGACACGGCACATTGTCATCCATAAAACTTCCATCGTTGTTTGGGAACATGAAGCCCCTGAATGCAAATGGTGTCCAAGTAGCCGAACATAACGATTTACAGTCAATGATCGTCTCAGTTGGACCAGAGGACTCAGTCCATTCCATGTAAACACAACGCACACCGTTGGGAAACCGCCACCTGCTTGCACAGTGCCTTGTTGACAAATTGGGTCGAAGGCTTCTCAGGGTCTGCGCCATACTCGAACCCTACCATCAGCACTTCTCAACTGAAATCGGGACTCATCTGACAATCCCAAGGTTTCCCAGTCGTCAAGTGTCCAACGGATATGGTCAGCCGGCCGGGGTGGCCGAGAGGTTCTAGGCGCTACAGTCTGGAACCACGCGACCGCTACTGTCCCTGGTTCGAATCCTGCCGCGGGCATGGATGTGTGTCATGTTCTTAGGTTAGTTAGGTTTAAGTAGCTCCAAGTTCTAGACGACTGATGACCTCAGCATTTAAGTCCCATAGTGCTCAGAGTCATTTTAACCATTTTTGATATGGTCACGAGGCCAGAAGTGGCGCTGCAGGCGATCTCGTGCTGTTAGCAAAGGCACTCGCGTCCGTCCTAGGCTGCCATAGGCTATCAACGCCAAATTTCACCGCACTCTCCTAAAGGATACGTTCGTCGTGCACCTCGCATTGCTCCCTGTGGTCATTTCAGGCTGTGTTGTTAATCTGTTAGCACCGACAACTCTACGCAAACGCCGCTGCTCTAGATCCTTAACGGAAGGCCGTGGTAAGAGGTGACGCCTGAAATTCAATATTCTCGACACACTCTTGACACTGGATATTGAATTTCTTAACGTTTTCCTAAATGCAATGTCCAACAAGCGTACAAAGTCTGTTAATCCCCCTTGTGTTACTATAATCACGTCGGAAATTTTTTCGCGTGACTCGCCTGAAATGGCAGATCAGCCAAAGCACTGCCGTTTCTTGCCTAGTGTCAGTTTGTGAGTGTTATGTTGACGAGTTGCCAACGGATTGATCCGACAAGTACCCTTTGGCTCCTGCCAGAAGCAATTTCCACCCCATACTACTACAGAAGTCAGACAGACGCTCCTAACGTACCAAAAAGAAATGTCTTAAAAACTTTCAGCAATAAATATCTTCTGGAGTCGTCCGCTGTAAGGAAAAGACACAAAAATATTCTATTGTCTTACGTAACTAGTGGGATACTTGGGTACTGGAGTATTGCTAGTTAGTGTAAGAAAAACATGAAACGAACGGAAAATATTATTTATAGGAAAATCCGAGAAAATCAAGTGAAACTTTTATTTATAAACTGATACACAAATTTCCGGGTTCTTTCCGGAATAGTAGGTTACCTCTTATGGATATAAATCCTGTTAATGAAATTTATATGCAAAGTGTGGGAAAGCTCTTTTATCTCTTTTCTTTAAGAATGTTATTTCGATGCTAGGCGCGCAGTCCGGAACCGTGCGACTGCTACGGTCGCAGGTTCGAATCCTGCCTCGGGCATGGCTGTGTGTGATGTCCTTAGGTTAGTTAGGTTTAAGTAGTTCTAAGTTCTAGGGGACTGATGACCACAGCAGTTGAGTCCCATAGTGCTCAGAGCCATTTTTTGTTATTTCGATGAATTTTCTCACCTCTCTCTATTATCTTTCACACAGGTGGTATATTTTCGTCATACAAGGAAAAGATAATCAGTTAGAAGTATGCTCTGGTGTTAAGCATCTCTATTTGGTCGCTGTTTTACTTTCATGGTTACGCATTCCGAGGTAGGAAGCATGCAAATCTGTAACAAGGGACGAGATATGCAAAACCGACCTATGGCAGCACAGTCACGTAGAGTACGAAGCTATTGTTCGCCTAACGATCGCCTCTGGGTTCCTGGGAAAGTTGTTAGCCGACACAATTGTCGTCGGATGGCCGTTAAAGCCAGCGTTTGGCCGTAGCTGGAGTGCTGCCCTTTAACCGGAGCGCTGTCCCCGTAGACGATGGGTCGAGCCTGCAAGGCAGCTCCAGAGGAAGCGGAAACGACACCCTCACAAATCGAAGCCACCAACGTGCGCCTGCTTACGGCGAAGCGACTAGTAGTAGTGCAGGCGCCGCAAAGCTGTAATGACATCCGAGCGGGATAACAGACTTGTTTCTATTAACTAGTTGATGTCTCAAAAATAAATTACTTTGATCACAACACAACTATTGTAAGGGTAAATATACGTTATTGAAATCTAGTTTGGATTACCATCAGGTCAACAAAATGTTATCTTTAATCTGGTTCTTCGAGATTAGCAGACTGGCACAGAAGACGTAAGTGACTTATGAAAAGTATGGGTTATTGTCAGGATTTTTTGCAATTCATGTCCATTCTTTTGTTTTAATTATTGAAGGCCATGTTGTCACTGTGTAACAGTCAGATAGCGTTGGGCTGGTATATTGTGGGTAATAAATGAATAGATTAAGTTTTAGTTGTCTTTATCAGGGAAAATTCTATAGTTTCACCAAAACTACTGGTGAAAATTCGGTAGTTTCAAAGAATCTGCTGGTGAAACAACTGTGTCTGCCTAGTTTCACGTATTCAGTAATTTAACCGCAACTACTGGTGAAGCTACTGCCTCTTTACTTCTTTTTATCATTTCAAACACCGATCTATAGAATTTTCCCTGACGGACACAACTCAGACTTAACCTATTTATTTATTACCAACAATATAGAAGCCCAACGCAAACAGACTGCAATACAGTGACAACATGGCCTCCAATAATTAACACAAAAGAATGGCCCTGAATTACAAGAAACCCTGACAATAACCCATACGTTTCATACGTCACTTACCTCACAGAAAATCTTCATAACACGAGCTACAATAATTACAGCAATCAGCAACTACAGCCATCTAAATAAAAAGATTCTAACTACTATAGACTCTAACTGCTAGGAAGCATATGGGTAGCAAAAGAAAGATTTTGCTGCAGAGAAAACAATGTATTTAGAAGATTTTACCTTATTCCTGTGAGATGCTGTTCCAAGAATTATACAGTTGTCAATAATTCGACTACCCAAATATTACCAGCTACATCCATCCTCATTTTACAGTGCATGTCCTACGAACACTGAGTGTCCGCTAAGAAAATCATGTCCAAACCCTTCTCAGTCCGCTCGCTAACTGCTAGTCCGTCCAACCACAGGATCTCTTGCCAATGGCGTAGAGCGCTGTCGGTGATGTAAATTCAGGCTATAGCGTTGCCTACATACATACAGGTTACTTACAATACATGTACATTTCATGTGCCTACGTGTCGGTGCTGTAATTCGTAGCTCTGATGATGGCTAAAAACCAGAAACCGGGTATCAAATTTCAAAAAGTAACATGTGACCAAAATGAGCTTTGTAATCTAATCCGATAGAAAGGTCATCGGTTTCCTCAGTAATTCCAACGGGCATCATTTCAAATCTTGAGATTTAACATCAAAACGTTCTTGGTATACTTTCTACTACAGTGGTCCCCAATCTTTCTATGACAATTACTCCTGAGGGCAATGATCTACTAGCTAATACTCCCATCTCTCCCTCTACTACCATTAACTTTAGCAGCTAACTGAGTTTAAGAATGATATGGAAATCTTCAAAATTTTGATATTTGGAATGACAAAAGGTAAATGATAGTTAGTTTTGGTAAGAATTTTATTAAACTATTAAGTAAGTAATGAGTGAGGCGATTACGATTGATACTGCTTGTTTCTAACACACTTACTTACGGAGTGATGAAGCAATTCTCAATTCCTTCAATTCGTCAGAAAAGGCTCTATCCACACTCAGGGCAGATACTCGTTGCAAAACATGCTTCCTCTCCAACGCTCCTGTCCCTAGCGACACTTGTTTCACGCACACCCTGATCCCACATTTAAGCCAACCAAGTTACTATCAGCGCACTTTACTTACTGTTTGTAGGTCAATTCATTGCTGGACTTCTAAATTTTAAACTGGCTGAGATTTGAAGACTTTGGATTGCCAATGATTTTTTCTCACTATTGCCACTACTACTAATAGTAATGGCAACACTAGTGTATGACCACTACACTAATAATCAACACCAGAGAAAATCTGCCTAACGACTTTTAGGAGGGACACACGATATACTCTGACGGGAAAAAATGGCAGCAACGAGAAATAATTAATGTAGAGTAACGAAATTTCGCGAATACATTCGTATAGGTAACATTTTTAAGTGATTAACATTACAGGATCACAGGTTAATGTAGGAGTGAGATAAGCAATTGCAAATGTGAAATGCTGGCACATTAATAACCGGTGCAACTGCCAGAATGTTGACTGCAAGCGTTGTAAGTAGGCTGTTTAGGTTTTTATGTTGGTAACGCCACGTAGCGCTCTGTATGAAAATCACTGACTGTGCTGTGTGCAGTCTGTGATTGGTTTGCATTGTTGGAATATTTGCTATTGTAGTGTTGGGCAGTTGGATATGAACAGCGCCTAGCGTTGCGCAGTTGGAGGTGAGCCGCCAGCAGTGGTTGATGGGGGGAGAGAGAAGCCAGAGTTCAGAGATGTTAATATGAGCGGACGATCTGGACGTGTGTCCGTCAGAGAAAGGAAATTTGTCAAGCTGGATGTCACAAATTATATATAATGACATATGAACACTATTAAGGTAAATACATTGTTTGTTCTCTATCAAAATGTTTCATTTGCTAACTATATGCCTATCAGTAGTTAGTGCCTTCAGTAGTTAGAATCTTTTATTTAGCTGGTAGTATTGACGCTTGCTGTATTGCAGTAGTTCGAGTAACGAAGATTTTTGTGAGGTAAGTGATTCATGAAAGGTATAGATTATTGTTAGTCAGGGCCATTCTTTTGTAGGGATTATTGAAAGTCAGATTGCGTTGAGCTAAAAGTATTGTGTGTCAGTTTAGTGATGATCAGAAAAAGTAAAGAGAGAAATGTCTGAGTACGTTCAGTTTTTCTCAGCCGTTTGAAAATCAAATAACGTAGAGGTTTACCAGCACAGTCATTCATATACGTATATACATTGTGTTGTACATCTGCAGGATGTAATTTCTGGGGTTGGAGTTTCATGCCTGTTGCACTTGGTCAGGCAATAAAGGGGTTAATGGTCTTTGTTGATGACGCTGGAGTTGTCGTCCGATGATGTCTCATACGGTCTCGATTGGAGACAGATCTACTGATCGAGCAGTCCAAAGCAGAACGTCTATACTCTGCAAACGGTACATGGACTAGCGTTATCCTGTAGTAAAATACCCATTGGAATGCTTTTTATGAATGGTCGGACAGCAGGTCAAATCACGAGATTGACGTACAAATCTGCAGTCAGGGTGCTCCCGTTGTCATACCAACCCTAACTCCAGGTGTAGATCCAGTGTGTCTAGCACGCATACAGGTTGTTTGCAAACCCTCAATAGACCTCCTTCCAACCAAAACACGGCCAACACTGGCACCGAGACTTCATGAGAAGACACAGCAGACCTCCACCCTGTCCTCTATGAGCTGTCGCTTGACACCACTGAAGTCGCAAACGGCGGTAGTTTGGGATCAGTGGAATGCACGCTACAGGATGTCTGGCTTGGAGCTGTTACTGAAGTAAGCGGTCTGTAACAGTTTATTGTGTCACTGTAGCGCCAACCGCTGCGCATATTGCTGCTGCAGAAGCAGTATGATGCGACAGAGCCATACGCCGAACACGATTGTCTTCCCTCTCGGTAGTGCCACGTGGTCGTCCTGAGCACGGTCTTCTTGCACCGAACATTCCCGTGATCACCGCTGCCAGCAACCATGTACAGTGGATACATTCCTGCCAAGACTTTATGCAGTAACGCAGAAGCAACATTCAGTTTGTCGTAGCCCTTTTACACTATCTTGTTCAAATTCAGTGAAGTGTTAATAATGGCGCCGTTGTCGCCTTAAAGGCATTTCTGACTAACATCAACACGCCACGTCCAGTTTCAAAGATAACTAACGCTCACGACCGTTACAGCGTGTTTTTAAAGAAAACCTGATTTCCATGCTTATAGTGGCGCTACTAGCGCCACTTTCTTGCGACTGGCGCGAAATCTGAATATAAATCATCTTTCAGATGTAGAAACACGTCTACCATCTTTCGTTTATATTGCAGAACTCCTTCTTGGTGTTGTGATTTTTTTCTGTCAGCGTAGTTACAGTAGTGTTGTGTCAACTTGTGCGTTTATCAGTTGCAATGTGAATGTGAATGTCGTGTGACTAGGGCCTCCCGTCTGGTAGACAGTTCGCTGGGTGCCAGTCATTCGATTTGAAGCCACTTCGGCGACTTGCGCATCGATGGGGATGAAATGATGATGATTAGGACAACAAGCCGGCCCTGAACGGAGAAAATCGCTGACCCAAACGGGAATCGAACGCGGGCACTTAGGATTGACGTTCTGTCACGCTGACCACCCAGCTTCCGGGGATCGACAATTACGAGGTAAATAATGAAGCAACTGCTGGTGCATTAAAGAAACTACGTAGAATTCGGAGAAGGATTTTTTATGAGGTATTTAAGTATATGTGACGTATACGTCCCAGTTTTACTGTCATAGATGCATGGTACAAAGTACAAGGTATGTGTGTAGGGAGTGGACTATGTGAGAATGACGGTCTTCATACTCACATTTCACATGCTGTGACCTCCACCGCATTGTGTCACGCGTTTGTGCTAGCGTTTGCTGAAATTAGAAATATGAGTTATTATAACTTATGTAGTCAGTATTACAGTCTTACGAAATGCTGATATTATTAATGATCTTTTAAAAATAGTTTACTTTCATTGGTGAAAAGCGATCGACCCTTTGGTTTTTACCCCTCACAAACTTTCATTTTACCGCAGAGCGAGGAAATTAACCCCCCCCCCCCCACTCCCCCACCCCCACTCCCCCCCCCCCCCCCCCCCGCACCCCGCCACCCCCACTGTACTATGCGTTAGTACCGATTATTTGGTCTGTATTTCTTCAAACTGATACTGAATGGATTCTTTCGTCAGTGTGACATGATCGGATGCGATTTTGGGTTTTGAAGAAATATTTTCCTTGGTTTTGTGGTACAGGTGTGGGGAGTAGTCCCTGCCCACTGCTGTCATTCACTGGGTATACCCTTGAAAAATACGCTTCTATTCACAAGTAGTACTGAGCTCTGTTGCCGTGTGTGCTGGTTGCATTGTTGACAAGAGACAACTTAGCCTTTATGGCTGTCAGAGCTTTCTCAGCTTGCTTGTCAATCACATCAGTTACCGTCAGAAGTGGGCTGTATCTATCTGTTAATTACTCGTCTCATATGCTTGGCTGCGTAGCTGTCGTGTGCAGCAGCAGATTTCGTTAACAATCCCACACACCCGTATCGTTAGGAATGGACCGCCGAGAAGTGCTACGTATTTCAGTTTCTGGCTAATGCGGATTTAATGTGCAGAGGCCCCGGCCAGCAGTGTATAGTGATTACAGAGTGGCTTTTCGGGGCGATGCACAGCAGTTGTACATCATTTCCGCTTGTTTGTTTTGTTTCTCGCTAAGCGTTCTGCGTTTGGCTACGATGTCATTAGCCGTAGCGGGTCCTCTCTTCCGCGAGAGTAAAACACTCGCCTGAGTTTCGCCTATTTCGCCACGTTTTGTGCCGCCAGAGCTTCCCAGGAGTTTCACTGCCGAAATTTTACACTCCTCTTCAAGGTCTAGTGTGACACGTAAACGAACAGGCAAAGATCTTTGAATCAGGTGAAACGGGAGCTGAAGGCGAAATACGAGACAAATGATGTACATTACTTCGAGAAACATCTCACGCCAGCTCTTCCCACGAGTTTCACTGCTGAAATTTTACTCTCTTCAAGGTTTGGTGTGACACCTAAACGAACAGGAAAAGATCTTTGAATCAATGCAACTGAAGATGAAAGTGAAACACGAGGCAAACCACGTAAATTGCTTTGAAAAACATCTCAAGTTCGCTTGGCGTTAAATTGCTTGCAGCGACTAAAGCAAAAAATTTTGAAACATGTGGACGCATATTAATACTAATAGAAATTGCTACATTTCCATTCGTAAGATGCCTAAGCGCATAAACAGAATTCTTGGTCTCTGTCCTTGCAGGAGACTTTGCAGAAGAAAAGCAACCAGATATGGCACAAGATTTTCGTGACCGAGTAGTATAGATTATTATATTTTAAGATTAAATATGAATTATGAACTCATTACCGGAAAAGTACAGAAGACTCTAAAACACTGAAAACACAATTGTTTGTCATCATTAATCGATCGATTCCAGTTAAATGGAAAGTATTTAGGATTATCATACAGTTTTGAAGCAGTGGTGGAAATAAAATCTTTCAAGTACTGGGAAGGTTACAATATATTGCAGCTCGCTGTTTTTGAGACCGAACTGTTACACAGGGTATTAGTAAATAGTTGACATTTTTGTGATGTATGTTGAGTACATGGAGTGCAAAACCTGGGAGTTTGTAAATTAACTATTAAATCAGATAATATCTTACTAATAATCTCGATGAACTGTACATAGAGGGGGAAAAATCTGAATGGTCAACATTTGTTACTTATGATTCATTTTAGAAAAAGAGGGAAATTCAAATTTAAGAGTTAAAAAGGATTTAGTAATGGCAGCAAGGTCGCTGGGACGCTCAGTTCGGTGCTATGGAGCAGAAATGTATGAACAGAACAAAATGGCTTGATGCAAATCATTATTGTGGTGTATAGTCCTGTATGGAGCAGAGTTGTAGAACTAATCAGAGACGCATAAACAAACCGAAAGCATTAAAGTCGGATTTCTGCAGAAGGTCATCAATAATCGTAAGAAAAGGTTGGGTAAGAAAGAGCGAAATGATAAAGATAATGCAAGTGGAAGAAGTAATGCGATACAATGGATTAAGATAATTGCCGTGGTACAAACATGTAAGAAAAATGGATGAAATAAGAATATCGAAACTGATACTGCAACGGGAAATAGAGGGTATAAGAAGAGGATGATCAATGAATACCTGGCTCACAAGGTAAGGATGATGATTTGGTGCTGAAGAAGAGGATGCACAAGCTGGAAGTACCTGGAGGTACATCGTGAAGAGATAGATTGAGTACTTATATAATACTCACCGTAGTAAGTTCCGAGTGCCTTGCTACGTTGAAGAGAAACATCTGTAACCAGGAAAGTCTCAATAATAATAATAAAAACAGTTGAGAATACGACAACCATATTTGATCATTAAGTTGTGTACATACAACTGTTACGTTAAAGCGTTTCATTGTGTTGTTCGAGAAACGTGCACTTATTAAGACAATAAAAAAAACACAATACATGTAGAAATATTTAGACGTTTTCTTATAAAAATACTAGAGTGATTTAGTTTCTCGGTGATGTCTTCTTGAAATACAAGAAGATATCCTTACTGAAACCGTGAGAGCTGACATCTTTTGAGGGATGAATTTTCCCTGGTTAACATAAATAGTATAGTGATTGCAGATGCAGTGGTCGACAGCTCCACGGTCATTTTCCTCCTTCATCATTTACCACTTCGAGGCAGAAACGCCAATACTGGAAATCTACCACCACACTGGAATAAAAACAAGGAAGGTAATGTGATGAATACTTCTCGGGTTATCAGCCGAGTGGTGGCGTCGTCTTGTCGCAACGTTTCAATGAGTTTCGCACCCATCATCTTCAGGCTATCTTCGCCAGAAGATGAAGGGCACGAAACTCATTGAAACGTCGCGACAAGACGACGCCACCACTCGGCTGATAACCCGAGAAGAATTAATCAGTGGAGTACGCCGAGAAAGACTGCAATCGTATATAAGCAAGGTAATCCTTTGAAAAAGTAAATGAAAAAAGCATGCCTACTCTTGAGGGATAGTTCTTCAAATAGTGGGGTGCAAAGGACAAAAATATAGAACTCAAAATATAGAAAACCCTCCAACAATACTTCTACCCAATATTCCTACAACGGTCCCACCCTCTACAGCGACTCGAAGGAGGCACAGAGCTTACTGTGGCAGGAAATTCCAGTTCTGGTTCTTTATAGCATCCAATCCTAACATCTTCTCTGTGTCTACACAGAATCTACTTCCTGCCTGAGAATACTTCAAGAGACTCCCAGTCCCATACAGTGATACCCGTTTCAACATCTATCGAACCTACTGGATCTAATCCAGTTCTCGACATTTCACATTTGAGTCCCAAAAACCCTGGTCTGCGGCGATGCCTTGCTGGCACATGTACTTCCCACTCCACACTGTTTGATAGGGTAATATTAATCACCTTTCCTTCTTTGAAATCATCCTTGACTTCTACCTATTCCATCAGTTGCCAACAGTCCTACTCATCTCTTCCCAGATGAAGATTGCATTTGACGCTCCTCCTCCCCAAACAGATTAATGCACCAACTCATCTCATTGTCTTTTATAATGTCTTAAAGTTGGCAGCTATGCTGGTGCCAATACGTTCCCAAATGGGGAAATAACAGGTATATTAAATAATAAGAAATAACCTGCCTATCCCTATAACTGTCATGACCGCTAGTCCTGTTTTTCTTCTCCTACCCCTTCGTTTCCCATCACCCAATGCACTCTCTCCTTACATTTACACGTTTGATTCTTATGTTAGTACTGGATTTCTAGAAATGGTGTTTCTGATGTCCGTTGGCCACTTGTTGCTAATGACAATTCAAATAGTTGAATAACAATAAAATATTGATAAATTTGCCAGTGAAACATTGAGTGTCTTTGTGTGATAGACGTGGGATCTTGTTTGTTTTTCAGCTTTTAGTGCTACTGCTGTGATAGAGCTGTATGGACTTCGGTATCTACTACGCTCACGTTACAGCATTACAGCAACACCGCTTGTGCGTTGCAGACCATAGTGCTGGACTTCCTGGCACACTTTGTAAACCTGGATACTTTTAGTTTGCATTGTAGTTATTGACCTTTGAATTTTGTGAATGAATTCGACCAGGATAATCATATAAATTACCCTTGGTGCCTGTACGACGGAGTATTTTAACGGAATGACATTTTATGTGGTGTTTTGCAACATGATTCGATTAATTGTAGCTCACCCGCAAATGTGAAGTCTTATTTATAAACTTATACATCTCCCGAGACGTAGCATTTGTTACTTGCCGTTGCTACAGTTTGTTTTAGCCTGTTCACTGAAATGATGGCGATATTGCAGTGACTGTGCTTGTATGAAGTACGATGCAATGTTCCTTTGGACAAATATTTGTGTCCAGAAGAACAGGCACTACGGCGACAACAGTCAGTATGAAACACAGGAAATGTACTTGCAGATGCAGCCTTCAACTTTAGAACTGACGATATGAAAATTTGTGTAGGAACGTGGCTGGAACCTGGATTTCCCACTAGATGAGGTTATTAGTGCCCATTTCACGGCTCAAATGCTTCAACATCTGAGGTCATCAGTCCCGTAGACTTAGAACAACTTAAAACTGACTAACCTAAGGACATCACAAGCATCCATGCCCGAGGCAGGATTCGAACCTGCGACCGTAGCAGCAGTGCGGTTCTGGACCGAAGCGCCTAGAACCGCTCGGCCATAGCGGCCGGCACTTCACGGCCAGACCCTGTAACGATAGAAGTATACTTCACACCGTGTAGGAATTATTCTATTTCATTTCGTAGAAGTTATTTCGTTATTCTTTGTCATAATTTAAAAAAATACGATCAGTAGCAGGGCAGTTGTAAAAACCTGTTTAAAGCAAGCAGTTAGATGAAATAGCACTAAGGGCGCATATGTTATTTAATGGCAGCAGCGTACAGTAAAGCAGCTCGCCACTAAGTGTTGCCACAAGCATGCAAAGTACACAACCAATAATCTGTAACTGTGTTTTAAATGTATGGCTGTAAACAATATTTCTTTTCAGAATGAGATTCTCACTCTGCACTGGAGTGTGCACTGACATGAAACTTCCTGGAAGATTAAAACTGTGTGCTGGACCGAGACTGTGGCTAAGCCATGTCTCCGCAGTATCCTTTCTTCCAGGAGTGCTAGTTCTCCAAGGTTCGCAGGAGAGCTTCTGTGAAGTTTGAAAGGTAGGAGACGAGGTACTGGCGGGATGAAAGCTGTGAGGACGGGGCGTGAGTCGTGTTTGGGTAGATCTTAATTTTAAAAGGATTATGAACCTTTGTAATTAAAGCTGTAGCGAGTCATGACTTTAGGCTTAAGTTAAAATCTAAAGGGATTTCCCTGTGGAAGGATAAGGCGGGAGAAACGTTGCGACAAAAAGTTCCAGGGCAGTCCTCTTTGTGAGCTGGTGAAGTAGAATGTGGTGCGATGCTAACGTACTGTATTGTGTGGTGATTAAAAATGAGCACAATCATTGTTAAATGGCCTCGGATGAAGGGGAAATTATTGCTACACCGTACAGTATTGGTTGGTTGGTTGGTTTGGGGAAGGAGACCAGACAGCGTGGTCATCGGTCTCATCGGATTAGGGAAGGATTGGGAAGGAAGTCGGCCGTGCCCTTTCAGAGGAACCATCCCGGCATTTGCCTGGAGTGATTTAGGGAAATCACGGAAAACCTAAATCAGGATGGCCGGACGCGGGATTGAACCGTCGTCCTCCCGAATGCGAGTCCAGTGTCTAACCACTGCGCCACCCCGCTCGGTCCGTAGAGTATTAAGCAGCTATTTGTCAACCAAGCAGATGTGCCAACGCCGTTACGAGGGCCAGTAAAAAGTCGTTTGCTATGAAGGAGGTACACATTATGTTGCAGCATTACTCACTGTATTGGTCAAATATTACGATGGGAATTAAGACTTGCAAGACACTTTTTAATAGCTGATAAACCATCGATAGGTAGCAAAATCTCGTCAGAGGTTGCATTAGGACGCTCGACACCAAAAACAGACTGAAGTATTTATTTCCATGGTGAAGTTTAGTATATTCTATTTTTCATAGTGACGGACATATTGTAAAATTCGTGATTCGTCGTCCTCGTGTACAAGTTAATACAAGTTAAGTTTTTAAAAGCAACAAGCTTTATCACAGTGTTGTTAATTCATTAGATGTTTAGTGTGTCCTTTACACAGACAGTGATATTTATTCAGCTACATTTTCAGATCATAAGCTAGATATACGTAGGCCTATAAAAAGTACTTAAAATTATTATTGCCAGATTACGCAAAGCATAAGATTGTGTACAAAGTACCAGCTACTTTATTACATCGACAATCACAATAAAAGCAGTTGCAGAAGAAGACAACGAAAGGTATTTTGCACATTTTCATTACTACAAAAAAAAAAAAAATATTGTGGTGTTCAGAACATACGATTTTACTGTTTCGTTGTGTGTGGAAAACTAAATTTATGTTTCAACAAAAGTGCAGGAAAGCATTTTTGTTCAGTTTCACTGAAGTACTATCAGTTCAAAACTTCTTCACGTTGAAAATTATCAGGAAACATCAGTGTAAGATTCATTTTCAGTCACTGATCAATTCTGTGTAAAGATAGTATTAACGATAAATGTTTATTAGTTACAAAAATTACAAATTACACCACGACACTAGCTATGCATCTTCAATGCTTACCAGGACGTTTCACTCAATATTTCAGTGTTATTTTACGCAAAAAGTGTCTTATGTTTAAGCGGACACGCCCCTGAACAGACTACATTTTTAGCATTATCTTCACCATCATGGTGCAACTTATCTACAAATGAGAGATAGCTCAAAATTCTCACATACAATTAGGGTCATCAGTCAAAGCATTTCCCAAAAAACTATTGAGATATTTATTATATTTTGGTACTGACAGCAGTATTTATAACAGTATAAAAAACGGACCACTATTTCACGGTGGTACCATTTTCTTTGAAACCACTGACTGCACAGATTGGAAAAGATTCAGAGTACAGACAACATTCACATAAGTGTTTTATGCCTCTAATTTCCTTCCCTGATGCTGATCTGTGAAAAAGACAAGTAATTTATTTTACTACAACTAAAATATTTGAAATGTAGCTAAAATATCACCAACATCATCATCATGCTATAAATTGTTCAGGAAATAGTAGCCAAGGGAGGTAGAGGAGGTCACTCATCTACATCTACATCTACGTGATTACTCTGCTATTGACAATAAATTGCCTGGCGTAGGGTTCAATGAACAACCTTCAAGCTGTCTCTCTACCGTTCCACTCACGAACTGCACGCGGGAAAAACGAATACTTAAATTTTTCTGTACGAGCCCTGATTTCTTTTATTTTATCGTAATTATCATTTCTCCCTATGTAGGTGGGTGTGAACAGAATGTTTTCGCAATCGTAGGAGAAAACTGTTGACTGAAATTTCATGAGAAGATCCCGTCGCAATGAAAAAGGCCTTTGTTTTAATGATTGCCACTCCAATTCACGTATCATGTCTGTGACACTATCTCCCCTATTTCGCGATAATACAAAACGAGCTGCCCTTCTTTGCACTTTTTCAACGTCATCCGTCAGTCCCACCTGATGTGGATCCCACACCGCACCGCAATACTCCAGAGTAGGGCGTACAAGCGTGGTGTAAGCAGTCTCTTTAGTAGACCTGTTGCACCTTCTAAGTGTTCTACCAATGAATCGCAGTTTTTTGTTTGCCCTACCCACAATATTATCTATGTGATCGTTCCAATTTAGGTTATTTGTAATTGTAATCCCTAAGTATTTAGTTGAATTTACAGCCTTCAGATTTGTGTGACTTATCGCGTAATCGAAATATAGCCGATTTCTTTTAGTACCCATGTGAATAATTTCACACTTTTCTTTATTCAGCGTCAATTGCCACTTTTCGAACCATACAGATATGTTATCTAAATCATTTTGCAAATCGTTTTGATCATCTGATGACTTTACAAGACGGTAAATGACAGCATCATCTGCAAACAATCTAAGACGGCTACTCAGATTGTCTCCTATGTCGTTAATATAGATCAGGAACAATAGAGGGCCTATAACACTTCCTTGGGGAACGCCGGATATTATTTCTGTTTTACTCGATGACTTTCCGTCTATTATTACAATCTGTGACATTTCTGACAGGAAATCACCGGGCACGCAGTTTCGTTAGAAGACGCTTGAGAGGAATGGTGTCGAAAGCCTTCTGGAAATCTAAAAATACGGAATCAATTTGACATCCCGTGTCGATAGCACTTGTTACTTCGTGAGTATAAAGAGCTAGTTATGTTTCAAAAGAACGATATTTTCTGAAACCCTGCTAACTATGTGTCAATAAATCGTTTTCTTCGAGGTATTTTATAATGTTCTATACTGTATATGTTCCAAAACCCTAATGCAAATCGACGTTAGTGATATAGGTCTGTAATTCAGCATTTTACTCCTACTTCCCTTTTTGGGTATTGGTGTGACATGAGCAATTTTCCAGACATTAGGTACGGATCTTTCTGTGAGCGAGTGGTTGTATATAATTGCTAAATATGGAGCTATTTTATCAGCATACTCTGAGAGGAACCTGACTGGTATACCATCTGGACCCGAGGACTGGCCTTTATTAAGTCATTTAAGCTGCTTAGTTACTCCGAGGATATCTACTTCCATGTTTCTTATCTTGGCGGTTGTTCTTGATAGGAATTCAGGAATGTTTACTTCGCGTTCTTTGGTGAAGGAGTTTCGGAAAACCGTGTTTAATAACTCTGCTTTAGTCGCACTGTCATCAGTGACTTCACCGTTGATATCGCGCAGTGAAGGTATTGATTGCGTCTTGCCAGTGGTGTGCTTTATGTATGACCTAGATCTCTTTGGGTTTTCTGCCAGATTTCGTGACATAATTTCGTTGTGGAAATTATTAAAAGCATCTCGCATTGACGTAAGCGCCATATTTCGAACTTCTGTAATACTTTGCCCACCTTGGGAATTTCGCGTTCTTTTAAATTTGGCCTGCTTTTTTCGTTGCTTCTGCAACAACGATCTGACCCGTTTTGTGTACCATGAGGGATCAGTACCATCACTTATTAACTTATGTGGTATATATCCCTCAGTTGCTGTCGATACTATTTCTTTGAAAACATTCCACAACTTTTCTACAATTGCATGATCAGTACGGAAGGAGTGAACACTGTCCCTTAAAAAGGCGTTAAGAGCATTTTTATCAACTTTTTAAAATAGATATACTTTGCATATCTTTTTGATGGTTGTAGGTGTTACGGTATTCAACCTAGCTGCAACTGCCTTGTGGTAGCTAATCCCTGTATTATAAATATGTGTACCAATTTATGTGAGTTTAAGTTCAGCGATTTAGGAGAAAAGTGTACCTGAACGACGAAAATTCAAGTTTTCGGTAAACCGCAAAGAAGACTTACAGATTTATTGACTTACCACTATGTTCGTTTAGAACATCCCAGCTGCATACTCCAGTTGTCGTCCTGTTTCCTTATCCTCCATACTCTTCCCCTTCATTCTTTTCCCTAACCTTCTCTTTGGCTTCGGTTACCCGCCGCTTATCAATAGCAGTTATAGCTGAAGCCATATTCCTTCCTGTCTGGCTGTTCAGTTTCTTCATAACATTGACCCCTGAAATTGCACCATCATTGTATGTTTTTATTGCATCCATTGCACCAATGTCAGCCAAACAAATACAATTTTGGGTTTTCTCTCCCATATACAACTGCTGAACCTTTCATTTTCATTCTGAAGAGGGACCGTGCATACATTTCCTAAGTAGTTTTTCATTTGCCAGATCCCTATGCATAGGACTAATTGCCCAATTACAGCAAGTGGTAAGGAATGCTTGTGGATATATTGTGTACCTGTAGCATTGCTCATCCAGTACTTGCACCATGAATCTTCCCCTTTTGAACACAAACATGCTATGGGGTTTCATCTGTTTACACCTTGTGAAACCTTGTTGCCCATACAGCTCGTCTCATCTTCTCCAAATCTCCTACATTTCTCCTTTTTGCTAGTCCATAATTTTGAGCCCAAGAATGAATTTCACTTTTTTTAAGACGATCTGGACCACCTATGTGTTTTCCGTCTGACAGTTATTTTCCACTGAAGTCTTCACATGATTTGCTCATCTGAGCTCCCATTTTTTTTTTGTACATGCCCAACACATTCAAGCTTTTCTATCAGAGTGTCCCCATATAGTCTGTCATTAACAACAGTAGTGTGTCCTTTACAGTCTCCATCCCCAAGGTAGCCTACATACCTCACACCTTTCGTTTCTATGTTTCCACTTGGGCCATCTTTATTATAAATTTACTTGAACAACCCTGGCAGTGCTTTGTTAGACATTCATAATCTATTACGAGGGTCACTCCAAAAGAAATGCACACTATTTTTTTGTAATCCATCTTTTATTCTACATGTTTGAAAGTTTTACAGTGTGTAGATACATCCTTTAGGAACAATATTTTCATTTCTCCACATCATTTCCATCCCTCTCAACTGTCTTACGCCATCTTGGAAAAAGCGCCTGTATACCCGCATGGTAAAATTCTGGACCAACGTGTTGGAGCCACCGTTTGGCAGCGTGCACAAGGGAGTCATCATCTTCAAACCTTGTTCCACGAAGAGAGTCTTTCAGTTTCCCAAAGAGATGTTAGTCACATGGAGCCAGGTCAGGACTGTAAGGCGGGTGTTTCAGTGTTGTCCATCCGAGTTATGTAATCGCTTCCATGGTTTTTTCACTGACATGTGGCCATGCATTGTCGTGCAACAGCAAAATATCCTGCTTTTGCCGATGTGGTCGATCACGGCTCTGTCGAGCTTGGAGTTTCTTCAGTGTCGTCACATATGCATCAGAATTTATTGTGGTTCCACTGGGCATGATGTCCACAAGGAAGAGTCCTTCGGAATCGAAAAGCACCGTGGCCATAACTTTACCAGCAGAAGGTGTGGTTTTGAATTTTTGTTTTTTCTTGGGTGAATTTGCATGATGCCACTCCACTGATTGCCTCTTCGTCTCTGATAAGAAATAATGGAGCCATGTTCCATCACATGTCACAATTCTTCCAAGAAACTCATCTCCACCATTCCCGTACTGTACCAAAAGATCGCTGCATACCGTTTTTCTTCTTTCTTTGTGAGCCACTGTCAACATCCTGGGAACCCATCTGGCACAAACCATTTTTAACGCCAACACTTTCAGTATTCTGCAGACACTTCCTTCCCGTATCCCAACGTAGCGTGAGAATTCTTTCATTGTGATGCGTCTGTCAGCAGTCATCAATTCGTTAACTCTCTGCACATTGTCTGGAGTGTGTGCAGTACGAGGCCTGCCGCTGCGAGGACAATCCTCAATATTGCCGTGCCCGCTTTCATCACGTAACCTGCTTGCCCACCGACTAACTGTACTGCGATCGACAGCAGCATCTCCATATACCTGTTTCAGCCTCTTGTGGATGTTTCCCACCGTCTCGTTTTCACAGCACAGGAATTCTGTGACAGCTCGTTGCTTCTGGCGAACCTCAAGTGTAGCAGCCATCTTGAAGACATGCTGTGACGGCGCCACTCATGGGAACAGGTTGAACTAAGTTTGAAAACAAGCGGGAAGGATGTATTTACACATTGTAAAACTTTCACACATGCAGAATGAAAACAGTATTTTTACAAAAATAGTGTGCTTTTCTTTTGGAATGACCCTCGTATTTTACCCGTTTCAATAAATGTAGCAGTTACAACCCCATTTAGACAAGTATGACCTCTCTTCTGCCAAGATCCGTCAAATGCTGCTACAATATCTGTATTCTTAGATAAGGCTACTGCTTTTTCTGCTGCTCTTTTAATTGAATATTCACTTACGCCACATAAAGCATTATATAATAATTAATTGTACCTCTTAAACCTCAGTGAAGGAGGAGGTAAACCCATGGCTGCACAAAAAGTCTGAGTAGCTCTCCTTCCCCTTGCAATACATCGCATTGCATAAGCTAGCCGAATATTTACACTGAATGTCGACTGTCAGTTACTGGCTATGTCATAGTATCACTGCACATCTTACACGAGTTAAAGGAAATCACTAACCGACTTGAAAGACTCTTCCTTGCTGAAATGTACTCATAAACGTCAATACTATCTTCACAACTGCAGTATGTACATTTCACAGTACTCTTTAAAGGTCTTCACAGCATATTTAGGTTCACAATAACATTTCCGTCGTTATTGCTGCTCACAATACTACTACTAGGCTTGTTCTTATTACATTCAGAAAGTCGGCCGCGGTGGCCGTGCGTTCTAGGCGCTCCAGTCCGGAGCCGCGCTGCTGCTACGGTCGCAGGTTCGAATCCTGCCTCGGGCATGGGTGTGTGTGATGTCCTTAGGTTAGTTAGGTTTAACTATTTCTAAGTTCTAGGGGACTGATGACCATAGATGTTAAGTCCCATAGTGCTCAGAGCCATTTGAACCATCTGAACTATTACATTCAGAAAGCGAAAGTTGACGCCTAGACGCACTGTCTGTAGACACAGCTTCCGCGGGCGGCTTTTGAAGCAACTGATGTGTATTATTCGGTTGTGTTTGGAACTGGTTGCCGTGAAACTTTCATATGGGGCTACACTTCTTTACTCTCGGCATTTGTAGCACAGGAAACACACACTGACACACAGAAAAAAACAATACACAATAACTTCAAAACACACCCGTATGAAAATCAGAAATCATATATTCTCAGATCTCTGTTTATATTCGAACCATAGACTTCTAGACATGCCTGTACTTTGGTTTCGGGAGTTAGTGCCCACTAGAGTACACCTGTGGTAACGATCCGTAACTAACGACGGAAAGAACGGAAGAACAAAATAATGCACCACGTATTCTGACTCACTTCAAACTGACAGATGGGTGTGGCGCCTTTGCAACTTTATGTTAAACCTCAATTTTAGAACCAACGGAAAATGATAATGCAGATAAACTATACAGTTTTTCTAAAGACCAAGAACATTTTTTTCAAATTTTTAGTCACGAGCGTGTCCCCTTAATAAAATAGATTTATTCTTTACTGGTGCAATTGTCTGTTGCTGCGACAACGAAAATAATACATATTTTCCATGTGCAGTATATGTCGCTATATCAAATTGGTTATGACATATATTGTGTGCTCTCCTCCCCCTTGTTTGCTCGTCAACTTACTACATCGGTTCTGATTATTCTAAATTAAATACCGTGTGGTAAGAACATAGATCTGCAGTCCTTTGAGTGATTAGTGAAAGCAACACAGAACTTACCCTCGAGAGTGTCCGCCCATTATCATTACTAGTCCGATCGCCAACCACGGTCATTAACCCAAAATTCTATATGTCGACGTCCACGTGTCATGAATGCTTCACAGACAGATCCAGTTTCCATGTGAAGTTCGAGGCTGGCTGTGAAACGTGCTCAGTTAGCTCAAATGGTTAAGGCGACCTCTGGCAACAAGCAGGAAATATGTGTTCGAGTCCCAGTTCGGCACAAATCTTCAGTCTCATCAATCCATTCTACAATCATTACTGCAACTAAAGTAATTTAATACAGGCGCTTCGTCATGTGAGGTAAACAGATTTATTAACCTTACGACAAAGCGTGGCGTATCGCTACTGAATACTGATTCAATGTTTTAGCGTATGGAACATTCTGTTTTTTGTTTTTTTTTTGTTTTAGTAGATACATCTAGTGTGCACTCTTTATGAAAACAGATTCGCATGATGGTGAATCAGCTCTTTGTTACCATAAAGAGAGAATATCATCACACTGTGACAGTTTATTTTTGTGACCAATCCTAAGAAGACAAATTCCCGCCGTGAAAAGATAAATCGAGACAGTCTACAAACGACTGATTAATTTGCACATTTGAGCCGTGTATCGACTCGTGCTACACCTTGTATTTAGATTGCATTGGTTTTAATTTTCTCCCCCTGACATATTTGTTTGATATGTTGTCTTTCGTTAAGTGGCTGCTTGGTTGTATTTTCCCTCTGCTATCGATATCTGCGTTTGCTTCCGGGAAACTGCTATGGAGGAAGTGAGGTCTTTGACCGGTTGTAACCTCGTGTGGTGGCTCGGAAGTAGGGGCTTGCGCCCAGAGAGTCTGGTGGACACGGGAGGGGAGTGTGGCTCGCCAGCGCGGACCAGGCGTGGTCGGTTGTACCGAGTCGCCACGTGATGTATGTCGGTTGTGTGTAACGAGCGGGTGGAGTTGACGGAAGAGCTCCCCGCGGGTTGGTTGTATACAGAATCTCCCCACGAGTAGCTGCTGTTGATTTCACCTTGGGGGGACGTCAACAAGCTTCTTTAAGTCCTCCGTTTCAACACTGGAGCTTAAAAAGAAGACACCTAACATGAAGGAGCGGTCTCTACCCATCAACGTTGCAGAGAAGACTTGAACTCCGGTGACAGAGCGTGTTGTCGCGTCGTGACCGTGGCGTGTTGGGTACACTGGCGACGCATGCGCGGTCGGATGTGTGGATCCTTGCCATCGGAGGTCGTGTACTGCCTGTTCGAGCATAATTGCAATTTACGTTAGTAGAAGGTTTAATCATTAAATAATAAGTGTGCGTAACCAGTGTCTTTCTCCCTTGTGGCCTCCGGCGATCAGGTTTCCTGCCACCGGCACCGGTGTAATATAAGACGGTGATCTTTCCTCCTCCTCTCGTTAGTGCCCGATGGGAGGTGTAGTTTTGGCAGTTTAATTGTTTCGCTATTTTGTCGTGTGTTATGAGTAAATTCATGCTTCTTGTTGGTTAATCATGTGGTCGCTCATTCAGGACTGTGTGGTGTAATGTTTCCTTGCACGAGGTTAGCTCTGATTCTGTCAGAAAGTTGAGCCATCTTATTACAAGTTTTCGCTGGCTAAAGGTCGGTGCAGTGACCAGCCTGAGAGTGGCAATTGTGTTTACGGGCGTATTTAAATTGGTCAGTATTCTACCCAGCCTGAGCATCCCTGAGAGGGTGATTTGTGGCCGCCTTACACGGGTCCGTCATATCTGTTACGTTCTAATGATATTCCAGGACACTTTTGTTTAAAAGCTTTTTAAATTCCTCCATTCCTTTATTGCCATTAATCGTGTGTTTGCTGAGACCTTTGATTTTCTTTTAATGGCGGTGTTGGTAGCTTCGCTACCTCACCGCACATTATTAACAAAGTTCTGTATTTACTTTAATAACCTGTTTACTAATGTTCTTTAGATTTTTTAAACTGTTGTATTGCTATCAATTAATTGATTGCCGTTAGCGGCTTGTTTAAAAGGCTGTTTATGGCCGTACTGCTAGTTTCCGTAAGATATGAATAAAACATTTGTGTGTGAAAATCTCAACTCGACAGTAAACTACTAGAAATTTGGTCCCGTTTCGCAACTTGTGGTGTGGCTTGTGGTAACCGTAACCGCTGTGTGTGCCAACATTGTATAATTAATTGATATAAAACGTATTTTCTCAGTAAACAAAATAACGCAATAAATTATCAAACGAAACAGCAATGCGTTAACTGTAAGTGATTATTCCATTTACTTTTCTAACAAAAATAAAACAGAGACTGATGGTGAAACCAGTATTATTTCTAGGGACATTTTCATTACAGTCGTATGCTTCCGCACTTTTTATTAAGGCATTAATTAAACTTATAATGTTCGCACTGGAAGGTCCTTAAATTTGTTTTATACAGTGCTTGAGAGCCGACGGGGAGGCAGTTTCAAGTGTCGCAGCAGAGGCGGCGGGATTGACGTCAGCGAGCCATAAACTCGAAAACTGCCGGCGAGGAAGGGCGTTGTTCTTCGTACACGGCGAGAGGGCGGGCGAGGCGGGCAAAGGGCGACTGGGTCTCTTGACAGGCTTGTATCCTGCAGTCGCTAATTAGGAGGGGAACAGAGCAGGGCTGCCAACTGACGGCTGAATCTGTTAGCGCCGCTTGCCCGGGCTACCGGCTACGCATGAGCGATCATGGCGATCACCAAGGCCAGTGACGCGGGTCAATTCTAGAGTTTTCCTGCAACGAGCGCCCCCAACGTCGCTTCTTTAGGGCTCACTCATTATTTGTGGACGAATGGCTATGGTAACAAGGATAATTGCATTGCTTTTCCACTGATGCGTGACCATGTGACCAGATGATCTGCAGTGGGTGCAGGCACTGGTCCAGACGAGATTCAAGGAGTGAGAGCAGAGCTGCAATGGGGGAATATTGCTGATTCGGATGTGGGTATTTTTAACGCAGTGGAGAACTCATCATTTCACTCAACTATTCGTCATCCATCATTGCAGTCACTTCGCATTCCGCTAACTTCATTTGTACTGAAGGTGATTCTGATAGAATTAATGAAAAATTCAAACGCATCGTTCAAAAGGCCCTAGTCAAGTATGCTCCTTGCAATGTCTTCAGGGATGAGAAAGACCCACAATGCTTTCAAAGCCTTGTTAGAAAACTACTCTGTAAGCAAAGAGATCCCCGTCACATAGTCATGTGAAATCAAAAGCTAGCTAACGAAAGCTGAACGAAGGAAAAAGAGCGAAAGGAGAGCAATGAGAGAACCATTTAGTGACTCTGAAAGTAAAATTTTTTCAACCGATGTGAGTGAACACATAAATCAGTAAGCGCTTCGAAATCGTATATTTATTCACTCAGTGACCATACTGGCATCGATACGGAAGAAAACAGAGAGAAGGTCGAAATACTGAAATCGGTCTTCAGAAATTGTTTCACCGCGGAAGACCCCTTAAATCATCGTAAGAACATCGAAATGTCAGTTATTAAGGTAGTCAATTGTGGAGTAGAAAAGCAACTACGACAGCTTAGTAATGGAAAGGCATCACGACCAGTAAGCTTCTACGCAGATTGCAAAGAAAAATTTCCTCCCTTTCTAGCAGCAGTTTATCGTACATCGCTGGAGCAGCGAAGGGTACCTAGCAACTGAAAAAAAGCGAAGGTCCATCCCATTTCCAAAAAGGGTCGTAGGACAGATGCACACAATTATAGGCCTACATTGCTGACGTCAATCTGTTGTACGGTTATGGAACATGTGTTGTGTTAAGGTATTTTGACGTTTTTGAAGGACGAAAATCTCCTCTATAAAAATCATCATCGATTTTCCAAAAAGAGATCTTGCAAAACTCATCTTACTGTGTTCCTACATGAGATCCAAAGCGCTGTAGACTTGGGCGTGTTCCTTGATTTCAGGAAGGCACTTGACAGCGCCGTGCACTGTCGTTTAGTGAAGAAAATACGAGCTCACTGAGTTTCGGACCAGATCTGCGGCTGGATAGAACAAGACTTCCTTACAGATAAACTCAACACGTTCCTCTTAACGATTCAAATTCGACAGATGCAAAAGTAATTTCCCGAGTAAACCAGAAAAGTGTGATAGCAACGTTACTGAAACTTCCTGGCAGATTAAAACTGTGTGCCGGACCAAGACTCGAACTCGGGACCCTTACCCTTCGCGGGCAAGTGCTCTAGCAACTGTCTTTTTTGTCTCATTTTATTCTACACTACTGGCCATTAAAATTGCTACAGCAAGAGGAAATGCATATGATAAACGGGTATTCATTGGGCTAATATATTATACTAGAACTGACATGTGATTACATTTTCACGAAATTTGGGTGCATAGATCCAGAGAAATCAATACCCAGAACAACCACCTCTGGCCGTAATAACGGCCTTCATACGCCTGGGCATTGAGTCACACAAATCTTGGATGGCGTGTACAGGTACAGCTGCCCATGCAGCTTCAACACGATACCACAGTCCATCAAGAATAGTGACTAGCGTATTGTCACGAACCAGTTGCTCGGCCATTGACCAGAAGTTTTCAGTTGGTGAGAGATCTGGAGAATGTGCTGGCCAGGGCACCAGCCGAACAGTTTCTGTATCCAGAAAGGCCCGTACAGGACATGCACCATGCGTTTGTGCATTATCCTGCCGAAATGTAGGGTTTCGCAGGGATCGAATGAAGGGTAGAGCCACGGGTCGTAACACATCTGAAATGTAACGTCCACTGTTTAAAGTGCCGTCAATGCGAACAATAGGTGACCGAGACGTGTAACCAATGGCACCCCATACCATCACGCCGGGCGATTACAAATAGACGCTTCCAATGTGCGTTCACCACGATGTCGCCAAACATGGATGCGACCATCATGATGCTGTAAACAGAACCTGGATTCATCCGAAAAAATGACGTTTTGCCATTCGTCCACCCAGGTTCGTCGTTGAGTACACGATCGCTGGCTCTCCTGTATGTGATGCAACGTCAAGGGTAACCGCAGCCATGGTCTCCGACCTGATAGTCCATGCTGCTTTCAACGTCGTCGAACTGTTCGTGTAGATGGTTGTTGTCTTGCAAACGGTGCCTGTCATCTTGACTGCTGGTGATACGAGGCCGTTGAGATACAGCATGGCGTTCCGTATTACCCTCCTGAACCCACCGATTTCATATTCTGCTAACAGTCATTGGATCTCGACCAACGCGAGCAGCAATGTCGCGATACGATAAACCGCAACCGCGATGGGCTACAATCCGACCTTTATCAAAGTGGAAAACGTGATGGTACGCATTCCTCATCCTTACACGGGGCATCACTACAACGTTTCACCAGGCAACGCAGGTCACCTGCTGTTTGCGTATGAGAAATCGGTTGGAAACTTTCCTCATGTCAGCACGTTGTAGGTGCCGCCACCGGTGCCAATCTTGTGTGAATGCTCTGAAAAGTTAATCATTAGCATATCACAGCATCTTCTTCCTGTCGGTTAAATTTCGCGTCTGCAGCACGTCATGTTCGTGGTGTAGCAATTTTAATAGCCAGTAGTGTATATTGTTCGTTGACTTTGTTCAGGCCGGACGTCCAATGACACCCGTTTGCATTCTTCGTTGATCTGTTCACTCAGTTTCTTTTGTTACAAACAGTAGCTAACCCTCTGACCGAACACCCTGAGCTACCGTGCCGTCTCACCAGAGCTACCCAAGCACGACTCACGACCCTTTCTCAGAGCATCAGTTCTGTCAGTACCCCGTCTCCTTCCTTCCAAACTTCACAGAAGCTCTTCTGCGAACCTTGCAAAACCACCACTCCTGGATAAAGGATATTGTGGAGACATGGCTTAGCCACAGCCTGGGTGATGTTTCCAGGATGAGATTTTCACTGTGCAGCGGAATGTGCGCTCATGTGAAACGGTTTTAATCAGCCAGGAAGTTTCATAGGTCACACTCCGCTGCAGAGTGAAAATCTCATTCTGGAAGCACCGTTATTGTTTACAATGTATAGGCCTATAAATGATCTATAGCAAAAAGCGTCGGAAAGCTCTTTAAGACGCAGAAGACATGGTTGTCTGTAAGAAAGCAGCAACGCCACAAGAGGGTATCGATTTTCAGAATGATCTGTGGAGTATTGATGACTGGTGCACGCTCTGGCAGTTGACCCTCAATATAAATAAATGTAACGTATTGCGAGTACATAGGAAAAGAAATCTACTACTGTACAACTATACTATTGACGACAAATTTCTAGAAACTTTATCTACCGTAAACTATCTAGGAGTAACTGTCCAGTGCGACCTTAAGTGGAATGAAGAAATAAACAAAATAGTAGGAAAAGCAGATGTCAGACATATTCAGAGGAAGAATCTTAAGGAAACGTAACTCATCCACTACAGAAGTTGCTTACTGTGGTGTCACCGCCAGACACCACACTTCCTAGGTGGTAGCCTTTAAATCGGCCGCGGTCCGTTAGTATACGTCGGACCCGCGTGTCGCCACTATTAGTGATTGCAGACCGAGAGCCGCCACACGGCAGGTCTAGAGAGACTTCCTAGCACTCGCCCCAGTTGTACAGCCGACTATGCTACCGATGGTTCACTGACAAAATACGTTCTCATTTGCCGAGACGATAGTTAGCATAGCCTTCAGCTACGTCATTTGCTACGACCTAGCAAGGCGCCATTATCAGTTGCTATTGATATTGTAAATAATGTACAGACAAGAGCTACGTTCACCATTAATGGATTAAAGTTAAGTATTCCACCAGCTACACCCTTTTTTTCTGGTCCAACTTCCTTGTTCTGTTCCAGACCTCACGCCAGCCTGCGTGAGCTAAAACGCGTGCCTTTCGGCTTCCTCTTACATTAGTGGGTTGGCCCTCTTGTCAATCCACAACACTTACAAGTACCGATTATTGAATATTGTTCATCAGCCTGGGACCCTTACCAGGTAGGAGAAAATCTAACGAAAAGTGGTGCGTTTCGTCCGAAGATAGTGCTCAACAAACTGCAATACAGAAGCTACAAGAGAGGCGTTGTACATTATGGAGAGGTTTACTACTGAATTTCGAGACAGCGCTTCCGGACATGTTACTTCGTCCCGTATACACCTCGTGAAATGACCACTAGGAGAAAATTCGAGAAATTAGAGGTAATATAGAGGCTTATCGACAATCATTCTTTTCACATGCCATTCGTTAGTGGAACAGTGAAGGGGGGAATCAGTTAGTGATTCCAGACGTGCTCTCCGCCGTTAACTGCTAATCGTCGAAGTAGGGAGGATATAAAACACAGACCGGCAATAGAAAAGCATTTCTGAAAAAGAGAGGATTATTAGCGTCGAATACAAGTTTAAGTGTCAGAAAGACTTTTCTGACGGTAGCCCTTTATGGAAGTGAAACGTGGACGATCAGCATTTCAGGCTAGAAGAGAATGAAGGTGAAGGTGAAGTAACTAATGACGAGTTGCTGAATCTAATTAGGGAAAAAAATTAAATTAACGCTATCGACTACTATTGAATTACAAATGCATCGATAATGTTCCTCCTGTGAAAGGCACTAGATTTGACCGTGACCGTGTACTAATGGTTAAGGTATCGGATTGTTTTTCGTTTCTCGAAAGATATACATTGCAAGGGGTAATAGCAGACGGAAATCGCGCCAAGGTTCTATTAGTAATAAAATGAACTGCAACTACGCAAAAGGAAAACGTTTTCCAGCATAATTAGGCAAAGTTGTAAAACAGTAGTAGAAGTGTTCATAAAAGAAGTTAACTATTCCTATTTGCTTTACTTGATATTTAAATGTTTTTCTGCTTCTAGAACACGGGACTGTTGTACAGTGGTTTATCATGCGTAACACAAAGGAATGTTAAAACGTTTTGGCTCTCAGTAACACTTACTACACAAATGAAAAACAGTTTTGGATCAGCCCGGTTCCCAGAACTCCTAAAGATAGACGTTGACTGTGGATATTGTATCACAGACACAGTGCCGGCCGGTGTGGTCGTGCGGTTCTAGGCGCTTCAGTCTGGAACCGCGTGACCGCTACGGTCGCAGGTTCGAATCCTGCCTCGGGCATGGATGTTTGTGATGTCCTTAGGTTAGTTAGGTTTAAGTAGTTCTATGTTCTAGGGGACTGATGACCACAGATGTTAAGCCCCATAGTGCTCATAGCCATTTGAACCACCTGAACAGACACAGTCCCCTTGACTGTTCAGAGATGTCACTAAACCTGCAAGAAGATGTACACAATCATGAATGAGCAGCGCCTATTAGACGAAGGCGGTCCGACAGCCCATCAGTTCCAGTCAATCCACCAGGAAGGAGGTACATGGCTCGTGTTGTCTGTAGTTCATCCATGCCTAGACCGTCAATACCGCGGTTCGATCGCGTCCGCATTGTTACTTTGTGCCAGGAAGGGCTCTCAGCAAGGGATGTGTCCAGGCGTCTCGGAGTGAACCAAAGCGATATTATTCGGACATGGAGGAGATGACATGCCTCACTCAAGCCGCCAAAGGGCTACTACTGCAGTGGATGACCGCTACCTACGGATTATGGCTCGGAGGAATCCTGACAGCAACGCCACCTTGTTGAATAATGCTTTTCGTGCAGAAACAGGACATCGTGTTCCCGCTGAAACTGTGCGCAATTGGCTGCATGATGAGCAACTTCAATCCCGAAGTCCATGGCGAAGTCGATCTTTGCAATCACGAAACCATGAAGCGCGGTAGAGATGGGTCAAACAACATGCCGCATGGACCGCTCAGGATTGGCATCACGTTCCCTTCAACGATGAGTGTCGCATATGCCTTCAACCAGACAACCGTAGGAGACGTGTTTGGAGGCAACTCGGTCAGGGTGAATACCTTAGACACACTGTCCAGCGAGTGCAACAAGGTGGAGTTTCCCTACTGTTTAGGGGAGGCATTATGTGGGGCCGACGTACGCCGCTGGTGGTCATGGAAGATGCCGTAACGGCTGTACGATACGTGAATGCCATCCTCCGACCGATAGTGCAACCGTATCGGTAGCATATTGGCGAGGCATTGTATTCTTGGCCAAAAATTCGCGCCCCCATCGTGCATATCTTGTGAAAGACTTCTTTCAGGATAACAACATCGCTCGACTAGAGTGGCCAGCATGTTCTCTAGACATGAACCGTACTTAACATGCCTGGGATAGAATGAAAATGGCTGTTTATGGACGACGTGACCCACCAACCTCTCTGAGGGAATCACGCTGAATCACCGTTGACGGGTGGGACAATTTGGCCCAACAGTGCCTTGATCAACTTGTGGATAGTATGCCACGACGATTACAGGCGTGCATCAATGCAAGAAGACGTGCAACTGGGTATTAGAGGTACTGGTGTGTACAGCAATGATGACCACCATCTCCGAAGGCGGGAGGACGACGGTTCAATCCCGCGTCCGGCTATCCTGATTTAGGTTTTCCGTTATTTCCCTAAATCACTCCAGGCAAATGCCGGGATGGTTCCTTTGAAAGAGCACGGCCGACTTCCTTCCCCACCCTTCCCTAATCCGATGAGACCGATGACCTCGCTGTCTGGTCTCCTTCCCCAAACAACCCAACCCAAACTCCGAAGGTCTCGCTGAATGGTAGTACAACATGCAATGTGTGGTTTTCGTGAGTAATAAAAAGGACGGAAATGATGTTTATGTTGATCTCCATTCCAATTTTCTATACAGATTCCAGAACTTCTCGGAACCGATGTGATGCAAAACTGTTTTTGATGTGTGTATATTTTGTAAGCACGCAGAAGGCATATTCACGATTTTTAAGTAGCTATAATCTTTCCTAATTTTATGTTCATAATTGTTGTCCATAGACTAAATAGCTGGTGAAGTCCTGTTGTCTGTAACAATAGTGAGTACCTGCAGTGTGAGCTGTTCTGGTATTCTTGATTGGTGCCCGTTAGTGTGTCACAGGGTCTTGATCGGAGTTGCATTTTACATATTCTATTTGCTGCTTCTACATCTACATCTACATCTATACTCCGCGAGCCACCTTACGGTGTGTGGCGGAGGGTACTTGTTGTACCACTATCTGATCCCCCCTTCCCTGTTCCATTCACGAATTGTGCGTGGAAAGAACGACTGCTTGTAAGTCTCCGTATTTGCTCTAATTTCTCGGATCTTTTCGTTGTGATCATTACGCGAGATATATGTGGGCGGTAGTAATATGTTGCCCATCTCTTCCCGGAATGTGCTCTCTCGTAATTTCGATAATAAACCTCTCCGTATTGCGTAACGCCTTTCTTGAAGTGTCCGCCACTGGAGCTTGTTCAGCATCTCCGTAACGCTCTCGCGCTGACTAAATGTCCCCATGACGAATCGCGCTGCTTTTCGCTGGATCATGTCTATCTCTTCTATTAATCCAACCTGGTAAGGGTCCCATACTGATGAGCAATACTCAAGAATCGGACGAACAAGCGTTTTGTAAGCTACTTCTTTCGTCGATGAGTCACATTTTCTTAGAATTCTTCCTATGAATCTCAACCTGGCGCCTGCTTTTCCCACTATTTGTTTTATGTGATCATTCCACTTCAGATCGCTCCGGATAGTAACTCCTAAGTATTTTACGGTCGTTACCGCTTCCAATGATTTACCACCTATGGCATAATCGTACTGGAATGGATTTCTGCCCCTATGTATGCGCATTATATTACATTTATTGCGTTATTTGTTACATGTGGCCCCCATTTTACCATGAAAACTATTCCTTGATGAAATACCATTGCTTCATTACTTACTGCCAAACAGTTCTCTTGAGGTTTCTGCTTTTGTACGTTAATGCATATGCCGTTAAATAAACCATATCGGCAGCATACTGGCGAGGCATTAGTCTTCATGCACGACAATTCGCGCCCCCATCGTGCGCATCTTGTGAATGATTTCCTTCACGATAACGACATCGATCGACTAGAGCGGCCAGCATGTTCTCCAGACATGAACCCTATCGAACAAGATTGAAAAGGTCTCTTTATGGACGACGTGACCCACCAACCACTCTTAGGGATCTACGCCGAATCGCCGTTGCGGAGTGGGACAATCTGTAACAACAGTGCATTGATGAACTTGTGGACAGTATGCCACGACGAATACAGGCATTCATCAATGCAAGAGGCCGTTCTACTGGGTGTTAGAGGTACCGGTGTGTACAGCAGCCTGGACCACCACCTCTGAAGGTCTCGCTGTATGGTGGTACAACATGCAGTGTGTGGTTTTTATGAGCAATAAAGAGGGCGCAAGTGATGTTTATGTTCATCTCTATTCCAATTTTCTGCAGAGGTTCCGAAACTTTCGGAACCGAGGTGAAGCAAAACTTTTTTTGATGTTTGTATCTGTGCATTAGAGTAGAATACTAATTATCATTACAGTTGAATGACTTATTAATGGTGGAGCACTACTAACTTGGACATGAGGATCTTTTATCAGTTTAATTATTGAGAAATACAATAATTGAGATAGTATTCAGTTATTTATTTTGTTGCTCAGATTACTGTTTTTTTTATTGGGTAGCGTTTACTTCTCCATACTAAACAGGGCGCAAATAAGACATATGGTACCTCAATCCGTAGTAGTTTGAATAGTGGTAGCCAATTATTTATTATAGCACACAAAAATTGCCAGCTGCACTTCATAAGGAAAGTAATTGTAATTTGGAAAGCAAAACTGGCTCAACAATTTGTATGTGGGACTAGAAAACAATCTGTTAGTGACTAAGATCAAGGCTGACTAGTTTGGTTACAACACAGTATGAAAAACACTAATAACTGCAAACGCTTGAAATATATTTGCTATTACAAACCACTCGAGCGGTTCTAGGCGCTTCAGTCCGGAACCGTGCTGTTGCTACGGTCGCAGGTTCGAATCCTGCCTCGGGCATGGATGTGTGTGACGTCCTTAGATTAGTTAGGTTTAAGTAGTTCTAAGTCTAGGGGACTGATGACCTCAGATGTTAAGTCCCATAGTGCTTAGAGCCATTACAAACCACTGCTTTAATTATTCCTCAAGCTGACCCTTAAGATTTACTAGACACTAACTACAAAGATTTGTTACAGTGTTATGCAGGTAACTTTGATACTATATATCAATAAGACTGACGTTTAAGCAAAGCAATATAGATCTTTTCTCGGCAGCTACACTTTAGTGAAACTTTAACTATCCTTTTGTGAAAGCTATGTGCAGTACATCAGAAAAGAGGCTCACTGAATAATTATGAAATTCACTACTCCACTAATAGAGTTAAATGGTTCAAATGGCTCTGAGCACTATGGGACTCAACTGCTGAGGTCATTAGTCCCCTAGAACTTAGAACTAGTTAAACCTAACTAACCTAAGGACATCACAAACATCCATGCCCGAGGCAGGATTCGAAGCTGCGACCGTAGCGGTCTTGCGGTTCCAGACTGCAGCGCCTTTAACCGCACAGCCACTTCGGCCGGCCAATAGAGTTAAAGAAAGCAATTGCTTTTCAGTTCAGTGACATAGGATACCTGGAAAGAATGCAGAACATGGAAAAGTATCTTCAACACAAAATGTAAACAACATAGCTTTATTCCAAAATGAAGTTTTCACTCTGCAGCGGAGTGTGCGCTGATATGAAACTTCCTGGCAGATTAAAGACTTGCCGGACCGAGACTTGGACTCGAGACTTGTTCGTTGAGTTCGTACGGGGCGAACGTCCGATGACACACGTTCAGGCTCTTCGTTGATCCGTTCACTCAGTTTTTTTTTTTTTATAACAGAGTGCAGCAAACCCTCTGACCGAACACGTTGAACTACCGTGCCGGCACCATCTGAGCTACCCACGCACGACTCACTAGCCGTCCTCTCAGCTTTAATTCCATCAGTACCTCGCCTCCTGCCATCCAAACTTCACAGAAGCTCTCCTGCAGACCTTTCGGAGCAAGCACTCCTGGAAGAAAGGAGCACTTTCCTGCTAAAGGCAAAGGTAGCGAGTTAGAGTCTCGGCCAGGTACGCAGTTTTGATCTGCTAGGATGTTTCATATCAGCGTGCACTCTGCTTGCAGAGTGAAAATTTCGTTCTGGAAACATACCCTAGGCTGTGGCTAATCTGTGGCTAATCCATGTCTCCGCAATATCTTTTCCTCCAGGAGTGCTAGTTCTGCGAGGTGTGCAGGAGAGCTTCTGTGAAGTTTGGAAGTTAGGAGACGAGGTACTGGAGGAATTAAGGCCGTGAGGATGGATCATGAGTCGTGCTTGGGTAGCCCAGAGGGTAGAGCACTTATCCGTGAAAGGCAAAGGTTTCGGGTTCGTGTCTCGGTCCGGTATACAGTCTTAATCTGCCAGGAAGTTTCAACACAGCTTTATTATTTGGATACGAAACTAAGTAACTTGTCCATGCAATTATACAGTACTCAAGCGATAATTTCAATGGAAGGTGGTAACTGTGATGGTTTCCTGTGGCTACTCAAAAGGGTGGTAAAAGTACCCATGCTCTTACTTTGTAACAAGCTGTGAAAAGTCTCTTCTTAGCATCAGAATTTCATGATGCAGAGCTAACCAACGTATACCTTGAATAATAAACCAAAATGTTTCTACATCCGAGCATAAATTATCTAATCTTCCTGCCCTTCTTCCCTTATTCAGCAAACATGATGGGAACAGTTTGCCTGTTAGCCACCGACTAACTCTTACCACACAGAAGCCTTGCAGTTCAACCACCAGATCCACTTTTCCTATTTCCGCCAAGCCAGTTTTGTAGCGGAGGAGCCTTCCTCCATGTTTCACATGATCGCAATCCCAAGTTCCCTATGCATGAACAGGAGCTACAAATAAAGTTTTAACATTTCCATTCTTTTACATAACATTAATCTTAATTTTACATCTATATATTAATTGCAATGACACAAATAATGAATAAAACATTTGTACATACATGTTACATCAAAGACCGTTTTGCTACAGAAGTCATAAGCAGACAAAGAGATAGTAGGAGATAAGTATAAGAAATACTGATGTTGACGTTACAGATTCATGTTTTTAATTTCTTCTCGTAGTGATTCTATTTCTCTTTTATGTTCACAGTTATGTCGCACGAGTGCTAGTGGTTCAAAATGGCTCTGAGCACTATGGGACTTAACATCTATGGTCATCAGTCCCCTAGAACTTAGAACTACTTAAACCTAACTAACCTAAGGACAGCACACAACACCCAGCCATCACGAGGCAGAGAAAATCCCTGACCCCGCCGGGAATCGAACCCGGGAACCCGGGCGTGGGAAGCGAGAACGCTACCGCACAGTGCTAGTGGTATACTTGGTGTTGAGTAAATGTTCTTTTCATGGTGGTAAGTTCTTGGTATGACATAAAAAGTGAAATTAATAAAACGTTTAATGTAAAGTATTTTATTGTATTTATTTGGCATCTAGCTGACCAGCTATTTAGTCGCAATGTAAAGTAAAATTGAATGGGGAGATGGAAAGTATCAAAAACAATGTCAGAATCCTGGCTCGTAACTACGAGACAGGCGATTAAAACGTACACTTTCCTGAAGCGCACTTTAAAAATTGTTCACTTTCATTGACAAATTAATTTTTGATTTGCTTCTGCCAAAGCATTGCAAGAGGGCGAGGTAAGAATACTATACCCGCATTCCAAGACTCCAGAGCCTCTATGAATGAAGTCTCGAGACTTTCCTATTGTAAGGCCTTACATCATCTACTTTGCTTATTTTCATTCACTTCTGTCGTATGGTATTATATTTCGGGGTAACTCTTCCCATTCTCACGATTCTGGGTGTTTTGTCATTGGCCTCTCAGTATCTATATTACTTACTGTCATTTTTGTTATCAGTTTTAGCTTGTTCCCAGGAATAAGGAGCTTTGACTCAGTTAATAGCCGGCAGAAATAAAACCTGCATTTCCATAGGACTTCCTTAACCCTTGTGGAGAAAGGTGTGCAGTATACTGCTGCATTCATTTTCAGTAAGCTACCGCTCGAATTCAAAAATGTTATCAGTAATATACGCGCTTTCAAATCGAAACTGAAGAGTTTCCTCGTGGGTCACTCCTTCTATTCTATCGAGGAGTTCCTTGAAAAATTAAGTTGATACTTGTTGTATTGTTGATTGCTTTTATTTAAACTTATGGATTGACTTTCTTCGCGTTCATAAACGTAATATTTTTATCTGTTCTTTTATGTTGTAATTTCATGTACTGACCATGTTCCATGACCTTCGAGATTTGCTCCTCAGTTTGGTCCTACGGAACTTGACGTGTAAATAAAAAAAAAAAAAACCTGTATGTGCTCAGTCTGTGGATTCCCAGGCGTTACGAAGAACTCCGTTACTGTTGCAGGTTCCTTGTTCGGCAGAAGACCACAGAGAGCACTTTGGACGAACTAGAGATGTGTTCGGAGTGTCATAAAAGTTTACGACCCTACTGGAATACAGATTTTGATAGTTACATTAACAAGCTATGAGCTCTTGTGGAGTTAACATTAATTTATACGCCAATGAATCCCTACATCTACATCAACGTGATTACTCTGCTATTCACAATAAATTGCCTGGCAGAGGGTTCAATGAACCACCTTCAAGCTGTCTCTCTACCGTTCCACTCTCGAACGGCGCGCAGGAAAAACCAACACTTACATTTTTCTGTGCGAGCGATAATTCCTCTTATTTTATCGTGATGCTCATTGCTCCCTATGTAGGTGGGTGCCAACAGAATGTTTTCGCAATCGGAGGTGATTGAAATTTCACGAGAACATCCTGTCGCAACGAGAAACGCCTCTGTTTTAATGATTGCCACTACAGTTCACGTAACATGTCTGTGGCACTATCGCCTCTACTTCGCGATAATACAAAACGAGCTGCACTTCTTTGTACTTTCTCGATGTAATCCAGAATTCCCATCTGATGAGGATTCCACACCGCACAGCACTACTCCAGAATATGGCGGATAAGCGTGGCTTAAGGACTCTCATTAGTAGACCTGTTGTAACTTCTAAGTGTTCTGCCAATGAATAGCAGTCTTTGGTTTACTCTACCCACAACATTATCTATGTAATCGTTCCAATTTAGGGTATTTGTAATTGTAATTCCTAAGTATTTAGTTGAGTTTACAGCCTTCAGATTTATACGACTTGCCGGCCGGAGTGGCCGTGCGGTTCTAGGCGCTACAGTCTGGAGCCGAGCGACCGCTACGGTCGCAGGTTCGAATCCTGCCTCGGGCATGGATGTGTGTGATGTCCTTAGGTTAGTTAGGTTTAATTAGTTCTAAGTTCTAGGCGACTGATGACCTCAGAAGTTAAGTCGCATAGTGCTCAGAGCCATTTGAACCATTTGAACCATTTATACGACTTATCGCGTAATCTAAATTTAGCGGATTCCCTTTAGTACTTACGTGAATAACTTCACACTTTTCTTTATTCAAAGTCAATTGCCATTTTTCGCACCATACAAGTGTCTTATCTAAATCATTTTGCAATTCGTTTTGGTCATCTGATGATTTTACGTGATGGATCTGCAAAAAATATAAGACGGACAATGAGATCTTCTCCTACGTCGTTAATACAGATCAGGAACAATAGAGGACCTATAACACTCCATTGGTGAACGCCGGGTATTACTTCTGTTTTACTCGATGACTTTCCGTGTATTACTACGAACTGTGACCTTACTGACAGGAAATCACGAATCCACTCGTACAACTGAGGCGATATTTCATAGGCAACCAGTATAGTTAGAAGACGCATGTGAGGAACGGTGTCGAAAGCCATCTGGAAATCTAATAATATGTAATCAATGTGACTTCCCCTGTCGATAACACTCATTACGTCATGAGTATAAAGGGCTGGATGTGTTTCGAAAGAACGATATTTTCTGAATCCGTGCTGACTATGTGTCAATAAATCGTTTTCTTCGAGCTACTTCATAACGTTCGAATACAGTATATGTTCCAAAACCCTACTGAAAATCGTCGTTAGTGATATGGGCCTGTAATCCAAAGGATTACTCCTACTTCCCTTCTTGGGTATTGGTGTGATTTGAGCAATTTTCCAGTCTTTAGGTACGGATCTTTCTGTGAGAGAGCGGTTGTGTATAATTACTAAATATGGAGCTATTGTATCAGAATACTCTGAGAGGAATCTGGCTAGTATACAATCTGGACTGGAAGACTTGTCTTTATTAAGTGATTTAAGCTGCTTCGCGACACCGAGGATTTCTATGTTTCTCATCTTGGCAGTTGTTCTTGATTGGAATTCAGGAATAGTTACTTCGTCTTCTTTGGTGAAGAAGTATCGGAAAACCGTGTTTAATAACTCTGCTTTAGTGGCACTGTCATCAGTGACCTCACCGTTGTTATCGCGCAGTGAAGGTGCTGATTGCGTCTTGCCACTGGAGTGCTTTGTGTATGACCAGAATCTCTTTAGGTTTTCTGCCAGATTTCGCATTCAGGTACGCGCTGTATTTCTAACTTCTGCAAAACTTTGTCCGTCTTCCTTTTGGGTTCTTATAAATTTGGCATGCTTTTCTCGCTCCTTCTGCAACAGTGATGTGACCCGTTTTGTGTACTATGGGAGATAAGCACCATCACTTATTAATCTATGTGGTATGACCTCTGCATTGTCGGCCGAAGACTTCCGGCATAAGAAGTCAGCCTCATTCTGCCAACGGCCTTGTCAAAGAGGGCGGAGGAGCGGATAGAGGTTCAGGGCACTCTCTTGTCCTAGGGTTGGGAAATTGCCCCTAAAGGCGGAAGAATCAGCAATGATCAACGACATGAGAATGCAGAAGGCAATGGAAACCACTGCATTAAAGACACGTAACGTGTATCCACAGGGCATGTGGCCTGTAATTGAAGAAGTGTCATGATGATCTCTCCATTGGCAAAAGATTTCGGAATAGTCCCCCATTCGGGTCTCCGGGAGGGGACTGCCAAGGGGGAGGTTACCATGAGAAAAAGATTGAATAATCAACGAAAGGATAACGTTCTACGAGTCGAGGCGTGGAATGTCAGAAGCTTTAACGTGGTAGGGAAACTAGAAAATCTGAAAAGGGAAATGCAAAGGCTCAATCATATCAGGGGTTAGTGAAGTGAAGTGGAAGGAAGACAAAGTTTTCTGGTCAGATGAGTATCGGGTAATATCAACAGCAGCAGAAAATCGTATAACAGGTGTAGGATTCGTTATGAATAGCAAGGTAGGGCAGAGGGTGTGTTACTGTGAACAGTTCAGTGACCGGGTTGTTCTAATCAGAATCGACAGAAGACCCAACACCGACAACGATAGTTCAGGTATACATGCCGACGTCGCAAGCTGCAGATGAACAGATAGAGAAAGTGTATGAGGATATTGAAAGGGTAACGCAGTATGTAAAGGGGGACGAAAATCTAATAGTCATGGGCGACTGGAATGCAGTTGTAGGGGAAGGAGTAGAAGAAAAGGTTACAGGAGAATATGGGCTTGGGACGAGGAATGAAAGAGAAGAAAGACTAATTGAGTTCTGTAACAAGTTTCAGCTAGTAATAGCGAATACCCTGTTCAAGAATCACAAGAGAAGGAGGTATACTTGGAAAAGGCCGGGAGATACGGGAAGATTTCAATTAGATTACATCATGGTCAGACAGAGATTCCGAAATCAGATACTGGATTGTAAGGCGTACCCAGGAGCAGATGTAGACTCAGATCACAATATAGTAGTGATGAAGAGTAGGCTGAAGTTCAAGACATTAGTCAGGAAGAATCAATACGCAAAGAAGTGGTATACGGAAGTACTAAGGAATGACGAGATACGTTTGAAGTTCTCTAACGCTATAGATACAGCAATAAGGAATAGCGCAGTAGGCAGTACAGTTGAAGAGGAATGGACATCTCTAAAAAGGGCCATCACAGAAGTTGGGAAGGAAAACATAGGTACAAAGAAGGTAGCTGCGAAGAAACCATGGGTAACAGAAGAAATACTTCAGTTGATTGATGAAAGGAGGAAGTACAAACATGTTCCGGGAAAATCAGGGATACAGAAGTACAAGTCGCTGAGAAATGAAATAAATAGGAAGTGCAGGGAAGCTAAGAAGAAATGGCTGCAGGAAAAATGTGAAGACATCGAAAAAGATATGATTGTCTGAAGGACAGACTCAGCATACAGGAAAGTCAAAACAACCTTTGGTGGTGACATTAAAAGCAACGGTGGTAACATTAAGAGTGCAACGGTAATTCCACTGTTAAATGCGGAGGAGAGAGCAGATAGGTGGAAAGAATACATTGAAAACCTCTATGAGGGTGAAGATTTGTCTGATGTGATAGAAGAAGAAACAGGAGTCGATTTAGAAGAGATAGGGGACCCAGTATTAGAATCGGAATTTAAAAGAGCTTTGGATGGCTTACGGTCAAATAAGGCAGAAGGGATAGATAAAATTCCATCAGAATTTCTAAAATCATTGGGGGAAGTGGCAACAAAACAACTATTCACGTTGGTGTGTAGAATATATGGGTCTGGCGACATACCATCTGACTTTCGGAAAAGCATCATCCACACAATTCCGAAGACGGCAAGAGCTGACAAGTGCGAGAATTATCGCACAATCAGCTTAACAGCTCATGCATCGAAGCTGCTTACAAGCATAATATACAGAAGAATGGAAAAGAAAATTGAGAACGCGCTAGGTGACGATCAGTTTGGCTTTAGGAAAAGTAAAGGGACGAGAGAGGCAATTCTGACGTTACGGGTAATAATGGAAGCAAGGCTCAGAAAAATCAAGACACTTTCATAGGATTTGTCGACCTGGAAAAAGCGTTCGACAATATAAAATGGTGCAAGCTGTTCGAGATTCTGAAAAAAGTAGGGGTAAGCTATAGGGAGAGACGGGTCATATACAATATGTACAACAACCAAGAGGGAATAATAAGAGTGGACGATCAAGAACGAAGTGCTCGTATTAAGAAGGGTGTAAGACAAGGCTGTAGCCTTTCGCCCCTACTCTTCAATCTGTAAATCGAGGAAGCAATGATGGAAATAAAAGAAAGGTTCAGGAGTGGAATTAAAATACAAGATGAAAGGATATCAATGATACGATTCGCTGATGACATTGCTATCCTGAGTGAAAGTGAACAAGAATTAAATGATCTGCTGAACGGAATAAACAGTCTAATGAGTACACAGAATGGTTTGAGAGTAAATCGGAGAAAGACGAAGGTAATGAGAGGTAGTAGAAATGAGAACAGCGAGAAACTTAACATCAGGATTGACGGTTACGAAGTCAATGAAGTTAAGGAATTCTGCTACCTAGGCAGTAAAATAACCAATGACGGACGGAGCAAGGAGGACATCAAAAGCAGACTCGCTATGGCAAAAAAGGCACTTCTGGCAAAGAGAAGTCTACTAATATCAAATACCGGCATAATTTGAGTAAGAAATGTCTGAGGATGTACGTCTGGAGTACAGCATTGTATGGTAGTGAAACATGGACTGTTGGAAAACCGGAACAGAAGAGAATCGAAGCATTTGAGATGTGATGCTATAGACGAATGTTGAAAATTAGGTGGGCTGATAAGGTAAGGAATGAGGAGGTTCTACGCAGAATCGGAGTGCAAAGAAATAGGTGGAAAACACTGATAAGGAGAAGGGACAGGATGATAGGACATCTGCTAAGACATGAGGGAATGACTTCCATGGTACTAGAGGGAGCTGTGGAGGGCAAAAACTGTAGAGGAAGACAGAGATTGGAATACGTCAAGCAAATAATTGAGGACGTAGGTTGCAAGTGCTACTCTGAGATGAAGAGGTTAGCACAGGAAAGGAATTCGTGGCGGGCCGCATCAAACCAGTCAGTAGACTGATGACAAAAAAAAAAAAAAAAAAAAAAAAATGACCTCCGCCCACCGAGACGTTGCACGCCGCCTGGTGACTTTGTGGACACGTGACGCGCTAGCAAAGGTATGTATGCGGAGTAGACACCGACGGAGTATCACCCTAGTGAAATTATGGGCTGTAAATGGGCAAGTCCATTGAGACAATCGACTTTGACAAAGGGCAGATTATTATAACGCAGAGGCTGTGAACGAGTATCTCGAAAATGGCGAAGCTGGTTCATTGTTCACGTGGTACTGTCGAAAGCCTCTACAAAAAGATGTACAAGGACAGTGAAACCGTCACTAGGGTCTAAATGGCCGGACGTCCACGATTCTACACAGAACGTGGGGTTCGGAGGCTTGTCTGCTCTGTAATTGTTTACCGAACATAGAGAGAATTACACACACTAAAGAATGGTGTTTTATCCCTGCATCCTACTTTTACACGCAATCTCCACCCTATTCTATGGCCTTTCTCAAGCGCGAAACAAGGGCGTGTGTGCCCTGTCGGTACCAATCCTTGTCCTGGTGGCGGTGTTAGTGCTTCACTGTGCGAATCACCTCCTTATCGTCCTCAAAATTTCTGCCACGAATGACATCCTTTAGTGGCCCTAACAAGTAGAAGTCCGAGAGGGCTGACCCATGTGGACAGTCTCCCCGACCGCTGCAAATCGTGGAGCTCCGCCGAACCGCCTTCTGATGACCTCAGACAGTAGATGCTCCATAGACTTTGCTCAAGAACTTCTGAATATTCCCCACAGTTTATTTCTCTGCAGTGAGAAATTCACTGACGGCACGTTGCTTGGAACGTACATCGTCTACAGACGCCATTTTGAAACCGTCCCGCAGCTGCGCTATCTGTCGGAAGTGACGGAAACTTGGCGTGCTCACGCAGGAGAGTTCAGATAATACACACGTAACGTTCCGCATTCATAGCATTGTTTTCGGATGAGAAAAAAATGCGGTTCATTGCTTTTTAGACAACACTCGTAGATGGTGATCTGTGGCATCCCTGTCGAAAGAGCACAATGCTGGCGCATGCACAGGTGTTTCGGAGCGCACCAATCATGGTATATTGTTGAACAAGTAGTTCCGCAGCAGATCACCTCTACGTGTTCACATGTTCATGCAATGACAGCGTTAATTTCGATTTCAGTGGATATGGGACCATTGGGATTCAACAGTCGATCAATGGAAACCTGACGGCTCTCTGGGTGAATCAAATTTTTGCTACGCTAGGTTGATGGTAGTCTCTACAAACACTGTTATCGAGGTGAACGGCGGTTCGAAACGTGTAGCACGCCACGGACGCAAGCTGGTGGGAGCAGTATAATACCATGGGGGACATTCTTCTTCGCTTGCATCTGACCTGCGGTAGTAATCGAAGACACGCTGCCAGTAGATATCTTGAAGTTACTCTTGAATTATTTTAGAGGGGACATTGGTTTGGAAATTGTGTGGTTTCAGCGACGAAAATACAAAATGCAGATGAAAAACTAGGCCGACCGGGGTGGCCGAGCCGTTCTAGGCGCTACAGTCTGGAATCCTGCTTCGGTCATGGATGTGTGTGTGATGTCCTTAGGTTCGTTAGGTTTAAGTAGTTCTAAGTTCTAGGGGACTGATGACCTCAGAATCTAAGTCCCACAGTGCTCAGACCCATTTGAACATATTTTTGAAAAATTAGGGGCGAATTCTTGCAAAAAGCCCGGCGAGAAAGAAGAATTCGGCAGAATCCTACGGCGAACGTTTTTCCTCCTGATGTGAATTACAGTAGATATGCTTGTCGATCGCTTAAGACTTTGGTGGGGGCGCCAGACAACTACTGTCAGGCTTATTGCTGATGCCTCGGCCAGCCAGCGTGGTTTCCAGCAGCTCAGACCCAGCAGCTGGTGCCTGCAGACAGTGCCGTCTGCTTTCCCAGTGAATGGTCTGCACGACGCCGAGTATTGCCAGCGCACTAGTCAGCTCCAGTAATGCTACCCGGTAGAAGAGTACCACACAATATATAAACAGAAACACTTATTAATTATCTTTGTTACTATTTATGGATTTAATGAATGTTCATCCTCTTCTTTCTGCGAGTTTTCTACACCATGCGGCGACTCTCGCATCCAGGTTTCTGTCCAATCAAAAAAATGGTTCAAATGGCTCTGAGCACTATGGGACTTAACATCTGTGGTCATCAGTCCCCTAGAACTTACAACTACTTAAACCTAACTGACCTAAGGACATCACACACATCCATGCCCGAGGTAGGATTCGAACCTGCGACCGTAGCAGTCGCGCGGTTCCGGACTGCGCGCCTAGAACTGTCCAATCTTGTCAGTCCTATTCATGCATGGCTCTGTCCTGCATCGCACACCTCACTGCATCGTCCCACTGTAGTCGGGGCGTTCCTGTGTCGTGGAGGTCTCCAGTGCCATATTTTAGAAACCTGTCACTCCTCAGGCATTCGTCTAAGACGTACAGGCCATGTTAGCCGTTAATTTACATTTGTGTTCACAATACCTCTGACAACTCCCATCTGTTCTCGCATCAGTTCACTTCTTATCTTGTCTTGTTTCTTCACTAAATTGTCTCCAAAACTGAATTTCCATTGTCTTTAATTTATTCTCATTGTTTCTGGAGACTTCCCACAGTTCAGCACGATACAGAACAATGCTCTCAGCTATAGTTCCGTCTATCCTTCATTTCAAAATTCAGACGTAGTTTTATTCCAAACAATGGAGTTAACTGCTTAATTGCCACCGTTCTCTTTCCTATTCTGTGCTTGATTTCCTCGTTGCTTCCACCTTTATCCGAAAAGACTGTTCCTAATTATTTATGTGATCGACTGCATCTTACTATAGATCCATCAACAATAGCAAGATCCCTTCCTGTACCTCAGACATTCAGTCTTCGTAAAATTAATTTTCATGACCCGACTGCTCATATTCTTCTTTAAGCTTTCTTAACATACACTCCTGGAAATTGAAATAAGAACACCGTGAATTCATTGTCCCAGGAAGGGGAAACTTTTTTGACACATTCCTGGGGTCAGATACATCACATGATCACACTGACAGACCCACAGGCACATAGAAACAGGCAACAGAGCACGCAAAATGTCGGCACTAGTACAGTGTATATCCACCTTTCGCAGCAATGCAGGCTGCTATTCTCCCATGGAGACGATCGTAGAGATGCTGGATGTAGTCCTGTGGAATGGCTTGCCATGCCATTTCCACCTGGCGCCTCAGTTGGACCAGCGTTCGTGCTGGACGTGCAGACCGCGTGAGACGACGCTTCATCCAGTCCCAAACATGCTCAATGGGGGACAGATCCGGAGATCTTGCTGGCCAGGGTAGTTGACTTAAACCTTCTAGAGCACGTTGGGTGGCACAAGATACATGTGGACGTGCATTGTCCTGTTGGAACAGCAAGTTCCCTTGCCGGTCTAGGAATGGTAGAACGATGGGTTCGATGACGGTTTGGATGTACCGTGCACTATTCAGTGTCCCCTCGACGATCACCAGTGGTGTATGGCCAGTGTAGGAGATCGCTCCCCACACCATGATGCCGGGTGTTGGCCCTGTGTGCCTCGGTCGTATGCAGTCCTGATTGTGGCGCTCACCTGCACGGCGCCAAACACGCATACGACCATCATTGGCACCAAGGCAGAAGCGACTCTCATCGCTGAAGACGACACGTCTCCATTCGTCCCTCCATTCACGCCTGTCGTGACACCACTGGAGGCGGGCTGCACGATGTTGGGGCGTGAGCGGAAGACGGCCTAACGGTGTGCGGGACCGTAGCCCAGCTTCATGGAGACGGTTGCGAATGGTCCTCGCCGATACCCCAGGAGCAACAGTGTCCCTAATTTTCTGGGAAGTGGCGGTGCGGTCCCCTACGGCACTGCGTAGGATCCTACGGTCTTGGCGTGCATCCGTGCGTCGCTGCGGTCCGGTCCCAGGTCGACGGGCACGTGCACCTTCCGCCGACCACTGGCGACAACATCGATGTACTGTGGAGACCTCACGCCCCACGTGTTGAGCAATTGGGCGGTACGTCCACCCGGCCTCCCGCATGCCCACTATACGCCCTCGCTCAAAGTCCGTCAACTGCACATACGGTTCACGTCCACGCTGTCGCGGCATGCTACCAGTGTTAAAGACTGCGATGGAGCTCCGTATGCCACGGCAAACTGGCTGACACTGACGGCGGCGGTGCACAAATGCTGCGCAGCTAGCGCCATTCGACGGCCAACACCGCGGTTCCTGGTGTGTCCGCTGTGCCGTGCGTGTGATCATTGCTTGTACAGCCCTCTCGCAGTGTCCGGAGCAAGTATGGTGGGTCTGACACACCGGTGTCAATGTGTTCTTTTTTCCATTTCCAGGAGTGTATAAGACACATCCTCTTCTTCATCAGCGAACATGATCTGACCGACGCCGAAATTTAGGAAGAACACTATGTCATCAGCTAATCTAATTCACAGGTTTTTGCAGTTCCTTTCCAATTTTTCTGTGCTTCTATTAAAAAATATTTTAAAGGGGGTAGGCTCTAAGCAGTATCCTGGTCTGAATTCTTTGCTAACCTTACGTTTATGTCATAGTAACTTCCCAACTTTAAAACGATAGATATTGTCTGAATACAGCTTTGTAGCGGCTTGTGAACATTTATGAATGTTCTGGTTATTCGCTGCTTCCCATATCCTAGGAGGTGGTACACTGTCATGGGCCCGCATATCTGTCTCAGGGCTCTGTGCCATTCTCTTGCCAGTCACCTGTCTATTGCTGCAGATTTTATATATATACGTGATCTACCTGCTTGAAAGCCATTCTGTTCTACTTCCTCATTTTCTCTCTCAAATCTAGTTTTAAGGATCTTTTCATACAGTCTCGATATAAACCTGAGAACTGTGATGCCTCTGTAATTTGCAGTCACCATTGCTTCGGTCTTGAAATATGTTTTTGACATATATTATTTATATATTTTTTGTAGTATACTGGTACGTCTAGTTAACGATGTTATATGAATTCATTTCAGGACACATTAAGTTTGCTGGAATTCACGTGCAGCTCTCCGCAGAATCTTGTAGGTTGCTCGGTGATGATGGTGCAATTGAACTTTTTAGCTGTCAGCCGAAAAGAAATATTGTTCGATCTCCATAGCCTGAACGCAGTGTGTATGTGTGTAGTTACAGGATGTGCGATGAAAAGTGGATGATAGCTATCCAATTACGTACCAGTCAAACATCAGAGAAGCAGATGATATTTCTCGTAAGAAATGATGACTGTGGGTGTAGGTTCTCACTATACACTTTATTAACCATCGTTCCGAATAATCTATGCTTCGCAGTAGGCCGTCGTAGTGATATATATATGGTTTTGGCAAATAAAGTTACAATGTACCTTTCAAAAACTAATAAAGGTACACTACTGGCCATTAAAATTGCTACACCACGAAGATGACGTGCTACAGACGCGAAATTTAACCTACAGGAAGAAGATGCTGTGATATGCAAATGATTAGCTTTTCAGAGCATTCACACAAGGTTGGCGCCGGTGGCGACACTTACAACGTGCTGACACGAGGAAAATTTCCAACCGATTTCTCATACACAAACAGCACTTGACCGGCGTTGCCTGGTGAAACGTTGTTGTGATGCCTCGAGTAAGGAGGAGAAATGAGTACCATCACGTTTCCGACTTTGAAAAAGGTCGGATTGTAGCCTATCGCGATTGCGGTTTATCTTATCGCGACATTGCTGCTCAAGTTAGTCGAGATCCAATGACTGTCAGCAGAATATGGAATATTTGGGTTCAGGATGGTAATACGGAACGCCATGCTCGATCCCAACGGCCTCGTGTCACTAGCAGTCGAGATGACAGGCATCTTATCCGCTTGGCTGTAACGGATCGTGCAGCCACGTCTCGATTCCTGAGTCAACATATGGGGACGTTTGCAAGACAACAACCATCTGCACGAACAGTTCGACGACGTTTGCAGCAGCATGGACTATCAGTTCGGAGACCATTGCTGCGGCTACTCTTGACTCTACTTCACAGTCAGGAGCGACTGCGATGGTGTACTCAACGACGAACCTGGGTGCACGAATGGCAAAACGTCATTTTTTCGGATGAATCCAGGTTCTGTTTACACCATCATGATGGTAGCATCCGTGTTCGGCGACATCGTGGTAAACGCATATTGGAAGCGTGTATTCGTCATCGCCATACTGGCACTACTCTTGATGAACTGTGGTATCGTGTTGAAGGTGCAGGGGCAGCTGTACCTGTACACGCCATCCAAGCTATGTTTGACTCAATGCCCAGGCGTATCAAGGCCGTTATTACGGCCAGAGGTGGTTGTTCTGGGTACTGATTTCTCAGGATCTATGCACGCAAATTGCGTGAAAATGTAATCACATGTCAGTTGTAGTATAATATATTTGTCCAATGAATACCCGTTTATCATCTGCATTTCTTCTTGGTGTAGCAATTTTAATGGCCAGTAGTGTATATTCTTGAAATATAGGAGTACTCTTTGCGATGTATGAAGAAATTATTCTGCAGTATCTGCTTCGTTGACGCTAATCTAACTTTATATGAATCGCAACATCGGTAACGGCAGCTGCCAAAAATTCTTTAACACAGAAAGGAGAGTAGTCGCCAAACATGCAACTGCTCTTAAAAAGTCGTGCAAAAGCGAGTTAACATTATACTAACATTGGTAGTAACGTCCCGTTCACGAAGTAACGCTGCAAGCAAGCGAGCGCCTATTTCTCTCACTGGTTCTACGATAATGCTCATTTATACGTTGAGCAATATTTCTCGTATTACTAAAAATGTTGCTGTCGCTACTCTTTCAGGACAGCTAACTACGTCTTTCATTTATAAGACAATAAAATGCATAGTCACAACGTGTCGTGTGTTACAACCAATCAAGCTGCCGTTTGTCTTAAAGTCGCACATAAGTAGTTACAAGAAAAGGAAGACTTAGGTTAATACAAACAGAATATGAATATTTATTTGAAAAGCATCTATGTCAGCTCTTTTTGTTTAAAGACGTCGGTGTAAGGTATAATGAATGTTACAGGGGGTAACCATAATCAAATTAGCAGAAGTGGCGCATGTAATCAATTTATTGTTATTGATTGCAATTATTTCAATCAAGTGCATTACTGTAATTAGTCTGTCGCTCGCAAACTGCTCACCTAATTTAATTATACAGGATGATTCAGCTACACAGTTCATCTCACATTTTCTGAACCGTTAAAGATATACAAATTCTGATTTCACTCAAATGAATTGAGCAAATATCCCCTCTCAATGACATATAATCGACTTTCGAAGCTACATTAATTACTTGTTTAGATAGGAGTAAAGTAATTTCCATACTTGGTATCGTAGTGCTAAGAAACGAATTCAAAGGCGTTTCAATTCTCAAAATACGACCAGTAATTACATTGTTTAGTAATTACATTGTTTAGAACTTAGGATTTGTTTTGAATAAGAAACCTTGTACCAAACTGACAGTCAGGATGATAGGGCGTTCCAACTTGACGCAGCTAAGAGAGTGTACTTACAATAGCGAAATTGTTGAGAATAGTTCAGTTTAAAAATTATACTAATCATTCTTCGCTAGATGTGGAACTATATGGTTCCAGAGACCTTTTCAAGTCTCTAACACCTATGATATATGTAAGCAGATTGACGCGATCTGCTCACTAGGCAGATGCGCTAAGGGTTAAAATCCCGGTCTTGGCGTAAATCTGCAATCGTTGCTTCATTTTGCATTTACATGTGGCTACATGTTGTTGGACCAACATGTCAACTGGAAAACAGTGCATGTGGTATCTAAGGCTGACTCACCAGTTAACTACGGTAACAGTTCCGCTCTTGTTTCTGCTATAGTCTTGAAAGAAAGCTGCACGTCAAAAATTAAATGAATTTCTAAAACTGGGAATTGAGATATAGGATTGTTAAATAATAATCTCAAATCCTGCATTTAATGTCAAGTTCTGTACTTATGTTGCAAAATTACATTAGTAATATTAACAAAAAGAAATAATAAAAGTTATCAATTAAAGACATGAAGTCTGTATATGAGTCCGCGATCATTTTATTTTTAGCACCTTTATTTTCACAAGTCCCTGTTGATGACATAGATTTCTTTACACTTTATCATGAAACAAGTAGCCAGGGCTGATGGATATAAAGATCGTGATGTATTGAAACTGTGTTATAAACTAAAATCAAAAATATGTGACAGGAAGAAGCCAATAGAACCAGAGGGCAAGAAGTTTGTGGTTACGTCGTACAATGGTGCGTTTTCTGACAGAATTGCGCAGGCCTTCGGAAAAACGAAAATAAAAAGTGGGTTTCAAACGAAAGGTACAGTTGTTTGTAAGCTACTGCACAAAGAAGGCAACGACAGTAATAAATACCTGAATGCTTACTTTGATATATCCAAAGACCTACTAGTTTGAGTAGCGTGTAGCACCCCAGCGGATTGGCGTCCGACGGCCACCGGCGACAAGGAGACTGCGCCGTCCTCCGTGAGCTCAACCACAGGTAAACAAAGAAGTCATGCAGACAAGCCACGACATATTCGCCATCGATACTGCACTCTAATTAAATACTTGTTACCAATTTTCTATTTTTAATTAAGGGTCACTAATTTATTAAGTGTATTATGATTTCATTCACTGTTAAGTGATCTTAGGATAGAGGATTTTGTGAATTTTTATTTTTATTTTATGCTTTTTATACTGGCTTTCATAAAATTTGTATGTTACCTAACCAGGCTAAGGGCTGTATTGTATATTATTTGTACTTTTTATAGATTTCAAGAGTGAGTCTAATTTCACATATAGTATATCAGCATATGTTATTAATGACAGACGCTTGTTTAGCCAAGGTGGAAATTTTTTTAACGGCATTTTAACCTTTATACTGGCGACACTGGTTTACTATGTACTCTGGCTAAGTGCCCTCTGTTGGCATTAGGTTTTTGTATAAATACTTACGCAATCTGAGCATTAGCAAGCACATGTTTAATCTGACGATGATTTATATTACAATATTTTAACGGTATGTATGGCTGCCATAAGTGTCTATAAATATTTTATATTTCATGCATCACTAAGACTTGTATAGATTTAATCTTAACTAACTGAGCCTGGTCGCTTACACAATATTTATATTTACAACAGATATGAAGATGGCTGTAAGCCGAAACCGGTCTTAAAGTGTAAAGAAATCTATGTGATCAAGACGGACTTGTGAAAATAAAAGTAATAAAAGGTTGTGGTCGTAAACACTTCCTTAAAATTACATTTATGTTATCAATTCTTCTACCATCTACAACAACACACGTTTGCAATTGCTGATACATGGACTTTTGGAAGAAACAGAAGAGATTTCTTTGCTGTCATTGCACTTGCTGTTACAGCGCTGTGTTTAAAATAATATTGTGCCGCCAGAACTTGTGCACAGACTTCGTCTTTGAATTAACACCAGAGAAAAAAATCCAGTGGCGTCACATGAGGCAAACTTCCAGGCTAATTAATAAAATGCCTTCACGAACTATTCAGCGTAAGCACTTTCGTAGCTGCATGGGAGTAGCGAGCCAGGATCCCATCATGCTGATACAACTTCCATACGCAGAGGCTGGGCAAAAATATGGGAACTCCAAAACACGACAGATTATCATCCCTAATACGGTGCAGTCATGTACGAAAACCGTTTTCATTCAAAACAGCTTCTACTCGTATCGGTACGCATAAATACGGCTCACGTATGGTTTGTAAGTACAAGGGAATCTTATGCCATCATTCCTGCAAAATAGTGACAAGTTCACATAGAAGTGATGGAGGTGGATAGAGATCATAGACGCTCCTCTCCAAAGTAGACCACAAAGGTTCAATAGCACTAAAATCTGGTGGTTAGGGGAGATGCGGCACTTGATCGTCGTGCTTCTGGATGATGCGCTCCGTGTGAATAGACATCCTGTCGTCTTGAAACGCATTGTCCCATGAGGCGGACCCGATCAGCCAAAACGGTCACATAACCGTAGCAGTAATGGGACTTCGCAGAATAACCATTCGACCATTCGAAAACCACGATATGATTGTCCAGATCACTACAAATCACTACCGAACCTCCACCATGTTTCATTCCTTGGATGTAAGCTCGGCCAGAAATTTGATGAAGCGTGAAACAAGACTCATCCGTCCAAATGACATTCTTATATTGCTATACAGTCCTGGTTTTATGGCTTCGGCAATATATTTTTCTGTTACGGGCAGTTGTATTACTGATACGTGGTTTTAGAATTCCAAATTGACCTGCAATTCCTGAATTACGGATTTTCTTTCGTTTGCTTCGGTGCTATCTGGGTTCACGTGAGCGACATTCATTTCCGCAGTGCTTCTTGCAGGTGTCGTTACAGTTCTCTACTATGACCGTCTATCGCAGTGGTTCAACACACACTTTCGTCTGCATTGTGAAATACTGGATGATGTCTTTTCCTTTGCCATACATGCGGTATGAGTCTTCGATATGGCACCTCTTGAACACCTAATACTTCGAGTACCTTGGACGGAATCACCCACGTTGGAAGTCACTTAGCTATGACACAAGGCACTAACCACACAAAACACTGCTCTAACCAGGACTGACACTTGAAATGTAGTGAGGACATCGGACAGGTGCCGTACGTGGTCAGATACAACAGCTCAACCTGCAGGCTTGTCTAGACTCTGCATTTATGTTCAATAATTTATTTCTCGCAGTGTTTACATATTTTAGTCCAATCTCTGTACGTATTTCAAGCTACAAATGCTCTAGGAGCACAGGTTGCGCTCTGGTAAGAAACTTTGCGCGTATTTTACTGGTTAAGGTTTCTTCAATGAAATTAAGGCCAGTCATGTAGTCTTCAACAAAACCGCAAGAAACGTTCATATTCTACTGCCTCTGAAGGTCAGTCTGCCACAGCCAATACTGATTGTCAGTGGCTCATAACACAAATTCCTTACGTTCAGCTTTACATGATTTGTATAGGCAGCTTCATCGGTAAAGAGAATTCTTTGAAGAACGAAATGAGCGACAGAATTTCATGCGTCTTTCGAAGCCCCGCTGGTTAATCTCCTGGTGAAGTCTCATATGAAATGCATGGAATTTGTTAGCACGTAAAATGCCAGCAACGTTGATTTAATTTATTCCAGAGGCATTCATAATTCTCAGGAGTTAATGTGTGAATTGTGAGCAACAGTTGCTTTAGCATCTATTTCATTCCCTTCTATCGTTCCAGGCTTGCCCCTTATCTCTGCGTGATACTCCAGTGTCCTTCCAATAACAGTTTCTTGTACATTGGTTGGTTGGTTGGTTGATTTGTGGGAGGGGATCAGCGGATTAGGGAAAGATGGGGTAGGACGTCGGCCGTGCCCTTTGCCCTTTCAAAGCAACCGTCCGGGCATTTGCCTCAAGCGATTTAGGGACATCACGGAAAATGTAAATGAAGATGGCCGGACGCGGGTTTGAACCGTCGTCCACCCGAATGTGCGCTTAGGGTGCTAACCACTGCGCCACCTCGCTCGTTTTCTTGTACATCCTTTGAATAACCATTCGTGTTGGACACCATCTGTTGGGATACCTATGCGCGTACAAGTCAACTTCTCTCTTCTCGTTCCTTCAGCTTTCTTAGCAAAGAAATGGCGTGTCTAGCTTTTCTTGCTTTGTGAAAGACATTTAGTTTTTTCGGATTAAGAACTACTCGACACACGTGAATGACACAGACGGAATGAACGCTTCATTTCCTCTGTGTCCCTTTGAACCAGATTTGTCCCAAGTTCTATATACTGAAATCACTCCAAAGCTAGTAATCGGATTTCGAGGAGTTAAATACCGTTGAACTCTTCTGCTTTAGAACTACGATACTAACGCAGAAATTATGATAAATTCTTTTTAAAAAGAGAAGTTGATGCCGATAGCTCCGTAATTAATACATTTATGAAAAGATTTTCTATTTCCTTAGGTAAGGAGTTTCTCCCATGTCATCTGGAATAAACAGATTTACGATATCTAAAACGGTTCCGGAAATATTTGAGGTGAACAGTTTAGCTGTATCGACCTTTTTTACAATTATTAAATCCCGTTAAATTTCCTTTTCGATCCGGAGACCCTAAGAAATAGATCATTATATAAATGGATTGCTCATTGTGGTACTAAAAAAGGTCACAACTAATTCGCTATAAGGCTAGTCCAGAATCTCCAGCATCAGAAGAACTTGTCTCCACGGAAGTTGAAAGTGTACTATTCAGCTGAACCAAAACCCTTTAACAGAGAAGAGCTATATGTGTCGTTCTACAGTAATTTACGTGCAACACTGGTACGTTTGTTGGTGTTTTACGTTTGTTTTTGGAAGGGTGAGAGCATCAGACTTCGGGTCGCCATGAGGTTCACTCTCAAGCCAACGAAAACAGGTAGCGCAGTAGTTAGCACAATGGACTCTCATTCGGTGAGACGACGTTTGAAGTTTTCCGTGATTTTTCTAAATCGCTACAGGGAAATTCCGGAACCGTTTCTCTCAAAGGGCACGAACGAATTCCTTCCCTATCCTTGAAATAATGCGAACCAGTGCTCCGTGTTTAACGACCTCAATGTCATCGGTTTGTTAAGCCCTAATCTGCCTTCCTCCTTTATGTCTTATGCCAGTCTCTTCACCTCAGAGTAGTACTTACGTCCAACGTCATCCGTTATTTGCTAGATATATTCCACTCTCTGTCCTTCCGCACATTTTTTTACCCTCTACAGCTCCCTCTAGTACCAAGGAAGCCATTACGTGATGTCATAACACATGTCCCACTATTCTGTCCCTTCTTATTGGCAGTGTTTTCCACATACTCGTGTTCCTCTCGTCGCGTATTCTTCGGAGATCCTCCTGATGTCTTATCAGCGCACCTATTTTTCAAAATACTTACACAGCACCGCGTCTCAAATGCTGCGTTTCTCTTCTTTTCCACTTTTCCAACAGTCCGTGATTCACTAACATACAATTCTGTACTACAAACGTACATCCCGATAAAATACTAATGACTGAACTTTTGTGTTAATTGTTGTCGTGGCATCTGTACCCTTTCCTTTTTCCACCATTCATTGGCTTTGGAATCCCACTACTCCATACATGATACGATGATTACAATAACCAATGTAAATAGCTTGTGTGCCCATGCCTTCTATGCTAGAAAGTATCCACGTCGAATTATACTGTATGATAATCTTCGGGATACAGGTTCTGCAGCACGCTAACATGTAAACTGTGAGAGGCCTTTGTCAGTCCGCAATCTTGAAACCGAGAAGTCTGTAAAGAACTTCCTGGAACCAGTGTGCGATGATTGTCAGTACGGGGTGGGCTGAGGCATCTCTGAGGAGACTTGGTTCACAAGAAATTGTGTTGCGAATTTTTGTAATCAACGTGTGACGTCTCTTGTAAATTCCCATTCCACTGCCCTAAGAGGGAATCAACGCCGTTTTTCAATCAACGCAGGAGCACGCACTTTTGACATTAATGTAACGGGGCCGTAAGTGATACCAAAGAGCTTAAACTACCAGGACACTCTCATTTACCTACTAGAGGACGTGTTACATAAGCAGGAACTGCAGATGTGGTTCGAGCAAATGGTTCAAATGGCTCTGAGCACTATGGGACTTAACTTCTAAGGTCATCAGTCCCCTAGAACTTAGAACTACTTAAACCTAACTAACCTAAGGACATCACACACATCCATGCCCACAACAGGATTCAAACCTGTGACCGTAGCGGTAGCGCGGTTCCAGACTGTAGCGCCTAGAACCGCTCGGCTGGTTCAAGCACAATGGTGTAGCAGTACATTTTCTGAAGAACGTAAGAGAACATCTTCCGCTGAGATTTCAAGATCACTGAACTGGTCAGCAAGGTCCCACACCTTTGCCTCCTTGTACCCCAGAATTCAATACCATAGATTTTTTGTTATGGGGATACGCCACTTCAGTCAACAATGTGTAGAGAGTACAGGAGCACGTCTCCAGTGGTTATCATCACGTACAACAACAACCGGTCCAACTTCAATGTGTGCCTGATTCATTACACCGAAGAGCAGAAGGAAGCACTGTCACTCCACCTCCAGCCTACATACCCCATGAATTAACGGCTAGTTGAGGCTCTCCTATGAACAAGTGCTCCGATTTCACCGATTTCACAAAATTTGAGTTTCAGTACCCATGTTTAATAGACCTGATTTCCTCGTTTCTCAAAATATTTGACAATATTTACCACACCGCATTTAGCGTAGAGAAATCTCCGCACATTCGGACTTCGGAACACGGTACATAGAAAAAGTCTGCTAGATAACGTCATTCTAAGTAAATTTTCAATATAAAATAGATTTCAAAGAATGTCAGTGAAGTAACAGTCTCTTGCACGATAAATATCATCACTGTAGGCGCTGGCTAATTCAGTAGGTGAAATATTGGCTTAGAACGCTTGTGGTGGGGAATTACATTCTGAATGTAGGCGTATTTGTCATTATCTGTTAAGATAGTCTTCATGACATAGAATCTCAGTCGTTATACAGGAATCGCAGGACGACTTCTACCAAACACATGCATTTATTTAGTGTTAGAGTAGATAATTTTGTTCTTTTTACTTTAAAGGACGTATTTTTCCTTTAAGTGTTGATTCTCTTATGTTTCCATAAACTACGTTCCCTGCGCTTTCCTGTTCATTGCACTATCACCTCTTTCTTGTCTTCCATTCCCTCCCCCCCCCCCCCAAAAAAAAAAAGAAAAAAAAATCTCCAACCCGTATCATCCGCTTTTTGGACTTCCTGCTTTTACTATTTTGCGCTACTGATTTAGTTTCTCTTCTGGGTAGGAAATACAACCGCATAACCGAGCCATTGATGTGTATCGTTTCGTACTGCAGATTCTAAACCAGATTCCAATACCTGTTGTCATACATGTGATAGGAGTCCAGGTAAACTGCTATTTTTTGACGTCCGTTTCTACTAGAAAGAAATTTCGTCGCTAACAGTTTTACTATTAACCGTAGAAGGACATGGGCAGTGAGGTTTTCTGCACCGTTTTTACGGACTATTAGAACAATCTTCACAATAAACCTTTACATTCCCCAGTCGCAGCATCATGTCTAAAGTAATGAAACGGAGTTTTACGTACAAGTATAGTTACAGAAGTACCAATATATAACAGTGGAATTAAATGGTAAATGATATACGTAAGTATCCTCCCTTAATCCAAGTGGAAACGGAAATCGGATTTGTTTGGTTGTTCTTGTCAGCCCGTTCCATTTTGTGAACGTGCTGGATTAGCAGGATCACGTGGTCATTGTGCAAGGTTTGATAATAGGGCAACTGCCACGGAAAGGCGTGCTGAGTTAGTGAATACTCCCGGAAGCGGGAAGCGATACGTGTCGATGCCGCTGCATATCTGTTTGACAAGGACCTGAACAGTGTGAATAATGGAATAAATGCCGGGAGCGCCGCTCTCGAGAACGACAGATTAATTCAGTTCATTTCATCGTCGGTCACACTGAGAGCACTGAGTTCAACGATTCGCGCCCAATAGCCACGGAAGTTTTGGGCGACAGATTTACCCTGGGAGTTCAATGGCCGACTTCAATACAGGAACTTTTGTGTCTTTTTGGAGTAAGATTATCTTTTACTGAACTAAATGAACACGTTCAGGTATAATAATACGGTATCTGTTGCTGAGGACACACATTACACCTCAAAATTCATTGCTGCCTATTAGCTGAAAGTACACCGCTATAAAACATCAAGTGTCTTCTTCTTGGGTCATGCTTTTAAGCCCATTCCATCTCCACAGACTAGTTTTCATGAAGAGGTCAATTGCTGGGCATGAATTCCCTTAGGTGAGCACACGGGCGTCTCGCTAGGACAGTTAAATGTCTTGTGCGCCATCTTAATGCCGTTAACAAAAATGGTTCAAATAGCTCTGAGCACTATGGGACCTAACTTCTGACGTCATCAGTCCCCTAGAACTGTATTTTTTTTTTTTTTGTCATCAGTCTACTGACTGGTTTGATGCGGCCCGCCACGAATTCCTTTCCTGTGCTAACCTCTTCATCTCAGAGTAGCACTTGCAACCTACGTCCTCAATTATTTGCTTGACGTATTCCAATCTTTGTCTTCCTCTACAGTTTTTGCCCTCTACAGCTCCCTCTAGTACCATGGAAGTCATTCCCTCATGTCTTAGCAGATGTCCTATCATCCAGTCCCTTCTCCTTATCAGTGTTTTCCACATATTCCTTTGCACTCCGATTCTGCGTGGAACCTCCTCATTCCTTACCTTATCAGCCCACCTAATTTTCAACATTCGTCTATAGCACCACATCTCAAATGCTTAGATTCTCTTCTGTTCCTGCTTTCCAACAGTCCATGTTTCACTACCATACAATGCTGTACTCCAGACGTACATCCTCAGAAATTTCTTCCTCAAATTAAGGCCGGTATTTGACATTAGTAGACTTCTCTTGGCCAGAAATGCCTTTTTTGCCATAGCGAGTCTGCTTTTGATGTCCTCCTTGCTCCGTCCGTCATTGGTTATTTTACTGCCTAGGTAGCAGAATTCCTTAACTTCATTGACTTCGCAACCATCAATCCTGATGTTAAGTATGTCGCTGTTCTCATTTCTACTACCTCTCATTACCTTCGTCTTTCTCCGATTTACTCTCAAACCATACTGTGTACTCATTAGACTGTTCATTCCGTTCAGCAGATCATTTAATTCTTCTTCACTTTCATTCAGGATAGCAATGTCATCAGCGAATCGTATCATTGATATCATTTCACCTTGTATTTTAATTCCACTCCTGAATCTTTCTTTTATTTCCATCATTGCTTCCTCGATGTACAGATCGAAGAGTAGGGGCGAAAGGCTACAGCCTTGTCTTACACCCTTCTTAATACGAGCACTTCGTCCTGATCGTCCACTCTTATTATTCCCTCTTGGTTGTTGTATATATTGTATATGACCCGTCTCTCCCTATAGCTTACCCCTACTTTTTTCAGAATCTCGAACAGCTTGCATCATTTTATATTGTCGAACGCTTTTTCCAGGTCGACAAATCCTATGAAAGTGTCTTGATTTTTCTTTAGCCTTGCTTCCATTATTACCCGTAACGTCAGAATTGCCTCTCTCGTCCCTTTACTTTTCCTAAAGCCAAACTGATCGTCACCTAGTGCGTTCTCAATTTTCTTTTCCATTCTTCTGTATATTATTCTTGAAAGCAGCTTCGATGCATGAGCTGTTAAGCTGATTGTGCGATAGTTCTCGCACTTGTCAGCTCTTGCCGTCTTCGGAATTGTGTGGATGATGCTTTTCCGAAAGTCAGATGGTATGTCGCCAGACTCATATATTCTACACACCAACGTGAATAGTTGTTTTGTTGCCACTTGCCCCAATGATTTTATAAATTCTGATGGAATGTTATCTATCCATTCTGCCTTATTTGACCGTAAGCCATCCAAAGCTCTTTTAAATTCCGATTCTAATACTGGATCCCCTATCTCTTCTAAATCGACTCCTGTTTCTTCTTCTATCACATCAGACAAATCGTCACCCTCATAGAGGCTTTCAATGCATGCTTTCCACCTATCTGCTCTCTCCTCTGAATTTAGCAGTGGAATTCCCATTGCACTCTTAATGTTACCACCGTTGCTTTTAATGTCACCAAAGATTGTTTTGACTTTCCTGTATGCTGAGTCTGTCCTTCAGACAATCATATCTTTTTCGATGTCTTCACATTTTTCCTGCAGCCATTTCGTCTTCCCTGCACTTCCTATTTTTTTCATTCCTCAGCGACTTGTATTTCTGTATTCCTGATTTTCCCGGAACATGTTTGTACTTCCTCCTTTCATCAATCAACTGAAGTATTTCTACTGTTACCCATGGTTTCTTCGCAGCTACCTTCTTTGTACCTATGTTTTCCTTCCCAACTTCTGTGATGGCCCTTTTTAGAGATTTCCATTCCTCTTCAACTGTACTGCCTACTGCGCTATTCCTTATTGCTGTATCTATAGCGTTAGAGAACTTCAAACGTATCTCGTCATTCCTTAGTACTTCCGTAAACCACTTCTTTGCGTATTGATTCATCCTGACTAATGTCTTGAACTTCAGCCTACTCTTCATCACTACTGTATTGTGATCTGAGTCTACATCTGCTCCTGGGTACGCCTTACAATCCAGTATCTGAATTCGGGATTCTCTGTCTGACCATGATGTAATCTAATTGAAATCTTCCCGTATCTCACGGTCTTTTCCAAGTATACCTCCTCCTCCTGCGATTCTTGAACAAGGTATTCGCTATTACTAACTGAAACTTGTTACAGAACTCAATTAGTCTCTCTCCTCTTTCATTCCTTGTCCCAAACCCATATTCTCCTGTAACCTTTTCTTCTACTCCTTCCCCTACAACTGCATTCCAGTCGCCCATGACTATTAGATTTTCGTCCCCCTTTACATACTGCATTACCCTTTCAATATACTCATACACTTTCTCTATCTGTTTATCCTCAGCTTGCGACGTCGGCATGTATACCTGAACTATCGTCGTCGGTGTTGGTCTGCTGTCGATTCTGATTAGAACAACCCGGTCACTGAACTGTTCACAGTAACACACCCTCTGCCCTACCCTCCTATTCATAACGAATCCTACACCTGTTATACCATTTTCTGCTGCTGTTGATATTACCCGATACTCATCTGACCAGAAATCCTTGTCTTCCTTCCACTTCACTTCACTGACCCCTACTATATCTATATTGAGCCCTTGCATTTCCAATTTCAGATTTTCTAGTTTCCCTGCCACGTTCAAGCTTCTGACATTCCACGCCCCAACTCGTAGAACGTTATCCTTTCGTTGATTATTCAATCTTTTTCTCATGGTAACCTCCCCCTTGGCAGTTCCCTCCCGGAGATCCGAATGGGGGACTATTCCGAAATCTTTTGCCAATGGAGAGATCATCCTGACACTTCTTCAATTACAGGCCACATGCCCTGTGGATACACGTTACGTGTATTTAATGCAGTGGTTTTCATTGCCTTCTGCATCCTCATGTCGTTGATCATTGCCGATTCTTCCGCCTTTAGGGGCAATTTCCCACCCCTAGGACAAGAGAATGCCCTGAACCTCTATCCGCTTCTCCGCCCACTTTGAAAAGGCCGTTGGCAGAATGACGCTGACTTCTTATGCCGGAAGTCTTCGGCCGCCAATGCTGATTATTTATCAAAAATTAGGGTGTGGCGGGGATCGAACCCGGGACCGAAGACATTTTGATTATGAACCAAAGACGCTACCCCTGGACCACGGATACCTCTTCCGTGGAACTTAGAACTACTTAAACCTAACTAACGTAAGGGCATCACACACAATCATGCCCGAGGCAGGATTCGAACCTGCGACCGTAGCGGTCGCGCTGTTCCAGACTGTAGCGCCTAGAACCACTCGGCCACTCCGCCCGTCAATGCCGTTAAAACTGCCAGATTTGTCTGTCGAGATTTTCTTCCTTTGGCTCCCTTTCAAGGGTCTGAACGACTTGCCTTACGCCGTATCGTGTCTGCCACGCTCTACATAGGACTGTGAACAGGATTTGCTATAATAACTGCTAAGAGACCGCAGAGGCGTTTCTCGAAGTTTGCTTCTCCCAACCCATCCAGGATAGACTGGAATCCTCTAGTCCATACCAGCCTTTGGTGTTCAATATTCTGTCATCTGTAGTATGAAATCATGTTGTATGTAGAGTAGACAACGTAATCCTAGCTCTCCTCTCCTTAAAAGGGTAAAAAATTGTTCAAATGGCTCTGAGCACTATGGGACTTAACTGCTGAGGTCATCAGTCCCCAAGAACGTAGAACTACTTAAACCTAACTAACCCAACTAACTCAACCATGCCCGAGGCAGAATTCGAACCTGCGACCATAGCGGTCGCGCGGTTACAGACTGTAGCGCCTAGAACCGCTCGGCCACTCCGGCCGGCAAAGGGTAAAAGATAACATTTGGACTCCAAATCCTGAATTATCTGTAATGCCGATGAATGAAAATCCTGAATTGCGGGAATCTGCAGCAGCCATTAGAAAAATGTTGTTCCAATTCTTTCTTATGGGGGAAGCAATGAGAAGTTTACGATTTAAAATCCCATAAATGGAAGATAATCACGGAGAAAGGATGGAGAAGGAAGTCGGAAGCGTCCGTGACAAAGTAGCAGTCCTGCTATTTTATTTGGAAAACGATAGGAATCGTATATCCGGATGACCTTGTGGAGTCACTTCTCCCCACTTCTCCCAAATGTCTGTCCAGTGTCTTAACTAAAGCGCCATCAATCCGGTGTACTAAATGCTGGGACGTATCTGCTCTGAACTACACAAGACAGTGAATAATATTTAGGTACGATGATTCCTCAGACTGAATGCGTATGGTCGACAATCCGATATCAAAAAGTTGCACTTATGTGGATGGGATCAATAGCCCAATGGACACCAAAATCCGTTGCTCACGTCGGTGATTGCGATAGCTAAGGAAAAAGATTATCTAAAGCAAATTCCTACACTAACTTGTTACTGTTCCTTAATTTTATCCCGGGGTTTACGAAAAAATCAGGAGACCGTACAGGCCAGAACATAACATCAGACCGGTGCTACACAATGGTCAGCGCACTGCATTCGTATTTGGAAAGAGAAACCATCAAGAGTTAGGTTTTCCGTAGCACCGTTAAAATAGTAATTGCAAATGGTAAGTTAGTTTCCTCTATAGGCTGACGGAGATCTTCTTCTTCGAAAGGTAAATTTGGATCCTGGAGACTTGTAGGAAGGAATGCTGACTCTACATATTAGAAGAAAGACAAATGTATATTCATAGAAGTTGTAGATTCAGAACACGTTTTTGGTTCAAATGGCTCTGAGCACTATGCGACTTAACTTCTGAGGTCATCAGTCGCCTAGAACTTAGAACTAATTAAACCTAACTAACCTAAGGGCATCACACACATCCATGCCCGAGGCAGGATTCGAACCTGCGACAGTAGCGGTCGCTCGGTTCCAGACTGTAGCGCCTAGAACCGCACGGCCACTCCGGCCGGCCGAACACGTTTATGACATTGTTGACTACAACACATTATTTCACATTACTTATTCAAACATATTATAAAAATGTATATATATATGTATTATGTATGTTCCACATCTCGTCTTAAACCACAGGATCGATTTCAGACAAACCTGATACACACGTCAAGAATCACTATGGGGGTAAGAACCTCCTACCTATCAAAGAAATGGGATTGGGGTAAAAAGGAGTGACGCACGAATACCCAGACATTCTTCATCCAATATTTGAAAATGAAAGCCTTTACTGTTAGGAAACAAATTTTAGACATCATTTCAAATCTTTTACGAAACTTTTTCTCGTTTACTACATTACCGCTGTTCGTGTAATAAAACTACTGCGCCAGGCTCAAATGGTTCAAATGGCTCTGAGCGCTATGGGACTTAACATCTGAGGTCATCAGTCCCCTAGAACTTAGAACTACTTAAACCTAACTAACCTAAGGACATCACACTCATCCATACCGGAGGCAGGATTCTAACCTGCGTCCGTAGTGATCGCGTGGTTCCAGACTGTAGCGCGTAGAACCGCTCGGCCACAACGGCCGGCGTACCGCGCCATGCATGACGTTTTAATTTATTACTTCTTTGCTACTAATTCTATTTGCAACACATTTCGCAGACAGCATCCACATATCCCGATGATTGTACAGAATCATATCATTGTACGACACATAGTTCATGAGATATAACGTCATACACACAGAGATTCTTGAAAAACTGATCACCATGCATGAGGTTTAAATATACTGATTCTTTGCCACTGACACTATTATCAACACATTTTGCACACAATATCCAAATATACCACTGAACGTACCTACAAAATTGTGACATTGTACAACGCATAGTTCCAGAGATATGACGTCATAGACGTTGAGCTGCGAGAAACGAAATTGCAAGACGAAATTCGCTAGATACACAGGTCAACTATGCGCACAAAACGTGTGAAAGACGTTAAATATATGTGAATGGCACACATGCTAGTTTGGAAAGAAATACTGTGGGGGAATAACCAGAAATCTCTTTTTGTGTAGAGTGATAATGTGGAGAGAGAAGGGGTAGGAGGAGATGGAAAGGCAGAGAAGGGAAGTAGGAGATGGGTACAGATTGGGGGGGGGGGGAGGGGATAGGAGGAGATGGACAGAGAAAGGAAAGAGGAGGAAATGGGTGGAGAGAGAGGTGGAAGAGATGCACAGAGATAAGGGCGAGCAGGAGATTTACAAAGAGAGGGGAGTCAAGGAGATAGACAGATGAAGGAAAGAGGAGGCAATGGTCAGGAAGAGGGTGGAGGGGAGATGGATTGAGAGAACGGGTGGAGGAGATGGCCATAGAGAGGGGAGGGAGAGAATGAGAGACTGGATGGGGGAGATGGACAGAGTGTGTGAGGAGAGATAGAGGAGACAGACAGAGAGGGAGGAGGAGGAGAGAAACGAAAGAGGAGATGGGCAGCGATGGCAGGAAGGAAGAGAGTGAGAAGAGGAGAGAGAGGGGGAATTGGAAGAGGAGGAGATGGACAGACAAAGGAAAGAGGAGGAGATGGCCATAGAGACAAGGAGAAGGAGATCGACAGTGAGAGCAGGAAGCAGGTGATGGACAGAGAAAGGGAGGGGAGGAGAGGGACAGATTCAAAAGAAACAGATGGACAGGGGGAAGACAACAGATGGCCAGAGAAATGAAAGAGTAGGAAATGCAAACAGAGAGACGTGTCAAGGAGATGGCCAGAGAGAGCTGAAGGAGGAGACGAACAGAGATGAAAGGAGTCGATGGACAAAGGGAGGAGGAGCATATGGACGGAGTGAGGGGTGAACAGGAGATGGATAGAGGGAAATGGTAGGAGGAGCTGGTCTAATAGCAGAAGAATAAATACATACCCAAGCAATGTTGGCTACTCAGCTAGTCAAAACATAGGGAGTGAAATGTTACCTAGAACTGCAGTTAAAAAGAAGGACGAAGCACTAATTGAGAATATGGGTAGAGTTATTAGCTGGTAGGCTATCCCCCATGTTATTCAATCTGTACAACGAGCAGGCCATAAGCGAAACTATGGCGAAAGTAGAAAACGGATTTAAACTTCGCAGAGAAAAAATAAAAATTTTTGTGGTTGGCCAGTGACATATAATTTTCTCAGAGACGGTAAATGACTTGGAAGATACAAGTAATGTGTATTGACTTGAAAAGTTATAAGATGAATATCAACAAAAGGAAACAATTAAATCAGGCGACTGAATTATATTAGGATACTAGACGCTAGAAATACTGGACGAGTTTTGCTACATGGACAAGGAAGTAAATGACGACGGTGGAAGTAAAGATGATGTAAAATGCAGACTACTAATAGCAAGAAAAGCTTTCTAAGAAAAGAGAAGTATGTTAACTTCCAATATGAAATTAAATGTTAGGAAGTCATTTCTGAAATTATTCTTGTGTAGTGTAGCCTTCTACAGAAGTGGAACACTACACTCAAGATTAGGATAGATGCTTTTGAAATGCAATACAACAGAGGATAATTGAAGAGGAGGTGGATATGCTGGATAACTTGTAAGGTGACTGACAGAAGCCATTGAATGATCGCACACATTATGAGGCCTCAAAGAATAGTCAGTATGGTGGTGGAGGAAGTATGGTGGGGTTTGGGGACGTTGTAGGAGACCAAAGCTTGACCACAGTAAATAGGGTGAAGTGGATGTAGGGTTGGGGAGGGGGGGGGGGTGAGTACTGATGTTCAGAAGAGGAGAATTAATTACACGGGATAAGTAAAATGGAGAGCTGCATCAGACCAGCCTCCGGACTTAAGTCTGTAAGAACGTGAGCGCTTGTCCAAACCGAAATTGTGTTTCGTCTCTAACGATGTAATCATCTAAGGGTCGTAGATATTCGAGCTTCCTTTTTACCTAAATGTATCTCAGGGTGACAATTATTGAACTATACGAAAAAGGTTGCGAATTACTTTGACATGCACACACTTTGTTCAACATCTAAATGGCACTACAGATATTCTGATTTACAGGGTGTTTCAAAAATGACCGGTATATTTGAAATGGCAATAAAAACTAAACGAGCAGCGATAGAAATACACCGTTTGTTGCAATATGCTTGGGACAACAGTACATTTTCAGGCGGACAAACTTTCGAAATTACAGTAGTTACAATTTTCAACAACAGATGGCGCTGCAAGTGATGTGAAAGATATAGAAGACAACGCAGTCTGTGGGTGCGCCATTCTGTACGTCGTCGTTCTGCTGTAAGCGTGTGCTGTTCACAACGTGCAAGTGTGCTGTAGACAACATGGTTTATTCTTTAGAACAGAGGATTTTTCTGGTGTTGGAATTCCACCGCCTAGAACACAGTGTTGTTGCAACAAGACGAAGTTTTCAGCGGAGGTTTAATGTAACCAAAGGACCGAAAAGCGATACAATAAAGGATCTGTTTGAAAAATTTCAATGGACTGGGAACGTGACGGATGAACGTGCTGGAAAGGTAGGGCGACCGCGTACGGCAACCACAGAGGGCAACGCGCAGCTAGTTCAGCAGGTGATCCAACAGCGGCATCAGGTTTCCGTTTGCCGTGTTGCAGCTGCGGTCCAAACGACGCCAACGTCCACGTATCGTCTCATGCGCCAGAGTTGACACCTCTATCCATACAAAATTCAAACGTGGCAACCCCTCAGCGCCGCTACCATTGCTGCACGAGAGACATTCGCTAACGATATAGTGCACAGGATTGATGACGGCGATATGCATGTGGGCAGCATTTGGTTTACTGACTAAGCTTATTTTTACCTGGACGGCTTCGTCAATAAACAGAACTGGCGCATATGGGGAACCGAAAAACCCCATGTTGCAGTCCCATCATCCCTGCATCCTCAAAAAGTACTGGTCTGGGCCGCCATTTCTTCCAAAGGAATCATTGGCCCATTTTTCAGATCCGAAACGATTATTGCATCACACTGTCTGGACATTCTTCGTGAATTTGTGGCGGTACAAACTGCCTTAGACGACACTGCGAACACCTCGTGGTTTATGCAAGATGGTGCCCGGCCACATCGCACGGCCGACGTCTTTAATTTCCTGAATGAATATTTCGATGATCGTGTGATTGCTTTGGGCTATCCGAAACATACAGGAGGCGGCGTGGATTGGCCTCCCTATTCGCCAGACATGAACCCCTGTGACTTCTTTCTGTGGGGACACTTGAAAGACCGGGTGTACCGCCAGAATCCAGAACCAATTGAACAGCTGAAGCAGTACATCTCATCTGCATGTGAAGCCATTCCGCTAGACACGTTGTCAAAGGTTTCGGGTAATTTCATTCAGAGACTACGCCATATTATTGCTACGCATGGTGGATATGTGGAAAATATCGTACTATAGAGTTTCCCAGACCGCAGCGCCATCTGTTGTTGAAAATTGTAACTACTGTAATTTCGAAAGTTTGTGTGCCTGAAAATGTACTGTTGTCCCAAGCATATTGCAACAAACGGTGTATTTCTATCGCTGCTCGTTTAGTTTTTATTGCCGTTTTAAATATACCGGTCATTTTTTAAACACCCTGTAGGTTATGACATGTTCGTTATGCCTGCCATCATTGACGATGATGTGACGTAGACGAATAGCGGAATTCTGCATGACCCGCTGAAGTGTCGGAACGTCGTTGCTGTCGATGACCTCCTGAATGGCTGTTTTCAGCTCAGTAATAGTTTTGGGGTTATTGTTGTACGCCTTTTTTTAAAATGTAGGTCCACCAAAAGAAGCCGCATGTGTTCAGATCTGGGGAATATGGCGGCCAATGGACGTCCATGCCATTGGCCTCTGGGTACCCCAGAACCAGAATGCGGTCCCCAAAGTGCTCCTCCAGGATATCACTCCCCTGCTTCGATGGGGTCGAGCTCCGTCTTGTATGAACCACATCTTATCAAAATCAGGGGCACTCTGGATAATGCGGATGATCTCATCTATGAAAAGCTTCATATACCGTGTAGCCAGCGTGCCATTAAGAAATATGGCGCAGATTCTTCCGTGACTGGACACTGAACACCACACAGCCACCCGTTGGGGTTGAAGAGACATCTCGATCGCGGAATGCGAATTCTCAGTCCTTCAAATGCGCCAATTTTGCTTATTGACGGACCCATCCAAATGAAACTGGGCTTCGTCACTAAACCAAACTATGCATGCGCAAACTAATTCTCATAATGCCCAGCGGCCAACAGTGCAGTTTGAACGTCCTAACGCAAGCCGCTCTGAAGTTATGACGATTTTATTTCATATAGTCCAATAATTGTCACCCTATAGGTTTCAATAAGACCGTTTGGATATCACCCTTTCCCTTCTGTTCTTCAAAGGTAAACACATCCTGCAGTAGGGGACAGTAAGAAAGTAATCGAACAAGAATATGTTCGCTGTCGTAGAACAAGCGGAAAGCAACAGCCAAAATGTTGAAAGTAAATCAGTACAGGTTCTCCGAAAAATAAGACATTCATTCTGGAATGTTCTTGTAATTTTATCCAAACACAGTAAAACTTGTATTTGAATTTATACCTTAAAATGGACACGCTATTAAACTACTCAAAGATACTTTTTTGTATCGTAGTGTAGTAAGAAGAGTGTTCTATGGGGTAGCTTTATTCTCTCGTTGCGTTATTATAAATAACGTCCTTGTATACTCTAAGATAAAAAGGAAAACGACAGATCATGAAAGAATTTCAGAATGGTACGAAAATCGGTAGATGTGATGTATATGTACAGACAACCAAATGACTACAACGTCAACGACGTTCCATGCATTGTTTTGTTGCCCGTCGTCGCAAGTCAAACTTGGCCTACATTTCAGCAAGGTAATGCCCGCCTGCAAACGGCGAGAGTTTCTCCGGCTGGTCTTCTTGCTTGACAAACCCTATGTTGACTAGGAAGCTTACCCTATCTCTCCCCAGCTGAGAATATTTAGAGAAATAAGGGGCAGGGCCTCCCACCATCTAGGGATTTTCTCGATTTAAGGCGGCAGCTGGACAGAATATGGCACGATATATCTCAGGAGAGCATCCTACAATATTATCTATCAATGCCGAGCGGATGAATGCTTGCATAAGGACAAGAGGCGGACCAACGTATTATTGACTTGCTCAACTTGTGAAACTCTTTCTCTTGAATAAATTTTTCGATTTTCCGAAAAATCGGAAAAATTTGTCTTATCTTAGCTGTGAGTTTCAGTTTATACTTTCTTCTAGTTTTAGTAAAGCATTTATTTACCAGTTACAACAAACAACATATGGACCTAAATTAGGATTTACGGCTAATTTAATAGACATGACAACGCCAATATTTTGTGTCACCAGTGTACGAGATAGTGCTCGATATTTATGAAGTAATGAATATTTTTCCAGAAATGACTTTTAAGCCTATATGCAAAAACTGATAAAGAAAAGACTCATTATTATATTTTGAAATGTAAATAATTTCCAACAACAATATGTTTTATTATTTTTATAAACAATTTTTTAACAAAGAATAATTATATAACAAAATATAATATCACTAAAAGAATGTACTGGCATTGTATTGTCTGTGTTTTTTTTTCTTTCTTTGGTTCTCTGTAATGCACGAAGTGGCTGAGGTAAAAGATTAAGTTGTGATCTGTTCTTTTAAACATTGTAAAAAATAATCGTGTTGTATGAGGTACAAGTAATATAAAATGCAAAGTACAATTTGCTAAATGGAATTCTAGGGGACGGAAATTTATTTGTAACTAGGTAACCTACTACAAATGTTGTAAGTTTCGTTTCCGCAGCCAAGACCACCTACAATACATCAGACCACAACACAGAAACCAAGATGGCGGCCGTCTTAGGCCAAGTATTTCAGCACTACCCTAATACGAATAATTTACAAACTTCAGAAATGGAAAGTAGATTCTAAATTGCGTAAGAAATGTAATGTTACGTATTTTTCTATATTCAAACTTAAATAAAAAGTTGTCACTAAAGCTACAAATTACATAATAAGAACTATGAAGCAGTAAAATTATGAGATGCAACTTAAAATCCAATCCAAAAAACTACTACAAAACACATGTAAATGGCATATTTGGACACTAATAACAATTTGCACAATAGAAGCTACATAGCAATAATAAATGAAAGGTGTAACTAAAGCACAAAACTGTATTAAACAATATGCACTTAATTCTAGTCACTGTCATTACGTAATATGTTAGAAGTGTTTGATGTTAATCGTTTCCCAAGATATCTAGTTTCTTAAGAAAAAATTTAATTTTTTGAAGTTAATTGTTTTTATTGGATTTATTTGCTGCTCAGCTTGGCCACTTTGCGTTTTGTTATTTTTGCTGCAATGTCTTCATGAGTTCCTCTTTTTTGTTTGACTAGTGTTCGAGCAATTTCCTTTGAAACACACTTTTCATTCAACAGTTTTGTGTAATTATTAATAAAAATATTTGAAAGCACTTTAATACTTTTCTTGATTATTGTCTTTAAAGGAATGCCACATTTGCACACATCACTGAGGTTACTAACGGCATTTTTGCACAATTCAGTTCCTAAGGCAAGTACTGCATCTCTCTGATTTTCAAGTTTTAGGAATTCTGGTTCATATGTGCTGCTAATCAGAACTTGAAAAAGTTTATATATATTACAACACAAGGAAATCATTATAGAAGAAGGACACTTCAATCCCCCACGATTCAGTTGGCTGAAATAGGAAAGGCGTTCTTTAGTTTCACTCTGCAACAAAATTTCATCCTGTGTCTGCAACATTTCTTCACAGCCTAAACATTTTTCCACCTTTTTGCAGCTTCTCAAACACTGTTTTGCTGGTGTAGCTAGCAATACAAACCAAGAATTTCAAGTCTTCATCCATCATGGGAATGTTTGTTAGTTCCTCTAGAGCAGGCTCTAATTTATCTCAATTTTCATACTTTTGGTTTTTTATGCTGTAATTTACTTTTGCTGCAAAATCATTTAATGTAAATTCACCATGTTTAGAAGATCTGAGCTTTAATAGACTTATTACTTTCAGTTTCCTCTCAAATTCCAAGATTTGCTCAACTGAAACATTATATGTGCAGCCACTTAGCCTTCTATAAGCTCCAAATCTTGCTTCCAAAGCATCAGTTTGTAATTTTGCTGTAAGAATATAGGACCAGTTGTAAGTGTTAAAAATGTATCTGCATAACTGAACTGTTGTTGCAAGTATGTGACAGAAAGCAGTGTATGTTTCATTGGTTAATTTTCCATGAGTAGGCAATGCATGCCAGATATCAAGAAATGTTTTCAAATTTTCAAGAAACACAAGTTTGGAGTCACTAGGTCCAGTGATTGGGCTAGAATTATCATCTGATGTGTATTTGCCTTTCATGGGATGCTGTACATTAGAAACTGTCCACCATTTAATGATTAATTTCAAAAACTGAATAGTGCCATCAGAAATCTCAATCCCCTGACTTTTCAAAATTTCTAGTGCTGCCACATTTTTAGAATCAAAAACACTGAGAGCAAGGGTAACATTCTGTCTCTCAATAGAAGTTTGATATACTGCTTTTCTCACTAGCTTTGGGGCAAGTTTCAACAGTTTATTTTTCTCAGAATGAAACAGGTTCCTCAAATCTGAAAACTTTGCTTCACTGACAGTATATTCACATGCAGCATTCCCTTCATCACTGTGTAGAAAGGTATTGATGAAAGCAAATGTATCCTCAATATTTGGCCTTATGAAGGATTCATTTTTTGCATTCAACCAGTTATTTCTGATACACTTAAGCAAGTGAACATTGTCAAACAGAAGAAAGAGAAATGCGGATGGAGCGACTGGATTTGTAATACACGGCTGTAAAGTGCCACCACACATAAGCTGATACATTTTTCTATTAGTGCTATGGTTGTCTGTTACCAGGCATATAACATCATACTGAAGCTCATGCATTAACTTTAATACATCAATTGTCATTTTCAGTAGAGTATAAGAATTAACATTTTTTACAGGAAGAGAGCTATCACTTCTTTATAATCAGAATGTGAAGATGATGCCATGAAAACCTGCATTGTACCTGCTGTTGTAGTATCTGAAGTATTCTCAGCAACACCAAGTATCTTTCCTGCCTTATAAGAGAATTTTGAATTAACATAAACTTCATCTAGCATCACTGAAATTACTTTGTCACTTCCCTGAAGAAATTTATTTTTTTCCCTCAAAAAAGCTACCTGTGATGGACCAATACAAGGTTTATTTGGACCCATTTTGCATAGAAACTGCCTTAAATAGACAGGATGAGGTAATGTTAATACATTTGTTTTTCTCAAGTGATTGTAGGCACCAGGAAATGAAAAGCAAATGGTTGCTGCCAATATCAAAAGCTCAGGAGAATATCTATTTTGCTTTGTTATTGCGAGTTCTAATTGCTCCGAAACAAATTCTATTTTAGGTGCTATTTCAGCGTCAAAATCACTACCAGCTTTTAGTGCTTGTTTGAGAACATTGACTAAAATAATAATCTTGTTAATGCTGCCAGTAGAGTTATCTGTGAAACCATTTAGGTGACTCACCAGATTATCAAATTTCTTCTACTTGTCAAGTTCTCTTCCTTCCCAGACTGTAGTATCCATTTCAAGGTTTCTGTAGGCAAACACACATATTTGTGAAACACTTTTACTTCCAAGGAACTTAATATCTTGAAGCACACTGAAACTAATGGCACATCACTGACTGAAACATCCTTTAATTTAATGAAAGATACGTAGTCATCCTTTACTAAAATTGTAAGTGGTCAAACATTCCTTTTCTACACTTCGCTTTTAAAATGCTGAAAGTCAGGTATATTGTCATTTTCGCACCACTTACTGAAACTACATTCATCACGTTCCAGTAGCTGTTGAACACGATCTTCAGGATTCTTCCTTTGCTTAGGAACTGGTACTGTGTGATAAGAAGGTTGATTAGGAAAGATGGTTGGAATTGCATCATTTGTTAGTTTTGGTATTTTTCGTGGCACACGTATTGGTTCACTATTTTCCACAGGAAAAATGTCTTCCGTAACCACAAACTTAGGTTCAAAATGCTTAATGCACACCACAGCTTTATCGTTCACTTCAAAATTATCTCTATGAATTAGTTTAATCCATTTGTTCCTCAATGCTGTTTCCTTGGGAAACTTAAATGTTGAGGTATCGTATGTTTTGCCGTAATTGGATTTACATCCTGGTTCACAACAGCTACGACCCATCTCAAGAACAGTTTACACTTCAAATTATGCCGAACTTACTACAGAATATAGAAAATAAATACTAGCGTAGCACTTTTGACGACATTTACAGCATATAGCATAAATAACGGCTAGTAATAAATGCTTTCGCTTCTCTTGAACGTCACGTATACAATGTTACACACACGCGTTATGGAAATACAAACACGCTGGTTTGTTTCCCCCACGATTGCCGCCATATTGTCAACTATCGATATCTGCCTTAAGGTCTGATTTATTGTAGGTGGTCTTGCCGCAGCAAACAGGAAAGCGGCCATTATCGCCTGATATGGCGATACTGAATTATTGGCAACTGGTGAATAATACTGATAATGTGAACAGTCAGAATGGTGTAGGATTCTGACATTGAATCCAGTATAAAGCGAAAGGTTGATCTTATTGAATTTCTACGAAAAATTACGTTGGTAAGAATATCCAGTCCAGACCGTGTTTTGTCTGCAGCCATTACGTGAGCGAATGGAGCCGCAATTTCAAACAGTAGAAATAATCAGAGATTAATTCTTTCGATTGATATTACAATATTTGAACTCCGGGGACAAGAACACACAGGAATTTACTATTTTTCTATTATAACAAACAGTCTTATACTTTATGTAAATGACACAATTTTTATGGCTGGTGTGTAAGATTAATTTTTCTCAGAGTAATTTATCAGTGACTCAACAAAAAAGTTTACGACCCCAGTGTTGTTATGGCATGAGGTTGTGGTGTGATATATTAATTATTTGGTGCATACATTTTAATTTCATTTATTGAATTAATGAAACAGCATTTCAATATTTGTTTGTAGTGATAAGGTATGACAAAATAATTCATTACAGTCGGGTGCAGCAGCACAAAAATAAGAATTATCAGAGGTTATTTATTTCTTTTAAATAATACTGTTATCCTTGCTGTTACATTTTCATACGTTTTACAATAACACGTACAAACCACCACAACAACTTTCAACAAACAGAACCAAACCCATCATTATACGATTATCCTGTAGATAACTAATGTCTTTTTTATTTAATTTCGTCGCAATCATCATTATCACTATCGCTACTATCGTCAACAACATAGTCACTTCTCCCTGTTACGGTCATTTTCTTCTCTCTGGCTTCATGTGGCATTCTTTGTGACTACGAAAAGGTAATACCACATGTAAGAGAACAATGTGCCAGATCAACGATCGTTAAATTGGGCTCTTATCGATTCGTGCCTGGCTCATGTCTCTCACTAGTAAATTGGACAGCATATTGTAAATCAATGCCCCCGCAATCTTTCTGCCTGTATGTGAACGGATCTTCACTCGGTTTTCACCGACAAGCCGGCCGCTGTGAACAAGCGGTTCTAGGCACTTCATTCCGGAACCGCGCTGCTGCTACGATTGCAGGTTCGAATCCTGCCTCGGGCACTGTTGTGTGTGATGTCCTAAGGTTAGTTAGATTTAAGTAGTTCTAATTCTAAGGGACTGATGACCTCAGATGTTAAGTCCCGTAGTGCCCAGAGCCATTTGAACCATTTTTGTTTCACTGACAGACTGATTCACAAGGAAAGTTTGTGTGTATATTTTATTACTGTACTATTGATGAGTGTGTAATACACTGTGTATTGTTATGTGTTCCATATCTAATTAGCGTTTGGAGTGACATCTCGTGGTAATAAAGAAAGCTACGAGTTGGTCATCTAGAGAGGAGGCGGTATCTGGTCGGAAAAATAGAAACAACCGACAAAACTCCAGAGAGTAGCGAAGCTTGACCACAATCTATACATAGACTGATCAGCCAGAACACTATGATAACCGATCTGCTATCGGTATAAACCAATCCAGGCGACTGCAGTATTACATGGCGAGGAATGAAGACTGGTCAGAAACACGCACGGTGCGTGTAGTATCAGGGAGTGTACAGCCCGTGTGTAGAGTGGGGAAGGTGAGCGATCTATCTGAGTTCGACGGAGCGCAGATTGTGATGGCACAAGAATTCGAAAATTGCACAAGTTGTCGGGTGTTCGAAGAGTGCTGTGGTGAGTATCTTCTACAGATGGGGAGACCAACTCGCCAGATCTGAACCAGATCGAACACACCTGGAATGTGACTGAACGTGGCCTCGTCGCTTTCACGCCGCGACGAGTCGCCGCTGTTATTGGTGGACATAGCAGCTATAAGGTAGGTGGTCAAAATGATAAGGAGCTGATAAGCGTATGTATCACTACCTACCTATACCCATTATGAAGTCCCCTAGCGCGTTTTCCGTCTGTATGTGAAAACTAATCTCTGGAAATGCTGTAGGAATTTTAATACCAGTTTCTCCAATATACTGATTCACGAGGAAGGTTTGTGTACGTAATATATTGCCGCTACGGCATACAATTCGCCCGCAATATGTGACTATCCAGCTGTTGGATTTTTGTATTTTTATTTTTATGGTACGTTAAGTTCTGAACTAAAATATCAGTGCCGCCAAGTAGTGCGATGCAACTCTAAAAAATTCGAGGAGCTGTAGCTCCCTCGAGTGAAGGTGACTTTCACGAGCGGTCGCTGGATCGGTCGAAAATACTACGAGTGTCGGAGAATGATAACTGAGCAATCAATGGTCTGTTGGTTCGTATCTGGCTATGGCTACGTTCTTTTGTTTAATTTCTTTGATTCATTTGGATATCAACATCACTGAAATATGAAATTCATCATTTATATTCTGATTAACATATCTAATCATCATTTTTATGAAGAATGCACGTGTTCTTGTTTATACATTAAAGTGTCAAAGAAACTGTTATAGGCATGCGTATTCAAACGCAGAGATATGTAAACAGACAGAATATGGCTTTGCGGTCGGCAACGTCTATGTAAGACAACAAGTCTCTGTCTCAGTTGTTAGATCTATTACTGCTGCTACAATGGCATGATATCAATATTTAAGGGAGTCTGAACGTGGCGTTATAGTCGGCGCAGAAGGGATGGGACACAACATCTCAGAGGTAGAGATGAAGTGGGGATTTGCACGCACGACCATATCACGAGTCTAACGTAAATATTAGGAAACCGGTAAAACATCAAATCTCCAGCATCGCTGTAGCCGGAAAACGATTCTGCAAGAACGGGACCAACGACGACTGAAGAGAATCCTTCAACGTGACAGAAATGAAACTCTTCCGCAAATTGCTGCAGATTTCAATGCTGGGCCATCAAAAAGTGTCAGCGTGCGAACCATTCAACGGAACATCATCGATATTGGCTATCGGAGCCGAAGGCCCATACTTGTACCGTTGATGACTTCATTGATGACTTCGCGACACAAAACTTTACGCCTCATTTGCGCCCGTCAACACCGACATTGAACTGTTCATCACTGGTTTCTCTGCCTCGTTATGACTGGGAGTTATGTGATGTCCTTAGGTTAGTTAGGTCTAAGTAGTTCTAAGTTCTAGGTGACTGATGACCATAGATGTTAAGTCCCATAGTGCTCAGAACCATTTTTTTTTGTTGGTCACTAGAAACATGTTGCCTGATCAGATGAGTCTCTGTTAAATTGTATCGAGAGGAGAGACGAGTACGGGTGTGGAGACAACCTAATGCATCCATGGACCATGCGTATCAGCAGCAGACTGTTCATGCTGGTGGAGGCTCTGTAAATGTGTGGGGAGTGTGCAGTTGGAGTGATATGGGACCCATGATACGTCTAGATACGACTGTGACAGCTGTCATGTGCGTAAGCATCCTGTGTTCAGCTGCATCCATCCATGTCCATCGTGAATTCCGACGGAATTGGGCAATTACAATAGAATGATGCGACACCCCACACGTCCAAAATTGCTACAGAGTGGCTCCATAACGCTCTTGTGAGTTTGAATACTTCCGTTGGCTATCAGACTCTCCAGACATGAACATTATTGAGCCTATCTGGGATGCCTTGCAACATGCTGTTCGGAAGAGATGTCCACCCCTTCGTACTCTTACGGATTTATGGACAGACCGGCAGGATTCACGGGGTCAATTCCCTTCAGACATTAATCGAAGCACTTGTGGGTGCTCGCGGGGGCCCTAGGCAATGTTAGGCAGGTGTACCAGTTCCTCTGGCTCTTTGGTGTAATTAAATAATGCATACCTTACAATTATAAATTCTTAATTATCGATACCTTAAAAAAGGTTGTTATTTAAGGGCCGTTAAAATTAATAAAAACATGACAAACTTATTAATAGTTTTTTATAAATTTCGACGACGAGAAAGGACCATAACAAGATTCGAAACAGTGCTTACGTCAGTGGTTTAAAGTTTGTCGGAAAACTTCAGAGAAAATTTTCTCCTGAATTCATGAGAGTTGCACGAAGTGCTTTGGTTGACTGATACTTTTGTTCTGTACTTCACGTACCATACACTTAAAAATTACAAAATTCCTATAGGTGAGTGGTCTCGTTTTTAGTGCTATCCGTGCGAATCCGCGAAGGGTACAATTTCTTTCGGTTAAATTATCTAAATGATGGTTGTATTTCAGTGAATTATCCTTACACAGCATAAAAGGAAGATCAGGTCTTAATGTCATCTCGACTACGTTGGTTGATTGGTTGATTGCTGTGGAGCACCGAACCAAACAGCTGGGTCATCTGTCCCACGGGATTAGAGAAGGATGGCGAAGAAAGCCGGCCGTGCCCTTTCAAAGGAACCATCCCGTCATTTGCCTGAAGCGATTTAGGGAAATCACTGAAAACCTAGATCAGGATGGACGGACGCTGGTTTGCACAGTCGTCCTCCCGAATGGAAGTCCAGTGTGCTAACCACTGCGCCACCTCGCTCGGTCCTCGACTATGAATTTGTTAGATAAGGAGAGCATCGTACCCTATAGTTCCGAACATTGCAAAAGCCTACAAGTGCGATAATTATCGCATAATTAGCTTAACAGCTCATGCATCCAAGTCGCTGATAAGAATAATATATAGAAGAATGAAAAAGACAACTGAGAATGCGTTAGCTGACAGCTACTTTGTCTTTAAGAAAGACAATTCTCACATTCCGGTTGATGATGGAAGCAAACTTAAAATCAGGATTAATGATCACGAAGTAGATGAATTAAGGGATTGTGCTACCTAGGCACCAAAATACCCCACAACGGACGGAGCAAGGACATAAAAAGCAGAGTAGCATGGACAAAAATGGCATTCCTGATCAAGAGAAGTCTGCTGGTTTCAAAAGTCGGCTTTAATATGAGGAAGAAATTTCTGAGAACGTACGTTTGGAGCACAGCATTGTATGATAGTGAAACATGGACTGTGGGAAAACCGGAACAGAAGAGACTCGAAGCATTTGAGATGTTGTGCTACAGAAGATTCTTGAAAATTACATGGATTGATAAGGTAAGGAATAATGTCGTTCTCCGGAGAATCGGAGAGGAAAGGAAAACACCGAAAGGAAGGACGTTTTTACGTTCTCAGGAGAATCGGAGAGGAAAGTCAGGGCTTCTGTTGAGACATCACGGGATAACGTCCACGGTGCTAGAAGGAGCTGAAGAGTGTAAAAACTGCAGAGGAAGGGAGAGCTTGGAATACATCCAGCAAATAATTCAGGACATAGGTTGCAAATACTCGGAGATAAAGGGGCTGGAGCATGAGGGGAACTCGTGGCGGGGCATATCAAACTAGACAGAAGACTGACATCTTACAAAAAGTAAAAAAAAATAAAGGAGTAACAGCTGCTCCAGAACCAGAAATTAGTCGTTACAATAATTAAACAAGACTAGATCATAAAAGCAGAGCAATCTGACGTGATCTAACCTAGAGACTGGAACTGTGATAGCATTATTGCTCAATAACCCGCTTTAGACGAAGAAACGCAAGTCTGTAATTTTATTAATGGTGCGTATCTTTTCTGCTGTCTGCAGTACGCTGTGGAGCGTCGGCAATTACTTGGCGCGATTCCCGCAACTTATTTATATTCTGCAGAAGAAAAACTCAGTGCGGCGATTTCCCTTTCTATCGTCCAGGACAAAATGTGGGTCACTGGAGAGCTGTAGTGAGGTCGTTGGCCTGTCTGTGTTTGTGTGTGTGTGTGAGTGGGTTGAACGACCTACACTGACGGCTTCCTGGTTGGATATTGAATCCTTCTTCCATGATCCGCGTCGGCTCGGGGATGAAAAATGAACTGTGTTATGAGCATTCATTTTACTACATTTTTGGAGGCCGCTTGATTAATGAGCTCTTCAGTGCTTTAGCGTCAGTCTTCCCTGTATTATCTAGTGGGCAAATTGCTATAACGAGTATCTCGCTACGACATGGCAACAACATTAAATATTATAACTAAAAATGTTAAACTAGAGCTAGCGTGATCGACAAGAGAGGGACGTTTACAGCCGGCAACTCCAGCGTATGAATTTCTCAGCATTTAAGATGTATACATAACAAATAAATGTGGAAGTCTTGTGTTACAGTCACGATTTGTTTTATTTCCAGCACGAGTTGCAGAGGCATGAACCTTCACCATCAGGTGGATTTACATGAATTCATAAGACATGTTGTGTTCTGTGCACTACTTAAAACCTGTGGCATTATCTCCAGTAGTCACAGGCTCCTTTTCTCCATTCAGTGTTAAATGTGATATAACATGACGAAAAAGGAGTCTGTGACTACAGAAGAAAGAGCCAGAGGTAACCAAAAGTCGTAGACGCAGTACCGACACATAAATGTATTAATCGACATAAATTCACATGATGATGATGATTTAAACCTCTGAAACAAGTAGCTAAATTAAAATAAATTGTTACTGGAGAAACTAAAATTTTAGTATTTCCTTGAGGTAAATAACAGCATTGATAAAGTGTAACCTAAAATATTCATATTTAAAGATGTCTTTGTAAGATAAAAAGTTTACATATCATACTCATTTTATCAATGTTTACAATTATATTGCTCGGATGGTATTCCGACTTAAAAAAAATTGCAAAATGTTGACAACTATAATATCAGCTAGTACTTGGGTACTATATTTCCCATTTAATTATGAGAGTACAATCAAATGAATCATAGCATTTAGAACTGTGAACGTGACGTAATTGCAAAATTTAAGGTGTGCTCAACCGAGATTCGTTAAAAGTTTATTTTTTATGCTAGGTATTTTTTGAAAATGCAACACAAAATGTATTTAAAAGGGTAATCACGAAGAAATTACCATAAAACTGATGGTTAATTGTTATTTGCAAGTCGTGTATAGAAGGCTGTCGGTATGCAACCTAAACTACCCTGAATTACGATCAAGTTGATTAGAGGCGCGAAATACTTACGAAGATAGCAGCAGATGCGGAGAACGTTATGTAAGAATAAAATCTTAAACATGGTTGAGATTCAGCAGATGTATAATTTTGGAGAGGTTGTAAAAATCTGCCAATCAGTTGCAAACCAAAGGTTTATTTAGCTCTTGACAAATGTTTCACTATTTACAAAAATATCTTCTTCAGAAGGAGTGGGCCCTAAAAGTGTATATAAATGGCTACAAACTGTGTTTAATTACATAACAAAAGATGAACAATGGAAAAATAATTGTGCGGAAAGCGTACCCATTGCTACATCACATGATGGTAAATTACATTAGCTGAAGCCGAGCGACTCTTGTCATATATAAAATTGATATGAAAACCAGAAACATTACATGTCGTGGCTTGAAACAGCAGCCATATTACACTCAACGCACGTCACAATAAGTGCACAAATGTATTCACCCACTGATAAAAGATGGAGGAAATAATAATATGGCAAAAGTTACATCACAACATAAAAGATTTTTGTAACAAGTATTTTTTGTAATAGAAGTTCTGCACGCTAAATTTATGCGCAGTATTACTCTGCTACATAAATGTTTTACAGATAGATTTAATGTACGCCTCTACAATTATTGCAGTTATTACCAGCCTTCTATAAGAGACTGTCATTTTGTTTTAAATTAAAATTACAGAACATCGGGAGGCCACAGTGTTTACGCGCATGTATGTAGTACCAACTGCATTTCAATTTTCCCTTATCGCTTAAGCGCGCGTGTGTTAAGCAGAAGTTTCTCTTTTTAGTGACGTTGTTTTAGCTAGCAGCTGTTCTTCTATCCCCACGTATTTGCATTAGTGGTCCTCTGTAAATGGAATTCTAGATTCCGCACGCCGAATTTACGTACAGTATTATTCTGTCAACAAAAGCATTAGAGATTTTATACGTATTGTATACCTGTAAACTTATTGCAGTATTAGTAGCCTTGCAGAAGAAATTTTCATTCTTACTTTATTGTAAAATGCTGTTACTTAACACAAGCAAGGCGTATCTCTTACGCGCATGTATTAAGCGTCCACTGAATCCAAGTTTTTCTTTATCACTTGATCCTGTATCTTTGAACAGCTGGTCTTTGTCTCTGGCGTGATGAATACATATGCAAATATTTTATTGTGAGGACTCCTTTTATAATGTTATTTTGACAAGAACCTTTACCAGCGGGCGAATACATTTGTGCACTTACTCTGACGTATGCTGACAAGGGGAGGCCACAACTTGTGGAACGCGGATTTACTGTACACTTCGTACACTCGTAGTACTCCATGAGGACAACAAAACGTGTAAGCAGTAGCGCGTACTTCCCAAGCGTTACTGAGAAAATCGCTAGATAATGTCGGTCGTCAAATATATATCTGTGCGTGGCCATTTCTACCATGAAGCGCCCGTGCAGGGTAGCTCAGCGTGTTCGGTCAGAGCGTTAGCTACTCTTTCAAATAATAATAATAATAAAAAAAACTGAGCGAACGGAAAAACGAGCAAATTGAACGGGTGTCATCAGACGTCCGCCCTGAACAAATTCAACGAACAATATAGAACTTTTTTTTTAAAGTAGTTTGTGTTCAATCCGCTGGATTGCTGGTTCGAGTTCCGTTCGTCAGTTTTTTTCATTTTTTTTATTTTCAGGACAGTCATTTTCTTTACTATTTATATAAATGGGAAAAATACGTGTAATCGGATGAAGTTTTATTAAATTTACAGTGTTATTTACCAGTCTACAAATTTTTATTATCACAAATAATATATTATTCATAACTATCGACTAGTAAACGACCAAACGCATAAAGTGATACTGAAAATGTATGCTTGTCCGTGTCTTCAAAACTGTTCGTATTTAATCGAAAGAGAAAGAGAAACTGCTTTTCGGAAGACGCTATTAAAATACACTCGATACAGCATAACCAATGATCAGCGCCGACTTTTAAGGAAATACTGCGTTATGCATGGTTTGCTTCCAAATTATCGTCTGAAAGAGAGGTTTTTGAAAATGTTAACGAGGTTTGTTTTTCCGTGGAAAACGTCAAAAGACCTTGCGTATGCGAAAACATAGCATTCATTGAATGCAGCTGGTGCCGTTTAACTTTATGTTTTCCATGTTTTTACGAAAAATACCATCGTGCAACATGTACTCGTAATGTCGAAAGCGACGATTAATTGTACATCTTTCGAAAGCCGTCTGTGCCGGACAAAACTTGAAGGTAATAAGTCGTTTCGGGCTCCTTCCAGGTATAAGGGATTTCTCAAATCACGGACAAGCATAAATTTTCAGTATCACTTTATGCGTTTGGTCGTTTAATAGTCGACAGTTTTGAATATTATATCATTTGTGATAGTAAAAACTAGTAGACTGCCAAATAACATTGTAAATTTAATAAACGTTCATCCGATTACACGTATTTTCCCCATTATAGCAATTGTAATATAAATAGTAAAAAAATGACTGTGTTGAAAATAAAAAAGAAGCAGACGAACGGAACTCCATCCAGCAGCTTGAACGCCAACCACTCGGCTGCCGCCGCTTCATGGTAAAAATGGCCACGCACAGGTATATATTTGACGATCGAAATTATCTTGCGATTTTCTCAATAACGCTTGAGTAGTACGTGCTACTGCTTACACATTTGGTTGTCCTCATGGAGTAGTACGAGTGTACGAAGTTTACAGTAAATCCGCGTTCCAAACGTCGTGGCCTCCCCTTGTGAGTGTAATCTGGTTGCTGTCTCACGCCATGACATATAATGTTCCTGGTTTTCATATCAATTTTATATATGACAAGAGCCGCTCGGCTATACGTATTGTAATTTACCACCATGTGATGTAACAAGTGAATACTCTTTCCTCACAAATATGTTTCTATTATTAACATTTTGTTATGTGTTTAAAGAAGGTTGTAATCATTTGAACACATTTTTAGGGCCCACTGCTTCTGAAGAAGTTATTTTTATAAATACCGAAACCTTTGTCAAGAGCTAAATAAACCTTTGGTTTGCAACTGGTCGGCTGATTTTTTCAACCTCTTGAAATTTATACAGTTCGTTGATATGTTTACAATTTTGTTCTAATATAAAGTATTTCGTATCAGTTACTATCTTATTAAGTATTTCCCGTCTCTAATCATCTCGATCACAGTTCATTTCGAGTTTAGGTCGCACGCCGACAGCCTTAGATACTATCCGTTTTACGATAATTTACTCGTTAGTTTTTTACATAATTTTCGTCCCTATTTTCTAACAACAATTAGCATTTTTTCAACCTCTTTAATTAGAACGCTATCAACGTCTCCAGCAACCTGTTTCCTTTAACACTGCACCACTGACTAGGCAAACCGAATATCTACAGTGGGAATGTACTCTGTAAACTTTGGTTCACGATCAAGACACGTTGGTGCGGTTCAAAAGATGGGAGCTTCGCCGGGAACGCTCTGGGATGGTTTTATGAGAGTAACGCTGTATGATTAACTGAACTTCAACTTCATTCCAACAAATTACCTTATGTATGATGTATACCCTATCAAGCTTAGATGTCAAGATTTTAAACTACTTATGTTGCTCATAAATGTAGATCTGACATGGCGAACAGATTAGTTGTATTCTTTTGTTCTTATTGTTGCTGCCTAGGGATTAATTAATGTCAAAGTTTATGTCGGTGTTTTTAGGAGCAGTATTTTATGTAAAAGATGTTAGTCTGCAACAGAAAAATTGTTGGCCATGATGAAAGTAGTCTAAGATCTGTTTAGGTTCAGTTTGATGAATTATAAGTGGAACTCGCAGACTGTCATTGGAATGCTCACTTTGTAAACCCGTTTACTATTGGACATAGTGGCCAAAATTAGAGTAGAGAAATCGTGCACTATTCTTCCATTGTCAGTGTGTACTTGAAAACTCACATAGTCTTTACAACTATTCGGATTTGTTTTGCAAATGTTCTAGGTGCTGAAGCGTACAAATTAAAACATATATAAATACAATCCGCCTTTCTCTACTACTTAAATGTCATAGTAATAACACACCTGACAACACAACTAAGGGGAAAGACAAAGCAGAATGCACCTCTTTAACTTTTTTATATTGCTTGGACATCCTCTTAAAAGAGTGTCAAACCTTCAGATTCTGTCTGAATTATTACAGTACCCAAAGTATTATATGCCGAAATCTCAGTCATTACACAAATAGCAACAGATTCAGTCAAGTAAACCCCAGCTTGGCAAGGTAATGGACAAATTACGTATAAAAATAAAACAAAAATTATGACTGCTCAAGGTAAATACTTTGGTTGCACTTTAGTTGTCAGTAGAGATTCCTGAATAACGATAAAAGTAAGGAAATAAGATTAAAGTTCTATGCACCGGCCGTCTCAACTTTGCTAAGTGGAAGCGAAGCTCGGAAACTTTTGAAAATTGAAGCTTCGAGTGCGTAGTTGGCTGAAATGAGGTTCCTTCGTTCGCTGATATGAGATTTCTTCGATCAGTTAGAGCGAATTCTAGAATGTATACTTAAATAAAGATGCACGAAAATGATAAAATACATGCACGGTAACAAATACATAAATGCCAAAAATGCTAGAGCTGCCTGCAAAGCATCAGTAGTTCGCCACTTGTGCCGTTAGTGGAACGAACTTTGTTTACTTATTAATTTAAAGTGACCTCCTATCCTCGGAAAAGCCTTGAAAAATTCTCAACCACAATAAAACAAAAAAAATCACATATGTTCCGGACAGAGTTAGGGATGTAAATACGGAACTAGCTTTTCGACTTATCTGATAACTTCAAAGACATTTAAATCAACACTTCTTGACATATTCACTCTTTTTACTTGTTAGTATTAGTACCCGTTTCATGTGATATAATGTATCGGCTCAAGTAACGTAACATGATACATGATTTCATGTCGCATAACATGAAACAAACCAGCATGTCATTCAGCATGGTATTTATTCTGTCGTGCAATGTGATACAACGGGTCATTAACGTTTAGGATGCACTCTGGGATACTTCCTATTACAGATGCACATCCACTCTCGGATACTTCGTAATGTAGATGCATCGCACTCTCTAGAAGCACAAAAATTTCTGTCTTTTTTTCTTGCACCCCTCATTACACATGAAGGGATTATTTCAATAGTGGTACAAGTCCATTACCTCCACTTCTCTGTCTATAATGCTTCTGAAATTAATGAGCCAAACAAACAGAAAGAAAGGTTCATCTCCATCAAGAAGCCATATGCCTTAATATTTCTGGTATCTCAACTGCAGATTTTTCAGCGCTCATTTAACTTTAGCACTCTGTATCTCACAATGAACAAAAATGGACTTCTACCACTATTGAAATACGTCTTTCATATGTAACAAGGGGTAGGTATGGGTGAGAAATAATCTCCACACAAAAATCAAAAGGTTGGAAAGGTTGTTTTAGCTCCCCCCCCCCCCAAGAAAAAATCCACTCCTAGAAATTTGACCCCCCACACATAAACCTTTCTTGGCTATTAGATGTCTGCTCATTAATATGATATTATATGTTTACTATGGCTGACGAATCTTCTGGATTTTGGGTACAGTGTCTGCGACTTCAGTCTGTAAATCGCAAGATGCAGGCGTACCAAAGTATTGCTTGTAAGGGAGTTCGCTGCCCTGGGGAAGTAGTGTTAATTTGAAAAAAAAAAAGGCGAATATGTCAAGACGGTTTGATTTAAATATCTTTGAAGTTTCCAGATAAGTCGAAAAGGTAGTTCTCTTCACAGAGTTTCATGTGCAAAAGCGTGATTTTTCACACATAAAACCAGAACGATGAGAGATTTTTGCAAACACATCTTATTATTACAATAAGAATATTTCATTATTATCATCTGTATCACTTTAATGCGTCTCGGCAAGTGCGATTCGCCTACAACCGCACTTTTCGTAAACATTTGCTATAGCTCTTCTGCGCTGTAACAATCCCCATTGAGAAAATTAATCCATAATTTTGTATCTCTGTTAAATGTGTTATTATTGTTTATTCATAATTGTTCTTTCACAGCTTTACTCGACTGTGACAGAAGTCTTTGGCATGCAATTTCGAAATTATTGTATTTTATGTGGATTAATAAATAATTAATGTCATTCATCGTTGATTAATGACTTACTTATTAACGAAAACAAATAAAGCAAAATACGTCGTCCGTAGAATTCACAGCTGAATTTCGCTTCAGCACAATGAATTACTTTTGCACGAGTCTTCGAGCCTCATTATTTAACATCCAGTGAAATCAACAATTTCAAAAATGAGGGGCTCAAACTTTCTGGGTTTTATCATTCATTTGATCGCTCAACATGTAAGATGAGTTTCAATAAGCACATAAATTCCAAAATGTCTTTTGCTGAGTAAAACAAGCATAGGCAAAACGGCGTTCATTCGTTGTACGTTTGTGAGACAAGGCAGACTTCTTTTTCAGATGTGTGTGATTTCCTACGGGACCAAACTGCTGAGGTCATCGATCCCTATACTTACACACTACTTAAACTAACTGAAACTAACTTACGATACGAAGAACACACACACCGATGCCCGGCGTAGGACTCGAACCTCCGGTGGGAGGGGCAACTTCTTACGTGAGTCATTGTGGCCATAGACAAAGGCAACTACATAATTAGATAATGAGATTTGTAGAATGTGAATCACTCTAAATTTAGGACTGATTTCTAATCTCTATAGAAAGATTTAATTTATCTGCTTTTTACGTAGCGATCCTGTTTGAGAGCCCAGAATCAGTACCATATTGCTGCGTTTGAATGATCTCTCGAATACTCTAGCAAAGGGAGAGCGCAGAAGGCACTCATATCGATTCTGCTACGTTTACAAGTACAGTAAGCGCCATGCTTGAGTCACTTGGAAAACTTCCTATCCAAAGCAAAGCAACAGAGCTCGGTGTTCTAGTCCTGATGAGGCGATCATGGACAACCGACCGCCACGTCATCCTAGCCAGAGGTGTCATTGGACGTAATATGGGGGACCAGGGGGACGGCACACCACTGTAACGGTCGTTGCCGGCTTTCTTGACCTTCAGAAACTGCTTCTGATTAAAGTAGTTCCTCAGTCAACCTCACGAAGTTGAGTGTACCTGAAAGTCTCCTTCAACAATTTATTTTCAAATGTTTGATTATTTGAACTCGTACTGGCTTCGTTGGCAGGTTGTAACTTCATTGTTTTATGGATTTGGGTGACTTGTGCATTCCCAGCTGCGAGAGAAACAAAATATATCTGCCTGCGAGAATACAACATGAATTTGGCCCTGTTTTATAATCTTTTTAAAAATGTGCAAACTGATTAAATCCCAAACTTCACTATTCATCTGATTAATTGAAGAAAGTGGTCTCTGTGAGTTAATGATGTGCCTAATAATGGTGTTCATGAAATGGCCCCTGTGCGTTGAGTTTTCGTAGCAAACTGATCCTGAAATGAAAATATCTTACCTCGTGATGTAATTCCTTAGAAATGCGGTGATTGCTGCTCTTTGTGCGCCAGTTGCAAATATCTAACTAGAGTTGTGGAGAGCTTATTCCAATGCTCGAGACAACAAGCAAAGTATTTTACACCCACCTGAGTGAAACACGCTTTAAATAAAAATGACCTGGATGTGGACAATGCTCTTAGGTGAAATAGATCTTAAACAGTTTTCAAACTGATATACAGATACTTGAAAACTGATATACAGGTACTTGTATGGTATTCATGATACAACACCCATTAGCATTGACAAAGGGCAACGTTGATACCAAACTGCTACTCTCAAAAGTGCTATACAAATCATTAATAAACACGAAAAATACCTTGCAGTGAAAATTAGTCTTTAATGAAAAATCTAAACTTCCTTTCAATGGGTATCCCATTCTATATGATTCTAACTACTCGCGGCTACAGTGCCAATACACAAAAATATTAACTTCGTTTCTCTTCACACTCTTTTCTAATGACATTACATCTAATTTCATTCAAAGTCACTAATCATATCCTTCTCCTCTGCTTCACAATATTCAAACACAAATCATGTTACTTAAACACTGATGCACTTTACGTCTACATTGCCACGAGTCCTCTGCTCGGCGTCTGTCTCACTACTCTAACGATAAAACTCCTGCGCTCCTCGCTGCAAAGCAGCGGTGATAAAGACTAGCACATCTTCCAGTGACACAGCTACTCTGACCATAGACTGCGCGAGAGAAATAAACGATTCAAAATAGTCGTTTAGTGTTTGAGATATCCAAAGTATGTACAAACTCCAGAAATGCAAATATCAAACTCCCAGTAGATCTGTTTCATACCCTATACCAGTTCTCCCACCAGGCCAAACTCACTGATATTACTGGGAATCGAACCCAGGTCCTCTGCATAACAGCCAGACTCGCCGACCACTCAACTACGGACATCAACGGCTGTCTCCCAACTGCAAAAGAATTTCTTCAGCGTGATTCTGTAAGTATACCTACGTAATTGTCTATCTTTATTCTGTATAGGTATTCAAAAAGTTGAAGCGAGTTGTAAAAAATGTCATTTTCACCAATTACGGTGCCTAACTTGATGTGTGCTAAAAACAAACTTTTTATGGAAAAGAAGACCGAAGGGTCATCACAATAATGTTTTTTCAAATATTTTAATTTATTAACGAAATTCATGTAAGATGATCCAAAACCTGAACAACTCAGTTAAGATTGGATTGAAGAAAGCTGAACGAGCTTCGTAGTTTCTACGTTGATTTGACTAGGAAATTTAAATTAAAAAACCCTCTGATGCACGGTTCAGGAAAGTTTGAGAAATATATATGGCTGCCATTGGACAGAAATGTTTTCCATGCACACCTTTCTTTAGAAGTGGGCAGATGAAAATCATAGTGCGACAAATCTGTCGTTGTTGTATGCTTTATCCTGATCGAAGAAGATTTGGCCTGTAAGGATTCAGTCAAGCCAGACAGTACAGACATCCTGAGTATGATACTTTATTATCCGGTTATGTTAATGTAGATGCATTTATAATGTTCTGTGTTGCATGTATACTCGGTAGAGGTGGGTTGGATCAACGAGACCAAAGGTGCGGTTTACTAAAGTGAACGGAACGACCAAGGAACGACCTGCATGGAATGGTCGTCCGTCGTTCACTTCGGTCGCGACCTGCCTCATTCCCAGAACGGGCGTTCATCGTTCACTGCAGCCAGTCCAATTCCTGCAACAGTCTCGCTCGGTCCGTCTTGTTCCTCTTTATAGTTCTTCCGTTCCCATATCTACATCTACATCTCCATCATACTCCGCAAGCCACCTAATGGTGTGTGGCGGCGAGGACTTTCGGTACCACTATCTGATCCCGCTAAACCTGTTCCACTCGCCGGCCAGAGTGGACGCGCGGTTCTAGGCGCCACAGTCTGGAGCTGCGCGACCGCTGCGGTCGCAGGTTCGAATCCTGCCTCGGGCATGGATGTGTGTGATGTCTTTAGGTTAGTTAGGTTTAAGTAGTTCTAAGTTCTAGGGGACTGATGACCTTAGAAGTTAAGTCCCATAGTACTCAGAGCCATTTGAACCATTTGAGCCTGTTCCACTCGCGAATAGTGTGTGGCAAAAATGATTGTCGGTAAGCCTCTGTACTGGCTCTAATTTCTCGAATTATCTCCTCGTGGTCTATACGCGAGATGTATGAGGGGGGAAGTAATATGTTGTCCGACTCCTCCTGGAAAGTGCTGTACCGAAATTTCAATAGCAAATCTCTCCGTGATGCACAACGCCTCTCTTGCAACGTCTGCTAGAGGAGTTTGTTCAGCATCTCTGTAACGCTCTCTTGCCAGCTAAACGATCCCGTGACGAAAAGCGCCGCTCTTCCTTGGACCTTCTCTATCTCCTCTATCAGTCCCACCTGATACGGATCACAGATAGATGAACAATACTGAAGAATCGGGCGAACAAGCGCCTTATAAGCCACATCTTTCGCGGATGAGTTACATTTTCGTAAGATTCTTCCGTTCAATTTGAGACTGGAGTCTGCTTTTCCCGCTATCTGTTTTATACGGTCATTCCATTTACGGTCACTCTGGATAGTTACGCCTAGATATTTTACGGCAGACTCTGTTGCATGGGGGCTTAATTATATATATATGATTGAAAATGATTTATGTAGCTGTATGTCCGATTACGCAGTGTCTCGTAATCGGCTGGCCCTGACTAGTATTATTACGCAATCTGACTGCAAAGAACAATGTAAGAAAATTTTCGTAAACACAGTTAATTAATTAAGACCCCAGCAACTATAAAAATCTACGAAGCCAACAAGCACAAGAGTAACTGTTCTGTATGTGGGAGTGTGACTCAACGTCCACATCTGGCACGGTTCTTTTCCAACAAGACAAGAATTTTTTTAAATACCAACTATGCTGACGTGACAAAAGAAAATTAGAAAAACTATAATTACGAAAGAAAATCACAATTACACTCTAATCCAAGAACACAAGCCAGATGCTTTGTTGACTGAACCTGTAGTGACACATTATTTCAGATACACAATTAATAAAAGAACATTGTAGTTTTACCTTCATATATATTGACGAAATGCACTCATTACAATAACATCTGCTAACTCTCCCCTCAAATAACTGCATAAAACATGGAACAACACTCTTTACTACAACATATCGCTCCGACTTCACGACAAGCAGTGCCCACGCACACACTGCTACGAGATCTCGACAAACACACTCTATGAGTTCTCAACACACACTGTCCTCTCCGATGTCACAACAAGCACTGACTGCTACGAACTCTTAACACGCACTGTGGAGGCGGCTTAATAGTACTCTTTGGCGCACTCTCTGGCGCAGTGGCACAGTGCAGCCACCTTTCATATGCCCCTCCTCCACAGGCCAGAATTTGATGGTATTTTTGCCAGCATTGGTGGTGAAAATACCACCAAATTCGTCCACAAAAATACAGACAAAAACAAAAGATAATATTAATACCTAAATATCACATAATTAGTTAAAATTTTGGCTTTGCACTGACCTTTTACTAACCTAATATATGAAATACAGTAAGCAATACAACTTCTTTTCATACATGTGACTTTACATAATAGTTTACAAAAAATCAGTTTATACAAATGTTCACATAAAATGCTTGCAATGATTAGTTTATACAAACAAAAAAAAAAGACACTAACAGGTGACATCTTTTCAGTAGAAGCAGTTCATCAGTTGCACCCAGTAAAGTTTAGCAGGTACACCCAGCAACAAGTCACATTAGTTCAGTAGAAGCAGTTCATCAGTGGCACCCAGCAATGTTGAGTAGGTGCAGACACCAACAAGTGACATCATTTCAGTAGAAGTAGTCCATCAGTTGCACCCAGCAATGTTGAGCAGGTGCAGACAGCAACAAGTGACATTATTTCAGTAGAAGCAGTCCATCAGAGGCACCCAGAAATGTTGATCAGGTGCACACAGCAACAGGTCACATTAGTTCAGTAGAAGCAGTTCATCAGTGGCACCCAGCAATGTTGAGTAGGTGCAGACAGCAACAAGTGATATCATTTCAGTAGGAACAGTTCATCAGTTGCACCCAGGAATGTTGAGAGCAGGTGCAGACACCAACAAGTGACACCATTTCAGTAGAAGCAGACCATCAGTTGCACCCAGCAATGTTGAGATCAGGTGCAGACACCAACAAGTGACACCATTTCAGTAGAGGCAGTCCATCAGTTGCACCCAGCAAAGTTGAGCAGGTGCAGACACCAACAAGTGACGTCATTTCAGTAGAAGCAGTTCCATCTGTGGCACCCAGTAATGTTGAGTTGGTGCAGACAGCAACAAGTGACATCATTTCAGTAGAAACAGTTCATAAGTAACATCATTTCAGTAGAAGCAGTCAATCAGTTGCACCCAGCAATGTTGAGAGCAGGTGCAGACACCAACAAGTGACTTCATTTCAGTAGGAACAGTTCATCAGTTGCACCCAGCAATGTTGAGTAGGTGCAGACACCAACAAGTGACATCATTTCAGTAAAAACAGTCCATCAGTTACGCCCAGCAACGTTGAGTGGGTGCAGACACCAACAAGTGACACCATTTCAGTAGAAGCAGTCCATCAGTTGCACCCAGCAATGTTGAGCAGGTGCAGACAGCAACAAGTGACATTATTTCAGTAGAAGCAGGCCATCAATGACACCCAGCAATGTTGAGTTGGTGCCGACAGCAACCAGTGACTTCATTTCAGTAAAAACAGTTCATCAGTTGCACCCAGCAATGTTGAGTAGGTGCAAACACCAACAAGTGACACCATTTCAGCAAAAACAGTTCATCAATTGCACCCAGCAATGTTGAGCAGGTGCAAACACCAACAAGTGACCATCATTTCAGTAGGAACAGTTCATCAGTTGCACCCAGGAATGTTGAGTAGGTGCAGACAGCAACAAGTGACATTATTTCAGTAGAAGCAGTCCATCAGTTGCACCCAGCAATGTTGAGCAGGTGCAGACAGCAAGAAGTGACTTCATTTCAGTAGAAGCAGTTCCAAAAAATTCACTAACACTGATCACACTGTTTATCAGAGTTTATGAGCACAAATTAAACATGTCCTAGTGGCACCAATCATGTAGAAAAGGTACAAATAACAGTCCATAATTTTTTAGAATCACTGATCACACAGTTCTTCAGCAGAAATTAAACACGACCAAATGTCACACTTCATGTTGAAAAGTGCAGGTAACAGTTCAGAATATTTATCTTCACTAATCAGACAGTTCAGGCATGAACAATAGTTTGAATGCACATACAAATGCTTTTACAGTAAGATACAAATCATAACAAACACACAAATGATGTCAGATAATTGTCCTATTAACTATTACAATACACAAATACCAGTAAACCTATAATATTTATGGGTGTCAGTGCAAGCCACTACCAACAAATAAAATAATACTTAGGAGATAGGTGGTTAGGATTAGTAAAGGAAAACACACAGAACACACTCACTCATCCTTCATCCATATTAAGTACTACTGTGTAACTGAATAGTGTTAACTATGTAAATGTAATTCTGTCAAAATCTGATGTTCATCATGTGTATCAAGTAGTAGTGGCAGCAATGTATAACAGTCAATAATAGTTAAGTCAACGTCATAGTCATCAAGTCAAGACCAATGCTTGCCAAGCCAGATCAAATGTACTGTTGTTGAACAACTGTCAGTGAGCCAATATATGCAATTACTTCCTCTCTCCAAAAAAAAGTATATACTGCTTAGTGATTTAACAAAGTGTGTGTATAGACTATCTTCCTTCTATTTTAGTGTTCTAGTCTGCTATCTTCATCCTCCTTGTTCCATAAGACCAACAAAAAAAATATGCTCCTCACTTACTTTACCTCTTATACACCAAAACTCCAACAATCATCAGCTTCACACAATCTCAATAATACCTTAATAATACCTCTTCAATACGTCTTATCATCAATATCATTTACCTTACCTCTTGTCCACAAAAACTCCAATAATCATCAACTTCATATAATCTCTATACCTCAATAATACGTCGATAAATATAAACCTCAGCACCAATATCATTTCACTTCCATAACAACTCTTTCCTCTAGTCAGTCTCCTCGAACAAGTACAGATAAAATCCTAATGCAACTTCAATTCAGCATCCCATACAATCCGAAGACACAGTGTCCACACACAACCTCTGTGTAATCCATCTGACCCAAATTTTCTACTCATTATAAATTATAAGATACATTTTGGTTCCTTGTCCATCATTAAATAAAAGAAATGCATACCTGACCTCTAACAGACTTAGTTCGAATAACTCTCAGTAATTAAGTACGATTACGGAGTGTGAATGATCATAATATTTCACAATGTGTACACCACTTCAAGAATCATAGCAGAAGCAAACATGTGGAGTATTTTTTGTGTCAAGTGTCACTTCCTATTTCAATTGCTCACGAAAAATGCAGTGTAATAACTGTTAATGGTCTAAACTTATTTTTGGTATGTCATGTCGTTAGCCTCCTTCCTATTAGCATAAATGTATACAGCTTCCATAAAACTTTAGCTCATGTGACTTCTATGACTTTCTTGTACTAATGTTGTTCGTCGAATTATAGCAGTTAATTTTCTTATCTTAAAAATATAAGGCACTGAGCGTAAGCAAAACATGCAATAGCGAGTAAATATACCAGTAGAGAACAGAATGTCAACAAGTGGATGCAGCACAATTTTTACAGCGAGGCTCTGCCAAGCAAACAATCTATAATTAATCCAATAGTGTGACCTAAACTCTATGTTTATACACAGTATATCAGCATTTCTATACACCAAATTAAAGAGCAGTTATGGCAGCAAAACAGAAATGTGTAAATATGTAATCCATACAAAAAGCAGCAACATATATCTTACGTAATAAAGAGGTCATTAGCAACATATCAGCATAAGCAAATAAATGTTCATATGTCATCTTAGCAAGTAAACATGAAGGCGCAAGCAGATAAATAACAAAGTACAACATACATACATAATCACAGTCAGCACAATTAATCAGATAACAATTATAATTTAAATAAATAAGCACAGCAGGCACATAATAGAAAAATATGACATCAGTGAAAAAGCATAGCAGCCAAGCGATGCATAATATATACAAGTTACAACCCAGTTCATTAATAATAATTGTCAAAATCAGTAAATGTACGCAAGCATGTCGCTTCACAAGTAAATTCATAGAACATAAAATTTAGCACAAAGTATGAATCACGTAATCGCGAGCAGCAAATTACGTCTAAAGTACGTACGTAAGTGGAAATATGTTACCTGAAAAATGAACTCAATTAATAGTTACCTTTTTAGTTTATTAGTTTCTTCTTGGAAATTACATTCTTCCTGAAAATCTCTCGATAGCAAGTCCTCTTAACGTCGGAGACACACAGAATTTACCTGAAGTTCTTAAATATTTTATACAACCGTATCCTGAAAAATACTGAATGTTAATAACATAATTCCTCAAGTCACTATAGCTTTATACTGAATTTAGTCGGAGGAATTAGACTGAGTATTTGTTTACGTCTGTCAGTGCATTCGCACTGAGCGCTCGATCAGCTGTGGGCGCGTGACGTAGGAAGCTATTGTTCGCGGTCAACGACTGCCTTGTGCGGCGCGCAGACTTGACTGTTGCTTTGAGTATGTGCCGCCGCCAAAACACAGCGCGGTATCCTTGTACTCTCCGCATGTTTACATCTAGCTGTTGGTTTCTCAAAAGTATGTCATTCCACAAAAATTTTTACGTTAGATATATGGTGTATTCCTTTAGAGCGTCGAGATTTAAGAGTTTCTACTTCGACAGTGTTATCATGAATAATTTTACGAATTCTATATGGACCGTTATAAAGCAGAAAAAATTTGCGACACAAGCCTTTTCCTTTGTGAGACAAACGGTGGGACTTAATTAATACCTTTTGACCAACTGAAAAAGTTTTTAAACGACCAGGACGTTTCGCTGATTTCTCTCTTCTAGCAGCCGCAGATGCAATATTTTGTAGAGCCAGGTTGACAACTTCAGAATGTCGCAGTTTCCGTGAAGGCGGAAAAGGAACGATTTCAGAAATGCGATTTGTCGGTGCTTTGTTTTTTAATATCAATAGAGGCGGTAAAGAAGTTGAGTCATTAGGAAGTTCATTCAGAATGTTTTGAAAAATATGAAGATACTGATCCCAAGTTCTGTGATTCTGATGACAATAAAGACGACACAATTTATTGATTTCCTTCATCCATCTCTCTGAAGCGTTAGATTGAGGGTGAAAAAGTGAGATGAAGATTGGTTTAATTTTACGACGCTGTAGAGTACGAAGCCAAATTTTAGAACGAAACTGTGATCCATTATCTGATATAACCTTGTCAACGTGACCGACTTCTTTAAGAAAATGTTTGATAAAAGCATTAGATACTGAACGAGCTGTTGCTTTGCGTAAAGGTGTAAAACACACATATTTTGACGTCAACTCCACTGCTACGAAAATGTACGCAAAACCATTAGTAGAACGAACCACTGGACCAAACAAATCGACTGCAGCCATCTCCTTTAATTTCGCTGGAATGATGGGAAACAATGGTGCTCTGTGAGAAATCGTTGGCGGCTTAGCCTTTTGACATAATTTGCATTTGGCCAGAACAGATCGAATACGTTTTTCCATATTACTGAAATAACAATTTTCTCGTAATTTGTGAAAGCATTTTCTGGGACCAAAGTGTGCATAACTGAAATGCGTATACCAAATCAGCTTATTAACCCACTCATCAGGAATACAAACTAACCAAACGAAGCTGTCGACCGATTTCCGTTTAAAAAGAATGTCATTGCGAACTAAATAATGCTGTCTAATCGCCACGCTTTCCTTTCTCCTCCACTTCTCCTTAATGTCCTTCCAGATAGGATCCTTATTTTGCTCCTTAGCGATGTCCTGGAGCGAAGACGAAATAAAGTTCTCAAACGCAACACCTTGAATATACATCAAACAATAATTGTTTTCCTTGCAGTCCTCTTCAGCACTTTGTTTCAAACCCATAGGTGCACGTGATAAAGCATCGGCAACAATATTAGAAGAACCCTGTATGTAAACAATACTAAAGTCAAATTCCTGTAGGTACAACGCCCATCGTGACAATCTGCCGTGAGTTAATTTTGTTGACATAAGAAATTCCAGAGCTCGATGATCGGTGTAAACCTTAGTATGTCTGCCAAACAAAAATGTGCGAAATTTTGTGAAAGCCCAAACAACAGCCAAAGCTTCAAGTTCCGTAATCGAATAATTCTTTTCGGATTTAGAAAGAACACGACTTCCAAATGCAATCGTCTTCTGTACTACAACGCCGTTTTCTTCTATCTCTTGAAATAAATGCGCACCCAGGCCCTTGTATGATGAGTCCGTTGCCAAACAAAATTCTTTAGATAAATCCGGATGTGAAAGAAGTGGAGCAGCAACTAAAGCATCACGAAGTTGTTCAAATTCTGACTGAGCTTCCTCATCCCAACACCAATTAGATTTCTTTCCAGATAGTTCACATAAACGAGGTGTGGCCAAATCGTCCAACTTAACAAAGCGTCGAAGAAAATTACAGACACCAAGGAAACTACGAACATCACGTTTTGTAGTAGGTACAGCATAATTACGAATAGCGTCTAATTTTTCTGGATCAGGAAGAATACCTTCTGTAGAAATAATGTGGCCGAGAAATTTCACCTGAGAACGACCAAATTCAGATTTTTCCAAGTTCACTGTCATGCCAACTTCTGCAAAGATACGTAATAATGAGTCCAAAATTTTGTTGTGCTCACTCCAAGAACGTTTAGCAATAAGAATGTCGTCAACATAAGAAGTAATGTTGTCACGAAGATAAACAGGTAAAATTTCATTTAAGCTACGAATGAATGCTGCTGAAGATACAGTAAGTCCAAACGGTAATTTTCGAAATTGGTAACAGTTACCAAAGGCTAAAAAGGCAGTATATTTTCTACAGTCAGGGTGGAGTTCTATTTGCCAAAAACTTGCGCGCATATCAATCGTGGATAAAACTTTAATTCCATGAAAATGTTGAAGAAGTTCATCTAAATTTTGTGGACGGTCAGTTTCAGGAATGATGATATTATTTATCTGTCTGGAATCCAGAACGAGACGAATTGATCCATCCTTTTTAAGAACAACGTGTAATGGGCTAGTATAAGGACTGACTGCAGGCTCAATAATGCCCTGATCTAACATGTACTGAAGTTCATTCTTAACCTTGTCTCTGTAAGCCAAAGGAATACTGTACGTTTTTCCGCGAAATGGTGTGTGTTCTTTTACTTTAAATAAATATTGTAAGCCTTGTATAGTTCCTGTGTGATGACTAAACACTGTAGCATGTGAAGTCAAAATGTGGTGCAGCTCTTCTCTTGCAACGTCATCTGGCACTTCAGCTTTCTTAACCTTTTCATTAATTAATTCTCCGCTATTAATTATATCATCCATCGCGTCTCTGTATCTATTGTCATTGTCATGAATAAACACATTGTCGTCATAATGCTCAACGAAAACATCAGAAGTAAGAAACCTTAAACATTTTGTATCTGACTCCGATCTTGTTAAACACTCGAAAAATTTTAAACATTTCGGCATTCCAGCAACAGTCAAATTTACACTTCCTTCTTTAAAGTTCAAAATTGCCTTATGTGCGTTAAGAAACTCCATACCTAATATAATTTGTGTACTGAGTAATGGAACAATAATAAAATTAGCAGAAAATTCGTATCCTTGACAAATGAAATTTAAATTGGTCTGTTGTTTGACCTCCACACTTTTTCCAGAAATCGCACCTCGAATTGTCGTTTTAGAAATAGGTAACACAGGACAAGCAATAGTTCTTACACATATACGAAAAACTGATTCACTAATGACATTGAATGGGCTCCCAGAATCTAATACTGCAGTGAACGTATTCTTACCCATACATACTTCAATAACAGGATGTAAAAATGCGTCTACATTATTTTCCTTTTCGTCTAACAAAATGTCTCTCATGTCTTCCAGGCGTACGTAGTGTAAAGTCGTAGTGTCATTACTTTCTGAGCCGTCTATATTGCTGCCAGAAGCCGAAGCTACAAGTCATTGTCGATTGTTTGCGTCACGTCTTTGATTATTCGCGTCATTTCGCGGATCAATTTCAACGATTTGCACTTGTCTCTCAGAAGTTCTGTCACGTGGAGGATGCCAATTAGGTCCCTCCTGTCTGTTAGATGCAAATTCTGGGTTGTGTCTGTTATTAAAATTTCTATTTTCCTGTCTGTCTGCATAACTACTTCTTGTATAATTTCGACTGTCACTTCTGAAATTATTGTTGTACCTACTACCCTGGTTATTTCTGTAGTAAGAATTTCTATTACTGTTTGAATAATTTCTGTCTTGATAATACCGATTACTGTTTCCGTATGATTGATCATTCCGATACGAATTACCGTTGTTATAGTTGTCTGAGTAATTTCTGTTAGAACGTCTGTTATTATCATAAGGCTGGTATCTGTTGTCCTGTCTGTTACGTCTGTCATTCTCAAAATTACCGCTATAACGTCCGTTCCGACCACTATCACTTTTCTCTGAATATCTATTGTAATTACTGTTACTGAAAAAGTTACAAGAGGTCCCGTCGTCGTTGTCATACTCCAGTTCTTGCAACAAAGTCTTAAAAGTCTCAATGTCATCTTTACATCTTCCGGCCAAAGCAATTTGTCTTATGTATTGTGGCAGCTTAGTTAAACAAATGCGAATTAATTCAGTCGGGCTATAAGGGTTGGACAGGAACTGATTCTTTCGAATCATGTCTTCAAAGTACTCTGCCGGCGTGCGGAACTCAGACTGTTTGAAATTACGCTGCATAATAAGACTGTGTTTGACTCTGTCTTGCGTGTTTTCGGACCAATATGCCGATAGAAATGCATGATAAAAATCATTTAAATTATTGCAATCTCTAATGAGTGCGCGCATCCGCGTCGCCGGTTCGTTTTCTAAATATCCACATATAAATTCTAGTTTGTGACTTAGTGGCCAATTTGGTGGAAGTGCGTACATAAATTGATCTAGCCATGCACATGGATGTATGTCATTCTTAGAATTGCGGAAGATCTTAAATTTCCGGACAGTCAAAAAGTGTTTATAATCAAAGTTTTCGCCTCGTGGCGACAAAGACCTACCGCGTCTGTCCCGGTCCGAATGTCGATTATTGTAAAGTTCGCGCGCCTGGCGCTCTCTTGTTGCATCCCGTAAATGAAACAAATTATTTTCTTCAAACCCCTCTGCTACCTGTGATTCTAAATTTCTTCTGCTATCTTTTCCTACAATTTCGCCTTCGATCTGCTTGACTTGCTTCCGTAATGCCTCAAATTCTCTTTTCACGCGTTCATTAAATTTTCCCTGATTCTCAACATGCTTGTTTATGTTCTGATACTCTTCGGTTTCTGCAAATGGTAAGGGAGCTGTATCATCCGAATCTCTGTCCCCATGTAAACTAAGATTTGTCAATTTATCTGAAATTTCCTCAACTCTTTCCGATAAGTCACCTAATTGTTCTTTTTGTTTGTTTACGTCTTCCGTAAGTGTCGCGACTCGGGTTTCAGTATTGACACATTTGGTAGCTAGCTGTTCATATTGTTGTGTTAGGTTATTTATTCTGTCATTTGGTACGGATTCCTCGATTCTTTCAAATATTTCTTTCTTATCGTTTGCACGTTGTAAATTTAACTCTGAAAATTTTTGTACTATCACGCGATCTCTTTCTTCCTGTTCTCTATCCTGTTCCCTTTGTCTGATTTCTACTGCAATTAATCTATTATTGTGAGAATTCAGAATCGGTTGTACTTCTTCCCTGATTTCTTTCTTTAATTCATCTTTCATATTTTTGAAACATGTCCCTATTCGTGAATCTATCCGTGTTTCCAAAGTTCCCGTCTCTGTTTTAAATTCAGATCCTAACCGAGTTTCCATTGTTCCCATCCGTGTTTCCATTGTACCCATTTGTGTTTTAATTGTTCCCATCTCAGTTTTAATTGTTCCCATCTGTGTTACCATTGTTCCCATTTGTGATCCCAGATTTAATATTGCACCCATCAACTGATCCATAGTAGCCGGTTCGCAATTCTTTTCGCGCCTAACATCTCCCGCAAAACTAACTTCCTTCGTCACAGCTGTAAGGCTATCTGTGTTCGATACTATTTCAGAATCTTCTGTCGTTAATCTCGTATTCTGTGAATTTTCTGATTGACAAAAATTTAGAAATGGTTCCGGACTATTTTCCCGACTTATCACATTGTTTTCCACCTCATTATCCATCATACTGTTTTCCTCTGTTGGCGAGTTCGCCATGTCAACAATTTCGTTATTCTCACTATTCATCATTTTTGCCTTTTTCATTGATCGCGTAATCATTTACAAAATATACGAAAGATTCGTCACTGTACGAAAATTACACACGGTGACTCTTTATCTCAACAATACCATTCAAATGCAATGACTCCCTCAAACACGATCAATCGAACAATTGAAATAATTGCACAAAATTGTCAAACGCGTATACAAGACAACAACAAAAAAATAAATTTGAAAAATACCATTAGAAGAATGCCAATTACCAAATCTACACATTCAATACAGACTACAATTACTAAACTACAAATTGCTACAACAATACTACAGTCCACAATTTTCACAATCAGAAGAATCCAAGGGACGATCCGAAGCAGCGGTCGCCACGTGCATGGGGGCTTAATTATATATATATGATTGAAAATGATTTATGTAGCTGTATGTCCGATTACGCAGTGTCTCGTAATCGGCTGGCCCTGACTAGTATTATTACGCAATCTGACTGCAAAGAACAATGTAAGAAAATTTTCGTAAACACAGTTAATTAATTAAGACCCCAGCAACTATAAAAATCTACGAAGCCAACAAGCACAAGAGTAACTGTTCTGTATGTGGGAGTGTGACTCAACGTCCACATCTGGCACGGTTCTTTTCCAACAAGACAAGAATTTTTTTAAATACCAACTATGCTGACGTGACAAAAGAAAATTAGAAAAACTATAATTACGCAAGAAAATCACAATTACACTCTAATCCAAGAACACAAGCCAGATGCTTTGTTGACTGAACCTGTAGTGACACATTATTTCAGATACACAATTAATAAAAGAACATTGTAGTTTTACCTTCATATATATTGACGAAATGCACTCATTACAATAACATCTGCTAACTCTCCCCTCAAATAACTGCATAAAACATGGAACAACACTCTTTACTACAACATATCGCTCCGACTTCACGACAAGCAGTGCCCACGCACACACTGCTACGAGATCTCGACAAACACACTCTATGAGTTCTCAACACACACTGTCCTCTCCGATGTCACAACAAGCACTGACTGCTACGAACTCTTAACACGCACTGTGGAGGCGACTTAATAGTACTCTTTGGCGCACTCTCTGGCGCAGTGGCACAGTGCAGCCACCTTTCACTGTCTCCAGCTGTTTGTCATCAATAGTGTAGCTGTACAATAGTGGATTTCTTTTGTTATGTATACGCAATATGTTACATTTATTTACTTTCAGGGTCAACTGCCATTTATTTACGTTCAGGGTCAACTGCGAGAGTCTGCACCATTCATCAGTTCTCTGCAGGTCGTTCTGCAAATTCTTACTACCTTCTCGCGTTGCTTCTTTGGTATAGACAATTGCGTCATCTGCGAGTAGCCTTAAGGCATCCGAGGCTTTCTACTAGATCATATATTTATATTGTAAACAGCAACGGTCCTATCACACTTCCCTGTGGTGCTCCGGATATAACCTTTACATCTGTCGATTTAGTTCCGTTAAGAGCGACGTGTTGAGTTCTATCTGTAACGAAGTCTTGAATCCAATCGCAGATCTGCTCCGATACACCGTAAGCTGGTATTTCTTTCATTAAACGGCAGGGCGGAACGGTATTAAATGCCTTAATGAAATCAAGGAACTCGTTCCCGCCATGATCTCGTACTGCCGGTCTGGCTCTTTTTCGTGTAGTCACTCGTTCCAGTTCTAGTGCTCTAAGTACAGTGTAGAGTTCAATTTTTCACAGTATTTGCCGGATCTTGTTCTGTTTGAAACTGCTCTCACAGTTTCGACTTCTGGTTCTTTCCTTGTTCTATTCAGTGTCCATGATCAGTAATTTATACCATTTTATAATTATAACTTATACATGAATTAAATTTATGTAGTGTATTCATTTCTTCTCGTCAACAAATATATCTCGTTATCTCTTCGTTCTTTTGATCAAGTGTAGACCGCATATTTATCACGAAGCAAATTTTTTTTTAGACTCGCATCCTTTAAGAGTACACTATGGCCTAGTTCGCAACTTTTGTTACATAGATAGCCAGTTTCAGCCAGTGCTCAGCGCTCTCACTTAATGCAAAAGCCCGGCGCAGAATTCCATATGGATGATGATCTTACACATTCAGAGACTTTTGTGGCGGCGTTCGTAGCGACAAACAATTCGCTGTAGAAACGGCTTACGAAGTCACCGCCACACTTTTAATAGCGGGCCGACCGGTCCGCTGGAACAGTGAACAGAAAGATGAAAACCCAAACACTCTGATTAAATAAAAGTCGGTACTTATCTTTATTGATGAAGATACAGAAACACAATAGTGAACTCCGTGTCTACAGAGATCTGTCTAGTTCGAGTCGGAGCGGCTAGGTCAGCGTCGGCTGACGACAAACAACAACTCTGCTGCGATGAACACACAACTGACTAGCAAGTACACAATTCGGTGGCGAGTATACAACTGAGCGGCGAATACAGAACTGTCCTAGCGCTCGCGACTCCAGCGCTTAAGAACCCAGAAGCCAGCGGTGGCGCGCGCGCAGACTTGCGGCGATTTCCTGTCTCGCTGGCGCTGCTTATGCGGACGGCGTCCGGACTTTGACGCTGCCAACCTTTTGGCAGCGGGCTCGGGTGGCATTACCGGCTAGGATATAACAGAGACAATAACCACAAGCAACAAAACACGACATCCTGAATGACATGGGAGCCAGTTGAAGGTATCCCGCTGACAGAAACAGGCAGCTTCAACTGGTTCCCGAGTCGTGTAGGATGATTTGTTATATTTCGTATTATTATTTTCTCATAAAGTGTAAGATCATCATACACATGGGGTACAGCACCTTCTTTATTTAGTTATTTTTTTCATCGTATGAGAGTGCTGAGCACTCTGTACAGTGTCCAATATGTTGCACGTTCTGTGATCCGTCTGTTATTTCCCAGGAAACACCTGATGAAGAAGCCGAGCTACCACGTCCAAACATTATGATGACATCGAATCGCCGGGGAAGTATAAGAAGTTACAGGTAAATTTTTGTTGATTGATTTTCAAACAATCTTCTTGATGTTCAAAAAATCTTGATGTTCAAGACTGTTTAACTGTTTTAAGTCTGAGAATTGACCATTATTAAACCTCACTATTATATTGTGCTGTTCACAATCATGAGCTTCTTCTGACAGCTTCAACTGAATGTTTGTGTTATGTCTGTATAGTTATAATCATTGTTAGCTGCATGCTTTATGTATGACATCAGCATATACAATTTTCCGCTATAGTCAACTCAAATAGTGACGCCAATCTATCTCAGGGCGATTGCTACTTCTGTGTGTGTGTGTGTGTGTGTGTGTGTGTGTGTGTGTGTGTGTGTGTGTGTGTGTGTGTGTGTTTGGATCTGTTGTCAACGTCATCGTACAGGTACTGCTCACAGGACCTTAGTGGATTAAAAGTGCACGAAAGGTGGCTATGGAGAGATATAAGGAGGAATATCGCAGCACCAGGAGATCCTCAGTCTGTGGAAGAAATGTTTAATGATGTATCCTCCTGGGAGGATTGCTGTCGCACTGCCAGTCCGATGGTAATATTGTCATTGTAGGTGATGAGACTTAGCCTGTCTAGAAAAAAATATTACTTGTCGGATAGGAAGTCTCACGACGAAAATGTACCACCGCAACAATGTCTCAAATTTATTTTCTGTTTTTAACGTGCATAATCAGCGAGTTACTTTGTTTCAAATCAGATTAATTGTGTGAATCTCAGAATCAAGAAAGCTCACATCGTCTAGGGGTATTCATGTTCACTATCTAAACTAGGAGGCAGCCGAAATCTGAGTGCTTGTGACCAGGTCCATCTGTACTTGATCGCTGCAATCGGTTACATACTGTTCTCTGTTCTTTGCGGTGTCGTACCGAGGGCGTGGTGAGACAGCCTCCACCATGGGCGCAGGGGCAGGGGAAGCGCAAAACCAAGAATTAAAGACAGTTTAAGTATTTTATTTTAAATTACGGCCAACAGCAGAGAAATTTCCATATTTTGGTTGAAATGATCCGCACTGCCTTGCCAACATATTTATGATTTATGATGGATATCTTAAGCAATTTTGCTAACAAAGTTGTTTTTTGGGCGAGAAGGTTACTGCCAAGAAACCACGGGTAACAGAAGAAATACTTAAGTTGATCTATGAAAGGAATAAGTACAAATATGTTCAGGAAATTTCAGGAGCACACACATACAAGTCGCTGAGGAATGAAACAAATAGAAAATTCAGGGAACTAAGACGAAATGGCTACATGAAAAATGTGAAGAAATCGAAATGATTCTCGAAAGGATTGACTCAGCGTACAGGAATGCCAAAACAACCTTCGGTGACATTAAAAGCAAGGGTGGTAACATTAAGAGTGCAACGGGAATTCCACTGTTAAATGCAGAAGAGAGAGCGGATAGTTGGAAAGAGTACATTGAAAGCCTCTTTGAGGGTGAAGATTTGTCTGATTTGATAGAAGAAACTGTCTATTTAGAGCAGATAGGAGGTCCAGCATTAGAATAGAATTTAAAAGAGCTTTGGAGGACTTAAGATCAAATAAGGCAGAGGGGATACATAACATTCCATCAGAATTTATAAAATCTTTGGGGGAAGTGGCAATCAAGAATGTATGAGTCTAGTGACACACCATTTGACTTTCGGAAAAATAACAACCACATATTTGCGAAGACTGCAAGAGCTGACAAGTGCAAAAATTATGGTACAATCTTCTTAAAAGCTCATGCATACAAGTTGCTGACAAGAATAATACACAGAAGAATGGAAAAGAAAATTTAGGATGTACTAGATGACGATCAGTTTGGCTTTAGAAAAGGTAAAGGCACCAGAGAGGCAATTCTGACCTTGCAGTTTATAGTGGAAGCAAGAGTAAAGAAAAATCAAGACACATTCATAGGATTTGCCGACCTGAAAAAAGGGTTCAACAATGACAAATGGTGGAATATTTTCGAAATCCTGATAAATATAGGGGAAGCTATAAGGAGAGACGGGTAATACACAATATGTGCCAGAGCCAAGAGGGTATAATAAATGTGGTCAATAAATAACGAAGTAATTGGCTTGAAATGGGTGTAAGACATGGATGTAGTCTTTCACCCTACTATTCAATCTGTACGTCGAAGAAGCAATGAGAGAAATAAAAGAAACGTTAGGAGTCGAATTAAAATTCAAGGTGAAAGGATATCAATGATACGATTCGCTGATGACATTGCTGTTCTCAGTGAAAGTGAAGAAGAATTACATGATCTGTTGAATGGAATGAACAATCTATTGAGTACAGAATATGGAGTGCGAAGAAGAATGAAACAAACAAGAAGTAGCAGAAATGAGAACATCGCGAAACTTAACATCAGGATTGATGACTACAAAGTAGATGAAGTTAAGGAATTCGGCTTTCTAGGCAGCAAACGTACCAATTATAGACGGAGCAAGGAGGAGATCAAAAGCAGACTAGCACTGGAAAAAAGGGCATTCTTGGCCAAGAGAAGTCTACTAGAATCCGACATAGGCCTTAATTTGAGGAAGAAATTTCTGAGAATATACGCCTGTATAGTAGTGAAACATGGACTGCGGGAAACCAGAATAGAAGAGAATCGAAACATCTGAGATGTGGTGCTACGGATGAAATAGAAAATTAGGTAGACTGTTAAGGTAAGCAATGGAGAGGTTCTGCACAGACTCCGAGAGGACAGGAATATATGGGAAACACTGACAAGGAGAAGGGTCAGGATGATGGGGCATCTGTTAAGACATGAGGGAATGACTTCCACGGTATAGCAGGAGCTGTAGTGGGCAAAAACTGTAGGGGAAGACAGAGACTGTGATACAGCCAGCAAATAATTCAGGATGTAGGTTGTAAGTACTAGTCTGACCCGCCAGGGTAGCCGGGCGCGCTAACGTGCTGCTTCCTGGACTCGGGTAGGCGCGCCGGCCCCGGATCGAATCCGGCCGGCGGATTAACGACGAGGGCCGGTGTGCCGGCCAGCCTGGATGTGGTTTTTAGGCGGTTTTCCACATCCCGCTAGGTGAATACCGGCTCGTCCCATGTTCCGCCTGAGTTACATGCGTCGAAGGCATTTGAAACACGTCCGCGTTATTTCACGATTTACACTACACGCAGATAGTCGGGGTACACTGATTCCGTCCTGGGGGGTACGGGGTGGCGGCAGGAAGGGTATCCGGCCATACCTAACACTATCACTGACAAATCCGTTGTAACCACGCCGACCCTGCGATCGCTGCGGGACTATGGCATAAGAAAAAGAAAGAAAGAAAAGTTGCAAGTACTAGTTTGAGATTGGCATAGGAGAGGAATTCGCTATGGGCCACACCAAACCAGTCGGACGACTGGCGGACCAAAAGGAAATAAATAAATAAAAGTAGCTGACATAATTTTGCTATACAAGGGTTTATTTCACGACTGATGATTTTTTTACGTGATTTACAAGATCCGATTTGTTATGCAACAAAGGAATAACAGGACCCTTCCCGTTTTGAATATGTCATAATTGATGTTAATTCTATTAGTTACGATATTTTTAAAAAGCGCACCACTTCTGACGTAGTTGTACGTAAAACAGTTCAAAAACGCAGCATTCAAGGCTGTGTCCCACAGATTGCATAGTGTCCCATTACCCCGTGAAGCTCGTAACTGGTAATTCGTAATAATACCGTTCATAGAATATTGCAATGGATGCAGTGCTGATTTTATTAGTACAATTAATCAAAATATATTACGGAAGTTGAATGGGACTGCTCATGTCCCACTGACATCCAAAGCTTTGACTCTCCTTACCCCAGCAAATAACAGATCATTTACTGATAATAAATGATATGGGATATCTTTCAGCTGAATCGGCAAACATTTGACTTCTAATAATATAACACCGGATGTTTGGGTTCCAGAGAAAAACGGCTCAAAAATTCAGGCACAGGGAGACTGTATCACGGGATAGAATCACAAGTGATGTTGGTATCACTTGTGGCGAGTGTAATGGTAATTATATAGGTCAGACGGGAAGAAACTTCGAAGCCCCTTTGTAGAGTACATCAACGGTTCCAGTTGAACGTCGGCACCAGGCGCGTATTTGCGCGAAACGAGTTACTAACTATTTGATAAAACATTGAGATTTACCGTGCTCTGAAAAGATTACATCATTCTATTTTGAATGCGCAGAAAGATCTGCGACACAAGGCTCTTTCAGCAAATTTTGACTGTGTAAATGGATAGGCATGACTCCTATAGCCCACTATTTTATTTTCACAATTCTTTAGCTTAACAGATTAGCCGTTTACATATGTCAGCTTGTATGGTACTGTATTTTTGAAAGAGGGAATTTGTATCACCCCTCGACTTTTATTAAAATGTGAAACTATGCACTTTCAATACTTTTATAAACGGGGTTCAGTTTTTTCTACACTGTGTTACATATTTCTGAGTAGTTTAGAATATCTACAGCCGCTCCCACCCTTCACGCCTTCTATAACGACGGTTTCCGTTTGACTTTTAGCGCCCTGTTTGTTTATAATTTGACGAGAATCATGGGAAGTGGTTCTTAGGGAGTTACCTTTCCACTACGACTTTTCAGTACCTCTAAGAGGTATGGGACCTCTCGCGTTCAGTTCCTATCTTCTGCCTACGAGAGGAAGCGATTTCCTTGGTCCATGACTGTAATCGCACGTTGTTGCTGCAATGTCATTTCTACAATGTCATTTCTTCAATGTCATTTCTACAGTGTCATTTCGTCCAAGGAGCATCACGAGGAAACAATCATTACCTAACAGACGCCTGCTGCTGACACCGTTGTTGTGGCGGCAGTCGGATCGGTTCACACAGCTGCCGCCTGTATGACTCTCTCATATTCGACAGTGGAGCTGTCTATGGTTCTTCGCACAGGAATTGTATGATTTCAAAAACTGGAAGCTGGGTAATTTATTTGCCCCTCCAGCCAATACTTATGCCGTTACCAAGTTTTGGTTTGCACGATATGCTGTGTAAATACAGAAAGAATTCAAGACTAAGCCTTCTGTGGTTGATTGAAAGTGTTAAAGGACTTGCTAGTCGTTGTGGCCATAGGTAGTTGTACTCTATTAATCTAAGCCCAATCCACCTGTCAGTGTTGGTCATCAACAGCACTGCTCAATCATCTGGTTTCATATAACCCCTGGAATTACGTCTGTGGTGTCACATATGGATACCATCCTAATGGTAATGGAAGTGGAAGTTTCCATCAGCCACCAATAGCGGTCGCGCGAGATCTGGCCGACCCAATGGCGCACGCTCGCTGAGTCACACCTTCGGTAGCTCTGGCCGACTAGCGCTCTTTGCCGCTGTAATATAGGATGGCTGGCGGCCGCATCTCGACCACCTCACACTTGGAGTCTCTTCGCTACGCGATGCTACACAGACACCTAGTCGTGGCTCTGACGCCATCATTCGCACCCTTGTTGACATTAGTAGTTAGACTACTTGATGTGTTATTTGTAATGAGCCTAGGTACAGTTGGAGAAATACGACTTGAGTAAATCTTCTGTTCACTGTGATAACTTGTTCGCTAATCATTTCTGCTCTTGTCCAGGTTTCCTATGATGAGAGTTGCTGTACCACTCTGTCGCCCATCTCAGCTTAAAGTCGTGTATGAAGTCGTACACAACAAGCCTTACTTACATATTAAATATTTTGCATTTATTTTAGTGCGAATTACTCTTGACATATGCTGAATCATGGAAAGCTCTAAGTTTCGTTGCTAACCAATGTACTAGCCGTTTAATCCATATCGTTGTGTTATGTTTCATTGCACAGTTATTTTCAATAATGCTTCAATCTAATGAAAGCTTCTTACAGAATTATAAAATTTGCTAATCTGAATAAAAGAAACTGCAGAAACGTTGAATTAAGGGGAACAAGGGGTACCACTTTGGCAGACTTTACAGGCGTACGGGTTAACACTGGCACGGTCCTAGTTCTACTTGGTGTTCAAAAATATCCATTACAAACTTTTAAGTGCTGTAGAGGGGAGTGAGTACATAATACTTTGAACAGTAATGTCATCCAACAGCGATACGGAGCTTCAAAGTTATAGGCGCCAGCGCCTGTAAATAGACGTATATACAGCCGGCCGGAGTGGCCGTGCGGTTCTAGGCGCTATAGTCTTGAACCGAGCGACCGCTACGGTCGCAGGTTCGAATTCTGCCTCGGGCATGGATGTGTGTGATGTCCTTAGGTTAGTTAGGTTTAATTAGTTCTAAGTTCTAGGCGACTGATGACCTCAGAAGTTAAGTCGCATAGTGCTCAGAACCATTTGAACCATTTGAGCCAAACGTATACACAGGGTGATTCCTTGATTATGTTAAAAATTTTCAAGGATGATGGAGAAGGAGAAATGGATCAATCTGAGGTAAGGATCCCTGTACCAGAAACAAACGAGTCGAAAGTTATAAGAAAACACTGTTCTGCTACCTCTGACAGTGGAATACAGTACAGATAGTGATTTTGCTAATACTGTTGGGTATTCAATTTTCAGATGTAATATGGACCAAAACAAGAAAAAAATTCCTAGTAAACATGAGCTCTAAAACTCTTAGCCTTAATAGAGGAGATGTGCTTCACACTAATGAAGGCGAAAAAGTACTCATAGCTCCTCAGGTATGCATTTTAGAGTCCATGTTTACGAAACATTTTTCTTTTTTTGGTTCAAACTACCACCTCTGAAAGTTCCGTACCATGCATTCTTAGGAACAACAGTACCGGTACATGTATTTCTCTGTCAGATGTGTCGCAATAGCCGCGCGGGATTGGCCGAGCGCTCTAGGACGCTGCAGCCATGGGCTGTGCGGCTGGTCCCGGCGGAGGTTTGTGTGTGTTTGTCCTTAGGATAATTTAGGTTAAGTAGTGTGTAAGCTTAGGGACTGATGACCTCAGCAGTTAAGTCCCATAAGATTTCACACACATTTGAACATTTGTCGCAATAATTTTCACTTGTAACTTTCGACTCGTTCGTTTCCGAACTAGGGACTCTTACCTCAAATTGATACATTTATCAGTTTCCTTCACTCTTGTAAGACTGTAACATCACCATGGACTCACTCTGTATATGCATAAATTTAAAGGCGCCTACTCCTAAATTTTTACGTTCTGTAGCGTCGACGGATGACGTTTCCAGACATGGGTACCTTTTCAAAGTATGATATGCTCCCTCGCTTCTTCAATTGCTACAAGTCCGTAATGGGAGTTTCCGAACATTCTGTACAAGTAAATGGCGAAATGACTTATTTCATAGGTGACAATGAATACTGATACTGACCATTATGCTTCAAACCATGTTTATTTACTGTGAGATCATTTAGCTCTTAGATAATAATTTCTGCAGGGGAACCAATCAAATGTTATTGTAAACACAACTACATACTTTAGAGAGAGAGAAGCATTAATAGGTCAGGTAAGAAAACTATGCCGATCAAAGTTAGGAGAAGCCCTCATACACAGGATGTGTCTCGATAGCTCGCTTTTTCTAAAAGGAGATCTTTGTGATAGTTTGTGGTAAGGAGACACTGAAATAGTGGATAACTATGATATACATTCGTGCGGAAATGCTTCCTTGGTACCGTCAGAAGTGCTATGAATACTGGTAACCAAGCTGTCCTATAATTACCCCTGCAGAACTTTCACAAGGGAGAAATGGACACGCCAATTCGCTTGGCGTGGTTAATGGTTAACAGCATAAGGAAAGCAATGACTTGTCTGGAAACACAACTGCTGATTGATAAAACATGTCGAAGTTGACTCAGCAGGCGGATAGTTTACGTAGCAGTTTCTGTAGAGGCGTGAGACTTCTAGATAACGAAATAACTGGGCTTGAGTATTTTTACAAGAAGTGCAGTGCCGGACGATCGAAAGCGTTCACTGTACATTACTATATGCAGTTAAGCATTTTTTGGTTTGTAAAGCACAACTTGTAACCGATCCCGCCGATTCCACGTGTGACCAATTTACCTTTGCACTTTAAACGACCGAATAGCGTGTAATCGAACAATTTTTTAACACCACGTAACAGGAAAAGGAATGCTTTTAACTAAGAACGTGACAATATTTAGCCATATTGCTAGCTCATACTGCTTAAATTAAAATTAGTTATGCCCAGAATAATTTTTGTGTCTCTCCGGAAGTGAAAATACAGCACTGGCCGTATTACAGGAAGTGAACCTGGTAGGCGGTCGAGCTTACGACACTATGCGCAAGATCCGCCATCCGCCAGGACTACCTAACAAAAGAGAACTTTCGTCACTCCCGCAATGCATGGCGTGCCTCTTTTCGAAAAATATAGCTTTTAGTTCGCCCAGTAGAACATTTTCATTAAAACTGCAAAAATAAAACTGTTTTTCCTAATATGAAACCGAGCGTGGTGGTGCAATGGTTAGCACAACGGGCCCGGATTCGGAAGGACGACGGTTCAATTCCGCGTCCGGCCATCCTGATTTAGGTTTTCCGTGATTTCCCTAAATCGCTCCAGGCAAATGCCGGGATGGTTCCTCTAAAATGGCACGGCCGACTTCCTTCCCTAATCCGATAAGACCAATGCCTCGCTGTTTAGTCTCTTCCTCCAAACAACACCACCCCCCTAATATGAACGACATCTCTGACTGGTGTAACCTCCCCACCGAAATTTTAAGGACAATATTATTTATGAATGCTAATGGACATTGTGCTAAGTGTAACCTCCCCACCGAAATTTTAAATGACAATATTTAATAGAAATGGGAGCCAAGCGTAACCCACCTAGCAATTAAATTTAATGACAATAAAAGTGAGAATCGCAATTTGACTCAAGGTGTAAGCTGTCACGAAAATAATGAAAAACAATTCAATGCTAATGAGACTTCAGTGACAATGTAAACTCAATTAAACCAAAATATCGGTCTTTGGCCCTGTGCAAAAAAAAAAAAAATCAGAATTAATTTCTTACCTCATTGAAACTGCTTGTCAAATTTCTGCTCTTATTGTTGGCCACGGCTTGGAGGAACTGCATTGCAAATAATATTTTTTTTTTTAAATTTAACTGAAACTTTTCTTTAAGGGAAATGGAAGGAAATCGTTGGTTCAATTAAATGCTTCTTTTGTTGAAAATATTGCTTTGAAATCAAAATTATTATTGGGGCACTTGTTGAAAATTAATTACAATAAATAAACTTTACATTATCTGATGATTACCTTAATTAACAATATACCTCATTCAGCATCTTGACCAGAATGCCATGTGGACGCTCGCCGACTCCTCACACACACAACTGCACTCGACTGCTACTACCGACATACTGAACGAAACTGTACTGCACGACTACTACCAGCGTACTGCTCGCAACACTCGCGCGGTCAAGCGCAGACTAACCACGATAAATGGCTCTCTGGTCAAAGATTTTATCATGCCTCACCATCGCCGCCACACAACATACGTGTTTCACTGGTAGTATCATTAGCAAGCCACCTATTTATGACATAAACTTTACAGTGAGGTGTGGATAATAGAGCTCCATTTTCATGACTGGTACACCACATAAGTTATTACACACACAACTCTTCATAAGGCCTACGTGGATTTGGCCTTATCCTCAACTTCTTCAGTCCGGAACTGCGCTGCTGCTGCTGCGGTCGCAGGTCCGAATCCTGCCTCGGGCATGGATGTGTGTGATGTCCTTAGGTTGGTTAGGTTTCAGTAGTCCTAAGTCTAGGGGACTAATGACCTCAGATGTTAAGTCCCATAGTGCTTAGAGCCATTTGAACCATTTTTTCAGCACCTTCGTAGCAAACAGCTTGCAGCTATGTAATATTCGCGCAGACAAAGTTGGCAACCGGCGCGGTTGGGAAATGCCTTTGCGTTCACTCCCATCAGCCAACGCGCCGAGTGTCAACTTTGTTTGCGCGTATAGTAGTCTTACCTTACGACGGATTCATTGAAAGAAATCTGTATCTGTGAATACTGTTTTGATCGCCAACTCAGGAGCATTATAAACACCTTCTTTCAGTTTATATTTTTGAATGTGACAGAAGTAAATTTACGTTAGTGGTTTTGTTTCAACAATTTTACTTGGGAACAATGGTGGGAGACGGAGATGTTCTTATTCAGCTTAATGGCTGCCGTCTTTACTTTGAATAATTACGTAATGTTAATATCCCGTTAAAGCAAATTTAAAGGCAAGAATTCTTATAAAACTGAGGTTTACAATTACACATCAAAGCGACCACATTTATTATCCCTTCAAAGCGGAAGTAAACAATTATTCTTGTAGGTTACTCTTATACGACACTGAAATATAGTTGTAGTATCAAAATTAATTAACTACGGTCTTTTGACCATACAGAATGAAACAGAATTTACATTTAACAAATGAACAGGGATCTTTTGCTCAGTATATGGCTTTGGGACAATGATTCTAATAAATACTTTTAATAAAACTATATGAAAACTTTGGAAAAGTATAGAGTTGACTCTGACACCCTGATACACTGCTAAATACGGTTAATATGATATCATGGTTTTTGGTTGCAGTCGTATTGATGTTGAAGTTGTTGCTTGCTAAATGTAAATTTGGATAGGCTCTTCACGTCTACAGTGATGGAATTAAGCCGGCCGAAGTGGCCGTGCGGTTCTGGGCGCTGGAGTCCGGAACCGCGAGACCGCTACGGTCGCAGGTTCGAATCCTGCCTCGGGCATGGATGTGTGTGATGTCCTTAGGTTAGTTGGGTTTCACTAGTTCTAAGTTCTAGGGAACTAATGACCTAAGCAGTTGAGTCCCATAGTGCTCAGAGCCATTTGAAACATTTTTGATGGAATTAATTTATATCCACACACACGTGGTAGCCATGTTCACTTGCTGTGTAGTCGGCTCCGTATCCCATCGTAAAAAAGCCAGACAGATTAAAACCGTGTGTTGGACCGAGACTCGAACGCGGGTTCGCAGAAGAGCTTCTGTAAAGTTTGGAAAGTAGGAGACAAGGTGCTGGCAGAATTGAAGCTGTGAAGAGAGGTCGTGAGTCGTGCTTGGGTAGCTCAGATGGTAGAGCACTTGCCCGCGAAAGGCAGAGGTCCCGAGTTCGTGTCTCGGTCCGGCACATAGTTTTAATCTCAGTTTCATATCAGTGCACACTCCGCAGCAGAGTGAAAATCTCATTCTGGGTAAAAAAAAAAAAAAAAAAAAAAAAAAAAAAAAACTGTTCGATATTCTTGCTTCCCTACACAAATAAACTGGAGATCACATCAGGAACTGTAAGCCACTGCCACATCATATATTAAGAATTTTCACACCGAATTTTTGCTGTTTAAACCTCACATCACCAGACATGGCATGTCACGATATGAGCACTGCCAAAGCTGTATTGCAAGTCTGTGGTTCTCCGTTCTTTTCCTCCCGTTTTTTATTAATTCTTATATTTAGTTTTTCTGCTTGTTCTTCATGATGATACTGTTAGAAGAAAGATTCGAAACATAGAAATCCCGAACATCACGGGCATCGCGAGAAGGCAGGTTTGCCACAGTGTCATTTCTTCGTAGGAATCTCACTCGTGAAAGAAACGTCAGTAAAACTACTGAGTATTCACTCATTGGCAATAATTAAGCGCCAACTACACATAACGGCGCTCTGAGCACTATGGGACTTAACTGCTGAGGTCATCAGTCCCCTAGAACTTGGAACTACTTAAACCTAACTAACCTAAGGACATCACACACATCCATGCCCGAGGTAGGATTCGAACCTGCTACCGTAGCGGTCGCGCGGTTCCAGACTGTAGCGCCTAGAACCGCTCGGCCACTCCAGCTGGCTACGCACAACGGATCACTTTCCCGAAAACAAGCGCTTACAATTGATTGTACATCAAGTCACACTACAGGAATTTCACCGAAAAATTTTAAATAATTTTCTCATTCATTTATTTTTTAATTCATTCACCTGACATACAATTATCAAACGTATACGGACAGCGTTATTTCTGTATACGTCGGAAAACATTAATGTAGCGATCTTCTACGGACATGCGTAGATAAATAAAAAACAAAAATAAAAATAATAATTCGGTTTTCATGAAGGGGGCAAAGCGTGAAGCTGCTACGCTTCGACTGAAATTCTCGATCACAAAAATGCACATACAGTACCTCGAAATTTCTGACCGTCGTTTCCTCAGAAACGGTCGAGTATTTGTGGATAAGCCGAGACTAAGTTCCTGGAAAACCGGATTATGGCACTTGTCGTGTTGTACTTGTAAGCGTGTAAAGCGGCAGCCCTCTCAGATTCTCTTTATTTATGGAAACAGAAAAAGCCTCATGCGACCATATCTAGCGAGTATTGAGCCAAGAGTATCATGAAAGCGTTGTTTTTCACCAAAACTTCATGTGAGCAGGTGCTCTATCGTGGAGCGAATGCCATTAATTATTTCGCCACAAATCTGGGCTTTTTTTTTTTTTTTTGGACTGCTTCCTGCAAATGTCGCTTAATTTGTAGGTAGTACTCCTTATTGATCGTCAGACCTTTTAGTAAGAACTCATTATGCACTATGCCGTTAAAATAGAAAAAAAGCAGCGAGCAGAACCTTCAAACTCGACGGCAATTGCCGAGCATTTTTCGGTCTTAGCAATCCAGAACGCCCGCACTGGTGTGACAGTCTTAGTTTCGACGTCTGCAGTTATGACACGTTGCAGGAGTACAGCTAGTTGTTGACATCACTTAGTGACTCCCAAGCAACTGCTATTCACCACCGATTTCCCTCGAAAGTCAACATCTTTAGTACAAACTTTGCTGTCACACCTAAAACATCCGAGGAGATTTCGTGACATGGGCCAACAAAAGCGATAATCAACATTTCAAAAACTTCAGTAGATTTTATCCCATTTCCTGGTATAAGCTAATCAAAATTCTCTGATCCATTTTTTAAAACAAATCAATAATCGCCATTCGTAAGCAAACACATGCAACTTTTTCGACAAATGTCGACTGAAAAATGGTTCAAATGGCTCTGAGCACAATGGGACTTAACTTCTGAGGTCATCAGTCCACTGGAACTTGGAACTACTTAAACCTAACTAACCTAAGGACATCACACACATCCCTGCCCAAGGCAAGATTCGAACCCGTGACCGTTGCGGCTCGCGCGGTTCCAGACTGAAGCGCCTAGAACCGCTCTGCCATTCCGGCCGGCATAGCGACTGGACTAAACATCCAGTATGGCGTCCAGTATACAGATACCGCTCAGACACGTTTACCAATATGAGAACGAAAAATCTCGCGAATCGAATTAACACAATACGCAAAATTAGAAAATTCCCGATAATTTTTAAACACACTTCGAACAAACGGTTGCTATTGCTTCTGTCCGATGCTTCGCGGCCGAGTCAAGATCATATGTAATTAGGAACGGACTGTACAGGGTGGGCCGGTCTGAGTGGCCGAGTGGTTCTGGGCGCTTCAGTCTGGAACCGTGCGACCACTACTGTCGCAGGTTCGAATCCTCCCTCGGGCATGGATGTGTGTGATGTCCTTAGGTAAGTTAGGTTTAAGTAGTTCCAAGTTCTAGGGGACTGATGACCTCAGAAGTTAAGTCCCATAGTGCTCAGAGCCATTTGAACCATTTGTACAGGCTGGCAGCCAGTCAAGGTGTATTTACGGAAATGGTTAAAAAAAATTGTTTCACAGTCCGCAGTCAAATCTTTACAAGTTTTCTGCCAGAGAAACTTCCTCTGTGCCTACGTAACACAAGTTTCCTGCCTGTCGGAACCGAGGCAGTACCGTCCAGCTAAAGCTGCTTACAAGAGACGCCTTGAGCCCTGCGCTGAAATCGCTAGTGAATACACACCATCAGTTTTATCCATAGCGTGTTCTCTCTATTTTACCTAATTTTCTGTTCTGTCGTTAACAGCATCCCTGGATGCCCACTTACATGTCCTGATAGCTCGACCTCTTATACACAGTCATCGTAAGCCAGTTGCAACAATCTTCTCCTCTCTTCCTGCAAATGGACAGGCCAACAGAAGTGAAAAGAGGCGGTCACAACGCAGACTTCAAGATTTTTTTAGTTTTTGTTCTGTGCGTGTTGTGGAGCCCCTTCCCCTTCTCCCAAACACACGCGCGCACACACACACACGCATACGCACACACACACGCACGCACACACACACACACACACACACACACACACACACAACACACACACACACACTCACACACACACACACACACACACCAGTAGTGTACAGGCTGCGTGCCGCACACGTGGCGGCGATCCCAGCCGGCGGGTCGCAGGCGGAACACGGAAGTCGGCAACCGGCAATTTAATTCAGTCGAGGCTATCAAAACTTATCTTTGCAGGCCCTCGGCGCGGGGGAAACAATGTTGCTATTGCTCCCTGAAAGCGGCAAATAGGCCCTCGACGGCTGGGGAGGCAGGCAAAGAGTGTGGCCACAATGGAGACGCTTCCGGGGAGAAGCGACGCTCCGCACCCCTCACCGCCGAGCTTCGCCGGGGCGGGCCGCCCTCACCCACAAGCCCTGCGGCCTTTTATTCGGAAATAAACTTTTAATACTGGAGCACAGGCCTCCCGTAACTGCTGCGAGGAAAGCAGACCTGCTGGAAAGTGGGGCACACGGCTCGAATACTCTGGCATCGACCGCCTGGCGCCGCTGAAGGCGGTGTTTTGACGGCTTTCTGGTGCGGTGCGTGGCCCAGATCCGTTCCGAGGGGGGGCGGAGGAAGATCGTGCGGCAGGTAATCTAGGGGCGACCTCTCGTAAACAAATGCCTTGCCGTGTTTGGTGCGGTAACGTTTCTGCACCTTGGCGTTCTTATCATTGCCTAAGTAACAGGATTACAGATACGTTATGTGAAATCAAGAAGAAAATGAATATATTTCACTTGCAACAATAATCATTGGAATCTGATTATTTTATTCAAATGCGAGGTGGAATACTTCATACGTGTAGTAAAAAGTAAATGTCGTGTGACTAGGGCCTCCCGTCGGTAGACCGTTCGCCGGGTGCAAGTCCTTCGATTTGACGTCACTTCGGCGACTTCCAGGCTTGACTGTCTATGCCCGTTCGCACGTTGATATCTATATAAAGAAAAAAAAAGACTGTTCAGCACCCTACTATAAATACCCTTCCCCCCACCCCTTCCTTTCAACGTGTTTTTGTGGGCTGGGGCACAAACGTTAGTCCCGAATAGTATAGTTTCTTCACATTTTAGAATTTAATCCTGCCATGGCAATCGAAGATAACAGCAAGGGATGCCGGACCCACCGAACCAGCTAAAGATTATTTCACGCTAGGGTTGGCATCCCCAATTACACCCCCTTCCCTGTAACCCGTGCCCTCTCCACGAATTTCTCCAACATTGTCCGACCACTGTGGGTGCAACACGATGCTGTGTAGCTGATTGGCACCTCAATCACCCATGTCGTCTTTGGAAGAGGTGGACGGAGCGCCATCCATCGACGTGACCTGCTGCATCTGTGGTGCAAGAAGTAACTGGGCACTCGTGGTATGGGCAAGCGAACCGTCTACACCACTTAGATCCACAGCAGGCGCAGCATCCATGCCGTCTGACGAGATGTCAGCTTCTTGACCGGCCGTGTGTAGGAGGCAGTCGTCAGAAGGCAATCCAGCGTTGTATCACCTTCCGCTCGGAAAGCCGCGGTCGGGACAACGTTCGCGTCCACGTCCATCGCGTCCTAAATGATATGTTGCATCTGGATTCCGTGGGACTGTTTCTGCTGTTGTTGCTGTGGAGAGGGTGACATCCGGGTTGGCATCGGGGGTCATCCCTCTTCCTCCCTAGGTCCTTCTATGTATGTGCACGACCGCCCATTTCATCCTCATCTACGGTGTTCATCGTCGTCTGAGCGTACGTGAGGGGCAGGATTGTCGTCCACGTCGGCGAAACGTTGTCTCCCGCTGGTTTCTGCGTAGTTCTACGTTGTAAGCAGCCCGATCGAACATGGTCTTCCTGCCCAACACCCGGAACAGATACGCGGTTGACTGTCGTACATTATGATTGCACGACAGCCACCGATGTTCAAATAGGACGACACATGTTTCTTGAGCTCAAGTTTAATTTGGCGCACACCACTGTAGACCTTATACGTCGAAAAAGTTTGCCACTTTTCTGCAACGTGGCTGATGACATTGACATATGGTCGGAAGGCGTCCTTGACAATTTCCTCTGGGACCTCGAAGGGGAGCTCAAAAACCCTTACAGTCCTCATGCCCATACCTGCATGATCCACCGTCACTGCACCGATATGCACGTCAGAGTAATTAAATCTGAGTGAGTTAGTGTATTTAGACACCACTGTCGCGCAGACCTCTGCACTGGTCATTTTAACATAAACCACGCTCGCCGTTATAGAAAAATGTATTTCGGCGACAGTCGCCGGATCTAAACGTTGATCATCGCGTGTGAGCAGTTCTATTTCATAGGCTCGAGGACGCGCGTGATCTGGTTGGAAGGTAATTCTGATCGTATCGTGGCGTCATGTGTGCGCCATAGTCGCTCTGAACTTGCAACAAATACAACTCGCGCCGCGAGAAGGTAAACACAGGCAAGCACTCACGGTCGAGCACGGCGGGACCCAGCCGACGTCCTCGCCCCACCGCAGCCGAAAGCAGACTGGCCCTTATGGTTGACATTCTGTCACGCTGACCTCTCAGCTACTGGGGGCGGACATGCATGTAGTGAAATGGTTTCATACCAATCCGAGACCGAGCGAGGTGGCGCAGTTGTTAGCATACCGGACTCGCATTCGGGATGACGATGGTTCAAACCCGCGTCAGGCCGTCCTGATATCTTCAGGCAAATTCCGGGATCGTTCCTTCGAAAGCGCACGGCCGATTTTCTTCCCCACCCTTCCCTAATCAGATGGGACAAACGACTTCGCTGTTTGGGCCCCTCCCACAGATCAACCAACCGATCATTCCGAGACCACTACACCTTAAAGAAGCTAAACATCAGCTAATACCGCCATAAAAGTTTGGCATATAACCAAATTTTATACAAACAAAAATTAATAATCCTTCATGTATATCACAAATGACAGAAAAGATTTTCATCATCAACTGAAAACAATTACGGTCTATTTTCCAAAGCCAGGAAAATAGTTGTTGATGGGTGGCATGAGTACACAGAATATCTGTACACGTGAAAAAGACTTGAACACAGTATTATTGAAACGGAACAGGAAGCAGATGATGAGATGGGTGATACGATACTGCGAGAAGAATTTGACGGAGCGTTGGAAGTCCTAAGTCGGAACAAGGCCCTGCAGTAAAAGACATTCACTCAGAACTACTGATATTCTCGGAAGAGCCAGTCTTGCCAAAAGTGTGCCACATGGCTTGGAAGATTTATGACTCAACCCTAATTCTCTTAGATTTCAAGAAGAATGTAATAATTCCGATCCACTGAAAGCAGATGCTGAAGTCGTGAATATTACCGAACTATCAGTTTATTCATAAGTCATAGTTGCAAAATTCTGACAGGAATTATTTACAGAAGAATGCGAACTGGTAGAATCCGACTTCGGGGAAGCTCAGTCTGAGTTTCGGGGAAATGTCTGAACACCCTACGACTCAGCTTAGAAACGTGAAGTTTTGAAGATAGCGGAGATAAAATACAGAGAGCAGAAGATTATCTACAAATTGTGTAGTAACAAGAGTGCTGTTGTAAGAGTCTATGGGTATGGTTACAGTCTATCCCCGATGTTATCCAGCATGTACCTTGAGCAAGCAGTGAGGGAAACCAAAGAAAAATTTGCGAAAGGAGTTAAGGGAGAAGAAATGAAACCCTTGACATTTGACAGACAGCAGTAACATACATGACAACCTGTCTGATATAAGATAAGAGGGATTCTACATCCTGTCTTATCAACGTAGACATGGTTGTAATTGGATTCTAATTATCCACATTGTTGTTTGCTTTCTAGATGCATATCTAGCTGAGCATCCTAAACAAATCATAACTAACAAAAAATGGTTCAAATGGCTCTGAGCACTATGGGACTCAACTGCTGAGGTCATTAGTCCCCTAGAACTTAGAACTAGTTAAACCTAACTAACCTAAGGACATCACAAACATCCGTGCCCGAGGCAGGATTCGAACCTGAGACCGTAGCGGTCTTGCGGTCATAACTAACACGCATGCCATTGATGTAGAGATACATAATACACCACTGACGATGGTTGTACACCCGTATGCCCGGTTTTAGTAATAAAAATTCCAAGTGAAGCTCATAGTGCTTAGATATATTTTGACAGAAACCCTTGAGGTTTGCCGATGACGTTGTAATTTTATTGGAGACAGCAAAAATTTGGAAAAGCAGTTGAAAGTAATGGACAGTGTAATGAAAGGAGAATATGACAATAACGTCAACAAAAGAAAATCAAAGGTAACGGTAAGTAGTCGAATTAAATCAGGCGATGCTGAGGAAATTAACAGTAAACTAAAAGTAATATATGATTTTCGCTATTCCAGCAGTAAAATAGCTAATGATAGCCGAATTAGAGATGATACAAAATGTGGGCTGTCAATGGCAAGAAAAGCGTTTCTGGAAAAAGAAATTCCTTAATATGGAATATAAATTTAAATGTTGGGAAGGAGGGGCAGGAGGATTGTCTACCATTTGCCCTTATTATGTGTAATATTTGTAACAGATTTCGATTTTTTTCAGAGAAATATGGCCAGCGTGTTGGCACGAAGATGTGGAGGCATATGCTGTCTCAGACGTGAGCATCTTAAATATGAACTGCGCATTCGACGCACACCTATCGAGGGCGGTGCTTCAGAGTTGGCAAAAGGGTTGTATGCGGCATTGGTGAGCCTCTCTGCACTTCATCCTAAATGATTGTTGAAGTAGGATACGCTATTTCCACAGCTTTTTTTAGCTTTGGGTGAATAACTTCAAAATATTAAATTCTTATAGGCTAACCAACCCACTCAAAGCAAGTGTATAGGTTTCAGGCCCCGTTGTACGATTTCAGTTATCGTCTTCCCGATCTAGGCCATCCTGAACTCAGTGATCAGGAGAAGGGCGTTGTAAAACAACTGAGCGCGAGGATTAACTTGAAGGTCAGTGCGGCGGCTCGATTGGCCGGCTGGCGCCGGACGTGATAGGATACTCTTGCCTGGGCTGTTAAGGCGGTTTTCACTGATTCAGATGTGTCATAAATACAGAAGCATCAGAATTAGTGCAAACCGCTTTAACCGCATTGTATTTATGACACCGCTGTAAAATTTTATTTTCACTTCGGTGGAGCTCTTGCAGCATTCGATCTTTTCCCTTCTGGGTTTCTGACTATTAAAGTTAATTGTCATTCTTGTAAAGTCAAAAAATTTCTTGATAATCTGTGTTAAATTTCATTCATTTTGCGCGTTGGTCTCAAATTAGTACTTCAGGATAATTGTTCAGTGGTTATTTCAAAGCTCTGACGAAGTCTAAAGGTTCCTGTTTTGTATTACTCGAAATATTATCACTACTGATACCTCACAACTAGGTTTGGGATGACTTTAAGAGAGAAACATGAAAGGTGGATCCACATATTTTGTCATTTGTTGTTTTATGTATTACACTTTATTACTTAACAACAACATTAACATCACAATTTAAAACTTATTAAAAACGTCAGAATTCTCGCCAGAAGTTGAACAGGCTTAAATCATTTTTTTAGAAAAACAGCTTCAACAATTCTACCGTTAAGAATAGGATATGAAAATCGGTAGCACAGGGTTCGCTAAACAAGAGAAGAACCGGGCGAGGTTGCAAGCAAGTTCAACAAACAATTTTATCAACCAAATGAATTACAATAACACCTGTTAAATGCACAAACAAAATGGTTCAAATGGCTCTGAGCGCTATGGGACTTAACATCTATGGTCATCAGTCCCCTAGAACTACTTAAACCTAACTAACGTAAGGACGTCACACAACACCCAGTCATCACGAGGCAGAGAAAATCCCTGACCCCGCCGGGAATCGAACCCGGGAACCCGGCGCGGGAAGGGAGAACGCTACCGCACGACCACGAGCTGCGGACAAATGCATTCACAAATTGCAAGCTTAGGTAACCGTTACACAATCGGACAACATTCATCCAAATACGGGAATGATCTCAAGGCGCGCCACTGATTGTAGCTGTTGGAAAGCCGCTTAGCAATCCATAACCCTTAATAAGAATATCCCTTAAGCAAAACCGGTTGTAGAAATATGAAACCGAAATTTGTTTGCAATAATTACACGTCTGTTGTTTGAAACTGATAAACAATATTTTATTCAAAATAATCTCCATTGCTGTTTAGACATTTCTCCCACCTCTCTGGCACGCTTTGAATGCCACGCCAAAAAAACAGTTCTTCTTTTGAAGCAAACCAAGCAGCGAGCCATTCTAGTACCTTTTCATACGAACTGACGCGTTGGTCAGTGATAGCGCGTCTCAGTGATGGAAACAAATGATAATCGGACGGAGCCAAGTCTGGAGAATAAGCCGCAAGTCCTAGTACTTTCCAACAACACCTTGACCGTTTTCCTGAACCGTTTTTCTGTGTGTGGTGGGGCATTATGGAGCAATATGACTTTATGTTGCCTTTTTCCATATTCCGGTCTTTTTTCAAGTAATTCTCGATTTAAATCGATCATTTGCTGTTGGCAGCTATGAGTGTTAACGGTTTCACCAGGTTTCAGCAGCTCAAAATAAATGACACCCTTCTGTTTCCATCAATCACAAAGCATTGTCTTCTTTGCAAAGCGATTTGGTCTTACAGTGGATGTCGATGGATTGCCTGGATTCACCAATGATTTACGACGTTAAGGATTCTCAGAATATTTCCATTTTTCATCACCTGTCATTATTCGGTGGAGAAACGACTCTCTTTTGTATTTGGCGAGCAGCGTTTCACAAGTGGTCTTTGGAATTGCTTGCTGTCTTTCATTCAGTTCATGTGGAATCCGTTTCTCCACTTTCTGCACATTTCCCATAGCTTTCAACCCAAAAGAAAACTGATTTCTGCGTCACATTCAAGTGTTCTACTAGTTCCTGTTGAGTTTGAGTATCATCTTCATCCAGTAACGTCGCAGTTCGTTGTCTTCGAAATTTTTCGGTGGTTTCCCGCGCTCGTCGTTTCTCACGTCAAAATCACCACTTTTGAATTTTTTGAAACACTCGAACACTGTGTTGCCCCAGGGGCATGTTTGCCGAAAGCTTTGACAAGCATCAGATGCTATTCTGCAGCAGTTTTCTCCAAATGATAAGAGAAAACCAATGCTGTCCCCAAATCGTAGTTTGTAGGCACAAAAGTCGACATGTTTAGGGGTTTAAAACAGGTACAGATGTATGGAACTTGGATTACTGTATGTTGGCATTCGTCGTCAGCCGTTACAGATGCTGTCTCACGGGCCCTGTTCTGACGGCTTGCAGCACCTATAGGGAAATTCCGGTTTCATACTTCTACACCTGGTAAAACACAATCCCTCAAACAGACCGACTCGGAAGGTATAAAATTTAAACTTATATATCCACCCATATATTCCAAACAAACATTAATAACAATCCTTAATAAATATGCAATTTCCCAAAATTCTCGAGAATTTGGAACTAAATTAAATTTAAATATACTTCCAACTGGTGCACACCAGCAGAAACGTTGACACAGCCTTTAATAAGTATACAATTGCCGAAAATTCAAAATAAGCTGAGAGCTACAGCAGACCGTGTAAGTAGGCTGTTTAGGTTTTTTTATTGGTAACGTCACGTAGCGCTCGGTATGAAAATCACTGGCTGTGCTCTGTGCAGTCTGTGGCTGGTTGGCATTGTTGTAATTTGCTGTTGTAGTGTTGGGCAGTTGGCTGTTAACAGCGCGTAGCGTTGCGCAGTTGGAGGTGAGCCGCCAGCAGTGGTGGATGTGGGCAGAGAGATGGCGGTATTTTGAGAGCGGACGATCTGGACGTGTGTCCATCAGAAAGAGTAAATTTGTAATATTGGATATCATGGACTGATATATATGTTATCACTTTTGAACACTATTAAGGTAAATACATTGTTTGTTCTCTATCAAAATCTTTCATTTGCTAACTATGCCTATCAGTAGTTAGTGCCTTCAGTAGTTTGAATCTTTTATCTAGCTGGCAGTAGTGGCGCTTGCTGTATTGTAGTAGTTCGAGTAACCAAGATTTTTGTGAGGTAAGTGGTTTGTGAAACGTATAGGTTAATGTTAGTCAGGGCCATTCTTTTGTAGGGATTTTTGAAAGTCAGATTGCGTTGCGCTAAAAACATTGTGTGTCAGTTTAGTGTTGATCAGAATAAGTAAAGAGAGTAATGTCTGTGTACGTTTAGTTTTGCTCAGCTGTTTGAAAATAAAATGATGTAAGAGGTTTATCAGCACCGTAATTCATTAATTTTTTTAAGGGGACGTTTCAAATGTTGACCCTTAGCCGAGGATACCTCACTGGAATCTTCTGATTTTTTCTTGTAGTTTCCGTAATTAGTGTAGCCATTGCTTATTACTAGCGCGTGATTATAGAGAGAATTTCCTTTGTAGTTGTAGTTTTTCATTATTGTACAGTAAAACAGTTGTGGCATGCATGTAGATTGGCACCAAGTATTTCGCAGCTGCTCTTGCAATTAACTACATGTTATTTTCAATGCTATATTAATGTATTTTCTTATTTTGCTCTTCAAATTGTGCTTTTCTGTGTTATCGTGTGAAATATTGTGACAATAATGGCGTGTGAAAAACGTAATACTAGGCTCCGAAGTGAACTGAGAAATGACAGTGAAGACGAAAGCAGAGCGTCAGCGCCACCATGTAATGAATTAACTAATGTTCGAAGTAGTAATTTGGCAACTGTGCATAGGGAAATGGAGCGGGCTGCAAATAATGGCGTAGACAGTGAAACAATTAGTGAACAGGGAAGCATTATCGATCGATCGGTCGGCATCAGCTCGCCTCAGGAATCCGAAATGACAGAACACAATATTGCAAATACTGTAGACTCAGGTTTTGCGTCCTCACCGTTTTCTCAATAAGTCAAGACACATTTTCTTCTTTTCAAAATGCGAATATTGCCGGTTAAAATGCACTGCCGACTAGCACTGAGGAACATGTTTCAGACACCAGTGCATTGTTATTACAGTTAACGCAACAAATGGGACAAAGGCTGCAGAAGTTAGACACAACGCTTGAACAAAATCAGAAACAAATGGGGCAAAATCTTCAAATGTTAGACACAATGGAACAAAATCTTCAGAAGTTAGACACCACACTTCAACAAGCACGTGAAGATTTAACTACAGAGTTACATAACATTGAGTCGAAATGTCAAAAAGTCTGTAATGACGTAAAAACACAAATTTGTGAGCATTTTCAACCTATTTTTTCGCGGCATGAAAATGCATCACAGAATCACGAAGCAGCCATAAAAGAACTGCAAACTATTGTTCATGAAAATCATGAGACCTTGCAAGCTAAAACTGACTCAGTTGCATCTACCGATTCGGTTACGCAACTTGCAAAAACTCAGGAAAACTTAAAGGACCAGTAGATACTCTGAAAATTGGTTAAGAAAGACACATGGAGGAAATTAGTTCATTATCAGAGAATGTAGTTGAACTTTCGGATCAGCTAAATAATTTATCTACGGAGGTAGATGATAATCTGAATGACACAAAACTGGTAGTCTTTAATGACACAGAAGAGTGCGAACAAATTAGGAAATTCAAACAAAATCCGAATCAAATTAATACGCAACACCAAAGAGAAATCCGGAAAGTACAAGATCAGCTGACACAGGTAATAAAAGAATTACGTATTTCAGAGGACACTCACGCTCCAATACGGGAAGAGGGACATATAAATACGGAACAGTCACAAAATAATAACACGGGGTACTTCGGAAATTATGAAATAAATTTGCAAGGTACACCGAATTTTGAGATGGAACCGCCGAAACGAAGTAAGAATGACCGATATGCGAGTCGCCGTCATGATGATTTTGACTATAAGCTGTTTATTACTACACGTAAATTCAAATCATTTAAGAATTCTGGCAGCGACATTCATCCACAAGCGTGGTTTCATCAATTCTCTCATTGTTTTCCTCCCAACTGGTCATTAGCGCACAGATTAGAATTTATGTGTGGCTACTTAGAGAATGAACCAGCTGTAAGAATGTGATCGGTCATTCACGATTGCCACAGTGAAGAAGAATTTTATCATGCCTTCCTCTCAGCATATTGGTCTCAAGCTACACAAGACCGAGTAAAACATAGCATCATAAAGATGAAGCATTTTGAACAATCTGAACTTTCCAGTCTTGTGAAATATTTTGAAGACATGTTGCACAAGAATCAGTACCTGTCAAACCCATACAGCCTCTCAGAACTCATCCGCATTTGCTTAATCAAATTACCTGAACATTTACGACATATTATTTTGGCAGGGCGTTGCAAAGACGACATTGAAGCTTTCCAGGGACTCTTACAAGAATTGGAAATTGACACTGACAATCGCAGAACGCGAAGACAGGAACACAACAATTACAGGTCACATCCATCACAATACCGCGACGACAGAAATAATAACTGGACACGACAAGACTATTCTTACGACGTAAATCGTGACCAAAACAGACACCACCCATATGACAACCTTTGGCAGAGTAGTAATGATTACAGGGAAAGATCACCTCTCCACGGTAATGACTATCAAAGAGACAATCAGAGAAACAGACAATATGGGAACCAAAATAATTATTATCAAGGGAGACAGAATAACGTCAGACGCAATGGTCCACCACGCAGTTACGATTCAGGGAGAAATTCTCCACCACTTAACCGACAACAAAGAAACTACAAGAACTACCGACATGACGACAGACGATATAATCATAATGACAGACCTGAATTTCATCAGAACTGGCGGGATACAAATAGGGCTGGGCCCTCTCGTCAAGGTGAATTTGTAGAAGTTAGGTCTCCTAATCCTAATAACGACGCGCACCAACAAAGAGACAGCAGACAATGACTCGCCCCGCTGGCAGCCACGTGCGCCAGCTGGGCTTGAAAAAAAATAACATAAGTTAACCTTGAGAAAAATTCCAGTATTCCTTACGACGTATACCACATGATAATTGTGTTGAAACTGAATCGCTGTGTACCAGGAGGAGTAAAGGTTTACACCACATTTCCCATGTAAAACCGTTTATTGAAACATAATCTGCTTTTTACCGTTATCTTTGCCATAAAATTTTTCGCTTCACGCTACTAGTACAATTTGTTACACTGAGAAACTGTTAACATGTAACAATGTTTTGAAGTTAACTATCCAGTCTAGAACCTAGGGAACACATTTAGACAGTAATTACCACTGCATTGTGATAGTGAACAGAGGACACAGTGTTACTGTGTGTGTACATTCTTCCTTGTTAGTTGCACGATTACGTAACGACTATAAGGCTTACATACGTAGAACATACACTGATAATGAGATTTTACTGCAACATTTTGGTTTACTTGAAAATACGTTATGGATATAAAGTGCTTTCTGAGAGATACCAGATGACACAGTGGTTAGTTCATTTGACAGCTACACCACTATATCACGACACTACTAATGTGTGACATAATTCACATTGTTGATTTTGTGCTGTATCTGTTTTATATCTGCACAGTTTTTTTGAATTATTCTGGAAAGTAAAACATGTTTTAGTAGTAACTTTTGTGGTATAGCTACAATGAGACAGCCTTTTCCGTAGCACAACAATACGTTACAGCACAGTACTTTCTTCATCATGGCAATAAGCGTAATAACTAAGATATCTATACACAAAGCATTTCACTTTTGTTTATGAGGAGGTGAGTACATTGACTTCAGCAGAACTTTGCTTACAGAGGACGATAACTACGTCAGTTCCACAGAATTATCTTACGGCAAGACGCACATTTAGCGCTACAGGACATGCATTTGAGTGATTAATTTTGTACTTAAAACATTTATTTTTAAAGATTTTTGAATTACAATGATACAGAGGTTTTCCGTGATACATTTCATTCCATTGCTGTAATGTGTAACACCTGAGGGTATAATTACATTAATCCTCAGGGGATACAGGCTTACTTTGTGTACCATGTGTTTGGCAAGCACAAGGAGCCCTAGCTAATATGGTATTTGCTTATACAACTTCACACATCGGTACCATATTTCTCTAACACATGAATTACACAGCTATCTGATCATTTAACTGAGAGAGACAAACATTTATTTTACTACATCAGTGACAGATGTTTATGTAATTACACAGTTGGATAACTTCACACTTATGAAATTGTATTTTGTCGGTACTTTGTGAACTGTTCATATTTTTTCAGAACCATTGTGATACTATGAGAGCTTTGAATGTCGTATTTGGTAAGGGAGCATGATTTTTAAAGTACATTAGAGGTAGATGACACTATTGTAATGAGCAGAGAATATTTTTTAGGTTTTGACATTATTGCAGAAAGCTACGACGTTTTTGAGATTTGACTGAGGTGTTAAGATGTTATTTTTATGACGACAGTGTGTATTATACTGTTGAGGTATGTTTATGATCAATAAGCTGATGCCATATGAGGAATTTGATTATGCTACATATTTATAATGATGAAATATTGAAGAATGTCGACGAATATGTATATGTGTAATAAGGTAAGGAATAATGAGTAGTTGTCAGGGACGCTGATTTGTGGAAAAGAATGTTGGAAACCAAGAATCGTACTTTAAGAGTTATGAAATGTGTGTAAATGCATGAATGTATCACAATGACGACGAATATTTTTTGGACACTGTTATATTTATAGGATTTTGTTTCTACACATTTGCAATGCAAGTTTTCGACCTGTGAAACTTTTTATATGAGACTGTCACTGTAGTGCAAACTGGTGTCGTAAATATTTTGGTAAAGAAGGTAGGTCACCTTGTGTAATGCACTGTGAGCACCCAGCTGCGCGACAGTCGCCTGGGAAAAACCTATTAGTGTGTGCCTTTCAGAGGCACAGGTGGAAAAAAAAGAGCTTATCCTCACTATTGACATTTCTTTGTAGAAAGCATAAGCAAATACGACACGCCCAAACTTGAAAACATATGATTACACTGTGGAGCTCTTAATTTATGATATTTACTAAATTACCTAATGAAATGATGAGAAACATTTTTACATCTATTGTATTTCTAGTTGAGAGATTTTTTACTGCCTTTGGAGACGCCATTTGCCTAGTGAATGACGTTTCACACATTGCTTTGTATATATTTGCTCATTTCGTTTAATATCTAGTTTCTAGCTGTGCTGCAGCATTGGTTAAAATAAAATTTAATAGATGTACTAATATAGATTTTTATGCCTACAGATCCAGTAAACAATAACTTCATGATCCACTTAAAAAAAAACGAAAGAGCACAAAAAGACATTTCCCTTCACAGAAATTGCATAAATAATTTTTTTAATGACTTGGTAACTTTCTTACAGAGTAAGTTTTTGTGATGCATCACTGTAGTGTTAAGATCTGACATAGGTATAAGACATGGCCATTTTTACTGCAATATTTTTTCTGCTTGAGCTTTGTCATGTTTAGGTGTAAGTTACAGCATTTACTGCTGCTGTTTGCCAGGCATAGTCACTTTGTATTACTCTGTTAAGCCAGTTTTACTACTGATTTATTTTTCTTGTTGCTGCACATTGGCTCATATTAGTGATAATGTTGCATTTGCTTTACTAATTTATATTTATTGCTGCTTGCTATGCCAATTTGTATTTTTTGGTCATTGCTGTTTGTGTTAATTGTTTTGTGCTGCTGCACTGCCTCGTCCCTTAGTTTAGCATCTGAGCTCAGTACATTTAAGTTAGCTTAAGAGGGGGTAGGCTATATAAGAGAACTAGTTGTGATGAATTGGAAGAAATGCATTGAGAAGTTGTACGAAAAAAGTGCAGAAAGCAGGTATAGAAAGGACTTTTTGGAAATAATGAAGAACGAAGGGAGATCTCCGAGAAGTAAAGAAAGTTTTGTTTGCAAAATACTGCAGTAAAACAAACCCTGTCCTTTCCTTGTGTTATCCTACTATGTGTTTGTGTACCCTTGGGGATTTGTGTTCTTCCTGTCCTTATGTGTTTAGCTAATAAGAGTTATGTTGTAGAATTTTCTAATAATATGTTATTTATTTTGTAGAGATGTTTAGACATTATTTATTCTGTTCTGTTTCAATGCTCATATGTGAAATTAATGTTTGGAAAACTATTCTCATTATTTTATATATTTACTTATGTCATAATTCCTGTAACACTGATGTATATGTTTATTTCTATTCTTTTGTAAAGCCTGTATTACTACAAATGTTATCTGTATTATTATGTTTTCATGATGTTTTCTGTATCTCTGTAATAGTATTCTCATGTTATAAAATTTATAATTGTATAGACACCAGTTCTTCAAATTAAGTAACTTGTAAGCATTCATTTCCCTGCACACATTTCTGTTGGTCATAGTATATGCACAATATGTGAAAAGAAGGACTGTTAGTGTTTGCACGTGTATTGATAATTCAGCAAGGGACTGGTTAACAGCATTGCTGGTTCTAAGGACAATTCCAAAAACTTTGTGAGTGCACAAGTGGTGGTTTATGGACTTGCTATATTGTCCCCAAGACTCTTCGATGGTGATTGTGCACCTGCACAATCGCAACAGATGGCTGCTGGCTGTCTCTACAAGGACTACAGGGGGTCTGCATCTTTGATGACCCACCAGTTCCATTATTTCTACAAATACTGCAGTGGGTCTGCACCTCTGGTGGCCCACCAATACTGTAATCTCTAACAAGGCTACAGTGGTCTGCTCTGTGATGACCTACCTACCAATATTCTTCAACTTCGACTGACTCTGCTGTGGGTTTGCTCTGTTGTGGCCCATTACCTGTCTGCATGTCAAGAGTCAGCACTGTCTTTCTTTTGGAAGGACACCACTACTTCTTCAAGACTGCATGGCAGTCCACTACTTCCGTGTGCAATTTCTTTTACTCATGAGACTTTGTGAAAGAAACTGTAATTACTATTGTGATAAATGATCAGGACTGTCTTTATGAGAACAATTTTGGCTTTTGACCAACAGTGTATCAATAAGAGTGTGCATTTGATATCTTTGTTATTGTAATTATGAAAAATTTTATCAAATCATTATTGGCCACTGTCCAAAACAATTTGTAAAATTTTTTGTGGATAGCATGGGGGCTATGGAAGTAGGCTGTTTAGGTTTTTTTATTGGTAACGCCACGTAGCACTCGGTATGAAAATCACTGACTGTGCTCTGTGCAGTCTGTGGCTGGTTGGCATTGTTGTAATTTGCTATTGTAGTGTTGGGCAGTTGGCTGTTAACAGCGCGTAGCGTTGCACAGTTGGAGGTGAGCCGCCAGCAGTTGTGGATGTGGGGAGAGAGATGGCGGTATTTTGAGAGCGGACGATCAGGACGTGTGTCCATCAGGAAGAGTAAATTTGTAATTTTGGATATCATGGATTGATACATATATTATCACTTTTGAACACTATTAAGGTAAATACATTGTTTGTTCTCTATCAAAGTCTTTCATTTGCTAACTATGCCTGTCAGTAGTTAGTGCCTTCAGTAGTTTGAATCTTTTATTTAGCTGGCAGTAGTGGCGCTCGCTGTATTGCAGTAGTTCGAGTAACGAAGATTTTTGTGAGGTAAGTGGTTTGTGAAACATATAGGTTAATGTTAGTTAGGGCCATTCTTTTGTAGGGATGTTTGAAAGTCAGATTGCGTTGCGCTAAAAATATTGTGTGTCAGTTTAGTGTTGATCAGAATAAGTAAAGAGAGTAATGCCTGAGTACGTTTAGTTTTGCTCAGCTGTTTGAAAATAAAATAATGTAAGAGGTTTATCAGCACAGTAATTCATTAATTTTTCTAAGGGGACGTTTCATAACCGCTAACACAGCCAACACGGAAGGAGGAGCCAAATTTCACAGCAAATGTAGTAGCTAATGACTGTGGATCAAGGTACGATTCGGCAGTTTATATTAATAGGTAAAACGTCTTATACTTAACGCGCTGAGAAGTAGTAATAAGAGTGCCAGTTTCAAACGAATAGTTAGAGATAAAATGAGGATGAACCCCAGACTTGTCAAACACGCCTTTAACCCAGCTATGACCCCATAAGCACTTTTTAAAGATATATCTCTCTTTTTCTTAAAACGATTATTTTCAAAATTTGTGACTTTGTCTCTGTATGTTGCTTGTATTCAATGACATATTGTTCAGTTTTACGTTTACAAGGTATTAACATTTATTCATAGGCTATACACTGAGTACCAATGGGGTCAGCATGATCCCAATCCAAATTTTTGTTTTGTTTCTTGAATGCAAGATTACGAAAACACAATGACGTATGTTACGTTGAACAGATGTTATACGGAACACTGACACAATAAAATTAACATTTTCCACATAGTATTTATACCCTTTGTTGCCGTATCTTGACTGAGCCGTTATTGTGTATTGCCTCAGTTGTTGCTAGTGTTTTGCCTCAGCGTGTGTAAGAACTATATTACGATTAGAAAATGTTTGAGTAGTGCTGAAATAAAAGCAATTTTGAATGAAGAAGAGGAATTAGGAGATATACCGTCTGATGACAATGAAGAGATTGATGCTATTATTTCTGGAGGTAGTGAATCAACTGAAAATTCTGAAGAAGATGTTGGAGATTTGGAAAAGTATATATAATCTACCATATGTTTGCAAAAATTTTAGTGGTAGTACTAATAACAATATATAAGTATATATGTAAAATGGTAATCCCATTTTTTCCAGGTCGAGGAATGGAAATGGAACATGGGGAAAAAATCCTGTTAGATTACATGGGAGACAGCCAGCACGAAATATATTGAAGATGGCTCCAGGTCCCACGAGATATACTGTAAGGAACATAAATACTGTGCAGTCAACATTTGGATTATTTTTTAAGTCCAGCATTTTCCAGATTATTTTGAAGTGCACCAACGAAAAAGGCAACATTGCTTTTGATAAAAAATGGACAGATCTTGATACAGAAGAATTTGAGGCTTTCTTCGCCTGCTTACTCTTGCGGGAGTGGACGAAGGTCACAATGAGGACATATTGAATTTAGGGAATGAAGAGCAAGGCCAACCTATTTTCAATAGTTCTATGGCTAGGAACCGCTTTACAGAAATACCACACTGTATTCAGTTTGATGATGCTTAGCACCGGCGACAGAACCGTAACCCTGATAAATTGGCTCCTTTTTTTATTTTTTTGGTCATCAGTCTACTGACTGGTTTGATGCGGCCCGCCACGAATTCCTTTCCTGTTCTAACCTCTTCATCTCAGAGTAGCACTTGCAACCTACGTCCTCCATTATTTGCTTGACGTATTCCAATCTCTGTCTTCCTCTACGGTTTTTGCCCTCTACAGCTGTCTCTAGTACCATGGAAGTCATTCCCTCATGTCTTAGCAGATGTCCTATCATCCTGTCCCTTCTCCTTATCATATAAGGTATTTATCTGAACAGTGGGTTAGCACATTACATGATGTGTACGAATCACACGAGAATATTACAGTTCATGAACAACTGTTAACTTTCAGATGTAGGTGTCATTTCGCCAGTACATTCCGTCAAAACATGAAAAGTGTGGTATAAAGATATGGGGCTGCATGTGACAACACTAATTAATATGTCACACACCTGTAGGTGTACACAGCAAAGGGCGAAGGCCGGCCTAGAGAATTAAATCATGGAAAAAGAGCAGTGTCAGAATTGATAGAATATTTATCCAGGAGTGGTAGGAATATCAAAAGAGTAATTACTTTACAAGTTAGGAACTGGCAAAGGAACTAGAACGAAAACAAATTACTCTGCTACGAACACTAAGAAAAAGTCGTCGTTCACTACCTGCAGACTGTCAGTCAGGACGTACACCACAAAACGTATGAGAAGATGCTGGCCCATCGATATTTTTTATAATATTTTGTATATTAATCCCATAAGTGTTTTTACAATTTGGCTGGACGTAAATCCTAACTGGAATAAAAAATCCAACTACAAAAGAAGAGAATTTCTTTTGAAACTGGGATCTAGTACAGATAAGCTGAAGTCGGCGCAGCAAAGCCTCTCTTCCTCGCCCTCCTCCTTCAGCGGAAGTGCATACGGGGCAAAACGTGGACGGTGCTCCCTATGCGAACTTTCAGGGGATAGAAAACATTCAGAAACGTGCAGAAGATGCTTTTCTTTTGTCTGTAAACAACATTCAGAGGAAGCCGCGCGGGGTAGCCGACGGGTCTCGGGCGCCTTGTCACGGTCACTACGGCTCCGCCCGTCGGAGGTTCGAGTCCTCCGTCGGCCTTGGGTGTGTGTGTTGTTCTTAGCGTAAGTTAGTTTAAGTTAGATCAAGTAGTGTGTAAGCTTAGGGACCGATGACCTCAGCAGATTGGTCCCATAAGACCTTACCACAATTTTTTTCTTTAAAAAACATTCAGACATTCTTGTTTTTTTTTAAATATAAAGAGTTGCTTTGTTTTAAATGTAAGGATCTATAAGATCAAGAATTAAGCCAAGATCTATAAGTGCTTATATACATAGTTTACCTGGTTTCGGTCAGTAATGTATGCTTTTATATCATATCATTGAAATAAATACAATACTGCCAATATATCCCATGTTAAATACTTGGGGGCAATTGGCCACAGCGGTACTCAGTGCAACAAAAAAAATTCTGGTAGTAGGAGGGTTAAATTTACCACATCCAACAACTAGTTCCCGCTTAAAGGGCGACAGTTTGCAGTGGCACGCGTGAAACGATCAACTTTACTTAACCTGCGCCACCACGAGGCGCCGGTCAACCCAGACGGGGGAGTGCCGTCTCGCCAACAAACAAACGCGCCTGTACTCCGGGCCAGAGAACACGAACGCGTCCGTTGCCGCCAAAGCTACCCTGACAACACATACGAAGACAGACAGTAATCTGTGCAAATAAAGCTTCACACAACAGTGGACAGGGAGTGAAAACATTTGTGTTACTGGCAAAGCGAATACCAGTATAGGTTTAGTTTAACACTCCTTAAAATTACTAATATTCTCAAGTGATCATATCAGCGCCTGCTGATACAATAAAACAAACGTACACATGTACCACCTTGCTTCACACGCAGATGATGTTATAATTCCAGAATGAGATTTTCACTCTGCAGCGGAGTGTGCGCTGATATGAAACTTCCTGGCAGATTAAAACTGTGTGCCCGACCGAGACTCGAACTCGCGACCTTTGCCTTTCGCGGCAAGTGCTCTACCAACTGAGCTACCCAAGCACGAATCACGCCCGGTACTCACAGCTTTACTTCTGCCAGTACCTCTTCTCCTACCTTCCAAACTTTACAGAAGCTCTCCTGCGAACCTTGCAGAACTAGCACTCCTGAAAGAAAGGATATTGGGGAGACATGGCTTAGTCACAGCCTGGGAGATGTTTCCAGAATGAGATTTTCACTCTGCAGCGGAGTGTGCGCTGATATGAAACTTCCTGGCAGATTAAAACTGTGTGCCCGACCGAGACTCGAACTCGGGACCTTTGCCTTTCGCGGGCAAGTGCTCTACCAACTGAGCTACCGAAGCACGAATCACGCCCGGTACTCACAGCTTTACTTCTGCCAGTACCTCTTCTCCTACCTTCTGTAAAGTTTGGAAGGTAGGAGAAGAGGTACTGGCAGAAGTAAAGCTGTGAACACCAGGCGTGATTTGTGCTTCGGTAGCTCAGTTGGTAGAGCACTTGCCCGCGAAAGGCAAAGGTCCCGAGTTCGAGTCTCGGTCGGGCACACAGTTTTAATCTGCCAGGATGTTTCGATGTTATAATTTATTCCCTTCACGGATTCTATCACAGGAAATACTCTTACACTTGCACGACATATGGCACAGAATGCAAACTGCATTCAGTAACATTGACCAACGGTCATGCTCAAATACTCGTAAGGCACGCTAATATAACAGATCAAATTCCATATAACACTGACATGGCCTTTTAATCTCAAGTTCAAAAATGGTTAAAATGGCTCTGAGCACTATGGGACTTAACATCTGAGGTCATCAGTCACCTATAACTTAGAACTACGTAAACCTAACTAACCTAAGGACATCACACACATCCATGCCCGAGGCAGGATTCGAACCTGCGACCGTAGCGGTCACGCGGTTCCAGACTGAAGCGCCTAGAACCGCACGGCCACACCGGCCGGCGGAAAATTTTCAGCTGTGGTCGTTGGCAAAATGAGGACCGGAGGTGTGCTGGGACGGGGTTGCTCCAAGGAGAAGATTCAATGCGAACGCCAAATTCGCGTGGAATCATAGAAAGGCAACGTCTCGGAGCTGCGTGCGCGGCTGCGCGGCGTGGTACCCGATACAGGCAACAGCGGCCCACGTTGGGGATGTGAGTGCCCCCACGGCTTGTTGCGCTGCCTCCCTGTCCCCTGTAGGACAGAACTCTAGCTTCCTTGGAGACAGCGGCTGCTCCTGCGGGCTAGTTTTTCGAATGCAGCCACAGATCTCCATTGGTTTGATCGTATGAAGTATTTAGGCTCATTGTTAGTGATCCACAACAAAAGTCGATGGTTAATGAGCTTGAATTTGCCGATGAGGTTGTGCATGCTAGATAGGGTGAGGATCCAGAGGAGAGGGGTCAGTAGAGCTGGACTTTGGTGGCGGATGTCGATGGGCCTCTTATGACTATAAGACAGAATGTTGATGGTGTATCTATTTTGTTTGCCAAATTGCCAAATACTCTCCTAAGCACACTCAAGAAAGTAAAGTTTTTGTCTGTTGATAGTTTGCAATTATTGATGACATTCCTTTGGTTCTCTGTGCGGCTAGAGAAAAAAGTGGAAGTCCTGAAGATCCCGTGCGAAGGTATTTTCCAAATTTCACAAACGAATGGACAGCGCTGCCTATTTCCCAGTTGCACCGAGCCCTGTTGACACCCGGGCTCGGCTGGTTACCCGAACGAGCCGCGGGCCTCGACTGCGCATCGCGGCCCGCACACTGCGTTGCTGGCACACTTCAGATCGACTGCCCGCACGAAGCGGTCGGCCGCAGTTGGGCTTGGATGGTAAATGTGGCCGACGCACGGCTCTACCAGGCAGTCTCCTTATCAGTTTTCCCCTCCTAAAATGCAGCCATTGCGGAAATTAACTGAAAACATGCTACGGCCCGTCGACGTCGCTTTACGTTTCGCCTATATTTATAGTAAAGAAAGAGGACGGTGGTGAGTGCAGGCCCGTCGCGGACCATCGGGCGTTGAACCGTAAAGTGCCAAATTTCACGCATGCAGGGCGTGCAGGCCACGTATGGGACAAAGGGCGGTCTGTCTCGGCTTTGCTTGGTCGTCCTCGGAAGTATCCACACAACATGGCGCTTGAGTACTGCGGTGTTCCATTTTTCGATCAGTACAACATTCTTCACTTGAGCAGAGACGCAGAATCAATGCCGTTTACCGTTCACTATTTGTACGTGGTACGGAGCTTGTTTACATGTTCGGCGGCTGTTTGCACAAAAAGACGCAATCTAGCGATCCATCGTCACATGCATTTAAAAATGAATGGGAATGACAGAGGAGAGGATTGAGAATTCTGAGTACCTATTATGCAATCGCATAAGCGTCCACCACGCAGAATTTAAAGATTTAATTGGCAAGGAAAGAGTAGAAAGTTACAACGATCGACAGAAGTGATTCATTGTTCTGTACATCGAGAAGCACTTTGCTGACATAGAACACGTCAAGAGATTGGTGGTACGAACAGTGAAATTTGTGATGTCGCTCGCATTACTGCGCTGTCAGTTGCAACAGTTTTGGATGGAATTGAACGAAGAGGATGGAAACTTTGTATAGTACTGCAAAATACGTTGGGTAAACCAAGCGGCATGCCTGGAACAATTTTTCGACTTAAAACTCGCTATTGTTGAATTTATGAGGGAAAAACGTTTGCACGAACGAAAGTTAGAACATCCGGAATGGATTGTAGACATCGCTTTTTGATGGATTTCACTGCACGCTGCCCACAACAAGACGCTACTATGAGAGAAACAACTTATTTCTGATTTCATGGGGACGCATTTAAAAAGATTGCGTTGTAGAAAGGACACATTCTGACAGAGAGTCCATTTCCTTAAGCTCACCAGCATTAAAGAAAACGTGGGGCCTGAAGAATTCCGTGTGGCCTCCAAGGAATTAGGGATAGTTTCGTAAACGTTTGGGTGACACTGCCAGTCTTGCATGTGTTTTCGAGACAGTTTGCCATTCTAGTTGAAACCACCCCTGTGCATATGTAGTTGTACTGGCTGAAGTGCAGGTTAATTCCCTATCTAAATACATTAAAACTGTCCAGGACGTCTACATTGCTTTTATCAGGTGGAGTTTTCACATCTCCATAATAAGGTTGCAAAAGTACAACTACATTTCGACTAACATTTGTGTGTGAAACACGTTTTATCGATTACGAAGCTGGATAAGTCACTATTACGAGGCAATTCGAGTACGGAAACCCAACTGTCCGCATGCTGACAGTTTGTACCAGATAAAAAATGTCAGCACGCCAGAAATAATTAAATAATATTGAAAATTTGTTTTGTTCCTTACGTATGTTGCTGAGAAATGTGAAATATGAAACTAAGTCCTAAACAATACAATTGTATTTCCATACAAACGCGGCCCGTTCGCAGTTTCCCCCTCCTCACACTCAAACTGCGTGACGTGGCGATGGGACATACCAGCCACGCCGCATGCTATAGCACTTGTGCCTGGGCATGGCCCGCGAGCCGAATTCTTGGCCACTCCTTATCTCCATCACTTTTTACCTGGTTCACAGGAGCGCGCTATTTTACCGTGGTCGATATGAACCAGACTTACTACCAAATTTTTTTGTCGGACGACGCTAAGGCAGATGCGGCCTTCACAATGGACTGGAACCTGTGTGAACTTAATAGTGAGCCCTTTGGATTGTCGACCGGAGCCACTGCTCTGTCGTGGCTTTTGGCTTCCGTGTTGGGTGACGTGAAATTCAAATTCATATGCAGTTCTGTCAATGATGTCGAGATTTATAGCAACACCTACACCTTCTAATGAAAGTTATAGAAATCTGAAGGAAGTCTGTCTTATTGTAAACCTTACTAAGGCCAACCTGGTACGTTACGAAATTTCATTCTTTGGTCGTCTTGTGTCTGCAGAAGGGGTCGAAATACACTCCTGGAAATGGAAAAAAGAACACATTGACACCGGTGTGTCAGACCCACCATACTTGCTCCGGACACTGCGAGAGGGCTGTACAAGCAATGATCACACGCACGGCACAGCGGACACACTAGGAACCGCGGTGTTGGCCGTCGAATGGCGCTAGCTGCGCAGCATTTGTGCACCGCCGCAGTCAGTGTCAGCCAGTTTGCCGTGGCATACGGAGCTCCATCGCAGTCTTTAACACTTGTAGCATGCCGCGACAGCGTGGACGTGAACCGTATGTGCAGTTGACGGACTTTGAGCGAGGGCGTATAGTGGGCTGCGGGAGGGCGGGTGGACGTACCGCCGAATTGCTCAACACGTGGGGCGTGAGGTCTCCACAGTACATCGATGTTGTCTCCAGTGGTCGGCGGAAGGTGCACGTGCCCGTCGACCTGGGACCGGACCGCAGCGACGCACGGATGCACGCCAAGATCGTAGGATCCTATGCAGTGCCGTAGGGGACCGCACCGCCACTTCCCAGGAAATTAGGGACACTGTTGCTCCTGGGGTATCGGCGAGGACCATTCGCAACCGTCTCCATGAAGCTGGGCTACGGTCCCGCACACCGTTAGGCCGTCTTCCGCTCACGCCCCAACATCGTGCAGCCCGCCTCCAGTGGTGTCGCGACAGTCGTGAATGGAGGGACGAATGGAGACGTGTCGTCTTTAGCGATGAGAGTCGCTTCTGCCTTGGTGCCAATGATGGTCGTATGCGTGTTTGGCGCCGTGCAGGTGAGCGCCACAATCAGGACTGCATACGACCGAGGCACACAGGGCCAACACCCGGCATCATGGTGTGGGGAGCGATCTCCTACACTGGCCGTACACCACTGGTGATCGTCGAGGGGACACTGAATAGTGCACGGTACATCCAAACCGTCATCGAACCCATCGTTCTACCATTCCTAGACCGGCAAGGGAACTTGCTGTTCCAACAGGACAATGCACGTCCGCATGTATCCCGTGCCACCCAACGTGCTCTAGAAGGTGTAAGTCAACTACCCTGGCCAGCAACATCTCCGGATCTGTCCCCCATTGAGCATGTTTGGGACTGGATGAAGCGTCGTCTCACGCGGTCTGCACGTCCAGCACGAACGCTGGTCCAACTGAGGCGCCAGGTGGAAATGGCATGGCAAGCCGTTCCACAGGACTACATCCAGCATCTCTACGATCGTCTCCATGGGAGAATAGCAGCCTGCATTGCTGCGAAAGGTGGATATACACTGTACTAGTGCCGACATTGTGCATGCTCTGTTGCCTGTGTCTATGTGCCTGTGGTTCTGTCAGTGTGATCATGTGATGTATCTGACCCCAGGAATGTGTCAATAAAGTTTCCCCTTCCTGGGACAATGAATTCACGGTGTTCTTATTTCAATTTCCAGGAGTGTAGATCACTCTCGGAGCAGAGCTATTCATGCTTTTCGACCATCAAAAACGAAGAAGGGCATAGCCAGTTTGTAGGTATGGCAAATTTCTTTCAAACATTCGTGCCTCCTTTCGCCGAATTAGGCGCTCCTCTCAACCAACCAGAGGAGAGAAAAAGGGGAAGTTTTTGATGGCCAGAAAGTCAACCAACCGCGTTTGATGCCTTTAAAAAGGCATAAAGCATTTCTTCGGTTCTTTAGGTGCCAGATTTCTAGAGAACTTTTGTTGTACAGACAGACGCTTCGAATTCTGGGGTAGAAGCCGAGAATGGATTAATCAGGCGCTCAGCTGGGTACTAGCGTAAACCGGAAAGACTGATCGCATAGTGCGTTGGGCTGTTAGATTATCAGCATTCTGGTTTCAATAAAATACAGCAAGGGCAGGAGAATGTAGTGGCAGGTACTCTTAGTCAGATGTTCGGGGAGGAAGAAGATGAAAAGGAAGCATCCTTCGCTGGCGGAGCCGGGGAGGTAGGGGAGATTTGCGCTGTGCTTGCAGAAGTCCCCGCACTCTTTGGTGATTTGAAAGAGAAGCAAGTACAGAAGTCGGAAGTGGGAGAGATCAGGAAGATTGTTGTAGTTGGAGAAGTAATTTCTAGATATGATATGCACCGAGGTTTGCTGTGCTGTCGTAATCGCGGGGATGAACCGTGGTTTGCTATGCTATCGAGGGTAAGCGTGGTGCTGGAAAGCACACCATTCCCACACGGTAATATCCCCAGCCCTCGATTACCGAACAGGTGAACTGCAGTCTGAAGTCAGCTCATATTACATTTCATGAGCAAGCTCATATCATATTTCATGAGCAAGCTCAAATAAGTTGGACCAATCGTTGCCATGGTGGAATCTGGCGTTTAAATACCACCCACCAAGAGTGACATGTAAAAACTCCAGCAGTTCTAATGTTCGCTTAGGTGGTAACCGCGCCCATATCCAACCTACGGGACCCTTGCAATCTGTTTCCCGAACATGTTGCTCCAGAGACCATCAAGGAGAAATGGTAGAGGGCAAAAAGGAACATCGAGAGTGCTCCCCCAAGGGATGCAGCGCGGTATAACCGAGACGAGTGTTTGCAGATATGGTTTTCGTAAAAACAAATGGGGGGGTGAGGCCAGATACATAGGGGAGCATCGAATAAGTTAACACCTCTCATCGTGGGGACCCTCCCAGGTCATGAAGGTGCCCACCCCAGTTATGTTCCTGGTCAAAGGCGAAACTACAGGGATCGAGTAAAGATGGGCCCGAGTCAGGTGGACTCAGATGGGCTTTGTTAAGATGGGCTTTGTTAAGCGTCAGTCTCTCGCAGTTTTGAAATCCTAGCCCAGTAGTTTTGGTTTACTGAGAGGAGACTGAGGCATGCCACAACCGATAAATGATGGCACGTATTTGAGGCAAAGGCTATGGTGCACGTTGGAACCACTCTCAGTCGACCTTTAGCCGTTCAAGTGATAAAATTTAGTGAAAATTATGATGAATTAATGATTTTAAGTAAGTTTATTACATATTCTTTATTGAGAGTAATTAAAATAACGAAGAGAGTATAAGCTACAGTGGTAAAATACGTTATACTTTTTGCTTTATATATAGCCTTGAATCATGTTTCATTCTGTCTGTCCTTCGCTTTGTTTCGAGTCGTTAATGTTAGCTCCTGTGAGCACTGATATATGATTTTGTGTTGTTGGAAATTTGTTGAAAAATTCTCAGCATTTCATTTACTGAGTTTATAGCTAGTGCCCTTAATGTGTACAAATACTCAAGCAATCTCGGTGGATTTCATAAAGAATAGCAAGGGAAGTGTTTTTTCACGAAGACTGTTACTTTAATAAACTGAAATGTGTTTACAAAGAATTAACGTCCTATCGTATGATACGCAATACCTCTACAATCGTCTGTGTAGTATCGATCACGTTCAAATCAGGTTATGGTCTCTTGATTGGAGTGTTGTGTTGAAGACTTTACTATGTTGACATAGTAGAGAAGAATGAACATTTTAGCCAAAGATATCGAATATTAGGATGAACATTTCCTGACACCTATGATAAAGCCAAAATACTGGGTTAAAATACGTGTGGTGTGTCTCAGCATATACAATTAAACAAGAAACTACAAAAAGCGAGACATCGCGACAACGACTTACGCGCACCACGACAATAATGAAGAAACAAATGAGACGGAAGACGCCACAAATAGCTCTGTCCCACGTGAGGCCCCCTGTGGGCCCTGAGGTTAGAATATTTCTGCCTGTCGTAAGAGGCAACTAAAATAAGTCTCACACCTTTCGGCCTTTGTGTGATGGTCCCCTATAGGGTTTCACCTCCATTTTTCAAACTTTTCCCAAAGAGCGAACCAATTGGGGAAGGGCCCCTTACATGGTGCATCGTGTCCATTCGTATCCATTATGCAATGAGATCTTTAGCCCACTTTCTCGAAGTGGCTTTGCAGTCCCTCCCATCCTCCATCTCTTGAGCGAGGGCACCTTCCTGGGTGCATTTTCCTCCACCCACTATGCAGTGTCGTTTCCTGCGCCGACGAGGACCATGGAATTCTTTGCACCTCATATCCAGCACGCTAGATAGTACACTGTGATGGGACCGCCATGTACCTTGTTGGTTGTAGCCCCCTGACAACACAGGAATCGCTCTGCTGATGACTGCGCCATTAACTCGCCACGAATTCCAAGGAGTAGATACCCATCACCCTGGGGCGTTGGGACTCCCAGCAATGGCCATCCTGGCAGGTGGTCCTTGCTGAGGCTGGATGGCGCCTGTGGGGAGGGTCTCTGGGTGGCATCAGGGTGGATGACACGCCATGAAGCGTAGTACGACATATCTTGCTGGTGGTCCACCGCCAGCAGTCTCTAATCGGGTAAACTCTAACTTCAATGCTAAGAAATATGACCCCAAATCGTTCCCCTCCCTGGCCACTCCATGGAAGGAATGTGATGCCAAGGATGGCAGTGAAGCTTATTTGCCCTGGTACCTCACATGTACGAAAGTTGATGGGGAATCTTTCATGTCCATTCTTTCATGTCCACGAAGCCTCAGCTTTTTTGGAGCATTTCGAGGATAAGTATGGGGAGGTGGAGGGCTTGTCCAAAATGCGCTCTCGGTCAGTCTTTATAAAAACGGTATCCTCTGCCCAGTCAATGCTTTCTGCATTCCCCTCCAGGAAACCTGGTTCCTGGCAATGCAGACCAGTGTCTCCCGTGGCTATAACGGATACTACTGGAACTGTAGCGACTATAATCGAGTGTCAGGTGGAGTTTGCGTTTATGTCCTAAACTCGGTCTGTAGTGAAACTGTGCCCCTTCAAACCCCTCTTGAAGCTGTGGCTGTCAGAATATGGACGATGCAAGAAATAATTGTATGCAATGCAGTATCCCTGAATGTATTTTCTGCACTGATTGATCAATTCCCTAAACCTTTCCAATTTTAACGCCAATAACCCCTTGTGGGATGGCACCATGCTTACTGGCTGAGGTAGAGATGTCGAAACTTTACTGCCTCAGTTCGACCTCTGCCTCTTAAATGCTGGGACCCCCACACATTACTGTGTGGCTTATGGTAGCTACTCGGCAGCCCAGAACGTCTGCCATCCATCCACTGGAGAGCACATGGCGACCTGTGTGGTAGTGATCAATTACCCATCTTCCTTTCACGGCCCTGGCGTCAGGCCCACGGACGCCTGCCCAGATGGACTTTAACAAGGTGGACTGGGAAGCTTTCACCTCTGCTGATACCATTGAATCTTCCCCACACGGTAACATCGAGGTGATGGTTGAGCAGGTGACTACAACAATCGTTTCTGTGGAAGAGAACACGGTCCCTCACTCTTTAGGGTTCCCCAGTGAAAGGCTGTCCCTTGGTGGTCGCCGGAAGTCGTTGAAGCAATTAAGGAGCGTCCGCGAGCTCTACAGCGGCATAAGCGGCGCCCTTCTCTCGAGCACCTCATAGCATTTAAACGGCTCTGTGCCTCCAAACGACCGAAGCAGGAGTTTAGGGAGAGATGTCTCGACCACTGGGTGCCAAACGTCACCTTCCCAAGCCTTGACAAAGATCAAACGTGTTTTCGGGTACCAGACTCCAACAGATGTTCCTGGTGTTAACATAAATGGCGTGTTACCTACCGACGCAAACGTGATTGCTAGCACTTTGCTGAGCACTATGCTCGAGCCTCTGTTCAGAGAATTACCCCCCAGCCTTTCGCACTCTCAAACGGCGGCAGGAAGGAAATGTCCTCTCGTTTACTACACGCCACAGTGAATCCCATTTACAGATTCAGAGCTCCTCAGTGCCCTTGCACATTGCTCCAACACAGCTCCTGGGCCAGATCGGATCCACAGTCAGATGATTAAACATATCTCATCTGACTACAAGCGACATCTCCTCGTCATCTTAAACCGTATCTGGTGCGATGGCGTCTTTTTATGACAATGGCGGGAGAGCACCATCATTCCGATCCTCAAATCCGGTAAAAACCCGATTGATGTGGACAGCTATAGGCCCATCAGCCTCACCAACGTTCTTTGTAAGCTGCTGGAATGTTTGCTGTGTTGGTGGTTTAGTTAGGTCCTGGAGTCACGTGGGCTACTGAGGGCGGCTTCTGCCAGGGTCGATCTATCACTGATAATCTTGTGTCCCTCGAGTCCCTTGATTGACGAAAAGCGTATGACATCACCTGCCGACATTATATCCTTGCCACATTATACGAGTCGGGTCTCCGAGGCCCATTCCCAATTTTTATCCAAAATTTCCTGTCGCTTCACACTTTTCGTGTCCAAGTTGTTGCATTCCATAATTCCCCCCAATATCCAGGAGAATGGGGTCCCGCAGGGCTCTGTATTGAGTGTCTCTCTATTTTTAGCGGACATAAATGGTCTAGCAGCAGCTGTACGGCCGTCCGTCGCACTCTCTCTGTATGCAGACGACTTCTGCATTTCGTACTGCTCCACCAGTACTGGTATTACTGAGTTTCGCCTACAGGGAGCCATCTAAAAGGTGTACTCATGGGCTTTAGCCCACGGTTTCCAGTTTTCGGCCGCAAAGTAGTGTGTTACGCACTTTTGTCGGCGTCAAGAACTAGGACCTTGCCTTAATGACGATCCACTCACTGTAGTGGAGACATACCGATTCTTAGGACTAGTTTTCTGCGCCCGATTGACTTGACTTCCTCACCGTCATCGACTTAAGCGGAAGTGCTGGCAGCACCTCAATGCCCTGTCCTGCCTGAGCAACACCAACCGGGCTGCAGATCGCTCTACGCTACTGCAGCTCTACAGAGCCCTTATTCGATCCCACCTTGACTGTACAAGTGTGGTTTATGGTTCAGCGACACCCTCGGTGTTGCGTTTATTTGAGCCAGTGCACCACTGTGGCGTTCACCTAGTAACAGGAGCTTTCAGGACTTGCCCAGTGACGATCGTCCTTGTGGAGGCTGGAGTCCCTCCATTGCAGGTTAGGCGTGCACAACTGCAGCCAGTTACGTCGCCCACGTTCGTAGTTCTCCTGCGCATCCGAATCACCATCTCCTTTTCCCACCCACGACGATTCATCTCCCGCATCGGCAACCCAGTGCAGTTCGTGTCCGACCCCTTCTTTCCGAACTGGAGTCCTTACTTTTACCATCTATACTTGAAGTCGATTCACGTACACCTCCATGGTGCACACCAAGGCCGCAGCTTCGTCTGGACCTTTCAAACGGCCGTAAGGACTCAGTTAACCCCGTGGCTCTCCGCTGCCACTTACTCTCGATTTTTGTAATGTACCGAGGCCACGAAGTGGTTTACACCGACGGTTCGATGGCTGATGCTCACGTCGGCTTCGCGTATGTCCATGGAGGGAATATTAAACAGCATTCCTTGCCATATCGCTGCAGTGTTTTCACTATAGAGCTGCTACCCTGGATCCCAGGTCACGTCGGAATCCCAGGCAATGAACTTGCCGACAGGCTGGCCAAACAGGCTACGTGGAAACCACTTATGGAGATCGGCTTCTGTTCCACTGACCTGCGTTCAGTACTACGCCACAAGGTTTTGCGGCTTCAGGAGAAGAAATGGCATAACCTCATCACGCACAACAAACTGCGTGCCATTAAGGAGACTACGAATGAGTGGCAGTCCTCCATGTGGGCCTCTTGCAGGGACTCTGTGGTTCTCTGTCGGCTCTGCATTGGCCACGCCTGGGTGACACACGGCTGCCTCCTGCGCCGAACTGACCCACCTCAGGGTCGGTGCGGCGCCCGGCAAACAGTGGCCCATATCTTGGTGAGCTGTCCTTCTTTGGCTGCCCTGCGATGGACTCTTCAGCTATCGGACGCGTTGCCATTAATTTTAGCTGGCAACACCTCATCGGCTAGTTTAGTTTTACATTTTATACGTGACGGTGGGTTTTATCATTCTATATAAGTTTTAGCGCAAGTCCTTTGTCCCTTTGTGTTCTCCACTCTAATGCTTTTAGGGTGGATGTTTTAATGTATCGCAAAGTGGCTGCCTTTTCCTTTTTATTCTCGTGGTCGGCCAGCCACGGTCATCTGCTCTATTGTTTTTTTACCCCTTCTAACTGTTTCTTGCTTCTCTCTGTGGTTTCCTTTTCCTGTTTTGTCCGTAGTAGTGTTGGTTGTCCTTCAGTCGTTCTTCTGGTTCTTCCTTTCTCGTGTTATTGTGTTGTACGCCTCCTTTCTTTTTTTTCTTTCCCTTGTGAAATTATTTTACCGGGAACAAGAGACCGATGATCTCGCAGTTTGATCCCACCCCCTCCCTCCCCCTTAGAATGATTAAGTATTAGCGTCAATCAGTCATTAGTAGTCGAAACTGATTTTGCAGACAGCCTAAACCTTGTAGGCTGAAAATATATCTTCTTCACACATGTATAAAAGTTAATATAAAATTTTCTTAAAATTTGAAGTGACTTCTGTAAGTATTCATTACTGTTGAGCATGGTACACTCTAAGATCGCGGTGAGCATATAGTCCAATAATTCAGTTGATTTTAGGATGCTGCAACAGATATGCACGAGGAGGCGGAATGCTGACAATGACGTAAAGACCGTCGTACAGCAGACGCCACTTCGCGTTGCGCCGCTGAAGAGTAGACGCCTTATGGTGAATACGCAAAAGCACTAACATACCAGCTTTAAATTCCTGCTTCCTATTGACAGTGCGCGCATAAATCTTGTTCCTAATTTTGGCTTCTGCAGTCAGTGTCGTTCAGACTTCTCTTACCTTTTCGTCGTTCCATGTATGCTGAAAAGAAAGTTTTGGTAACAGCGTTGCCCAATCGCTGTCTTCTTTGCGATAGAACATGAGCTCATTAGGACTGTACGCTGTTTCTTAAACATTGAGGTTGTTGTATAACTTAAAAATAAATACAAATATGTTACCCAATTGGCATGTTTGGTAGAAATGTAGGTTCTTATAAATCTGTTAATCTCATGGAATAAACGTCTGTGGGATTACACTGGGGACTATACCATGAGATAAAAATAGTCTTAATACTATTGCCTTTGAGAAATTTACGTCACTTATACCCAGTATAGTATGCAGCATTGTCGGATAAAATGGCTTTTCTTTTTCCCACGTGAGGAATGCAGTCACATGAGAAACGACGAATGATGGCAGTGGCAGTAGCAGATCTTATAGCGTACAGTTTAACATGCTTGGAGAATAAATCGCACATTGCAAGAATATATTTCACACCACCACTGGTAGCGGGATGTGGACCACTTATGTCTGAACCTACAATTTATAGACATTTAGTGGGTGGAATGGAATGCAAATCAGTTTTCGTAGACAATTTGTGACAGATAACACATGTTGTGAGTATATTGTGGATCTTACGTCTCATATTGCTAAAGTAACAATAGGAACTATGCTTTTCTAGGCATTTCTTGGTACCATAATGACTCCAAACAAAATGTGTGTGCCAAATTAGGTTGCGTTCAAAATCCTCAGGAATACAATCATATCAAGAAGTGGCTTCAGGATGACGGCGACAAAAGAACACATCATTATGTATCAAATATCGGTTGGACAGAGGATGGTCAGGTTGATTTGTGGGTAAAACTCTTACCTTATTCCAGTGAGCAACGTTGACATATTTCTATATAAGACGATATAATACTGGTGATATAGCTTATCCTGCATAAGAACTATTCGGTAATCATTCACATTCTCCAGGTGAGAGTTACACTCATTGAAAACTTGAGGCAGACGAGACAAAGCGTCGGCGATGATGTCTTTACCCTTAATATATACAACTTCAGAGGCGTAGTTTTGCAAAGATAAAACCCAACGTGATAGTCTGGGACGCACAAGCTCACAAGTTAACAGAAATGTGAGAGCTTGGTGGTCAGTATAAATTTTAGTGTGCTTACCATACAAATAATAATTGAATTTCTTAATGGCTCACACTATAGAGAATGTTTCAAGTTCTGTGGTAGAATATGTGCGTTCACATTCACTAAGTGTGCGGCTCGCAAAACTAATAATTTTCACATTGTCTTGTTCTCCATTCTTTACAACTTTAAACAAACAACAGCCTAAGTAATACGACGAGGCGTCACATAACATATAAAAATCTAAATTAAAATCAGAGTGATCCAAAATGTTTGCATTAAACAAAGCGTGCGTAATACTTTCAAAGTCTTTCTGACCCTGGTCAGACCATATCCATATCTGATTTTTTTTTATTATGTTCCATAGATGTTTGCTCTTAAGTAGTTGGTGTTGTAAAAATCGTCGAAAGAAAGAACAAAGTCCAAGGAAAGATTTCAATTGCTTTCTAGTCCGTGGACTAGGAAAATTCCTGATTGCGTCTAACTTTCCTGGGTCAGGTCGTATACCTTGAGCATTAATAATATGTCCAAGATACTTAATTTCACTGCAAGCAAATTTCGACTTTTTGAGATTAGCTGTCACTCCAGCTTGTGCGAATTTATGCACAATCTTTTGCAAAGTGTCAATGTTTCCAGACCAAGTCTTACTAGCTATGAGCAGATCATCAATGTAGTGAGTAACTGATTGAAACAATTCATCACCAAGTACAGTATTCAATGCGGTAACAAACGCGCCTGAACTGACGTTCAGACCGAAGTGAAATACACAAAATTGATAGGTTCACCTCCCGAATATAAATGCAGTATACTTTCTAGAATCTGACGTGATTGGGACTTGCCAGAACGAATTGGTCGGATCTATTATAGAAAAATACTGAGAATCTAAAAATTTTTGGAGTTGCTCCTCTAAATTCTCAGGTAAAATAATCTCATTAATTGCACGAGCATCCAAAACAACTCTGATATTCCCATTGGGTTCTTTACAACAAGTAAAGGGCTGCAATAAGGTGACGTTTAAGGTTCAGTGATTTTCCACTCTAACATTTGTTTCAACTCGTGCCACACAGCAGGTCGTTGGGATAGTGGCATATTATAGGTTTTGTGGAAGAAAATCTGGTGAGGCTTAACTTCTATTTTGTACACATATGTGTTAATCACACCTGGTCTTTGCTAAATACTTGTATATACTTGGACAAAACATCATAAAGTTCATACTTTCATCACGTGTGACAGCTGTGGTTTCTGATAACTTATTACTAATTAAAATTTTCAAGTCCTCAAACTCCTTTATTAACTGAATCTTGTACCCTGTAGAATATTTATCGTGCTTCAGAGTGCTGGTATCCAGGTCGATCTAAATTTCACTGTCCGTATCTCTAAGTATACATTTACGTTGGGAGAAGTCAATAGTGCTGTCCTTCTCGCACAATATATCTAAACCTAAAATACAATTAGTGACCAGACTTTGGACGACGAGGAATGGCCATTGTACGGTTCCTTTACCTACCTTGACTGTCACAAATAACTGTTTCTCAACCCTAGGAGACTTATTGCCTACGGCAGTTAAAATTTTACAGTTCTGGACAGGATACCCTGGTACGTGTTCAAACTCACACATTTTCTTGTAAAAGTCATAGGACAAGACACTAACAACCCCTCCTGTGTCCAGAATAATAATCGTGGGAATACCACCCACCACACCAGTAGTTGAGGCCATCATTGGATGGTAAACGACATTGTGTGTTCTCTTGTAACAGTTCATCAGAAAAGTTTTCATCATTATTATACCTCATGAATAATAATGGTTGCTATATACAACTGTCAGGTACATGATCATTGTGGTGTTGCAAAATGGGTGTGTCAAATAATAAATTTAAATTAAAGTCACCCCCAGTTCTTCCACAGCCACGACCTGGAGCACAGTAGTGACTGTTTTCAGTTTCAAGCCGTCACATTTGTAGTGGGTCCAGGCTCAGGCGTAGGTGGAGTATCACTAGTTACTTCGATAATATTTACATTTGGGTGTTGTTTATTCCTGTCTCCGAACTGTGGCGGTCGTTGCGTTTTCATGTTTTGACTCACCTGCGAGTTCGTAGATGTATTCCAGTTCTGAGTTCGCATTTGCGGAGGCGGCAATTGCCAGTGGCCTGTATTATTGTTTTACTACGGTGGTGACGCAGTGTTTTGACACTGGGCAGCGTAGTTACTCCAGCTCTGTTGCTAGTTTGGTGAGCAATGATAGATATTTTTGTATCTCTTAAAATTTTTGTTACCATTCTGATAATTATTATTACCGTTGTAGTTATTGTTGCTGCTGTTGCGCTGTCACTTATTTGGATTGCCGCCAGTGGAATAAGAAGTGTTATAATTGCTGTTTGTGCTGTGTTTAGCATGCTGGTTCTGATGTGTATATACATTTGCGATTTGAAGCGGTTGATTCTGTTGGCTTGTGTGCCCAACAGCAGCCAGCGCGCCGGAATTGGGTTGGCTACCAGGCGTATTTTGCATGGCGCTGATGTAAACATTGCAGCAATTGTTTTGCCGTATGGAACGCTGGTCCTCGTATAGCATATCAACAGAATCGAGAACTGTGAGAAAATACTCTGCGTCGTCTGGGATGTGCAGAAGTTTTTCTTTGATATTAAACGGCAGTCTTGCCTTCAATGCGCGGAGTATGACAAGCGGTGCAACCGGCTCGTCAAGGAAATGTCCCATATTTAAATATTTCTCAAAATACCGGCACAGACTGCCGTGCTTAGGACTGAATGGTTCAGGATCCACAATCTGCCTACGAAGTCATTCCTGTACAGATTGTGACCAAAATTTAGATAAAAGGCTCTCTCAAATTGTTATTAAGTGACACATCTGTCGCCTTCATTATACGCCCATACAGCTGCGTCGCCTTAGATATAACCGATAACGTAAGATATCCTCTTACGGTTACTCCACGTTCGAGGAAATACATTTCTGAATGCTTCAAGAAGGATGACAGGATGTACGGATCTTTTTTCATGTATAACTGGCTGAAATTGTCTGTGTTTTATGAGGCTCACCCCTTCCTTGGCATTATAGTAATGTTTAGTTTCAGAATTATTACTGTAAGGTTCAGTTGGCGAATGGCAAGTAAAATGTTGTTGATAATCATCACGACTGCAATACAGTGTGTCATGTCGACTTGCGCACCGTCGTTGTTGTGAGTGCGTAGTGTGCGGTGTGTATGCGTCATAAATGTACTTGTATTCATTGGCAAACTGTATGTTTCGGTTGCTATTACGGTCATTGCACACTGGTTGTACATAGGGCCTAATTGTCAAACTATTTCGATTGCGCAGCGGCAGATTGTGCTGCTTTACTGATTACGTGTTTTTTGTTATTTATAAATTCCGCGACAGTGTCGTGGACAGCAGCAGACAATTTTTATTGTAAGCACTCGTCAAAATATTTGTCTTTTCTCTCCATCCAGCTGTGAAATTCTCTATTGATGCATGAGAAATGTTTGTCAGTGCGTGGTCTTACTTTATCAGAAAGCTGTTTGTCAACTGTGTCAACCTTGTTTTCGACATCGGCAATACGCGATCTTATATCATCATGCACTGCCGGATAATATTTAATCTGAGTAACCACGGACTCGCATGTTTTACGAATATTGTTTACTTGTGCTTTGATATCTGTCACATCTTTATTTGTGTTTTCTTGTTGTAATGAAAGCTCTGAAAATTTAGCGTTGGGGTCGGACACTTGTCCAGTCAGTCTATTATTTATCTCCTCAACACGGCTACATAAAGTGTCGTTTGACATTTTAAGGACAGATAAATATGATTTGATTTCATAATGTCGAGTGTTCATCTCTTCATGAGCTGTTTTCAATTTGGCGCTTATAGACGTCATCTGTTGGTCGACACGTGTGTCCACGTCCTGTTTATGTTGTGTCATTTGTTTCATAATAGCATCGAACATTCTGGCAATACTAGTGATGTGCAACTGTTCCGCACTCGCCACGTCGTTAGGCATGACGTCAGACACCAAAATGGGCTGGGAACATTTGCGCCACCAGGTTTAGTCAATAATATGTAACTCGTTAGTATTCGAGTCAACCGTAACGTCACTTCCATTATTTAATGGCATGTCAGGTTCGCATTGCGTCTGTGTTTTCAGTCTCTGGTTCTCCATCTTTGCCATTTGTTTTCTGGTTAGTACCATGTCACACGTAATGTATGACACAGTAAAAATTTAAACTCGTATGTGAAATCAGAATAAATGTAAAAATTAATCTCGCTGTGCGACAATGTCTGAACAAGAAAATTAATTGTCAAACATATTGGCGGAATTTTGAGTACTAATGGCTGCACGCCATATTACGTTGCACAAAACTGAAGTCGGGCATATTGTGAACTAAGAAAACTGTATTGTTTCAGTGTATGAATAATGAAAATAATTTTGGAAACCGCGATATAGCTTAAAATCACTGCTGCAGAAAGGGAAATTGTGATAGATCTACCAAGCAAGCTACGATAATACAAAGTGCTTAGGCAAGATTGCTGATGTAAAGATGCGGTGCCTTACATTGTATCCGCGATTGTAGCGTAATTTCAGGTGTCGACATATAATCCAGTAATTGGTCTTACATCAATGTATTCCGGTCTCGTATCCCGATTGTCGTTTCCAAGAAACACGTAACAAAAGGGAGACAATATAGTACATAGAACAATGCGTCCAGACAAGAAGTCGACAATTTTTTTTTTTGCTCATTCGTTCCTGGATCGATACCATACAACGAATTATAGTAATGAATATTAATAGATATCAATTTGGACTGGTAAAATATGTTTCATACAGACTCTCGGCACTTGAGCATGGCATTTTCGTTAAAGGTCGGTTCACGTATTTTTAACCGTGATTCTTCTCCCTGTATTTTCACTAAAATCGGACTTCGTTATCAAATAGCACCCGAAGCCGACGGTGGATCGAGGTGGACACTTTTTGCTTTGCCAAGTCACCCAACAATCTTACAATGACTAAAGATACAAAATGAAACATACATGGGTCAGTAATAACGGTATATTCTGAAATAAAAACACATTTTAAATTATTACACTTGCTTTATGCAATTACAAGTGCCGTTTGATCGCAACTCGTGAATAAAACAATGTAGTATTAATGGCGGTGTGCCACATACGTCCGATCTGGACAAGACCTAGAAAACAAGTGGTGACTCTTCCTCTTTCGCCAATAATGTGACGATCAACAACCTTCAAATGTTTCCAGCGGCTGCATACAATATTTATACAGCCGTGGATTATGTCTATGTCTCAAGTTTTTCTTTATTTCTTTATTACTTATAACTACCTTTTCTGCTAAGGGAAGCTCAGCATGAAAATGTGCCTTTAAAACCCACACCACCTAAATTCTATGCTACACAATAATTTTGAAAATATTAGACATGTTAGTGTTTTCTGAAGACCGTTGTGATGCAGCTGTCCGCACTTTTCTCGTTATCTGTTAATAACTACTGCAACCTAGACACATCGAACCTGCTTTTGTATACTAGCCTCATTTCCCTCAACAATTTTATCCCCCCCCCCCCTTCTCCTCCCCCCAACCGCCCACCAGTTAAAAAATTGATGATTCCATAATTCCTCAGGATGATCCCTCCTTTTAGTGAAATTGAGCCAGATTTATTTTCTAGCCAATACCATTCAATACCTTCTCTGTAGTAGTGCGCTTCAAAAAATGGCTCTGAGCACTATGGGACTTAACATCTGTTGTCATCAGTGCCCTAGAACTTAGAACTACTTAAACCTAACTAACCTAAGGACATCACACACATCCATGCCCGAGGCAGGATTCGAACCAGCGACCGTAACAGTCGCGCGGTTCCGGACTGAGCGCCTAGAACCGCTAGACCACCGCGGCCGGCTAGTAGTGCGGGCATCTAGCTAATTCATTCATTCGTGGTCAGTTCACAGAATAGCAGATTCGAATCTGACATACAGTTTTCATTTGCAATGCTTTACACAGTGGTAGGTTTATCATGTAATTCAAACTTCTGGGAACATATATAAACTTAAGTTGCGGCTCTTATTCATCTTAATTCCCGTACTTTATTTGCCTGTTTGCTACGTTAATAAAGGCTTGTGATTATGTTGCGCAGCAGTTATTTCAAACGCTGTCGGGGATTTACGTGATGCTAAGGAACTGAGACGTGGATACATGATTGTGACACGCAACAGAGGCTTAATAAGCATCGCACGAACGGTTGTGCGAGTACACGCCGTATCATCAGCCTTTATTGCCCGTGCGCCATGACCCATCGTTGCTCAAGCGTGACAACGCTGTGTCGCTAATGTAAGTCATTTCCGTACAAAGAGAATCTTTGATTGCGCCGCCACTGTTTCATGACATTACGCTTTCTCTCTGCGGCATTCATGTTGAAGCAGCTAACGGTTGATCAGCGCAGAATTTTAGTCTGCAATCAGTGCAATACAATGCAGAACGTAATCGATGAAACAGAAACATGAACAGCAATTTGTCGGTGATCAGCGCTGCATTGTAGAACACAATGCTAAACCCTTTGTTGCCTGTTGGTACTTCTCAGTACTACATCATTCCATCCATTCTTTTTCCAATCGCGCACATATTTCTAGCATCCTGGGCTTGTGGTAGTAAAAGTACATGTTTATCGTCAGAAACACTTCACCGCCTTCTAGATCTTGTTTCCTACTGAAAAAGTGTGTTTGTGTAATCTTTGCTAACAGTTTAAGGTTTTGCCTTAAAGACTGCTTTTATCTCTATGTTATTTGTTTTGTTTATTGTCATTCAGTTGATAGCAGTATTTGTGTTTACTAGTGTAAATGAGATGCAGGTTACATCCAACTTTTTTCTCTTGTGCCTATTTTGTTAAACCTGATGTCGTGTGTGCATTTTTCATGTACTATTACGCAAGCGTAGCCGGTCACTTTCTTCGAAGTTTTTCGTTACATCTGACTAGCTTTTTCGATCTAGTTTCATAAAGTCAGGTTGTTTTTAGTATTAGAAAGCTTCTCATTATAGCAATGTTGTGTCACAGAGGAGTACCAATTTCCGTGCGTCGACTATACTAACCGATAAGAAAATTATTGCAGCTATTCTGGAATGTTTGCCAGCGGTAGTGACATTAGAAAACTGAAGTATGATGAAGATGATGATACTGATGCAAGTGACTCTAAGTACCTTGCAGCTGTAAGTTCTGACGCGATTTTTGAAAAAGCTTTACGTTTTAATTTAATATTTGAAAGAAGTTTGATGGAATGTGCACCAGCGGAGCTCGAAATAAGTTTACCTGGAATTATAGATAAATCCGAAAAAATGCTTGCGTTCATCAGTAACCTTGTAAAAGTAGGAAGGTGTCTGAAAACGAAATTGACAGAAGCTGTAGGAAACATGAATTACCCACCTTCTTCAAAGGGATAAACTCAATAAAACAATACAACTGAATGAGATATATATAACGCAATTATAAACTGTGGGATATTTCAGACCAGAAAGGCTACATCCATGCTTTCGACATTTGTCAAGAGATAATTGAAGCTCTGGAGAGGGAACTGAAAACTATGCTTTAGGACAGTTTTAAATTTAATGAAGTCTTTGATCTTCTAAGCAAATCAAAAGAGTTGGCTTTGAATATAGGATTTAATTGGGATGCTTTTGTGGAAAGACAGCAAAATTTTGTATCTGGCTTCCAGTTATCGTGAAATGGATATAATGTTTGGTCTGGAAAGAAGATGGATTGCAATAAATGTAAATGTCGTATGACCAGGGCCTCCCGTAGGGTAGACCGTTCGGCGGGTGCAAGTCTTACGATCTGAAGCCACTTCGGCCACTTGTGTGTCGATGGGGACGAAATGATGATGAGTAGGACAACACACAACCAGTACGTGAGCGGAGAAAAATCTCCGATCCAGCCTGGAATCGAACCCGGGCCATTAGGATTGACATTCTGGCGCGCTGACCACTTTTTTTTTTATTAATCTCATTTTGTTCGCTTTAGTTAGTTGCATCTGCTCGGGGCGGACGTCGAAAGATATCCATTTTTTTAAAATAATAATAAGGAACCGCTGCAGGATCAAGACGATGGGGTAGGGCATGGGTCGACACCCGAAGCCTGGCCATCCCGCCGCCACGCCCAAGCAGCGTGTTCGAGAATCGAAGGATCAGGACGAGGATGTTGTGGGTTGGTCTATGTTGTTTTATTTATTTATTTACTTATTTTCATTACAAAAAAGATCCTACAACTGCCGTAGTCGAACGTCTGAGTCGACTTCTTGTATGTTGGGAGGGGTTCCTCCCTATTCCGTCCGTAGAGGATCAATCCATCTAAGTTCGTTGTTGATCGATTAACTCAGTTTTTTTTTTCAGAGGGCAGCTAACCCTTTGACCGAAGACGCTGAGCTACCGTGCCGGCACCACTCAGCTACCGGGGGCGGACAGTCAGCTTCCTGTTGTCGTAAGAGGCTACAGATGTGAAACATGTTGACAGACAGATCTGCGTATGGGCTCGGAAGAAGGTCCAAAAGGGATTTTTTAAGTCTTTATGAACTGTTCTGCCAGCTGGGTAAAGATTTCCCTTTTGGAGTTTAGAAGAAATGAAAAGAATATGAAAACTGACACCTATTTGGCCAGCAGCCATGGGGACTGTATGAGAGGGAATGGTCTGAGGATGGTAATGTGTACCAAAGCCGGTAACTAGTGGCCAAAATAAATACATTGCGACTGTAGGCACAAAACTGTTCTTAAAAACTGTATTGGTCGCTGTTCCATCGGCTCAGAAACATCGCTCAGGAATTGACGATCCGAATATAACACTCTTCTCTTAACAGAGCCATTTAGTCCTGTCACGGGAAAAGCCACGAATAGCACTATCGGATACTCTTAAATTAGCAATATACCGTTAATGTTATTCCTGTCAAAGAATACTTCTTTTACCGTGATCGTGCGTAATGGAAAGAATAATTGTGTTTCTTTAAGGGTTTCTGTTGAATGGAAGCATAGCCAAGCACAGGGAAACGAACCAAGGTTCTATCAGTAATCAAGAAACTATAATTACGTAAAAAGAAACGGTCGCCGGCCAAATTAGGCGAAGTTGTCCCAGTATTAGCATGGTTCATAAAGTAAGTTCACTGTTGGGCGTAATGTAGCAGTGATTTGACTGGAAATACACAGGAGCAGTATTAATACGTTTAGGCGACAACTGGCTCTCAATAACACATACGATCTGTACGTTACAGTAGGAAGATAATGATAATTAGGAGGTAAATGATCAGTAATGATGGAGCACTTGAGTTGGAAAAGAGGTTCTTTTGTCATTTTCATTATATGAAATTCCAAATATTAAAATAGCTACGAAGTAATAATAGTTTTTGTACTGATTATTATTCGCATTCTCAAGAAACATTCACTTCCTTACACAGGGAGATCTTTTCCACCGTGTACAAACTCTAGGCGTTGATCGATGAGAGGATATAGAACAAAAAAGGACTAATGAACTTACGCGTATGTCCGAAAATGCATGGATTCCATGCTAGAGATCATTTATTCAATCATACAGTGCAGACTAATACCATGTAGCCACAGTTACAGCATGTGTCGAAAATGGTTTCCTTGTGCCTCAACGCATGCGTGTACGCACCGTAGCGTGTTCTGTATACACGTTCACATCGATCAGGATGCATCCGAACAGTATCAGAGGCAGTATGAACACGCTGCTCCAGTGTATTCACATGTGGAATTGACTCTACATACACGCTACTTTTCAGATGGCCCCATAGCCATAAATCACATGGGCTGAGATCCAATGACCGAGCAGGCCATCGAACTAGACCCCCTCGTCCGATCCTTCTACCAGGGGAGATAGATTAAGATGCGTTCGGACATTAAAGGCGAAGTGGGCTGGAGCACCATCGTGTAATCATTAATAGTATTTCTTCCAGTAGGGGAGGTAAAGTGTCCCGCAAGAAACACCGATAGTTCCGGCCTGTGGGGTGATGTGGAAGAAAGACTGGTCCCAAAATACGGTCGCCAACTATCCCGGCCCACACATCCCGGCTGCAACGATGCTGATGATTCTCTGTATCCATACTACGGGGATCTGTTTAGTATCCCACAGATGACTGTTATGAAAGTTGAAGATTCCACCGCGTGCAAAAGTGCCTTCATCTGTGAATAGGATGGATGACACAAATCCCAAATCGTGGTTGCCTGGCAAAGAAACCAGTGGGAAAACTGCTCCCGATTTGGCAACTTTCGTTAGTAAGCCGTGCAAACGCTGTAAGTGAAAAGGGTCAGGAAGAATGTTTCACACCGTCATCTGGCTTACCCTGTACTGGCGCGCCAACTGCCTCGTACTCACACGGCAGACACCTTCCACAGTGTTAATCACATTTTCCTCCAAGTTTGGTGTCCGTACGTTTCGCGTAACCCCTTCATGATTTCCTGCTTCCTGAAACAACCCTGTCTGAGACAAACGGTGAAAAAATGTTGCAAACATTGAATTCTGTGGTTGTTGTTGGTGGGGATACGTTTCTCGATACAACCTTGCTGCCCGGAGCTGATTGCCATTTGCCTTTTCATAGGTAAACACCATGTCGGCAAGCTCTCGATTCGAATACGGAACCATTGTATAAACGCTGTATCACGTCCACTGCAATGTGAGTCAGCAAGGTAAGTGAATCGGACACAACATTACCAATTACTATGGCAGGAGAGGGCGCTGGGACATGACATATGAGGAACAGTACCACCCACTAGGGGGAAACCATGCATACTGTACCTGTGGCTGTATGGTACAGGGCGTATTAGACCGTATTCACTGGAACTATGTTGATTGAATAGATGGTCTCTAGCATGGAAACTATGCATTTCCGGATATGGGTTCATTAAACCTTTTTTGTTCCATATCCTCTCAACGGTCAATCCCTAGAGTTTGTTCATGGCGGAAAAACCACCTTGTATTATTTAGCTCAAATGGAACCTGTGATACTTGTATCTAGTATAGACTGAATATTTGCAGCCAGTTGCTTATTCTTGATTGCTGTTATTGTAATACGACATTAAAATCTGACTCACCTGTTAGCATGGGGCCCAGAAACTAATCCATCGGTAAGATTGAGGCTGATCTTTAGATGTCTGAACTGAATACTTTAAATCTTCCCTTAGTACTTGCACTCTGATGAAACTTTAACTACCTATTTATGAAAACTACGTGGAGTATTTCAAAACTTATGGTTACTAAGTAATTATGTTCTTTACAAGTCCACAAAATTTAGTAACTTCATAAGGAGGATAATCAGTTTTCATTTCAGTAAAATAGGAGACTCGGAGTTATCGTAGCACTTGGGATAGGACCATATCTCGGTAAACGACTAAATACGGTGACTCAGCACAGAATTTACAGAAAACAAAATTATTATTGAAAACGAAACCACATAACTGGTTCATGCAATTATGTAGTATTCAACTGATAATTTGAGACCTAGGTGGTGGCAGCGTCGATCTCCTCTGCTATTTAAAAAAGGCGGCAAATGTATCGGTGGCTCTTCCCGTGTAACAAGCTCTGAAAATTCTCTTCTTAGCTAACCAGAGTATGCTATGAATAATAAGGCGAATTACTTCCGCATCCAAGGCTATATCGTATATGCAAAACACATCACTTACACAGTTACAAACTCTCAAAGAAAGCAGTACATGCAACGAAAGGGAGAAATGAGTACCACAGATTGTAAGAATTATAGGCTGTTTTCGTCCCGTCAGCAACAGACAAGCTAAGACGTGAGGAATGAAATAACAGAAACGTTCAGTGAAGGCAAATATATTTCTTTTGCACAGTGTTTCTCCGGAATTAAAATAAAATAATTTTTGGTGAATTCTGTTTAGTGACTTTATAATTATCTTCCTTACGTTCACTTTTTATAGCTTTTTTCGCTTCGTCAGTCTACTGACTAATTTGATGCAGCCCTCCGCGATTTCATCCCCTGTGCCAAACTCTTCGTCTCAGAGTAGCACTGGCAACATGCGTCCTCAGTTATTTGCTGGATGTATTCCGATAACTGTCTTTCTCTACAGTTTTTGCCCTCCACAGCTCCCTCTAGTATCGTGGAAGTCATTCCCTGATGTCTTAACAGATGTCCTATCATCCTGTCCCTTCTCCTTATTAGTCTCTTCCATATATTCATTTCCTAATTTGCAGAATCTCCTCATTCCTTACCTTCTCAGTACACCTAATTTTCAACATTTGTCTTTAGCACCACATCCCAAACGCTTCGACTCCCTTCTGTTCCGATTTTCCCACAGTCCATGTTTCACAACCATACAAAACTCTGCTCCAAACATACAGACTGGTGACCCTGAAATTTGGCGAGTTCCTCTCCAAAGTAACCAACCAATCAAAACGTACATTATCAGAAACTCCTTCGTCAGATTAAGGCCAATGTATGACACTAGAAGACTTCTCTTGGCCAGGAATGTCCTTTTTGCCAGTGATAGTCTGATTCCTAGCTCCGTCTGTCATTGCTTATTTCACTGCCCAGGTAGCAGAATTCCTTAACTTTATCGACTTCGTGGCCATCAATACTGATGTTAAGTTTCTCGCTGTTCTCATTTCTGCGTCATTTCACCGTGAATCTTAATTCCACTCTTGAACCTTACTTTTATTTCTATTAAGTCCTCCAAAACTCTCGTAAATCCTGGTTCTAAAACTGGATTCCCCATCTCTTCTAAATCGATAACTGTTTCTTCTTCTAACACATCAGACAAATCGTTCCCCTCCTTGAGGCCTTCCATGTACTCTTTGTACCTATCTGCACTCTCCTCTGCATTTAACAGCCGGCCGCGGTGGCCTAGCGGTTCTAGGCGCTCAGTCCGTAACCGCGCTGCTGCTACGGTCGCAGGTTCGAATCCTGCCTCGGGCATGGATGTGTGTGATGTCCTTAGGTTAGTTAGGTTTAAGTAGTTCTAAGTTCTAGGGGACTGATGACCACAGATGTTAGGTCCCATAGTGCTCAGAGCCATTTGAACCATTTTGCATTTAACAGTGGAATTCATGTTGCATTCTTAAAGTTACCATCCTTGTTTTTAATTTCACCGCAGGTTGTTTTGACTTTGCTATTATAAGTAGGCTGTTTAGGTTTTTTTATTGGTAACGCCACCTCTGTATGAAAATCACTGGCTGTGCTGTGTGCAGTCTGTGGCTGCTTTGCATTGTTGTAATACTCGCCATTGTAGTGTTAGGCAGCTGGCTGTGAACAGCGCATAGCGTTGCTCAGTTGGAGGTGTGCCGCCAGCAGTGGTGGATGTGGGGAGAGAGATGGCGGAGTTTTGTAATTTGTCATGAACTGATATATATATATTATGACTATCAAGGTAAATACATTGTTTGTTCTCTATTAATATCTTTCATTTTCTAACTATCCCTATCAGTAGTTAGTGCCTTCCATAGTTTGAATCTTTTATTTAGCTGGCAGTAGTGGCGCTCGCTGTATTGCAGTAGTTCGAGTAATGAAGATTTTTGTGAGGTAAGTGATTTCTGGAAGGTATAGTTTAATGTTAGTCAGGGCCATTCTTTCGTAGGGATTTTTTGGAAGTCAGATTGCGTTGCGCTAACAAAATATTGTGTGTCAGTTTAAGCACAGTCATGTATAATTGTTCAAAGGGGACGTTTCACTATTGTGAGTCAGTCATTCCCACAATAATTCCTTTTTGATTTCTTCACATTTTCATGCAGCTATTTCGTCTTAACTTCCCTGAACTTCCTATTTATTTCATTTCGCAGCGACTTGTTTTTCTGTATTCCTGAATTCCTGAATTTCCCTATTTTCATCGATCAGCTGAAGTATATCTTCTGTTACCCATAGTTTCTTCGGAGTTACTTTCTTTGCCTCTATGCTTTTGTTTCCGGTTTCTGTGATTGTCCTTAGTGATGTACTGCCTACTGAGCTATTCCTTATTGCTGTATTTGTAGCCTTAGAGTACTTCAAGCGTACCTCGTCATTCCTTAGTACTTCCGTAATCATAGAACGTTATCCTTTCGTTGGTCATTCAATCTTTTTCTCATAATTAGCTCCTCCTGGGCAGTCCCCTCCCTGAGATCCAAATGGGGGATTATTCTGGCATCTTTTGCCAATGGAGAGATCATCATTACCTTTCAATTACTGGCCACATGTCCTCTGGATACACGTTATGTATCTTTAATGCGGTGATTTCCATTGTCTTACACAACCTCATGCCATTGGTCATTGACGACTTTTACGCTTTTAGAGGTAGTTTCCCACCCCAGGGACAAGAGAGTGCCCTGAACCTCTGTCCTTTCCTACACCCTCTTTTACAGTCCCGTTGGCAGAATGTGGGTGACTTGTTATGCCGGAAGTCTTTGGCGGCCAATCCTTATTATTTATCAAAATTTAAGATGTGGCGGATTTGGAATGCGGGACAGTGGACGTTTTGATTACTTCTTAAGCTTTTCGCACGCAAGTGCTCTACAGACTTTTTTTTAAGACCAAGCACTGCCTCTGGCTTTTCCTTTTCCTTTTTTTTTTCCCCGAAAGGAAGGTCAGGGGAAGTGGTCGTCTCCCGATGCCTGGCCTCAATGACCCAATGTCCCATTCCCGTTGTTCCAGAGCCAAGGAAGGTAAGGTGTCATTTAGAATCAAGAGAACTTTTTTTGAACAAATCTATTTATTTATTTATAGCTATTTATATTTGTTTCATTTATCTATTTATTTTAGTTTTTTTAAGTTTTTAATTTGTTTTCACTGGATCCAACTACCGCCACCACAAGCTTCCGAGTCTTCTTCGCATAATGAATGGATGGGGGCCGTGAATCATTTTCAAGTGTGCATTCTAATAATCAGAACACCCCAATGGGCATGAGGATCCTCAAATAATGCACCCAAAATAATTAAATAGTCGTGTTCGGTACAATAAATGGATGCGGAACACTTCATGAGTCGTTGTCAGGTGGAGCTACAAGTCGAGAGCGCTTTGAGGCGCAGCTTGCAAAATATAATACAGCACCATGCCTTTTAGCCAGTTGACGGCGTCCGTTCTGGTAAGGGGAAGGTAAACAGTATCAGGGCATAGGAGTTCGTCCGGCGTGATAGACTAGCTGTTTTGGCAACAGTAGCGCCAGCATACGTTGTATAAGATCCCGGCAGCTGCCCATCGCAGCACATGTCAAGCAGTGTGCATCCGAATCGCCGATAGCGCTGTATGGGCACAAAGGGATGTCCATAAGATGGATGCAATGGAAGGGCTGGCGTATGGCTAATTTGCCGTTCACCACGACGTACCACATGAGTAGCAGGGTAGTAGCGGCCTTGGTGCAATTTCAATTTCAAATTGTTATGAAAATTAATTAAATTGATCAATTAATATCTCCAACAACGCCCACCCCCACCCTCCAGATGATGTCATATGTTTTTCTCAGCCTACATGTGTGCCCCAGCTCCCTTTTCCCCCTCTCCCCCTCTCCCTCTCTCCCCCTCTCCCCCTTTCCACTACTCCCCGCCCACCCCCTCTCCAACTTACCCTGTTGGCGGGAATTTCGAATTTTGGTGGGAATTTCAAATATTGACAGGAATTTCTTTGTCCCAGGGCTGTACTGACATCCTACCTCCCACCTGGGAATTGGCAGGAAATTAAAATTGGTGTTATCCTTTCTGGGACTCAAACGCTGGTCCTCCTGGATGGAATGCCTAATTGCACCCCCTGACACAGTTATAGCACCAGAGGCACTTGGAATTGATGAGAAATTAAAAATGGCAGTGACCTTTCTGGGACTCAAACCCTGATTCTACTGGATGGAAAGATGGAAAGCCCAAGTGCTTCACCCCCCACCCCCAAACACATGTAAACTGTCCACGTGTGGTAGAGGAAGGTTAGGTTAATGTACATTATTTATTTTGGTCGGGAAACTGATGCAAAGTTCAATCCTAATTATGTAATTAATCATAAAGGTTTGGCCTAATTACACAACTATATGCATAGCGCTAAACAAGGGCAGCATAAAAGCGCAATACAGGTCAAAAACTGACGATACCATACAACTGCTATTATCCTGCTGGGAACATATTCCGCAATATCACTCGAAAGTAGCGACAGACACATTTCAACTGATGGGATGCTGGTGTTGTACAGGCAGGAGCTTTAAAAGTGCATTACATGTAAGCATACAGTATCTATCGTTATTTGATGTCAGAGTTCACTACAGATGCCAACTCAAAAACCACTTACGGTCCAGGAAAACAATGCCAATACACGATACCACAACTGATGGAAGAAATAAGTCACAGTTTTAATTACACTTCGAAATTGTTGTGAAAAAACCAGCACTCATAATGAACAGATCATAGTGCAGCACATGTTCTGGGGAAAATCGTCGTCCTGAAAGAATGCAAAGGGACCAGTAGTTGAATGTGGCTTCTCCTCGATAAGCGTCCACAAACTGCCGAAAATCAATGCCCTCTACCTCCCTCCCTCCCTCCACTACCCTCCCCCCATCCACCTACAGGGGGACACAGGCTTCTAGAAATGGCCAACATCTCGCACCCGCACTACTAACTCTAAGGCCACTGCCCACACCAGGTGTTCTGCTACCCCCTGCGGCCTCTCGTGATATACGTGGCATGCCTTGAGGCAGCGCCCCTTAGCACAAAAGGGAAATTTAATAACATATCCCCATCCATCTGGAGAACGGTCCAGATGGTTCGCAGCACTCAGCTTTCCACCATCTGGCTGCCGCCTTAAGGTGATGCTCCAACGCCAGCACAATAGCGTATATAGCCAACTAAACAATAGGAGATAAAAGGATGGCCACCTCAAGTGTAACTAGTTTGGTAAAGTAACCGTTATCAGAGCAAAGAAAAAGCGAAAATTTAAACTCCAAAGAAAAAAAAAATCTGTATTAAGTAATTTCTTCCAGCTTCTTGAACATATTACACGACCTGAGAGCAACTCTTGCGTTCAGTATCTGTAATGCACGTGAATTAACATTAGAGAATGAAATCTTTCATGCCATTGGCTAACATGTCGGAAGAAACACATTCATTTTACGTTTGACGACAACCAGCTATAATTCAGGAGAAAGTAGCTGTTTTCTACATGATGACAAGTCCCCTTTTACCAATGCGATGCTATATCATACCATAGTTTACGAAACAAATCGTGAGAGCCTGTCTCGTCCTGTGTAGGCCGGAGATTGAAATTTCGTTAAAAGGTATCGACGTAACGAAAAAAAAGAAAAGAAACTCCTGTCAAGAACCACTCCATGGTGCCCAAACCATCTCTTGTACCCGCAAGTCGGCAAGTGATTGATATCAATTTCATAAGTTACGTATTTAAATTGATCATTTGAGTCAGTTTGCATGGCGAGTAACTTTTTTTTCAGTAGTCAAATTACACTCGCCAAGTAGGACAACTGGGAATCCATGGAATGTTCTTTCTGAGGAACACCATTGAGAAATGACACCTGAAGTTGACGACAGAGGGATTCTACAGCGCACAGCATACATTTCACATAAAGACCATCATAACACCAATGTTACGATCACCTTGCATAAAAAAGCAGTCTTGAGTTTACAGGCACACAAGGGTCGCTGATTTACACTTTCTGGTAGAAATGCTGTCCGCCATTTGGAATCAAGTCTATCCATTTCACCACATATTTGTGTAGGATCCTGTAGAGATGTTTTTGAATGATTGCAGCCGCTGGTGAATCATATTCGCGCTGCTCTCGTATCTCGAAACGAAACGAGTCACCTGTTTTCTTTTCAAACCTATCAGAGAGCTCTATATCTGAGACTTTCTGCGCCCTGTGGGGAAACAGGACGAGCTGAGCTAATGCGACACGAGCAAGTTTTGACCACTGGTGGAAATGGGAACATCATGTCATAGCTCCGCCGACCATGTACGGTGTGTAAGGCCAGCGCCAAACGAAGCTTTCCCCTGCAACACTAGGTGGTAGAAGAGATAGTACGATCAGGGTAGCGGATGCGGCGTTTCTTGTTGGGAAAATTAGGAAGCATACACGGCATGGAGGAAGGAAGAAGATTTTGCTTCTGCATTGCGACACATCTCCAAAGTACACTCCTGGAAATGGAAAAAAGAACACATTGACACCGGTGTGTCAGACCCACCATACTTGCTCCGCACACTGCGAGAGGACTGTACAAGCAATGATCACACGCACGGCACAGCGGACACACCAGGAACCGCGGTGTTGGCCGTCGAATGGCGCTAGCTGCGCGGCATTTGTGCACCGCCGCCGTCAGTGTCAGCCAGTTTGCCGTGGCATACGGAGCTCCATCGCAGTCTTTAACACTGGTAGCATGCCGCGACAGCGTGACGTGAACCGTATGTGCAGTTGACGGACTTTGAGCGAGGGCGGATAGTGGGCATGCGGGAGGCCGGGTGGACGTACCGCCGAATTGCTCAACACGTGGGGCGTGAGGTCTCCACAGTACATCGATGTTGTCGCCAGTGGTCGGCGGAAGGTGCACGTGCCCGTCGACCTGGGACCGGACCGCAGCGACGCACGGATGCACGCCAAGACCGTAGGATCCTACGCAGTGCCGTAGGGGACCGCACCACCACTTCCCAGCAAATTAGGGACACTGTTGCTCCTGGGGTATCGGCGAGGACCATTCGCAACCGTCTCCATGAAGCTGGGCTACGGTCCCGCACACCGTTAGGCCGTCTTCCGCTCAAGCCCCAACATCGTGCAGCCTGCCTCCAGTGGTGTCGCGACAGGCGTGAATGGAGGGACGAATGGAGACGTGTCGTCTTCAGCGATGAGAGTCGCTTCTGCCTTGGTGCCAATGATGGTCGTATGCGTGTTTGGCGCCGTGCAGGTGAGCGCCACAATCAGGACTGCATACGACCGAGGCACACAGGGCCAACACCTGGCATCATGGTGTGGGGAGCGATCTCCTACACTGGCCGTACACCACTGGTGATCGTCGAGGGGACACTGAATAGTGCACGGTACATCCAAACCGTCATCGAACCCATCGTTCTACCATTCCTAGACCGGCAAGGGAACTTGCTTGTTCCAACAGGACAATGCACGTCCGCATGTATCCCGTGCCACCCAACGTGCTCTAGAAGGTGTAAGTCAACCACCCTGGCCAGCAAGATCTCAGGATCTGTCCGCCATTGAACATGTTTGGGACTGGATGAAGCGTCGTCTCACGCGGTCTGCACGTCCAGCACGAACGCTGGTCCAACTGAGGCGCCAGGTGGAAATGGCATGGCAATCCGTTCCACAGGACTACATCCAGCATCTCTACGATCGTATCCATGGGAGAATAGCAGCCTGCATTGCTGCGAAAGGTGGATATACACTGTACTAGTGCCGAAATTGTGCATGCTCTGTTGCCTGTGTCTATGTGCCTGTGGTTCTGTCAGTGTGATCATGTGATGTATCTGACACCAGGAATGTGTCAATAAAGTTTCCCCTTCCTGGGACAATGGATTCACGGTGTTCTTATTTCAATTTCCAGGAGTGTACATACAGGTACTACAGTCCGAAGGAGATCTATGTCTCTCAGGGTGCATTTATATGTTGCGAACATATTAAATATACGGGTATTGGTTCACTGGAGCAGGTGGTTCGTGATCGAAGTCGCTTCCACAGACCGGTGTAAAGTTTCATCACCTGTACTGTAAGATGACCATATCCAACAGACTATCAATCTCACAAGAGTGTTCCTGTATTGTACCTTCATAAGCAGTTTAATACATAGTTTTTTTTATTTTAACGCACCCAATCAGTGAACACCGCTACACACTTCGTTTTTCCTAGCATGACTTAGAGATCCGTGTCAGCTGCTGCTATAGTTCAATTCTTTCATCTTGGCGGCTCGCGCATGCCCGCCCAGACGCGGGAGATTGCTGCGTTGCCAGTTGCACACGACGCACGCGTCAAGAGAAGCAGCGCCATAGTATAGCATAGTTCGCAAGCTTACGTTTAGGGGGGGAGCGCGCAGTTCATGAAGTGAAGCCATCACGGCCGCATTAACCCTTTCATCATCATCTTGGACAGTTTCCAGCCACTGGCTGGGTCTGTCGGGAACACAAGCCTCTCCATCGTGTTCTGTCTTTCCACCATTCCCCCTCTTCCACCTTCGTCCAGTTCTCTCCTCTTCTCGCTACACATTCCTTCACTCCCTTCACCCATCTATCTCTTGGTCTTCCCCTGGGCCTCTTCCCCTCCAGTTGCAGATCAAACATCCTCTTTGGAATTCTTCCCTCATCCATTCTCTTCATGTGTCCATACCACTGCAGTCTTGATTTTTCTATCCTGTCCTGTACTGGTTCCTCCTTTAGTCTTTCCCTCACATACACATTTCGCAATCTGTCTCGTCTTGTTACACTCAACCTGCTCCTCTGGAACTTCATTTCTCTAGCTTGTATTCTACTTTTGTCGCTTTTATGCATTACCCATGTCTCACTTCCGTATGCCAATATGGGGACAAAGTAGGTTCGGTATATAATTCCCTTGGATTTATGTGGCACCTCCTTGCTCCAAATAAGCCCCCTAATGCATTTGAAGAACTGCCCTGCTTTTCTGCACCTTTCATTTATTTCCATTGCGTTTCCCCCCTTACTTTCAATCATGCTTCCCAGGTACTTGAAGTTCTCTACCACTTGTAGTTTTACCCCTCCACAAGTTATATCCACATTTGGCCTATTCTTCTTCCTTGTTGTGACAATTATTTCACTTTTCTTTGCAGAGAAATGCATTCCATATTGTGCTGCCGTTGCCTCCCATACATCTAACTGCTCTTGCACCTCCTCCTCGCAATTTCCCCATAACATCAGGTCATCGGCAAAAAGCACTGCTTTCATTTTATGATCTCCAATCGCATCTGATACTTGCTGTAGGATTTCATCCATAACAATAATAAACAATAAAGGTGAAAGTGCACTTCCCTGTCGCAGCCCATTTTCCAGCTTGAACCATGCAGTACGTTCCCTCCCCACTTTCACACAACTCTCACTTCCCTCATACATTTTTCTGACTTTTTGTGTTATCTCTTCATCTATCCCTTTTGCTTTCAGCACATTCCAGAGCTTGTCCCTATAGATACTGTCATACGCCTTCTCAATATCTAAAAAGGCCATGATTAAGTCCTTCCCGTACTCATAGTGCCTTTCCTGCAGTTGCCTTACCGCAAATATGAGGTCCGTTGTTGATCTTCCCGGTCTGAAACCATACTGCTCCTCTTGCAGTCTACTTTCAATACTGCTTCTTATTCTCTTCTCCAGGATCTTTTCATAGATTTTTCCACAGTGGCATAGCAGGGTAATTCCTCTGTAGTTCTCACATCTCCTTTTATCCCCTTTCTTGAAGACCGGGACTATAATTCCTTTCTTCCAATCCTCAGGAATTCTGTTCTCCTTCCACACCACCCTCAGCACTCTATAGCCACTGGGTTCCTACTTCTCCTGCTGCTCGTATCATATCCACTGTTACTTCGTCCCAACCTGGTGCCTTGCCCCCTTTCATCCTCTTTATGGCTTCTTCCACCATTCCAAGTTAGATCATCAATTTTCCCACTATTATAATCGTCTGCTGCCTTAGGCTTTCCATCGCTGTTAGTTACCCGCTTGGCGGCATTCAACAGATCTTCAAAGTACTCCTTCCAAATCTTTTTGAGCTCATGCATTTCCTCCACAACTCTTCCATTATTATCTATGATCCTCAGGCACTCGCTTCTGTCGTTCCTCTTATTTCTTACCATGGTGTAAAGTACTTTTTTGTTCCCTTCACTGTCCTCTTCTAACATTCTTGTCCATTTTTCCATCCACTTCTTCTTCTCCGCCCTTACTATGGTCTGTGCCGCTTTCTTGCTTTCCTTATATTTTACCCTAGCTTCCTCTGTTCGGGTCTGGAACCATTCTCTGAAGGCTTTGTTCTTTCGAAGTACTGCCTCTTTACATATGTGGTTCCACCATGGGGTTTCCTTAATTCTCCTCTTAGTGCTAGTTCTTCCGCACACAGTCTCAGCTGCCTCAACTAGAGCCCTCTTAAAATCTCCCCATTCTTCTTCCACTGTTCTCTGATCTTCCTTTGGCAGCTTCTCCCTGATCAGTGTCTGGTACTGGGTCCTCCGTTCATCCTCTTTCAGCATCCATGTCTTCAACCTTTTCTCCTGTATGTCTGTTGCCCTCCTATCTTTTTTCTCTCTCAGGGTGGCTACCAACAGCCGATGGTCACTGTCTAAGGCCTCAGACGGAATGACCTTAACATCTGTGAGGCTGCTCATCATCTGCCTATCCACTAGTACATAGTCTACTACTGAAGTTTGGGACCAGTCTCCACTGTACCAAGTTATTTTGTGGCTACTTCTCTTCTTGTACCAGGAATTTGCGATCGCCAGCCCATTCCTCTTGCAGAATTCCAGCAACAATTTTCCTTCTCTATTTCGGTTCCCCCAGCCCTCTGGTCCCATTATCTCCTCGAATCCTTTCCTGTCTGTGCCAACATGTGCATTGAGGTCCCCTGTTATAATCTGATTACCTCCATTTAGCTGCTTTTGCATGTCATCTTCAAATTCCTCTTTCTCCTTTTTTTGTACACCCCACCTGTGGGGCATATGCTTGGATGATTTCAATGCTTTTTCCTTTCACTCGTACTCTGGCTTTTATCATTCGATCATTGATACCTTCCACCTCCTCCTGCAGACCCTCTCTGACCACTATTGCCACTCCATTTCTTCCCCTCTCATTCCCTATCCAGTACAGTTTACATCCTTTACTTAGTGGTTTTTCACCAACTCCTCTCCACCTAGTCTCAGCAAGTCCCAAGATGTCCAATTTCCTCCTTTCCATCATTTCTACAATTTCTTCTAACTTCCCAGTTAGAGTCCTTACGTTTAAGGTGCCCAGTCGTAAACCATCTCGTAATCCTTTTCCATTGCTTGGTCGGTTTCCTTTAAATCCGTTCCGTGATCCGAGGCATGTTCCCTTTTTGAAAGCAGTTGATTTATCCACTACTGGCTTGCTAGGCCTATCGCAGCTTCACCAGAGCCCCGTTAGCCGTCACGTTTCAGGGTTCCCATAGGGCCTTCCCAGCTACTGTAGCGGTCCTGGGGCACACGAAGTCCCCGCTGTACATCGCCCCTATAGGCAGTCCCCTACTTTGTGCCGTTGCCCATCTCGTCCAACCCCTCGCATTAACCCTTTCGCTGCTACAAAAACGTGCTCCCTGCATTCCGCACTGGGCGCGATTTTGTCACTGCACTGCTCGCCTGTGCAGACACATGGTGTTCCCACTGCTTTGACACTCTTATCATTCGATTCCACAAAAACTATTTGGCCCAAAAATTTGATTTGTAAACATCTTCTTGACTCATAACTTCCCCCCATAAATGATTTAATTTTGTTTCGATGTTCAATGCAGTTATTATGCAGTATTAAATATAGTAAACCATTGCACGAAATTTTGAAGACTTTGCAGAGGTAAAAGTCCATAGAGTATACTTTCCATATGGTCGATTTTAGTTGCAACAATGTTGAGAATGAAATGTGGACAAGATACCTAAATTTCATATGAAATTTACTATATAACAATATCTCATTTAATTTAAGTACCACTTAGGTGTCGTATGTAATATTGAGAAATATTCCATCTTTCGCGACTGTAACAAAAGTTTTATTTACACTGGGCACGTGAAATTTAGGTATCTTGTCATCATTTCATTCTCAACATTGTGGCAACTAAAATCGACCATACGGAAAGTATACGCTATGGACTTTTACCTCTGCAAACTCTTCAAAATTTCGTGCAATGGTTTACTACATTTAATGCTGCACAATAACTGCGTTGAACATCGAAACAAAATTTAGTCATTTATGGGGGGGAAGGTATTAGTCAAGAAGATGTGTAAAAATCAAATTTTTGGGCCAAATAGTTTTTGTGTAATCGTATGATAAGTGTGTCAAAGCAGTGGGAACACGATGCGTCTGCATAGGCGAGCAGTACAGTGATGACAAAATCGCGCACAGCGCGGAATGCGGGGAGAACGTGTCTGCAGCAGCGAAAGGATTAATGAAGAGACAAAGCACTAGAAATTTCACAAAACTGCATTCAAACGAATAAAATTCTTGAAGTAAGACACTTCGATATTGTTTTTAAATAAAGAAAATATCATGCACCACACACGGTTTGAACTCATAACCTTTTCCTTTGTAGTCGAACACCTTAACCATTGCGCCGTGGCAGCTCTTTTGGTAGTATAACTCCATGAGAACTGTAACATGTCACGTAAAATACTGACAAACACTATTGGTACGACTATGAATTACTCATGCTTCGTCGAAGTACAACAGGAAATAAACAAATACCGCTGTTCTTTATTGCGAAAAAGCGGTTCGTGAGATTGCTACAAACACCTTTCCTTGCTATCGCCTGAATTAGGAGTCTTATTGCTTGTTTCGTTTAATTAATTAATGGAATATGAAGCAGTTGGTATAAAGAATGCTTTTTCCAAACTTTCTACAAAAGAAAGTCTGGTATCAAGACATTGCTTTTCTTCTATTACTTTATTTATGATTGAATGTTTCTAAAATTGGAGACACTCGTCCGTGCTCTGCACTTCAATCGAGATCTGGCAACGACGTTCTATGTTCATTGGCTGATTGTGTTTTGTGACGTCAGATGCGCAGAACGAACCTGAACTCGGCCGCGAACATAAATGACGCGCACTTTAAACTGACATTAAAATCTTTCGATCCTCTGGCTTTCATGGAAAACTGAATATCGAATGGCAGGTCAGAGGGGCATGTTTTAGGTGGTTCTGGTAGTTTCGCACGAGGCAGCCATTGTGAACGCCGCTGGGTCACCTAGGTCAGGCGACGGCTGCTATCTGATGCTGGGTGGAGGGGTGGGGGGGCTGGCAGCACGGAAGCTACAATGGCGAAGTCCCTACACAAGGTGAGGGCAGTAATGTGCAATCCTCGCAGCGCACTGGCGAGTGTCTTAATGACTTTGCAATCGCACTATACGAAGCGATAAAGCGATCGAAATTGTACCCTCGTCGCTGGTAGATTGTCGGTCTTGTGCGACTAGGAAATCTCGGATGTGGGCGAGCGACAGAATAATGGGGCTCTAGGCGACCGGCAGTCGAAGATCTCGAGGCATGACGATCTGAAGCAGTGTTCCCTTGAAGCTGTTGCCGGCCATAGTCCATGCTAGTCGTGTATAGTGCCAGCACACAGTTGTGGCTATGAGTCAGTCCCAGGTCTTCTGCCAGTGGAGGCCTCGTTCAGTGCAGCACACTTTTAATATTTGACCTACACCCACATATTGTTAGCACACCGCTTGGAAACTGTGGGCCATGGTGACCGTTAGGGGAAGAATATGTGCAGGATAGTTTGGATGCTAGGTAGGTGTTGGCGTAATGCGTTCAGAGAATCAGATCCATATTGTAGAACAGGCAATCACAGAGCAGTGCACGTGTCTGTTGTAGTAGCTGACGATATGTGGTTGTCGCAGGTTGATGAACTGTACTTGAAAACTGCACTAGCAATGTGTTCAGTGAGGTGACCTTTCAGAAGGGGATCGCTGTCAGGTGTAGACGGTCTATCCCATGTATGTGTCTTGCGCATGTTGACGATGCTGCCTGATACCGCACTGTAGTGACACAACCACATAAGCGTCGCTTAGGTTTCGTCGTCCGACTGCACCAAGAGCACCATGTCGTCAGCGAAATCATCATACTGGAAGGTAACGTCTCTAATGCAGATTCCTTCCAGTCGTTGACAAAGACCGTGCAGCGCAGGTTCGAGTGCCGCCGCCAATAAGATTCTTGATAAAAGACATTCCTGTCGCACTGACCGTCCAACAGTGATGTTTACGGTCTGGTGGCAATCGACCATAATCTGGTAGCGCACCCTATGGGTTACCCTTGCTGACGCCTGCGAGAGGCCCTTGCATTTGAACATGGTGCGGAGGAAACCATGGTCGACACAATCAAAGGCGTGATCAAAATCGACGGCGACAAGGCTCCCTCGGAACTGCTGCCAGCGCCATGACGTCGCAGTAGTCCCCAAGTGCCCTGAGGATGTTGTTTTTGCTGCATAGATGGATCATGTGTCCGATTGTGGGCTGAAGATGTGTGCGAAAGATATGGGTGCATTCAGCACTGTAAGAGAACAATAGTTGTGACAACAGTGAGGAACCGCTTGGTTTTGGACCCGTGTCATGGCGCCCTCGAGGAAATCCGTCGGAACTGTAGAATCGTCTTGGAGGAGGTCTTGAAACATCTGAATCCACTGCGCGCCCGTCAGTGGACAGAAGGTGCGGCAGAATTCGTTCACTAAGTCGTCTGGGCTCGGTGACTTGTCCGGAATGCCGCGTGCCAAGGTTGCTGTTTAAGTCTTCAGCAGTTACGGGAACCAGAAGAGCGTCGTCCTGGGCCACTACTCTGGCGTCAGGCAAATCGCGCAGGATGCCTTCGTACTTGCGAACTTTCCGTGAGGCCTCGGCATAAAACGTCCTGCAATACTGGACGAATGCTGCAGCAATGACACATTGGGAGTCTACGCGTCCACCCATTGCTGTCTCTACTGATGTTATGAGGTGGTGCTTGCGGTGGTGTCTCTTGCTGATTACGTTATATATCGATGCCATTTCGGTGGGGATGGTATCCTGTGCCCTCACCTGGACTCAGGCTCTGTCAAGCTATTGCACGGTGAGACGAAGCAGGTGAGCTTCGAAACGATTAACTGCTGTATGTAGGCCTTGTGATGTGTCATTGGTTCCCTCAGCTCTGTGTAATAAAATTCCGACGCCAGAACGCCCTGTCACGGCGTTATCCCATGAGAGCTCGTCGCAGGGCCGGCTTGGTTCGGTTGAACCACCAGTGTAGGGTGGAAGAATGTACACACAAACGCTGAAGGCGGCGGTCCCAGGTAGCAGCGATCTCCTGCCGACATGCATCCTCGTAAAGGTAGGAAACGTTCAGCGTCCACCGACTGCGGCTGCCGACTGAGCTGTCGGCGAGCAGAGATATGTAAATTGGTCGGTGAAGTGTGTCGGCCACAGTTCCGCCTTCCTTGTCGCGGCTTGTAGTTGTTGGGTGACGTTTATCCGGTCGAGGTGGCTGGCAGAGTGTTCAATGAAGCATGTATGGCCACAACGGTTCATGTGAAGGAGATGCCACATGTCTTGTTGCGCCAGATCCCAAACGAGTGCCCGCAATGCTGGGCAGGTAGAGCAGCACATTATTAGGTCCACTGGATCAAAGACGCTACCAAAATTGTTGCCTATGATGTGGTCTTCCGTTTCCCTTTCAGGAGTCGGAATAAAAGGTGGTCCTTTCACCGCGGCGAGATGTTCCGGAAAAAATAGTAAATATGTGGTAAGGTCTTATGGGACCAAACTACTGAGGTCATCGGTTCCAAAGCTTACACACTACTTACTCTAAATTAAACTAACTTACGATTGGGACACACACACCTATGCCAGAGGGAGGACTCGAACCTCCGACGGGAGAAGCCGCGCGGATCGTAACAAACAGCCTCAGACCGCTCGGCTACCCCGTGCAGCGATACCCTGGAGGGTGCATAGATATTGACAATACAAACTTCACTCCTCGTGATGACAAGACATCGCGCAGATGGCAGATACATGACGTCCAGTGTCTCAATGCCGTCGCGTAATAAGATGGCGGTTCCTCCGGCACCGTCGCTAGATGTGATTCTGTAGGCTGTGTACCCATTAATGATCAAATGCTGCTCTCGATGGACTTCTTGAAGGAGTGTGATATCCAGGTCCGCCGCCTGGAGCATGTCAGAGAACGTACGCGTTTTGACGACAGAGCGTATGCCGTTGACGGTGGGTCTGAGACAATGCGGAGTATGTAGATGCAAAAGCCGGCCTCTCGATTGTAATGGAGCAGCTTGGTTACCCGTCCGTGTGGGAGACATGTTTAACGCGACCCTTCCGCGGGTGTTAGGGTCTTCCCAAGTAGGGCACAAGTCTCATGTGGCGGTGGAGTTTCAAGAGCGTCTGGTGCGCATTCTGCCTCCATTTCAGCAACCCAGTCACCGAGCGGGGAAGGGATTGCTGACGGCACATCGTCGAGGGCAATGGGCTCCATCATCTGGTCTTTGTCCTGAGCGGCTCCAGTCATGGGGACTTCTGGGGTGAATGAGACATCCGTCCTGTTCGTGGTGTCAGATGCCTTCCTTGGGCCCGGGTTCCCGGGTTCGATTCCCGGCGGGGTCAGGGATTTTCTCTGCCTCGTGATGGCTGGGTGTTGTGTGATGTCCTTAGGTTAGTTAGGTTTAAGTAGTTCTAAGTTCTAGGGGACTGATGACCATAGATGTTAAGTCCCATAGTAGTCAGAGCCATTTGAACCATTTGAACTTCCTTGGGACGTTGCTGGCAGAGTCCTTTGGCAACGACAAGTCAGGGACGGCGCCGGCAGCTTGCTCCTTGTTTCCGCGCCATTGACAGTCTTCCGTCGAGAGGCGGTGTTTCTTATGGCGTTTCGGCGACCATTGTTTCCGCGACTGCATGTCCAACCCCACTGAAGGACTCGGGTCAGCACCTTCGGTCATTAGGCCAGCGTACGGAACCAGCGCCCCTGAAAGGACGATGGTGGTGGTGGTGGTGGTGGTGGTGGTGGTGGTGGCGGGTGGTGTGTCCTTCAAGAGCATCTCGTCGTGCGGTGCCGCCGTCTCGGCGTCATCGGCGGCTGAGCTCGCGATCGCAAGGGACTGCAGCATGGGCGTAGGGTCTATGCACACCGGCCGCACCGCTTCCTCGTTCATAAGCGGTAAGGCGGTCGGCACCGCTGTCTGCACTGGTTCCGCACGTAGCACCTGGACGTGGTGGCGCTGGAGGCAGTTTGATCGGACGTGTTCTTCCTGTGCACAGCCGATACACGAAATAATGATTGCTCGGCAACCGCCGATGAACAAGTAAAGAGTGTTTGCGGAGTTCGATGTCAGATGCCATTTCGAACGTATTCCACTTCTCTTCCATGTAGCTTAGGACCATGCCATATGGCCGTAACGCGTCAGTGACGAGCGCGGCCGGGACTTCGAATACGCGAACTGTAAGCAACTCCATGCCCGCGTTGTCCACGGTTACCGTGCTGACGTTACCGTCAGCATGGCGAAAGCGGTAGCCGTCGGAGGAACATCGGACTAGGTTGTCACATGCCTCTTCGTTTGTCATCTTGTAGTAGACTGTGCTGGAAGTGATAGACAGATGGATGCCTGTCAGCTCGTTGGCCCTGATATGCATGTCGTCTCTCAAAAACCGTTCTATTTCATATGTCGTTGGACGCGCGTACGATTCGACGAACGTGAGCTTCACCGTCGCCTACCGGGCGAGGTGGCGCAGTGGTTAGCACACTGGACTCGCATTCGGGAGGACGACGGTTCAATCCCGCTTTCCGCCATCCTCATTTAGGATTTCCGTGATTTCCGTAAAAATCGCTCCAGGCAAATGTCGGGATGGTTCCTTTGAAAGGGCACGGCCGACTTCCTTTCCCGTCCTTCCCTAATCCGCTGAGACCTATGACCTCGCTGTCTGGTCTCCTCCTCCAAAAACAACCCAACAACAACAACTCACCTTCGCCTGGCTGTAAGAGAACGCCATATCTAAAGACCCCCCACACACGCTATTGCATGCTTGACAATCACGCTTGCGAAAGCGTGCACTAATTCCTCGCGCCTCCACACGACTCAAGCACGCACGTACAAGCATCAGTTTGTTTACATTGGAAAGTATCGAGCACAGACGACGATGCGCTAGCTGTTGCAGCCTTTTTGCTTGTTTTACGAAAAAACAAAACAAAAAGAAAACGCGATATGTGGAGTAAAGGGGGCTTAAAAACGAAAATCATATTCTCACACAAATTTTTTCTCGTCTGTAATTCGTTCGTAATGTATTACTTTTCTTAATAACAGTATCTTCAGTTGCTGATGACTCTATTTCCTTGTACTTTGTGAAAAGTACCTCATATGCCGCGTCTCTTTTCATTTTATCGTGATATTCTTTACTTTTAATATTCCATAAACGTGGTTGTTCTTCGTAGCACCTAATAAATTCCTCCAACACTTCCCGTTCTGGCATCAGAACGAAGAGGGAAACGACACAAAATCTAAATAAACGTGCGCTCTCCACAATCTGTGTCCGAATGACAGATGTGTGCTTGTTCAAGCTTCCCTACTCTAGGCACACACGAGCAACCATGGACATGCTTAGCGGCTTCCACAAGCACGCGTAATCGCAATTCGGTCAAGCGTCAAGCTGCTTGTGCAAGCCTGATGCTTGCGCTAATTTAACCAACACACGGTCAAGCAAGCTTGCACAAGCACGATTGGCAAGCGTGATTGTCAAGCATTCAGAAGCGTGTTTGGAGGGTCTTAATGAGAGCTCTAAATCACAACAACGAACGCAGTATATTGCGACTCGAGGAAACAAACACACGTCCGGTGCCCTGTTCGGCGGGCAGCGGGACCAAGACGTGCTATGGCTAAATGACGACTGAGTCCCTAGACCACGGGGATACTTGTACATTTTAATTCTTTACTCAGAATAAGTGCTGTTCCGAGAACTGTTGGTCGGAAAGCCACTTGTGAGCCGGATGGTACTCGAAAGTACCTATTTTGTAAAATTATAAATAAAATTCAAATTCCAAAACAAGTTCACTAATGTCATATTCGTACGAGGGTTTTTAGGTCCCAAAATGGAAACCACACTGAAAATAAAAAATGTTTTGTTTGCCACAGTTTGCTAAAACTTCTCTATATAGTCGCCTCTGACTATGAAATTTGTCGAAGCGTTGTACCTGCTTTCCAAAACACTCGTCATAGAAGGTAGCCTTGTGTGCTTTCCGCCATTTCTCTGGTTTGAAGCTCATTGTCTTTGCCAAAATGTTGTCTTTATAGCCATCGAGTTATGTGAGCAGAGATGAATATGATAAAAAGCCAAGTCCGGGCTTGCAGTTTGTCGGACCTTACCTTCCGAATAGCCCCCATATTTACTGCTAAGATGGACAAGAATTTATGTGTTTTTGATAGTTTAGGCTAAAAAGTTTAACTAGATGTATCTATGGGGTCTAAAATCGAAACTAAGTACGTTTCCATAAACTCGTACATATTCCTAGATAGTACAAGGAAAAACAAAAACATAATCGGAAGTCACATACTAAGATAAGTACGTACTTGTTGAGTCGCTTTATCCGGAATTTTGGCCTCTCTGAGGACCGCAGATCTCCTATATAAAGAGTAACATGGATTCTACAAACAGAAAAATTATGAAAATAAGCTCGCTCTGTTCATTGATGAGCGGGCCGGTGTGGCCGAGCGGTTCTAGGCTCTACAGTCTGGAACCGCGCGAACGCTACGGTCGCAGGTTCGAATCCTGCCTCGGGCATGGATGTGTCTGATGTACTTAGGTTAGTTAGGTTTAAATAGTTCTAAGTTCTAGGGGACTGATGAGCTCAGAAGTTAAGTCCCATGGTGCTCAGAGCCATTTGAACCACCCGTTGCGTCACAGACATCGGTGCTCTGGCTGATGCCGTGTACCTTGACTTTTGGAAGGAATTCGATGCATTTTCCAAATGTCGTGTATTCAGCAGACTAAGAGCTTTGCGATTATTTGAACAGATTTGTAGTAGGATTCAGGATGGTCATCAGAAGCAGTGTAGAACCGTGACTCATTGCCGAACGTTGTGTGATACTAAGCAGAGATGCACGGTGCCACTCCACACGCAGCCGTTTGCCTTGTGGTGTTAACGGCAGTCTACCTACGGAACGGTTATTCTCTAGTCTAGCTGCTGCTAACCTCCACCAATGGTGCGAGATGACACAGAATGTTGCTGGTTGTCCATTACCTGTTCCCGGATGAGGATGTGGAGACGTTCTGGTGTGCTTCGTCATCGACACTGTGAACCTCCTTCATTGTTGCCAGACACAGTCGACTGTAACATAAACAGAGAGTATTGTAACCTCCCCCTCACTTATCGACCTTAATGACAGTGAAAAATTAAACCGCGTGTACCTAATGGAAATTTGGGAAAAGCAATCGTCACCGAAGTTAATCTGTCAGTAAAGAGGGAGGAAAGGGTTACATCTAAATTAAAGGAAAAATGCAAATGAAACTGATGGAAATTAATTTTGAAAAGGGGTAAAGTTAATAAAGAAAGTAAATGTGCGGCCGTTACGTTAACAATTAACTAGCGGTAATTAGATATTTGAGATTTGGGGGAAATCACGGTCGCCAGTCCCAAGGACAATTACTATAGTAACTGAAAAAGAGAGGTTATTACACATATAATTAGCACTAGAAGCGTGGCAACTGAAGGTTGACACGTGTAGTGTGAAAACTGAAAGTTTGTCAGAAGTAATAAATTTCGCTACACTCTGACTTAATTTAGCAAAAGAATTAATAAAACCGGAAAATCGAAAGTTAATTTAGTGACTGAAGTTAATAGTGAGCTTTCTTTCTGAAGCACATCGAAATCCAGTAAAATACGGTTAGTCTTGGACTGCCTCAACAATCATTTCAAAAGCAACTTGACTCTACGCAATTTAGAAACAAGAGATTTAACTTTGAACTTGAATTAAATGATTCTAAACTATTAACAATAGTAAAATTTAGTACGTACCAAGCTGAGCTGCAGTCACAGGTAAGCTAAAATATGCTAACAAAACTCGCACTCTTAATTTGTGCTCGTGTAACCTAAATATTGTAGCCAGCTGAACTTTGAAATTAAAGTAGTGAAATCGAATGATGCTGGCGTTTGAATTTCAACGACCCTCGGGCTCATTTCGGAAAAGGAAGGGACCCTGCTTGGCTGTGCAATTGGGACAATGAGCAACAAAGGTTCATGTTAAGTTGCTGTAATTTTGCGAGGCAAATGGAACAATTTGAAAAGCTGAGGTCTGCCATACAGTTCTGAAACTTTACGTGCTTTTAGTCTTCCTTGTTGGTTGATTGAAGGTTTGAAGCCGTCGATCGAGGAGGTGGCGACAGTCACTCATTGTCGGCCGTCGCTGTTGCAGAAGCTGGATGTTGGCGCGCCTTCTTCTCGACACGGTCACCAGGCGAAACGGGCTCTTGATGTGCGCCAGCTAATGCTTCCCGTCTGCGACACCATGTCAGAAACTATCATCGCGAGTCGAGCGCAATTACATGCTGCCAAACCCCGAAAGCGCGGCAACTCGCGGGAGCGTCACACAACACACCTGCTCCACTCGCTATTCCCGCCAGACTCCTTCAGTTCTGCCCGCGCTCCACGCGGCAGAGTTAACACTACCAAAGATCCTACACACTTTGAGTCTTCACACGACCTATCGATGTAATCGTTCGATAGCAGTTTTCCCTAGGCAAGACCCAGCGTAAAAATACAAATAATATTTACGAAACAAACCAATTATACATCGACATAAATGCATAAACATATATATACAAATAGTAAAACAATTACAATATGTAAAGACACAGAAATGTCATATATTCAGGTAACAAAAATAAGGAAAACAAATTATAGTACAATAGATGGAAATAGGAGGATATGCATTTCCGGCGTTACAGTATGTCTGCTCTCAAGTTCCCATAGAGCCCAACACTGGTTTGCTGTCACATCCGAAGGCCCCAAAAATGTGGATATTGCACGATTCGACGCACTAATGGAGGCCCACAGCGAGCCGCCTTTCATAACCTGCCAGGCGCTATCTCACACGAATACGTAACATCTTAGTCGCTTTCACAGTTATCACTCAACATCTGATGCTGTTCAGGCCACTTATATACCCTACTGAGCCTGATAGTAACACAAGCCACAAACAACACTAAATTACTCTGGTGGTCGTTCTACATGTCACAGAGAACTGCAACTGTAATCGTTTACCTAGCCACCGATGGTGTGTACTTGTACGAAATTACACTGACATATGACCATGTCTTCCAGATGCATCCCTTTACTGTGAGTCAGAGCTGCTAAGCCAAGATCCCCGTTCTCTGTAACATAAGACGTTGAAGCACGCGAATAGGATTGACGGTGCTCACCAATCCATACCTCACCAATCCCCTGGTTCGTCAGACCCTTACCCAGCCAACGGAAACTGAGTTCCTTAAGGCGTTCCCCATTTGGCACGATACTAGAAGCATGTGTGGTTTACCTAACGCCACGGACGCTGTGATCATTTTCCCCCCGCTATTTTGAAAGTAGAACTACACCATTACATGTATCATACATTTTTAGAACCCATAAATAGCTCTTAGATTCATGGTGCTGACGTCTTCCGCAAAAAAAATCTAAAGAGATGTTACACAAAAAATTTTCACTCTGCAGAGGAGTGAGTGCCGATTTGAAATTCACTCGCAGATTAAAACTGTCTGCCAGACCGCGACTCGAACCGGGATCTTCACCTTTCACGGGCAGTCCAAGCAAGTCTCACGGCCCGCCTTCACAATTTCACTTCAGTCAGTACCTCATTTCCAACGTTCCGCATCTCGCAGGTGCTCTTTACATACCTTGCAGTCCCAGATTGGTCCTTCTTGGTAGGTCAGATAGTTTTAGTCTGGTCAGAAGGCTCTAAAGGCAATTTGTTTGAAATCTCGGAGGATATGCCCAACTCTGGAAATTGTTTTTTAAGGACTAGGACGGTGAAGGTATCGGTGACCATTCATTCTTAATAATCGACACCCGTACGGTATCCGTAGAGTACTGTAATTACATTTAGCCTCAGCAAGTCGCATTGATACAAATTCTCTTTTCTACAAGAGATTTAAATGGATTCCATACGCCTGCACTGCAAATGCCGCAATTCCGCCGCTGGCAGCATAAAAATTGCTTTGTATTGCGAAATCGATTAGCTGACCGCAATTCACATACAGTCGGATTGTTCATTTTTGTGGCCACTTTAACACGCTACAGCACGAAGAGATCATAGAAGTCGTATTTTGCTTAAAATCGGTCCTATAATTTAAGTAATATCCTGCAATTCATCGCCTCTTCTAATGCAAACAACATCCATTCTCTCAACTCAGCTTGTTCCTTGGCTGCATTTGATAGATGCGGCTACATTTGCTGTCTCCTGTCACCTTTCAGCAGGGCTGTCGTTTCACACGTAATGAGAAAACGTATGTACACAGCAACCAGTGCAATAATTCACACTTATTAATTCCTCTGGAAGCTGTATTGTCATTTACCTTGTTTCAAGAGAAAAGATACGCATTTCAGTGAGGCCAAGCCACTGCCCGAGCTACTTATATGTACCACACATTATGTACATTATGATCATTTCAGTGTGTGAAAATGTAATTAGTTTGTTCCCAACAGACATACATAACGTTACAATCTACATATGGTGATGTCTTGTGGAGATATTGTGTTCTTGATAAAGATAAATACCTCAATTCACATCTAATTGAAACTCAGGCCATGCTATTTATATAATTATTCTTACTAAGAATAGAATTACTTAGAATTCATGTTACTCCGACATTAGCCAATATTAAAGACATGTATTTTCTTATTATTTTTTCCGAGAGGTTGGGATCTATTATTCCTGTAAAACACATCGAATGTAGTGGCTTCAGTAGGTACAAATTTTGATAGAAGCATATCGAACGCTTTTTGCAGAATCCGAATGAAATAAATATTGGTTTTCGGTATCATTTCCAGTCAGTGCAGTTCCTAAGATGCGTAACGCAGAAAATGCGGTAACCACAATTGAACGTATTTTTATGAACTTTATTTGCATTTATTAAAAGTAATACGACCTCAAACAAGTGGATTAACCCTAGTGTCGTATTACCAAAGTATATGATATTTCGCGTGGTCTAGGTGTAGGCTATCTGAAATTAATCGAAAACTTTCACTGCTTAAATCTTCAATAAAAATCATTAGCAACAGAGGTAGAGGACTTCCGTTATAGGGTATCACTCTCATTCTGTCAAAGACGTTGTTAAAGACGGTTGAGGAGTGAACAGATTTTCTAGGGAAAATCTTGCCTCTGGGTTAGGAGCCTGCTACTAAAAGGCAGAAGAATCAGCAACGGGGCCGCGCGGGATTAGCCGAGCGGTCTCAGGCGCTGCATCATGGACTGTGCGGCTGGTCCCGGCGTAGGTTCGAGTCCTCCCTCGGGCATGGGTGTTTGTGTTTGTCCTTAGGATAATTTAGGTTAAGTAGTGTGTAAGCTTAGGGACTGATGACCTTAGCAGTTAAGTCCCATAAGATTTCACACACATTTGAACGTTTTTAGAATCAGCAACGATCGAAGGCATAACTATGCAGAAGGCAGTGCAAACTAATTCGTTAAAAACACAATGTGTATCCACATGACATGTGGCCTGTAACTAAAAAGGTGTTACGATGATCTCTGCATTAGCAAAAGATACTAGATTAGTCCCCCATTCATATCTCTAGGAGGGGGCTACCAAGGGGACATTACCACGAGTAAAAGACTGAATAACCAACGATAGCCTAACATGCTACGAATCCGAGCATAGAATGTCAGAAATTTGGGCGTGGTAAGGAACTAAGAAAATCTGAAAAAGGGATATTCAAAGATTCAGTCTAAATATGGGAGGAGGGGGGAGGGGTCAGTGAAGTAGAAAGATAACGAGGATTTTTGATCAGAATAATAATGGATCATATCAATATCACCAAAATCTGATAGCATTCGTTATTAATTGGAAAGTAGGATAGAGAGTGAGTTACTGCCAACGGTTCAGTGACGTTGTTCTCATCACAATCACAGCAATTCAAAGCCAAAATTACAAGTATAAATGCCGATGTCACAAGAAGATGATGAAGGAATAGAGAAAGTGTATGAGGTCAGGCTCTTCAGGAACATCAGTTTGTAGAAGGAGATGATAATCAAATAATCATCACAGTGGACTGGAAAGCGGAAGGAGAGGGAGGAATAAAAGAAAAGCTTTTTCGAGAATATGGGACTGGTTGTAGCAATGAAATAAGGAGCAAACTATCTGAGTTCTTTGGTAAATTTCAACTAATAATAGTGAATACATTATTCAAGAGCCCCAAGAGGAGGAGGTATAACTGGAAAAGGGTCGCCAGTACGGGAAGATTCCAGATGGATTACACGTTTTCAGACTGAGATTCTGAATCAGTTATTGCGTTGTAAGGTGTTTCCAGGAGCAGATATGGACTCTGATTATAATTTATAACGATGGAGAATAGAATGAAGTTCACAACAATCGCCCGGGAAAATCATTGTAGAACTAAGTGCAATATTTACATACCAAAGAATGATGAGATAAATTTAAAGTTCTCTGAGGCTTTAGATAATATAGTGTGGACTATAGTTGGCAGTTCAGATGAAGAGAAACAGACTTCTCTAAAATGGGTAGTTACCGAAGTTGGCCAGAGGAAAGTAGCAGTGAAGAGACGTTGGGTAACAGACTAAATACTTCAACCGACCGACGAAAGAAGGAAGTAGAAAAATATTCAGGGAAAGATAGGCATACAGCAATATAAGTCACTCAGTAACTACATAAATAGGAAATGCAAGGAGGTAAAGGCGAAATTACTACAGAAAATACGTGAAGAGACAGAAACAGAAACGGTCATCTAAATGACAGATTTAACATATAGAGCATGTTGCTGTTGTCGTCTTCAGTCCAAAGACTGGTTTAATGCAGCTCTCCAATTCATTCTGTCCTGTTTAAGCCTCTCCATCTTCGAATAACTACTGCAACCTACATCCTTCTGAATCTGCTTACAGTATTCATCTCTTGGTCTTCCTCTATAAATTTTACCTTCCACACATCCCTCCAATACTAAATTGGTGATTCCTTCATGCCTCAGAAAATTTACTATGAACCGATCCCTTCTTCTACACAGTTTGTGCCACAGATTCCTCGTCTCCCCAATTCTGTTGAGTTCATCCGCATTAGTTATGTGATCTACCCATCTAATCTTCAGCATTCTTTTGTAGCACCACATTTCAAAAGCTTACATTCTCTTCTTGTCTAAACTGTTTATCGTCCACGTTTCAGTTCACTATATGGCAACACTTCACACAAATGTTTTCAGAAAACACTTCCTGACGCCTGAAGATGTAGTCGATGTTAACAAATATCTGTTCTTCAGAAATGCTTTCTTTGCAGTCGTCAGTCTATATGTTATATCCTCTCTACTTTGACCATAATCAATTATTTAGTTGCGCAAATAGGAAAACTCATCTATTGTCTCATTTCCTAATCTAATTCCTTTAGCATCACCTGATTTAATTGGACTGCATTCAATTATCATCGTTTTGCTTTTGCTGATGTTCATCTTATATCCTTCTTTCAATACACTGTCCATTTGTAACCTCCTCCTCACTTATCGACCTTAATGACAGTGAAAAATTAAACCACGTGTACCTAATGGAAATTTGGGGAAAGCAATCGTCACTGAAGTTAATCTGTCGGTAAAGAGGGAGGAAAGGGTTATATCTAAATGAAAGGAAAAATGCAAAAGAAACTGGTGGAAATTAATTTTGAAAAGGGGTTAAGTTAATAAAGAAAGTAAATGTGCGGTCGTTACGTTAACAATTAACTGGCGTTAATTAGATATTTGAGATTTGGGGAAAATTACGATCACCAGTCCTATGGACAACTACTACAATAGCTGAAAATGAAAGATTAATGCACATATAATTAGCACTAAAAGCGTGGCAGCTGAAGGTTGACACGTGTTGTGTGAAAACTGAATGTTTATCAGAAGTAATAAATTTCGCTACACTCTGACTTAATTTAGCAAAAGAATTAATAAAACCGGAAAATTGAAAGTTAATTTAGTGACTGAAATTAAAAGTGAGCTTTGTTTCTGAAGCATTACGAAATTCAGTAAAATAAGGTTAGTCTTGGGCTACTTCAACAATCATTTCAATAGCTACTTGAATCTACGCAGTTTAGAAATAAGAGATTTAACTTTGAACTTGAATTAAATGATTCTGAACAATTAACAAAAGTATAATTTAGTACGCACCAAGCTGAGCTGCAGTCACAGGTAAGCTAAACTATGGTAACAAAACTCGCACTCTTAATTTGTGCTTGTGTAATCTAAATATTGTAGCCAGCTATGAACACCTTAACTGAACTTTGAAATTAAAGCAGTGAAATCGAATTATATTACTTTAATGCTGGCGTTTGAATTTCAACGACACTCGAGTTCATTTCGGAAAAGGAAGGGACCCTTATTGGTAATGCATTTGGGACCATGAGCAACAAAGGTTCATGCTAAGTTGCTGTATTTTAGTTATGCAACAGTTTGAAAAGCTGAGGTCTGCCACACAGTTCTATAACTTTACGTGCTTCCAGTCTTCCTTGTTGGTTGACTGAACGTTTGAAGTCGTCGGTTGAGGAGGTGGCGACAATCACTCATTGTCGGCCGTCGCTGTTGATGCTGGATGTTGGCGCGCCTTCTTCTCGACACGGTCTCCAGCCGAAACGGGCTCTTGATGTGTGCCAGCTAACGCTTCCCGTCCGGGACACCATGTCAGAAACTAACATAGCAATTACATGCTGCTAAACCGCGCGGCAACTCGCGGGAGCGTCACACAACACACCTGCTCCACCGCCCTACCCCAGCCAGACTCTGCTCTGCCCACGCTCCACGCGGCAGAGCTAACACTATCAAAGATCCTAAACACTTTGGTTCTCCACACGACCTATCGATTTAATCGTTCGATAGCATAGTTTTCCCTAGGGAAGACCCAGCGTAAAAATACAAATAGTATTTACAAAACAAACCATATATACATCGACATAAATGCATAAATATATATATACAAATAGTAAAACAATTACAATATATAAAGACACAGAAATGTCATATCTTCAGGTAACAAAATAAGGAAAACATTTATAGTACAATAGATGGAAATAGGAGGATATGCATTTCCGGCGTTACACATTCCGTTCAACTACTCTTCCAAGTCCTTTGCTGTCTCTGAGAGAATTACAATGTCATCGGCAAACTTCAAAGTTTTTATTTCTTCTCCCTAGATTTTTATTCCTACTCCAATTTTTTTTTTTTTTTTGTTTTCTTCATTGCTATGTCAATATGCACCTTGAATGGCGTGGGGATAGGCTAATCCTGTCTCACTCCCTTCTCAACCAGTGCTTACCTTTCGTGCCCTTCGACTGGTTTCTGTACAAACTGTAAATAGCCATTCGCTCCCTGTATTTTACTCCTCTCACCTTTCGAATTTGAAACAGTGTTTCAGTCAACATTGTCGACAGCTTTCTGTGAACCTACAAATGCTATAAATATAGGTTTGCCTTTTCCTAATGTCTATTCTAAGATAAGTCGTACGGTCAGTATTGCCTCGCCGTTTTCCACTTCCTGTATTCCTTTTCGCCTGCGTCATTTACGTATTTTTATATTTTCTCCTATCATCAAATAATTTCATCGATTAATTTCAATATCTCTTGTGTTACCCAGGGTATTCTACTAGCCCTTGTCTTTTTACCTACTTGATCCACTGCTGCCTTCACTATTTCGTCTCTGAAAGCTACCCATTCTTCTTCTACTGTATTCCTTTCCCCTGTTCTTGTCAGTTGTTCCCTAACACTCAGTATGAAACGCTATCCACGTCCCACCTCCTTAAATTCCTATATTTTTGCAGTTTCTTCAATTTTAATCTACAGTTCATAACCAATAAATTATGGTCACAGTCCACATCTGCCCCTAGAAAACCTGGTTTCTAAATCTCCATCTCAGCATTACATAATGAATCTGAAACATTCCGCTGTCTCCAGGTCTCTTCCACGCTTGCAGCCTTCTTCCATGACTCTTAAACCAAGTTTTAGCTAGGATGAAACTATGCACTATGCAAAATTCTACGAGACGCCTTCCTGTTTCAGTCCTTTCCCCCCAGACCATATTCATCTACTACTTTCGGTTCTATTCCTTTTCCTATTATCGAATTTCATCCCCAAAAAACTGTTAAATTTTCATCTCCCTTAACTGTCTTAATAATTTCTTTTATCTCAACATACATTTCTTCAATCTCTTCATCATATGCGGAGCTAGTGGTATATAAACTTGTACTACTGTGGTAGGCATGGGCTTCGTATCTATCTTGGCTACAATAGTGCGTTCACTATGCTGTTCGTAGTAGCTTATCTGCGTTCCTACTTTTTATTCCTTACTAAACTTCTCCTGCGATACCCCTATTTGAATCTGTATAAATAACACTGTATTCACCTGGCCATAAGTCTTGTTCCTCCTCCCACTGAACTTCACTAGTTCTTACTACATCTAAATTTAACCTATCCACTTCCCATTCTAATTTTTCTAACCTACCTGTTCGACCAAGGGATCTGACATTCCATGCTCCAATCCATAGAACACCAGTTTTGTTTCTCCCCGCCTGGAGATGAAAATGGGGGACTATTTTACCTCCAGAATATTCTAACCAAGAGGACGCCATCATCATTTAACCATACAGTAAAGCTGCATCTCCTTGGGGAAAATTACAGGTGTAATTTCCCTTTGCTCTCAGCCGTTCGCACTACCACCACTGCAATGCTGTTTTGATTGAAGTTACAAGGCCAGCTGAATCAATCATCCAGACTGTTGCTCCTGCAACTACTGAAAAGGCTGCTGCCCCACTTCAGGAACCACACGTTCCTCTGGCCTCTCAACAAATACCCCTCTGTTGTGGTTGCACCGACGGTACGGCTATCTGTATCCAGCGGCATGCAAGCCTCTCCACCAATGGCAAGTTGTTGCGTGGAAACTATCATATTAGACTGGAGATATATCGTCTATGCCATGTATCGGCTCACGTGGTATGAGGTGAGGTTCTACCTAACCCAGCGGCGAGTGCTGTGGTGTTGCGTTAAAGTGCGGATCTTGCCCCGCCCGTCTACTTTTAGAGCGCTGTCCGCCAAGGTTCGCTCCAAGTGTGTTCTGTATTGAATGGCTTCGAATCTTGATGCTGTAGTTCACCAGGGTAGTCGGCGGCACGCCGAGTGGTTGCGTTGCGCTACGTTTTGACACTAGCCCTTTCGAAGAGACGCGTTCATCGTACTGCATTTGAAGAGCCATGAATGGTTAGGACAGTGACAATGCCATGCCATCTGAGCCAAAAGAAATACCTGTTGGTGATGTCCACTGTAACGCCAGCGGACCACGGGAGATAATTAATTTGGTGTGAAGCCTATTAAAACACTCGCTGTTACTTGTGGTGTTCTATAGCCAGCGACTCTTCTGTCTGCATAAGGTTAACCTAACCTAACTTTATTTAAGTTGGCTTCTTCAGTGTTTGGGCGGTGCAGTTTCGTTCTAGTTGTGTCCTTAAGGTAATGTGTGATGTTGCAAATCTCTGCCATTAGGTATAATATACTCTAGGTGATGTGTTATGTTAATTATACTCTGATATTGACGATGATTATTGCCTCTTCTATGGTTTTTACATGTTAATATCTTATTTATTTAAGATTTTTAGTTAGTCGTAAAAGTTTATTCAGAGCTCTCTTCAGTTGTTTGTCTCCATTTTTACGGTTCCGTACCTCAAACGGTAAAAACGGAACCTTTTCATGATTCCTTTATTGTCTGTCCGGCTGCTAAAGACTCATTTTCTCAGGAAAAGTAAACGTATCAAGTTGAGGTTTATGTCACTTGCTAAGGTAGACGGTCCCTTGGCGGTGCAAAAATTGGAACTTTAAGTCAATTCAATCAAAATATATGTCCATTAATGTCAAAAACTTTGACACTCGCAAATTGACTCATCGAAAACTATAAGGCGCTTCTCGTTGACTTAGGATACGAAATTTGACATACAGCAAAGTTTCACGGTACAAATAAAGAAAAAAGTCAGAACACTTAATTTATAATTATACCACACGAAAAACATATTTCATTTGTCATATGTTATACGACTTCAATCTTATAATTAAAAGATCCTCGGAATTTACGGAACCGATATCTTTCCACTAGCAATGTCGATAACAGGCAAAAATCATCGAGATTCTGGATTCCCCGGATGGATGAACAGTCTATACGTTTGTACCGAACAGTCAGAGCGCGAGTTCTTTTCGCAACTTCAGTCTTTTTTTATTATTGTACATCTTTCATTCATTTGCACATTTAAGGAGAACCGCCTTTCAAATGTTGCAGACAGTAATTTTAGATTAGTGCAAAAACACCACTGAGACAGAGTAACAGCACATTCATCCAAGTTCCCAACAAGGATAATAACTGAGAAATGGAAAACAAATCCGAAGACCTGTTTGGTGACGATCAGTTACGCATTAGGAAGGATAAAGGCACAGAGAGGCACTTATGAGGATACTACTGATAATGGATGCGACATTTAACCAAATTCAACAGTAGGCCGTAGGCTTTGTCGCCTGGGAAAAACGTTCGAAACGTAGAGTGGACATTGTTATCCTGAATAAAGAAGAAAAATAATAGGGTGTCATGAATGGAATGAAGTGTCTTATGAGTACACATTGAGGATTTACAGTAAAGTAAAGAAATGTGACGGACGAAGCAAGACACAGAAAGTGACTATCACATGCAAAGAGAGGCTATTCCTGAGCAAAATACGTCTACTAGTATCATACAAAGGCCTTTATTTAAGGAGTTTGTAGCCTCCTCCCTTCCTAATCAGCTTATAGGATTGCGATATAACTGACGGTGATCGCAAATGCCTAATGAAATTTTACAGTGACTAAGGCTATCGTTACCGAAGGGAAATAATCCTTAACTCAAGAGGTGACTTTTCTATAACGTATATGACGAGGTGTGGTCTCTGAGACTTATCTATAAACCAAGAACTAAGCTGTAAGTCATTTGAAAATTTAATTTATGTTGTATAACATTTATGGTTACAACTAAATAAGTGTTGTTTAAATATTCCTTGTTGATTTTATTGCACTAAATAAAGCCGACAGTATTTTATTTTTGTGTCAAGCAAAAATCACATACATTTGTGAAGCTTCTTCAATAGTACCCAAAATTAACTCTTAGAGAACTGAATTTTACGTTCTCAAAAATTATGGTATCTCTGTAGAAAGCAAATTTTCGCATTAAACAGATTTCCGGGGATTAAACTTGCATATAAAAACTGAACGTGATAGCCAGAAAAAGAAAGGCTGCAAAATTAATATTCAGTACTGAGATCTACATCTTTCTTTCCCACAACTCAGAACACATGTAATTTTAGCTAAAACTAAGTATTTTGTTGGAGAAACAGAAAGGTCCTCATCACCAATGACCTGAAGTTTTTTCTTTGAATGGTCGTCTTGTTCGCTCGCAGAATTGTTATCAATGGCTATTGAAAAATCGTTGTCTTCTTCGTTTACTTCTTGTTCTATATCATTATCATTCTCCATCCACTGGCCAAAAACTCCATCGAACTTAGAGTGCGTACAATTTTCCATTCTTGCTAATACATTTTGTACTGAACTGACGGCACCAGGTACGCAGTTCACGAGGCGTGATCTAACAGATCCCATCACATGTCAACAACTCGTATCAACAACAATCAAATAAGGCGATAACGCAACTGACAATAATAATTTGTAGAGCTGGTGATTAAAACAAGATAGACGGTGTATGAAAACATTCCGCCATAACTGACGTACGAGAGCGACTTGGAAAATTCTGGCGCGGTCTGAGAGACCACACCTCATGAGTTGAGGAATAACACCGGTTAGCTGGAGGAAAGTGTACAACAGACTCTTCTGAAGGAAGAATCTATTCTAAATTCACGCTAAATTTAGATGATAATTTTGAAATGGGTGGAATGTAGTGCAATCGCTCATGAACGGTACAGTGGAAAGAAGGATACAACGTAATATTTACTACAAAATCACTTATAACACAAAGAAAACACGTATCAGCTAAAACAAGGCTAATTAAACGGCGCCAGCCCTCTAGGGTAATGAATCTCCGGAATCTTGAGAAAGGTAATGGCAAACAAATTTGAGCAAATAATCACCGGCATGGCAACAGAAGGTTGCCACGTTTTTCCACAGCGCAATAGTCCGCGAGAAAATAAATGAATCAGAAAGCACTGAGTTTGCAGCTACTTATTCTGAAATACTAAATTTTGAAAATAACATTAAATGAAATTACTGGTCAAATAAATGACTTACTTAACTTGAACTTTGCTATGTAAAAAATAACTTTCAGTAACCTCAGTGTAAGGTAATGCAAAATTTAGAAAAAGGGAAGCGATTAACTTTTGATTACGGAAATATAGGACTGAACTTACTTTACGCAAATGACCAATTGGTTTTACCTTTAAAGTACAAACATTAAAATACATACCAAGCCAGCAGAAGTCACTCGCTAAGCTAAATACAGAATAAATGAAATTGCGCATTTTTAATTTGTGTTGTATCTTTAGTTATTAGTTTTGGCAGTAAAATTTTACTTTACTTTAAGTAGCCCCTGTTATGCAATACAAAAATGAACAGTTACTGAGGCATAAAATTTAGACTGCAACTGGCAGTAGATATTTAATCTATTTTCATATTATTACACTCAGTGATTGCATGGTGAAACTTCTCCTTTTTTAATGTAAAGAATTACTGTGCTGATAAAACTTTTACGTTACTTGAGATTTTCTCTGCCTCGTGATGGCTGGGTGTTGTGTGCTGTCCTTAGGTTAGTTAGGTTTAAGTAGTTCTAAGTTCTAGGGGACTGATGACCATAGATGTTAAGTCCCATAGTGCTCAGAGCCACGTTACTTGATTTTCAAACTCCAGAGTGAAACTGAAAGTACTGAGACTGTTTTCTCTTTACTTATTTTGATCATTACTAAACTGACACACAATATTTTAGCGCAACGCAATCTGACTTTCAATAGCCCTGCCTAACAATAACCTATTCCCTTCATGAATCACTTCCCTCGCAAAAATCTTCGTTACTCGAACTACTGCAATACAGTGAGTACCAATACTGCCAGCTAAATAAAAGATTCTAACTATCGAAGACACTAACTACTGACTGGGATATAGTTAGCAAATGAAAGATTTTGATAGAGAACAAACAATGTTTTTACCTTAATAATGTGTTGAAAAGTCATTATATATATATATATATATATATATATATATATATATATATATATATATATATATATATTCGTTACATCCAATTTAACAAATTTCGTTTCTGACGGACACACGTCCAGATAGTGCGCTCATATTAACATCTCAGAACTCTGGCATCTCTCTTCCCACATCCACCACTGCTGGCGGCTCACTTCCCAACTGCTCAACGCTACGAGCTGTTCACATCCAACTGCCCAACACTACACTGGCGAAAAACTTGCAACAACGAGTCCAACCAGCCACAGACTGCACACAGCGCAGTCAGCGATTTTAATACAGAGCGCTACGTGACGTTACCAACAATAAAACCTAAACAGCCTACTTACAATGGAAAGGAAAAGGGCCTTGCTTGATAATAATGCCTGAGGACAATGACAACACTGGTGCCCTACAAGTTTTAACTACTTCAATTTATTATTCAAGTTTTTCATACTTTGTGAAAGAAATGTTGCTGGGCAAAGCCTCTGCATTACTTTGTTTGTCAGTTAACAGTCTTGGGATGTTGTACCCACGCAGACGACAATAGTGAGCTCCCGTTGCTGCTGCTATTGCTGCTGCTGCTCATATCCGTACTGAAATACAATACAAGACCAAATCAACTGATTCTGAAAGGTATTTACCAAGTAATACTGAAACTGGTATGGGATATTCCGTTCTGACGAAATACACTGAGCAGCTTGTTGATACAGTGAGGCTGGACTGATGACCTCAGATGTTAAGTACTATAGTGCTCAGAGCCATGTGAACCATTTTTCAGCAGCAGCACATAAGACAGTCCAGAAGTACAGGAAGAATAGATCCGGGGGAGTGGCTGTGACGTTTTAAATCTGTTCGCATAGACATCGATGTTCGTGCCATTGATTATCCGGTATAATGTATAGGAGACTGAGATAGTGCATTACACGAACTGGTACGGTGAAGTTTTGGAAATGCTCCTCATGCCATTTGCCAACACCTAAATCGTTGAGCTACACAAATACGTTCAAAAAAATTACTGTGTATAAGGTCCGCTTGTTACGCAAAACACTGCTCTTTCATGTAGACCCAAACGTGTTTTGGTACCTTTGCGCCAACACCAGTAGGTTTCCTTTATTTAAATTGGTAAAATTTTAACATTTTTTGTACTAATTAATCTACGAAAATTAAGCCTAAAACAATTTTTGTATTTCTTAAAAGACATCATAGTCACCGTTGACTATATAAAATATTTATTGTTACTACTGCAATTTCGGCCTTATGGCCACTTTCAAGTAACACTGTAAAAGTTACATTCTGTCAGAATTTTTGTAAGTTGTTGTCATTACATTAATTTTACATTATAGGATAATGCGTGACCCTCTGTACGTTATCGCTTGTCATCTGCAATTAAATTATGTTAATGTAGAATATCGTTGGCGAGTTAACTCATCACTTTATATCTAAACATAACTTTCTTTTGCTAAAATATTTAGCGACTGTATTTGCTGTTACTTATATTTAGCTCTTGCCAACCTATTTTCATCTGTGTTCACTTGAGCTGTTGTGGAGAACATGAATTCTTTGCGTAACTTGGTTTGTAAATAACACCGGTCAAACTTTGCCAAACCTATGAATAAAGGGTGTTTTCAATAACAGGCGGACCTCAAAACCAGTTAATTTTTATCTGCAAACAGGGTCCATGCAAAAGCAGCCAAACCAAATGATGAAGGGGAAAAATCTTGGAGTAGGCTAGATACCAGATACATTAAGAGAGAAACTGAAAAATAAAGATTGAAGAGGGACTTGAGACAAATGCCAAGCCACGCAGAATTTTTTTCCTATTAATGAAATAGGGATTACTGCAACCGACAATAAATGTAGAAAAATATTGTATATATTTTACTATCGATAGTGTTGTCTACAATAGGAGAGCAGAAGACTATTGAATACCCCAGGGTCATGTCAGCTTACAAAACACTGACGCTACAAAATGTGTCTGATGTACTAGGAATTTTATTTTAGTCTCATGTCAATATATAAATAAATCCGTCCCCTCTTACAAATTTTCCACCACTATCTTTATCCACGCGTACATCAGAAGTTCAATGAGTTTGTTTAAGAAATAAGAATAACAAGTCGTGATTTATATTTTGCTTGTATTCTGTACGACGCGTTCCGGCAGATGATTCTAATTTTAAAGTGTGCCGTGCCACTTATTCAATTGATGACCAAATTAGGAAACAATTTCAAGTTACGGTTTTATTGTGGCCCACTTGTGCAGGAAACTATAGATATTAAATTTCACGCACGATTTTTTGTACACTGTAAAATTTGAAATTATGAAACGTACTTAACTTTTTTTTTACATGTTGTCAACAAAACATCCGCAGAGCATACACACATATGTATAGAGTTTATTTATTTTAATAATCTGGATCATTATTTACAATGATTCCTATTTTTGTATGTCACTGCATTTATTTAAGTCTGCGGAGAATCATTTGGGAAGTGAATCAACGAAATTCTGTAGCTCCTTCGATTCGATACTTTTAGGTACACATTAGCAGTGAGGAGTCCTTGGCTCAAGTGAGACCTCCCCTAGTACGGGCCTAATATTAAAATCCCGTTAAATGCGCAATGCTTCGTGAGATTGATCGCCCTTTCTTTATTATCTGAATGCTCAGCAACTGAACTTCGTCCATGCACGCGATCTAAAAACTTTGGTGCTCTTAGATCTTCTAACATTTCCAACGAATAAATGTTCTCAACTGTTCGTAATTATTTTTCCAACACTGAAATAAAACTGTTAATACTACACTTCAAACCAATAATCACACGTAAACGCTTTCACTTCAATAATTCGGCATTGCAAATCATAACCAAAAGAACATCTGAAAAGCTGTTTAGGGACATTTTTGAAACACAAATTACACGCAGTGTCCTGTGTATTCGCCCACTAACTTGAATTTCAGATTAAATTCAAGATCAGTTACAACAAGAATCTTGGCCTGGTGCAAAATGGAAGTATTCCATCAGACGTTGAGATATAGACACTCAAGACTGGCAATTAACAATATTCATTTAGTTTCATATTCCGCAGTAGTGGTGTCGAAAAGCTCCCTCGCTGCTAGTAATGTCGCGCTGCTATCCCAGTATATACCAGTTTACCAGCACATCAGTGCAATACGAATCCCTACTTGCCGCTCAGCAATATCGTTAAAAACACTCTCCTGGTGTAAACGATTTGCAAACGGATTAAAATTATATACTAACGGTCGTCATGGGTGATCCGTTACACGAGTGAACAGCACTACTGTAAATCTGCTTCCATGTTTCCATTACAGTCCAACAGTATTAATTATGTTGATTCCAAGGGATAAAAAAGGCACTCAACTAGAAATAAATGGCAAAACAATCAATAATCCGAAAGCTAAGCACCCCCCAACGAAACGTAGTAAGAACAGGAAAGAGCTGAGAAAACTTTAGCCCCTGTTAATTTGAAAAGCAGTAGAAATAATAAAATTCACATGCTTTAACGAAAGACGTTATTGGCCACCTTGCAATGGATTAATCATATCGTGCCATGCTGGTTGGAGCAGCTTTTGATACTATGACACTAAATGGTGTCTGGATACAGGATAGTCTCTGGACATTGCAGCATGACCACAGTGCTGGACGACCACCATCTCACAGATTACGAAATTACAGTGCCTGTGTTGTGAAGAAGTTGTATGCAATGTTCCTTCGGGCATGCATGCCTGCAAACTTACAAATAAAAATGAGCTACGAAACACAGTTGACGACATATGGAACTATGGTCTAGCCGTGATGAGACGTAGCGCCGTACACCGATCCTGCCTTGGAGGCGGTTAAGTGGGAGATGGTGACGCGAGACTGGACGCGGACATAGTTTACATATTAGCCGATAGAGGACAGTATTGGATAGGGGACTGTGATTTAGTTTCGATTGTGCCCACTAGAGTGCACTAAAGTAATAGAATGTCTTTCATAAACTGTTCTAGTACTTTCATAAAGTGTTACTATGTCTTTTTGTGTATGTAATATGTTATAAATTTGTTTTAGGAGTATGAATGATGCGTGAGTGTGGTTTAAGGTTAATATGAAGATAATTGTGTAACGAGTTATGCAGTGGGATTTAGTGTGGGAAAATTTCGAAGAAGTATGAATGTGGACAACGGGTATTTTTGTAGAATAGATTTGTAAAGTAGGTTTATGGTAAAGGGATAGTTAATTCAGGTACAAATAAAAATAGTAAATAATTTTATGCGTAAACAAAACTTCAGCACATTAGATAATTACGTCGGTAAAAAGTGCAGTCGTTCGTTTTACTAATTTGCTATTGGTTATTGATGAAAAGCGCGGACTGACGCGGGATGATGTTGTTTTGCTATTGGCTGTTGAGTAAACTGACCAATGGTAAAGCAATATTCTTCGCGCGCTTTTCTCTGCTGGCAGAGAATACTTAAAGTATTCTAGAGAGGAGTCGGAGCCTAGCCATGAAACAGTTCGGACGTGTGTAGTAGTAGTTCAGATAGAAATGATAAGTTGCCGGATCTAGCAGTGTTTCATACATTAAAATTGTTGTAAAATGACGGCATAATTATTCCGATGGGTGTGTAGATATTTCGGAATTTTTAAGTGAATTTTGTGACGAGAAAAGACATAAATTCCGCGTGGCGTATTGAGCAGGTCGGTGGCTAAATACTGTGACTGCATTAGATACAGACAGACTTAATATTTGTCGTGCATTCTCAATCAAAAACAATCCTTATTTTTGTCGCTATGACGTTTTCGGGAAATGCAACACCGTAAACTTGCTAACGTGAGTGAAAGGGATTGTGAGTGACTGTGCTGAGACTAGCACGGGCTTGGCAGTGATACTTGTTCACCTAAGTTTCAGAATATATTAATTAAGGACCAAATTTCCAACCTTTCATTTCGTGTGAATACTTTCTCCAGAAACATAGATTAGTGACTTTAATTGCAGCCTGGTTCACGTCGAAGTACAGTAGATTTCGCTCGGCTTCCCTACTGATGATATGCTGAGACAATGTTCACAGGTAGGTGCAGGTTCGTCGTAGAGGGACGGAAGGAACCGCGCCGCCGTAGTGAGTCGTGCTCCGATAGCCGAGGCGATTAATGCGACCGCTCGCGTGAAGCGGAAAACCCGGGTTCGAGTCCCAATCATTCACAAATTGTCATTGTAGCCTTTCAATTATACAGCTGGAGAAAATTTATGTTCGCAACTGCGAATCATTTCATATCTCAAGAATTGATTCAGTGTACTGGCTTCAATGAAGGATGCTGCAACGGGCTCGGGCTGGATTGGTGACACGTGTGCCTTTGTGGCGACCTCCGTTGTCCAGAAAACACAAACGCATGTGACTACGTTGGATACATGGACGCATTCCCTGGCTTGCTCAGTGGTATCATATATTTTTGGGAAGAGGCCCGCTTCATCATGTCGTATCTTAGTGGCCGAATACGCATTTGATGCTACTGGGCCGAATGAAAACGATAGGAATTTAAAGTCTGCCTAGCTTTGACTTTTCAGCTGTAACCATCATGGTTAGCTAACAAGTGCTCACTGACCTCTAGCATAATAGGTATCAATGGGATCAGGTTGGCTTATGTGCAGACTGCTAAGCGCGTTCATCGCTGACTGGCTGTAGTTTTATAGCAGCAGGTCCACAACGGTGCATTTCTGACCTATGATTATTGCGAAAATTTTGGCTGATTCAGTGTCTTGGAAAAGACGAAAGAATCTGTCAACCAGATGCGTAATGTAGGCTTATTATAAACTTTGACCTAGGTTTCAAATACAATAAAATTAAATTCGTCGAGGTGTGCACCGTCTGTAAAACTAAATAGAGGCAGTTTGTTTAGCGCCATACGCGTTTCTCTAGTTTTATTTGGAAAGCATCATTAGTGGCCTGAAATACATGTTTCTTTTTATACATACAACAAACGTGTTATGTGACAGATATAATAGGCTGCTACATTACATTTTGTCGTGTTTTTCTCCTGCTTTTTAGGTTAGAAGCAACTTTTGTAACACAAGTTTAGTATCATTCGGTGCTACTTACGATTTCGAGTGCTGTTAAAACATGTGTGTGGTATTGGACATATATTAGTTAGTCTTCATACTTCAGCTAGCCGATATCTGGCGTCTTTTGTTTGTGTTGTATTTGACATTTCTCTTTGTTGTTTATGTGTGTGTGTGTGTAGTTTGCTGTGCTTAAATGATTTTTTTAAATAATAAATATTGGTTTGTGTGTCTGTGTGTGTGTGCCTGTGTGTGTGTGTGTGTGTGTGTATTTTGCTTTGTGTAAATGCGTCTTTTTTATTTTTTCAAATATGAGTTCATGTGTATGTGTGTGTCTGTGTGTGTGTGTGTGGAGGGGGGAAGAGAGAGAGAGAGAGAGAGAGAGAGAGAGAGAGAGAAAGAAAGAGAGAGAGAGAGAGAGACAGAAGAGGGGAAGGAGGTTCATTAATTATTTATCCTGGATACATTTCGGTTTGTTATTGTTTTGGTGGCTTTTATGATCAGAGAATTATTGTTTCATGGAGGTAGTCGTTGGGTACTTTCTTTTCCATTGCAATGGCTCTTTGTATGTGAAAGTTTTCTTGCAATGTCAGGAGCTTTTTGTTGTGATTATTCATTCTGATGACTGTCATATCATATTCCATGTTGGATAGTTCGTGTCCATGTTTCATCAGGTGTTAGGCGAAGGTAGAATGGCTATTTCAGTATTTCCAACTTCTTATATGTTCTTTATATCTCGTTTTAAAGTTCCTGCTTGTCATCCCCATACATACTGATTTACATTTTTGGCACCCTAGCTGGTATATACCTACTCCTTGGTATTTTTCTGATTTTCTGTTCTTTGTAAATTTGATTGGATTGTGTTCCTTGTTCTGCAAGCTATTTGAAATCCCTATTTCTTTCGTAAATTTGCTATCTTGTCTGTTGCTTTGTGTTGTTTTGTAAGAGTAGTGTCTGTGGGGTCCTGTGCTCTCTGCTTGTTTTGATTCCCTTTAGTTGTTTTTTAATTTTTTGATTGAGGTTTTGTACTATATGGGTGCTGTAACCATTGTTTGTGGCAATGAGTTTTACTGTTTGTAGTTCTTTTTCATAGTTTTCTTTGCTGAGTGAAATGTTATTTACTCTGTATAACATGTGTCGTAGTGCCGCTAATTTTTCATTTTGCAGGTGGCTGGATGAAGCATGTATAATTATGTCTGTGGCTGTTGCTCTTCTGAAGATGTCAAATGTGTGTTCCTTGTTCTTTCTCTTTATGGTTATTTCCAAGAAATGTATTTGCTTTCGTGTTTCTTTTCCGTGGTAAATTGAATGTTTTCATGTGTGTTGTTTATATCTTTATGAAGTTCATCAATTTTCTTTGTTGTTTCATCTACCATACAGATTATGTCGTCCACATATCTGTACCAGTAATCAATTCTGTATACTTTCTTTGTGATGACTGTGTCAAAGATTATGTTTTCTATGTGGTTCATGAATAAGTTTCCCACTGTTCCTGAAACTGGGGATCCCATTGGAAGCCCTTCTTGTAAGCAAAATTCCTTTTCAAATTAGAAGTAATTTTGGGATGCGATTGCCTTGAGGGCTTTGGTTATTTCATTAATATTATTGGCAGGTAGTTTGTTGTATCTCAGTAATTTTCTTCAATTAGTTTTATCGTATGCGATTGCAGTCTTTCTCTGCGTATTCCACTGATGAATTCTTCTCGGGTTATCAGCCGAGTGGTGGCGTCGTCTTCACGCAACGTTTCAATGAGTTTCGTAACAATCATCGTCGTTCTTTTATGGCTCCTGGTTGAATTAAAGATGCGACCGAATACCAAGAACGTTATCCCACTGTTCCCTTCCTGGAATTAGGGGCAAGCACTTGAGTGTAATTGTAGCTACCATCTGTAACGAAGGGGGCAGCCTTTTGTGTTGCACTATGGGCCATCATAACGTTTTGGTTAATAGATAGGCGTCCGTATACTGTGCTAGGCGGCGGCAGGTAAACACCGTTAAGTACTATAATGACGGACATTACCGCAGAGAAGGGGGAAGGGGGAGAGTGGCGAGGTGTCAAAGACCCAGCCCGCAGACGCCACCCATCCATCAGGGATAACTGGATTAGCATGACGACGCACAGCACTTAGCACCGCCTGTCACTGTCGGGTAACTCAAGAACCGCAGCTGTGCCAGCAAGTTATAGTCATGTCGAGAAGGCGTCTCGCCTAATGGTTGTCGGGATATGCAGCAATAAAATACAGCCTGGGCCGCCTGAGATGTTGAGATTGACGTGTTGTTTGTTTTAACTGGCATCAACTCGAGCCTCCAGTCCGCGTGAAGAGCTACGTTACAAATTGTGGCAACGCTTTCGTCCGTAATGCCTATGTTGGGTTATGGTGGCAACGTGCATTGAAATGACAACAGTCATAGGATCGCGATATGCGATGTACGGTTGGCGGTAGTACCGAGAACATAGTGTATAAAAGGGCAGTGTATTGGTGGAGCTGTCATTCGTACCAATGTGATTCATGTGAAAATTTTTCCGATGTGATTATGGTCGTACGACAGGAATTAACAGACTTTGAACGCGGAATGGTAGTTGGAGCTAGACGCATCGGGCATTCCATTTCGGAAAGTCGTTAGGAAATTCAATATTCCGAGATCCAAAGTGTCAAGAGTGTGCTGATAATAACGAATTTCAGGCATTACCTTTTGCCACTGGACCGGCCGGAGTGGCTAAGCGATTCTAGGCGCTACATTCTGGAACCGCACGACCGCTACGGTCACAGGTTCGAATCCTGCCTCGGGCATGGATGTGTGTGATGTCCTTAGGTTAGTTAGGTTTAAGTAGTTCTAAGTTCTAGGGGACTAATGACCACGGCAGTTAAGTCCCATAGTGCTCAGAGCCATTTGAACCATTTTTTGCCACGGGCAGTGGCCGACGCCCTTCACATAACGAGCGAGAGCAGTGGTCCTGGAGAAGAGTTGTCGTTATTAACAGACAAGCAATATTTCCTAAAATAACCGCAAAAGTCAATGTGGGACATACGTCGAACGTATCCGTTAGGGCAGTTCGCTAATGGGCTATGACAGCAGACAGCCGACATTTAAAATGTAGGAGAAAGTAACTAATGGAATAATTATACATTTCTTTGGCCGAATTAACCTGGCGATGAGAGAGCTTTTTTTTTTTTCAAATTACTTACTCAAACGTAACGGCCAAGCCCACAGCCTTTTATTCGGGAACGCTAAAATTCACTATCACAACCAGTTAAGAAAATGATCAGATCCGCATTAATTACTGAAGAGAACTTTTAGTGTGTATACATAAAACTATACTCAGAAATAGCAGAAAAACGGGACAGCAGATGGAGCAGAAAAAATTCATTAAGAGGAACTTGAATAAGAGAGAATAGCTTTATCACTACAAGCTCATAAATCTTGCTCTCGAAGAAAAGTTTCAAATATGCTCTGAAAACCAAGTTTAAGTAATCATCCTAAGGGGTCTAAATAAGACTTTTAAATTCTGTCAGACAATATTTACTAAAAACCTGTTTGGACTTGTATAATGATCGGCACGTACAAAATACTACGACCTTCCCACATGACACGACAAGTGTAGAATATTGTCTATGGTTGGAAATTATAGTTCGTTTCTCCATAATTTTCTAGGAAATTAGAATTCATTAATTACAGTAATGTGAGGGTACGAAGGTACAGACGTCAGATGACAGAATGCACTACGTTTTTCCTTACTGCAATTAGAATTTAATTTGAGGAAATGATTGTTTATGTTCTGATTTTTGTAATTTTACCAAATGATATCACTATTACCGAAAATGATTTTGAAACAGAGGAAAGGTGGCTATTATGAGAGAGTTGGCTAATATGAGACAGTTAGGCCTGACTAAAGTACACGGAGGTGACAAAAGTCACGGAGTAATGATATGCACATCTATAGATGGTGATAGTATCGCTTCAGTCCGGAACCGCGCTGCTGCTACGATCGCAGGAGCGAATCCTGCCTTGGGCATGGATGTGTGTAATGTCCTTAGGTTGGTTGGGTTTCATTAGTTCCAAGTCTGTGGGACTGATGACCTCCGATGTTAAGTCCCATAGTGCTCAGAACCATTTGATAGCATCGAATAAACAAAGTGTAAAAAGGCAGAGGATTGGCGAGCTGTCATTCGTATTCAGGTGATTCGTATAAAAAAGTTTCCTATGTGATCATGGGCGCAAGATGGGAATTAGCTGACTTTTAACGCATGAGACATATTATTTCGTAAATAGTTACGGAATTCAATATTCCAAGACCGACAATGACAGCCGGCTGGAGTGCCCGATCGGTTCTAGGCGCTACAGTCTGGAACAGCGCGACCGCTATGGTCGCAGGTACGAATCCTGCCTCGGGCATGGATGTGTGTGATGTCCTTAGGTTAGTTAGGTTTAAGTAGTTCTAAGTTATAGGGGATTGATGACCTCAGTAATTAAGTCCCATAGTGCTCAGAGCCATTTTTGAACCGACAATGACAAGAGTCTGCCGAGAATATCAAATTTCAGGCATCATCTCTCACCGCGGACATCGAACAGGCAGACACCCTTCCCTTCACGTAGAGACCCCGGCCAAGAGAAGTCAGTGTTAACAGACAAGCAACACCGCGTGAAATAAAAACTGTGGAACCAAGTTGTCAACAAGCCGCTTTGCAAGCTGATGGTAGCTCCATAATGGAGTGAGCTGTGTGTACATGGAACGAAGTGCGTCGCCAGGTCCAACTGAGCCAATCACTGAATAGAAATGGTCAAGTTCGGCTACTCGGAGAGCATTAGCAGCCATTCGTGCACTTCGTGTTCCCAAACAACGATGCAATTATTATAGGTGATAGTGCACCATATCACCGGCCCAAAATTTTTCTAGATTGGTTTTAAGACCATTCTGAACAGTTCAAGCAAATAACTTGGCCAACCAGATCGCCCGAAGTGAATGCCATTTAGCATTTATGAGACATAATCGAGAGGTCAGTTCGTGAGCAAAATCCAGCACCGGCAACGTTATCCGTCCGCATTCACGTTTCGTACAGCCGTTTCGGCACCTTCCATGACCACCAGCGACGTACGTTGGCCCAACATAATGCCACCCCAAAACAGTAGGGAACCTCCACCTTGCTGCAATCGCTGGACAGTGTCTCTAAGGCCTTCAGCCTGACCGGGTTCCCTCCAAACACGTCTCCGACGATTGTCTGGCTGAAGGCATGTGAGACACTCACTGTTGACGAGAACGTGATACCAATCCTGAGCGGCCCGTTCAGCATGTTGCATGTTGTTGGGCCCATCTGTACCGCGCTGCATGGTGTCTTGGTTGCAAAGATGGACCTCGCCATGGACATCGGGAGTGAGGTTGTGCAGTATGCAACCTCTTGCGCACAGGTTGAGTCCTGTGGCTGCACGAAAAGCATTATTCAACATGGAAGTGTTGCTGTCAGGGTTCCTCCGAGCCATAACCCGTAGGTAGCGGTCATCCATTGTAGTAGTAGTCTTGGGTGGCCTGAGCGATGCTTCGACAGTTCCTGTCTCTCTGTATCTCCTCCATGTCCGAACAACATCGCTTTCGTTCACTGCGAGACGCCTGGACACTTCCCTTGTTGAGAGCCCTTCCTGGCACAAAGTAACGACGTCGACGCCATCGAACCGCGGTATTGACTGTCTAGGCATGGTTGAACTACAGACAACACCAGCAGTGTACCTTCTTACTGGTGGAATGACTGGAACTGATCTGCTGTCGGACCCCCTCCGTCTAATAGACTCTGCCCATGCATAGTTGTTTACATCTTTGGCCAGGTTTAGTGACATACCTGAACAGTTAAAGGGACTGTGTGTGTGATATAATAAACACAGCCAACGTTTCTCTTCAGGAGTTCTGGGAATCGGGATGGTACAAAACATTTTTGGTGTGTTTATAAAGCAATATTTGGGTATTATACACAATCACAGAAAATCAAAATGGTCCATAAGTGAAATTCTTACAGTAAGAAGGGAAGAGATGCACTGCTGAAAGTGTGTTACACGTGGTGCTGCAGCCGTGGCCAGTTTGTGTTTCGTTAGCGTTGGTGAACACTGTACACATCCGAAGGAACCCGGCCTTATCAAGACTGCGAACAGTTTTATTTTGTCGACTATACATTGCTTGTAGTCTTTTGTTGTTCAGATGCAATTCTGCTTCTTAGTATGCTATAAAAATAGTAAACAGACAATTCTAATAATCTTGGGTTACTTGCGTTCTGTTCATAAAAAATGAAACAATGCGCTAACGTCATGTGAATTAGTGTTGCTATTTTCACACTAGACAAAAATGAAAAAATGCAGAGCTATCTTGTAAACATACGCACATTTGTAGGCTGCTGGAACATTTGGTAAGACTCTCACCACAACCTTCGCGCACGCAAGTGGTGCTGCCAAAATGATCCACCTTCCGCTGATGCCTCTGCTTTTATGTTGTTACCTGTTCACGTCATTTCCATGTTGATAGTCAAGCCTGAAGTCACACATACGATTTGTCTAATGATTCAAATTAAGTATTGTGGTAATTTAAGCTACGTTGATAGGTAATAATACAGATAGCTCAGTGCATCTACTTAACCTTGTGCATCGCCCCCGAAATATCCATTCTGTCCGCATGCAAGCTGTGTTTGTAATATTTTCATTGTACCTGGCTGTACGAATCAGAAATATGTACTGACACAAAAAATTATAAAAAATGCCAAAATAAAAGTTTTACGGATTACCATTATGCATATTATGCTACTACGTTTGATTAGAAAATTTTAATTATATCTCGTCTAGTCAGAATATGATGAAATACCATCTTATGTAATTATAGGCAACACTACCAACGACCAGAAGACATAAAACAGGCAGCCTCAGTCCGTTACTATTTACCTTGTGTATTGCAAGTAAACGAGTCATTCAGTCACAGACTGATTATGCTGACGACGGGGTGACAGAGCCACAAGAGAAATGAATCGAGGCCGCGTAATATGGACAAGAGATCTAAGTAAAATCGGAAAAATACTTTCCTAAATGGGGACTCCAAACGAACCCAAACAGAACTCATCCTACTTCCTTTCATCTGAATAATATCGTCGCCAACAGAGAAGTGGACGTATTTTTCTTGGCTTTCAGCTTGGCTCGTAACAAATAACTACGCTAGCATGGAGATATGTTCGACAGAAATCTATCATTTAATCAACATCTGACAAAGACAGAAGTTAAACTTAGGAAAAGAAATAATATTCAGCAAAAATTATGTGGTAGAACATGGATTTGTTCGTCTTCGACATTACGATCTTCCGCCCTTGGCTTTGTCTACTCATCGGCAGAATGTTGCAGCCCTGTCTCTTTAAACAACAGTCATATGAAGCTGGTAGCTACGCAACTAAATCCAGCAGTGCGTTTTGTGACTGGCACAATCAAGGCCACTCCGTTATTCTGGCTACCTGTCCTGAGTCACATTCCACCACTTAACCAGAGATGAAAGAATAATTTTCTCGGGGAATATAAAATGGCCTGCAATAACCAGCAGCTGCCAACTCATGGGGACATACCTGCTGCCCAAATCTAAAGACTCCGCTCCAAACATACCCCACTTCAGTCCACACGAAGCTTGGAGGCAAGAGTGGTGTAACATCACTCCAGCAGATTTCCAGAGTTTTTCTCGTGCCAACAACGGATCAGGGGAGCTTGATCTGCCGCGGAGGACGTGGAGTACACGTAACAGAATGTGGACCAAACACTCGAATGCGGTGACCTACTATAGAGATGTGCAAAGCCTACCGCACCAGAGTACACCTGTGAAGTTCTAGGACTCACCGTCAGACACATTCTGGAAGATCCACTCAAAACTCGTACTGTGGAAATTCTTCGGACTTCTTGGACACTACAGCAGGTATGATAAATTATATAAATAATATGTGTGTATATTTGTAAATTATGTACATATTGTATTTTTATTTCTAAGGTGATAGGGCAATATTTAATTTCCGTAGATTAATAATAATTATTATAATAATTATAATAACAATAATGCTACGGAAAGAAGAGAATCGAATTTCATGAGTAGAGTATATAGATCTTCTTCTTATAAGAAGTGCTTCTGACACCTATTACATCTTAACAAATCTGAAGATAATCTCTAAAAGAGAAACAAAATACGAAAACCTTGACCATATGAAGAATGCTGATAAACTAAATATAAATAATCGTTACGAAAAGAGACATATAAGAAATTTTGTGCAGCGTTTGAAAGTGCCTGTTTCGTTACATAACATGGGACTTTTTATTAATTTGTGACGAACAACGTAGATTTTATATCAAATAATCGATTTGGAACAGATCGATTGCTCGACTTTGATCTTCGGGCCATGAGGAGCACGGAGAGTTGAATAGAGTTCTATCACAACACAACATACGGTTCATTTCGTGAAGGATTCAGGGTACTGAAATGAGGTTTTCGGCGAATCATAATACGCAGAATGACACGTAATTCTGTTGTCAAAATCCTCTTCTATCAACTAATATACTCAATCTCGCATAGTTTTCTTTAAATGCAGCTATACAGGGTGGTTCATTGATCGTGACCGGGCCAAATATCTCTCGAAATAAGCGTCAAACGAAAAACCTACAAAGAACGAAACTTGTCTAGTTTGAAGGGGGAAACCAGATGGCGCTATGGTTGGCCCGCTAGATGGCGCTGCCATGGGTCAAACGGATATCAACTGCGTTTTTTTTAATTTTTTTTATAGGAACCCCCACTTTTATTACATATTCGTGTAGTACGTAAAGAAATACGAATGTTTTAGTTGGACCACTTTTTTCGCTTTGTGACAGATGGCGCTGTAATAGTCACAAACATATCGCTCACAATTTTAGACCAAAAGTTGGTAACAGGTAGGTTTTTTAAATTAAAATACAGAACGTAGGTATGCTTGAACATTTTATTTCGGTTGTTCCAATGTGATACATGTACCTTTGTGAACTAATCATTTCTGAGAACGCATGGTGTTACAGCGTGATTACCTGCAAATACCACATTAATGCAATAAATGCTCAAAATGATGTCCGTCAACCTCAATGCATTTGGCAATGCTTGTAACGACATTCCCCTCAACAGCGAGTAGTTCGTCTTCCGTAATGTTCGGACATGCATTGAGAATGCACTGACGCATGTTGTCAGGCGTTGTCGGTGGATCACGATAGCAAATATCCTTCAACTTTCGCCACAGAAAGAAATCCGGGAACGTCAGATCCGGTGAACGTGCGGGCCATGGTATGGTGCTTCGACGACCAATCCACCTGTCATGAAATATGCTATTCACTACCGCTTAAACCTCACATGAGGTATGTGCCAGACATCCATCATGTTGGATGTACATCGCCATTCTCTCATGCAGTGAAACACCTTGTAATAACGTCGGTAGAACATTACGTAGGAAATAAGCATACACTAGATCATTTAGATTGCCATCGATAAAATGGGGGCCAATTATCCTTCCTCCCATAATGTCGCAACATACATTAACCCGCCAAGGTCGCTGATGTTCCACTTTTCGCAGCCATCGTGGATTTTCCGTTGCCCAATAGTACATATCCTGCCGGTTTACGTTACCGCTGTTGGTGAATGACGCTTCGTCGCTAAATTAGAAAGCGTGCAAAAGCTCTTTCATCGTCGCGTAATTTATCTTGTGCCCAGTGGCAGAACTGTACACGACGTTCAAAGTCGTCGCCAAGCAATTCCGGGTGCGTAGAAATATGGTATGGGTGCAATCGATGTTGATGTAGCATTCTCAACACCGACATTTTTGAGATTTCCGATTCTCGCGCAATTTGTCTGCTACTGATGTACGGATTAGCCGCGACAGCACCTAAAACACCTACTTGGGCATCATCATTTGTTGCAGGTCGTGGTTGACGTTTCACATGTGGCTGAACACTTCCTGTTTCCTTAAATAACGTAACTATCCGGCGAACGGTCCGGACACTTAGATGATGTCGTTCAGGATACCGAACAGCATACATATCACACGCCCGTTGGACATTTTAATCACAATAGCCATACATCAACACGATATCGACGTTTTCCGCAATTGGTAAACTGTCCATTTTAACAAACACGGGTAATGTATCACGAAGCAAATACCGTCCGCACTGGCGGAATGTCACGTGATACCATGTACTTATACGTCTGTGACTATTACAGCGCCATCTATCTCAAAGCGAAAATAGTGGTCCAACTAAAATATTCATATTTCTTTACGTACTACACGAATATGTAATAAAAATGGGGGTTCCTATTTAAAAAAAACGCAGTTGATATCCGTTTGACCTGTGGCAGCGCCATCTAGCGGGCCAACCATAACGCCATCTGGTTTCCCCCTTCAAGTTAGACGAGTTTCGTTCTTTGTAGTTTTTCCGTTTGATGCTTATTTCGTGAGATAATTGGCCCGGTTACTATCAATGGACCACCCTGTATATCCTTTAATGTTTCGAAAGCCGAAAGCCCTTGGAACCATAAGTACAGTGATATAATGCATGTTAATGTTAGCACTAGCACTGACACTTTTCGCAAAAGAAATTCAACAAATGTGTTAAAACTGAAATGAAACGCAGCTGCAACCGGATATTGCGAAACAGTGTTCTAACGCCAGCCTTGTATCGAGGCTTCAGACCGTTTACATTCAAGAAATACCTGCGGAGATGGTTGGGGTTGGGGGAGGGGGGACGGAAGTTGTTATACCTTAAGCGACTGATCTTGAATACAAGGACAGAAGTTAGTACTATTAAAAACGACGGTCCAAGAGGAAAACTGATTTAATATATGTGATACGACTATAGTTCGCGTAAGACAATGATGCCTGCTACGGGACACAGTTTTATCCACTGCGGACTTTTAAAATTGATACAATATAGTCAGAGATTTACGTTCGTTGTCCATCTTCATTTGTATGTGAGCTCCCTGACGTCTCGATAGTAGTAAATTCACACAGGAGGTGGGGGAATATGTTAGTTCTGTTTGTTTGTTTTCGTAAAGTCTTAGGTTACGAGGCCTCAAGTTGCTCTAAGTTCACATACTCGGCCACAGAAGGAACGCTGCTCTGATGACAAAAGCGTTTCATGTGAGCACTTTGGGGATACTGCCGATGTCTAAATGGTAGTTTATTCTCGCCCAGATCGTCCCAGCGTATCTACTGCTTTTTTTTTTTTTTTTTTTTTTTTTGAGTCATTAGTCTTCTGACTGGTTTGATGTGGCCCGCCACGAATTCCTCCCCTGTGCGAATCTTTTCATCTCAGAGTAGCCGTGGCGAACCCGCTTCCTCAAATATTTGCTCGATGTATTCCAATCTCTGTCTTCCTTTACAGTTTTTTCCTCTATAGCTCCCTCTAGTACCACGGAAGTCATTCCCGGATGCTTTAACAAGTGTCCTATCATCCTGTCCCTTCTCCCTGTCAGTGTTTTCCACGTCTTCCTTTCCTCTCCGATTCTGCTTAGATTAAAGGAATATGTTACCAGCTCAACTGTACGAGAAATGCGATTCTCTAAACTGTTTAGTCTTCTTGGTAAAAGTGGATTATGCATAACATTCTCAACGTTTTCGCAAGACGGGAAACCACATATTTGTAAAGGAAGTGGGTTGATGACTAAAACAGCAACAGCGCATCACTGAGCAGTGGTATTCAGCTGCTCATGAACGTTCTGATATAAGATGAAAGCAGTCCCATCCTCTTGAAAGACGAAAAGAAAGGTCCTCCAATAGCTTAGGTGCGAGCTAATGAAGCATATCAACCCACTGACAGGATCCTCCGCAGAAAAGAAAGACTCATACATTGCAATTAATTTGAGTCACTTGGTTCTCTATAAAGACACAACGTCATGGATATTACCCAAATGGCGTGAGTCATTTCTGCTCAATGCAAACATTCTCTGTTCTCTAAAGGCTAACCTCTGGACGAATCCGTCCTTTTACACTTGGTTTTGGCTATAGTTTCCTAGACTCGGCCTCTAGGCAAGCTGCAGTCACTATGGCTTACAGGACAGATGATACATTAAAATAGACCATACTACTATGTGTGGCTCATCAGTTCGTCATCATTTTCCGGAATGAATATTTTTATAGAAACAAACGTTTCAATGCATGAAATAAGCCGTTCTCTCAACAGAGAATGCTTGGAACACTAGCGTAAGGCGTTCTGATACTCGCAGTCCCTCTCCGCACACACGTTAAAAAGCATCTTCATAGGAAGAATGGCACATACGATTAAACGGATTAGTCAAGGCTCCAATTGGTGACACGTCGTGCGTGCTTATAGTGCCGATTGTACATCGTACATCAGTCTGTCAAGTTAATAGTCAGCCCCTGCACGAGAATGAGCCAGTTTGTACATTTACTTTGTTTTAATAAGTCCTCTCCATTATCCATGCTTCCTATAATGGACCATAAACGATAAGTGCCTGTGTACAAGTGAATTTCGAATGTTTCTGCGAGCGGTCAGAATCACAGAATCACAAAACATAGCCCTTGTTAGCTTAACCTCATGCGGAGGTATGGTGTTGTAGTGAAATTGGTCAGAAATATTGAGATATCTCCCCTGAACCCCCCCCCCTCCCTGCTCCCCTCCCCTCCCCACAACAGAAAGAGGGACTGCGGCTTCGGGCTAGAGTCCTGCCTGTCACCCTTTTGGCGAATTAGCAAGTGGGCTTCCTTGTTCAGTTGTGGATTCAGACACTTGAATGTGACAGTGTAGTTTGTAGAAGTGCTGAATCCATTCTGTTACACATTTTGTTACCTAAGTTCATGCGTCGAGGGTAATATCATAGTGTGTGCTTTGCTGAGTCGTGTGCTACTTCCACTTGTGTTTTCAGTCCGATGCACTAACCTTTTTGTAATTTTAGTATTTGTTAACCAATGTATCGTGTCAGCTCGTTGTGTCAACTTCGATTTTGTCCGTGACTGATACCACTGCCCTTTTCCGTTGGACTTCAGTGCGTTAGCGAATGCGAAAGTTTGCCCCTAACGAATACACACATCCAAGGGCAGTAATTATTAGTTGCCTACTTTTGATAATTTTATAAATTATTTGCAACCACGCGTGTCTGACGTGATGTGGCACATTGCCCTCTTTCTACATTCCTTGTTTGCTTCGGTTGGAATAGATCGTTGCATTGACTGTGTAACGTGCGCGTGGGGCACACAGTACTCATTAAAGCCTGTACTATAGTAAGTGAGCGGGGTTCACCTTACGAGACAGGATTTTCGTATAGATATTGACCGCGTGTACCTGAATGGTGGCAAATCAGACTTACACCCACTCTGTAATAACAATGATCCGTCAAGTAAGTTCAAAATGCAATTACACGTCAGTATGGAACAAAAGTAACAATGAAGATGCTACCAATTTGATAATAATACGGTCGCCAGCCTAATTAGGCATTAACTGAGTTTCTTCCCTGTACAAGTTGGTATATATTCATGCAAAACAACACGTAGTAACACTGCATAATATAGTAGAATTTTAGAACCAGAAAATCTATTGAACTGGTAGTTTCACATTCTGTACTGATATGGAAAAACCATGAATACGTAACACTACACTATAATGTATACTATAAAACTTTATACTGTCTATTAATCTGATTAAAATCGGGCATAGGTTACCCTAGAAATAGCACTTTCGAGCCACACACAAAATGCCAATTTTAATAAAGATAAAACACTGATAAATTTTGACTTTTATTTTGACTTTAACTTTTGTTGGTCAAACCAATTTAGAACACTTCAGAATTCAAATGAATAAAAAGGGGGGGGGGGGGGGACCCTGAAACTGTTATGATCACTGCATTAAAAAAATTGATTACTGAATTTATTATGCGTTCAAGATTTCCAGTACATGAGTTACTACTCTTCTCATCTTATCTACTGCTCATTTAAATACCTTTATATCTGTCTCGAAATAATTAAACTTCATTACTATATCAATATTAAAGTTATCTTTCATCTTCGTTATACCTTCGTTATTCATTTACTGGTTCATTAACAAAACAGTTCTTTAAACACCATTCTAACATAGTTAGGTCTGCAAGTAATTATTATTAACACAAAATTTAATTTTTCATTTCGGGACACTCGGATTGCACAACATTTGGAAAGGACCCTGTCTAGGTTAGTTGTGAGGATAATTAAATGATGGGAAAGTTCTGGTAAAATTTTGGTCATTATTGAACAGTTCACTCTATGGTCCATACGAACACAGTACTAAAAGTTTCAACCTGCTTGTATCGATGCGGCGGTTAGCGGGCGGCGAGATGGCGAGGCACAGAGCACACATACAACCACAGCTATGGCTCTTGACGTATCGGCACTTTAATTCTTCTTAGCGTGGCAATACTTTTCCATTTAGTGCCTATGGAATTTTGCCTTGCTGTGAGAGCGTTGAAACAGCATACCCGAGGCTCAGTGAAACTACGTCTTCCAGGAGAGCGTCCTCGCTCCAGAAGGTGTTGCTCAGACCAATGCCAAACTCCAACAACTACTGCTGAGCCCGTTGTGCCGTGCAGTGCCCGCGTGCATTTTCCCGCGCTCGCCTGCGAGCCACCTTTTACCGCTCCCTTACAGACAGGGTATTCACCCGAGGTTTTGCATTCTACATATCCTAACACTTTGCCTACGTATGGACCAGACGCACAGTTACAATTTTAAACATCTTACAACAGTTTCAACGTTTCTTACATTTCAATTCTGTTACAATATTGCTTGACATTTGACATAAACATTAATATTTACATTGAAACTCGTTTACAGTTTTCCTAACACAATGACATGAAACAAAAAAGAAATGAAATCAGAACATCAATTACACTAGTTTATCGAAAAATCAGAAGAAAAAAATTACTTATATGTACAACAGCACTCGCAGTGTATCAATGTATCCTCACTGTTCTCTTTTTTTTAATATTAAGGGATCCTTTAAATAAATGAAGAGTTACGACTGAGTACTGCATTCACCTCGATAATCCTGTTAATAAAAATATTTTGAAATGTTATCAGTGACAATCCTCTGTCTGGCATGAACAAATCGTCACCATTCGTCATGAAAAACCTTACGATTTCTGTAATTTATTTATTTATTTTTTGCTACCCATCCACGTGCACCTGCCTCCGAGAGAATAATGCATATGTGATATTAGAACTCCGTAAACAGAAAGTAGTAAGGCGCCTAAAAAGCATGCAGTGAGATGAAGCCTACCGCACAACTCCTAAAGTGACCTACCCTTATTTGCTTCTGTAGCTTCAAAATAATACACCAGTGGTCTAGGGATGGCGTCTTTGATAAGTATTCAAGAGATTCTCGATCCCAGGTTCGAACCTCGCCACTACTTAAATTATGCAAAAAAATTACCAGCAATGGCATTCGGTGATTATGGCATAAGAACCCACCCACGTTCCGCCAACGGCGCTGTCAAAGAGGGCGGATGAGCAGACAGAGGTACAGGGCACTCTCTGCCCTTTGGTTGGGAAGCTGCCCCTATATTTTTTCTTTCTTTTTTTGCGTCATCGGTCGTCTCACCAGTTTGATGCAGCCCACCACGAATTATTCTCCTTTGGCAAACACCTCGTCTCAGAGTAGGACTTGCAACCTACGTCCTCAAATACTTGCTGCATTACTCCAATCTCTGTCTTACTCTACAGTTTCTGCCTCTACAGCTCCCTCTAGTACCATGGAAGTCATTCCTTGATGCCTTAACAAATGTACTATCATCGTGTCCGTTCTCCTTGTCAGTATTTTCCACATATTCCTTTCCTCTCCGATTCTGCGCAGAACCTCCTGATACCTTACCTTATCAGTCCGCCTTGTTTTCGACATTCGTCTGTAGCACCACATCTCAAATGCTTCGATTCTCTTCTGCTCCAACTTTCCCACAGTGCATGTTTCACTACCATACACCACTGTACTCGAAACGTACATTCTTTGAAATTTCTTCGTCAAATTAAGGCCTATGTTTGATACTAGTAGACGTCTCTTGGCCAGGAATGCCCTTTTGGCCAGTGATAGTCTGGTTTTGATGTCCTCTTTGCTCCGTCCGTAATTGGTTATTTTACTGCCTAGGTAGCAGAATAAAAAAAAATGGTTCAAATGGCTCTGAGCACTATGGGACTTAACTACTGAGGTCATCAGTCCCCTAGAACTTAGAACTACTTAAACCTAACTAACCTAAAGACATCACACACATCCATGCCGGAGGCAGGATTCGAACCTGCGACCGTAGCGGTCACGCGGTTCCAAACTGACACGCTTAGAACCGCACGGCCACACCGGTCGGCGGTAGCAGAATCCCTTAACTTCATCTACTTCGTGACTGTCAATCCTGATGTTAAGTTTCTCGCTGTTCTCACTTCTGATACTTCTCATTACTTTCGTCTTTCCTCGATTTACTCTCGGTTCATACTCTGTACTCATTAGATTATTCATTCCTTTAAGCAGATCATTTAATTCTTCTTCACTTTCAAATGGTTCATTTGCCTCTGAGCACTATGGGACTTAACATCTTAGGTCCTCAGTCCCCTAGAACTTAGAACTACTTAAACCTAACTAACCTAAGGACATCACACACATCCATGTCCGAGGCAAGATTCGAACCTGCGACCGTAGCAGTCCCGCGGTATCGGACTGTAGCACCTCGAACCGCACGGCCACCGCGGCCGGTTCTTCACTTTCACTCAGGATATCAGTGTCATCAGCGAATCGTTTCACTGATACTCTTTCACCTTGAAACATCATTCATTTGACAAACGTTTTCATTAACACGGGATCTATGGTGGACAAAGTTTTCAGCTGGGGGTCGACACACGACACTAACCGGAACACTAATCGCTTTATCTGACTTCATACACGTGAATCCAGGTTATCGCACAAAACCCACACCACCATCAAGCATCTCTATTCTACCATTCCAAAAAGAAAAATATGGTTCGAAAGAACAGCGTGCTGAGAAACATATTGGAGCCCTACCCCATAGCATCGAATACCTTGCCCTCCTGCTCGTCAGGGCGGCACGCCACGATGCGTTCAGTGACTGAAGACGTGGACTGCCACAATCTGTTATTAATGGCGTGCGCCAGAAAAATGCAAGTACGCGGTCTCGCGTTCGGTTAATTCGGAACACACGTACTTTCCTATGAGCCTCTGAAACCCTAGTGGATTCCAGTGTGCAGGTGGACCCGTTTGTTGGTCTGCCAAACCAATTTGACTCTGTACCACGACTGTGCGTGACGAAATATGTCAAATGTTTAGACGGCCGACTCATGACAAATAAGTACACCCACGCATCACTCGTTGTGTGCGTGATGCTAGAAGCAGTACCTCTGATCGTTCAGAAGGTGACTGGCACAGGCTCTAAGTCGCATACTAGTAAAGGACACAAGTCTCACCGTTTAGATAGAGACCTGCAGTTCTTTACTAGCGAAGCGCCAGTACAAGAGTCTTCTCGTCTCTAACTGCCCGCTTTCCTGCTCACCCCCACTTTAGCACAAGCCAATCACGAGCTGGAGCGCGGCGTTCGAACCTCGGAGAGCGCCCCTTGCACTGCATACACCGATTTGACCAATCAGAGACTTTAAAGTTAATTGGGAGAAAAGGAAAAAAGATTCAGCTTCGTGGCCTCTTTTCCACGCGGTTTCACCGAGTCTCTTGCTAACAACATGACCAGGATGGAACTACAGCCCTCCATAAAAAGCTTGTTATCTACCCTGTTGCGTCCATTTCACAGTTTCCACAGAACGGCCATAAACTCGCTAGAAGCCTCGTTCCTTCACAAATATATTTTGTAACAGAGTCTGGACGTCTGGACGCCAGTGACCTGTCCCACGGAAATTCGCAACGCGTTCAAAGTTGCTTTGTCGTCATCCTGCCTAACAATGGTCAAAAGGCCAATCATCTGCTTTACTGCCGGTCTACAATGCGCTGGCCATTGCAGCGGCGACTTCTCAGCGCTAGACAGTCTATGTGGATTTGGCTGCGGCTGCGGCTGCGCTCAGTTGATAACCTTCGTCCCTGTTCACAAGATCCTCGTGGACCCGTATTTCTATTGATCCTTTAATGACGCTGTCCCAATAGCTCCCGGCTCGGCACAGCACCCTGGTGGTCTCGAAATCAAAGGTGTGGTTTTCTTTGATGCTATGTTAAGCTATAGCAGATTTCTGTATCTGTCCAAGTCGGACATGCCTGGTGTGTTCCTCGCACCATTTCGAGATGCAGTGCTGCGTTTGTCCAATGTACTGTACACCACAATCGCAGGCAATGCTGTATATACCACGTGTGTTGAGTTTGAGTGGGTCTTTAGCAGAGCCCAGCAGCTCTTTCGTCTTCGGCGGTGGTCGGAAGACGGTATTCATGTTTGATTTTCTCAGTAGCCTCCCGATTTTGGCTGATATGGGCCCCAAATATGGGAGAAAGGCGAGTCTCTTGTTAACTTCCTCTTCCCCTTCTTCCTCTTCCTGAAATTTTTCAGCCTGTCTCCTCTTGATTGCCCTACCAATCTGTGTTTCACTGTACCCATTTTTCCGAAATACCTCTCTTAGGTGGTGTACTTCGTCTGAGAGGCTTTCTTTGCCACAAATGACGCGCGCCCTATGTACCAAGGTGGTCAGTACTGACTGGCGTTGCGCCGGATGGTCGCAGCTGATTGCATGGAGGTACAGGTCTGTGTGCGTCTTCTTCCTATATACTGAATGACCCAGCGTGCCATCCGCTTTCTTCCTGATCAGTATGTCCAGGAATGGAATACAGCCATTCCCTTCTACTTCCATCGTAAATGTGATATTCTATGTATGCCGTTTAGGTGGTCCATAAAGTCCTCCAGTGCCTGCCTGCCATGCTGCCAAATCACTTAAGTCTCGTCCACATAGCGGAAGAAGTGCCTGGGTTTACGGTGAATAGTTTGTAGTGCCACCTCCACAAAGTGTTCCATATAAAGATTCGCGATCCTTGGAGCAAGGGGAGATCCCATGGTGAGTCGATCCACTTGTTCATAATGCTCTCCATTGCACTTGAAGTAGGTGGTCGTAAGAGCATATACAAAGAGCTTCACTATTTCGGGCTTGAAGTGCTGATTAAGGAGTGCCAAGGCGTCTTGTAGAGATACTTTCGTGAACAAAGAGGTGACGTCGAAGCTCACGAGAAGGTCATCTCTCTATATTCGGAAGTCCTTCAGTTGTTCTTGTTGTTGTTGTTATTGTTGTGATCTTCAGTCCTGAGACTGATTTGATGCAGCTCTCCATGCTACTCTATCCTGTGCAAGCTTCTTCATCTCCCGGTACTTACTGCAATCCACATCCTTCTGAATCTGCTTAGTGTATTCATCTCTTGGTTTTCCTCTACGACTTTTACCCTGCACGCTGCCCTCCAATGCTAAATTTGTGATCTCTTGATGCTTCAGAACATGTTCTACTACCCGGTCCCTTCTTTTTGTCAAGTTGTGCCACATAATCCTCTTCTCCCCAATTCTATTCAATACTTCCTCGTTAGTTACGTGATCTACCCATCTAATCTTCAGCATTCTTCTGTAGCACCACATTTCGAAATCTTCTATTCTCTTCTTGTCCAAACTACTTTTCGGCCATGTTTCACTTCCAAACATAGCTACAGTCCATACAAATACTTTCAGAAATGACTTCCTGACACTTAAATCTGTACTCGATGTTAACAAATTTCTCTTCTTCAGAAACGCTTTCCTTGCCATTGCCAGTCTACATTTTATATCCTCTCGACTTCGACCATCATCAGTTATTTTGCTCCCCAAATAGCAAAACACCTTTACAACTATAAGTGTCTCATTTCCTGATCTAATTCCCTCAGCATCACCCGACTTAATTCAACCACATTCCATTATCCTCGTTTTGCTTTTGTTGATGTTCATCTTATATCCTCCTTTCAAGACACTGTCCATTCCGTTCAACTGCTCTTCCAAGTCTTTTGCTGTCTCTGATAGAATTACAATGTCATCGGCGTACCTCAAAGGTTTTATATCTCCTCCATGGATTTTAATACCTACTCCGAATTTTTCTTTTGTTTCCTTTACTGCTTGCTCAATATACAGATTGAATAACATCGGAGAGAGGCTACAACCCTGTCTCACTCCCTTCCCAACCACTGCTTCCCTTTCATGCCCTTCGACTCTTATAACTGCCATATGGTTTCTGTACAGATTGTAAATAGCCTGTCGCTCCCTGTATTTTACCCCTGCCACTTTTAGAATTTGAAAGAGGGTGTTCCAGTCAACATTATCAGAAGCTTTCTCTAAGTCTACAAATGGTAGAAACGTAGGTTTGCCTTTCCTTAATCTTTCTTCTAAGGTAAGTCGTAAGGTCAGTATTGCCTCACGTGTTCCAACATCTCTACGGGATCCAAACTGATCTTCCCCGAGGTCGGCCTCTTCCAGTTTTTCCATTCGTCTGTAAAGAATTCGCGTTAGTATTTTGAAGCTGTGACTTATTAAACAGATAGTTCGGTGATTTTCACATCTGTCAACACCTGCCTTCTTTGGGATTGGAATTATTATATTTTTCTTGAAGTCTGAGGGTATTTCGCCTGTCTCATACACCTTGTTCACCAGATAGTAGAGTTTTGTCAGAACTGGCTCTCCCAAGGCCGTCAGTAGTTCTAATGGAATGTTGTCTACTCCCAGAGCTTTTTTTCGACTCAGGTCTTTCAGTGCTCTGTCAAACTCTTCACGCAGTATCCTATCTTCCATTTCATCTTCGTCTACGTCCTCTTCCATTTCCATAATATTGTCCTAAATACATCGTCCTTGTATAGACCCTCTATATACTCCTTCCACCTTTCTGCTTTCCCTTCTTTGCTTAGAACTGGGTTTCCATCTGAGCTCTTGATATTCACACAAGTGGTTCTCTTTCCTCCAAAGGTCTCTTTAATTTTCTTGTAGGCAGCATCTATCTTACCCCTAGTGAGATAAGCCTCTACATCCTTAAATTTGTCCTCTAACCATCCCTGCTTAGCCATTTTGCACTTCCTGTCGATCTCATTTTTGAGACGTCTGTATTCCTTTTTGCCTGCTTCATTTACTGCATTTTTATATTTTCTCCTTTCATCAATTAAGTTCAATATTTCTTCTGTTACCCAAGGAGTTCTACTAGCCCTCGTCTTTTTACCTACTTGATCCGCTGCCTTCACTACTTCATCCCTCAAAGCTACCCATTCTTCTTCTACTGTTCTTCTTTCCCCGATTCCTGTCAATTGTTCCCTTATGCTCTCCCTGAAACTCTGTACAGCCCCTGGTTCTAGCAGTTTATCCATGTCCCATCTCCTTAAATTTCCACCTTTTTGCAGTTTCTTCAGTTTTAATCTACAGTTCATAACCAATAGATTGTGGTCAGAGTCCACATCTGCCCCTGGAAATGTATTACAATTTAAAACCTGGTTCCTAAATCTCTGTCTTACCATTATATAATCTGTCTGATACCTTCTAGTATCTCCAGGATTCTTCCATGTGTACAACCTTCTTTCATGATTCTTGAACCAAGTGTTAGCTATGATTAAGTTATGCTCTCTAAACTCTACCAGGCGGCTTCCTCTACATTTCTTACCCCCAATCCATATTCACCTACTATGTTTCCTTCTCTCCCTTTTCCTACTCTCGAATTCCAGTCTCCCTTCACTACCTGAATAATTTCTTTTATCTCATAATACATTTCCTCAATTTCTTCATCATCTGCAGAGCTAGTTGGCATATAAACTTGTACTACTGTAGTAGGCGTGGGGTTCGTGTCTATCTTGGCCACAATAATGCGTTCACTATGCTGTTTGTAGTAGCTTACCCGCACTCCTATTTTTTTATTCATTATTAAACCTATTCCTGCATTACCCTTATTAGATTTTGTGTTTATAACCCTGTATTCACATGACCAAAGGTCTTGTTCCTCCTGCCACCGAAATTCACTAATTCCCACTATAAATAACTTTAACCTATCCATTTCCCCTTTTTAAATTTTCTAATCTACCTGCCCGATTAAGGGATCTGACGTTCCACGCTCCGAGCCGTAGAACGCCAGTTTTCTTTTTCCTGATAACGACGTCCTCTTGAGTAGTCACCGCCCGGAGATCCGAATGTGGAACTATTTTACCTCCGGAATATTTTACCCAAGAGGACGCCATCATCATTTATCCATACAGTAAAGCTGCATGCCCTCGAGAAAAATTACGACCGTAGTTTCCCCTTGCTTTCAGCCGCTCGCATTACCAGCACAGCAAGGCCGTTTTGGTTATGTTGCAAGGCCAGGTCAGTCGATCATCCAGACTGTTGCCCCTGCAACTACTGAAAAGGCTGCTGCCCCTCTTCAGGATCCACAAGTTTGTCTGGCCTCTCTACATATACCCCCCCGTTGTGGTTGCACCTACGGTACGGCCATGTGTATCGCTGAGGCACGCAAGCCTCCCCACCAACGGCAAGGTCCATGGTTCATGGGGAAGGGTCCTTCAGTATTCTTACGAAATCTGCGGAATTTTTCACGTGATGACTGCAGTGTCCCACCAGTGGTTTTAATAGTGTCGCCATGTATTTGGCCAGTCCATAACTGTCCTTGGTACAGGTGCAAAGTTCAACCCTTTCGTGAGGACAGATAAGGTGCTAGATGCAGCTAAAACTTCTGTCCTCACGAAACGGGACATCATCAGCAGCGCAGAGGAAGCAATCCGGGGCCTACCCAAGGGGAAAGCTAAGCAGATCTGAAAGGAGACCTGCTGGATCAACGACAAGTCACGACTCCCGAAAGCCAACATTACTGCGCCGGAGCGAGGGGCTATCCGCGCACTGAGAGATGATGCTGACATCATGGTCCTCCCAGCACACAAGGGAAATGCGACCGTGCTGATTCGTACAGTCGACTACCAACAGAAAATCTGCTCTCTGCTGCAAGACCCAGCCTACATTAAACTCAAGAAGGACCCTACATCGAAGGTAACCAGGAAAACCGTGGCGCTACTGAAGGACTCAGATCTACCAGAGGCAGTGCAGAAACGGCTGTATCCCAGAGCGCCAACGACACCGCGCCTGTATGGATTGTCCAAGATTCACAAAGATGGGGTGCCTCTACGGCCGATTCTGGACACTATCAACTCGCACAGATATGGACTGGTCAAATACCTGGCGACACTATTAAAACCACTAGTGGGACACTGCAGTAATCACGTGAGAAACTCCGCAGATTTCGTAAGAATACTGAAGGACATCCGAATACAGAGTGATGACTTACTCGTGAGCTTCGACGTCACCTCCTTGTTCACGAAAGTACCTCTACAAGACGCCTTGGCACTCCTTAATCAGCACTTCCAGCCTGAAACAGTGAAGCTCTTTGAATATGCACCACCAACTTCAAGTGCAATGGAGAGCATTATGAGCAAGTGGATGGACTGGCCATGGGATCTCCCCTTGCTCCAGGGATCGCGAATCTTTTTATGGAACACTTTGAGGAGGTGGCACTACAAACAGCTCACCGTAAACCCAGGCACTTCTTCCGCTATGTGGACGAACCTCCATGCAACCAGCAGCGACCATCCGGCGCAACGCCAATCAGTACTGACCACCTTGGTACATAGGGCGCGCGTCATTTGTGGCAAAGCCTCTCAGACGAATTACACCACCTAAGAGAGGTATTTTGGAAAAACGGGTACAGTGGAACACAGATTGGTAGGGCATTCAATAGGAGACAGGCTGAAAATTTCAGGAAGAGGAAGAAGAGGAAGTTAACAAGAGACTCGCCTATCTCCCATATTTGGGGCCCATATCAGCCAAAATCGGGAGGCTACTGAGAAAATCAAACATAAATACCGTCTTCCGACCACCGCCGAAGACGAAAGAGTTGCTGGGCTCTGCTAGAGACCCACTCAAACTCAACACACGTGGTATATACAGCATTGCCTGCGATTGTGGTGTACAGTATATTGGACAAACGCAGCACTGCATCTCGAAAAGGTGCGAGGAACACACCAGGCATGTCCGACTTGGACAGATACAGAAATCTGCTATAGCTTAACATAGCATCAAAGAAAACCACACCTTTGATTTCGAGACCACCAGGGTGCTGTGCCGAGCCGGGAGCTATTGGGACAGCGTCATTAAAGGATCAATAGAAATACGGGTCCACGAGAATCTTATGAACGGGGACGAAGGTTATCAACTGCGCGCGGCCTGGAATCCAGCATTAGCCACAATACGCCAGGAACGCACCAAGAACCGTCCAGCTCACGAGACGCGACCGGAATGCTCTGACGGAGACACGAACGGCGCACCCGCTTCCCCCTCCACCCCGCCCACCAGCTCCTCTGGATCCAGCCTTCCGCGGCCAGGTGGTGGGGGGCACGCCGCAGGTATAAAGGGTCCGGCATCCGCAAAATCTCGGCACTTCGCAAGAAGATGACGAGTATGTCCCTCGTCGAAACGTCGCAGTTTGAAGACACCGCCACCCGGCTGGAATCCCGAGAACTCTTCGCCGGCTGTATACGCTGGGAAAGCATACATTCAGATTGTCTTTAATTGTTGATAGCATGTCCACGACGAAGAACGAATAACAACAGAAATCAACAAAATCTCGGAGTAGCACCTGCAATATACATACGCAATTATTAGCTGGATATATTCCAGTCTCTCTTTCTGGCTTTTACCTTTAACCATAGAAGCTATTCCTTGATGTCGTAACAGATGTCCTATCATCCTGTAGTTTCTTCTTGTTAACGTTTTCCTTACGTTCTTTCCTCGCCGATTCGTTACCTCCCTCATTCCTTACCTTATCATCCCACCTAATATTCAACATTTCCATATCTGAAAGGCTTCGATTGTCTTCCGTTACGGTTTTCCCACTGTCCAATTTCACTACCATACAATGCTCCATTCCAAACGTAAATTCTCAGAAATTTCTTCTTGAAATAAAGATCTATATTAGTACTAGCAGACTTCTCTTGGCTAGGAATGCCCTTTTTGCCAGTTCTAGTCTGATTTCCATGACCTTCTTGCTCCCTCCATCATGTTTTGTTTTTCTCCCTAGCTAGAAGAATTCCTTAACTTTACGCAATTCGTGATCCCCGATTCTGAAATTAATTTCTCGCTGTTGTCACTTTCGCTTCTCTTCGATTTACCCTTAATTCATAATCTGTACTCATCAGACCAGTCCATTCACTGAGTGAGGCGGCACTTGTGTTATCATACCGAATTCGCATTTGGGAGGACGACAGTTCTAACCAGGGTCCGGCCATCTGGATTTAGGTTTGTCCTGATTTCCCTAATTCACATCAGGCGAATGCTAGGATGATAACATTGAAAGGGCACGGCCGATTTCCTTCCCCATCCTTGACACAATGCCAGTTTGTGCTCCGTCTCTAAAGTCGTCGATGTCGAGGGAACTTTAAATCAATCTTCTTTCCTTCATTTCAATACATCCGACACATCATACACTTCACTTTCACATGTTCTTCTCTTTCACTGAGATTAGCAATGCCATGAGTTAATTTAATCATGGATATTCTTCCACCCTGAATTTTAGTTCCACTCTTGAAATTTTGTTTTGTGTCCTTCACTGCTTCTTTGATGTACAGATTAGATAGTAGGGGTGAAAGACTACAAGACTACAACCCTCTCTTAATCCTTTTTAATTGGAGCGCTTCATTCTTGGTCTTCCAGTTTTATTGTTCAGTCTTGATCATCTCATACAGAGTGTGAGAGGTTGCTGGGCACTATCACTTCTTATTCGGTGTTATGCCACTTCATGTTCTTAGGGAATATAATCTTTATTGCGATTTTGACTTAATACATCATGATGAAATGGTGGGCAGTAGTTAATGCTCTTGCTTGCGTGCTCTAGGGAAGGAAAAATGGTAAGCTTTACGTGCATTCACAGAAATAGGGTGCCGATTCCAACGACTGCATTAAAAGCGCATGGCAACGTTGTGCCGAGGGAAGCGCGTTTTTTCTGTGGAACCTGGGAGGAGACATTTCCGGACGGCCGAGTTCTGCGGTTTCATTGTGCAAGCACGTTGGTTGGCACCGGTCGGGAAGCATCCGCGTCCACATAGTAACTAAATCGCTCGACTATCGTGGTCATCATGTTTTCCGGACATGAACACTATCGAAAATGATTGAAAAGAGCTGTTTATGGACGACGCGACCCACCAACCACTCTGAGGGATCCACGCCGAATCGCCGCTGAGGAGCCATCATGTTTTCCGGACATGAACACTATCGAAAATGCCTGAGATACACTGAAAAGAGCTGTTTATGGACGACATGACCCACCAACTACTCTGAGGGATCCACGTCGAATAGCCTTTGAGGAGTGGGACAATCTAGGCCATCAGTGCCTTGATGAACTTGTGTATAGTATGCCACGACGAATACAGATATGCATTAGTGCAAGAGGACGTGTTCCTGGGTATTAATGGTACAGGTTTGTACAGTAATCTGGACCACCGCCTCTGAAGGTCTTGCTGTATGGTGTACAACATGCAATAAGTGGTTTTCATGAGCAAAAGAAAATTTTCTGTACATGTTCTGCAACTCTCGGATCCGAGGTGACGCGAACATTTTTTATACGTTTTTAGTTACTGCTATATTAAGTGATCAATTAATTTGAAGATTGTGGTTTGTCAGATTGATCTTATCATTTATGAGTTGCTTCTTTACTATTATGGTTTTCTGAATGTGGTAATTTACTTGTAATATGAGGTGTTTCTTGTTGTTATTTATCCTTATTGATTTCCATGTCTCTAACTCCATTAATGATTTTACGTTGGTGTTGGTGTAAGTGTTCTGCAAAAGTAGAGTAATTTGTCCTGTAAATGTCCTTTGTATGTGATGTCAAAGTCCTCCTAGTTTCAACAACTTATTACATTTCTGTTGGTATATTCCTGAGTTCTGACACGTATCACTCTTTCCTATTGTTTTTGGAAAGTAATTTTGAATTGAATTGTTTTTTTGGTAGGCTATTTTTATGCTTTTTCTCACTTTGTGTTGTTCTTGTTCTTGAGTTTTGTGTGTTTATTTTGTGAGATTATGTCCTTGGGTGTGTGTTCTTCTTTGTTTCTTGAATTTATTGATCAACTTTGATACTAAGTATTCTTTGAGCCCATTGATTGTGGCTATTTAGGTTGATATCTGTGTCTAATGCTACAGTCTTTAGTCTGCGGAGCATGTGTGTTACTGCTGCCACCTTTTGAGCCTTTGGTTGCTGCTATGTATGGTGTGTAATTGTGTCTGTAGTTGGAGATTTTTGGTATCTGTCAAATGTTTTCAACAAATTCAACTGTCTATTTGGCACTTTTTCTATTGCAAAATGTATTCTATCATGAAATCAAGCCCATGATGTCATCCATATATCTAATCCAGTGCAGGATAATGTACCTTTTGGGAACTATTTCGTTAAATATGACCTGTTCTGCATGGTTCATAAATATATTCACTGTTGTTGTTGTTGTGATCTTCAGTCCTGAGGTTGGTATGATGCAGCTCTCCATGCTACTCTATCCTGTGCAAGCTTCTTCATCTCCCAGTACCTCCTGCAACTTACATCCTTCTCAATCTGCTTGGTGTATTCAACTCTTTGTCTCCCTCTACGATTTTTACCCTCCACGCTGCCCTCCAATGCTAAATTGTTGATCCCTTGATGCCTCAGAACATGTCCTACCAATCTAACCCTTCTTCCAGTCAAGTCGTTCCACAAACATCTCTTCTCCCCAATCCTATTCAATATCTCCTCATTAGTTATGTGATCTACCCATCTAATCTTCAGCATTCTTCTGTAGTACCATATTTCGAAAGATTCTATTCTCTTCTTGTCCAAACTATTTATCGTCCATGTTTCACTTCCATACATGGCTACACTCCATACAAATACTTTCAGAAATGACTTCCAGACACTTAAAACTATACTCGATGTTAACAAATTTCTCTTCTTCAGAAACGCTTTCCTTGCTATTGCCAGTCTACATTTTACATCCTCTCTTCTTCGACCATCATCAGTTATTTTGCTCCCCAAATAGCAAAACACCTTTACTACTTTAAGTGTCTCATTTCCTAATCTAATACCCTCAGCATATCCCGACTTAATTCGACTACATTCCCTTATCCTCGTTTTGCTTTTGTTGATGTTCATCTTATATCCTCCTTTCAAGGCGCTATCCACTCCGTTCAACTGCTCTTCCAAGTCCTTTGCTATCTCTGAAAGAATTACAATCTCATCGTCTAACCCCAAGGTTTTTACTTCTTCTCCATGGATTTTAATACCTACTCCGAATTTTCCTTTTGTTTCCTTTACTGCTTGCTCAATATACAGATTGAATAACATCGGGGAGAGGCTAAAATCCTGTCTCACTCCCTACCCAACCACTGCTTCCCTTTCATGCCCCTCAACTCTTATAACTACCATTTGGTTTCTGTACAGATTGTAAATAGCTTTTCGCTCCCTGTATTTTACCCCTGCCACCTTCAGAATTTGAAAGAGAGTATTCCAGTCAACATTGTCAAAAGCTTTCTCTAACTCTACAAATGCTAGAAACGTAGGTTTGCCTTTCCTTAATCTAGCTTCCAAGATAAGTCGTAGGGTCAGTATTGCCTCACGTGTTCCAATATTTCTACGGAATGCAAACTGATCTTCCCCAAGGTCGGCTTCTATCAGTTTTTCTATTCGTCTATAAAGAATCCGCGTTAGTATCTTGCAGCCGTGACTTATTAAACTGATAGTTTGGTAATTTTCACATGTGTCAGCACCTGCTTTCTTTGGGATTGGAATTATTATATTCTTCTTGAAGTCTGAGGGTATTTCGTCTGTCTCATACATCTTGCTCACAAGATGGTAGAGTTTTGTCAGGACTGGTTCCCCCAAGGCTGTCAGTAGTTCTAATGGAACGGTATCTACTCTCGGGGCCTTGTTTCGACTCAGGTCTTTCAGTGCTCTGTCAAACTCATCACGCAGTATCCTACCTTCCATTTCATCTTCATGGAAGAGGACGATTTCCATAATATTGTCCTCAAGTACATCGCCCTTGTATAGACCGTCTATATACTCCTTCCACCTTTCTGCTTTCCCTTCTTTGCTTAGAACTGGGTTTCCATTTGAGCTCTTGTTATTCATACAAGTGGTTCTCTTTTCTCCAAAGGTCTCTTTAATTTTCCTGTAGGCAGTATCTATCTTACCCCTAGTGATATAAGCCTCTACATCCTTACATTTGTCCTCTAGCCATCCCTGCTTAGCCATTTTGCACTTCCTGTCGATCTCATTTTTGAGACGTCTGTATTCCTTTTTGCCTGCTTCATTTACTGCATTTTAATATTTTCTCCTTTCATCAATTAAGTTCAATATTTCTTCTGTTACCCAAGGGGTTCTACTAGCCCTCGTCTTTTTACCTACTTGATCCGCTGCCTTCACTACTTCATCCTTCAAAGGTACCCATTCTTCTTCTACTGTTCTTCTTTCCCTGATTCCTGTGAATTGTTCCCTTATGCTCTCCCTGAAACTCTGTACAACCTCTGGTTCTTTCAGTTTATCCAGGTCCCATCTTCCTAAATTCCCACCTGTTTGCAGTTTCTTCAGTTTTAATCTACAGTTCATAACCAATAGATTGTGGTCAGAGTCCACATCTGCCTCTGGAAATGTCTTACAATTTAAAAACTTGTTGCTAAATCTCTGTCTTACCATTATATAATCTATTTGAAACCTGTCAGTATCTCCAGGCTTCTTCCATGTATACAACCTTCTTTCATGATTCCTGAACCAAGTGTTAGCTATGATTAAGTTATGCTCTGTGCAAAATTCTACAAGGCGGCTTCCTCTTTAATTTCTTCCCCCCAATCCATATTCACCTACTATGTTTCCTTCTCTCCCTTTTCCTACTCTCGAATTCCAGTCACCCATGACTATTAAATTTTCGTCTCCCTTCACTACCTGAATAATTTCTTTTATCTCATAATACATTTCTTCAATATCTTCATCATCTGCAGAGCTAGTTGGCATATAAACTTGTACTACTGTAGTAGGTGTGGGCATCGTATCTATCTTGGCCACAATAATGCGTTGACTATGCTGTTTGTAGTAGCTTACCCGCATTCCTATTTTCCTATTCATTATTGAACCTACTCCTGCATTACCCCTATTTGATTTCGTGTTTATAACCCTGTATTCACATGACCAAAGGTCTTGTTCCTCCTGCCACCGAAATTCACTAATTCCCACTATAAATAACTTTAACCTATCCATTTCCCTTTTTAAATTTTCTAATCTACCTGCCCGATTAAGGGATCTGACGTTCCACGCTCCGAGCCGTAGAACGCCAGTTTTCTTTTTCCTGATAACGACGTCCTCCTGAGTAGTCCCCGCCCGGAGATCCGAATGTGGGACTATTTTACCTCCGGAATATTTTACCCAAGAGGACGCCATCATCATTTAACCATACAGTAAAGCTGCATGCCCTTGGGAAAAATTACAGCTGTAGTTTCCCCTTGCTTTCAACCGTTCGCAGTACCAGCACAGCAAGGCCGATTTTGTTAGTGTTACAAAGCCAGATCAGTCAATCATCCAGACTGTTGCCCGTGCAACTACTGAAAAGGCTGCTGCCCCTCTTCAGGAACCACACGTTTGTCTGGCCTCTCAACAGATACCCCTCCGTTGTGGTTGCACCTACGGTACGGCTACCAGTATCGCTGAGGCACGCAAGCCTGCCCACTGACGGCAAGGTCCACGGCACAGTTCAGGGGGGGGGGGGGGAAGGATATATTCACTATCTATTGATAATCCTTCACATTGTAAATAAAATTCATTATTAAACTGGACATAGTTCTGTTCTGTTATTTGTTCTAGCTTCTGACTGTTTTTATTTTTATGTATTTCTGTGGAAGTGTACTGTGTGGCTTAAGATTTTGTTGAATGATGTTTATTGTTTTGGTTATTGGTATATTGGAATTTATGCTTTCTGCATTAGATGATAGGAGGGTGTCTGTGTCTGGAAGCTGTATCTCTTTCATGTAGTGAATCTAATGTGTCGTGTTTCTTATAGTTCTGTCTTTTTGTAACTTGTAGTTTTCTGATCAGAACCACTGTGTTTCTTTTATCCACTTTTATGATGATAGGAGTTCCTGCAGTTTGTTTTTAAGTGTTATGGAGTCGTTTTTTTTTTTGTTTCCTGTGTTTCATTTCATCTGTGTTATTATGGTTTTTCATTGCTTGCTAGATCCCTAGTCAAATGGTTCAAATGGCTCTGAGCACTAAGGGACTTAACATCTGAGGTCAGCAGTCCCCTAGAACTTAGAACTAATGAAACCTAACTAACCTAAGGACATCACACACATCCATGCCCGAGGCAGGATTCGAACCTGCGACCGTAGCGGTCGCGCGGTTCCAGACTGAAGCGCCTAGAACCGCTCTGCCAATCCGGCCGGCATCCTTCGTCAGACCATAGTTTACTTCACTTGTTTCGTTTCTGTTTTCCTGTATAATAACGCTTTCCGAGTCAACTGTGAGATTTTCTATAGACTTATCGTCTATTCGTTTACTTGCGTTGTGTCTCAAGACTTTTTCAAGCAGTGTCATTTCTTGTGTACAGAACGCAGTATCAGTGAGCGTTACCACTCTCGGGCGAAAGTGATGTTTTCAGTCAAACTGGATGTGTTCGGTGTTTGTTTACCTTTTAATTCTGCACTCTCTCTTCTGTTTTTTTTTTCATATTTTTCTATCGCTGTATATGTATGATTTTGAATCTTGCTAACGTGTTGGGCGGAAACGCCGATATTATTCAGAACTTTCGTAATATTTGGATTGCTTTGTATATTAATCCATTTAGAGACCGCATTTTGGTGTAGAGAGACTTGATTTCTCCGTTTAGTAAAATTTTTTTGAGCTACTTGTTTTGTGTTTTGTTGCTCTGATCGAACTGTTTCTACACTTTATATTATATTATTTAGACACTTTGTTTGATCTGCAAATGTTGTTAAACCTTACATGTTGGAGAGTGTTGTGAGGAATGAGATGTATCTTTCTGAACTTCATATGGCTTCCACATGAATTTTAGATGCGTACATCTCAGTTCACACAAAACAGTCCAAAATATTAATTCCACCTAGAAATTCCTGACAATGGCTGCGTATAATGTTTGTTTGCATAGCCATCTTCCGCACCAACTGTTAAAATCAATTACTACTCGGTCATTTGTGTTAAGCTTACTGCAATTAACTAAAGGGGATTTTACACCAGACTCATTTCGCTTTTATTTATAAAGCAGGTTCTGTGGTCATTCTGGAACTACGGATGCATATGTTCGTACGTTTGTACATCTTGGTTGTTAAGGATTAACAACTGTTCAAAAATACGTAACTTGTATCCATATTTTCAGAATGACCACCGAAGATGCTATGTATATAAAGTCGAAATGCGTTTGTGTAAAATTCCCATTAATTAATTTCACAACAAGCTTAAGACGGAAAAACCAATTGTGATTCATTTTAACAAATACTGCTGGAATGGTCTTGATAATAAACATTTTGATGGGACATTTTTTTCTTTTGTTTTTTGAGTCTTCAGTCTTTTGGTTTGACGCGGCGCGTCAAAAAGCCATCTCCTGTGTAAACCCATCTCACAAGGGGAGGCCGCCAATCGTGAAATTCAGATTGGATTCATACTGCGCATAATAAAACCTCATGGCCAGTGGTGTAATGTGGCAAAGCACCAAGATGCACTTCTCAGCCGTTGTCGAGAAAATCGACAGTTAAAAGAAATCGTTCCGGTGAAATATTCTCTACGATTAATAGATTTCTACAGCATCGTGGCGCAGCGGTAAGCGCTCGGGTTCGTAATCCGAAGGTCGCCGGATCGAATCTCGCACCATGAAATTTTTTTTATTATTAGTTTTTTGTAATTCAAATATATATATATACACACACACACACACACACACACACACACACACACACACATATATATATATATATATATATATATATATATATATATATATAAACTATTAATGAATTGCTTATGCATGCTGATGAAGGCGGATCGCCCCCCAATTGTACCGCCTCCATTTTTCCGTTTTTTTAACAGGGTGTACCAAAGCTCTCCCGTCCCCACTGATTTTCGACGATGCTATAAGTTGCGCTAGGGACCGCATCTACCTTCTTTCGAAGTTAGCAGGCAACTACGCTGTTATGCGGCGGCTCGTTTCGGCCCATTCAACATCTGTCCTTCAAGTGTAACGAGCGAGTAACGGAGTTTATATTTCATACCTGCCACAGCGAATTTGTGTTCGTGGGGTCTCTATTCTAATTCGAATGTTTGACTTACGCTATACGTATTCGTTTCGGAATATCGTTTCTACGTCTTCCGTTAACTATACGTGGTTAACATTATGAAGACAATTAATAACATTTGTGAAATACAACTTTGTTTGCGGAAAAAATAATGATGTTCGAAGTCGCCAGTTTTTCCACGACAAACGACTTTCAACAACTTATTATATGCATAATTGTTGCAACTGATTGCCGGGAATTATATATATATATATATATATATATATATATATATATATATATATATATATATATATATATATATATATGTATATATATATTTGAATTACAAAAAACAAATACTAAGGAAAAAAATTCATGGTGCGAGATTCGATCCAGCGACCTTCGGATTAAAACCCGAGCGTTTACCGCTGCGCCACGACGGTGCAGAAGTGTGTTAATCGTAGAGAGTATTTCACGGCAACGGTTTCTTTTAACTGTCGATTTTCTCGACAACGGCTGAGAAGTGCATCTTGGTGCTTTGCCACGTTACACCTCTGGCCATGAGCTTTTATTATGCGCAGTATGAATCCAATCTGAATTTCACAATTGGCGGCCTCCCCTTGTCAGAGTAGCAATCTACGTCCTAAATTATTTGATGGATTGTTCCATTCTCTGTCTACTTCTTCAGTTTTTATCCTTTATGGGTTCCTCTAGTACCATGGAGATTATTCCTTGATGTCTTGTCAGATGTCTTACGATCCTGTTTCTTCTTCTTGTCGCTGTTTTCCAACTGATTTTCGACAATCTTCTGTAGAGTCACATCTCAAATTCTTCTATTCTCTTCTTTTAGGTTTTCCTACAGTCCACGTTTCACTATCATTCTATGCTGTGTTCCAGACGTATATACTCAGAAATTTCTTCCTCAAATTACAGCCAACGTTTCATGCTAGTAGACTTCTCTTAGGCAGGAATGCCATTTCTTCCAGTGCCAGTATGCTTTTTATGTCGTCCTTGCTCCGTCCATGATGGGCTATCTTGCTGCCTCGGTAGCAAAATTCCTTAACTTCATCTGCTTCATGATCACGATTTCTAATGTCAAGTTTATCTCTGGTCTCATTCCTGACACTTCTCATTACTTTCGCCGTTCTTCGATTTACCCTCAATCCATATTCTGTACTCACTAGCCTGTTCATTTCATTCCACAGGTCCTGTAATTTTTTCTGACTTTCACAGAGAATAGCAATGTCATCATCGACCTATAGACGGAACAGCAGGGGAAAGGTCTACAGCCATATCTTACACGCATTTTTAATCCGTGCTCTTCGTTCTTGGTCTTCCAGTATCATTTTTCCCTCTTGGTTTTTGTGCATATTGTATATTAGCTGACTTTCACTTTAGCCTAATCCTATTTTTCTCAGGATTTAGAAGATCTTCCACTGTTCTACACTGTCCAACGCTTTTTCCAGGTCGACAACTCCTATGAACATGTCTTGATTTTTCTTCAGTCATGCTTTCGTTATCAACCGCATCGTCAGAATGGCCTCTTCGGTACCTTTGGCATTCCTAAAGCCAAACCGGTTGTCATCTACTTTTCTCTTCCATTCCTCTGTATATTATTATTGTGAGCAACTAAGATGCATGAGATGTTAAGCTGATTGTGCGATAATCTTGCACTTTTCACCTCTTGCTATCTACGAAATTGAGTGGTTAATGTTTTTCGGGGAGTCTGAAGGTATATCGAAAGACTCATACATTCTACACACCAGCGTGTTATAGCCTTTTTGTTGCCACTCCATCCAGTGATTTTAGAAATTCTAATGGAATGTTATCTATCGCTTGTGCCTTATTCGATCTTAAATCTTCCGAAACAACTCTAAAATCTTATCTCGTGCAGGTTTGTTTGGCTAATCCAGATTTCGGTCAGCCTATCATTTGTGTGACTATGTTATTCACACTTTTTACCATGCCGTACGTATTTCAGATGAAATTCCGCCCATGTTGATATTTTTCCATGCAGTATCCATTTCGATGTGTCAGTTTTCCTCTTCTATTTTATTTCTCACTTCATGTTTCTTTCTGTTAAGTATAATGTTTCTGTCCCTTATCTATTGTGACTAGCTGATCCCATTGTTGTGTTAAGATGGGTTATAGTGAGGTATATTCATAATTGTGAAATTCAAGCATCGTTGGCAGTGAACGTGACGTAGGCTTGAGCATATCTTACTCTCTAGCATACCGCCAACCTTAAATTTTGTGCTCTTCTTTATCATGTGTCCTAGTTCAACAACTCTGTTTTATGGCTGTCACTCAAAACGTAATTTCGGTCTAGAGTATTCATCGCGAAACACTGCCTTTAACATGATCGAGAGCTCTTAAACATTTTGACTAACGAATATCACATATCTTTATAACCGATACACTGACACATGTGATAATAAAAATTCTTAATTATAAGAAGTTCCATGTACCACGCTGAGATATAATTTTTTTAAACTCTATTCTGTAGTTGAACACTAGTTTAATAATTTTTCACGTCCAATACAGAACATTTTGAGCATTATTAGTTATTTCTTAATCTACAGAAATTAGTGTAAAACAACAAATGATGAAAGGTATCCAAAAAACTGTTACGTATTGTACCATGTTCGAGCGAGTTCTGTGTGAAATGAGTGTAGGGTGACACTAACACACACGTATTATTTAACTTCATACATCAGGTGAAAGATTAAACAAGTAATGTAACACTTTCATGCAAGCAATCGATTAATATGATAAATTAGACAGCCATACATTTCAAGTACATTTCTTTTCGTAATGCGAGCGGATGGCCGGCTACAAGACGTCACAAATTAGTTCCATTAGGGCACTTAGTATATGTGTAGACATTGGTTTTGGCGTGGGCTGTGCCGACCACCGGAAATCACTTCAGCTTCAGCTCGGCCCTATGTACAAATCATATACCAACAGATCCTGCTCGTTAGAAAAGAGAACAATATCAGCGTTTTTTATTACAATGAATTACACAGCCTCGAACCAAATTGCTTAAGTGTCCTTCATTTCCTTACTGTATGGCCACCCAACACAGGAGTTTTAAGTCAACATGAATGTAAATTTCCCAGTTAGATTAAGGAACTGACAATCTCACTACAAAAGGTACTCTTTACTGAGTAGTGCATACGTCTTACAACAAACTCACATTCACATCAATGCTCAATCTAAAATCTCTTGACTAAAACAGGTGACAGAAATCACTTGAATTAATAACCGTGAAAACTATTCCAGTCAGATAACTCAGATGTACACTGGTATCGAGCGGACCCAGGATATCTTGCAAAATATTAACACGACAAAAAGTTTAAAAAATGTTAGAAAATTAAAACTCTACTAAATCCTCTTTCATAAGGGGAACGTACATTGTAGTGACCGATGTCATGCGATAGAGATATGCACATATACAGAAGATTGTAGTAGTGCGTGCATGAGGTATAAAAGGGCAATGCGTTGGAGGAGCTGTCATTTGTACTCTGATGATTCCACGTCGAAAGGTTTTCGATGTGATTATGGCCGCCGGCCGCTGTGACTGAGCGGTTCTAGGCGCTTCAGTCTGGAACCGCGCGACTGCTACGGTCGCAGGTTCGAATCCTGCTTCGGGTATGGATGTGTGTGATGTCGTTAGGTTGGTTGGGGACTGATGACCACAGATGTTAAGTCCCATAGTCCTCAGAGCCATTTCAACCATTTTTTGATTATGGCCTCACGACGGAAATTAACAGACTATGAACGCGGAATGGTACGTGTAGCCAGACACATGGGACGTTCAGTTTCGGAAATCGTTAGGGAATTCAATATTCCGAGACCACAGTGTCAAGAGTGTGCCGAGAATATTAAAATTCAGACATTACCTTTCGCCAAGAACAACACAGTGGCCTACGGCCTTCACTTAACGACCGTGTGCAAAGGCGTTTGCATAGAGTTGTCAGTGAGTCAAATAATCGCAGAACCCAATATGGGACGTACGACGAACGTATCCGCTAGGACAGTACGGCGGAATTTCTCGTTAATGGACTATGGCAGTAGGCGACCGACGTGAGGGCCATCGGTGTCAGCACGACAACGCCCGTACCGGCTCTCCTGGCAATGGAACATATTGGTTGGACCCATGAAGACTGGTAAATCTTGGCCTAGTCACAAGAGTTTCGACTTATGCTGGTAAGAGCTGATGGTTGGGTTCGTGTGTGGCCCACGAAGCCATGGACTCAAGGAGCGAGGAAGGGACTGTGCTCACTGGTGGTGGCTCCATAATGGTGTGGGCTGTGTTTACGTGGAATGGACTAGGTCCTCTGGTACAACTGAACCGGTCATTGACTGGAAATGGTTGTGTTCGGCTACCCGGGACCATTTTTAACCATTTGCCTGATGTTCCCAAACAACTATGGAATTTTTGTGGATGAGAATGCGCCGTGTCATTTAACCATAATTGTTCGCGAATGCTGTTAAGAGCAATCTGGATAGTTCGAGTGAATGATTTGGCCACCAAGAGAGCCTAACGTGAATCCCAAGGAACATTTATGGGAAATAATCGAAAGATCATTTCGTGCACAAAATCATGGACCAGCAACGCGTTCGCAATTATAGAAGCTAAAGAGACAGCAAGGCTCAATAATTCTGCAGGGGACATCCTACTTTTTCGGTCTATACCACGCCGAGTTGCTGCACTACACCTGGCAAAAGGAGGTCCGAAACAATATTAGGAGGTATCCCTTGATTTTTCGCCGGCCGGTGTGGCCGTGCGGTTAAAGGCGCTTGTTGCTTGCTAAATGTAAATTTGGATAAGCTCTTCACGTCTACAGTGATGGAATTAAGCCGGCCGAAGTGGCCTTGCGGTTCTGGGCGCTGGAGTCCGGAACCGCGTGACCGCTACGGTCGCAGGTTCGAATCCTGCCTCGGTCATGGATGTGTGTGATGTCCTTAGGTTGGTTGGGTTTAATTAGTTCTAAGTTCTAGGCGACTGATGACCTCAGAAGTTAAGTCGCATAGTGCTCAGAGCTATTTGAACCATTTGAACCTTAATTTTTGTCACTTCAGTGTTTGGCTGCTTACAGATTGTTCCTGAACACAAGTAGGGGAACTCGGGGCGGAACGGGATAGCGAGGCACAATGGGAAATTGCTCTTTTCTAGACTGGACAATATTGCAACCTGTTGTATGGGCATGTAACTATTTCTCCGAATGGAAGGGAAGTGAGGGCAGCCATGCTGATTTAGTTTGAAGTGCGGGATCTAAGTGAATTGTTGTCCATCACGTTACCGCTTGCGTTGTTCTAACGTTTGGTGAATTTCAACGCCACATAAGCTGTTAATTATTAGTTGTATACCCTAAAATGACACATTCCCTTAAAGGGCATGGCATTTGTTATACTTTAGTTATTTAATGCGTTTAAATACGTCAGTTATTACACTCCATAAAAGTTGTTAACCTCAAAAGTGCTCTTGGGGCGGAAAAGGACGGGGCAGAATGGGATAGTGTCCCGTTCTGCACCGTCATATTTTGATGCAAGTAGAAAGCAAACCCAGTCTGGATGTTCATGGATGCCAGACTCTCCCAACCACCTATGTTCGCATAACAACTGAGCTTTCCAGTTATCGCCCGAGGCTGTCAGTCCAATCCCACTAATCTGTCAAAATACTCGGTGGACTACAAGACGAAAAGAAAAAACCGTCCTATTAACAGATTCTCTTTATAAGAAGGAACTGCAGACTGCTGTCGCACGTAAAGTAGGCCTACAGAAAGGAGGAGGGTGCACAAATATAAACAATGTCAGGACAGAGACGTCAGGTGCAATGCAACTTAAGGCAAAAATACCAAACTGTGGATCCAAAGAAACCAAAACAGAAGACATCAAAGACCTTAAGAAAAATAAAAGGAAGAAGATGATGGACAAGAGAGAATCAGAGAGAGAGAGGATGCAGAGAGTCTCTACTGTGGGGACTACTACTCCGTTTCTAATGAGGGCTGGGTCGCATGCCAGAGTGGGCACACAATTCATGTGCTGGCATAGACAGTGAAGATGAAGAGGAAATACTGATTTGTGACTATCGTCGAAAGGTCTAGTAGTTAGTGGTATGGTGGCTATTAAGCACTGTACATTTTTCAGAATGACATTAAAATACGTTCTTATTTTGAAGAATGACTTTTTAATTGTTTAAATTACACATTCCTTAGTCTGAATTGCCTGTTATACTACATTTTGTCATAGTTTAATACGAAATTCGTAAATTCAACGTTTATGCAATAATTTAACAAAAAAATACCCTTATCCCATTCTGCCCCGTCGGTGGGGCGGAACGGCAAATATACAAGACTTTCTTTGAAAAATTGTAAAAAATGCAAAGTGTATTGTTTTAAGTATTTTGAAATAACGTACATTAGGTTACACTATAAGGTGTTTTTTTATCACTTTAAGAAGTGTTTCCTTGTGTTCCCTTATTTTATAGAAATTGTTAAACATTAAGTATACCGTTCCGCCCCGAGTTCCCCTACAGGACAGAACACTCGAACGTGCATACACTATGCCAGTAAACTTACTAATGTAGCGTTTCCAAGTGTACATATTTGGGAGGCATCATATTACCGAGTGCAGCGGCTGTGGCACTAACGTGCTACTAAACCAGCTCAGTTTCTCTCTAGTGAACTTAGCACTTTCTTTTGAGTCATCAGTTTTCTGACTGGTCTGATGTGGCCCGCCACCAATTCCTCTCCTGTACCAGCCGGCCGAAGTGGCCGTGCGGTTAAAGGCGCTGCAGTCTGGAACCGCAAGACCGCTACGGTCGCAGGTTCGAATCCTGCCTCGGGCATGGATGTTTGTGATGTCCTTAGGTTAGTTAGGTTTAACTAGTTCTAAGTTCTAGGGGACTAATGACCTCAGCAGTTGAGTCCCATAGTGCTCAGAGCCATTTGAGCCAACCTCTCCTGTACCAACCTCTTCATCTCGGAGTAGCACTTGCAACATACGTCCTCAATAATTAACTGATTGTATTCAGATCTCTGTCTTCCACTATAGTTTTTGCACTCTACAGCTTCCTCTAGCATGATCGAAGTCATTCCCCGATGTCTTAACAGATGTCAAAATCTTGTCTGTTGTCCTTGTCAGTGTTTCCCACATATTCCTCTCCTCTCCCATTCTGCGCAGAATCTCCTCATTCCTTACGATATCAGTCCATCAAATTAAACATTCTTCTATAGCACCATATCTCAAATGCTTCGATTCTCTTCTGTTCCGTTTTACGCACGGTCCATGTTTCACTACCATACAAGGCTGTGCTACAAACGTACATTCTCAGAAATTTCTTACTCAAATTAAGGCCTATGTTTGATACTGGTAGATCTCTCTCTTGGTCAGGAATGCCGTTTCTGGCAGTACTGGCCTGCTTTTTTTATTTCCTCCTTGCTTCGTCAGTCAAGGGTCCTGCAAGGTAGCAGAATTCCTGAAATTCGTCTACTTCGTGATTCGAAATAGCTATGTTAATTTTCTCGCTGTTCTAATTTCTGCTACTTCTCATGACTTCCGTCTTTCACGATTTGCTCTCATTCAATATTCTGTTCTCCAGTTCCACAGATCCTGTAATTCTTCTTCACTTTCACCGTACTTAGCAACGTCATTAGCGAATCTTATCATCGATATCCTCTCACCTTGAATTTGAACCCCACTCTTGAATCTTGATTTTACTTCTGTACTTCCTAATTCGAACAGCACAGGCAAAAGATTATGCCCCGTCTTACTCACTTTTTAATATGAGAATTTCGTTCTTGGTCTTCCAGTCTTATTGTTTCCTCTTGGTTCGTGTAAATGTTCTATATAACTCGTCTTTCCTCTTAGGTCGCTTCTATTTTTCTGATAATTTCGAAGATCTTGCACTATTTCAAATTTTCAACGCATTTACCAGGTCGACAAATACTATGCGAGTGTCTTGATTTTTCTGCTGCGTTGCTCCCATTATCAAGCGCAAAGTCGGACTACTTCTCTGGCTCTTTTACATTTCCTAAAGTCAACATGAGCTTCATCTAACTCTTCCCCAATTTTCTTTTTCATCCTTGTGTATATTATTGTTATTATTGTTAACTTGAATGTATGAGCTGCTAAGATGATTGTCCGTTAGTTACAGCACTTATCTGCTGTTGATGTCTTCGGAACTGAATGGATAATATTTATCCAAAGGTCTGGCGGTATTTCCCCAGTCTCGTAGATTCTATACACCAAGGTGAATACTCGTTTTGTTCCCACTCCCAACAATGTTTAGGAATTTCGAAGGAATGCAATTTATCCCTTCTGACTTATTTCATCTTAAGTCTTCCAAAGCTACTCTAAAATCTCATTCTAATACTTGATCCCTTATCTCTTCTCTATCGACTAGTGTCTCTTCTTTTAAAATGTCTTAACGTAAGTCCTCCCCCCTCATACAAGCCCTCGATGTACGCTTTTCACCTATCCGCTACCTCCTTCTGCATTTAACAGTGGAATTCCCATTGCCCTTTTACTGTTACAGCCCTTGCTTCTAATTTCGCCGAACGTTATTATGACTCTCCTATACGCTGAGTTAGTCCTTCCAACAACCATTTCTTTTTCGATTTCTTTGTAGTTTTCTTGTACCCATATCGCCATAGCTTCCCTGAACGTACTGTTTATTTTACTCCTAAGTGACTTGTATTTTTCTGTTACCTAATTTCCCTGAACATTTTTGTACTTTCTTTTTTCGAGGATCAACTGAGGTATTTCTTCTGCTATCCATGGTTTCTTCGTAGATACCTTCTTTCTACCTATGTCGTTCTCCCCAACTTCTGTGATTGCCCTTTTTACCGAGGTTCATTTCTATTCAACTCAAACACCTACAGAACTATTAACAATCACAGTACCTGTTACTTCAGAGAATTTCAAGCGTATGTCTTCATTTCTTAGTGCCCGAGTATCCTACTTCTTTGCCCATTAATTCTTCCTAACTACTCTCGAAGCTTCGGCCACCTCTTCATCATTACCGGATAATGATCTGAGTCTATACCAGCTCTTGGGTACGCCGTATAGTTCAATATACGATTTCAGAATCTCAGTCTGACCATGATGTAATCTTGCTCTAGAATCATTAATTTAAGTCCGTGCCCACGAGCTGAGAAATATTATTCTGGTTAAGGTGTTCAGGAAATGTTCAATTTTTCCTTTTTTGCATTTTAAAAATCTACAGACTTTCCCCTGTCAATTGATATATCATTTTTCCCCTGTCAATTGATATATCATTTATTCAGTTCAGAGAACTACAAATACTTTTAAAAAAATGTTTAAAATATGTTCGGCACGGGCGTGACCCATTGTGGCGCTCTTAAAATGCTGTCAAATGTTGACTCATGAATCTACATGCGCATCATGTACATTTTAGTGATGTGAGAGAAAATAAGTATTACAAAATACCTGTTGTGGCTAAGCTGTGATATTTCGGTGTATATCGCTCGCTCGATTGTCGCGTGGTTCACGTTTATTGACTCTTTTGTAATCCTGAAAATATTCGTTCTGAATTCTGTTGATTGAAGTCTCTGTTTTGTAGAAGGAAAATCAAGGGCAAGCATTTAGTGACTAGAAATACTCTGATGGCTTTTAAGAAAAGGAGAAATATTGCAAAGACAAAGGTATGTTGTATTACCATAAACGATAAAGACGGTAAAGAAGTGTGTGAACCTAATCTTGCTGGTACACCTGCCCATTGCAACGAAACTGAGAAGGAACGTACTTCGCAGAGGAAGCTTGATTAAGCTAGTGAAAAGTATGAGTGCTTTATGGCCGAATCGGACGTGAATAAAACATTTGATATGTCAGTCTCAACGGAATTTTTGCAAACTTAAGATTTATTGAAGAATATAATAATCCCAATCCCAAAGAAAGCAGGTGTTGACGGATGTGAAAATTACCGAACTATCAGTTTAACAAGTCACAACTGCAAAATACTGACGCGAATTCTTTACAGACGAATGGAAAAACCGATAGAAGCCGACCTCGGGGAAGTTGATCACATAACTAATGAGGAGGTATTGAATAGAATTGGGGAGAAGAGGAGCTTGTGGCACATCTTGACTAGAAGAAGGGATCGGTTGGTAGGACGTGTTCTGAGACATCGAGGGATCACCAATTTGGTATTGGAGGGCAGCGTGGAGGGTAAAAATCGTAGAGGGAGACCAAGAGATGAATATACTAAGCAGATTCAGAAGGATGTAGGCTGCAGTAGGTACAGGGAGATGAAGAAGCTTGCACAGGATAGAGTAGCATGGAGAGCTGCATCAAACCAGTCACAGGACTGAAGACCACAACAACAACAACAAGATTTATTCAGTTTAGTGAAGTCGGTCTGGAACTTTCTGTAAAGGAGACACATAAGACATGCCGGTGAAATGCAACTGAAGTGTGGTAAGGGTTCGTACATGACCACCAGGGTCAGTAATTAGGTCCAGCTGTATCTGATGATTCTAGTAGTCGCTGAGTTGCCAGAATGAAAGATATCAATTTTCTCAGAACGCAAGTGTCTGAAAAAAATCAAATTAGACTTACAAGAATTAAGTGAGGTGGTATGCAACGGATGGACTGGATATAAGACGAACGGACTGACGTTGTGAAATCAGTATTCCTTCTGCGCTTAATATTCCCATACGGTCCAAGTGACACCATTAACAGTTGTTTATTTTGAGTCCATGATTTATAGCAGGGAGACCCAGAAGAGACTTGCGTTTATTGTCTGTATAAGTAAAGCCAGCTCAGATGCACAGGAGTGGGAAATGAAATTGGTCGTTCGAATATTCAGTGACCTATCTTCATTGTCATTCAAGGTTGTTAATGCATCTTCATGCGACGGAAGTCTGTGTTGAGGTATCTGGCGCCATTTCATAACATGGGCAGAAATTTCTTCTCCTGTCTGAAAGTGGCGCGAGAATAAGATGATATGGTGGCCAACAGTTTCTCATTGCCTAGGATTAAAGACCATTACGTGGTATATGCAGTGAAGGAATGTGACACAGGTGGAAAGTTTGGTTCGTGGGTACGTAATTTACAGGTGCAGTTCTTAATTTCAAAAGTCGTTACATATTCAGTATTACAAAGAACTACATTACTCAAATGGGGTTTACATCATAAGTTAGATCACTGGTGGCCATAGAAACGTGATGCTATCACGATATCTAATTGTTGGTTGGTTACATTAAAGGTGCATCACCCTTCACATAGACTTTGCGAGGGTCCGTAAGACATCAACAGTATTAGGAGCAACAGTTTAAAGAGTAAATTGATTACCTACCACATCCTAGCCTTGTTCGATATGTGACATTTTTGGAAAATGTGAAAGAAGCTGTGGTAATCGTCGTTCTTCGCTGTCTTCCCCATTCCTCGCCACACATGGCGGGCTATCGTACCGCAAGCCAATGGCATATGGACGTGCCTCGAGAAGAGGCACCACCTCGGTATATCTAATGTTCCTCATTCCCCTGCCCTACAGATTGACGTCACGTTCAATACTCGAAAACACATTTTCCACTTAGTGAAACCAATGAGCATTAGATTTGAAATCTATCCTCTCTACCATTAACAATACACAATGCGAAATTCCGTACTGTTTACTGCGCAAAGATTGGCTGTTAAATAATCTACACTAAAAGTATCATTATGCATTAATTTTCTAAATTAGTAAGCTATACTGCATTACTGACTGTACTGCTGTATTCATAGGAATTATTTACAGGAGGGGAAAACTGGAAGCAACCGATCTCTGGAAGGTTCAGTTTGAGCGCTGGAGAAAAGTAGAAACACACAGGACCATACTAACCCCACCACTTGTCTTAGAAGAAAGCTAAAAAAGGCACACCTACATTTATAGCCTTTGCAAATTTAGGGGAACGTTTTGACAATGCTGACTATATTACCATCCTTGAAATACAGGGAGTGAACGGTAATCTACAACACGCACAGAAACTAGCATGCAGTTACTACAGCCACTATTAAGTCAAAATGAAATATGGATACATTATGTAAAAGAATAAGGTAAGATCTTTCGCAGTTATTATTACGAAGTCATGTATGTAACAGAGAGTGCGCTGTTGACTCGTACATGATGACAATAGGAAAATTAAGAGAAGAAGCCTTCGAAACAAATAGACTTGCTAATCCAAAGACAGTCAGTATAATTCCCAGCGTACTTGAGATGTAGTGCTTTAAGCCGAGCAAATGCTTCACCGCCTGCGTTAACGATATCATGTATTTTAATCGCTATTCAAGAGCAACGTAATTTAATTAAGCGGCGCGCACATCCTGATTTTCGAACCGTGAATTTGTTTTACAGCATTTAAAAAATTGACAGACTTCATTAAAATTCAATTTCTGCTTTTAATTTCGTTATTAGTGTTACGCATAAATGAAATTATTTTGTCGTCACAAAAGAGAACAATTTCAGAACTGCATTCTGAAAGGCGTTGGCTGTAAATTATTTCTTCTTTAACAGAAGAGCACTACGTGAAGGATACTTCAAAAAACTTACTTGATGTTCTGTTTTCAGTATCTGTTCGCACCTATCATAAATTCAAAATAACACGGAAAGAGGCCCACAGGATCAAATAACTTAAGGTGTACGTGTTTTACGGCTCGCAAGAAACCTTTTATGTTTCATTGTTATTAACAAATGTTTAACTCTGAAGAGAATACGTTTTTTGAGTGATTATGCAATATAATAAGTGAACATGAAAGCACAACATTTCTTGTGGTTTATGAAATAAAATCGAGAAAAATATCGTCAATTCGATTAGATTTCCATTAAATTACTTTGACTACTGATTTGCGTTCATAATGATTTTGAAGTCGAACGATAACGTTTCTGCTTTTAGGTAGAAGCTGTTTCTTCGACCAAAAGTCCCAGGCGCCTAATTATCTCCAAATTCTGAAGAGTTTGTTACACGGATAGGAAACAGAAGGCTTTTGGAAACAATCGTTACCAACACACACGTCATATTCTGAATTATTTCACTGATCGTAACCCTTGAATTCGTAATAATGGAATGAAGGCTACGTATTTCGAGGAACGCTAAAAGTAAAGGTTTCTAATTGGATCTTGCGTTATTTTGTGGAAATTAAAACGAACATTACATTCCGCTTGGAAGAGACTGCTCAAATTCCTCCAGGGTTTGTTGGAAATACATCTAAATTTCTCTCTTCAAACGATGATTCAGAAATTATCTAAGAGTATCTACTTTAGATTTTTTGCGCAAATATAAACATTTTTCAAGCTTAAAACAGCTGTTCGTAAATGGTCTCCTCTTCGTTCTGTGAACACATGCATTAGTTGGTTCATGAACTGTCGTGTACATTCAAACACACTGGGTAGTGTCGTATGGTCACGCAGTCTGCACGATTTGTTGACGAAGCGGACTCTATGTGGAATGTCTGTTGCATTAGTCAATCCTTTTTTAGTGGTCGCACAGAAACTCATCATCATCGTTATCATCATCATCTTCTACATCAAGAATTGAACCTTTTGGTCTGTTCAGTCTTCTTCAGAATTGATCAAATCATCTCTTCACTGATGTTCCTGAAGATCTTTTGCCTCTTGGTTTATACTGTTTTAAGGGTTTAGTGATCCTTCCATGTGGCATACAGTCTATAAGTTCTTTCCTTCTTAACTGACATTTTGTTATTCCGGTAATATTTTGCATATTCAGTTCATCTCGGATGTCATCATTTCTCTTTTTGTCCATCAAAAAATATCCAGCCATGTATCTAAGGAAATTAATTTCACCTGCTTCTGATCTCTTTTCATTTCTCTTCTTAAGGGGCCAGTTTTCGAACACATTGAGCAGTGCTGGTACAGTCATAACCGTATAGAACTTTAGTAGAGTGTCTCTGTGGAATTTCTTTCCCAGTGTTCTGCATAAATTTCCGCAGATATAATTAAACACGTATAACTTATTTTGCAGTTAATTATTTTGCCCTTTATATAATACTGCGTCGTAAGTATTTAAATGTATTAAGCTGATCTCTGATCTACTACTCAATTTTAGTCTTGCATGGGCTGGTTTTCTAAAAATGCCATTGATTTTGTCTATGTTCAGACTGTAACCTCTGCCTACTTTACGTGAGTTACAGACAGTTTCTTGCAAGTAATTTTTGTTCTGACTAACAATTTCTTCGTCGTTTGTAAAAAGTAGTGTGCTGACATCAAAAATGTTAATTTTAAAATGTTTCATTGTCTGTACTCAAGTTTTGGTTACATCGTCGGTGTATATAATAAAAGAAATGGGTGAAAGGGGGACACCCTTGTCTAACTCGCAATGCTGATGGAAAAGTCATAAGTGCAGCGTGGTTAGTGTACCGAAGCAGACGCCGAGATAGCAGACTCAAAGTGAGAAGCTGCCGTCTGTTTCCCGCTAATTGCAGAGCGGAACGGCGTCCTATTTGTCAGCGTCACCTGCCACAGCAGTTTGCCGGAGTGCACATTAAGCGATGCTGTTTTGCGACGGGAACGCGTTGCCAGGAAGCACCAGTTCGTGGAACTCACAGTCTGCTGCGAGTCAACAGCGCCATTCTCGTCTGCTGTTGACTGAACATAACGCTGGCTATTGTCTACTGCCAGTGGTATGGAGCAGTTTCTCCGAAGAGTCACACGTCGTATGTAATTTCATATAAATTCATATTACGGAATCATCCTGGTCCTGAATAATTAATAGTAATCTAAAACTGGTTTGCTTTCTCTCTGGAAATAAGGGAATTTTTGGAAGCATGCTGGACGATGTATAGTAGATACAGAGCCAAGCGCCAGAACTGTCTGGGACGCTGATGAGTCCTGCTTAGAAGGCAGTCATTCCCACGGCCGGGTTCAGCATGCACCTTTGTGACACCCCACTGCGCCGCTGTGGAGTTGGACAATGTTGTGGACTGACAAGACAGCCAGTCCACAGTGACGGGTAACCGAAAGGCACGCGCTTAAACTCACGCAGGCTGGCGTGAGGTCTGAAACAGGATACGTAATGAATGCTATAAAGAAAAGTACGTAGCTTCTGGAATACTTAACTTTAATCCACAATTGGTGAACATTGGTCTTGTTACTGTACATGCTTCATTAGATACATAGCAAAGGATAAATGGCGCCTTGCTAGGTCGTAGCAATTGACTTAGCTGAAGGCTATGGTAACTATCGTCTCGGCAAATGAGAGCGTAATTCTCAGTGAACCTTTCATAGCAACGTCGGCTGTACAACTGGGGCGAGTGCCAGTAAGTCTCTCTAGACCTGCCGTGTGGCGGCGCTCGGTCTGCCATCACTGATAGTGGCGACACGCGGGTCCGTCGTATACTAATGGACCGCGGCCGATTTAAAGCTACCACCTAGCAAGTGTGGTGTCTGGCGGTGACACCACAGACAACATTAGGACATCCTCAAGCTAAGGCTCGCACAGAATTTTTACGAGGTGGAGTGAGTAGGAATTTTTAGCGAACGGTACTAATGTCAGCCGAACACAGAAAGCTGACTTTAGCGACAGACGCTTGAGATCGCTGTCTTGCAGGTGAAAAGGTAACCCTCACTTTTGGAAACTGTGAGACGCCACTGAAAGCACAGCTCTAATAAAAGCATTGTTTAAGATCGTAAGACCTATGGGCACTGATTCATCTAACCTTCTTCCAGATTGATGGGGAAGCACGACAGCTCCGGAGGGAAGCTGCCTCGTTGGGCTAGGAGAGGCAGGAAGAGTGAGGAATGACTTTTTCAGAGAAGAAAGGTAGAAAAGAAATAATTGGTTAACCAATCAAAATGTGGTACATTTCTGTCAGTCAAAGTGTGAAAAATTCAGAGTCCCGTCAGTCACATTGAGCATGAATCGAAAAACGTAAGAAAGCGAGTTGTCTTCGTCAGATGTTCTCGCACACGAATCGCTTCGCTTCAGTTCCGTTCTTACTTAACGTGAGACCTTTCTGTCCTGCCTCTAGTTTTGGACCGCTGCTTCCGCTCCGCCATTTTCTTCAGCTTCAGCTGCCAGCTCATCTGATGCTTTTCGGTCACTTAGAACATTTTCGGGCCGTCCAGCTCTGTGTCACAAAAGAGGGACACTGGCGCTGTCATTTAACGACGCAGATATTGAGACTTAGCCAGTGCTGGGTGAGATAAAGGGCACTTAAAACTACACTTTTACAGTCTCAGAGACTCAGTCTGAAGATTTGCGTTGTGAAATCATAAACAGTTTGCTTCCAAAATCCACACTAGGTTTGATGTATTACCTTCAATTACTCTATATATTATATTCAATAGTTCTACGAATTACTTTCAGAAGTTCTGTTCTATACAAATTTCCCAACCGTACTTGCAAGATTTATTCTGTTTTCCCTCTGACCCTCATGTTAGGCTCACCATATATGCATTCGCAAACGATATCCGTTACTAAATGTTATACTACTTCTAAAATGTTTTGTAGCACAAACTAGATTATTTAAAAGACAGATGGATTTCTGTAATTGTGTCTCATTTACTTCAATAATCATTTGATCGTCCGCAAATGGTTGTTCGAGTAGCATTGTTTGATACTTTAACTGCCGGCCGGTGTGGCCGTGCGGTTCTAGGCGCTTCAGTCTGGAACCGCGTGACCGCTACGGTCGCAGGTTCGAATCCTGCCTCGGGCATGGATGTGTGTGATGTCCTTAGGTTTAAGTAGTTCTAAGTTCTAGGGGACTGATGACCACAGATGTTAAGTTCCATAGTGCTCAGAGCCATTTCAACCATTTGATACTTTAACTGTGAAACTACTAGGAAATTACATTTTTCAAAATTGTCAATATGTACACTGCGCGATCAAAAGTATCTGCACACCTGGCTGAAAATGACTTACAAGTTATTGGCGTCCTCCATCGGTAATGCTGAAATTCAGTATGGTGTTGGCCCACCATTAGCCTTGATGATAGCTTCCGCTCTCGCAGGCATATGTTCAGTCAGGTACTGGAACGTTTCTTGGAGAATGGCAGTCCGTTCTTCACGGATTGCTGCGTTGACGAGAGGTATCGATGTTGGTCGGTGAGGCCTCGCACGAATTCGGCGTTCCAAAACAAATGGTTCAAATGGCTCTCAGCACTATGGGACTTAACATCCGAGGTCATCAGTACCCTAGAACTTAGAACTACTTAAACCCAACTAACTTAAGGACATCACACACGACCATACCCGAGGCAAGATTCGAACCTGCGACCGTAGCGTTCGCGCGGTTCCAGACTGAAGCGCCTAGAACCGCTCGGCCACACCGGCCGGCGTTCCAAAACCTCCCAAAAATGTTCTATAGGATTCAGGTCAGGACTGTGTACAGGCCAGTCTATTACTGTCCATTACAGTCCATTATTGTCGTGTAACCACTCCGCCGCAGGCCGTGCATTATTAACAGGTTCTCGATCACGTTGAAAGATACAATCGCCACCCAACGGCCGCTGTAGTCAAGCGGTTCTAGGGGCTTCAGTGAGGAACCACGCGGCTGCTACGGTCGCAGGTTCGAAAGCTGCCTCGGGCGTGGATGTGTGTGGGTTTCCGTAGTTCTAAGTCTAGGGTACTGATGAGCTAAGATGTTAAATCCATAGTGCTTAGAGCCATTTGAATCTTTTTTTGAATCGCCATCCCTAAATTTCTCTTCAGCAGTGAGAAGCAAGAAGGTGCTTAAAACATCAATGCAGGCCTGTGCAGTGATGGTGCCACGCAAAACAACAAGGGGTGCAATCCTCCTCCATGAAAAACACGACCACACCATAAAACAACCGCCTCCGACTTTTACTGTTGGCACTACACACGCTGGCAGATGACGTTCACCGTGCATTCGGCATACCCACACCCTGCCATCTGATCACCACATTGTGTACCGTAATTCGTCACTCCACACAACGTTTTTCCACTATTCAATCGTCTAATGTTTACGCTCCTTACACCAAGCGAGGTGTCGTTTGGCATTTACGGGCGTGATGTGTGGCTTATGAGCAGCCACTTGACCATGAAATCCACGTTTTCTCACCTCCTGCCCAACAGTCATGGTCTGGATAGATGTCTGCCTATTGCACATTAGGATCCTCTTCAACAGTCGGCGGTCTCTGTCACTCAACAGATAAGGTCGGTCTGTACGTTTTTGTGCTGCACTTCTCCCTCCACGTTCCACTTCAGTATCACATCGGAAACAGTAGACCTGGGGATGTTTAGGAGTGTGGAAATCTAGCGTCCAGACGTATGACACAAGTGACACCCAATCACCTCATCACGTTTGAAGTCCTGAGCTCCGCAGAGCGCCGCCCTTCTACTCTCTCAAGATGTCTAATGACTACTGAGGTCACTGATGTGGAGTACTTGGCAGCAGGTGGCAGCACAATGCACTTAATATGAAAAATGTATGTTTTTGGGGTGTCCGGAAACTTTTGATCACATAGTTTCTATAGAAAAGAGTGGATAGTAAACTACACACTTGTGTAGGTTCTGTATTTTCTACAATCCGTTCACGTCTTTTAATTCCCATTTTTATGATAAAATTAATATTTCTCCTGACTATACTGTTTTCTATATTCAAAACTGGCATACAGTTCAATCTTCCAACAAGATGATTACATAGAATGAAATTTTCACTCTACAGCAGAGTGTGCGCTGATATGAAACTTTCTGGCAGATTAAAACTGTGTGCCGGACCGAGACTCCAACGGGTAAACTGCTAGAAAGTTTCAAGATGATTACAGTTTAGTGGGCGCTGTTGCAGTATGGTAATATATGTTACTAGGCATCTCTTCGAATTCATTTTCATACCACACTACACAGGCTTAACAATGGTTGTCAACGTTCTTCTGTCTGCATGAAGCTTAGCTGCCACTCAAAAATTACGTCTTATATCGTCCCACGGATGAAAGGTACTGAGATTCGCATCCACTCCGCAAATCGAACTGTCAATTTGTTTACAGTAATTTGTATTTGCAAGCAGAGGTAACCGGCAATCAACAGTAAATTGTTGATCCGGCTTAATAACGAAACCGTTAAACAGCTGTTGCAAGTGTGTTTGATGCTTAACAAACCTTACTGTTTAAATCAGCTAGTTAAGTGACTGCACTCTTTGCATCGAATTACGTGAAGCAAGTCACTTCGAGAGTAGTCGCGACGAATAAACTTTTACTATAGCTGACACATACATCGCGAGGGAATTCTGCAACTCCACCGATAATTTTTCTAATTATATAGTTTATTTTTCGTCTCATTTACGCATTTTTACGCTATGATTCTATTCGATCGCACGTAATAATCTTCAGTTCATAAAATCAAAGCGTATACTATCTGTTATTTTGCAATAAATAGAGGAATATTGCACATCAATGTGTAATTTACTTATGTAGCTGCGTAAGCAATCCATTACCTGTGTACAGAAAGGAAGGAATGGAAATTAATAATGCCAGTTTGCGTATAGGGCTTAAGACAGTCGACATTCTTCGCTTCAGACTGAAGCACCGCCTGAATAAGAAGCCCTCGAAATCCACGGCAGCAGGATAGCGTAAACTAAAGTGTGAAAACTGTCCAAAAGGCTACGTATGTCAGACAAGCCGGACGTTTGAAGTACGTTTCACAGAGCACGCTTCAAAAATAATAATAAAAATACAGCACTTGATGAACATCTAAAAAAACGTCGAGACTGTTGTGATCAATAACATGCTTTGGAAGTGCTGCATGATGAACCCAGAGGACACCTCCTGACAATCTTTGAAGGAACTAAGATTTTTACACACGATTTACAAGAACCTGGCAATATGTCATATCTTCGAAGCGGCTTTATTAATTGCTTGCCCGCATAGCCTTGCGTGTTCAAGACCCACTGCTGGGATAGAGAGACGTATGGGCCATGGATCGAACACACGTAGCAGATAAACAACTACGGTCGGTTGTTTTTAGGCGGCTTCCCACGTACCGCAAGGTAGATACAGGGCTGGAACCGAAGTCCCACCTCAGTTACACATTTCACAAACATTTAGAAAACTTTGGCATACTACTTTGGAATACTACTGCACACAGTTGGACCATTACGGAATATGGGAAGTAGCTCACAATTGATGCACGTCTTAGTTTAGCAACAGTCAGAAAAAGGTATTTATTCACAGTGTTGAGAATAGCTGCGATGTGGGGCTTGAGTAAGTGCGGTCGATTGGGGGTTACCCCAAGGAGCAGTGATGGGGCCACTGCTGTTCCTTATTTATATAAATGATGTGCCATCTAGTATTACAAGTAACTCTAAAATATTTATGTTTGCTGGTGACACTTGCTTGGTAGTAAAGGATGTCGTGTGGAACATTGGCTAGCTTTAAATTGTGCAATTCATGACATAAGTTCATGGCCTGTAGAGAATAAACTAACGATAAATCACAGTAAGACTCAGTTTTCTTACACACAATTCAACAAAACATGACTTTTTAATTTCACAGAATGGGAATATGATTAGTGAAACTGAACAATTCAAATTTCTAGGTGTTCAGATAGTAAGCGGGCGTGGAAAGTCCACGTTCAGCATTTTGTTCAAAGACTTCATGCTGCCGTTTTTACTATTCGAACGGTATCTGAAAGAGTGATCGTTCGACACGAAAATTAGTCTACTTTGCTCATTTTCATTCGCTTATGCCGTATGGTATTATATTTTGGAGTAACTGTTCCCATTCTGGAAGGATATTTTTGGCTCAGAAGTTAGTGGTTCGGGCAATAAGTGGAGTAAGTTCACGAACCTCTTGTCGACCCCTGTTCGCGAGTCTGGGTATTTTGACATTGGCCGCTCAATATAAATATTTCTTACTGTCATTCTTGTTAACAATATTAGTTTATTCCCAATACTAAGCAGCTTTCACTCAGTTAATACTCGGCAGAAATCCAACCTGCATTTGGATCTTGTGCTGAAAGGTGTGCAGTATGCTGCTGCATCCACTTTCAATAAGGTACCACAAGAATTCAAAAATTTTATCAGTAATCCGTGCGCTTTCAAATCGAATCTGAAGAGCTTCCCCATGAGTCACTCCTATTCTCTCGAGGAGTTCCTTTAAAAATTAAGCTGATTCTTGTTATACTGTTGATGGCTTGACTTCTTTCGGGTTCATAAACATTTTATTCCTATCTGTTGTTACTTTTATGCTGCAATTTCATGTACTGATTCGTTCCATCATCTTGAAGATTTTCTCCTCAATTTGGTCCTACGGAGCTGAAGTGTAAGTAAATAAATAAACAGACAGTTGGGGTACACACAGGGGGTAACGTGGTGGCGACGGAAAGGGCATCTGCCCATCCATTACGTTAAACGTGCCATCCGTTAAGAAACATACCGACCCTGTGCGGATGTGGGGAAAAGGGCAAGAAAAGTGGAAGATTTTATTTTGCACTTTTTAGAAAATTGTACGATAGTACAATACGATAGTCCCGCTCGCTGAGAAGGGAAAGTGGCGACGCATCGGCTCACTCGCCGGCGTGCATGCTGGTTTCCGCACGCACCGTAAAATCTATGCGCAGTACAATGCCATCAAGGGGAAGAAAACTGTGGCTGCTTTACATAATTCAATTTTTATAGTGTTACTATTTTATATCTTTCACTGTTTTATACTTCCAATATTCTATACTTTTAATATTTTAAGTCACTTAATTTAATTTTATTCGCTTTATTTAAGACCTCTTACATAATTTTACTGTTTTATGCCTTTTAAAGATTTAAACTTCCATTGTTCTACGGTATTAATAATTTAAGGTAAATTTTGTTTTAAATATACATTTTAGCATAAGCATGCCAATTTTGCACAAGGTACTGTAGTGTTTTATTGAATTTAAAGCTATTGTGTTCATGTGGTCCCTTTACCTACCTCCTCCTTCTTTCCTTGTCCCAAGCTCCCTCCCCAACTTTTACTCACCTTATTTCCCCACCTTTCCTCTTCCATCCCATCCCTTCTCGTAACTCCTATGTAAGACATACACCACACTTGCATACTGCAGTATTCTGTTTTGTAGTTGAAATAAAGACGCAACGGATTGCTTAATCAATTTCATGGGTAGATTAAACAGTTTGGTAAGTACTTTTCTACTTACTGTAAAATAAAAGAAAGAATAAAACTTTTTAAAGTTTTATTTCTCTCTGAAGATGAAATGTCAGCTAAATCAGTCATATAAAAAAGAGCAACTAAAACAAAAAATGAACTATGTATTTTTTTGCCCGAATTGAGATAGCAGCTTACATTACACTACAGAATAAAATATCTCTAAGAAAACGCGTCGATTAGGTTGGAGGTGTTTGCAGAGAAGTTAAGGTATCAAAATCCAGCAAATAAGTGAGGCTGCGGAATGCTTGGTGTCAACAACGAGCTCGATAAACGACGCAAAGGAGTTAAATATCAAACTATATCTGCTTTCTTGTCATTTTTGTTTGTTTGTATGTACTGTTGCCATTTGTTTAGAGTTGAACGAACGATCGACAGAGAATCAATCAGTACGGGAGGCAGAAATCATGTAAGCGTAAAATACAAACGGAGTCCGACAACAAACAATTTCAAAGGTCTGTGACCTCGAGCCCACTGCTTGAGCTCTGCGCAGTCGGCAATGAAGTTAACTGACATTGTATGAAAAATAGTAACTAACTGGCAAAGTCTCTAGAAATTATAAAACGAGAAGAGTGTGTGTTTTAGTGGTATACTATAATATTGTGCGGTAAATAGTACATTAGGACAATACTGACGCTTATAAACCAGTCAGCAATGTAAATACGTAATGTTTTATCCGCTAGGCGTACTTAAAGTCACACGAATGTCTTTCTGACATAATACACAACAAAAAGTTTTCTCTGAAGCGGTAGCGTGTTAAATACACCTAGAGACGTAGATAGTAATGAAAATTCGAAACCGTTCTTTAGATTCGATTGATATCACTTGTGAAACACTGTGGCCAATTAAAACTACGTGCGACAATGACATAAGGCCGAAAACTTGCCGTCTGAGACCAAAACCCTGCCAGTTTCTTTAAAATTCTTGCCCATCTCTCGAAAAATGCCTTCTGTTCCTAGCTATTCCCACCATAGCCTTCAACGTTTTGTTAGAACGTCGTATGTCGTACTCCAGAGCAACACAACAACGGCATTCCGCTGAGGAGTGCCAAGCTAGGCTCCTCTTCGAAACCCGAGATACTTATTCTAAAACAAACTTGATCGTTTTCCTTTTCTAAAGAAAGCAAGTTTTCTCTTCTCTTCTAAACAAGTCTCCTCTTCTAAAACAAACCAGGCTTCTTTACTGAAACAAATTAGGTTTCTCTTCCAGACTAGGCAACTCTTTCCGACTGCATTCAATCGCAGCTAGGTGAAGTCGAACGTGGGCAAATTGTTGATACTCTTGTTGGGTGGTTCTACACTGAAGCGTCAAAGGAACTGATATAGGCATCCAAACTTATCTTCCCCGAGGTCGGCTTCTACCAGTTTTTCCATACGTCTGTAAAGAATTCGCGTAAGTATTTTGCAGACGTTACTTATTAAACTGATAGTTCGATAATTTTCACATCTGTCAACACCTCCTAGCTATGGGAATGGCATTATTATATTCTTCTTGAAGCCTGATGGTATTTTGCTCACCAGATGGTAGAGTTTTGTCAGGACTGTCTCTCCCAAGGCTGTCAGTAGTTCTAATGGAATGTTGTCTACTCTCGAGGCCTTGTTTTGACTTACGTCTTTCAGTGCTCTGTCAAACTCTTCACGCAGTATCATATCTCCCATTTCATCTTCATCTATATCCTTTTCCATTTCCATAAAATTGCCCTCAAGTACCTCGCCCTCGTACACACTCTCTATATACTCCTTCCACCTTTCTGCTTTCCCTTCTTTGCTTAGAACTGGGTTGCCATCTGAGCTCTTGATATTCATACAAGTGGTTCTCTTTTCCCCAAAGGTCTCTTTAACTTTCCTATAGGCAGTATCTGCCTTACCCCTAGTGAGATAAGCCTCTACATCCTTACATTTGTCCTCTAGCCATCCCTGTTTAGCCATTTTGCACTTTCTGTCGATCTCATTTTTGAGACGTTTGTATTCCTTTTTGTCTGCTTCATTTACTGCATTTTTATATTTTCTCCTTTCATCAGTTAAATTCAGTATTTCTTCTGTCACTCAAGGATTTATACTAGCCCTCGTATTTTTACCTACTTGACCCTCTGCTGCCTTCACTACTTCATCCCTCAAAGCTACCCATTCTTCTTCTACTGTACTTCTTTCCCTCATTCTTGTCAATTGTTTCCTTATGCTCTCCCGGAAACACTGAACAATCTCTGGTTTAGTCAGTTTATCCAGGTCCCATCTGCTTAAACTCCCACCATTTTGCAGTTTCTTCAGTTTAATCTACAGTTCATAACCAATAGATTGTGGTCAGAGTCCACATCTGCCCCTGGAAATGTCTTACAATTTAAAACCTGGTTCCTAAATCTCTGTCTTACCGTTATACAACCTATCTGAAACCTGTCAGTATCTCCAGGCTTCTTGCATGTACACAACCTTCTTTTATGATTCTTGAGCCAAGTGTTAGCTATGATTAAGTTATGCTTTTACCAGGCGGCTTCCTCTTTCATTTCTTACCCCCAATCCATATTCACCTACTACGTTTCCGTCTCTTCCTTTTCCTACTATCGAATTCCAGTCACCCATGAGTATTAAATTTTCGTCTCCCTTTCGTCTCCCTTTCTTTTATCTCATCATACGTTTCTTCAATTTCTTCGTTATCTGCAGAGGTAGTTGGCATATAAACTTGTACTACTGTAGCAGGCGTGGGCTTCGTGTCTATCTTGGCCACAATAATGCGTTCACTATACTGTTTATAGTACCTTGCCCGCACCCTTATTTTTTATTCATTAATAAAACTATTCCTGCATTACCCCTATTTGATCTTGTATTCATAACTCTGTGTTCACCTGATCAAAAGTCTTGTTCCTCCTGCCACCGATCTTCACTAATTCCCACTATATCTAACTTTAACCTATCCATTTCCCTTTTTAAATTTTCTAACCTACCTGCCCGATTAAGGGATCTGACATTCCACGCTCCGATCCGTAGAGCGCCAGCTTTCTTTCTCCTGATAACGACGTCCTCCTGAGTAGTCCCCGCCCGGAGATCCGAATGGGGGACTATTTTACCTCCGGAATATTTTACCCATGAGGACGCCATCATCATTTAACCATGCGGTACAGCTGCATGCCAGCGGGAAAAATTACGGCTGTGGTTTCCGCTTGCTTTCAGCCGTTCACAGAACCAGCACAGCAAGGCCGTTTTCGTTAGTGTTACAAGGCCAGATCAGTCAATCATCCGGACTGTTACCCCTGCAACTACTGGATGGGCTGCTGCCCCTCTTCAGGAACCACACGTTTGTCTGGCCTCTCAACAGATACCCCTCCGTTGTGGTTGCACCTACCGTACGGCTATCTGTATCGCTGAAGTACGTGAGCCTCCCTACCAACGGCAAGGTATATGGTTCATGGGTGGTATGGGCATGCATATTCAAATACAGTGATATGTAAACAGGCAGAATACGGCGCTGCCGTCGGCAACGCCTATATAAGACATCAAATATCTGGCGCAGTTGTTAGATCGGTTATTGCTGCTACAACAGGAGGTTATCCAGATTTAAGCGAAGGTGAACGTGGTGTTACAGGTGGCGTGCGAATGATGGGACATGAGGTAGCGATGAAGTGGGGAGTTTCCCTCATGACCCCTTCACAAGAGTATTATTAATATGAGGAATCCGGTGAAACATCAAATCTCCGACATTGCTGCGGCCGGAAAAAGATCCTGCAAGAACGGGACCAACGACGACTGCAGAGAATCGTTCAGGGTGCAGAAGTGCAACCCTTCCGCAAGTTGCTGTTGATTTCAATGCTGGGCCAACAACAAGTGTCAAACTGCGAACCATTCAACGAATCATCATTGATTTGGGCTTTCAGAGGCGAAGGCCCACTCGTGTTCTCTTGACGTTTGCAGACAGAAGGCCGTACGCCTCGCCTGTGTCCGTCAACACCGACTTTGGACTGTTGATGACTGGAAACATGTTGCCTGGTCGGACGAGTCTCGTTTCAAATTGTATCGAGCGGATGGGCCTGTACGGGTGTGGAGATAACCTCATGAATGCATGGACCCTGCATGTCAGCAGGGCACTCATCAAGCTGGCGGAGGCTCAGTAATGGTGTGGGGCGTGTGCAGTTGGAGTGATATGGACCCCTGATACTTCTAGATACGACTCTGACAGGTGACACGAACGTCAGGGCCATGTCTGATCACCTGAATCCATTCATGTCCATTTTGCATTCCGACGGACTTGGGCAGTTCCAACAGGACAATACGACAATCCAGGCGCCCAGAATTGCTACAGAGTGACTCCAGGAATATTCTTCTGAGTTTAAACACTTCCACTGGCCACCAAGGTCTCCAGTTTTGTAACGTGCTGTTCAGAAGACATCTCCAACCCCACGTATTCTTACCGATTTATGGACAGCTCTGCAGGATTCATGGTGTCAGTTCCCTGCAGCACTACTTCAGACATTACGTGTTGCGGGATTTCTGCGTGCTCGCGATATGAGGCAAGTGTACCAGTTTCTTTGCTCTTCAGTGTATAACCAGGGGACCCGAAGTGTTTGGTCTTTCAAGATTTGTACCATATACAGAAAAAGCGGGAAACGTGAATTACTAAGTCAAACGAGGACAGAAGTGTGTGTCCAGAGATCGTGACAACCTTTCACTGAAGCGGATTGAGACGAAAAATAAGAGGATTACAGCTGCAAATGTCAATGAGGAACTGCATGTCGCACTCACGAATGTGATCAGCACTAAAACAACTCGAAGGGAACTCCATAAGCACGGAACAGTAGGGTGACTTGGAATTCCAGAACAGCTCATCAGTGATGCAAATACCCATAACAGGAGAACGTGATGCCGAAGCCGTAAAACTTGAACTGTGGAGCAATGGAAGAAACTCATTTGCTCGGATGAGTCTTGTTTCGTATTGTTGCTAACTTCTGGCCGATTGTTCGTGCCAAGAGTGAAACAGCGCTGGAGTCCGTGATGATATGGGCAGCCATATCGTGGTATTCCATCGGCCCCAAGCACCTTACTGCCGAGAATTACGTGGCGGTTTTGACTGATCAGGTCTATTCCACAACGTTGTTCCCCAATTGTGATGTTGTGTTTCGAGACGGTAGTTGCCCTCTTCACACAGCTCGCATCGTTCAAGACCAGTTTTTTGAACACTGGGATGAAATGTCCCATCTCCCCTGTCCTCCACAGTCACCAGGTATCAATATTGTTGAGCCTTTGTGTTTTATTTTGTAAAGAAATTTGCATGATCGCTATCCAACTCCATCTCCGTTAGCAACAATTGCCACAATTCTGCAGGAAGTATGGCATAAGATTCCCTTGGAAACCATACAGGACCAGTATTTCTTGATTCTGAGACGACCAAAAGCTGTTTGGAATGCAAACGATTTTCCTCCATCGTATTAGCACGCTACTGTGCTGGGTTTTTGGTGTTTCTGCATTTTTGTGCAAACACTGTATAGCTTCCTTAGAGCAGAATTGCATTGTTTCACATTCATGGAGAAAGTACTCGCCTGGAAATATCTTTTCGTTAAGGCTACAGGGGATTTCCATTCTTTTTCCTCGTCATCTTCTGAGTTATCCAAGTCCATCCTCACAGCAATGCCATGATTAGTGAGGCACAGTAGATGTCTTGCCCTGCTCAACTCTTGGCGCCGTAGCTGCAAGTGTTTTCTTGCTGTTGGAGACAATGCGCTGTATTAATGAAAGGAGCCCGCTGCTGAATTATCCGTTCACGAAACAACATCCACCCGCACAATGATGCAGTGGTTATCAATGCTCTATTGTAGTCGTCAAAGGAGCTGTATTATCCAAACACGAAGCAAGGTCCGCCCTCACAGTTAGGCAGTGGTTGTAGTCATCAAATGGGCCCACCGCTGAGTTATCGAGGTACCAAGGCCCACCCTGACAGTTGTGGTTATGGAGGCACGGTTGAGGTCGTGGCCTGCTCTGCATGCAGTTGACGCCAGGTAGTATTCTCGCAGTTGTCGAAAGGGCACCGCAGTCATCAGAAGAGACCACTGCTGGCGCAGCCGGTGTCCACCAGCTATCGACCAGAGCTACGGTAGGTTGTTTGGCCAGGAGCAGCGGAAAGAGCGCGACTTTTTATTTTTACTGTTTTTCGGGAAGTACCGATACAGCAATCTCGACCTTGGATATGTTATGCTACAGGTTGTTTTCGGCATATTAGAGAATACATTATTTTAATTCATACCCTGGTACGAAGTTTCGTAGGCTTAACAAAACATAGATTCCGACATAAAACAAATTTTAACATACCCATCGAGCAAGGACGAAAATTTAACACAAGTTACACACAGATACTATAGTATAAGAATTGTAGACGAAAACAACAAGAACTGGTAAGTCACCATTTGTACACATTTGGGATACTCCCAGTTCAGTTAATATTAATGACTATGTGGGCCTAGCTGAAGTAACGATAAAATAATCATTTGGATGACCCGTAAGATTGTTTCAAAAGCTGCAGATACGGACTTAAATACTTGTACAGATCTAGAAGTACCATCTACACGAAACATGAGAGCATTATAAGAGAACTAGGCTTAGGTACTACAGTCATACGTATAGACGCACTTGCTGGTACACAGTGACATAGACGTGTTCCAATAGTCCATTAACATTTGAAAATTGACCAATTCACCAAATAACGTAGGTAGAGAGATAAGACTTGACATATGTACATGAAATGACGTCGGGTTTTATTGAAACAAAAATGATTGCAACCGGTAAACGGATGGCATTGGACAGTGTCAGCGTGGCGGCTGTGCGGTACGCTTATCCCATATGTTACACTATTGCATCATACCTATCGTAGCTAATAAACACCTGCCGGAAGGTATGAGTTTTATGCAGGATGGCGTCTCCCTCCCTCCCTCCCCCCCCCCTATTGTCACAGGTGTGAAAAATCTCTTGGGCACATCGTTTGATGAAGATCATGTGCTGGTGCACCGTCATGCTTCGCCTCCCAGAGCTTGGCCACACAGGTGGCCAGACCTCAGTCCGCGTGATTTTTGGTTGTGGCGTTACTTGAAGTCACAAATCTACCGCGATTGTCCTCATTAGGGATGCTAAAAGACATCCGATGGCAGTTTCTCACTATATCTACTGATGTGTTGTACAGTGATGTTTACAACATTGTCCCTTGACTAAAGGTAATGTTGACGAATGACGATCGACATGCTGAACATTTACCACAAACAAAATCGTCTAATTGTGATAATTATTGTTTTAGTACCACAAGGAGCGCCACTGTTGGTCATTTTGCGCACTTTTTTGGTTTCAGTAAAACTGCATGTTACTTCAAGCACAGATGTTGGTGTATAGATTTCTACTTAAATTTTTCCGTAAAGTATTGTATTTTCGAATATTAACGGACTTTTGGGTCACCCTGTACATTTACAGGCTAATCGTTCCGTAGCCTGCTGAATGATACATGGGAAGATAGTCAGTGCTCTTGTCTTCCTCTGGAGTTCTAATTACCACGAACGTTAGATTAGCATCGCATGGTGGTATATCTGACTGTTGATACTATTGACAAACTTGGACAGCATTTTATACGTTACTTTAGCGTTGGACGTTGAGAAGGTTGGTAGGCTGCTTGGGAACTGGCGACCAAGACACCGAAGGTAATTTTCAAATACGTCTATGTGATCAATGTTGATGTGATCTGCGTTCTGAAGACATTGTCGGATTTGGATCTTTGTTCGAGCAAGTAGAGGTGTTAGTTGAACTTTCAAAGATCAAATTTTGGCGATGTTGTGATTGCTATGAAGCTCCTCTGTATTTTTATTAGATCTTCGTACCCCGACTCTTGGGACGAGTTATCGCATACTGACTGACTCTGGTTATAGATATTTGATACATTTCGTTTGCCAATCCGATGACGACCGGTTTCTGAGTATTGGAATCGTATCTATGACAGGAAGTTTATCCTATTTAATAACTCCATGCAAATGTTCTTCATTTGTTACGGCATCTACTTATTCATTTCCAGTTATTCCAGAATGGCCTTTCATCCATATCATCAAGATGCGGAGATAGTTCCTCTTCACCTGCGACACAACTACTATAATTATTGCAAAGAAGGTGTTGCTACAATCATTATGGTGGTTTCTGATCAGTTGGAGGGCCAACGTACTATAAAATACTATTATTGTGTTTGCAGTGACAGTCTGTGCGAGCTCGGCTGTCATAATAGTAGGGTCTAGATCCAGGTTCTATAGTACTTGCCTTTTGCCTTTAGGTAGCCACTAGACAGAACCAGCGCCGTCACTAGACTTGAACTCATCTGTACACACTACGCACGCACTGTGATAGTGAGACAGGAGTGTTACTGCATTTGCTTTGTTGGAGTGCTGCATTAAATTGTTCTGGCATCAGTCTATAGAGTCCATGTTTCGTATGGTCTGTTGTAGTGCGGTATGACAGGATTCTTCCTTACTTTGCACCTTTATGCACGAATCTCCACATATTCAGCCAACAGGTGGAAGTTGTTACTTATCCGATATCTTACGCACGCATCAGGATGTCAATTCGAGAGGCACTCTTGGAGCAACGGCAGGAGGAAGACGATTGTCAGATGTCGGCTTAGTGGGAGGATACCACGGAGGTAGTGGCAGTAATTTCGTGGAGGATGTCCTGGTGCTGAAAAGTCTGTAGTTGGAATGCTTGGGTAGTATTTGTGTCTTGTGCTGTGTTTCCTGTACTAAGGACTCTCAAAGTGAAACACGCTTATTTAACAGCCTTCAGATTTGTTCTTTTGAGAATGACTTGTCTGGATGTTCCAGCTGACAGTTCATGTGGAATGTTATGTACTGTAATTATGTAATTCACGTATCTGTATTGCATTTGTAGTGTAGTGTTGGTTTCCTGATGAAGTTGACGAACATGTTACTTCCATTTTTTTGAAGATCGTCTTGCCTAAACTTTAGCCAATAATCAAACCTTATTTTTATTTTATTATTATTATTGTTTCCTTGTATGTACAGAAATTCAAGATACAGATCAGTTATGTTTGATAATAAAGTCGTTTTAGCTACTAAAATAATTCCACCTCAAAAACGCCAGCCCCTTCCACTACTCAGTCTATTTCTCCTGCAAAATGTGGCCTATCATGGTTTCACTTTGGTCAGTGCCTTCTTCCTACAGTCCAAACACACTGAGGTCCTCCTGCATAACTTGCAGAACTAACACTCGTGCAAGGAAGAACGTTGCAAATGAGAATGTTGGTTCCAGTAATCGAACTGGTTCTCTCTCACATGTGCGTAGTGTTTCACTGCAACACCCCCATCCTCAGTATATAGTGGTAAATAATTTGGAAGAACTAGTGGTATGCGATATTAGATACACATACATCGTGAAATCTCTGTCACATGAATAGCTCAACTTTTTTATTGTTTAAATTTCTTTGAATAATTTTCTTTGATTAATTACTGGAATTATTGGAATTATTATTAATATCTTGTAGATATTGCAGTGCCTCCACAGCATCGTTGATGGGGAAATCCCGTGCAGTAGACTCAACTCACCGTGCATGTTGGCTTCTTTCTCCGTGGATCTGTCTGTAATATCTGAAAAGTATGTGTAGGTGATGACCGATTCACACTTTTTAGATATTACGACAGCTGCATGATTAAAATGTGTAGAGTTCTATTTGTACTGTCGATAAAGACACGAGAGTTTATTACTCCATTTAAACGTAACCTAAATGGCTTCCCAAGTTAATGTCTCCATCTGATGGGAAGACCACTAGCAACAATGTATTCGCTGATATCTAGATATATGCCACCCATCCTAACTGATAAAAAATAGTCTAACATGTCCTGTTGTGTGCCTTTTTCAAGACGTTGGAGGGAGACTGGGTCAATGCCTCGTCAGGATGTTTCATTGGTCCACTTGTGACTTGGCAACATCATGTGATTGGACCTTAGAATCCGATAGGTGACCTTATTGATTTTTAGGTAGACACTGCCCAGCGTCAGTGACTCGTTGTGAACCAGTGGCATAAAAGCGTCAGAGAAGAAATTACAAGTGGCTAATACACTTGAAGAAGCGAAGGGCTAGGTCGCCTCTAAGGGAAAGATTACGCCTTCTGAGGTATGGAGAGTTGTGACAAAGGGATTTGTCCACTGAAGATGTGCCTTCTACATGTGACAACGACAGCGTTGATGGCGACAGCTTAAATTCTTGAGGTCACTGAAAGTTCTGCTAGCACCGGAAAGTGTCATCCGTGGTCGCTCCCTTATATATGAGACTAGGCAACACTGTGGTGGACATCCATCACTGTGTCGACCTTTGGGCCTATTCTATAAGAATGACAGGCTCAAACGTCCTAACGAGACATAGGGACGTAGACGATGCTGCGTGTTTCTTAGTTTCTGGCGTACAAATGTCTACTGCGGCATTGCCTTTCACGTATGTGATGAAAGGCAGGTTCCAACGACGCGCCGGCGGTGTCAGTCATTAGCTAATAGCACGATTAAATAAAAATTCCATTACCGCCTACTACGGACATAGTTAACGTTTATTAGCCATTTATGTTTCAAACGTTCACACTAAGCATTCCGTTTCGCCATACTGGGCCGAAAGGAATGGACGCCAGATGGCAGATCTCGTATTTGTTGCAGAATTCGTGGGAATGTTGAGATTGAACTAACTTCTCCAACGGTATTTTATAGCCACTCCACATCTGCAGAAACTTCTGCAGTACTTGTCCATATTTGGCAGAAATAATAGACCACATCAACTTTTACCACCCACTGTGATTTTAAAAAAGTGGCTCACAAGATTTAGGTGTGTACTGTAGACTGGTTATATAAGGGTTGAAGGACTCTTGTGATGTTCAAGGATTTCGGTGCATCAATTGTTCAATGTTCTGTACGTCTGAATCAACAAATATCGTGTTTGGCTATGTTCTTATATCGCTGTCCCACTGACTAACTGTATACTGTGAGACGTCGGTTGAACTCTTTAGCAATCCCCTAAGATGTTTCATGTACAGTCCCCAGTGACCTACAGGGAAGGGAAGCTCCCCGTAAGATCATGCAAATTTAAGAGAAACAGTGTCACACAATAGGTAACATCTTATTGAATGAGAATCAGTAGAGGTGGCCCAGGTAAGCATGACAATATGGATGCCACAGATCACAGAGCTGTATTAATGAAAGGACACATCCAAACACAAAGGGAAAGTGGAAGTCACTATAACCACGGGCACGATTGTCTAAGAGCACAAGATTTATTGCCTATTTTTCTTTGAATGCTGTTGGACGTAATGTGGATGTGGTAATCTGAAATACACGGCACTAAATCTACCGCGCTATGCTACATTGTTCCTCTAGATACTGTGAAACTTCGCACCAGGGTCACGAGCACATCTCCACTTACACACGTTTTAAGGAGCTTTTGCGCATGCGCGACTGGCGTGACGTATTTGTCTTACGGGAAATACATACAGATTTGAAAAACAAAACAGCTAGCTCTTACTTCTCAACTACAAGTTTACGTCAATACAATCAGGTAGCAGCACACTGCAGCGGACTTTTATCCCTATTCACATGGCACATTTCCCTAGATATGCTAATCCACTCACTGTAAAGTAAAAGTAGATCGGACATCAGTATATGTTATAGTTATACTGATAGAAAATCTGTTTTGTAGAATTCTGAGTGAGATACAGTATATTACGTTTTGGATTTTATTGTATGATAAACCATTTCAGGCGCTGAGAAACATACAGCACGTTGTGAGACTGTAGCATTTATTCGTGCTTCTGACATCTCTTGATCTTATGGTTGGCCAGCAGGCCCACATTGTACGCATATATCAACATTCACGAAAAGCTGTCTCAATTATTTCTCTGATATTCACTTAAATGTGGAATCGAAAACAGTGTGCTTTTGGCTCTTACAGCTCTCAGCATCTCATTCGTATTCTAGTCAAGTGATCTTGTGGGTGAAGAGAAGTACTTGAATTTAATTATTTACACAAACGGCAGTTTGAGTTTGGAGCCGGCTGTTCACAATGCAGGAATCGGCTTTCTTTTGCAGTGTTAACATGAACTCTGTTGGATCTGATTTAAATGCTAAAGGGAAAGAAACATGCTTGGAAAAGTTAGCCGCAAAGAAACTAGGCCTTCCCAGACCAAATCCGTTGTCCTAGCAAGTGATGAAATTAAATAAACGTGACTACAAGCGAACATTTAACAAATAAGTGTATAATAACGGTAAGTTAGTGTGTGGGTCAAACGTAAGGATGACTGATTTTCAGCCGGGAAGTTAATTTATTAACTAATGCATGTGTTAGGGATCTTGTACATCTGTTCGAAAAAATGAAAAAAGCACGAAAACTCCCACTTACACAAAAGTGTGGAACAGGGGCTGGTGAACGCTTAAACATTATTTCATTCTTGCCATAAACTTTACTTAATTATTTATAAAACAACAAAATTCCACAAAAACAACTCTTTCTTTTTTCAGACAAGTTATTCCTATCATTTTGTTATGATAACTGTATAAATATATTCATAAGCATATTTATTATACAGCAGATGCTGTTAATTTCACAGTCTCATATTTACCTGAATTTAAAAATTTGTGAACACCCAGAATGTACACTTAACTTGCCGCCACTGACTATAACAATTTAGTTTATTGCAATACGACATGAAATAAGATGGTTTACCAACTCAGTTACACATATAAACGTTTAGCAGCTGGTTTGTAATTATGGATTATAGCCTTGCCACAGGCGAATGGACACATGAAAGCAGAACATGAAACTATATCGTGGATACGTCCAGTAATTGCATAAATGATCAGTGATTTAAGGAAAGAATCCCGGGAAAACAAGAAGGAACGTCAACAGATTCGTCAAAGCACGTGATGGGTTCACTTAGCTGGCTGTGAATGTGAAAGCTGCATAGTTAAACTCTTATGCAATTTAACTAACGACACATCCTCTTCGCCTCGGTGATTGCATCGATGGCTCATTTTTACCAGTCCTAAAGGATGTATGATAGACGGTAGCGGTAGTAGCTGGAAATTCTGAGTGCATCTCGACATGCATGCTGTGCTCTATGTCGGAGACATCCCTCTCTGCAGTTTTCTGCAACAACCTGGAGCAAGCGTTCTCTTCGACTTCTCTACTGCAAGTGTGTTCTGAATTTACTGTCTAAAACTTAGCTATATCTCCCAGTGAATCTCTCTCACTACGATTTCCAATCATGGACAGTCGAAACCCTTGCACAGAGACATACGCAGGAAAATGTCCCTCCTACAAAAAATAACTACTATGAACCAGTGGCACTCTCTCTTACTCAGATTTAACTGAAATTTCCTGTGTGGCGCGACCGTGACCAATGGCTGGTCACACCATCTCAAGCTCTGAACTTTTCACCTGTCATACAGGTCTTAACTCATCATAATTGATTCCTTACAGCGTATCACACAATGCAGTTTCGATGGAAAGCAGGTCGCTCGCATACACAGAAGCTGTGCGGCCGCTGGACACTGAAACTTCCCTGTTCCATACCTACTCATGGGCGGCTTTCAGTGCCAAATATGTTTATAAAACTCTGATCGTTCTAACTTAGTTTCCCTTCTCGAAATAGCTAAGGAAAGCCACAACCTGCAATAAAAGAGAATAAAGGAGAAGAAAGGATTTATACAAGGGCGATGTGCTTGAGGACAATATTATGGAAATGAAAGAGGATGTAGATGAAGATGAAATGGGAGATAAGATACTGCGTGAAGAGTTTGACAGAGCACTGAAAGACCTGAGTCGAAACAAGGCCCCGGGAGTAGACAACATTCCATTAGATCTACTGACGGCCTTGGGAGAGACAGTCATGACAAAACTCTACCATCTGGTGAGCAAGATGTATGAGACAGGCGAAATACCCTCAGACTTCAAGAAGAATATAATAATTCCAATCCCAAAGAAAGCAGGTGTTGATAGATGTGAAAATTACCGAACCATCAGTTTAATAAGTCACAGCTGCAAAATACTAACCCGAATTCCTTACAGTCGAATGGAAAAACTGGTAGAAGCGGACCTCGGGGAAGATCAGTTTGGATTCCGTAGAAAGGTTGGAACACGTGGGCAATACTAACCTTACGACTTATCTTAGAAGCTAGATTAAGAAAAGGCAAACCTACGTTTCTAGCATTTGTAGACTTAGAGAAAGCTTTTGACAATGTTGACTGGAATACTCTCTTTCAAATTCTGAAGGTGGCAGGGGTAAAATACAGGGAGCGAGAGGCTATTTACAATTTGTACAGAAACCAGATGGCAGTTATAAGAGTCGAGGGGCATGAAAGGGGAACAGTGGTTGGAAAAGGAGTGAGACAGGGTTGTAGCCTCTCCCCGATGTTATTCAATCTGTATATTGAGCAAGCAGTAAAGGAAACAAAAGAAAAATTCGGAGTAGGTATTAAAATTCATGGAGAAGAAGTAAAAACTTTGAGGTTCGCCGATGACATTGTAATTCTGTCAGAGACAGCAAAGGACTTGGAAGAGCAGTTGAATGGAATGGACAGTGTCTTGAAAGGAGGATATAAGATGAACATCAACAAAAGCAAAACAAGGATAATGGAATGTAGTCAAATTAAATCGGGTGATGCTGAGGGGATTAGATTAGGAAATGAGACACTTGAAGTAGTAAAGGAGTTTTGCTATTTAGGGAGTAAAATAACTGATGTTGGTCGAAGTAGAGAGGATATAAAATGTAGACTGGCAATGGCAAGGAAATCGTTTCTGAAGAAGAGAAATTTGTTAACATCGAGTATAGATTTAAGTGTCAGGAAGTCGTTTCTGAAAGTATTTGTATGGAGTGCAGCCATGTATGTAAGTGAAACATGGACGATAACTAGTTTGGACAAGAAGAGAATAGAATCTTTCGAAATATGGTACTACAGAAGAATGCTGAAGATTAGATGGGTAGATCACATAACTAATGAGGAGGTACTGAATAGGATTGGGGAGAAGAGAAGTTTGTGGCACAACTTGACTAGAAGAAGGAATCGGTTGGTAGGACATGTTTTGAGGCATCAAGGGATCACAAATTTAGCATTGGAGGGCAGCGTGGAGGGTAAAAATCGTAGAGGGAGACCAAGAGATGAATACACTAAGCAGATTCAGAAGGATGTAGGTTGCAGTAGGTACTGGGAGATGAATAAGCTTGCACAGGATAGAGTTGCATGGAGAACTGCATCAAACCAGTCTCAGGACTGAAGACCACAACAACAACAAAGCAGTGTAATCATTGACAGAAGCGAATAATGTCTAGAGTTTTCATGCAGCGTAAAAGAATTGATTGTAGTGACTATTGGAATGTGTGTATTACATTACATGACAGTTTGGGTGTAAACTCTCATCAGCAATAGATTATACTTCATTGCACATAACAGTGTTCTCTTTCAAACTTGCTGAACATGTCACTTTTCTAAGAAAGTGATGGCACACGGTAGTATTTACCGAATATCTGTGACATGACATGGAAAAGTCTACAGCTATTTCTCTGTTACTGTCCAACTTAAAATATTAAATGTGGATAGTGTAAGAGTACATCAACTTTTGTCTAATATGACATTGGCCCCTAGTGTATTTTCTAATTATGTGACCCCAGACACAGTACCCACTCTGTAAACATTTTGCTGTTCCTTCAGAAAGATTCCTTCGGAAAGGCAGTTTACTCAAAAACTGCTATCAACGATTTGTAATTTGTTAAATGTAATCATATACCATTCAGATGTAGATGATTTTGTTTTACTGAATACGCTATCCTCGAAATGTATCTATGAATTAACTGTGTTGGTCTTGATTGAGAGGGGTTATATACAAGACGCTGCAGAATACTAATGGAATTTCTCCTCGCTAACACAGCATCGATACCATACTGAGAAGCATTAATTGATAGGAGTATGAACTGTAATATGCGTCAGAAGACATGAGGCTTAAAATAGCTTTTGCTTTAATGTGAGATTTGCCTTGTCACTAACCGGAGATGGATAAGAAATGCTATTACAATATAGTCAGTTTCATGTATATATGCAGTCGTCCACCGTGGAATGGTTTTCGACTAGTAGTGAATTTTACCTACACCACTGGCCTTTATAATTGCTACACCACGAAGATGACGTGATACAGACGCGAAATTTAACCGACAGATGCTGTGACACGCAAATGATCAGCTTTTCACAGCATTCGCACAAGGTTGGCGCCAGTGGCGACGCCTACAATGTGCTGACATGAGGAAACTTTCCAACCGATTTCTCAAGCAGCAGTTGACCGGCGTTGCCTGGTGAAACGTTGTTGTGATGCCTCGTGTAAGAAGGAGAAATGCGTACCATCACGTTTCCGTCTTTGATAAAGGTCGGATTGTAGCCTACGGCGATTGCGGTTTATCGTATCGCAACATTGCTGCTCGCGTTGGTCGAGATCCAATGACTGTTAGCAGAATAGGGAATCGGTGGGTTCAGGAGGGTAATTCGGAACGCCGTGTTGGATCCCAACAGCCTCGTATAACTAGTAGTCGAGATGACAAGCATCTTATCCGCATGGCTGTAACGGGTCGTGCAGCCACGTCTCGATCCCTGATCAACAGATGGGGACGTTAGCAAGACAACTACCATCTGCACGAACAGTTCGACGACGTTTGCAGCAGCATGGACTATCATCTCGGAGACCATGGCTGCGGTTACCCTTGACGCTGCATCACAGACAGGAGCGCCTGCGATGGTGTACCGCCCGCATCTCGTGGTCGTGCCGTAGCGATCTCGCTTCCCACGCCCGGGTTCCCGGGTTCGATTCCCGGCGGGGTCAGGGATTTTGTCTGCCTCGTGATGGCTGGGTGTTGTGTGCTGTCCTTAGCTTAGTTAGGTTTAAGTAGTTCTAAGTTCTAGGGGACTGATGACCATAGATGTTAAGTCCCATAGTGCTCAGAGCCATTTGATGGTGTACTCAGCGACGAACCCTGGGTGCACGAATGGCAAAACGTCATTTTTTGGGATGAATCCAGGTTCTGTTTACAGCATCATGATGTTCGCATCCGTGTTTGGCTGCATCACGGTGAACGCACATTGGAAACGTGTATTCGTCATCGCCGTCCTGGCGTGTCACCCGGCGTGATGGTATGGGGTGCCATTGGTTACACGTCTCGGTCACCTCTTGTTCGCATTGCCGGCGCTTTGAACAGCGGACGTTACATTTCAGGTGTGTTACGACCCGTTGCTCTACCCTTCATTCGATCCTTTCGAAACCCTACATTTCAGCAGAATAATGTACAACCGCATGTTGCAGGTCCTGTACGGGCCTTTCTGGATACAGAAAATGTTCGACTGCTGCCCTGGCCAGCACGTTCCCCAGATATCTCACCAATTGAAAACGTCTGGTGAATGGTGGCCGAGCAACCGGGTCGTCACAATACGCCAGTCAGTACTCTTGATGAACTGTGGTATCGTGTTGAAGCTGCATGTGCAGCTGTACCTGTACACGTCATCCAAGCTCTGTTTGACTGAATGCCCATGCGTATCAAGGCCGTTATTACGGCCAGAGATGGTTGTTCTGGGTACTGATTTCTCAGGATCTGTGCACCGAAACTGCGCGAAATTGTAATCACATGTCAGTTCTAGTATAATATATTTGTCCAATGAATACCTGTTTATCACCTGCATTTCTTCTCGGTGTAGCAATTTAAATGGTCAGTAGTGTATAAACGACTAAAATGACCCGAAACTCAGTAAAATTGTTATGATCAGACACTGTACTGAAGGCTGTCAAGTGAATTATTGGGGTTTATTTACTAATACTTGGAGAATGAGGTTTAAAAATTGGACTGTATCTAATAAAATTTACGTTTAAATAACACAAGCATCTCGTGGAGATAACATCTTGGACCTACTGATAACAAACAGACCCGAACTTTTCGACTCTGTATGTACAGAACAGGGAATCAGTGATCATAAGGCCGTTGCAGCATCCCTGAATATGGAAGTTAATAGGAATATAAAAAAAGGGAGGAAGGTTTATCTGTTTAGCAAGAGTAACAGAAGGCATATTTCAGACTACCTAACAGATCAAAACGAAAATTTCTGTTCCGACACTGACAATGTTGAGTGTTTATGGAAAAAGTTCAAGGCAATCGTAAAATGCGTTTTGGACAGGTACGTGCCGAGTAAAACTGTGAGGGACGGGAAAAACCCACCGTGGTACAACAACAAAGTTAGGAAACTACTGCGAAAGCAAAGAGAGCTCCACTCCAAGTTTGAACGCAGCCAAAACCTCTCAGACAAACAGAAGCTAAACGATGTCAAAGTTAGCGTAAGGAGGGCTATGCGTGAAGCGTTCATTGAATTCGAAAGTAAAATTCTATGTACCGACTTGACAGAAAATCCTGGGAAGTTCTGGTCTTACGTTAAATCAGTAAGTGGCTCGAAACAGCATATCCAGACACTACGGGATGATGATGGCATTGAAACAGAGGATGACACGCGTAAAGCTGAAATACTAAACACCTTTTTCCAAAGCTGTTTCACAGAGGAAGACCGCACTGCAGTTCCTTCTCTAAATCCTCGCACAAACGAAAAAATGGCTGACATCGAAATAAGTGTCCAAGGAATAGAAAAGCAACTGCAATCACTCAATAGAGGAAAGTCCACTGGACCTGACGGGATACCAATTCGATTCTACACAGAGTACGCGAAAGAACTCGCCCCCCTTTTAACAGCCGTGTACCGCAAGTCTCTAGAGGAACGGAGGGTTCCAAATGATTGGAAAAGAGCACAGATAGTCCCAGTCTTCAAGAAGGGTCGTCAAGCAGATGCGCAAAACTATAGACCTACACTCCTGGAAATGGAAAAAAGAACACATTGACACCGGTGTGTCAGACCCACCATACTTGCTCCGGACACTGCGAGAGGGCTGTACAAGCAATGATCACACGCACGGCACAGCGGACACACCAGGAACCGCGGTGTTGGCCGTCGAATGGCGCTAGCTGCGCAGCATTTGTGCACCGCCGCCGTCAGTGTCAGCCAGTTTGCCGTGGCATACGGAGCTCCATCGCAGTCTTTAACACTGGTAGCATGCCGCGACAGCGTGGACGTGAACCGTATGTGCAGTTGACGGACTTTGATCGAGGGCGTATAGTGGGCATGCGGGAGGCCGGGTGGACGTACCGCCGAATTGCTCAACACGTGGGGCGTGAGGTCTCCACAGTACATCGATGTTGTCGCCAGTGGTCGGCGGAAGGTGCACGTGCCCGTAGACCTGGGACCGGACCGCAGCGACGCACGGATGCACGCCAAGACGGTAGGATCCTACGCAGTGCCGTAGGGGACCGCACCGCCACTTCCCAGCAAATTAGGGACACTGTTGCTCCTGGGGTATCGGCGAGGACCATTCGCAACCGTCTCCATGAAGCTGGGCTGCGGTCCCGCACACCGTTAGGCCGTCTTCCGCTCACGCCCCAACATCGTGCAGCCCGCCTCCAGTGGTGTCGCGACAAGCGTGAATGGATTGACGAATGGAGACGTGTCGTCTTCAGCGATGAGAGTCGCTTCTGCCTTGGTGCCAATGATGATCGTATGCGTGTTTGGCGCCGTGCAGGTGGGCGCCACAATCAGGACTGCATACGACCGAGGCACACAGGGCCAACACCCGGCATCATGGTGTGGGGAGCGATCTCCTACACTGGCCGTACACCACTGGTGATCGTCGAGGGGAGACTGAATAGTGCACGGTACATCCAAACCGTCATCGAACCCATCGTTCTACCATTCCTAGACCGGCAAGGGAACTTGCTGTTCCAACAGGACAATGCACGTCCGCATGTATCCCGTGCCACCCAACGTGCTCTAGAAGGTGTAAGTCAACTACCCTGGCCAGCAAGATCTCCGGATCTGTCCCCCATTGAGCATGTTTGGGACTGGATGAAGCGTCGTCTCACGCGGTCTGCACGTCCAGCACGAACGCTGGTCCAACTGAGGCGCCAGGTGGAAATGGCATGGCAAGCCGTTCCACAGGACTACATCCAGCATGTCTACGATCGTCTCCATGGGAGAATAGCAGCCTGCATTGCTGCGAAAGGTATATATACACTGTACTAGTGCCGACATTGTGCATGCTCTGTTGCCTGTGTCTATGTGCCTGTGGTTCTGTCGTGTGATCATGTGATGTATCTGACCCCATGAATGTGTCAATAAAGTTTCCCCTTCCTGGGACAATGAATTCACGGTGTTCTTATTTCAATTTCCAGGAGTGTATATCTCTGACGTCGATCTCTTGTAGAATTTTAGAACATGTTTTTTGCTCGCGTATCATGTCATTTCTGGAAACCCAGAATCTACTATGTAGGAATCAACATGGATTCCGGAAACAGCGATCGTGTGAGACCCAACTCGCTTTATTTGTTCATGAGACCCAGAAAATATTAGATACAGGCTCCCAGGTAGATGCTATTTTTCTTGACTTCCGGAAGGCGTTCGATACAGTTCCGCACTGTCGCCTGATAAACAAAGTAAGAGCCTACGGAATATCAGACCAGCTGTGTGGCTGGAATGAAGAGTTTTTAGCAAACAGAACACAGCATGTTGTTATCAATGGAGAGACGTCTACAGACGTTAAAGTAACCTCTGGCGTGCCACAGGGGAGTGTTATGGGACCATTGCTTTTCACAATATATATAAATGACCTGGTAGATAGTGTCGGAAGTTCCATGCGGCTTTTCGCGGATGATGCTGTAGTATACAGGGAAGTTGCAGCATTAGAAAAGTGTAGCGAAATGCAGGAAGATCTGCAGCGGATAGGCACTTGGTGCAGGGAGTGGCAACTGACCCTTAACATAGACAAATGTAATGTATTGCGAATACATAGAAAGAAGGATCCTTTATTGTATGATTATATGATAGCGGAACAAACACTGGTAGCAGTTACTTCTGTAAAATATCTGGGAGTATGCGTGCGGAACGATTTGAAGTGGAATGATCATATAAAATTAATTGTTGGTAAGGCGGGTACCAGGTTGAGATTCATTGGGAGAGTGCTTAGAAAATGTAGTCCATCAACAAAGGAGGTGGCTTACAAAACACTCGTTCGACCTATACTTGAGTATTGCTCATCAGTGTGGGATCCGTACCAGATCGGTCTGATGGAGGAGATAGAGAAGATCCAAAGAAGAGCGGCGCGTTTCGTCACAGGATTATTTGGTAACCGTGATAGCGTTACGGAGATGTTTAATAAACTCAAGTGGCAGACTCTGCAAGAGAGGCGCTCTGCATCGCGGTGTAGCTTGCTCGCCAGGTTTCGAGAGGGTGCGTTTCTGGATGAGGTATCGAATATATTGCTTCCCCCTACTTATACCTCCCGAGGAGATCACGAATGTAAAATTAGAGAGATTAGAGCGCGCACGGAGGCTTTCAGACAGTCGTTCGTCCCGCGAACCATACGCGACTGGAACAGGAAAGGGAGGTAATGACAGTGGCACGTAAAGTGCCCTCCGCCACACACCGTTGGGTGGCTTGCGGAGTATCAATGTAGATGTAGATGTAAATGGGAGAAAAGACTCTGTAGATTATCAGTGGAATTTAATTAATTGAGACTGTAACAATAAACGTGATTCACTTGACCAGGCGACACGTTTCGTTTAATTTGCAGTGCAATCTCGATTATACCGTGCCTACAGCAGTCGTAATTATTAACGGCGTCGTTGGTCAAGGTACGAATACATAGGGTCTCGAAGGCGTCATCCGATCTCGCGATGGGCAGGGGTCTTCATGTTTTGCCTCATTATACTGTAGTATGGGGGTTTAAGGGTTTTCTGTGTCCGCCACCGGTAGCTGTGTGGTCAGCGTGACGGACTGTCAATCCTAAAGGCCCGGGTTCGATTCCCGGCTGGGTCGGAGATTTTCTCCGCTCAGGGACTGGGTGTTGTGTCGTGTTGTCCTAACCATCATCATTTCTCCCCATCGACGCACAAGTCCCCGAAGAGGCGTCAAGTCGAAAGACTCGCACCAGACGAACAGTCTACCCGACGGGAGGCCCTCGTCACGTGATATTATTATTATTGTAGTCTGTTTCCACAAGAGTAATCAGGTTTACATCGAATTACTAAACCGAGGTTTTTCCCCAACAAAATGGAACAGAAAAAAAACCACCTTAACAGTTATCTTACAAATAACAAAATGTTCAAAAAGCCAAATGAAGGGACATTTGGAACAATCAGAAGTCACCAAGAATTCAAAATATAAAAAAATTGATGATTTGGATGATTATTACACTGTCCATTACAGAATTCCATATTGAAATTGTTGGCTTTAAATGCCAACAAGACTTAATTTTTGGCAATATGTTGAAGTTAGTCGAGCGAAAGTTAGTTACATACTCAAGACATTAACAACGAGCGTCAGTGGAGGAATTATGAATTGATGACACAGTGTAGATGAATTGTCATTCCCTTCCTCTCACCATTTGTGACGTATGAAGAGTATATCTGTATTGTGTGTATGGCAGTGATGACTCCTGATATATTTTAGTATGTTTTCGGGTTGGTGCAGATGAGATGATGTGAGTGGGTCACATCCAGGGCGGGCAGCTAGACAGTCCTCTTAAAGAGGGTCAGCGGAACTGGCAATTATAGGTCTTCTTGCCAGACACGGCATTTTATGCTTGCATATCAAGAGATGCTAAGAAGACGTCTGAATTTAACCCAGAGTATTAGAGCATAGTCAGCGAATAAGGAACTATACGCCGCCATCTACCTATGTTTGCTGTTACTGCTTTCAAAATGTCTTACAGTTCTATGGTTAAAACCGCCCCAGTAAAGCGCTAACTCATAAGCAGGCCGTGGCGTTTTTTTATACGGAGGCAGAGAATGTTTGCCCTACAAAATAATATTTTGCATGAAGTAAGCGAGAACTGAGAAAGAATGGATTATGTATCAAGAAGAAACAGATCCAGAAAGACTCACATAAATCAAATGAGATTATGGCAGAAAAGTTAAGTGTGCACATGGTCAGTACATAAAAAGACGAAGCAGATATATTTGACACATCTCATGTGATTTTACCCCAGGGTATTGCCGTTTTGCTTCAGTATGAATGTATTCGGGACGCTCACTAATGGTTATTTAATTCTGCGTTACTTTAAAGTTACGAACAACACGATGAAAAAGGTTCAGTTTGTGTATTAAATTATTTCCTCCGGAAATAGTGTATACTGTTTTCTATGTTTTCTGTATCCTATATAAAAATTCTTCTATTTCTGGAAAGAAGAGCCAGAAACCTTACTATTTTACTGTCTGTTTACGTCCTTCAGAAGACGTCATCTACAGGAAAAAGGTACTGCTGCAGTAGAAAGGCTTTGCGAACTTTCTCGACACAAGAGCGGGTTGCGAAAAACTGGAGTGAAAGCCTGCACTATACGGTGGACGCTTAAACTTCGAGGAAAGTAACTTCAGAAGCGTCTGTTCCAGCGCTGCTCATCTTCTCTCTGGACAAAAATTTATTTACTTTTCGTCGTGCAAGCAGAAAACGTCTTTTCTATAACACAGCCTGGTAGATATCATAAGTAGCCGCTGCAGAGTGCATGTTTTATTGTTTGCATGTCACCGTACTCATCTTTATTGCTTCCAGCTCAGAAAATGCATGTGATTTGTGATGTAACTTCATTCTAACATTGGTCTTAGCCCGAGCTGTTTAAGTTGTGGGTGCTGTTAGAACTGCCTGATAGTGACCTGCTAATAAGGTAATCATAATGCAGTTTTGTTTGGAGGATTTAAGTAATGAACGGTGATGTGAAAGTAACTGTTGTCAGCATCGCCAGCTTCTAACAAACAAACTGTGTACTGGGATCAGGTAATTGTATCTCAGTATTCATACTTTTACGCTACGAATACTATGTGTAGCTCGATGCTGCGAAATGCAATTGAAGTATTTTCTATAAAACTAATTTTTCGAGTTGGTCTGTGTAGGGTCACTTAACACTGACAGTTGACATGAAAAAAGAATGTTACTCAAAACATTAAACAGTTATTCGTATAACAGTGAGCAACAAAAATCGAACCCCTAATAAATTCGCTACTCGACAATATTTTGTGAAAGACTCCTACACATCTTTCACGACTGGCAGATGTACACTAAGGGGACAAAAGTCGTGGTATAGCGATATGCACGCCAGCCATTGTTGCCGAGCGGTTCTAGTCGCTTCAGTCCGGAACCGCGCAACTGCTATAGTTGCATGTTCGAATCCTGCCTCGGGCATGGATGTGTGTGATGTCCTTTAGGTTAGTTAGGTTTAAGTGGTTCTACGTCTAGGGGACTGATGACCTCAGATGTTAAGTCCCATAGTGCTTAGAGCCATTTGAACCATTTTTTGAGCGATATGCGCATATCCAGATGTCGGGAGTATCGCGCACACAAGGTATAAAAGGGCAGTGCATTTGGCGGGGCTGTCGTTTGTACCCTGTTTTTTCAAGTGAAAAGGTTTCCAACGTGATCATGGGCGCACGACGACAATTAACAGACTTTGAACGCAGAATGGTAATTTCAGCTAGTTCCATGGTACATTCCGTTTCGGAAATCGTTAGGGAATTCAATATTCCGAGATCCACAGTGGCGAAGGAGTGCCGAGAAAGTCAAATTTCAGACATGGCCTTTCACCACGGACAATTCATGACTGACGGCTCTCGCTTAACGACCGAGAGCAGCAGCCCTTGTGTAGAGTTGACAGACAAGGAACACAATGCAAACCCAGAAATCATTGTGGGACACGCAACCAATGTATCCGTTAGGACAGAGAGGCGAACTTTGGCGTTAATGGGCTATGTCAATAGACGACCGAGGCGAGCGCCTTTGGTAACAGTGCTCCATCACCTGCAGAACTTCTCCTGGGCTCCTGACCATATTGGTTGGATCCTAGACGATTGGAAAAGCTTGGCTTGGTCAAATGACTTCTGATTTCATTTGAAGCAGCTGACAGTAGGACTCGAGTGCGATATAGACCTACGAACACGTGGACCCAGATTGTGAACCATCAATGTGCAAGCTGGAGGTGACTCCATAATAAAATAGCTATGCTTACATGGAATGGACGGGTTGCCTGGTCGCACTGAAGTGACCGTTGACTGCAAATGATTATGTTCGCCTACTTGGAGACCATTTGCAACCATTCATGGAGCTGATTTTCTCAAAAAAACAATGGGATTTTTATGGATGACAATGCGCCATGTCACGGGGCACAATTGCTCGCGATTGGTTTGAAGAACTTTCTGGACAATTCGAGAGAATCATTTGGCCATCCAGATCGCACGACAAGAATACCATCGGAAATTTATTTGACACAATAGGGAGGTCAGTTCATGCACAAATTCACAATTATGGACGGCTATAGAGGGAGCGTGGCTCAATATTTCTGCAGCGGACGTCCAACAAATTGTTGAGCCCACGCAACGTTGAGTTTCTGCACTACACCGGTCAAAACAGGTCCGACACGATGTTAGGAGGTATCGCCTGACTTTTGCCACTCAGTGTATGCTGTACTACTGACTGTTGCTGCCTTTCGTGAGATGGTTACCTAGCAGAGCAGTGTACGTTTCACTGCAGCACAGTACTGTAATGCAACTGTGCTTGTGTAAAGTGCCTTATATAGTCTAGGAGATGGTATCTAGAATTGATACCTATATTCTTTCTCAGTCTTTTGAAGAAGTACTTGGAAGTTTTCGTAGAGGAATATGCGAATTCCAATGCCCCAGCACAGAGCAGGATAATCGGTTCAGTTAAAACAAGTGATATAACAGCCGCTAGAAAATCGTTAATAATTTCAACAACTAAAATGTCACAACGTGTACCAAATTCTTTAGCTTTGTGCACACAAGTTCAGGCACGATAAATAGTAAGAGAATCAGTTCTAACAAGTGCACAAGTTTCAGTACAATAAATCTCAAAAGATCTTAAATAAAGACATTTGATTACAAATAGTTCGTTAGTTAAACTAAGCACGTTGTGGTAACTCAGACGTCGCTCGGTCGCTTAAAATCTAAAACACACAGAGAGTAAACTCTGGAAAGACATAACTACAAATTGCACACCAAAAGATCTTCCAAGGCCCTTAAAAATGTAACTAAACAATACAAGTTTGCATACCTCTGCACAGTAATTTTTGATTGAAAAAGCGCTGCAGAAACTTAAAAACATACAAAACGATTGCCGGGTTTAACACATGGACCATTAAACGAAAAAATAATTTCTTGTAAATGAATAAATGCGGAAATGAGACTTCCATAAAACAATCAACATTAAAATATAAAATTTCATTTGCCTTTAATAAGTAGGCTTAATAACCTGGAATGTCCGCTCCGAGAGCTGAATAGTCAGCGTGACGGATTGCCGTCCAACGGGCCCGGGTTCGATTCCCGGATGGGTCGGGAATTTTCTCCGCTCAGGGACTGGGTGTTGTGCTTTCTGCATCATCATTTCATCCCCATCTGGCGCGCAGGTCGCCCAGTGTGGCATCGAATGTAATAAGACCTGCACCAAGGCGGCCGGAACTGCGCCGCAAGGGGCATCCCGGCCAATGACGCCAAGCGCTCATTTCTACACTAACTTGGAACATAATTTTTCATACAGAATACTGAACCACATAAAAGCCTAAGACAAATTTTATTGTTACTGATGAAGCTAAGCAGCATTATACGATAGGAGCTAAACTGATTTTGGTGAATGGAAAACAAATTTCGCGATTGAAAACAGCCTTTCCGGCCCTTTAGCAGCACGCAACGAATGTACTCATCGCTTTCTTGGTATGCCTACGTTTGACTGCAAGTAAATACTGGCAGCTCAGCATCCACAACCAACGCAGCAGAAATGAGAACCAAGCTGACTCTGAAGACAAAAACCTGCGACCATGAGGGCAGAGGGAAGCAATAATTCCTTAACTGTTGTATGCACACTATTTACACCGCCACCAGTAACACGACGAATGGGACATCAGTCCTCAGTGAGCGACTCCAGTTATTGTCATAAATGGCAGACAAACATTCTGAACAGGAAGGAGTGAGCATGTGATTAAGGGGACTTGGCGGGCAACTAAGCTCACCCTGATAACGTTTCGGCAAATGCATCACTTGAGAACGACGAGCAAAGAACATTAAGACCGGGAGATATCGATTCTAACGCATTCATGGCTCAGGGGGAGCCGCACTATTAATGACTAAAATCCAGATATACATTCTATTTAGACTCAGAAATAAGCGCGGCCGTGTTTCGTTGATTGAGAAACCTTAACACCGTCTAACATTCTGAGTGGTGTATGTTTGTTCTAAGTCGTGTCTCCCTACCACTTTCGGGCAACGACGCTCTGAGCGTGTTTTTTAGGGAATTGACTAGTTTGAACCTGTTCCTCGTAAGGAGACGCCAGGCCACACATGACATGTAGAGTTCAGAAGAGTTCAGTGAGACTAGCGATGATATAACCAAATACATAATGATTTCAGCGTCAGCTCCACAACACTCCCTGTAAAAGAATCTTAATACTAACTAAATTTAGTGGAAGGGGTTCAAGGCTTTCCTATTTTTAGTTAGCTGGTAAAATAACGTCGAAAGAACAGTTAAGTTTACCATTGGAAATTTTATTCTACTCACAAAACATTGTTTATAAATTGCACTATTGATAAAAGGAAATGTTTTAATACAGGATGATAAAAACCAACTGCGTTCAACAAAAATGTGAACGAATATTCCCTGAATGGGTTTCCAAGTTCTACAATGGATCGAAGGATGACCTATGCCATATCACATCTATAATTTAAGTTTAAAATAGATTTAACAAAAGAGAAAACTATCAAAATGGTCTTCAGTGACCCTCAATTATCTTTAATTACTTATCTAACTTGTCGTAAATTACAGTGGCTGATGTGGCTTCTCAATAATTATATAACAGAAAAATCATCGCGTTTCAGATTTTAACTTATGTAGCAAATGTGAATACCATGAGCTTCAACTGACGATCGACACTAGTATTACGTAAAAAGGGGATGTAACAGATGAGACTTCTGCAGTTTTGAGTGAAACTTTATGCGCTCAAAAATAGGGCATCACGTGCGTTCATTACCTTGTCGGTGTTCGTCAGGGTGCGGCAGCCGGCGCAGCTCCCTACAGCTCGCCGTCTCTGAAGCAACTCTTTCCTAACTTTTCCTTACTACAATTTACCGAAGTTGGTTAAAAAGAAAACTATCTGGCTGTGTTTTCATCTGACCAGTCAGGGTCTCAATGTTAACCTTAAGCTCCACCTACAAAAATTCTGTCGATCCAATGAGAAACGTTATACTTTTCGTGGTGGGGCAATGTTTTTAAAGTTTGCAACGTAACAGAGACGCTAAAAAGTCTCACACTAAAACTTGCAGCTGGTGTGGCCCTTTTAGTGTTATCGTAAGATCTATACTGTTCTTCTGGAGGGCTCTATCTCTTAACATGGGCTGGGGGGTAGTCCTGGCGGTTACTTTTCGTGGTGGGGCAATGTTTTTAACGTTTGCAACGTAACAGAGACGCGAAAAAGTCTCACGCTAAAACTTGCGGCTGGTGTGGCCATTTTTGTGTTATCGTAAGATCTGTACTGTGCTTCTGGAGGGCTCTAATTTTAATATGGGCTTGGGGGTGGTCCTAGCGGTTACGTTTCGTGGTGGGGCAATGTTTTTTAGGTTTGCAACGTAACAGAGACGCGAAAAAGTCTCACGCAAAAACTTGCGGCTGGTGTGGCCCTTTTAGTGTTATCGTAAGATCTATATTCTTCTTCTGGAGGGCTCTAGCTTTTAACATGGGCTGGGGGGTGGTCCTGGTGATTAGCTGGCGACGTGGATGTCCATCGCTTATCGCAGGGCCTTCTAGCTTACCACGGTTCTGCTCTCGGCTTCTGTTCTCGTTTCTCCCCTCGGAACTGCGTCTGTCTCACGGTGGTAAGGTATGACCAGCATTTAGGCATTCTTGTGTTAGTCTGTGGTATTCCATTTGTTCACTCGTTACTCGTATTACTTTGGTTAATTTAATGTCACGATTTATTCGGAGCTATGTGACATACTACTGTATTTGCTTATCATGTCAGGATTTTCATGGAAGGTGTTGGATTTGCCTGACACCTTACAACCGTGAATGAGGTATGTTCATGGAACAGTGTCTTGTTTTAGAGTGATGTACGTTCAGATGCATGGACGAAACTCTTGGTCTTCCCAAGTGTGTAACTTCGTTGATATTAGTAATTAATGTCAAGCAGTGAGACAACCATATACTGCTCTTCTCATAGACTAATATATTCATCACACATATTTCAAAAACGCCGTGGCTTTGTATGGGACTGTGATTTCGCATATTATGAACCTAATAGTCTGTCTCGTGGGCCCCTACCACCACGGCAAATCGCGTCCCCAGGTTGCTGATAGGGGATACGGCCTTTGATATGAAGGGTAACTGCGAATACAAAAAATAAGCAATCGTGGACAGCCGGTGGGGAGCAGGCTATGGCGTGATGAACCACCCCTGTTTCTTCTTCTCTTACTATCAAATCTATTAATCAAGAATCAGCCACATTAATGGGCATGGGTCCATTTGAAGTAAAATATTCCGAAGGTAAACTAGGTTCCCATTCGGATATCTGGGCGGAACCTACTTCGAAGAGATTCAGGCCGAAAGGAACTTTCAGGTTGGGAACATGGAACGTTAAAAGTTTGAACAGGCCAGGAACGTTCCAGACATAATTAGACGAGTTAGATAGATACGTTGTAGACATTACAGCTATTCAAGAAACTCGGTGGCGGGGGGAGGGTAGCAAAAAGAGGGGTAACTATACATTTTTCTATGGAGGTGCGGAAGCTCACAGTTTCGGAACAGGTTTCGCAGTACAGAGGAAAGTGCTTCACGCAATCAGAGATGTAAGGTTCATTCGTGACCGACTATCAGTTATAGTGTTGTCCGGCAGGTGGAATAGACTAGTAATAATCAATGTACACGCACCAACTGAGGAAACTAAAGAGGTTGTTAAAGGCGGCTTTTATGAAGAACTAGATCAACTGTGGGATGAGTTCTCCTAGTACGATACAAAATTAATCATAGGTGATTTTAATGCGAAGATAGGGAAGGAGGAAGCATTCCGGCCTACGATTGGGAAAGAAAGTTTGCATAAAATTTCGAATGATAATGGCACAGGCGTGGTTAATTTTGATGTTTTGAAAGACATGAGTGTTGAGAGCACATATTCCAAAAGGAAGGACATTCATAAAGCAACTTGGGTCTCTCCGGATGGACACACCCGAAACCAAATTGATCATGTTCTTGTAAATCGGAGATGGCACAGTAGTATAGAAAATGGTAGGACTTTCAGGGGAGCAGACTGCGATTCTGATCATTTTCTTGTAGTTGCCAAAGTTCACCAACGGCTATCTCCAGCAACATCAAGGTGTCACAATGCAGAACTTGTTAGGTTCGACACTGACAAGCTAAATGATGAAAACCTTAGAAGAAGGTACATGATAGAAATTTCAAATAGGTTTGATTCAGTACACACACTGATATCAAGACGAGGATGTAAATAAACAGTGGGTCACTGTGAGGAATAATATCAAAGAGGCAGCGAAGGTCACATAGGTACAATTAAGAAGAACAGGAGGAGAGACCGAGGCGTAGATGGGAAAACAATGTGAAGTCTGATTTGAGGAGCCTAGGTATTGAAGGTGAATAGAAGGAAATAGCCCAAGACAGGGACAGATGGCGAAAATACGTTGCTGTGGTAATGGATTCTTGAGTCCGGTATGACCAGTGAGTGAGTGAGTGAATAGTCTGAAATATCGGTTTTTGAATGACTATTTACTAGTGATATGCATGCCACACGTAATGCGTATACGTAAGTCGTAGAGGCATAGCGAGGGAAGGTGAAATTACGAGATGGCAGTCATTTGAAAGCGGTCGTATAGAAAAATATTTTATTATATAATACGGAATGCAGAGCTTTGGGAACGGATGAGAGAATGAGCTGTCGGAAAATCTGTGTGTAAGAGCACTTACGTTAGTAATACGTCTGGAAATACATCTAGAAGCATGGAAAGCTAATCAATTAGGTGTCAGTAGAAGAACATCGAGTCCGCAGCTCGTGGTCGTGCAGTAGTGTTCTCGCTTCCCACGCCCGGGTTCCCGGGTTCGATTCCCGGCAGGGTCACGGATTTTCTCTGCCTCGTGATGACTGGGTGATGTGTGATGCCCTTAGCTTAGTTAGGTTTAAGTAGTTCTAAGTTCTAGGGGACTGATGACCATAGATGCTAAGTCCCATAGTGCTCAGAGCTATTTGAGCCAAGAACATCGAGAACTTAATCATACCAACAGAATCATGTGTGACTGCGAAAACTTAATTCTATACCTGGCTACTGCTTCAGTTTTCAATTGCGCTTATAGTGTTGCTAACAATGGCCTAACCTAAAATCCTTTTTCTGTTTCAGAAGGACGTGAAGTCGATAGACATTTGAATGTATATTTTTATATCCGGCCATACTGGCTCAGAATCGATCTGCTTAGAACAGCGTATGAGACTTTGTCGTCTTCTGCCGAAAAAGTGGTTGAAAGAGATGGAGTTACGCTTTTCGAGCAGTATGCTTAAAAAGCAGTTTAATTCTCTCTGAGGAAATGCGCAATCTAAATGGTCCAGATGAGCAAACTCTCCTTTCTTCTTCCTTCTATCTCTCTTCGCTCTTGTGTTAAACGGATTTCTAGTTTTCTTTCGAGAGTAGGTCAACAGCGACTAATTAATTTCCTTATCTAATCACTTGTTCTATATACTGCAGCACCAGAAGCAATGATCTAAACTATGCAAATGGGGAGGAGTTAGTAAAAAAGTAGATTAGCTATAAATCTTACTGAATGTAGTATAAGACGTACTTTTAGGGACTTATTCAGCAGACAAAGAACTGGTGCATCTTCGTTAATGAGATGTGAATTTTCCATTGGGAGTAAGTATGACTTGCAGATGTCAAACGCTTCGTAAAAGTAGAATAGGAAACAGCTATTTAAAACAAGAGAATAGGTAAGGAGGAGATGAAAGGGAACAGAAATTAATGTTTAATACGTTTATTGCTTTATCGGATGAAACAAGAAGTTCAGTATTAGCACAATGCGGTTAAACGTTTGAATCTCCATCATAGGTAGTTTTATTTGGACTAATACGCCATGTGTGTGTAGTGTTATGACGGTGGAGTAAACTGTATATACAAACAAAATGTTATTTTAGTACATGGCTCGTGTTTTTATGGAAGCCTTTGGCTAAAGGATGAACGGAAATATGAATAAGAAAGTAAAGCAAATACAAGAAAAATATCTCCAGTGGTCACAGGCTACTTTCCCTATCACGATAGCCGGCTAGAGTGGCTGAGCGGCTTTAGGCGCTACAGTCTGGAACCGCGCGACCTCTACGGTCGCAGGTTCGAATCCTGCCTCGGACATAGTTGTGTGTGATGTCCTTAGGTTAGTTAGGTTTAAGTAGTTCTAAGTTCTAGGGGACTGATGACCTCAGCAGTTAAGTTCCATAATGCTCAGAGCCATTTGAACCAACCCTGTCGTGATACGTTATGTACACAATCACAACTTGTAAACACTGAGTTTACAAAAACGGCCTCCACAAACTAATAAGTGCAAAGAATAACTATTTCGGAGGAAGTTTCAAAGCGTTGTGGAGATCTTTGGTTGCGGAGAGGAATAGAAATGGTGTTTATATCTCCAGTGCTCCCAGATTCGCTTCTGTCAATTTTACATAACTTACTACATTTGACACATGTAAGTAATTCCACATTTAAGTAATTACTTAAATGTTTTACAATGTAAAAGTTATGCCTCCTACCCTAAAGTAATAAAAGAAAAACGACTCCACACCTTGGTCTGCAACTGGTTCTTTTACCGCAGATATTTCCCATACAGCCATACAAATCACATAACCACATCGTCTGTTGTTGCGGCCTACTTCATCAACTACCTTCGAAACCATTTTCCGATATAGCCTCTGTTACTCGTTTTGTCTCTTAGTACCAACTACCATGTTTACCACTTTCGCGTCCATTATATTTATTTAGAATATTACGTAATCAAAAGTAAGAGCAAACTGCTTCATAGGTAATTACCAAAATCTGTTACTATTTCCATTATCATCACCATGTGATGAATAGTTATGATTTTCAGTGTTTCTATTATTATTATTACAGTTACAATTATTATTGTTACTATTTGCTAAATATACACACACCCGGAAAAAATTCGGCTGTTACACCTAAAGAACCAGTGAATATGGATTGTCTTTTACGACTGGCTTTGTTGCGTTGAATGATGCAGAGAAAGGCTGTTTTTCTACACGTAATGGATCACAAACGTAACCGAATGCTTGTTGATTTCAATGACTGCAAGCATCATACTATCTGTGAACCGTCAATCATTCGTCATCATTCTATTTCGCCTAAAGCACTTCCGAAATGTTCAGGAAATCTTTACATTGCTGGTTTTTTTTAGAGAATGCGCTAAAATTCAATGCTAATCTTCATAGCTACACATGTAAAAATGCTATCAAAAACAAATTGTAATAGGTTTGATGTGCGTTAGGGAGAACGGTCCACTTCGACGAATGAAGTGCTTAAGTGCTTTTCCACAAATATGGGATATGGAAGAAACGGTTATCACTTCTATGCTGCTCTTGCAACTGTTGATGCAGCTATGCTGCAAAGAATTCACGAAGCATGTTCCAGAAAGTTGTTACATGTTCAGAGATGCAGTGGGGTCGCTTTGAATATGTATCTTTTGTGATGGACATGCTGCCACTCATAGTATATTTCAAATATTTCAGTCGGCTGATCTTATTGAATTTAGTAAATATGATTAACATCTCTGAAGTGCTTTGTAGTTATTTCTGTGCTATGAAAGATTATTCTTCATAAATATTTCTGCCATGACTGGTCAATAATTGTTGTGTCATACATTAAAAGTTGTAGGAAATGTATTTGTTGAGGTTACAGTGCATATTTGACTATGTACTCGAGTACTCTGAAGCTAAACTTTATCCACAGTACCTTCTTTTAATCCACTTGATATGCTGCATGAGAAAAGGTACAACGCCCTGCTATACCCAGCTGAAGTGAGACCGCTTTTACACTGCTGCAAATGCATCACCTTTCCAAATTTCAAAAAGAAGTATTCTTATGCAAATTCGGTTGTCTAAGCTAGAGTAGTTCTTGGCCTGTAACTTCCGTCATCCGAAAATAAAATTTTCGTTTAAAATAGATACAACTAAAGATGAGATTTCTAGCTGAATTATTTATTAGTCTAGTAAAATTGGTATGTAATGTGTTTTAAAATCATGTTTTGTTTAGCTAAATATTTATTAGTTTATTTTAGGGAATATAACAATGAAAAAACAAGAATCTTCTCAAGTGATAAAATTTGTTTCCCTTATATTTCTATATTTCTTCTTTTATGGTGTTCCCTTCTCTGTCTTGCTTCTGTCCTCCAATGGGTTGTCCTGTTCCTATATTTAAAAACTTTATTTCCAGCATGTTACCGTATATTGATGAAGTTTTCCTTCTTATTACGTCCACGTTCTAGCTGCTTCCTGTTCAAGAGAGTAACGGCTATGTAGCTAGTTTGGAGGTAGAATTCCTTATCACGTCTGAGTTGGTAGATAATTTCGCATTCGTTGAGGTTTGTTGTGTATTCCCTGGACATTCATTTAACAGAGTTATTAATCTTGGGGAACAACGCCAATGCGTTTCTGTTGTTATGAACAAGTTCAGGCCCACAGATTCCTTCGATTTGCATAGAGTGTTATATGACTCCTTGAATATGGTTTCCTTCCAGACGTATCTGCTTGTCAGCCGCATTATTCTGTGTTCTAGAATTTCTGAAATAGGAAGCAAATGAGCAACACAGCATACTTTCGACAACATGTAAGTGTTTATAAGTGTAATTTTCGAAAATTAGATTTGCGGGGGCAATCATTTTCCATAATCGCACTTGTTCGTTATAGAACCCCAGTTTTTGGCCCTCACCTTCATAGAGCATCTTTCTAAAATGCTTTTTGATATTACGACTCGTGCCCAAGATACATATAGGTTGTCAAATACCTTGATGTTTAGCATTAAATATTATGCGTCATTGAGTGGCTACACCGATGCAAAGTACACTACACACAAAAAAGTAACGTATTAGTTTTTAGAAACAACATAATTGTCTCCCATTCCACACATGTCTGAAATGTGGCTCAAAAGTGCCTACAGCGCGTTTGAAATGTGGTACACAGGTGCATACAACCTTCCTCTATAATGCTGCAACAGCGTGGCACCCTGCGGCATCAACCTCGGTCACGCTTCAGACGGCAGGTGTCCACACATGCTAAAATAAAGGTCGCAGAGCAGAAGTTCATGTAAGGTGTGAGGTGGGTTAATGATACCACATTGGCACCAAACTTTACGAAAATTCATCACGGACATCATATGATGTGAAGATGGCCACACCCCTTCTTTTGACGTCCATGTAGTGGAGATCAGAACCGCGAATCCCAGCACTGAAACCACGCAGTTGGCCGCGAAAAACTTTTCAGACACAGCACTGCTCAGAACCGATACGAAAAGCCATCGAGAGGTGGCGTTGATATGCACCCGTTTGATGAGCAACAAGACAACTTTCTTGACAACGTTCGACGCTGCTCGCAACCCCCAGACTGTTCAGTTCTACTGGAAAGATGTTGTGGAGGTGACTAGGACCTCCCATCGGGTAGACTGTTCGCTGGGTTCAAGTCTTTCGGCGACTTGCTTGTCGATGGAGATGAAATGATGATGATTAGGACAACAGAACACCCAGTCCTTGAGCGAAGAAAATCTCCGACCCAGCCGTGAATCGAACCTGGGCCCTTAGGATTGACGTTCTATCGCGCTACACCACTCAGCTACTGGTGGCGGACTGTTGAGGGGGTGCAACTCCATTGAACATACTCTGACCTCTTTGGAGTGTAGTGCGACAGGAACTGTTTCACCTGTATAGAGGGTGTAACCATTAGGGACGGTTCGGAACCATTCGACGGCTTCTGAACGTGACAGGAAGCAGGAGAGAGTGTTTCCGCTTGTTCAGCATCCTACTTCGCGCCTTCCAGTCGAGTGGTCACTCAGGTGTGCAACATTGACATGTGCACGAATAAAACGGAAAAGGGTCGCTCAAAAACCACCTAGATCGGCGACACCTTTGTTGAGAAGGTTAAAATGTGCCTGTCAGAGACTTCGACGCCCAGTGAAGCTGGGTGGTACCGTCCGAGTATTCCAGCGCCTTAAGGCAGGCAATCCCACCAATGTGTTGTTGAATGGGATGCCTACCCTCAGGCGTTAAAACAGCCATGAGGCACCATCCATCTCAATAAGTGTCGGTCTCCAACAGGTATACTTTTAAAGCGCCCAAAAAAGATGTGAGGGTGGCACCGTGGGTGTGGCTGACAAAGGAACTCTTTGCCTTATTACTCACGCATTTGTCAGTGCTGCAGTATACTATGAGACACCCTGCTAAACCCGCAGGACAGGACATGTAGTTTGAACTGTGGAAAGGGGCCAAAATGAGCCACTGTCAGTTACACTCGAACACATAACTTCATTTATTTGACCAAACATTACAGTACAAAATCTTGAAATTAGTTTTTGGCTGAATACGCCACACTATCTTATGCCTTAGGGGCACAACCACTTAAAAAAAATAAAAAATAAAAGAACGGCTAAAAGCCATTTACTCAAGATTCAGACACCAAAGATAATATTTAGAGGGCAGAAAGACTCACGTTAAGTAACTTCTACCATTTGGCTGAAGGCGAAAAATCTAACACTTGAAGATGAACAACCTTAATTTCAAGATGGCTGAATTCCCATGATTTAAAACTTAAGGTAAAATTAAATAAAAAGCACAAGGCAGAAGGTCTTGAGTTAGGCTGAAGTCCACAAACAGTCTGATGCTTGAAAGACAAAGATCTTTAATTTAAAAACGGCTGAAGGCCCCATGACTTAAATCTATCTTTATATCTATCTATCGCTTGAGCTTTGTCACGCAGTTACGCAGGGTCAGCCATCGTTAATCGAATTTGGCATGTTAATTGTTAAGGGGTGGCCAGATGCGCTTCCTGCCGCCATGCCATACCCCCAGAGAGGGACTTAGTGTACCCCAACTGTCTGCGTCAAGTCTAGTCCATGGAATAGTGCGAATGTGTTCAGATGTCTGCGAACCGTATAACTGAGGCGGAAGATGGGTCCAGCCTGGTATTCACCTAGTGGGATGTGGAAAACCGCCTAAAAACCACATCTAGGCTGGCCAGCACATCAGCCCCCATCGTTAATCCACCGGGCAGATTCGATCCGGGGCCAGCGCGCATACCTGAGTCCCTGGCGGGTTGGCCCATGACTTAAAACTCAAGGTAAAATAAATTTAAGCAACAAAGCCTTGTCTTAAATTAGGCTAAAGGCCCCTAACAATCTAATACTTGACAAGCAAGGAGCTTTAATTTAGAACACCTGAAGGCCCATGACTTAAAACACAACAAAATTACTTTTTAGTGAAACGTCCCCTTTGAACAATTATACAGGACTGTGCTTAAACTGACACACAATATTTTGTTAGCGCAACGCAATCTGACTTTCAAAATTCCCTACAAAAGAATGGCCCTGACTAACATTAAACTATACCTTTCACAAATCACTTACCTCACAAAAATGTTCGCTGCTCAAGCTACTGCAATACAGCGAGCGCTACTACTGCCAGCTAAATAAAAGATTCAAACTACTAAAGGCACTAACTACTGATAGGGATAGTTAGCAAATGAAAGATATTAATAGAGAACAAACAATGTATTTACCTTGATATCATCATATATAAATATAGCAGTTCATGACAAATTACAAATCTCCGCCATCTCTCTCCCCACATCCACCACTGCTGGCGGCTCACCTCCAACTGCGCAATGCTACGCGCTGTTCACAGCCAGCTGCCTAACACTACAATGGCGAGTATTACAACAATGCAAAGCAGACACAGACTGCCCACAGCACAACCAGTGATTTTCATACAGAGGTGGCGTTACCAATAAAAAACCTAAACAGCCTACTTACATAGAGAAAACATAAACAGCCTACTTACATAGAGAAAACATAAACAGCCTACTTACATAGAGAAAATATAAACAGTCTACTTACATAGCCCCCATGCTCCCCACAAAAATTTTTACAAATGGTGTTGGGCGCTGGCCAATACAGATTTGACAAAAATTTTTCACAATTACAGTAACAAAGATATAAAATGCACACACTTATTGATACATTGTTGGTCAAAAGCTAAAAATTTCTCTCAGTCCATAAAGACAGTCCACATTGTTCATCACAGTGAAACTGCCGTTTCTTTTCTCAAAGTCTGAGCAGTAAAAGACAATGCACACAGAAGTAGTGGATTTCCATGCAGTCTTGAAGAAATAGTGTTGTCCTTCCAATGGAAAGACAGTGCTGACTCTTGACATGCTGACAGGTAATGGGCCACAATGGAGCAAACCCACAGCAGAGTCATTCGAAGTTTTGAAGAATATTGGTAGGTAGGTCAGCACAGAGCAGACCCACTGGAGTCCTGGTAGAGATTGTGGTATTGGTGGGCCACCAGAGGTGCAGACCCACTGCAGTCCTTGTAGAAATAATGGCATGGTGGGTCATCAAAGATGCAGACCCACTGTAGTCCTTGTAGAGATGGCCAGCAGCCATCTGTTGCGATCTGTTGCGACTGTGCAGGTGCACAATCACCATCGAAGAGTCTTGCGAATAATATAGCAAGTCCATAAACCACCACTTGCGTACTCACGAAGTTTCTGGAATTGTCGTTAGAACCAGCAATGCTGTTATCCAGTCCCTTGCTGAATCAGTAACACACGTGCAAACACTATCAGTCCCTACTTCTCACATATTGTCCATATACTATGACCAACGGAAACGTGTGCAGTGAAACGTTACTTAATTTGAAGAACTGGTGTCAAGTACAATTTTATAACATGAGAATACAATAACAAAGGTACAAAATACATCATTAAAAACATAATAATACAGATAACATCTGTAGTACAGGCTTTACAAATGAATCAAAATAACATATACATCAGTGTTACAGGAATTATGACATGAGTACATACATAAAAGATCACAATAACTTTCGAAACATCAACTTCATACATGAGCATTAAACAGAATAAATAATGTGTAAGCATATTTATAAGGTAAATAACATATTATGAATGCCAATTATATTTGAGGATAACAGTATTCCTCATCATAGTGAATGTAGCTTAATATTAATAGAAGAAAAAATTCTATGAAACTACACAGAGACAGGAAGAAAACAAATACTCAAGGGTACACAAACACATAGTGGGATAACACCAATAGGAAAGGACAGGGTTCGTTTTCAGTGTAACATTTGGTACTGCAGTCCAACCCAAAACTTCATATATCTTTCCTCTTATTTCATCCTTTGTTTCCACCAAAAAAATTCTATCTAAGCATGCTTTCTGTATTTATATGTTCACACATTTCTTACCTCATTTTTATTTTCCATTATCTTACCTCATCATTTATTTCCAAGAAAATCCTACCTAAACCTGTTTTCTCAATGCATTTCTTCCAATTCATCGCAACTCATTCTCTTAGAGGCTACCCCCTCTTAAGCTAACTTAAATCTACTGAGCTCAGATGCTAAACTAAGGGACGAGGCAATGCAGCAGCACAAAATAAGTAACACAAACAGCAATGACCAAAAAATTGGAAAATTGCAAAGCAAGCTACAGTAAATCTAAATTAACAGATAAAATGCAAAATTACAACTAATATGAGCCAATGTGCAGCAACATGAAAAATCAATGAGTAGTAAAATTGGCTTAGCAGAGTAACACAAATTAAAGTTCAGTAGCACTATGCCTGGCAAACAGCAGCTTATATCTAAACATGACATAGCTCAAGCAGAAAAAATATTACAGTAAAAACAACAATGCAGATAAGGGAAATGTATATTCACATCTTACTGTCTATGTAATTAAAGTGGTGCACCACAACAACTGATTGTAAAAAGAAATATTACCATGTACTTGAAAAGAAAATTATGTGTTACTGTTACTAATTCCTTCTTATTGTTCTTTCCTTTCCAAGTGCTCCTTTTTTAAAGAATGTGGATCATAAAATAATTATTTAATAGATCTGTTGACAGAAAGTGTTCACATTAGCAAATGCATTTCATTTTATAAAAGCAATGCTGCAAGACAGCTGGAAACCAGATATCAAATGAAATAAGCAATTACGCAAACCAAAGCATAAAAACATCATTCAATAGCTATGTGGCATTTCGTAAGTCAGTAGCTCTCAATTCTCGTAGAAAGACACTTGTCATTATCAGGTTTGCAGATGTAAGAATATTTCCAAGGATAATGGCCTCCCCTTTTTCTTTGTTCTACCTGGGCCACTGAAAAGGGCTCTCAATAATGGCTTTTTCTCCAGGCGTCTGACACAGCTGGGTGCCCGCGACGCATTACGTGCAGGTGGTCACTTAACTTTCGTATGGAAATATTTACGACAGCAGTTTCTGCTACCGTGGCAGTCTCATATAAAAATATTTCACAGGTCAAGAATTAGCGTTGCAAATCTGTAGAAACAAAATCCTATAAATATAAGTGTCCAAAAAAAATATTGGTCAGCATTGTGATACAGTCACACATTTCATAACTCTTAAAGTACGTTTCTTGGTTTCCAACATCCTGTTTCACAAGTCAAGAGTCCCTACCCACTATTCATTACTCCTTACCTTATTACACATATACGTATCCATCGACACTCGTCAATATTTCGTCATTATAAATATGAAGCATAATCAAATAACTCATATAGCCTCAGCCTATTAATCATAAACATACCTCAGCAGCATAATACACATCGTTGTCGTAAAAATAACATCATAACACCTCAGTCAAATCTCAAAATCGTCGTAGCTTCCTCCAATAATTAAAAAAATTCTCTGCTCATGTCAAAAATGTCAGCTGCCTCAAACGTACTTTAAAAATCATGAATCCATACCAAATACATCATTCAAAGCTCTCATAGTATCACAATGGTTCCGAAAAAATATGAAGAGTTCACACAGTACAGACAAAATACAGTTTCATAAGTGTGAAGTTACCCAACTGTGTAATTGTGTAAACATGTGTCACTGATGTAGTAAAATAAATGTTTGTCTCTCTCAGTTACATGATCAGATAGCTGTGTAATTTGTGTGTTAGAGAAATATGGTACCGATGTGTAAAGTTGTATAAGCAAATACCATATTAGCTAGGGTTCCTTGTGGTTGCCACACACATGGTACACAAAGTAAGCGTGTACCCCCCTGAGGATTAATGTAATTATACCCTCAGGTGTTACAGATTACAGCAATGAAATGAAATGTATCACTGAAAACCTTTGTATCATTGTACTCCAAATATCTTTAAAAATAAATATTTTAAGTACATAATCAATCACTCAAATACGTGTCCTGTAGCGCTAAATGTGCGTCTTGTTGTAGCATAATCTCTGTGGAAGTGTCGTAGTTATCGTCCTCCGAAAGCTAAGTTCTGCAGAAGTCAATGTACTTACCCCATCAGAAACGAAAGTGAAATGCTTTGTGTATAGATATCATAATTATTATGTACATTACTATGATCAAGAAAATACTATACTGTAAAGTATTGTTGTGCTAAGAAAAAGGCCCTCACATTGTAGCTTACTACTAAAACATGTTTTGCTTTCCAGAAGAATTCAGAAAAACTGTGCGCATATAAAACAGAAACACTGCAAAAGCAACATTGTAAAGTGTCACTCATTAGTAGCGTCGTGATAAAATCGTGTAGCTGTCACATAAACTAACTTCTGTGTCATCTGGTATCTCTCAGAAAGTACTTTAAATCCGGAATGTATTTTCAAGTAAACCAAAATGTTGCATTAAAATCTCATTAGCAGTACTGGTAAATGTTCTAATCGTACAACTAACAAGCAAGAATGTACACACACAATTACACTGTGTCGTCTGTTCGCAATAACAATGCATTCGTAATTTCTGTTTAAATAATTTCTCTTGGTTCTTGGCTGGATATTGAACTTCAAACATTGTTGCATGGTAACAGTTTCTAAAGCATACTAGTAACGTGAAGTGAAAAGTTATATGGCAAAGACAAAGTTAAAAAGCAGATTATCTTTCAATAAACGGTTTTACATGTGAAATGTGGTGTAAACCTTTACTCTTTCTAGTACGCAGAGTTTCAACTGAAAAGCAATTGTCATGTTTTATATGTCGGTAAGGAATGTTAAATCTTTTTTCAAGGTTAGCGTCTGTGTTATTTTTCTCTGAGCCAGCCGGCGCAGGTGGCTGCCTGCAGTGCGAGTCATTGTCTGTTCCTTTGTTGGCGCGCGTCGTTATTGGGATTAGGAGATCTAACTTCTACAAATTCACCGTGACGAGAGGGCCCTGCTGTGTTTGAATCCCGCCAGTTCTGATGCAATTCACGTCTGTCGCTTTGTCGGTAGTTTACATAGTTTCTTGTTTGTCCGTCATGTGGTGGAGAATTTCGCCCTGAGTCGTAACTGCGCGCTGGACCGTTGCGTCTAAAGTTATTCTGTCTCCCTTGATAATAATTGTTTTGGTTTCCATATTGTCTGTTTCTAAGGTAATCTCTGTCATATTCTTTACTACGGAAATGCGATCTTTCTCTGTAACTATTATTACTCTGCCAGTGGTTGTCATATGGGTGGTGTCTGTTTTGGTCACGATTTGCGTTGTAAGAATAGGCTTGTCGTGTCCAGTTATTGCTTCTGTCATCACGGAATTGTGACGTATGTGACCTGTAGTGATTGTTTTCCTGTTTTCGCATCCGGCGACTGTCTGTCTCAATTTCTAATTCTTGTAACAGTTCCTGAAAAGCTTCAATGTCGTCTTTGCAACGTCCAGCTAAAATAATATGTCGTAAATGTTTAGGCAGTTTGATTAAGCAAATGCGGATGAGTTCTGAGGGGCTGTATGTGTTTGACAGGTATTGATTCTTGTGCAACATGTCTTCAAAATATTTCACAAGACTGGAAAATTCAGATTGTTTGAAGTGTTTCATCATTATGATGTTATGTTTTACACGGTCTTGTGTAGCTTGAGACCAATACGCTGAGAGGAAGGCATGATAAAAATCTCCTTCACTGTGACAATCGTGAATGACCGATCACATTCTTACACCTGGTTCATTCTCTAAGTAGCCACACATAAATTCTAACCTGTGCTCCAATGACCAGTTGGGAGGGAAACAATGAGAGAATTGATGGAGCCACGCTTGTGGATGAATGTCGTTGGCAGAATTCTTAAACGTTTTGAATTTACGTGTAGTAATGAACAGCTTATAGTCAAAATCATCGTGTCGGCGAGTAGCATCTCGGTCATAGTTACGTCGTGTCGGCGGTTCCATCTCAAAATTCGGTGTACCTTGCCAATTTCTTTCATAATTACCGAAATGCCCTGTGTTATTATTTTGTGGCTTTTGCGTATTTCTAAGTTCCTCTTCCCGTGTTGGAGCGCGAGTGTCTTCTGAAATACGTAATTCTTGTATTACCTGTGTCAGCTGATCTTGTACTTCCCGGATTTCTCTTTGGTGTTGCGTATCAATTTGATTCAGATTTTGTTTCAGTTTCCTAATTTGTTCGCTCTGTTCTGTGTCATTAAAGACTACCGGTTTTGCGTCATTCAGATTATCATCTACCTTCGTAGATAAATTAGTGAACTGATCTGAAAGTTCAGCTACTTTATCCGATAGTGAAATTATTTCCTCTGTATGTTTTTCTGAACCAAGTTTCAGAGTATCTACTGTGTCCTTTAAATTTTCCTGAGTTTTTGCAAGTTGCGTAACCAAATCGGTAGATGCAACTGAGTCAAATTTAGCTTGCAAGGTGTCGTGATTTTCATGAACAATGGTTTGCAGTTCTTTTATGGCTGCTTCGTGATTCTGTAATACATTTTCATGCCACGAAAAAATAGGTTGAAAATGCTCACAAATTTGTGTTTTTACGTCATTACAGACTTTTTGACATTTCGATTCAATGTTATGTAACTCAGTAGTTAAATCTTCACGTGTTTGTTCAAGCGTGGTGTGAAGATTTTGTTCCATTGCGTCTAACTGTTGCTGTGTTTGTCTCTGATGTTGTTCCATTGTGTCTAACTTTTTAAGATTTTGTTCCACTGTGTCTAACTTTCGAAGATTTTGTTCCATTGTGTCTAACTTTTGAAGCTTTTGCTGTGTTTGTCCCATTTGCTGTATTAATTGTAATAACAATGCACTGGTGTCTGGAACATGTTCCTCAGTGCTTTTCGGCAGTGAATTTGCACCGGCAACATTCACATTTTGACAAGCGGAAAACGTGTCTTGACTCATTTGAGAAAACAGTGAGGACCCAAAACCTGAATCTACAGTATTTGCGAAATTGTGTCCTATCATTTCGGATTCCTGAGGCGAGCTGTTGCCGACCGATCGATCGATAATGCTTCCCTGTTCACTACCTGTTTCACTGCCTACGCCATTGTTTGACGCCCGCTCCATTTCCCTATGCACAGTTACCAAATTACTACTTTGAATATTAGTTAATTCATTATATGGTCGGGCCAACACACTGCTTTCGTCTTCACTGTCATTTCTCAGTTTACTTTGGAGCCGAGTGTTACGTTTTTCACACGCCATTATTGTCACAATATTTCACACGATAACACAGAAGAGCACAATTTGAAGAGCAAAGATAAGAGAACACATTAACATAACACTGAAAATAATATCTAGTTAATTGCAGCTGCGAAATACTTGGTGCAAATCTACATGCATGCCACAACTGTTTTACAGTACAACAATGAAAGACTGCAACTACAAAGGAGATTCTCTCTACAATTACGCGCTAGCAATAAACAAAAGCTACACTAAATACACAAACTACTAGAAAAAAATCAGAAGATTCCAGTGAGGTATCCTAGGCTAAGGGTCGACATATGAAACGTCCCCTTTGAACAATTATACAGGACTGTGCTTAAACTGACACACAATATTTTGTTAGCGCAACGCAGTCTGACTTTCAAAATTCCCTACAAAAGAATGGCCCTGACTAACATTAAACTATACCTTTCACAAATCACTTACCTCACAAAAATCTTCGCTGCTCAAGCTACTGCAATACAGCGAGCGCCACTACTGCCAGCTAAATAAAAGATTCAAACTACTAAAGGCACTAACTACTGATAGGGATAGTTAGCAAATGAAAGCGTCCCCTTTGAACAATTATACACGACTGTCCTTAAACTGACACACAATATTTTGTTAGCGCAACGCAATCTGACTTTCAAAATTCCCTACAAAAGAATGGCCCTGACTAACATTAAACTATACCTTTCACAAATCACTTACCTCACAAAAATCTTCGCTGCTCAAGCTACTGCAATACAGCGAGCGCCACTACTGCCAGCTAAATAAAAGATTCAAACTACTAAAGGCACTAACTACTGATAGGGATAGTTAGCAAAAATGAAAGATATTAATAGAGAACAAACAATGTATTTACCTTGATATCATCATATATAAATATAGCAGTTCATGACAAATTACAAATCTCCGCCATCTCTCTCCCCACATCCACCACTGCTGGCGGCTCACCTCCAACTGCGCAACGCTACGCGCTGTTAACATCCAGCTGACCCTCTACAATGGCAGACAACAATGCAAACTAGCCACAGACTGCACACAGCACAGCCAGTGATTTCATTTTGAGCGCTACGTAACGTTGCCAATAAGAAAACATAAACAGCCTACTTACATAGAGAAAACATAAACAGCCTACTTACATAGAGAAAACATAAACAGCCTACTTACATAGCCCCCATGCTCCCCACAAAAAAATTTTACAAATGGTGTTGGGCACTGGCCAATACAGATTTGACAAAAATTTTTCACAATTACAGAAACAAAGATATAGAATGCACACACTTATTGAAACAATGTTGGTCAAAAGCTAAAATTTTTTCACAGTCCATAAAGATAGTCCTGATCATTCATCATAATAGTAATTACACTTTCTCATTAGTAAAAGAAATTGCACATAGAAGTAGTTGATTTCCATACAGTCTTGAAGAAGTAGTGTTGTCCTTCCAATGGAAAGACAGTGCTGACTCTTGACATGCTGACAGGTAATGGGCCACAATGGAGCAAACCCACTGCAGAGTCAGTCGAAGTTTTGATGAATATTGGTAGGTAGGTTATCACAGAACAGACCCACTGTAGTCCTGGTAGAGATTACGGTATTGTTGGGCCACCAGAGGTGCAGACCCACTGCAGGCCTTGTAGAAATAATGGTACTGGTGAGTCAGCAAAGGTGTAGACCCACTGTAGTCCTTGTAGAAATAATGGCCAGCAGCCATCTGTTGCGATTGTGCAGGTGCACATTCACCATTGAAGAGTCTTGCGGAGAATATAGCAAGTCCATAAACCACCACTTGTGCACTCACAAACTTTTTGGAATTGTCCTTAGATCCAGCAATGCTGTTATCCAGTCCCTTGCTGAATCATTAACACATGTGCAAACACTAACAGTCCCTACTTCTCACATATTGTCCATATACTATGACCAACAGAAACGTGTGCAGTGAAATGTAACTTAATTGGAAGAACTGGTGTCTGTACAATTATAAATTTACAACATGAAAATACAATTACAAAGGTACAAAATACATCATTAAAGAACATAACAATACAGATAACATTTGTAGTAACACAGGCTTTACAAAAGAATAGAAATAAACATATACATCAGTGGAATTATGACATGAGTACATACATAATGGATCACAATAACTTTTGAAACATCAACTTCACACATGAGCATTGAACACAACAGAATTAATAATGTCTAACATCTTTACAAAGTAAATAACATATTATTAATGCCAATTATATTCGAGGATGACAGTATTCCTCATCATAGTGAATGTAGCTTAATATTAAAAGAAGAAAAAATTCTATGAAACTACACAGAGACAGGAAGAAAACAAATACACAAGGGTACACAAACACATAGTGGGATAACACCAATAGGAAAGGACAGGGTTCGTTTTCAGTGTAACATTTGGTACTGCAGTCCAACCCAAAACTTCATATATCTTTCCTCTTATTTCATCCTTTGTTTCCACCAAAAAAATTCTATCTAAGCATGCTTTCTGTATTTATATGTTCACACATTTCTTACCTCAACATTTATTTCCAAGAAAATCCTACCTAAACCTGTTTTCTCAATGCATTTCTTCCACTTCATCGCAACTCATTCTCTTAGAGGCTACCCCCTCTTAAGCTAACTTAAATCTACTGAGCTCAGATGCTAAACTAAGGGACGAGGCAATGCAGCAGCACAAAATAAGTAACACAAACAGCAATGACCAAAAAATTGGAAAATTGCAAAGCAAGCTACAGTAAATCTAAATTACCAAGCAATGTAACATTACAACTAATATGAGCCAATGTGCAGCAACAAAAAAATAAATCTGGCTTAGCAGAGTAACACAAATTAAAGTTCAGTAGCACTATGCCTGGCAAACAGCAGCTTATATCTAAACATGACATAGCTCAAGCAGAAAAGATATTACACTAAAATGGCCATGTCTAATACCTATGTCACATCTTAACATTAGAGTGATGCATCACAATTTATTCTACAAAAGAAATTACCAAGTACTTGAAAAGAAAATTATGAATGCAGTTCCTGTGAAGGTAAATGTCGCTTTGTGCTCCCTCATTTTTTTGAAAAAAATTATTATATACTCGATCTGTAGACAGAAAATATTTATATTAGTACATCTATAAAATTTTATTTTAACCAATGCTGCAGTGCAGCTAGAAACTTGATATTAAACAAAATGTGTAAATAAATACATAAAGCAAGCCATATGGCATTTTTCTTAACTAGCAAGGCAATAGCTGTGAAATGTTTCTCATCGTTTCATTAGGCATTTCAGTAAATATCATAAATTACGAGCTCCACAGTATGCTTTCAACAAGGAGATGTCAGTAGCGCGGACAATGGCCTTCCCTTTCTTTTTTTTCTACCTGTGCTTCTGACGAGGCACTCACACTAATGGCTTGTTCTCCAGGCGTCTGACACACCTGGGTGCCCACGACGCATTATGTGCAGGTGGTCACCTAACCTTCGTACGGAAATATTTACGACAGCAGTCTCCGCTACAGTGACAGTCATATATACAAAATTTCACAGGTCGAGAATTTACTTTGCAATTGTGTAGAAACAAAATCCTATGAATATAACAGTGTCCAAAAAAATTCGTCAGCATTGTGATACAGTCACACATTTACACACATTTAATAACTCTTAAAGTACGATTCTTGGTTTCCAACATACTTCTTATTCCTCACATACGGTAGCATCATCTTATTGATCATAAACATACCTCAACAGTATAATACACATCGTCGTCATAATAATAACATCATAACACTTCAGTCAAATCTCAAAATCGTCGTAGCTTCCTCCAATAATTTCAAAACCTAAAAAATTCTCTGCTCATATCAATAGTGTCATCTGCCTGAAACGTACTTTAAAAATCATGACCCCATACGAAATACGTCATTCAAAGCTCTCATAGTATCACAATGATTCCGAAAAATATGAGCGTTTCTCAAAGTACAGACAAAATACAGTTTCATAAGTGTGAAGTTACCCAACTGTGTAATTGCGTAAACATGTGTCACAGATGTAGTAAAAACGTTTGTCTGTCTCAGTTAAATGATCGGATAGCTGTGTAATTTGTGTGTTAGAGAAATATGGTACCGATGTGTAAAGTTGTATAAGCAAATACCATATTAGCTAGGGTTCGTTATGCTTGCCAAACACATGGTACGCAAAGTAAGCGTGTACCCCCCTGAGGATTAATGTAATTATACCCTCAGGTGTTACAGATTACAGCAATGCAATGAAATGTATCACGGAAAACTTTCTTTGTAATTCAAAAATCTTTAAAATAAATGTTTTAAGTACAAAATTAATCACTCAAATACGTGTACTGTAGCGCTAAATGTGCGTCTTGTTGCAACATAATCTGTGTGGAAGTGTCGTAGTTATCGTCCTCCGAAAGCTAAGTTCTGCATAAGTCAATGTACTTACCTCATAATACACAAAAGTGAAATGCTTTGCGTATAGATATCGTAGTTATTACGCTTATTGTTGTAATGAAGAAAGTACTGTACAGTAACGTATTGTTATGCCACGAAAAAGGCTGTCTCATTGTTGCTATACCACAAAAGTTACTACTAAAACATGTTTTTCTTCCTAGAAGAATTCAGAAAACTGTGCAGATATAAAACAGATACACTGCAAAAGCAACATTGTAAATTGTCACTCATTAGTAGCGTCGTGATAAAATCGTGTAGCTGTCACATAAACTAACCACTGTGTCCTCTGGTATCTCACAGAAAGTACTTTAAATCCAGAATATATTTTCAAGTAAACCAAAATGTTGCGTTAAAATCTCATTAGCAGTACTGGTAAATGTTCTAAGTATGTGAGCCTTATAGTCGATACGTAATCGTGCAACAAACAAGCAAGAATGTACAAATACAACACTGTGTCGTCTGTTCACTATAACAATGCATTCGTCATTTCTGTTTAAATAAGTTTTCTTGGTTCTTGATTGGATATTTAACTTCAAACATTGTTGCATGTTAACAGTTTCTTAAGTCTGACAAAGCATACTAGCAATGTAAAGCGAAAAGTTATAGGGCAAAGACAAAGTTAAAAAGCAGATTATCTTTCAATAAACGGTTTTACATGTGAAGTGTGGTGAAATCTTTTACTCTTCATAGTACTCAGAGTTTGAACTTGAATGCAATTGTCATGTTGTATACATCGGTAAAGAATGCTAAATTTTTTCTCAAGGCTAGCGTCTTATGTTATTTTTCTCGGAGCCAGCGGGCGCACGCGGCTGCCTGCTGTGCGAGTCATTGTCTGTCTCTTTGTTGGCGCGCGCCGTTATTGGGATTAGGAGACCTAACTTCTACAAATTCACTCTGACGAGAAGGCCCTGCCGTGTTTGAATCCCGCCAGTTCTGGTGCAATTCAGGTCTGTCGTTACGAATATATCGTCTGTCGCCATGTCGGTAGATTCCGTGGTTTCTTCCTTGTCCGTCACGCGGTGGAGAATTTCTCCCTGAATCGTAACTGCGCGCTGGACCAATGCGTCTGAAGGTATTCTGTCTCCCGTGATGATAATAGTTCTGGTTGCCAAATTGTCTGTTTCTGTGGTTATCTCTGTCATATTCATTACTACGGAAATGCGATCTTTCTCTGTAAATATTACTCTGCCAGTGGTTGTCATACGGGTGGTGTCTGTTTTGGTCACGATTTACGTTGTAAGAATAGCCTTTTCGTGTCCAGTTATTATTTCTTTCATCGCGGAATTGCGACTGATGTGATCTGTAATTGTTGTGCTCCTGTGTTCCGCGATTGTCAGTGTCACTTTCCAGTTCTTGTAACAGTCCCTGAAAAGCTTCAATGTCGTCTTTGCAACGTCCTGCCAAAATAATATGTCGTAAATGTTCAGGTAATTTGATTAAGCAAATGCGGATGAGTTCTGAGGGGCTGTATGGGTTTGACAGGTACTGATTCTTGTGCAACATGTCTTCAAAATATTTCACAAGACTGGAGAATTCAGATTGTTCGAAGTGTTTCATCATTATGATGCCATGTTTTTCGCGGTCTTGTGTGGCTTGAGACCAATATGCTGAGAGGAAGGCATGGTAAAATTCTCCTTCACTGTGGCAATCGTGAATGACCGATCGCATTCTTACAGCTGGTTCATTCTCTAAGTAGCCACACATAAATTCTAATCTGTGCTCCAATGACCAGTTGGGAGGAAAACAATGAGAGAATTGATGGAGCCACGCTTGTGGATGAATGTCGTTGGCAGAATTCTTAAACGTTTTGAATTTACGTGTAGTAATGAACAGCTTATAGTCAAAATCATCGTGTCGGCGAGTAGCATCTCGGTCATAGTTACGTCGTGTCGGCGGTTCCATCTCAAAATTCGGTGTACCTTGCCAATTTCTTTCATAATTACCGAAATGCCCTGTGTTATTATTTTGTGGCTTTTGCGTATTTCTAAGTTCCTCTTCCCGTGTTGGAGCGCGAGTGTCTTCTGAAATACGTAATTCTTGTATTACCTGTGTCAGCTGATCTTGTACTTCCCGGATTTCTCTTTGGTGTTGCGTATCAATTTGATTCAGATTTTGTTTCAGTTTCCTAATTTGTTCGCTCTGTTCTGTGTCATTAAAGACTACCGGTTTTGCGTCATTCAGATTATCATCTACCTTCGTAGATAAATTATTTAGCTGATCCGAAAGTTCAACTACTTTCTCTGATAATGAACACATTTCCTCAGTGTGTTTTTCTGAACCAAGTTTCAGAGTGTCCATTTGTGTTGAAATCGAATCTACTGTGTCCTTTAAGTTATCCTGAGTTTTTGCAAGTTGCATAACCGAATCGGTAGATGCAACTGAGTCAAATTTAGCTTGCAAGGTCTCATGATTTTCATGAACAATAATTTGCAGTTCTTTTATGGCTGCTTCGTGATTCTGTAATGCATTTTCATGCCGCGAAAAAATAGGTTGAAAATGCTCACAAATTTGTGTTTTTACGTCATTACAGACTTTTTGACATTTAGATTCAATGTTATGTAACTCAGTAGTTAAATCTTCACGTCTTTGTTCAAGTGTGGTGTCTAACTTTTGAAGATTTTGTTCCATTGTGTCTAACTGTTGCTGTGTTTGTCTCTGATGTTGTTCCATTGTGTCTAACTTTTTAAGATTTTGTTCCACTGTGTCTAACTTTCGAAGATTTTGTTCCATTGTGTCTAACTTTTGAAGCTTTTCCTGTGTTTGTCCCATTTGCTGTATTAATTGTAATAACAATGCACTGGTGTCTGGAACATGTTCCTCAGTGCTTTTCGGCAGTGAATTTGCACCGGCAACATTCACATTTTGACAAGCAGAAAATGTGTCTTGACTTATTTGAGAAAACGGTGAGGAACCAAAACCTGAATCTACAGTATTTGCGAGATTGTTTCCTGTCATTTCGGATTCCTGAGGCGAGCTGTTGCTGACCGATCGTTCGATAATGCGTCCCTCTTCACTAATTGTTTCACTGTCCACGCCATTGTTTGCCGCCCGCTCCATTTCCCTATGCACAGTTACCAAATTACTACTTTGAATGTCTGTTAATTCATTACTCTGCGGCGCTAACACACTGCTTTCGTCTTCACTGTCATTTCTCAGTTTACTTTGGAGCCTAGTATTACGTTTTTCACACGCCATTATTGTCACAATATTTCACACGACAACACAGAAAAGCACAATTTGAAGAGCAAAAATAAGAGAACACATTAACATAACACAGAAAAAATATCTAGTTAATTGCACGCGCTGCTGAGAAATACTTGGTGTAAAACTGCATGCATGCTACAACTGTTTTACTGTACCACAATGAAAGACTGCAACTACAAAGGAGATTCTCTCTACAATTACGCGCTAGCAATAAACAAAGGCTACACTAATTACACAAACTACAAGAAAAAAAATCAGAAGACTCCAGTGAGGTATCCTAGGCCAAGGGTCGACATATGAAACGTCCCCTTTGAACAATTATACACGACTGTCCTTAAACTGACACACAATATTTTGTTATTGCAACGCAATCTGACTTTCAAAATTCCCTACAAAAGAATGGCCCTGACTAACATTAAACTATACCTTTCACAAATCACTTACCTCACAAAAATCTTCGCTGCTAAAGCTACTGCAATACAGCGAGCACCACTACTGCCAGCTAAATAAAAGATTCAAACTACTAAAGGCACTAACTACTGATAGGGATAGTTAGCAAAAATGAAAGATATTAATAGAGAACAAACAATGTATTTACCTTGATATCATCATATATAAATATAGCAGTTCATGACAAATTACAAATCTCCGCCATCTCTCTCCCCACATCCACCACTGCTGGCGGCTCACCTCCAACTGCGCAACGCTACGCGCTGTTAACATCCAGCTGCCCCTCTGCAATGGCAGACAACAATGCAAACTAGCCACAGACTGCACACAGCACAGCCAGTGATTTCATTTTGAGCGCTACGTAACGTTGCCAATAAGAAAACATAAACAGCCTACTTACATAGAGAAAACATAAACAGCCTACTTACATAGAGAAAACATAAACAGCGTAAGCTACACTAAATACACAAACTACAAGAAAAAAATCAAAAGATTCCAGTGAGGTATCCTGGCAGGGTCGCCATATGAAACGTCCCCTTTGAACAATTATACAGGACTGTGCTTAAACTGACACACAATATTTTGTTAGCGCAACGCAATCTGACGTTCAAAATTCCCTACAAAAGAATGGCCCTGACTAACATTAAACTATACCTTTCACAAATCACTTACCTCACAAAAATGTTCCCTGCTCAAGCTACTGCAATACAGCGAGCGCTACTACTGCCAGCTAAATAAAAGATTCAAACTACTAAAGGCACTAACTACTGATAGGGATAGTTAGCAAATGAAAGATATTAATAGAGAACAAACAATGTATTTACCTTGATATCATCATATATAAATATAGCAGTTCATGACAAATTACAAATCTCCGCCATCTCTCTCCCCACATCCACCACTGCTGGCGGCTCACCTCCAACTGCGCAACGCTACGCGCTGTTCACAGCCAGCTGCCTAACACTACAATGGCGAGTATTACAACAATGCAAAGCAGACACAGACTGCCCACAGCACAGCCAGTGATTTTCATACAGAGGTGGCGTTACCAATAAAAAACCTAAACAGCCTACTTACATAGAGAAAACATAAACAGCCTACTTACATAGAGAAAACATAAACAGCCTACTTACATAGAGAAAATATAAACAGCCTACTTACATTAGTAGGCAGAAAGCCCAAGGCTTTATCTTTAAACGATACATTAATCAGGCTGAAGACCCAAATAATCTAACACCTGACAACAGGGTACTAGCACAAACAGGCAGCCTGGGTGGCTGACTAGAGGGATAATAATATCTTGTAGAACAAAGTGGCAATTATATCAAAACGTTAGAAACAGTCAAAATCTAAATGCAGCAGCCCATTACAAACAGTATTGTAAGGTGCTAAAAAATGTTATTAGGAAGGCAAAAAGTATGTGGTATGCAGATAGAATAGCTAAGTCTCAGGATAAAATTAAAACCATATGGTCAGTCGTAAAGGAAGTTGCTGGTCTGCAGAAACAGGTCGAGGATATAGAATCAGTGCGTTGTGGGAATGTCCGTGATACTGAGAAGTCGCATATATGTACAGTACTTAATAATAACTTTCTGAATATAGCAGGTGAACTTAATAGAAACCTAGTCCCAACAGGGAATCATATAGCACTCTTAGAAAAACGTGTTCCGAGACTGTTACCTGAAATGCTCCTCCATGATACTGACAAGAGGGAGATTGAGTTAATAATTAAATCACTAAAGACCAAGAACTCTTATGGATATGACGGGGTATCTAGCAGAATACTGAAGTATTGTTCTATGTATGTTAGCCCAGTTCTCAGCCATATCTGTAACTTTTTCTTTAGGAGTTGTCGGTTTCCTGACCGATTAAAGTACTCGGTAGTGAAGCCACTTTATAAAAAGGGAGACATTGATAATGTTGACAATTTTAGACCTATTTCTATGCCATCGGTGTTTGCTAAAGTTATCGAGAAGGTTGTATATACAAGGTTACTGGAGCATTTAAATTCACATAATTTGCTGTCAAATGTTCAGTTTGGTTTTAGAAATGGTTTAACAACTGAAAATGCTATATTCTCTTTTCTCTGTGAGTTTTGGACGGTTTAAATAAAAGGTTGCGAACGCTAGGTGTTTTCTTTGATTTAACGAAGGCTTTTGACTGTGTTGACCAAAAAATATTACTGCAGAAGTTGGACCATTCTGGAGTAAGGGGAGTAGCTTACAATTGGTTCGCCTCTTACTTTAAGAACAGAAAGCAGAGGGTAATTCTCCGCAATATTGAGAGTGGTAGTGATGTTCAGTCCCAATGGGGCACTGTTAAGTGGGGCGTTCCCCAAGGGTCGGTGCTGGGGCCACTGCTGTTTCTTATTTATATAAATGACATGCCTTCTAGTATTACAGGTGATTCAAAAATATTTCTGTTTGCTGATGACACCAGCTTGATAGTGAAGGATCTTGTGTGTAATATTGAAACAGTAACAAATAATGTAGTTCATGAAATAAGTTCGTGGCTTGTGGAAAATAATTTGATGCCAAATCACAGTAAGACTTAGTTTTTACAGTTTCTAACTCACAATTCAACAAGAACCGATATTTTGATCAGACAGAATAGGCATATTATAAGCGAGACGGAACAGTTCAAGTTCCTAGGCGTTCGGGTAGATAGTAAGTTGTTGTGGAAAGCCCATGTCCAGGATCTTGTTCAGAAGCTAAATGCTGCTTTATTTACCATTAGAACAGCAGCTGAAATAAGTGACACTTCAACACGAAAAGTAGTCTACTTCGCATATTTTCATACGCTTATGTCGTATGGTATTATTTTTTTGGGGTAATTCTTCTGATTCAAAAATGGTATTTTTGGCTCAAAAACGGGCTGTTCGAGCTATATGTGGTGTAAGTTCGAGAACCTCTTGTCGACCCCTGTTCAAAAATCTGGGAATTCTGACAGTGCCCTCTCAGTATATATTTTCTTTAATGTCGTTTGTTGTTAGCAATATTAGCCTATTCCCAAGAGTTAGCAGCTTTCACTCAGTTAATACTAGGCAGAAATCAAATCTGCATGTAGAATGCACTTCCTTGACTCTTGTGCAGAAAGGAGTGCAGTATTCTGCTGCATCCATTTTCAATAAGCTACCACAAGGACTGAAGACCACAACAACAACAACAACCACAAGAACTCAAAAATCTTAGCAGTAGCCCAAACTCTTTTAAGTCTAAACTGAAGAGTTTCCTCATGGCTCACTCCTTCTATTCTGTCGAGGAGCTCCTGGAAGAGCTAAAGAATTAAGTAAATTCCAGTGTTACATTGTTGATTTTCTTCATTTAAACTTACGACTTGTCACCTGAATATGTTTTTTTATATTTCATTTTATCTGTTTCTACTATCGTGTTATAATTTCATGTATTGACTCGTTCCATGAGCATGGAGACTTCTCCTTAATTTGGTCCCACGGAACAATAAATAAATAAATAAAGCAAGAAACTTTTAATTTTAAAACAGTGAAGGCCCATGACTCAAAACGCAACTGCAATAATTTTTAGTAAGCAGAAGTCCCAAGGCTTTATCTATAAACAATATTTTACTGAGGCAGAAGGCCCAAACAATCTAACACTTGACAAGCAACAAATTTTAATTTTAAAGCGGCTAAAGGCCCGTGACTTAAAACAACACTAAAGAAATTCAACTTTAATTCACAACCATCGGCTATGAGCCATACAAATACACACTACAGAAAATAAGAAAAGGCAGTGCAGCTAACAGCGCACAGAAGTTTCGGGGAGTCGGCAAGCACTTGAAATACTAACGTTCACTTAGGTGAGACAGGCAGTCGGCCCAACCATTCTCGATCCGACAACATGCCAACCAACAGACAGTCAGGAAACCCACCGACAAGGTAATTTGCGCTCCACTCGACCAGCACACAACCAGGAGTTCAATGCAAAACGTAAAAGATATGGACGCCCACAACCAAGCTGTCAAACTACACACTGTGCTGGACAGCGACAACACGGTGAGGAAAGGACACTGTCTGAATTTACGTCAATGGCCAGGACAGGTAACCGGAACGTTAATGATCACAACGCAGGAAATTCCGCTGGTGCACTTCAATTGCAAGTAGCCAAATACCGTTAGACCCCACTGGACGGTGGCTAAACCTTCGCCAACCCGAACACACATGTTGTTGCAAGCGAGAATGTCCCAACAGTCAACAACGATAACCAGATGGCACAATGTGAGCAGTCTTGACTTGATGATAAATTAAATTCAAACTCAACTTTCGTGTCCAGGGTCAGTGAACCACGGACCTCGTAGCAATGGGAATAGCCTAACACACTCCGACACTGTGTAGAGACTGCCAGTGGGCCCAGCCAAACCACGCCCTGCGGCGATTTCCTCGCTGCTCCACGCCAAACGACAGGATAATCGCAATAACTGCGGGAAACCAAACACAGAATAGTAACCAAGTTTTAAACCAACTCATAACATGAGCCCAACATGGCTCAAACTGCAAAAAAGCCACAGTAAAGCGCAAGACAGAAGGGCTGGAAAGCTTAACCACCATTTTATGCTTTGGATCACGTTCAAATTTCGTCGAAGGGTTTTCACGTTCCCTAGTGTTTCCCCGCTGTATACCAGAGCAATAACTCCAGTCGCACTGCACTCCAAACATCGATTTCAATGGTATTGCAGCCTGACAACGTCTTTTGAGTAGGGATGAATCGGCCGGGGGGGGGGGGGGGGGGTGTGGGTTGTCAGCCATGTCAAACAACGTTGCAGAGAACGTCGTTCCGTTGCGCATCACACTGCGAAATGTTGTTTTATACCGCCAAAATAGGAGTTCGGGTAAGCTACTACAAACAGCATAGTGAACGCATTATTGTGGCAAAGATAGACACGAAGCCCATGCCTACTACATTAGTACAAGTTTATATGCCAACTAGCTCTGCAGATGATGAAGAAATTGGTGGAATGTATGATGAGATAAAAGAAATTATCAGGTAGTGAAAGGAGACGAAAATTTAATCGTCATGGGTGGCTGGAATTCGAGAGTAGGAAAAGGGAGAGAAGGAAACATAGTAGGTGAATATGGATTGGGGGGGGGGGGGGGAATGAAAGAGGAAGCCGTGTGGTAGAATTTTGCACAGAGCATGACATAATCATAGCTAACACTTGGTTCAAGAATCATAAAAGAAGGTTGTATACATGGAAGAATCCTGGAGATACTAGAAGGTATCAGATAGATTATATAATGGTAGGACGAGATTTAGGAACCAGGTTTTAAATTGTAAGACATTTACAGGGGCAGATGTCGACTCTGACCACAATCTATTGGCTATGAACTGTAGATTAAGACTGAAGAAAATGCAAAAAGGTGGGAATTTAAGAAGATGGTACCTGGATAAATTGACTAAACCAGCGGTTGTAGAGAGTTCCAGGGAGAGCGTAAGGGAACAACTGACACGAATGGGGGAAAAAAATACAGTAGAAGAAGAATGGGTAGCTCTGAGGGAAGGCAGCAGAGGATCAAAAATGGTTCAAATGTCTCTGAGCACTATGGGACATAACATCTGGGTCATCAGTCCCCTAGAACTTAGAACTACTTAAACCTAACTAACCTAAGGACATCACACACATCCATGCCCGAGGATCAAGTAGGTAAAAAGAGGAGGGCTAGTAGAAATACTTGGGTAACAGAAGAAATATTGAATTTAATTGATGAAAGGGGAAAATATTTAAATGCAGCAAATGAAGCAGTTAAAAAGGAATACAAACGTCTCAAAAATGAGATCGACAGGAAGTGCAAAATGGCTAAGCAGGGATGGCTATAGGACAAATGTAAGGATGTAGAGGCTTATCTCACTAGGGGCAAGATAGACACCGCCTACAAGAAAATTAAAGAGACTTTGGAGAAAAGAGAGCCACTAGTATGAATATCAAGAGCTCAGATGGAAACCCAGTTCTAAGCAATGAAGGGAAAGCAGAAAGGTGGAAGGAGTATATAGAGGGTTTATACAAGGGCGATGTAATTGAGGACAATATTATGGAAATGGAAGAGGATGTAGATGAAGACGAAATAGGAGATACGATACTGCTTGAAGAGTTTGACAGAGCACTGAAAGACCTGAGTCGAAAGGCTCCAGGAGTAGACAACATTCCATTAGAACTACTGACGGCCTTGGGAGAGCCAGTCCTGACAAAACTCTACCATCTGGTGAGCAAGATGTATGAGACTTGCGAAATACCCACAGACTTCAAGAAGAATATAATAATTCCAATCCCAAAGAAAGTAGGTGTTGACAGATGTGAAAATTACCAAACTATCAGTTTAATAACTCACAGCTGCAAAATACTAACGTGAATTCTTTACAGACGAATGGAAAAACTTGTAGAAGCCGACCTCGGGGAAGATCAGTTTGGATTCCGTGGAAATGTTGGAACACGTGAGGCAATACTGACCCTACCACTTATCTTACAAGAAAGATTAAGGAAAGGCAAACCTACGTTTCTAACATTTGTAGACTTAGAGAAAGCTTTTGACAATGTTGAATGGAATACTCTCTTTCAAATTCTGAAGGTGGCAGTGGTAAAATACATGTAGCGATAGGCTATTTACAGTTTGTACAGAAACCAGATGGCAGTTATAAGAGTCGAGGAGCACGAAATACAAGCAGTGGTTGGGAAGGGTGTGAGACAGGATTGTAGCCTCTCCCCGATGTTATTCACTCTGTATATTAAGGAAGCAGTAAAGGAAACAAAAGAAAAATTGGGAGTAGGTATTAAAATCCATGGAGAAGAAATAATAGCTATGAGGTTCGCCGATGACACTGTAATTCTGTCAGAGACAGCAAAGGACTTGGAAGAACAGTTGAGCGGAATGGACAGTGTCCTGAACCGAGGATATAAGATGAACATCAACAAAAGCAAAACGAAGATAATGGAATGTAGTCGAATTAAGTCGGGTGATGCTGAGGGAATTAGATTAGTAAAAGAGTTTTGCTATTTGGGGAGCAAAATAACTGATGATGGTCGAAGTAGAGAGGATATAAAATGTAGACTGACAATGGCAAGGAAAGCGTTTCTGAAGAAGAGAAATTTGTTAACATCGAGTATAGGTTTAAGTGTCAGGAAGTAGTTTCTGAAAGTATTTGTGTGAAGTGTAACCATGTATGGAAGTGAAACGTGGATGATAACTAGTTTGGACAAGAAGAGAATAGAAGCTTTCGAAATGTGGTCCTACAGAAGAATGCTGAAGATTAGATGGGTTGACCACGTAACTAATGAGGAGGTATTGAATAGAATTGGGGAAAAGAGGAGTTTGTGGTACAACTTGACAAGAAGAAGGGATCGGTTGGTACGACATGTTCTGAGGCACAGGGGATCACAAATTTTGCATTGGAGGCAGCGTGGAGGGTAAAAATCGTAGAGGGGGACCAAGAGATGAATACACTAAGCAGTTTCAGAATGATGTAGGTTGCAGTAAGTAATGGAAAATGAAGAAGCTTGCACAGATTAGAGTAGCATGGAGAGCTGCATCAAACCAGTTTCAGGACGGAAGACCACAACAAGAGCAACAACAACCACCAAATGTGTGGGAATCAACGCCACAAGAAAAGGGGTGATTTCATTGGCGCCCTTTATGCCACTCCTGACGTCTTTTCGTCTCGATTCTGAGCAGCGTTGTGTCTGAAATGTTTTCCACGGCCACTCATACGAAAATCGCGTGATTTCAGTGCTGGGGATAGCAGTTCTGACCACCACCGCAGAGATGTCAGGAGAAGTTGCAAAATGTGGATAAGTGGGTGAGTGATGGCTTCCCATCGTGTGGCACGCCACGATGGTGATGGACGGAATTGTGGTGAAATTTGGAGCCAATGTTGAATTGTTGACTGATACATCATATGAATTTCTCAGATGAAACTTCTTTTCGCTTATGTTGACAAAATGCTACTTGAAGCGTCGGCGAACCCGAGAGTGACAATGCCGGACACGGCATTGCAGGCACCTTTCAGCCAAATTTCAAAAAATTCTGCATCGCAATCAGAGAGAATTAAAGAGTTTTGAGAAAGTGATACATTTTTGTGCAGTATATACACACATCAAAAAAGTTTTGCATAACCTCAGTTCCGAGAGTTCCGGAACCTGTACAGAAAATAGGAATAGAGATCAAAGAAAACTTCATTTCCGCCCTTTTTATTGCTCATGAAAACCACACACTGCATGTTGCACCAACATACAGCGAGACCTTCAGAGGTGGTGGTCCAGATTGCTGTACACACCGGTACCTCTAATACCCAGTAGCACGTCCTCTTGTATTGATACAGGCCCGTATTCGTCGTGGCGTACAATCCACGAGTTCATCAAGGCACTGTTGGTCCAACGGCGATTCGGCGTAGATCCCTCAGAGTGTTTCTTGGGTCACGTCGTCTATGAACAGCCCTTTTCAATCTATCCCAGGCATGTTCGATAGGGTTCATGTCTGGAGAACATGCTGGCCACTCTGGTCGAGCGATGTTGATATCCTGAAAGAAGTCATTCACAAGATGTGCATGATGGGCGAAGGGGGGGGGATGGTGAGGGGGGGGGGGGGAGCAGAAGCCACTTGCCGTCCATAAAGACGAATGCCTCACCAATATGCTGCAGATATGGTTGCACTATTGGTCGGAGGATGGCATTCACGTATCGTACAGACGTTATGGCGCCTTCTCTGACCACCAGCGGCGTACGTCGGCCCCACATAATGCCACCCCAAAACAGCAGGGAACCTCCACCTTGCTGCAGTCGATGGACGGCGTGTCTAATGCGTTCAGCCTGACCGGGTTGCCTCCAAAAACGTCTCCCACTATTTTCTGGTTGAAGGCATACGCGACACTCATCGGTGAAGAGAACGTGATGCCAATCCTGAGTGGTCCATTCGGCATGTTGTTCGGTGGCCATGGGTAACAGGAGTGAAGTTGCGCATCATGAAGCCTATTGTGCACAGTTTGAGTAGTAACACGACGTCCTGTGGCTGCACGAAAAGCATAATTCAACACGGTGGCGTTGCTGTCAGGGTTCCTCCGAACCATAAACTGTAAGTAGCGCTCGTCCACAGCAGTATTAGCCCTTGGGCGGCCTGAGCGAGGCACGTCATCGACAGCTCTTTTGAGATTTACTTTCATTCCGATTGATCCGTTGATCTGTAGTGAGGAGGTCCTCCAGGATATAGAAATGACAAATATTTTCAACTAAAATTAGCTAATGTACCTTCCACAGGACCCAAGTGGAAAGATCATCTCTCTTCCTTTTTTTTCTTTTAACTAACACTGTATGAAAGGATCATTTTACAACACTCATTTGCTAAGATAACATTAATGCAATGAAATTAAAATTTAAAAAGAATGTTTTTTTTATTTATAAATTAATAAACATATAGTAGAACTATACAACACTTATTTACAATGAACACATTACTGCAGTGAAATGGTGCAGAAGTTAGATTAATTGGTTCTACTGAGAAATTCAACAATGGAGTAGAAGTAGTTGGCCACCAATAAATGCCTTAGGCTTCTCTTAAACTGAGTTTCATTTGTTGTTAAGCTTTTTGTGGCTGCTGGCAAGTTATTGAAAATGTGTGTTCCTGAATAATGGACACTTTCTTGTACAAGAGTAAGTGACTTTAAATCCTTGTGAAGATTATTCTTATTTCTAGTGTTGATTCCATGAACTGAGCTGTTGGTTTGAAAAAGTTATATACTTTTAGTGACACATTTCATAAAGAAATAAATATATTGGGAAGCTGTAATTAGTACCCCTAGTTCCCTCAACAGGCCTCTGCAGAGTGTTCTTGAGTTCACACCACATCTCCTCCATGTCCTAACAACATTGGTTTTGTTCACTCTGAGACGCCTAAACACGTCCCTTGTTCAAAGCCCTTTCTGGCACAAAGTAACAATGCGGAAGCGATCAAACCGCGCTATTGACCGTCAAGTCAAGGTTAAACTACAGATAACACGAGCCGTGTACCTCCTTCCTTGTGGAATTGCTGGAACTAATCGGATGTCAGACCCCCTCCGTCTGATAGGCACTGTTCATGCATGGTTGTTTACATCTTTGGGCGGGGTTAGTGACATCTTCGAACAGTCAAAGGGACTGTATCTGTGACATGTCACGTGTGCTGGACTGCTGTTGAAATTGCTCGTCATGTGTTATAAAGTTTTAGTTTTCAGTTAATTATTTTAAACCATCAGGTTACCTTCCATTGGGAAAGCTGTTGCACTCAGCGACTGTTTTATTGACATGTAAATTATAGATTTCAGCGATCAGTCGTCCTTTTTAAATTTTATTGGCAGATCCAGATTTCAGCGAGAAGCTAGCCATTCTCAATGCACTATTATTTATACTCAGTGCATGTAATGCCTGTTGGTCGGGCTTCATCAACAGTTCATTGAATACTACTCAAATATTCAATGAACTGTGGATGAAGCCCGACCAAGAGGCATTATATGCACTGAGCATAAATAATAGTGCATTGAGAATAGCTAGCTTCTAGCTAAAATCTAGATCTGCCAGTAAATTGAAAAAGGATGACTGATCACTGAAACTATTTAAAAATTTATTTGTGTTAATATTTGCTGTAAAAGTAACTTATTAGTGGATTTTCATTAATCTCAGTCTTTCTTCCTGTGTTACTGACTCAAGTTGTCTGTTATTCGTCTAAAACTCGTGCCTCAGTAGTGTTTTTACATTTTGCGGCATGCAATGCAGCTGCAGCGGTTATAAAGCTAAGTACCGACAAATTTATTTGTACACTGTTATATAGTTATTAAATTTAATAGTTTTCAGCAGTGTTTCGTGCTGTTTGTGGAGAAATAACGATTTAATTACCTTTTGAGAAAAATTCGTTCTCTTTGTTTCTTACAGTTTTTTGTGCGTTGAAGTCGTTTAGTAAATTTCGTGCTTTAGTTTTCAGTTGGCGTTTCTTACTGTTTCTAGTGAAATATTTCAGTAAAATTTGCATTCAGTGTTTTAACTTCGTTCAGTGTTCCAGTGGCCGATTGAATGTTTTGTTTTAGCTAGTATATTTGTGAAGTTTTGTTGGTATTGGTATTAGCTGTGGTGTAGTAGTATTAATACAGGTAGTTGCTTTCTTAGTAGACAGAGAATTTCGATATCGCTAGTGTTAGTACTATAAATAGTTGTACTAGTGTCACTGAACTTTGGTAACGTAGACGTATAGTTTGTTCAGTAAATGTAATATTTTACCATGAGTGAGAAGTGTGGGCTCTGTCGTAGGTTTATGAGTAGTGGGTTACGGTGTGGGATTTGATCAAAGTATTTTCATTCGGGGGAATGCAGTGGGGAAGCCAGTGTGTCGACAGTTGCAGGAAGTATTGTGGATTGAGTACCAGGTCACCAGCATTGTGAAGCCCAGTGCAGGGTTGGTTCAAGTGGCTGACAGCATAGGGGAGTTATGTAGGAATTCACGAAGGAGGACCAGTTAGTGATAGTGGGTGGAACAGAGAACAGTCTTGATAGGGACGGGGAATATGATGTAGGTGGTGACCTGGTAAAGAAAGCTACTCAAACTGGTGGCACTAATGTGCATTTCGTGCAACTGTTTCAGCGTCATGATCGACCTCTTCGTAATACGGCTGTAAGGTGGGTTAACATGGGGCAGAGGGCGTGGGTCACATCTCAGTGGTGCCAGTTGGGTCTATCAGTAGATCGGGTTTCACTAGGCAAGGCCTGCACCTCAGTAGGTATGGGAAGGGGAGGCTGGCAAGTCTTATAGGTGACAGTGTAGTCGGTGGTGGTGATGGTGATAGGATCACTCATGGAAAAATTCCTATAGTAGTTGGCGTTAGAGCTGCACCGATTTTGGACTAAAGTCAGCTCATAGGTATACCTGCTTAAAGGAAGTACCTCTAACTAAGGGCTGACCTTCAGAGGATGCAGTGTTTCCAAGTAGAGAAGGAATTACCATGTTTCAGCAAAATATAAGAGGTATTAGAGATAAAGTTAGTGAACTGGTTATAGATGTTGACAATGAAATTATTGGCACTTCAGAGCACTACTTAAATAATTTGACAATTTGGTGTCTGAAACAGTCCTTTGTGTTACAGACACGAGGGAGATTGAGTCAATAATTAGATCACTGAAGACTAAGGAGTCTCATGGTTATGATAAAGTGCCTAGCAGAATATTAAAGTACTGTGCTGCACAAGTTAGTTCTATATTTAGCCACATTCGTAATCTTTCCTTTAGGAATGGTCATTTTCCTGAACGATTAAAGTACTCAGTAGTAAAGCCGCTTTATAAAAATGGATAAAGGGATAATGTAGATAATTTTAGACTTCTTGGTAAGCCATCAGTGTTCGCTAAATTTATTGAAAAGCCTGTGTACGTAAGAATAGTTGATCATTTTATATCACACGATTTGCTGTCAAATGTACATTTCGGCTTTAGATGTCTTTTAACAACTAAAAATGCTATATTCTCTTTTCTCTGCGAGGTACTGGAAGGGTTAAACAAAAGGTTTCGAACGCTAGGCATATTTTTTGATTTAACTAAGGCATTTCATTGTGTTGATCATAAAATATTGCTCCAGGAGTTTGACCATTACGGAATACGGGGAGTAGGTCACAACTGGTTCACCTCTTACTTTAGGAACAAACAGCAAAAAGTTATTATTCACAAAGTTGAGAATGGCTGTGATGTGGGATCTGAGTCAGGTACGGTCAAGTGGGGGGTGCCCCAGGGATCAGTGTTCCTTATTTATATAAATGATATGCCCTCTAGTATTACAGGTAATTGTAAAATATTTCTCTTTGCTGCTGACACTAGCTTGGTAGTAAAGGACGTTGTATGCAACATTGGCTCGGTTTCAAATGGTGCAGTTCCTGACCTATGTTCATGGCTTGTAGAAAATAAACTAATGCCAAATCACAGTAAGACTCAGTTTTTACAGTTTCTAACACACAACTCAACAAAACCTGACGTTTTAATTTCACAGAATGGGCATATGATTACTGAAACTAAGCAGTTCAGATTTGTAGGTGTTCAGATGGATAGTAAGCTATCATGGAAGCCCGCGCTCAGGATGTTGTTCAAAGACTTAATACTGTCATTTTTACTATTCGAATGGTATACGAAGTGAGCGATCGTTCGACACAAAAATTAGTCTACTTCACTGATTTTCATTCTCTTATGTTGTATGGTATTATATTTTGGGGTAACTCTTCCTATTCTAAAAGGATATTTTTGGCTCAGAAACGGGATGTGCGGGCAATAAGTGGTGTGGTTACTCTTTGGCGACCCCTGTTGACGAGTCTGGGTATTTTGACGTTGGCCTCTCAATATATATATATTTCTTCCTGTCATTTCTTGTTAACAATATTAGCTTATTCCCAAGAATAAGCAGCTTTCGCTCAGTTAATATTCTGTAGAAACCAAACCTGCATTTGGATCGGACTTCCTTTAAGTCTTGTGTAGAAAGGTGTGCAGTATACTGCTGCATCCATTTTCAGTAAGCTACCACTCGAATTCAAAAATCTTACCAATGACTGACGCGCTTTCAAATAGAAACTCAAGAGTTTGAAATGGTTCAAATGGCTCTGAGCACTATGCGACTTAACTTCTGAGGTCATCAGTCGCCTAGAACTTAGAACTAATTAAACCTAACTAACCTAAGGACATCACACACATCCATGCCCGAGGCAGGATTCGAACCTGCGACCGTAGCGTTCGCTCGGTTCCAGACTGCAGCGCCTAGAACCGCACAGCCACTCCGGCCGGCTCAAGAGTTTCCTCATGGGTCACTCCTTCCATTTTGTCTAGGAGTTCCTAGAAAAATTAAGCTGATTCTTGTTAGTGTTGATGCTGGTTACACCAGTTGTGGTAATAACATCTGTAGTTTCAGAAATATCTTTTTTTTGTTACTATTTGTTAAGCAACGTAGTCATTCTAGTGTTAATAGCTCTGACGATTGTTTTGTATTCATAGTTCATTGGCGAAACAGACCGCAGAATTTCGAAGTTTTCTTTTTGTTCTTTCTTGCAACGAGCACAATTTTTCTTTTATTTCGATAGTCACAATCCAGCCACTAATTTTGTCTTTTAAAATTTCGTTAAAATTAGTCTCAATGATGTCTCAGAATTTTTGATAAAATATTTGGGATTTCCGTCCTGTCCTGGGGCTTTTTTGGCTGTTGATGTAACAGTTAATTTACGTACTTCATCCATGCTAAAATCAGCAACAAATTTCCTATTGCCCTCAGTGATTTCTGAGTTTAGTACTTGTACAGCTTCAGCTACGAACCCCTCACTGGTGAGTACGTCATTCACCATCTCGTGTTGGTGAGAGCACATTCTTATACTGTTTTCTCAATCTATCTTGGAATGTGCGTCTAGCGTTGGTTTGACCTTTCTTGAGGCGATACATCGGCGCTGCCTCGGCTTCTACCATGTATCGCGCTTTGGGTGTGATCTTCAGGCCATCTAACCACTTTCTTCCGATCTTATTGAGTTTTACTTTAATTTTACTTATCAGCTGCACGTGCTGGTTTGTAAGGCTGGGTATTTCGTACAGTTCTCTAAGGACGGTGAAGTAAAATTCCAGTATTTCCTATAGTTCGTTAATTTTGTGTCTTCCGATGGTTATTAGGCATTATCTTGAGGATCTATTAGCAAGTTTGGCTCACCAGTCGGCCACTGATGTGAAATTACTGAGTTGGTCCATGATGTTCTCACAGTGTCACGTGTTTTCGTCAACTATGTGGGAGGCCCTGAATATAGATTGCCCTCCATACCTTTTTTTCGGGATGATTCTCCAGGTTTAACGTCACAGGTGATACACAATGGCCTGAAGATGGTGTGGGTGTTGACACCTGTAGTGAGCACCCAATGAGAACTGTACCTCTTACATACCATATATTTTATCAATACGGCCAGCCGATGTCGACATTAGAAAGTATGTTTCACAGTGATCAGTATTTCTGTTCCGGTGCTTCCTTGAGCTTCGAGTTCCTGACAAGGTCAACTCTTGACAGTAATATTCCCTCGCTGGACTTTCGCTTGAAGCACACACTTAAAATCGTCCCACGTTAGTAGATCAGGCCGCTTTCTTTCACCAGATACATTATTTCATCTTTAAAGAAAGTATCTTGTTCATCTGTTTGCTACTGCCTGACGTGACTAAAACGTTTGAATGGGTGATATCGTAATTTCTTCACGCGATATATCTTTCGAATTCTAATTCCTAGTTATCTCTGATAGGGATACCTTCATGTAAAAGGACGGAGGATGGTAGTGCCTGTGTTTTCTTCGAGTGTGAAAACCACAATTATTCGAAACTGAGGTACGATTAAGTTTAGTTTACGTTACTTCTTGTAAGAAGACTCTTATATGAACTGCTGCAGTGCAGTTACTTTTAAGTCTAACGTGATTCATTTAATGCTCAGAATGAGAAATGTGAATGCCGCGATTTTACTTAATTGGCTTGTTTTGAAGTCGCTCTGATTATTTTAATCCTAGGACCACCCCACTAGAGTGTCTTTTGCAATGCCACACTCATGACTTCCTCTATTTTGGGCTTTGCGTGGTTTATTTTTTGGTGATGTTTGCTTTGTGTTGTAGATTTTTACGCCTACGTGTACTGACACTTTCTCGCTCAACAAGTAAAGGTCACGGAAGGCTTATGCTGGCATCCTGTTTACTCACCTCGCCTGTTACTTCGCGCATAGGTATCTCTGGTTGCTTTTCCTTCAGCTGGTTGGTAGGACTTTTACTTTCCTCTTGGAATGAGACGGTATTTGGGGAATGGAATGGCTTGGCTGTTTCCCAACTTAAATACTATAAAACATGTAATGGAATGAGGTGTGGAGGGTTAACGTAGCATGCTCATACACCCTTACGAGCATCTTTCCACCTGTCGAGGGGTTCAGTGAAACATGCTTATACTAAAAATACATAGTGGGCCAACCAAGATCGAAAAACTTGCACACAGGAATAATTAAAAGTTGCACATTCATTAAAGATACACAAATGATTATCGTAAGTGTTAAATAAGAAGGCCTAGTAACAACTCAACTAATAAAATGACTTATAGAAACGCCAATATGAACAAGGTGGCCTCACTTAACTAACCGACATAATGACTCAGAATGATTCCCCAATTGCACTTAACTTTAGAGAATAACGTTAAGACCCATAGCAGTGTTTGGAAGCAATAACGTTACGGCCGGCAGGCAATACGAGCGTTCACTCCCCACGGCTTGTGCACAGGGTCACATAGCAGGCGGTGTATATATATATATATATATATATATATATATATATATATATATATATATATATATACACATAATCCGACCCGCCCCACAATGAGCGGTTCTGACAAGACTCCATAACCGCGCCTACGCCAGGAAATGAGCAGTCTCAACAAATGGCCTGCACTACAAATAGACTGCAATGAAAACAAGGTCAAATCACAGCCACACTGGAATATTTAATAAGCACTCCCCCAAATTCTTAAGGAGTAATACTCTACCCATCTCCCAGTAAATTAGCAGGAAACTTAGAGATCACTTCCAGTTGCCTTAAGGCACTTTCAACATTAAATAAACATTCCAAATGCTGCCGTGGCAAATGATTACACCATTAACTCTACGGCTGCCCGGCACGTACACAACCGCAGCCAGTCCCAAAGCGGACAATATGTCCTAAAAACAAGTTAAAATTTGCCTGGAAACCACTTAAAACACACTCCAGGGATGATCAAAAATGGAATGAGGGACATCAGCCTCCTTAAAATCGCCACTGTGGAACCAAGTTCAGAACCATGTGCGGCAGCTACCCATGCCACAATAAGTTTCAACAATCTTCTTAATTAAACACAGAATAAAAGTCATACGTAACTTGGAGCTTGTAAATTACGAGCTGGGAAGCTGTTCAACGTGAGACGACCAACCCACCACAATTTTGCACGTCAAGGCGCCCAATGATCTGCACCGTACATCCGGCGCGACAAAAGACAAGGGCGGCAAGCACGGCGAGGCCCATGCACCACGGTTATGGACGCGGGCTTGCTTTCAACACAAGTTGGCTCGTTGAACGCCGACTGAAGACTCGCTCGTCACACGTTCACCCGGAAAACCCGCCGGGGGAACAGTCAAAGATAGCAGGATATCAGCGATGTCAGTCGAACACCCTAGTGCCAGCCGCCACGGATCAGTACTATTCACTGTCTGGACTGTAAACGTGGCTGACGCTTCCTGCTTGTTACTGACACAATGCAGCATTCTGATTTTCTGCCATCTTGAGCTACACTCTAATACCCAATACAAACAACAACGAAAACAAAGCCGGAAAAAAGTGTATGAGTGGCTGCCTAAAGCTGTATCTTTTGTGCAATTCTCACTCCTATAAATGATTGAACTGACCATGCACTGACAACCTACACCTAGAAATTTCCATAAAATGAAGTATTACATTGTTGTTTTACTTCAGTTTAACACAGCAGACCGCTCAGTCTTATCGGGAAGCTAATTACAACAGCATGCTGTAACTTGTTTGTTCTTAAAAAAGAAGAATCCAAAAATTGTATAAATATTAAAGACACGATATCGACTTTTATACCTAAATCTAATTTCGTGATTGACAGAACATTTGCTTGGCATTAGACGTGTTCCCTCGGTATTAGATGCACACAAAGTTGGCTAATACTGATTAGCGGTGAGAAAGAGAAGCCGTACATCTCGATTGCCACTTTCAGGGAAAAGCTCAGTGAATAAGCAAATGAAAATCAAAACATTTACCGTGACTGTTTCCATATCCGCCAAACTGGAGGGCGAGTATCACCCATTGAAGTACGGACAGTAGTTGTACTGCGCCATTGATCTGCTCTTTGGGGCATTGGTCGCTGTGCAGACGATGTACGTGGTGTACCTGCAGTTCCCTGACTTCTCAGTGGACGCAGAATGCCGTTTGAAAACTCCTAGGGCTGATATTACCTCAGTACAAGACAGAAGACGACGCAAGATTTCTATTTGCTCACTAGCCAAGAGCAGAAATTCGACTCACGTACTCTCCCGTAAAGATACACTTCAATGTGCGTCAGACACCACAGAGAGCTAAAGAATTGCCACTCGAGTAAACAGAATAACTCTGTCTCAGAGAAACGACTAACGCGCTCCCCGTGTCGAAAGAAACACTTCTTATAATATGACTGAAAGCTTATCCGCTATGGCTGTCACCAGCGAAGACCATTCTAGCGATCTGCAGAGGCAAGTGGTCTCAATCACTGCTGGCAGGGAAGTCTCTTTTCTCACGCCACACGCCGTTCCCACTTAAACATGCGGTGTCTATATTTGCTCTCCAGGCAACAAATCCCAGTGGCCGTTACAAAGACGTAACCTCCGACTACACGGGTCTTTAATCTGCCAACTAGTCACCTGAAGCTCGTTCTTCTTTGGAAAGAATTTCTGGAAGACTCCATTTCCCCTCCTTAAGGGGCTCCGGAAAGGCTCAAAATCATGAAAAGTTCAATTTTTACTTTTTTGCGTTTTCTGAATCTGCAGACTATTACCTTTTAATAGTTATATAATTTATTCAATTCCGAAGACTACAACTATTTTTAAATTTTTTTTGAAATGTGCTCTACATGGGCGTGACCCACTGTGGCGCTGTTAAACTGCTGTCAAATGGTTTTATTATTAACGTCCGTGTTCATCAGGTACATTTTAGTAATGTGAGATAAAGTATGTGTTGTGGCTAACCTGTGATGGTTCAATATATATCGCTGGTGTGATTGTCGATTGTTTCATGTTTATTTACTCTGTCGTTATCTCGAAAATATTCGTAATTAATTCTGTTTCTTGAGTCTCTGTTTTGTTGAAGTATAATAATGAGTAAAAGTAAAGTTATTAGAAATCCTCTGAAGGCTTTTAAGAAAAGGAGAAATGTTGGAAAGCCAAAGGTATGTGTTATTACTGTAAACAATAAAAACGATAACCAAGTGAGTGAACCTAACCTCTCAAGTACACCTGCCCATAGCAGTCAAAGTGGGAAAGAAAATACTTCACAGAAGAAGCTTGGTTCAATGAGTGAAAACTATGAATGTTTTGTGGGCGAATCGGATGTGAATGAAATATTTGATATGTCGGTTCTCAAAAGAATTTTTTCAAACTGTGTAAGATGTATTCATTGTAGTGAAGTTGGTCTGGAACTCTCCATAATAAAGCACGTAGGACTTGCTAGTGAAATACAACTGAAATGTGATAAGTGTTCATACATGACCACCTTTTGGAACAGTGTTGCAGTAACTGCAACTGAAGAAGATGGTAGCAAAATCTACGAACACAACATTAGATTTGTTTATTCCTTGCGTTCAGTTGGTAAGGGTGCTACTGCAGGTGCAATTTTCTTCGGCATCATGAATCTTACAAATCCCCCAACCAAGTTCACGACCTATAATAAATTAATAGGGTCTAAAGTAGAAGATGTCTGTATAGAATCTATGAAGAACGCTGTGGAAGAGGCAGTAATGGAAAATAATGGTAACAGAGATTTGACTGCAGCGTTCGATGGTACCTGGCATAAACGGGGACACACATCTCTTCATGGTGTAGTATCAGCCACCAGTATGTAAACAGGGAAAGTTTTAGATGTAGCAGTAATACCAAAGTATTGTAGATGTCCACAAAAATATAAAGGTACACATGAAAATAATTGCAAAGCTAACTATAGTGGCAGTAGTGGAAGAATGGAAGTGGCTGGTGTTGCCAGTATATTCCAGCGTTCTGAGGCGTGTGATAAAGTGCGATATGTTAATTACCTTGGAGACGGTGATTCTAAAAGTTTCAGACATGTTCAGGGACTGAAGCCCTACGGTGATGATGTTGTAGTGCAGAAATTTGAGTGTATTGGACACGTACAGAAGCGAATGGGAACAAGACTTCGGCGACTGAAAGCTTCGTACAAAAAACAAAAACTCAGTGATGGTAAAGGGTTGGATGGGAAGGGAAGATTAACTGACAGTGTAATTGACAAAATACAGAACTATTATGGAATGGCTATTAGGCAAAATACACAAAGTGTCGACGAAATGAAGAAGGCTGTTTGGGCTCTTTTTTTCGTACTTCTTCAACCGATGAAAATCCCCAACATAGCTTGTGTCCCAAAGAACAAGACAGTTGGTGTAAATATAACAAAGGATTGCTAACTGGTGAAGTGTACACTCATAAGCATAGTTTGCCTCATGCAGTAATGGAGGTGATAAAACCTATTTTCAGAGACTTAGCAGCACCTGAATTGTTGAAAAAGTGTATTCACGGAAAAACTCAAAACCCCAATGAAAGTGTAAATAGTGTTATATGGTCGAGAATCCCCAAGACTGTATTTGTTGGAATAGAAACACTTCACTTTGGTGTGTATGATGCTGTTGCGACTTTCAATGATGGCAACATTGTAAGGTGCAAGGTATTTAGAAATATGGGAATGAAGATAGGTTCTAACATGGTACGAGCGATGATTGCTTTAGACAAGGAACTCCTTCGGGCTGCAGACAGGGCTGTAAAGAGTCTAGAAATACAAGCAAGTGTAAACAGGAGGAGGAACAAGAGGAAGCTGGAGGAGGAGTTTGCAGAGGATGAAGATAATCCATCTTATGGACCTGGAATGCACTAAAAAGTTAATCCAATCTTTGTCGCTCGATTCCCAAAACTTTTATTTTCTCATGCTAATTACATGTTTTCTAAGGATCTTCCAAACATATTTGTTTCAAACTATCAGTAAATGTTACACAGTACCTTCTGCATAATTTAACACAGCCTTTTTCCAAAAAACTGTATATTTTTGAATATATAAATAAAAATTTGCAAAAAAATGTTGTGAATTTTCATTACAATTGAAAAAAAATCATCTTTCATAACTGAACTAAAATTTTGTAAAATCCCTGTGTTAAGTTGTAGCCCATATTCCAATAAATAATCTGTAAAAAGTTCAACTTCCTACCTCAAATACTTTGTGAGGAAAGATGTAATTTATAAGCGTAATTTTAACATTGCAAGTATAGGGCGTTCCGGAGCCCCTTAATCCGCCCTACGTTTTTCTCGGCTGGAGGCGTGCTCTGGCGCTGCCCGTGTGAAGATCCAAGAGAGGTGAGGTTGCCAGCATCGTCTGTGACCCCGTGTATTGATTTTCACAAAAGGATGTCCTTCCGTATTCTTCAGCCCCGACGCTCTTTCTCCTGGTACACTATTCCGAAATTTCTTTGTCTCGCCATCCACTGTGTCATCGCTACGGAGGATCCGCGGTCTCTAGCAGCATAAACCACCACCGCCACCCTTTGTTCTCTTGCAGGGCAATGATATGTCCTCCTCTGCAGAATACTATAAGATGCTTCGCAGCCCCTCCTTAGCCAATAGCGACCTCTGAGGAATGAGAGGCCACTTGGCCCTTTCTGTCGGTGTGCAGCCTTACTTAACTCCCAGACATGTAGTACCACAGAAATTGTTAGTATGTGTTGTTAGCCGAGGAACTGATGGAACCGATTTTGCATCGTACATATGATTTAATTTAAATATAAGTGTACAAGTATTTTAAATGTATCGCTGCAAAATCTTACCGCCTTACAAACCAATGGTAGCTTAATATACTGTATCTTGTCTGTTCTAACTGCTCTATTTATTTTCTTAAGAAAGGGCAGTGGCCGATGTGTAGTTTGGTATTGACTGTGTGTTTTTGAAAGAGGACGCAAACTGAATAACTTATTATACAGTGGCTTATAGCATTGGAATATTTGCTTGTTATGTACGAAAAGCATATTTGAACCATCAGCTGTTTTCATTTTAAACCCAAGTATGTACCGGTTTCGGTCTTGGACCATCTTCACGGATGAGAGTTAGTCATTACTTAAAATGTGTTGTGCGTGCCATGAATGTAAATATATGACAGAGGACTTTAAAAGCAAACATACGAATAATAAATGTGTACATAGCAGTACTCACTGCTGTACTGATGCACTACACATTTTAAGTAATGACTAATGCAATCTGGTGGCTTCAACCATCTTAACCCTCATCCGTGAAACTGGTCCAAGACCGAAACAGGTAGACATTTGGGTTTAAAATAAAAACAGCTGATGGTTCAAATATGTATTTTCTACATTACTTAACAGCTGTTGACAGACACCTTCCTAAAATGTTTTGATTGTTTTACGATAAAAAGGGTAAGGTCGATTAACTCAGTATAATCCGTTATATTTTTTCTGTATTTTTAAGTTGTCAGATAATTCTCGTAAGAAGAGGCAGAACCCGATGTTTAAGTTAGTATTTGCAGTGTTTTTAAGGGCGACGCCCACTAACCTAATTAACTATTACTCGTTTCCAAGCTCTAGTTATTAGGTGGTTTCGCTAATTAAGGTCTAGTGCCCAGTGTGTACTGTCTGCTGGGATTAGAGTCTTTGCTGGGGTACGGTTCATCATCGGTTGTTAGAAGGGCATGTGGCCGTGCAGTAATACATTTTTTAACAGTATTTTGGTAAAACAATCACGGCCTATGATTAAATATAAACCTTACCCATCTCTTGTGTACCTCTTACGTAATTTGACTGTGTACATAATTTGTTAAAGAAAGACAGTGTCTGAGTTCTAAAGAGAATGGCAGTGCCCAAGTTCTAAATTAGTCGTTCTGTGGAGTAATTAAAAATTTAACAGCATTTTAACAAAAGAGCGTCGGCCCTTGGTTAAGTGAAAATCTCATCGACTCTCTGTGTATCTCATTCGTATTTTAACTGAATAAATCATTTTTTAAAGAAGGGGCAGTGTACGATGTCAAAGTCAAGATTATAATTGGAATTATCTTGCCGCCTAAGGCAGTTTCAATAGTATCTGCTAAATGAGGAAAGGCCCACTGACCTAGTGTACGTGTTATTAAAATTGTCCTTACTTGTGTCTCTGTCTGTGCCTGTGTAAAGGTTCAAATGGCTCTGAGCACTATGGGACTTAACATCTGAGACCATCAGTCCCCTAGAACTTAGAACTAGTTAAACCTAACTAACCTAAGGACATCACACACATCCATGCCCGAGACAGGATTCGAACCTGCGACCATACCAGCAGCGCGGTTCCGGACTGAAGCGCCTAGAAACTCTTGGTCACAGCAGCCGGCCTGTGTAAAGGTATCGGTTTGTTAAAAAATACAATATCACTGTGCTTTGCAGTTTCCTGTCACTGTCCTGAAGGTCTCACAAAGATATACGACTATCGATGTGTTCAGCCCACCAATATGTCAAGGATATCCTAATACTCTGAAATTCGACTGACTATTGTACGAACTGCGATTTGCATTACTTATTTGCAATGTAGTTCAAAGTGACAGAATAGGGCTGTCACAAGGGTGGTCCATTGATAGTGACCGGGCCAAATACCTCACGAAATAAGCATCAGACGAGAAAACTACAAAGAACGAAACTCGTCTAGATTGAAGGGGGAAACCAAATGGCGCTATGGTTGCCCGCTCGATGGCGCTGCCACAGTCAAACGGATATCAACTGCGATTTTAAAAATAGGAACCCCCATTTTTATTACATATCCGTGTAGTATGTAAAGAAATATGAATGTTTTGGTTGGACCACTTTCTTCGCTTTGTGACAGATGGCGCTGTAATAGTCACAAATGTATAAGTACGTGCTATCACTTAACATTCCGCCAGTGCTGACCGTATTTGCTTCGCGATACATTGCCCGTGTGAAACTGCACCATTTACCAATTAAGGAAAAGGTCCATATCGTGTTGATGTATGGCTATCGTGATCAAAATGCCCAACGGGTGTGTGCTATGTATGCTGTTCGGTATCCTGGACGACATCATCCAAGTGTCTGGACCGTTCGCCGGATAGTTACGTTATTAAAGGAAACAGGAAGTCTTCAGCCACGTGTGAAAAGTCAACCACTACCTGCAACAAATGATGATGCCCAAGTAGGTGTTTTAGGTGCTGTCGTGGCTAATCCGTACATCAGTATCAGACAAATTGCGTGACAATCGGGATCTCAGAAACGTCGGTGCTGAGAATGCTATATCAACATCGATTGAACCCGTACCATATTTCTATGCACCAGGAATTGCATGGCGACGACTTTGAACGTCGTCTACAGTTCTGCCACTGGGCACAAGAGAAATTACGGAACGATGACAGACTCTTTGCACGCGTTCTATTTAGCAACGAAGCGTCATTCACCAACAGCGGTAACGTAAACCGTCATCATATGCACTATTGGGCAACGGAAAATTTACGATGGCTGCGACAAGTGGAACATCAGCAACTTTGGCGGGTTAATGTATGGTGCGGCATTATGGGAGGAAGGATAATTGGACCCCATGTTATTGATGGCAATCTAAATGGTGCAAAGTATGCTAATTTCCTACGTAACGTTCTAGCGATGTAACTACAAGATGTTTCACTGCATGACAGAATGGCGATGTACTTCCAACGTGATGGATGTCCGGCATATAGCTCGCGTGCGGTTGAAGCGGTACTGAATAGCATATTTCATGACAGGTGGATTGGTCGTGGAAGCGCCTTACATGGCCCGCAACGTTCACCGGATCTGACGTCCCCGGATTTCTTTCTGTGGGGAAAGTTGAAGGATATTTGCCATCGTAATCCACCGACAACGCCTGACAACATGCGTCAGCGTATTGTCGGTGCATGTGCGAACGTTACGGAAGGCGAATTACTCGCTGTTGAAAGGAATGTCGTTTCACGTACTGCCAAATGCATTGAGGTTGACGGACATCATTTGAGCATTTATTGCATTAATGTGGTATTTACAGGTAATCACGCTGTAACAGCATGCGTTCTCAGAAATGATATGTTCACAAAAGGACATGTATCACATCGTAACAACCGAAATAAAATGTTCAAACGTACCTACATTCTGTATTTTTATTTCGAAACCCTACCTGTTGCCAACTGTTCGTCTAAAATTGTGAGCCATACGTTTGTGACTATTACAGCGCCATTTATCACAAAGTGAAAAAAGTTGTCCAACTAAAACATTCGTAGTTCTTTACGTACTACACGAATATGTAATAAAAATGGGGGTTCCTATTTTTAAAAACTCAGTTGATATCCGTTTCACTGTGGCAGCGCCATCGAGTGGGCCAACCATAGCGCCCTGAGAAATATAGAAACAATTTTCACAGAAACACAGATTAAAACAATGATACAGAAAAATCCCAAGGCCCCCACCCTAAAATCATTGCCTAAAGTTCACAAACCCGGAATACCCATACCTCCATTAATAAACTTCACCAAAGCCCCAACATACCACTTAGCCAAACACATACACACTCTGCTACAGACAGTATACAAATACACGGACAACAGAAGTCTAAAGAACTCAAGTGAATTAATAGAAAAAATAAGAAATGAAAACACACCAAACACAGCAACATTGGTTTCATTCGATATAATTTCAATGTACACACACATCCCAACAGAAGAAACCATCAACATAATAGAAATAAACCTCCAACTGCAAGGAAACATACCCACAACAAACATACAAGAAATATTAGCCAAACTCAGGCTCATCACAGAACAAAACAACTTCAAATTCAACAACAGAATTTACTCTCAACAAGATGGACTACTCATGGGATCCCCAATCAGTGGCCTCCTAGCTGACATTTTCCTCAATCCGATAGAAAAACAAATCTTTGACAAAATAGTAATACCAAAACAGTACAAAATAATATATTAGTACAGATATGTAGATGACATAATTTGCTTAATAGATGATCCACTGCCTCGCATAAAAGAACTTCATGACAACTTAAACTCCATCCACCCACAGATACAATTCACCACAGAAACGCAAACAGATGAAAAACGTAATTTCTTAGATCTCACTATACACAAGAGAAACAACAAACATGAATTCACAATCTACAGAAAACCCACACTCACCAGCACCATAATTCATAACCAATCCAATCACCCCGTAATTCACAAAGAAGCCAGCTTCAGATATTTACTTCATAGGCTGAACAAAATACCCATGAACAAGCATCACTACACACAAGAACTGAACACGATACAACAAATTGCACAGGAGAATGGTTATGACGCAAAGAGAGTAGACAAAGTAAACCACAAAATACAAAAACAAACAGCACATAACCGTGAAACACACACACATACAAACATAACTCATCACACAACAAATCAGCAGACAGTAAGCAACAAATGGCACATAATGACTTACAACAACAAAGTCACACACAGGGTGGGTAATATACTAAAGAAACAAGGACTCAACATAGCATACAGAACCAACAACACAATACAGAGCAGATTCGGAAGAACTACCACCAACACTGACAAATACAGCCAGTCCGGCATCTACCAACTTACTTGCAACTGCTGTCAATCTGTATATGTGGGCCAAACATGTAGGACCTTCAGAACCAGATATAATGAACACCTCAGAGCACTGAAAAGCAATGGTACACACTCAACATTTGCAGACCGCCTAGTAGCACACAACCACCACCCAACAAACATTGAAACTGACCTTCACATACTAAAAACTAGCAGCAGCCTATACCAAAAATTAACTATAGAAGAAAACTACCACATCCAAAAATCAATGGCCCAAGGAAAGAAAGTACTCACATCACTGTGCAACAAAACCCTCTTCGCCACAATAGAAGAACTATACAAGTAATACACACACACACTTAAAATCCTTTCTCCCTCTCTCTCTCTCTCTCTCTCTCTCTCTCTCTTTTCTTTCTTTCTTTCTTTCTTTCTTTCAGTCTCTCTCTCTCTCTCTCTCTCTGTCCCAGTACTCATCACACACACGCAAACCCACACAAACCACACACCACTAACACCAAATACAATTCAAACTTCGCGCGCCTCACCCAGCAGAACACGCTACGAAACAAATGAACGCCACACAGCCACAACAACACGTAATGGCAGCGAAAACTCCGCCTATGTTTTGAGTAATCGAAAAACTGCATTGCCAAGCGAACATAGGCAAAGAAGTTAGCCTATTTACTTCGCCAACAACACAGGAAGACGTACCACAACTTCAAAACTGTAAGTTACAGAAAGAAAACGTGATACAGTCTTACTTCCCTTCGTAAATGCATAACAAACAGAATATAAATTACGTTTTGCTGTTTGCAGATGACAAGTTATATATTGTGTAGCAGAACAGCTACCAAATAAGTGGACAATAACATCATTTAAGTTATGTTACTTATGATTACACCCACTTTTCGCCAATTAAGTTACAAATGCATGTTTTACATAAAGTTGTAAACGAAACAAATGTTAATACGTTAACAACAAATTTGCAGTTAAAGAAATAGTTATAGAACCCACTGACGATAGCACAAAAGTGCTGAAACATGTATGGGTGAAACAATAGAAAAAAGGTGTCTTGCATAAGGTGGAACTTCTCATCCCATCTTACTGCACATTTTGTGCCCAGAAAACTTTAGCTTGGCTTGATGAATTACCCCAAAAAATAATCCCATATGACATTATAGAATGAAAGTAAGCATAGTATGCCAGCTCTTCATTTTTATATCTCCTATTAGCATTGTAAAAAGAGATTTGTTAAGACGCTTCAGCATTTCTGTGGTGTGCTCCTCCCAGTTGAATTTATTATCAAGCTGTGATCCCAAGAATTTAGCGCTGTCCACTTCTTGTATCTGCTTATCATCGTATGTTAGGCATATACTCATGGGACACCCCTTACAAGTTCTGAACTGCATGAGTGTGTTTTTTTCGAAGTTTAGTGCAAAGAATTCGCTTGGAACCAGTGATTAATGTCGACAAATATTTTACTAGCCGATCATTCTAAGACTACACTTGATTTGCTATTTATTGCAATGTTTGAATCATTGTCAAACAAATATAGTAATTTTGCTGAAGAAAGGTCATTGATATGCACAAGAAAAAGTAAGGGCCCTAAAATGGGACCTTGGTGGACCCCACATGTAATTAGTTCCCATTTGGATGATGCATGATAGCTTAATACATGTCTCTTTCCTAATAACACCCTTTCTTTCCTACCAGAGATATAAGATTTGAACCATTTTGCAGCATTTCCTGTTACACCATAGGATTCTAATTTACTGAAAAGGATATTGTGATTTACACTGTCATATGCCTTTAACAGATCACAAAATGTACCAGTTGCCTGCAATTTTTTGTCTAATGAATTAAGTACATTTTCACTGTAAGTGTAAATAGCCTTCTCAATATCAGAAGCCTTTATAATTCCGAACTGCGACTTTGACGGTATGTTATTTGAGATAAGATGGTTATAAAGCTGATTGTTCAATACTTTTTCTAAAACTTTTGAGAATGCTGGCAAAAGTGAAATTGGACGGAAATTTGATGCTATTTTCTTTATCTCCCGTCTTAAACAGTGACTTAACTTCAGCATATTCCAACCATTCAGGAAATGTTCCACTGATAAACGACTGGTTACACAGATAGCTTAATATGTTACTTAATTCAATATCACATTCTTTAATTAACTTTGTTGATGTTTCATCATACCCACTAGATGTTTTTGGTTTTAAATATTTGGTGATGGACATTATTTCTGCTGGAGTAAAGAGGGTAACATTCATATTTTGGAAGTTACTTAAAATATCTGATGTGAGGTATTCCATAGCAGCATCTACAGAACCTGACAACCCTATCTTTTCAGTAACAGTTATAAAATGTTTGTTAAAAACTTCTGCAACACTATACACATCTGTCACCAATGTATCATTTACTCTTAATGCTATTTAACCGTCTTCATATCTGGTTCTACTGGTGTACTCCTTCACTGTATCCCATATTGTCTTTATTTTGTTATCTGATTCCTTGTAATATATTTGCTTTGATGTTCGTATTACAGTCTTTAATATTTTGCAGTATTTCTTGTAATGTGCTATAGCATCAACATCAGAATTCTTTCAGACTGACAGATACAGTTTTCTTTTTGTTTTACAATATACCCCTATTCCTTGAGTAATGCATGGCTTCTTTGTAGACTTTGTTCTAACCTTGATAAGTTTTGGGGGAAAACAGTGTTGAAATAAGGTAGCCACTTTATTAGCAAAAGTGTTATATTTTTCATTCATGCCATTAGCACCAGTGAATGTCTCTGAGGAGTGTCCCAAAATAATTTTTGGCTTATTGATTACCCTCTTGAGCTCAGATTTAACAGATTTTGTATCCTGTTCAGTATTAACATTTAACAGAAGGAACTGCAAGTAATGGTCTGAGAGGCCATTGACAATTGGTTTTGCAATATAATTTGGTTCATTGAACTTTTCTGTAAAGATATTATCAATGGCTGTTTGGAGCAATTGGCTACCCTAGTGGGAAACTTTACTGTGGGTGTTGAGTTGAATGATAGTGTTACTAACTCAGGTAAGTTCTTATTGGGAGAGTCTTTAAGGAAATCTACATTGAAATCACCAGCAACCACTATTTCTTTGTTTTCGGTTGTAAAGTGGGGCAGTACAGCTTCAAGGGGGTATATGAACAGATTAAAATTACGTGTAGGTGCTCGATATACACATAATATTATATAGGACTTATTGAGAAATTCTACTTCTGTTGCACATGCTTCCATATGCTGTTCTAGGCAAAATTTATGAATGTCTATGTTCTTAAATTTATGACAGTTCCTGATGAATGTGACAACTCCTCCTTTCTCCATTTTCACTCTACAAAAGTGAGATGCTAACCTAAACCCTGAAACACTTCAAAGTTCTATACCAGTGGTCACATGATGATCATAGAGGCAGATTATGTCAGCTGAGATTGAGGATTCTAATTCATCTATGCAGATAACTAATTCATTAATTTTATTTCTCAGTCCTCGAATATTTGGATTCAATAAAGATAGCTGACATTTGTCATTGAATGAGTTAAAATTGGGTATCATTGAAATATCTGATGATTGTTGAAAATTTTTAACCAATAGCTGACTATGCTGATGTAATAAGCTAGAATTATGTTTTTGGTTTCTTTCTCAAACTGAAGGTTTGTCTCGGTCCTAACCTCTTTTAAAATTTTGTTTCTTTCTGTCCTCCCTGCCTTAAAAAAGTGTCTTTTCTGAACCCAATAACCACTGATATTTTATCAGTCATGATAGTGATTCCCCTCTTTAAATTTCCTGCTATTTTCCAAACCAGTTTACCCTTCCCTTTCCTGTTGAGATGAGGGCCATGCCTAGTATAATCCCACCTATTCAAAGAATCAACAGGAACCACACCAATGTGTGACACTGCACCCAACTCCAAATTGACTTTCTTGACAGTAGAGTTCAAATGTGGTCGGTCATGGCGCCCAAGAACAGATACAAACTCAACACTAGTATGCTTTGATGCTGATGCAGTCTTTGCCAGGTCACACTCTATACTGTACCCAGGATCTCAGTCAGTACTATTACCTGGCCCACACACTATAATGACAGTGTCTTTCTTAGTGAAATCTTTGCAAAGTGATCCTACATCCTGTGTCATCTGCTCCAGACCAGCACACGATTTAAAAAAATTGGTGACCTGGTATTCTGATCCTAGTTCATCCTGCAAAAGTTGGCCAACACCTCTTCCATAGGAACTACCTAACAACAACAACACCTCAATAGGAAAGGGAAAGGTAAACTGGCAGGGCTGTTAACGAAATCCATAAGGAGGCATAGTAGTACTCATGGATGTACCTCTTTTTTATACTAATATCAGTGTCCAATGAGAAGTTCAGGCAGGCAGGCACTAAAGAGGTCCAAAACTCACAAGATTCTCACAAAAGGAAAGTAAATGATAATGTTACCACATGTAACCAAAGTATTGGTGGTTTAAAGAAAAAAGTAGATTCTCACAAAAGTAAAGTAAAAAATAATGTCACCATTTTTCACCAAAATATTCCGGGATTGAAGAATAAAGCAGATGAGCTCCTGGTTTGTTTAGATGACATTGAATCTGATAATGTAATAGATATACTATGCCAGTCTGAGCATCACATTGTGTCTGATATGGAAAAGGTAAATATCAGTTGTTATAAACTAGCTGCACATATCAGTAGAGAGAATAAGGTGAGAGGAGGAGTTGCCATATATGTCAAAAGTTATCACTGTGTAGAAAGCTCAGATACAAAAACGTTTTGTCTAGAGCAACGTATAGAAGCATGTGCCTGTCAATTTAAACTGAAGGAGGGCTCTTTTATAATTGTAACAGTATATAGGTCCCCTTCAGGAAATTTCATTTATTCCTGGGAAACTTGGATGCCTTGTTGTGCTATCTGTCGGAGAGGGGAGAGCAAATTATTATTTGTGGGGACTACAATGTTGATTCACTGAAAGAGTGTAATAGGAAGAATGACCTGGAAGTCTTGCTTGGTTCTTTCAATTTGACATCTGTCATTAATTTTCCTACTCGGGTAGTAAAGGACAGCAGAACATTTATAGATAACACTTTTATAGACCAAGATAGGTTTAAAAACATAAATTCTTGTCCTGTTGAGAATGGGCTTTCTGATCACGATGCTCCATTCAGTAATTCAAAACTACCCTCCAAAGTTGTGTGTTCAATTAATGACTCAACAAATAGAAATTTCAGAGCAAATCTTCAACAGTTAGACTGGGATGGGGTGTACAATGAACCCAATGCTAATTTAAAATATAACTTACTTCATGATACAATTGTAAAAGAATTTGAAAACTGTTTCCCCAAGAAAGTAGATAAATCTAATTATAAGAAACTGTGCAAAAAACCTTGGCTTACTAAAAGAATAAAAATATCTTCAAAGCACAAAAGGGAACTGTACCTAACAACAAGAAAGAGTAATGACCCAGAAACAGCCAAACATTATAAAAACTACTGTGCTACATTAAGAAAGGTTATTATAAAGTCCGGAAGCATGTGCATCATGTCTGAAATTAATACCTCTGATAACAAAATCAAAACAATTTAGAACATTATTACAAGGGAGACAGGGCAACCAAGAACTCAGGATGACAGCATCACCATCAAAGCGAATGGAAACTTGATAAACATCAAGCTAGAAGTCGAAAACATGTTGAATAATCATTTTTTAAATATTGTAGAGAAAATAGGATCTAAATGTTCATTAGATGAAGCAAGGCAGTTAATGGAAGAGGCCTTACCCACATCATTTGATACAATTGAAATTCCACCCACCTCTCCATCTGAAATTAGGAAGATAATAAACTCTCTCAAGAATAAAAGCTCACATGGAATTGATGAAATTTCCAGCAGGAAAATAAAAGCTGTTCCCAAGAAACAAGTTGGATTCGAGTATTTTCCCAGATAGACTGAAGTATGCCATTGTTAAACCACTGCATAAAAGAGGGGATACGTCTGATGTCAACAACTACCGCCCAATCTCTCTTCTGACTGCCTTACCCAAAATTCTTGAAAAAGTAATGTATTCCGGAGTAGCTTCACACCTTTGTAAAAATGAAGTTTTATCAAAATGTCAGTTTGGTTTCCAGAAGGGTTTTTCAACGGAAAATGCTATATATACTTTCACTAATGAAATATTAAATGCACTAAGTAACTGGAAGTCACCTGTTGGGATTTTTTGTGATCTATCAAAGGCTTTTGATTGTGTAAATCATGGAATACTTCTAGATAAGCTCAAGTACTGTGGTATGGATGGGACAGTGCTCAAATGATTTAAATCATACCTTACTGGAAGAGTGCAGAAAGTTGAAGTAAGCTGTTCACATAACATGCAAAAAACTGGTGATTTCTCAAACTGGGGAGCAATCAAGGATGGGTGCCACAAGGTTCGGTCTTGGGCCCTCTGCTGTTCTTAATATACACTCCTGGAAATGGAAAAAAGAACACATTCACACCGGTGTGTCAGAACCACCATACTTGCTCCGGACACTGCGAGAGGGCTGTACAAGCAATGATCACACGCACGGCACAGCGGACACACCAGGAACCGCGGTGTTGGCCGTCGAATGGCGCTAGCTGCGCAGCATTTGTGCACCGCCGCCGTCAGTGTCAGCCAGTTTGCCGTGGCATACGGAGCTCCATTGCAGTCTTTAACACTGGTAGCGTGCCGCGACAGCGTGGACGTAAACCGTATGTGCAGTTGACGGACTTTGAGCGAGGGCGTATAGTGGGCATGCGGGAGGCCGGGTGGACGTACCGCCGAATTGCTCAACACGTGGGGTGTGAGGTCTCCACAGTACATCGATGTTGTCGCCAGTGGTCGGCGGAAGGTGCACGTGCCCGTCGACCTGGGACCGGACCGCAGCGACGCACGGATGCACGCCAAGACCGTAGGATCCTACGCAGTGCCGTAGGGGACCGCACCGCCACTTCCCAGCAAATTAGGGACACTGTTGCTCCTGTGGTATCGGCGAGGACCATTCGCAACTGTCTCCATGAAGCTGGGCTACGGTCCCGCACACCGTTAGGCCGTCTTCCGCCCACGCCCCAACATCGTGCAGCCCGCCTCCAGTGGTGTCGCGACAGGCGTGAATGGAGGGACGAATGGAGACGTGTCGTCTTCAGCGATGAGAGTCGCTTCTGCCTTGGTGCCAATCTAATCTTCCTCTTTACTGAGTTCCCTACATTCTTACTTTTCAATTTGCTGCTGAAAGTTTGTTGTGTCCCGTCTACACCTGCAGATGCTTGAGACTCACCAGCTTCTAACTGAAGGAACAGGTCAAATCTATATTCCACATTCACCACGAAGCTGTCGGACAAAGTTCTAGGCCTGCTCCTCCTGTTGCCACTTCCCAACTCTCGTTACCCTTCTCCCTCCTTAACCTGTCAAGATCTCCCCCGGCCTTGTCTAACTCAAACTTAAGGGCGGCAATTTCACCCTTCTGTTCTAGTATCTTCCTATCTCTACTACAAATCCTACAAAACCACTTATGAGTCTCATTTACTTCCCCTATTCCCACGACACTACAGTCACCCACATGGAAAAACTACAGCATCCGCCACGACCTAAGAGTTCTACGGAAAGTCAAGCACATTTCGCTCATGATAAACGTAATAGTTTATTAAGAATAAGTCAGTTAAATTGCAGATAAAACGAAAATATGATTTCACAAATTTGGCTTATACGCAACTGGATGTAAACAAAAACAGTGCAAAATTTCTGAAAGTCCTTTGGTACAGGTGACCCGAGAATTGTCATTTTCACAACTGAAATTGTTAGTGTTTAGCAAAAATAAAGAATACCAGTAGTATATTACAGGATGTAGCTTTCACCTTTATCAAAGCCGTCCAGCACCAACTACACTAATAATGTACATTAGTTCTTCAATAACCACCAGTAAATGCCGTGTTAAGTTCTAAGGTATACGTACGTTAATAAATATCCGATCCATTTATTGAAGAGACTTCTAAAAATTCAAGGATTTACCACGTACTCATTCTGTCACTGAACAGGGACAGTCTGTATAATTCGATTGCTTATCATCATGACTGAGTCTGCGTCTCCGAAAATCTAAAAGTAATGTAATGCTAGTTCTTTTATAGCCTATCGAAAAAGCTTCCTGGTGTTTGTGGAGTACGGGCGGGGGGGGGGGGGGGGGGTAAAGAGGGGGGCCTTAGTCGCTTGCTGTAGTGTCGCTGTGAAGTGGTACCTTACCAAATTGCATGTCAGCCATTTTCACGCTATATGAGCTGGGCGTTAGAGTTCACTGAACTCCCACGTAAGACAATACCGTACATTAGGCTTGTTGGAGCAGCCACTTATACAGGATGACACTGAAATATTCTACTGATGTAGACGTAGAACACGGTAACGAAGAGAGGTGCTGAATATGATCCAGTTTCTACTCCCACTTCCTTAATTCGATGGCAGCACAAATAAGAGTCCAACGCGACACGGGGTAAGACCAAGCTCTGCGCTGTAGCGTTGGTTTTCATTGGACTTGGACGGAGTTAAGTTTCCAGCTAATCTCCGTTGGGCAGCTCCTCATTACTTACTCTCAGTCTGTATTCTGACCCATTAGACTGTTTAGTCCATTCAACAGGTCCCGTACTTATTCCTCAGTCAGTTTCACTGAGGAAGACAGGGGGAGCTGACATCCCTTCGGCCTGAATTTCTATCCCTATCTTGAAACGTTCTTTTACTTCCGTTAACACTAATGCGATGTATAGATGAAACAATAGCGGCGAAAGACTGCGTCTATTTCTTACGACCCTTTTAATCTGAGCACTTTGTTTTTGATCTTCCATTCTTATTGTTCCCTTTTAGTTTAACATCTACGTCGTTACATCTACATGACTACTCTGCAATTCAAAAGTAACTGCTTGGCAATGTGTTCATCGAATCACCTTCAAACTATTTCTCTACCGTTCCACTCTCTAAAAGCACGCAGGAAAACCAAAATTCTTTCAACAGAGTTTTGATTTCTCTTACTTTATCATAATGATCATTTCTCCTTATGTAAATGGATATCAGTTAAATATATTCGCATACAGAGGAGAAAAGTAGTGGGAAATTTCGAAAATATCTCGCCGGAAAGAAACGCATCTTTGTTTTGATGATGGCCACCCCAAACTTGCATAGGCTTATCAGATGCGTGACACTTTCTCCCCCTTTCGCGATAGTACAGAACAACCTTCCACTTTTCGCACCACACGTATTGTATATTACCTGGCTTAGTCTGAAGTTTACTCCTATTTCATTCAGAACTTCGATCGTATAGCACCATTTTAAATCCTCGAATCTTTTCTCTGAGTTGACAAATACTATGATGTTTCTTGTTTCTTTTACTAAGAGCAATGCCGGAACAACTTCGCTGGCGCCTTTTCTTACGGAAAGCCAAAGTGATTGGCGTCTAATGGATAATCAATTATCTTTTCAATTATTCTGAACTTTAACTGTCGTCGAAAGCCAAACTAATCATCATCTAACGGGTTATCAATTATCTTTCCCATTCTTCTGCATATTAACCATCGCAGTACAAACGCACTTCGCATAAAGTGTATTATCAGTTGGGGGAACGGGTACTTTACGACTACAACAACGTTTTCAAATTTCGTTAAATTTTGTTTACTCACAATATACATTTTAAAGAGATACTGATACCTAAGTAGAGATCTGAACAAGAGAATAATGAATATTACATACATTGTGAAATGTCACATCTACTGGTAAGACGGTAAATTTTGTGGTTAAGTTTAAATGACGAATACACACATGAAAAAAAGCTTTGCATCACCTCTGTTCCGAGAGTTCCGGAACCTGTACATAAAGTTGGAATAGAGATCATCATCATCATCATTTAAGACTGATTGTGCCTTTCAGCGTTCAGTCTGGAGCATAGCCCCCCTTATAAAATTCCTCCATGATCCCCTATTCAGTGCTAACGTTGGTGCCTCTTCTGATGTTAAACCTATTACTTCGAAATCATTCTTAACCGAATCCAGGTACCTTCTCCTTGGTCTGCCCCGACTCCTCCTGCCCTCTACTGCTGAACCCATGAGTCTCTTGGGTAACCTTGCTTCTCCCATGCGTGCAACATGACCCCACCATCTAAGCCTGGAATATAATTTCTGCACATTTTATTGCTAATGAAAACAACACACTGTATGTTGTACCACCATACAGCGAGACCTTCACAGGTGGTGGTCCAGATTGCTCTACACACCGGTACCTCTAATACCCAGTAGCACATCCCATTGCATTGATGCATCCTGTATTCGTCGTGGCATACTATCCACAAGTTCATCAAGCCACTGTTGGTCCAGGTTATCCCACTCCTCAACGGCGATTCGGTGTAGATCCCTTAGAATGGTTAGTGGGTCACGTTGTCCATAAACAGCCCTTTTTAATCTCTCCCAGGCATGTTTGATAGGGTTCACGTCTGGAGAACATGCTGGTCACTCTAGTTGAGCAATGTCGTTATCCTGAAGGAAGTCATTCACAAGATGTACACGATTGTGGTGCGAATTGTCGTCCATGAAGGCAAAAGCCTCACCAATTTGCTGCCGATATGGCTGCACTATTGGTCAGAGGATGGCATTCATGTATCGTACAGCCGTTACGGCGCCTTCCATTACCACCAGCGGCGTACGTCAGCCCCATATAGTGCCACCCCAAAACAGTAGGGAACCTTCACCATGCTGCACTCTCTGGACAGTGTGTCTAAGGCATTCAGCCTGTCCGGGTTGCCCACAAACACATCTCCGACAACTGTCTGGTTGAAGGCATATGCCACATTCATCGGTGAAGAGAAAGTTATGCCAATCGTGAGCGGTCCATTCGGCATGTTATTGGGCCCATCTGAACCGTGTCGTGGTTGCAAAGATGGACCTTGCCATGGACGTCGGGAGTGAAGTTGCGCATCATGCAGCCTATTGCGCACTGTTTTAGTAGTAATACGACGTCCTGTGGCTGCACTAAAAGCATTATTCAACATGGTGACGTTGCTGTCAGGGTTCCTCCGAGCCATAATCAGTAGGTAGCGATCATCCACTGCAATAGTAGCCCTTGGGCGGCCTGAGCGAGGCATGTCATCGACAGTTCCTGTCTCTCTGTATCTCTTCAATGTCCTTACAACATTACTTTGCTTCACTCCGAGACGCCTGGCCATTTCCCTTGTAGAGAGCCTTTCGTGGCACAAAGTAACAATGTGGACGCGAGCGAACTGTTTTATTGACCGTCTAGGCATGGTTGAAATACAGACAACACGTGTCGTGTACCTCCTTGCTGGTGTAACGACAAAACGATCGGCTGTCAGACCCCTTCGTCTAATAGGCGCTGCTAATGCATGGTTGTTTACATCAGTGGGCAGTAACCATCGTCAACGTCTGTCTTCAGGAATTATAGGAACCGGGGTGATTCGAACGTTTTCTTGATATGTGTATAACAAATTATGGAATCTGGTAGCAAACTTCAGTTAAAACGATAAATACATTTTTTCAAAATTTTAATATATAAAATACCTAATGGTTACAATACTTTAGAAAGGAGGGTATAAAGTGCCCCCCCTCCTCCCTTCCTCCTGGTATTGAGAGGCTTAATCTTGTCAGTAACTTGGATCGATGATGTGTGCAATAGTTCACGCACTTAACTGTCCCAGTGTTAATTTGACTGAAGCTTCTTTCAACTTCCCTCTCTGCCGAATCAGTTGTTTCATCACCCTTTCTTGTCGATGTCTTCACCTTCTCCCTCTGCCTTTTCCTCCTGGCTTAGCTTCACTTACTGTTTATTTCATTCCAAAAAGAAATTATATTCATAGTTTATGTTTTCTATATTACTGTATTTTCTGAAACATTTTTGTACTTCTCTGTTTCATCGAACAGCTGTAGTGATTCTTCCGGTATCCAAGGTATCTTCGCAATTACCTTCTTTGTTGCGATGTTTGTCTGTCCGTCTTCTGTGACTGCTCTGTTTAGGTATGTTCATTCCTCTCCAGCTGAACTGCACACTATGGTATTCGTTATTTCTGTATCTTAGAGAGCTTCAAACACATCTCATCATTCCTCAGTATGCCATTATTCCATTGTTTCCAAGTTGATTCTTTTGGACGAGTCTCTTCAACTTCAGTCTACTCTGCATTGTTATTGAATGCTGAATTGAGTGTATATCAGTATCCCTTCCAAAATATTAGTATGTGCAAAATTAAAGGACATTAAAATGCGTTTTTTCTACACATTTCATCAACATCAATAAAAACTCAACCACCGAACACCTGATGATGTGTTACGCTTCCCACGTTACCTAAAACATTGTTGGTTCAGTTTAGCATATTCGTGACGTAAGATGGACGTTTAGGTATTTACATCTATGGCCAAAACGCTACATATTTGCCCACGTAAACAATGAAGTAAACGAGATGTTAAAAACTACTCTACAAAGTGATCTATTTTCAGAAAAACTAATTTCTTCTCATGTTTTATAACATTTGTGTACAACAAGTAACTTTCGGTGTAGTAAAACTGGTTATGTATCGGCCAGAAAATTATAAAAAGTATACTGGTGCCTCTCTCCTGTATTATTTATTAATTTAACAAGCTTTTTAAGTACTTTAGGATGACCACACTTTTTCTGTTGTAGTTGTTTTCCCTTATGTTGTCTATTTAGTACCTGCTGCGGAATGGTCTTGATTTCTGACTGGCCGAACGCCTGCAAAACTAGACAGAATACTAATGGAATCAATTACGATGGTAATTGGATTTTTAGAAAAGTTAATTTAAAATGAATAATACATTCGTGATAACTATTTCCATTTGTTTCTTTATAAAACAGGTAGGATTGTCACCGTGGCGAATGAAGAAGGGGAATTCCATTTATTCTGATTTCACTGGATAGGTAACGTATGTTTTGTAATGAATAATTTTAGTGACGTAAATGCGGATGCCATTCACAGGGGACGAAAACGTTGCACTTTGTATTTCACGGCTTCTCAGTATCTACGCTGCAGTAATTTTAATTTAAATCGTTAATTGCTTAAGTGCATGAGAACCATTATTATCTGCCTAATCGTTCGAAATAAGGTAAACATTCAACAGTTCTGTCCTTAATGTAAGAAGCAATGTCGTTTTAGCAGATTTATCTTGCCTTCATAAATCTACGAAATATTTATACCTCTTTCTTATAGGTAGCGATTCAGTTAATTTTAGTATAGTCATGCTGAGTACATGTTTCGCTGACGAGAGTCAACGTTGTTCTGTTATACTGACACTGAGGAACAAGCATAAAGTGCGAGCATATATCATTAACGTGGTTACTGGTAAAGCGACTGACTACACAAACAACAAGAAGATAAACAGTTTTCATTAAAATTATACGAGAGAAAACATCATGTTGAAGATACAACAAAATAACGGATAGTCCCACGGGGGCTACACTCATATGTCGGTTATAGTAGTCATGAAACCATTCCTGACCATGGATCAGTAAGGAGCATAGATGACTTCATCTTCTTGGTGACACACTCTAGAAGACTGTTCAGGAATTACGTTGATCAATTTCTGTACGAGGATGATTTCCAGGCTAGTGAGGACGTTCGCCCGAATTCTGCATGGGTCTCGCTGCCACAGAATGCGCCGACCGCATCGGTCGCTCGATGCCCTCGTCATGCACTCTCTCAGAAACGCGGCCGGTTCCTTCGGGACTGGCGTTACCATCCATCAAAGTGAAGTCAGGGAAAAATCGCACGGATCCTTCCGAAGACTAGCTCCTTTGGGGCCAACATTGCTGCGAATGCATGCCGTGTTCTTCGGTTAGTAACAGTTGTCGCTAAGACTACAATCAATCTAAGCCGTAACCGTAAAGCGACAGCTAATTTTTCACATGTTAAGGGGCTCCGGAAAGGCTCAAAATCATGAAAAGTTCAATTTTTACTTTTTTGCGTTTTCTGAATCTGCAGACTATTACCTTTTAATAGATATATAATTTATTCAATTCCGAAGATTACAACTATTTCTAAATTTTTTTTGAAATGTGTTCTACATGGGCGTGACCCACTGTGGCGCTGTTAAACTGCTGTCAAATGGTGTTATTATTAACGTCCGTGTTCATCAGGTACATTTTAGTGATGTGAGATAAAGTATGTGTTGTGGATAACCTGTGATGGTTCAATATATATCGTTGGTGTGATTGTCGATTGTTTCATGTTTATTTAATCTGTCGTTATCTCGAAAATATTCGTAATTAATTCTGTTTCTTGAGTCTGTGTTTTGTTGAAGTATAATAATGAGTAAAAGTAAAGTTATTAGAAATCCTCTGAAGGCTTTTAAGAAAAGGAGAAATGTTGGAAAGCCAAAAGTATGTGTTATTACTGTAAACAATAAAGACGATAACCAAGTGAGTGAACCTAACCTCTCAAGAACACCTGCCCATAGCAGTCAAAGTGGGAAAGAAAATACTTCACAGAAGAAGCTTGGTTCAATGAGTGAAAACTATGAATGTTTTATGGGCGAATCGGATGTGAATGAAATATTTGATATATCGGTTCTCAAAGGAATTTTTTCAAACTGTGTAGGATGTAGGCATTGTAGTGAAGTTAGTCTGGAACTCTCCATAATAAAGCACGTAGGACTTGCTAGTGAAATACAACTGAAATGTGATAAGTGTTCATACATGACCACCTTTTGGAACAGTGTTGCAGTAACTGCAACTGAAGAAAATGGTAGCAAAATCTACGAACACAACAACGAGCGATGCTTGCTTTAGACAAGGAATGCCTTTGGGCTGCAGACAGGGCTGTAAAGAGTCTAGAAATACAAGCAAGAGTAAACAGGAGGAGGAACAAGGGGAAGCTGGAGGAGGCGTTTGCAGAGGATGAAGATAATCCATCCTATGGACCTGGAATGCACTAAAAAGTTACTCCAATCTTTGTCGCTCGATTCCCAAAACTTTTATTTTCTCATACTAATTACATGTTTTCTAAGGATCTTCCAAACATATTTGTTTCAAACTTTCAGTAAATGTTACACAGTACCTTCTGCATAATTTAACACAGCCTTTTTCCAAAAAACTGTATATTTTTGAATATATAAATAAAAAATTGCAAAAAAATGTTGTGAATTTTCATTACAATTGAAAAAAAATCATCTTTAATAACTGAACGAAAATTTTGTAAAATCCCTGTGTTAAGTTGTAGCCCATATTCCAATAAATAATCTGTAAAAAGTTCAACTTCCTACCTCAAATACTTTGTGAGGAAAGATGTAATTTATAAGCGTTATTTTAACATTGCATGTATAGGGCGTTCCGGAGCCCCTTAACGTGTTTCCCGTTCACTCCACAGCAGCTGATATCCAGGCTTGTTGACTGCACTGATACTAGCCCGCTAACACTTCGTTCACGATGTTTAGCAATCACTCCAGTTAGGCTCAGCTGAGTGAGTGGATCACATCGCAAAGGTTCTCCGTACGTTGTCCTTCTTTCTGTGGCTGTCTCGTAGTTATTCTAAGAGAAATGAGATTGCCCGAAGGGCTGCGAACGTCTGAATCAATGTGTGTTCTCAGTATGCTGTGCACAAGTCCTGCGCGAGGAATATGTACATTACTGTTCCCCGTGTAGCATTAATGAATACAAATCTGAGACCACAAATTCCCATCGCACACCCTGAATCTCAGAAAATCTAACAAATGCACCTCCATGACGGTAAGCAAACCAATTCTTCTAGTTTGTAACGTTCCATTGTTGGAAACTCTCTTGTAACAGGTTACGCTCTGATGCCTCTAGGTGCAAACTGATAATGTGCAGTGTAACTAACGGCCCACCCCGGATTCGCACGGGTAGCACTAACGAGAAGAACACGGCAAGTGCTCTAACCCGATTTACCAGAAACTTTGCTCAGTTGAAGAGGGTGAAAATAAGTTTAAACGTGACTCGGTTTATCCGTAAGTATTCGACAGTTTCTTAGCAAACCACAGTCGGAATTTTCAAGATAACTTTCGTGCCTTTTAGCGAGTCAACAGTGCTACAGTGGCCGCCACCACGGTTTTACAATTCTGAGTCCCGTATTCGAAAGCTTATCTTTTTTCTTTCGTTTATCTATCCATATCCGTAGAAGATAGCAACACGTTTTCCAGTGTATATTGAATTAACATTGCCCATATTCGTTTACGAATTGTACATCAGGTGAATGATGTAATGTAATAAATTAAAAATAGTTGTGACTTTTTTCTTTACTATCAGTGTAATGTAATAGAATGAATATGAGCCGTGACTTATATAAAACAGAAACACACATTAATGTGAAACGTCCCCTTTGAACAATTCTTACAAGACTGTGCTTAACCTGACACACAATATTTTGTTAGCGCAACGCAATCTGACTTTCCAAATTCCCTACAAAAGAATGGCCCTGACTAACATTAAACTATACCTTTCACAAATCACTTACCTCACAAAAATCTTCGCTGCTCAAGCTACTGCAATACAGCGAGCGCCACTACTGCCAGC